>NC_072005.2:56280833-57576666 GCF_028885655.2 Pongo abelii
TTCCAGACAGAGGGAACAGCATGTGTGAAGGCCCAAAGGTGGCAACACACATTCAGGTTCAGGTACGGACAGGTGCTTCAGTGAGGTCAGGGCATAGGGTACAGTCAGGGGTGGATGGTGAAGATGAGGCCAGAGAAAGCACACGCTGAGTGACACAGGGCGCTGAGTGACACAGGGCACTGAGTGCCAGGCTGAGGGGCTGGGACTTCATCTTGGGGGTACTGGGGAAGCAGGGGAGGGTGTGAGCAGGGGAGGGAGGGGGTTAGCTCTCAGTATGGAAGGATCCCCTGGGGCAGTGTCGACTGGAGGGGTAAGCCTGGGGGCCAGGAGGCTGGGGTGAGGGTCCAGGGGAGAGAAGCGGAGGCCTGGCCAGGGGCAGGAGGGACAAGGCTGGGGACTGATGCGCTGTGACGGGACAAGGGGAGGGTGGGGTGAGAATTATAACGATGACAGCCATTGAAGCCACTACCGACTCTGTGCCAAGCTCTGGGCTCTGCTCTGTATCTGTGAATTCACTTATTCCTCCCAATCCTAGACACTCATGTCACCTCCTTTTCACAGATGAAAAAATCAAAGCACAGAGAGGCTAAGTGACTTGCCCAAGGCCACACAGCCAGGAAGCAATCAGCTGGGATTTGGACCCACACAACCCGACTCCCGAGCCCACGGTGATCACCCGTGTGTTCCACTGTCTCACCCCTGAGTGAACCTCACTGGCCATGAGAGATGGGATAGGAAGAGGGCTCACACCTCCTGGATATTCTCACCCACCTGGACAGGTAACTCGCCGGGCCTCTCTCTCCTCCTGCCTCGGCTCTTCCCCTCGCTCCAGACGGGAGATCACATCGGGTTTGGACCCAGGCAGCCCTGCCCCTGGGGAAAGATACAAGAGTTGGCTGTGGGTGCCAGAATCACAGGGAGGTCTGCAGGGAAGGTGCATGCATTGAGCGCCTAATAATTAGAAGTACAAATGGCCAACACAAGACTTATTGGTTGTGTGCTTAGCACACTGCAGAGAGGCTGAGCCAACTTATTTGTTGAGTGCTTAGCACACTGCAGAGAGGCTGAGCTCTGACAAAGCTGTTTAAGGCTCCGGGTCTGTGCTGTTCGAGTTAACTGCACTGTGACAGTGTAAAAAACACTGTCTTCTGTGTTTCGAAGACTTACTGAAGAAAAAAACAGTAAAATCTCTCAATCATTTGTTAATCGATTATTATTTCAGTGTGTCAAGATGATACGATTTTAGATAGCTTGAGGTGAATAAAATGTATTATTAAAATTAATTTCATTTGTTTCTTATTTTTTTTAACGTGACCATCAAAAAATGTAAAATTACCTAAGTGGGTTGCATCTTATTTCTGATGGACAACTCTGTTTTAGATTCATTGATGCCCAAAGCGTCCATCTCAAGACTTCTAAATACGTAAGTTAAAACATTCACTTTTTTTTTTTTTGAGACAGGGTCTTGCTCTGTTGCCCAGGCCGAAGTGCAGTGGCACAATCATGGCTCACTGCAGCCTTGACCTCCTGGGCTCAAGTGATCCTCCCACCTCAGCCTCCTGAATAGCTGGGACTACAGGCATGCACCACCATGCCTGGCTAATTTTCAAATTTTTTGTAGAGATGGGGTCTCGCTATGTTGCCCAGGCTGATCTCGAATTCTTGGGCTCAAGTGATCCACCCACCCTGAACGTTTCCTTTTTTCTTTCTTAGATGGAGTTTCACTCTTGTTGCCCAGGCTGGAGTGCAATGGTGTGGTCTCGGCTCACTGCAACTTCCGTCTCCTGGGTTGAAGCAATTCTCCTGCCTCAGCCTCCCAAGTAGCTGGGATTACAGGTGCCCGCCACCATGCTCGGCTAATTTTTTTGTATTTTTAGTAGAAACGGGTTTCACCATGTTGGCCAGGCTGGTCTCAAACTCCTGACCTCAGGTGATCCACCCGCCTTGGCCTCCCAAAGTGCTGAGATTGCAGGCATGAGCCACTGCACCCAGCCCAAACATTTTCGTTTTGATGAAACTGTCTTGAATCACTGTAGACAAACATACCATCCCTGATTAAAACATGAGATAATTACAATAGTCAGGGTGATACTAAAAAGCGAATGTCTATTAAGCGCAGATTACATGCCAGGCATGTTTCTAAGCTGGTTAAATGTATTACCTCATTTTCACCCTTCAGGCAGGAAACCGAGGCACAGTCTAGTGTTGTGTGAGCAGGAATGGAAGAAACACACAACACTGCAGGAAGTCACAGAGGGTGGAGAAATCAAAGGAAACTTCCTGGAGGAGGTGAGCCAAGAGGTGACTAGACTAGGGGTGAGGAGGAGACGAATTTTGTTTCAACAAACATGCCTGGCCAGGCACAGTGGCTCACGCCTGTAATCCCAGCACTTTAGGAGGCCAAGGTGGGTGGATCACGAGGTCAGGAGTTCAAGACCAGCCTTGCCAAGATGGTGAAACCCTGTCTCTACTAAAAATACAAAAATTACCCGGGCGTGGTGGCAAGCACCTGTAATCCTGGCTACTCAGGAAGCTGAGGCAGAGAATTGCTTGAACCTGGGAGGTGGAGGTTGCAATGAGCCGAGATCGCGCCACTGCACTCTGGCCTGGGTGACAGAGCAAGACTCTGTCTAAACAACAAACAAACAAACAAAAAAACATGCTCAAGGGCCTCCCGGTCTCCCTGTGCCAGTCCCTGGCACTGCTGGAGATACAGAAATGATCTGGACACTCCCCTGTGCTTGAGGGGGTCTCAGGCTGAAGGGGGAGGCAGACCTGGACACAGTTACAATCCAGGGTGACTCCGGGATTCCTCTCATACAAGGATCCCGTCCTCCCTCTGTCTTAGGTGCCCAGGCCTATGGTCACAGCCTTCATCTCTGATGACACAAATCTCCACATCTTGGTGTCAGACACCCCCTCCCACATCCCAGCCTCCCAGGGACTTTCTCCACTATACTTTATCTTATTATTTTAATTTTATTTTTTGAGACAGGATCTTGCTCTGTTGCCCAGGCTGGAGTGAAGTTGCACAATCACAACCCACTGCAGACTTGATCTCCTGGGCTCAAGCCATCCTCCCACCTCAGCCTCCCGAGTGGCTGGGACTACAGGTGCACGCTGCCACATCCCACTAATTTTTACGTTTTTTGTAGAGACAAGGTCTTGCTATGTTGCCCAGGCTGGTCTCGAACTCCTGACCTCAAGCAATCCTCCCACCTCAGCCTCACCATGTGCTGGGATTACAGGCATGAGCCACTGTGCCTGACCTTTCTCCAATTCTTGACTCCAGCTATCCTTCCGTGGAAAAGGAGGGTGCCCTAGAGCGTGGCTTGGTGGCTGGGTGAACCACGGGGTCTGTCTCTAACTGCTGCAACCAGGGGATAGAGGAGCAGGGACCCAGGACAGCTAATCCTCTGATACTGCAGCCCCCTCACCATGCATTGCCTCCCATGATTTCACATTCCACTCCCCAGCCTGGCATTTACCACCCATCCCTGTAACCACTCCCCTGCCTGCACCTCTACCTGCCCTGTCCCTCTTGGCCTGCACTGAGCTCACCAGGTAACAGCCCCGCTGTGGTTAGAGCCAAACAGCCTCTGACCTGGGTGCTGGTGCCCAAGAAGGCATTGCCACTAAGGTCTTTTTTTTTTTTTTTTTTGGAGACAGTCTCGCTCTGTTCCCAGGCTGGAGTGCAGTGGCATGATCTCAGCTCACTGCAACCTCTGCCTCCCTAGATGAGATCGTGCCACTGCACTCCAGCCTGGGCAACAGAGCAAGACTCCGTCTCAAAAAAAAAAAAAAAAAAATAGAAGAAGAAGAGGATACACAGACACGGAGGGAAGAGGCCACATGACACAGAGGCAGAGAAAGAAGGGAGGCGGCTACCAGCCAAGAAATGCCAGGAGGCACCAGGTGCTGGAAAAGGTGAGGAAGGACCCTCCCCTGGAGCCTTTGGAGGCAGCGTGGCCCAGCTGTCACCTTGGTTTTAGACTCTGGTCCAGAATCATGAAAGAACTGATGGCTGTTGTCATAAGCCACCACGTTTGTGGTTGTGTATTGTGGCAGCAGCAGGATACACTCCCCCATGCCCCTACTGCTCCTGCCCGTGAGCAGACACATGTGCTGTCACAGATGCCACCTTAAAGACAACCTTCTGGCGAGGCGCCGTGGCTCACACCTGTAAGCCCAGCACTTTTCAAGGCCGAAGCCAGTGGATCACTTGAGATCAGGAGTTCGAGACCAGCCTGACCAACACGGTGAAACCCTGTCTCTACTAAAAATTACAAGAATTACCCGGGTGTGGTGGCATGCGCCTGTAATCCCAGCTACTTGGGAGGCTGAGGCAGGAGAGTCACTTGAACCTGGGAAGTGGAGGCTGCAGTGAGCTGAGATTGCACCACTGTACTCCAGCCTGGGCAACAGTGAGACTGTCTCAAAAAAAAGGAAAAAAAGACAAGGTCAGGCGTGGTGGCTCATGCCTGTAATCCCAGCACTTTGGGAGGCCAAGGTGGGCGGATCTCTGAGGTTGGGAGTTCGAGACCAGCCTGACCAACATGGAGAAACCCTGTCTCTACTAAAAATACAAAATTAGCCGGATGTGGTGGCACATGCCTGTAATCCCAGCTACTCGGGAGGCTGAGGCAGGAGAATCGCTTGAACCCAGGAGGTGGAGGTTGTGGTGAGCTGAGATCGCGCCACTGCACTCCAGCCTGGGCAACAAGAGCAAAACTTCATCTCAAAAAAAAAGACAACCTTCCTCTGATCAGCACAGAGGCAGTAGGGGAACAGAAAGTGGTGACACTGGGGAGGGTGTCAGGGCCAGGACACATACGGGTACGAAAGAGACGGTAAAGACAGTGCCCTGGGCTGGGTGTGGTGGCTCATACCTGGAACGCCAGCACTTTGGGAGGCTGAGGTGGGCGGATCACTTGAGGTCAGGAGTTCGAGACCAGCCTGGCCAACATGGTGAAACCCCGTCTCTACTAAAAATACAAAAATTAGCTGGGTGTGGTGGTGCATGCCTGTAATCCCAGCTTCTCAGAAGGCTGAGGCAGGAGAATCACTTGAACCCAGGAGGCAGAGGTTGCAGTGAGCTGAGATCGTGCTACTACACTCCAGCCTGGGAGACAGAGCGAGACTCCGTCTCAAAAACAAAAAAAAACAAAAAAAGTCAGTGCCCTGGCCTGGCCTGGTCCCTGGGTGGGCAGGAGTCTGTCTCTGAGATGGGAGACCTGAAGGAGGAGTGAGTTTGGGGGTGACATGACCTGCTCAGGGGAGACAGGGAGTGTGGGGTCCTGAGCCTTCCCCACGGTGGTATTCTGGAGGCCACGAGCTACACAAGGTTGAAACTCATGGGACACATTGAAGGGACACCATTGTGGATGTGTGGAAAAGGGTGAACACAGCCAGCCTGAGATGCTCCCTTTGGAAAGGCCTGCTAGCCAGGTAGGCCCTAGGCTGAGGTCCAGCAACCTGGACTTTAGGAGGGTTCCCAGAATTTCCTAACTGATGTGGAGCTCACTAGAGCCTCAGCTGCTTGTGGTTTTAATTTTTATTTTAATTTTTTTTAGAGATGGGGGTCTCACTATGTTGCCCAGGCTGGCCTCGTAATCCTGGGCTCAAGCGATCCTCCTCTCTTGGCCTCCCAAAGTGCTAGGATTACAGGTGTGAGCCACTGTGCCCAGCCCTAAACTGTTTGTGCAAACACCATGGTTTACGTTGAACACCTGCTTTTTTCCCAGGAGTCTAAAATTTGGGTACATTTTCCTAGAGGGGGCTGTGTGACCAACCCCCAGGAAAAACCCTGAGCACAGCCGGGCACAATGGCTCACGCTTGTAATCCCAGCTCGTAGGGAGGCAGAGGCTGGAGGATAGCTTGAGCCCAGGAGTTCAAGACCTGCCTGGGCAATATAGAGAGATCCTGTTAAAAAAAAAAAAAAATGCTGAGCATTGAGTCTCTGGTGAGCTTCTCTGGTGATAGCATTTCACATGTGTTGTCACATCTTGTTGCAGGGAGAATTAAACGCATCCTATGTGGCTCCACTGGGAGAAGGTTCTGGAAGCTTGCGTTTGGTTTCTCCTGGATGTCGCCCCGGGTGCCCTTCCCCTTTGCCAGCTGTGCTGTCTCCTTTCTCTGTAATAAACCATCACTGAGCGTTTAACTAAGGGCTGAGTCCCTGGCATCCACTAACGAATCACTCACCTGTGGTGGTCTTGGGGACCCTGATGGAGAAGTTTAGGCCACGTTTTTAATGAGACCACTTTTTTTTTTTTTTTTGAGCCAGAGTCTCACTCTGTTGCCCAGGCTGGAGTGCAGTGGTGCAATCTCGGCTCACTGCAACCTCCGCCTCCCAGGTTCAAGTGATTCTCCTGCCTCAGCCTCCCAAGTAGCTGGGATTACAGGCGCCCGCCACCATGCCCGGCTAATGTTTGTATTTTTAGTAGAGATGGGGTTTCACCATGTTGTCTAGGCTAGTCTCAAACTCCTGACCTCAAATGATCCAGCCGCGTCGGCCTCTCAAAGTGCTGGGATTACAGGCGTGAGCCACTGTGTCCAGCCTAAGCCACATTTTTGGTGAGTTTGTCCAGAGAAAGTGTGTGAGTGAGGAGGGCTGAGGATGGAGATGTCACATCACCACAGCTACGTACAGGGGAACATAGAGATGGAGAATGAGAGGCCCAGGAAGGAGGGAACTGAAACCAGCAAGCGGGCTGTGCTGATGTGCAGGGGTGAGACGAGGCCTGGGCAGGGCTGGGGCTGTGGGGACGGTAAGGAGGGGTTAGGAGGGGCAGGGCTGTGGCCTGAGGGGTCCCCTGGACAAGGGGAAGTAGATGTTATGAGCAGAATTGCTGGTGTCCCCCTAAAATGCATAAGTTGAAACCTAATCCCAGGTGATGGTGTTAGGAGCTGGGGCCTTTTGGAGGCCATTAGGTCATGGGGGTGGAGCTCTCGTGGTGGGGATTAGTGCCCTTACAAAAGACACTCCAGAGAGCTCTCTTGCTCCACCCTGTGAGGCTATAGACAGCAGCCTCTGTCGGCCGGGTATGGTGGCTCATGCCTGTAAATCTCAGCACTTTGGGAGGCCAAGGTGGGTGGATCACTGAAGTCAGGAGTTCAAGACCAGCCTGGCCAACATGGTGAAACCCCCTCTCTACTAAAAAATACCAAAAAAATTAGCTGGGTGTGGTGGTGGGCACCAGTAGTCCCAGCTATCTGGGGAGGCTGAGGCAGAAGAATCGCTTGAACCTGGGAGGTGGAAGGTGCAGTGAGCCAAGATTGCGCCACTGCACTCCAGCCTGGGTGACAGAGTGAGACTCTGTCTCAATAAAAAAAACAGAAAGAAAGAAAAAAAAAGAGAGAAGGCGCCGTCTATGAACCAGAAAGCGTCCTCACCAGACACCGAGTCTGCTGTCGCCTTCATCTTTGACTTCCCAGCCTCCAAAACTCTGACATAAAGTTCTTTTTTTTTTTTTCTTGAGACGGAGTCTCGCTCTGTCGCCCAGGCTGGAGTGCAGTGGCGCAATCTCGGCTCACTGCAAGCTCCGCCTCCTGGGTTCACACCATTCTCCTGCCTCAGCTCCCGAGTAGTTGGGACTACAGGCACCCACCACCATGCCCGGCTAATTTTTTGTATTTTTAGTAGAGATGGGGTTTCACCGTGTTAGCCAAGATGGTCTAGATCTCCTGACCTCGTGATCCACCCGCCTTGGCCTCCCAAAGTGTTGGGATTACAGGCATGAGCCACCGCGCCCGGCCAACTCTGACATAAATTTCTGCTGTTAGAAGCTACCCAGTTTACAGCATTTTGTTAGAGCAGCTCAAACTAAGCAAGACAGGGCCGAGGATGGTGCCCGGGGGTCTGGTCTGGAGACCAGGGGGGATGTGGGGCCAACCAGAGGTGGGGACCTGGAGGAAGAGAAGCAGGACAGTGGGTGAAATGAGCCCAGCATGGGGTGAATGTGAGGGGCGTGAGGTGGGGAGGGCTATGCCTGGAGGCAGGAAGGTGAGCAAGTGCAGGATCTTGGAGACACGCTAGGGGACAGAGTTTATATGCTCCGGGGGAAGATGCTCAGGTCAGATTGGGACCTGTTGATGGGGAACATGTCCAGGAGGCACTTGGAGCCTGAGATTCTGGATCGGGCGTTGCAGTGTGGAGCCTGAAGTCTGGGGACAGGGAGGTCACCATATGTGGAAGGGAAAGCATTAGAAGCAGCTGGATGACCGCATGGTCGCTGATGCCTGTAATCCCAGCACTTTGGGAGGCCGAGGTGGGCCGATCACCTGAGGTCAGGAGTTCCAGACCAGCCTGGCCAATACAGCGAACCCCTGTCTCTACTAAAAATACAAAAATTAGCCGGCATGGTGGTGCGTGCCTGTAATTCCAGCTACTCAGGAGGCTGAGACAGGGGAATTGCTTGAACCCAGGAGATGGAGATTACAGTGAGCTGAGATCGCGCCACTGCCCTCCAGCCTGGTGACAGTGAGACTCCATCTCAAAAAAAAAAAAAAAAAAAAAAGAAGAAGAAGCAGCAGCAGCTGGGGACACAGGCTGAAGAGTGTGTGGGATTCGTATTTTACAGGACAGGCCAAGGGACTCGGGCCCTCCTGGCTGCTGGGACTCCAAGACTGGCCGGCAGAAAGAGACAAAGGGAGAGGCCAGGCGTGAGGGACCAGTGAGAGGAGCACAGAGGCCCCCAGATGGCAGGGGATGGACATGAATGAGAAGAGGGTGCCAGGGGGCATCAGAGAGAGTGCTAGGGGGCATCAGAGAGGGTGCCAGGGGGCATCAGGCCTCCCCCGGGGGAGGGCAGACGGAGGGGCCTCACCCAGGGAGAGAAGGTTCCGGTAGTTCTCCAGCATCACGTCTCGGTACAGCTCCCTCTGGCCAGGCTCCAGCCAGCCCCACTCCTCCAGGGTGAAGTCCACAGCCACATCCTTGAAGGTCAATGATTCCTGCAAGGGCCAGTTTCACTCTGTGGAGGGGCACATCCTTCTGGAACTCGGGGGCAGAAGTGTCAGGGGTCAAGAGCCCACAACAGCCCCCTGGGCTGGAACATTCTGATTGTGCAGAATTGGGATGCCTGAATCCAGCTGGCCTATGGGAACCTATCTAAGGCAGAAAGTCGTCCATAGGCACCTTGGTAGATAGTAGAACAAGGAGCCCTTTCACTTGCCATCTGTTGGGAAGTCATTGTAATATACCAGTTAATTTAGTATATGACAGTTTACCAAACTGCCTGCAAACTGCCACCAATATATGAGGTATAAGCTAGGAGTCCTGCCCGGGATGAGGCACGCTTGTGCAGTGCATAACCCGCACAGCTCTAAGTGACAGCCCTAAGAAATACTTAAAGAAAAAACTGTCAAGCTCTTGTGTGCAGGAGATATTCACAAGTCCCATTCTATCCCAGACCCCATCCCTGATCCTGACCCCCATTCCTGACTCCAGGGATGAGGCTCAGGGATGAAGCAAAACCATCCACTGTCCACTTTGCCTCGTAACCGAAAGGCTGCAGTGTTAGATGCAAAATGTTTAGACTGCGTGACACGGTCCCAGCTCAGAGCATTCTGCCTCTGCCCCCTGCCCCTCTGCACTGCCCAGCTCCCGTCTCCTCATACCCCCTTTCCCAGTATTGGAAGAGTCAGGACACCTTGAGATCATGCACAGGGATGAAGAGGGCCCACTGGAGTCCACAAAGTCACCTTGGGGAAGAGGAAGCCCAGACTCACCTGGCCCTCAGCCATCAGGGTCCCGTTGGCCATTGCTGGGTCCTGGGCATGTGCCTGTGGGAGAAGGGTCCACGCCAGGGCCTGAAGAGCTGGAGGAGGAGACCACAGCAGAAAAAGGGTCATTTGTGACCCTGACAGACAGATGCTTTCCCCAAGACTCCTGGTCACAAAAGGGGCCATGGTCCCTTAAGAGTCAAAGCAAAGTCCCAGGACAGGCCACCTGAGGCCCCCATTCCATACCAGTGACAACAGCCAACAACCATGAGGCTGTCTCACCTCCCCGACACAACAGCTCTCGGACATGGGAACTATGGTTATCCCTAGATGAGGACATTGAGGCACAAGAGGTCAAGACTTGCTTAAGTTCACGGAGACAAAAAGTTTCAGAGAAGTCTAGCCACAGGGCCACCCCATCTCTTATCTTTTTTTTTTTTTTTTTTTTTTTTTTTTTAGATGGAGTCTCGCTCAGTGTCCCAGGCTGGCTGGAGTGCAGTGGTGCCATCTCGGCTCACTGCAACCTCTGCCTCCCAGGATCAAGCAATTCTCTTGCCTCAGCTTCCTGAATAGCTGGGATTACAAGCACCTGCCACCATGCCTGGCTAATGTTTACATTTTTAGTAGAGATGGGGTTTCACCATGTTGGCAAGGCTGGCCTCGAACTCCTGACCTCAGGTGATCCACCCACCTCGGGCTCCAAAATTGCTGGGATTTTAGGCCTGAGCCACTGCGCCTGGGCCAGGGGTTATTATTTATTTATATAATTTATTATTTTTTAATAATACAGACAGGGTCTCTCTATGTTGCCCAGGCTGGTCGCATACTCCTGGGCTCAAGCAATCCTCCCACCTCGGCCTCCCGAAGTGCTGAGATTACGGGCATGAGCCACCACACCCAGCCTTGGCAAAGATTCTTAAAACTTTATTCCATAAACTGGGACTTCCTGCCTGGTGGGGTAGATAGGCTGTATAACAGCCCCCAAAGATATCCTTGGAACCTACAAATCTTATCTTATAGGGAAAAGAGACTTTGCAGAAGGGATTAAGTGAAGGATCTTTAGATGGGGGGAATTATCCTGGATTATCTGGGCGGGCCCTAAATGCCTTCACAAGTGTCCTTATAAGAGGGGGCAGAGAAGAATCTGACACGGGGCAGAGGAGAGTCTGGCACAGGGCAGAAGAAGGCCACGTGCCAGAAGCAGAGAGCAGCAGAGGCAGAGAGGATACTACGCTGCTGGCTTTGACGACAGAGGAAAGGGCTACAAGCCAAGGAAAGCAGGGCCCTGGAAACTGGCAACGAGGCAGCGAAACAGATACGTCCTTGGAGCCTCTGGAGGGAGCATGGCTGTGCTGACCCCTTGATCCCTTTGAATCCCGCTTCCGACTTCTGGCCTCCAGGATTGTAATATAATAAAATTGTGTCATTTTAAGTGTGTGGCAATTTGTTACAGCGCCATGGGAAACTAATACAGTCCACAAAATGAAAAGATGCAGCACCTCACACACATTTCCCAGGCAAGGAGCCACACACATCCCCGGCTACACAGAACACACACACCTGAATGCTGAAACTAGTGCACGAGGTGTTTTGGTTTTTTTTTTTGAGACAGAGTCTCTATCTGTCACCCAGGCTGGAGTGCAGTGGCGTGATCTCGGCTCATTGCAAGCTCCACCTCCCAGGTTCACGCCATTCTCCTGCCTCAGCCTCCTGAGTAGCTGGGACTACAGGCACCTGCCATCACTCCTGGCTAATTTTTTTTTTTTTTTTTTTAGTAGAGACAGGGTTTCACCATGTTAGCCAGAATGGTCTCAATCTCCTGACCTCATGATTCGCCCGCTTCAGCCTCCCAAAGTGCTGGGATTACAGGTGTGAGCCACCACACCTGGCCTAGTGCACGAGGTTTTGATGAGAAAATGAGGAAGAGAGTCTTAACTTTATCCCCATGAATCGCTTGTTAATTACAAAAAGAACAGGGTAACTTTTTAATCTTATTTAAATAATTAATTTATTAATTTGGAGACAGAGTTTCGCTCTTTTTGCCCAGGCTGGAGTGCAGTGACTCAATCTCAGCTCACTGCAACCTCCGCCTCCTGGGTTCACACAATTCTCCTGCCTCAGCCTCTCGAGTAGCTGGGATTACAGGTATCCACCACGACACGTGGCTAATTTTTTGTATTTTTAGTAGAGATGGGGTTTCACCATGTTGGCCAGACTGGTCTCGAACTCCTGACCTCAGGTGATCCACCCGCCTCAGCCTCCCAAAGTGCTGGGATTACAGGCGTGAGCCACCACACCTGGCCTTATTTTATTTTTGAGACAGAGTCTCGCTCTGTCACCCAGGCTGGAGTGCAGTGAGGCAATCTTGGTTCACTGAAACTTCTACCTCCTGGGTTTCAAGTGATTCTCAGGCCTCAGCTTCCTGAGTAGCTGGGGTTACAGGAGCCCGCCACCAAGCTCAGCTAATTTTTGTATTATTATTATTATTATTATTATTATTTTATTATTTGAGATGGAGTCTCGCTCTGCCGCCTAGGCTGGAGTGCAGTGGCATGATCTCGGCTCACTGCAACCTCCACCTCCCAGCTTCAAGCGATTCTCCTGCCTCAGCCTCCCGAGTAGCTGGGATTACAGGTGTGTGCCACCACACCAGGCTAATTTTTTTGTATTTTTAGTAGAGATGGGGTTTCACCATGTTGGCCAGGCTGGTCTCGAACTCCTGACCTCGGGTTATCCACCCCCCTTGGCCTCCCAAAGTGCTGGGATTACAGGTGTGAGCCACCGTGCCCAGACCAGGGAAACTTTAGAGAGGAGAAATTTGGCAGATGCCACCTTACCCATGTGAGTGAGGCTGATGTGGTGTGTGGTGGGACAAGCCGAGCCCAGAGTCCCCAGTCTGATGAGGAGACAGCATCACTTCTAGGGCATCCCTGCCAAAAGCGTGTGACCTAAATCTAACTATGAAGAAGCACCAGACAAACCCAGACTGAGGGACATGCAAGTACATGGTCTGTAATCTTCGGAACTTCCAAAAGAAGACTGAAAACCGGTTCCAGACTGAAGGAGACGCAACAATGCGAGCAATGTGTGACCTAGGATTTCCTTCGGCCATTAAGGACATTATTGGAGCCAGCCATAATCCCAGCACTTTGGGAGGCTGAGGTGGGAGGATCGCTTGAGCCCAAGAGTTTGAGACCAGCCCAGGCAACATAGTGAGACCCCGTTTCTACAAAAAAAATTTTTTTTAAATTAGCCGGGCATGGTGGCATGTGCTTGTAATCCCGACTACTCAGAAGACTGAAGTGGGAGGATCTCTTGAGCCCAGGAGGTCGAGGCTGCAGTGAGCTATGATTGTGCCACTGCACTCCAGCCTGGGTGACAGAGCAAGACTTTGTCTCCAAAAAAAGAAAAAGAAAAAGAAAAAGAAAAAAAAAAGACAAAAAGACATTATTGGAAGAATAATCAAAAATTTGAATAAAGTCTATAGATTAGCTATTAGTATTACATCAATATTAATTTCCTCATTGTGATCGTGGTGCTATGGTTATGTAAGAAAATGACCTTGTCTTTGGAAAACAGAGATTCGCTAGAAGGGCTGGGGAGTGGGAGGGCGCAGAGACCGAGAGAGGGCGACAGAGACCCACAGAGAGGGGGAGAGACACGCAGAGAGAGGGGGGACAGAGACCCAGCGAGACGGGGACAGGACCTGGGGCGGCGAGGGTGAGGGGAAGATCAAAGAGAGATGGGAGACCCAGAGAGGGAAGAACAGATGCTCAGGATAAGGGGAGCCGAGACCGAGTCTGTGCCCGTGCAGTGCTGCTCTCGGGTTCTGGGGTCAGAATCTGGGTTGCAGCTCTACCAGCCTGAGAGAAATCGCAGTCTCCCCGAGTCTCAGGTTTTTCAACTGCAAAGTGAGGAAAGGTAGGTTCCCCTTCCTAGGGATCGCAGCAGTCCCACGCTCCGCCGGACTCCTGGCAAACAGCAGGCGCCCAATTCCTGCGCGCCAAGGCGTCTGAGCCGCGCTGATACTAGGTGGGACTCAGGGAGTGACAAGCGGGGGGTGGCGCGTCACCCACAGCGCCCTCCCCACTCCCACCCAGACCCAACTCGGGCCCGCCCCCGGAGCTTCTGCTAGCCTGTCTGGCCCGGCCTGCACCCACCTGCTCCGGTCGGGTCCGCGAGGTCCGTGCGTCCAGGTGGATTCCGCTGGACAGCCAGGCCTTCCCTTCCTCCGCCGGGTCCCGGAACGCGCCTGCGCGGTCCCTGTCTCGGAACCGTAAGTCCCGGTACTTTAAACTCGGCATCGCAGCTGGACTACATTTCCCAGAAACCATTGAGGCTCATGCTCCTCCCGGCCTAAGGGCTCTGACTGCGAGGGAAAGCTGGGAAATGGAGTCTGGGAGCAGGATGCAGGGCAGGAGTAAGACTGTATTTAGATACATACACAACAGCTTTTGGAGGAAAACTGGTATTTGGAACATGCCTGACTGTACTGGCACGCGAATATCCCTGTTTTAGGTAGAGGCGATGCCATTGTCCATTTAATCCAAATTTCTCATACCATGGCTGAAGTCTTCAGGACAGATAAAAGTTGGCCCTGTGTAAACTGATGGTGAATGAATTGAACCACTGTTACTCAATTTCCCTGGGCATCTGCCTTCCTGTTTGCCTCAGTTTCACCCATCACTTCTTAAAGGGCAGTGTGGTAAAGGCAATGGAGCCTATTCTGGGAGCTGGGAGATGTGTGTTCAGGAGTGTAAGGATGGTTTGATATTAGGACATTACGCAATTTATCTTTTGACCTTTCTGAATATATCAATATGCAACCATATCTATAGATACACTAAAAAGACTTTTAATAACATTCAGTAACCCTAGATGCTGAGAAAGCTTACAAAAAAAAATTCTGTAACCAGTCATTTCTAGATAAGCTTAATAAATTAAGCATATATTCATATTGAACAACAATAGCGACAATGTTAAAGAATTACTGGCTTCTTACTGTGTTTATGTATGTCCATATAATCAAAACCTCATATGAGGCTTAATCGTAAAACACTAAAAGTATTGCCAGGCTGGGTGCAGTGGTTCACACCTGAAATCCCAGCACTTTGGGATTTCAAAGAGGGAAGCTAAAGATGGAGGATCACTTGCACTCAGAAGTTTGAGACCAGCAGGCAACATAGCGAGACCCCCATCTCTACAGAAAATATAAAAGTTAGCCAAGCATAGTGGTGAGCACCTGTAGACCCAGCTACTCGGGAGGCTAAGGTAGGATCAGTTGAGCCTAGGAGGGCAATGCTGCAGTGAGCTGTGATGGTGCCAGCCTGGGCAAGAGAGCAAGACCCTCTCTCAAAAAAAAAAAAAAAAAAAGTGTAAACCATATATGTGCTCATGAGCAAAAGCTAGATGGCTCATTGCCAGAATGAAATAATAATAGGTGTTACTTATTGACAACATGTTGTGAGCTTTACTAGTTGACTGAGCTGACACCACCACCCTATGAAGAAGGCATTGCTCTCCCTATTTTACAGACAAGGACACTGAGATAGAGGATTTATGTCATCCCCCCAAGCTCCCAGAGCTAGTCGAGGACAGAGGCAGGACTTGAATCCAGGTCCAGCTCATATTTGCAACCACTTCATTTTACCGCTGCCAAGTTTGCTCCTTTTTCCTTATGTCCCGATAACCAAATGCTCCAAGCACAGGTTGTACTGTCAGCTGAGGCTCTAGAGTCAGGGTGGCATGGAGCAGAGCCTCAGCTAATCTATAATAGGCATGTCACACTGTGGAGACAAAGGTGACTCCATCTTGGATGGTAATCCGCCATGTTGACTTCTGATTAATCCCAGTCCTGGGAATTCCTTCTGATTTCTACTTTACTTACTGTCCCTAGTGTAAGAACATGTCAACCTTGATGCTGTCACACAAATTATAGGCTATGACACAAACAGCATTCTTGCCTGTTCTGGAGGGTTAATTGTCTTAACCCTTAATTGTCTTGCTAAAGTAAGTATTCCCCTTCCCTATGTGAGATAAGCCTTAGGATTAGGGAGTAACTGTGTGGAGATAGACCTGTCTTGCTGCCACCCAAGACCATGCTTCCCTTTGTAAGTTCCCCAAATAAATCACCCCTTACCAATGAACTGTGTTTGTCTCCCTCTTTTTTGGTTTATTGTCTCCTTCCACATTTGGGGGTTATTTTGCATAAAGTCCTTATATGGAACACACATGAACAAGGAGTAAGTCTTCATTGCTATAAGCCATGAAGGAGGTTGGGGGGGTGTTTGTTACTGAAGCATAACTACTTATCCTGGCTGATATAATTGTCTCCAAAGGTTTTGAGGAAGCTGAAATTTGATATTAAATACAAGTTATTATCAGAGCTTTGCAAGTCATTAACCTCTCTGTGCCTCAGTTTCCTCATTGTACATGGGGTGATAATAAGTACATGGGGCAATAATAAGTACTCTATCAGGTTATGAGATTTGAATAGGTAGATAGAAGTAAAGCCATTAGAACAGTATGTGACAGATAGAAAACACCATATAAGTGTTTGCTATTATTAAAAAATGTGTTAGGCCAGGCACGGTGGCTCATGCCTATAATCCCAGCACTTTGGGAGGCCAAGGCAGTTGGATCACTTGAGGTCAGGAGTTCAAAACCAGCCTGGCCAATATGGTGAAACCCTGTGTCTACTAACAATACAAAAAAATTAGCCGGACATGGTGGCTGGGGCTTGTAATCTCAGCTACTCGGGAGGCTGAGGCAGGAGAATCACTTGACCCGAGAGGCAGAGGTTGTAGTGAGCCAAAATCGCACCACTGCACTCCAGCCTGGGCAACAGACCGAGACTCCGTCTCAAAAAATAAAAAATAAAAAACGTGTTAATAGTTCCCGCCGGTGACTTATATTTTTTACTTATTTATTTATTTTTTGAGACGGAGTCTCACTCTGTTGCCAGGCTGGAGTGCAGTGGCACGATCTCGACTCACTGCAACCTCTGCCTCCCGGGTTCAAGCGATTTTCCTGCCTCAGCCTCCCGAGTAGCTGAGACTACAGGCGCGTGCCACCACACCCAGCTAATTTTTGTATTTTTAGTAGAGACGGGGTTTCACCGTGTTGGCCAGGATGGTCTCGATCTCTTGACCTCGTGATCCTCCCGCCTCGGCCTCCCAAAGTGCTGGGATTACAGGCGTAAGCCACCGCAACTGGCCCCAACTGTGACTTGCTATTTGCTCTTCCTTCTACCTTTTCCCCACTACTGCTTTCAGAAAACACCTACTTTTCTTGCAAGAACAAGTTCTTAAAGCCTCTCCTGCAGTAAACGTTCTCCGATTTCCACCGAGCTGAGCCGGAGCTGGCAATTCGCTCTGTTGGGTTCCCACAGGAACATCCCAGTATCTTATAGGGCTATGTGCTAACCGCTGTGTTGTAATTCTTTGTAACTGTCTGTTTCTCTCGCTTCAGTCTCATCACACTATAATTTATGTACGACTTAATTATGTTTATTCTGCATTTCTCCCAGGAAATTTCCATGAAGTTGAGGAAGTGTCTGGACCTGCAGCATTAAGACGTTAAAAAAAACAAACCCCGGCCGGGTGCGGTGGCTCACGCCTGTAATCTCAGCACTTTGGGAGGCCGAGGCGGGCGGATCACGAGGTCAAGAGATCGAGACCATCCTGACCAACATGGTGAAACCCCGTCTCTACTAAAAAAAACAAAAATTAGCTGGGTGTGGTGGTGCGCACCTGTAGTCCTAGCTACTTGGGAGGCTGAAGCAGGAGAATCGCTTGAACTCGTGAGGTAGAGGTTGAAGCAAGCCGAGATCGCACTACTGCACTTCAGCCTGGGTGACAAGCGAGACTCCGTCTCAAAAAAAACAAACAGAAAAACCCCCAAACCAAACCCATAACACTGCTCACTACTGGCCAAGCAAAAAGCATTTTGGGACCACTAGTTTGCGACCCTCAAACCTGAGTTTTTCCCAGGTGCTGCAGTCCGGCTACCAGCTTCAGAGGTGCGCGTGAAGTCAAGCATCTCTGACGCATCTGCTGTAGCCACGTCCCCGGCCAGCGCACAGCTGACGGCGACGTAGCGCGCACCAGGAGGAGAGTCGCCATGGCAACCAGCGTTCCGTCGCCCGGCCACGTCCTCAGGAGACTGGAGCCGGCTCCCAGCGGAGGCGCGGAGTAAAAAGAGGAGGGAGAAAAAGAGGAGGGAACAGTTCTCAGCTATAGAGAGGCCCAGACATTACAGCCTCGTTCCCGCGGACTTTCAGCGCGGAATAAGTAAGCGCCAATGCCGCGTAGGACAGTCAGCCTGCGCAGGCTGAGGCCGTAAACTACCATTCCCAGAATCCTTCTGGTTGCAGCCAGATCAATTTCAGAGGTTGGCACCAGTGCTACACCTCTTCAAAACTGCTCATTTAAGGCGCAGCGTACTACGCATGTGCTAAATATGGTATCTTGGCAACGGATGGGGCTAGACCAAAGAAGTCAAGGTTTCGACCAATCAGAAGTCACGCTCGGCCGGGCGCGGTAGCTCACGCCTGTAATCCCAGCACTTTGAGAGGCTGAAGCGGGCGGATCACTTGAGGTCAGGAGTTCGAGACCAGACTGGCCAACATGGTGAAATCCCGTCTCTACTAAAAATACAAAAATTAGGCCGGGCGCGGTGGCTCACGCCTGTAATCCCAGCACTTTGGGAGGCCGAGACGGGCGGATCACAAGGTCAGGAGATCGAGACCATCCTGGCTAATACGGTGAAACCCCGTCTCTACTAAAAATACAAAAAATTAGCTGGGCGCGGTGGCGGGCGCCTGTAGTCCCAGCTACTCGGGAGGCTGAGGCAGGAGAATGGCGTGAACCTGGGAGGCGGAGCTTGCAGTGAGCCCAGATAGCGCCACTGCAAGTCCGGCCTGGGCGAAAGAGCAAGACTCCGTCTCAAAAAAAAAAAAAAAAAAAAAAAAAAAAAAAAAATTAGCTGGGCATGGTGGCGCACACCTGTAATCCCAGCTACTTAGGAGGCTAAGGCAGAAGAATCGCTTGAAACCAGGAGGCAGAGTTTGCAGTGAGCTGAGATCATGGCACTGCACTCCAACCTGGGCGACAGAGCAGGGCTCCGTCTCAAAAAAAAGAAAAAGAAAAGAAAGAAAATGTATTCGAATCTAGTATTCAGGTGCACAGAGGGTGAAGAATTGTAGTTCAGATAGAGAAGAAAACCTGCACCTTCCACGTTGACCACTGCTCTTCCTCTATTTAACCATCCTCGAGGGTTGCACTGAGTCATGTCCTTTCGGATGCATTTCCTTCCCAGAGGATAAGTGGTTGTCGCTTCACACCCTTACAATATGCTGTCCATCCTTTTTGAAGGTCCAAGTCACTTCTACCTTGAATTAGGTTAATGGGTGTCTACAGATGAGTGGGATGTGGTCCCAGCCTTTGAGGAGCACCCAGTCAGGTAGAGAAATAGAGCTGGACACCAACTAGGGGGAGGGTCCCCAGGAAATGGACAGAGACATTGATGGATTTGTCACCAATTTCATTAAATTTATTTTCCTTTCTCCTTACCCCCAAACCACCGTCCTACTGCAGCAGGAGTTTTCGGTTTTGTTTGTATGTACAAGCCCTGGTCAGAGAGAAAAAGCCTGTAGATTAGAATGAGAATTTCAGGCTCTTCCAGATCAAGGGACCCATAACTTCCCTCCCTATAACTTTCCTCCAATCTTTGGCCTGATTTGGCTCATCCAGTGACGTCATGGGTATCTGGGCAGATTTTCAGGGTTCTCTGCCAATCGGAGTTGGTGAGGAGAGAGGAGAGAAGAGTTGGGACCAGGGGTGATGGTAAAACGTGGGAACAGAAAGAGTCCAAAAAGACAAGAGGAGACACAGGCAGAAATGGAGAGAGATAAGGTAGAGACAGGGTATAGTGGAAGCAGGTATAGTGGGTTACGCTGTGTCCCCCATCCCAAAGACATATCCAAGTCCCAACTCCTAGGACCTGGGAATGTGACCTTAATTGGAAACACGGTCTTTGCAGATGTAATTAAGTTAAGGTGACATGAGATTTAGGATGAGCCCTACATCTAAAGACAGGTGTCCTTAGAAGAGAAAGGAGAGGGAGATTTGAGATGGACACACAGGAAACAAAACCATGTGAAGACAGAGGCAGGGATTAGAAGGGAGCTAAGGAATGCCAGCAGCCACCAGCAGCTAGGACACAGGCATGGGGTGGATTCACTCTCAGAGGCTCCAAAAGGAACCAACTTTGCCAACCCCTTGATTTCAGACTTCTGCCTTCAGAACCCAGAGAATACATTTCTTTTGCTTTAAGTCACCCAATTTGTGGTGATGTTACAGCAGCAATAGGATATGAATACACAGGGAGACAGAGAAATGAGGAGAGAGAGTTGGAAGAGAGGCTGAGCAAGTTCACAGTGAGAGGTAGCCTGCACGGAGCACTCCCCACGCGCTAAGTGTTATTAACAGCATTCACTGGCCGGGCGTGGTGACTCATGACTGTAATCCCAGCACTTTGGGAGGACGAGGCAGGTGGATCACCTGAGGTCAGGAGTTTGAGACCAGCCTGGCCAACATGGCAAAATCCCGTCTCTAATGAAAATACAACAATTAGCCAGGCTTGGTGGTGGGCACCTGTAGTCCCAGCTACTCAGGAGGCTGAGGCAGAAGAATCGCTTGAACCTGGGAGGCGGCGGTTGCAAGATCGCGCCACTGCACTCCAGCTTGGGCCACAGAGCAAGACTCCGTCTCAAGAAAAAAAAAAAAAAAAAAAAAAGGCGTTCACTGATTCAGTGATCACCACACCCCCCAGTGGGAGGTGATGGCATCACTCCCTTTTTGCATATGAAGAAACTGAGGCGTTAGGGAAAGGAGATTAATTGGGCACTTGGAGGAGGCAGAGAGAGAGAGAGAGAGAAATTGAGACGGAGAGGGGAAGAGAGGGGCCGGAGAAGGGGCTGGGGGGGTGCACAAGCAGAAAGAGGCAGCGAGATAAGCTTAGAGGGGGAGAGGAAGGTGAGGGCCACTTCCTCCCTAGGCACAGGGCCTGGGGTCCATGGAAATGTTTTCACTGTAGTATCTTTAAAAGCCAGAAGAAGATAAATGAATATAGCAACAGTAATTGTGATGATGCATAGAGCATAATGAAGCCAACTTGGATGATATTTGTCTTTCTACCAATGCATCCACAAAATATAACTTTTAGGGTTTTTTTTGTTTTTTTGTTTTAATGTAAGAAGAGGCCCACAAAGGCAAAAGTGCTGAGGACCCGGGAAAGTTGTAATGTGGCCCAGAGGTGGAGAAAAAGGAAAGTGAGAAAGAAAGACAGACAGAAATACAGATGAGAGAAAGGTACGGGGGCAGGGGGCGGGAGGGAGAAGAGAGAGGAGAGAGACAGAGAGAGAAAAAGAGAGACAGAGACTAAAGTGACTGAAGAGGAGACTCCCAAAGTACACAGTGAACCATCCAGGGAGTCGCCATTTTTGAGGGGCCCAGTGGGTTCCACGGGGGACTGAGGAGGGGATAAGGATGACTCACGAGACCACGATGACCACGAAGACAAAGATAGCCAGAGACACAGAAATGAGGATGCCCAACAGCGCCTGGTTCCTCGGGTATTTGCTGTCCACTTGGTACTGCAGGGCCACGCGCGGTTGCCGGTCGACTGGGGTGGGTGGGGAAACAGCCCGGACCTCCAAGTCACCACCTTAGCCTCCTACCCACCCCACCTGTTCATTCAGCAGCCTGGGGCAGGGGTGGGGGTGGGGCGCTCTCTCTTCTTCCTGCTTGTTCCCTGCCCTCTCCTGCGGTCTGAATCTCCATTTATCCATTTCTCTAATGCTCTGTTTCAGGCACCATTCTAGGCATTTGGGATACAGCCAGGAACCAAACTGGCAAACTGGCCTCATGGAGTTGACAGTCCACCCCGCATATCACAGTTATCACAGTTACAGTGAGGAGCTAGTTCTAAAAGCATTTCATTTGATGGGATGGGGTGGGGTGAGGAGGACTTGGGAAGTTTGACTCAAAACCAAAAGATACAGATACAATGGCCAGGCATAGTGAGCTCGCGCCTATAATCCCAGTACTTTGGGAGGCTGAGGCAGGGGGTTCACTTGAGCCCAAGAGTTCAAGTCAGCATGGGCTGTGAGATCCTATCTCTACCAAAAAAAAAAAAAAAAAAAATTAGCTAGGTATGGTGGCACGAGCCTGTAGTCCTAGCAACTCAGGAGGCTGAGGTGGGAGGATTGCTTGAGCACAGGAGGTTGAGGCTGCAGTGAGCCATGACTGTGCCACTGCACCCCAGCCTGGGGGACGGAGCAAGACCCTGTCTCAGAAAACAAAACAAAACAAAACAAAAACAAAACAAAAACCAGAGACACCATGCACATGAGAGGGAAGTGCAAAATGAGAACAGTTTCACAAGATGAAAGTCTTAGTTGCTACATCTTAGCTATTGACCCTGAAGGTGGCCTTGGGAGTTGCTTTCTGCATCTTCCACTTGCCTCCCACCACCAACTCTTTCCTTCTATCAGCAAAGCCTCTTGGCTTGACCTTCAAACTGTAGGCAGAATCCAATCCACCTCCACGGCTACCAAGCGGGTCCAACCCCAGCCCACTGCTTCTCTTAGGGGGCTCCCTTGACTCCTCCTCTCACAGTTCCTCACATGGCCTCCGGGAGGCGCTGTTAAAACCTAAGTCAGCTCCCTCTGCTCAGTGTCTTCCTGCTACTCCATGGCCCCCCATCTCAGAATGAAAGCTCAAGTTCTCACCATGCTTTTGCAAGCCCTGCACCATCTGGTTCCCACGTGACCCGGCCATTGTTCTAGCCACCCTACTATTCTCTTTCATTCACTCGGCTCTGGCCACACTGGCCTTCTCCTCCCTGTTGCTTAATCATGTTGGATCTTTGCATGTGCTGTTCCCTCTGTCATTGACACTGTTCCCATCACTCACTTCCCTCAGCTTTCAAAAGTCACCTCTTTAGAGGGGCCCTACATCCATATTTTCTAAAGTAGCAGCCTCCCCCAGGCACTATCTACCAAACCATTCTATTTTCATTAGAACACCATTGCCATCTGGATCAAGCTTGTTTATTTGTTCATGCAATTACCATCTAACCTAGTGGTTCTCAATCTGGGATAATTTTGTCACTCAAGGGACATTTGGAAATGTCTGGGGACATTTCTGATTGTCATAATGGGGAGGGAGATGCTACTGGCATCTGGTGGATCGAAGCTAGGGATGTTGCTAAACATCCTACAATAACCAGGACAGCCTCCCTAACAAAGAATGATCCAGCTCTAAATCTCAACAGTGCTGAGGTTGAGAAACCCTAGTCTAACCTCTGGCCCCATTAAAATGTGGGCTCCATGAGGGCAGGAACTACATCTGTCTCCCATTCCACTGTTCCTCAGTTTGGGACATCGTAGGGTGCTCGAAATATTTGGTGCCACCAAATACCAGCCAAAGGAAGCAAACAGGCAAATCCAAAAGTGGGACACTCTATAGGACACACTGCCTTCTTTTTCAATGCCAATGTCATGGAGGGAAAAATAAAAAAACCGAAAACTGGTAAGAGAAACTGTTCTAGGCCGGGTGCAGTGACTCACACCTGTAATCCCAGCACTTTGGGAGGCCGAGGTGGGCGAATCATTTGAGCCCAGGAGTTCAAGACCAGCCTGGCCAACATGGCAAGAACCAGTCTAAAAAACAAAACAAAAAAAAATTGTTCTAGATTTTAAAAAGAAGAGAAAAACCTAACAATTGAATGATATAAGAAGTCCTTTCATTGGACCCTTGTTTGAACAAATCAACTGTGAAAAATATTCTGGGGACAATTAAAGAAGTTGACAGTAGGATCTGGAATTATTTGACATTGAGGAATCATTGCTAGGTTTGGTGGGTGTGGGAACGACATTGTGGCTACTTAGGAAAATGTCATTATTTTTAGAGGTACATGCTATGTATGGGGCATGGTGTCTGTGATTTCTTTTAAGATACTATGGCAAAGAATAAAGTAGGTGAAATAAATATGGAAGAATGTTAATTGTTAACATAATTTGATAGTAAGTGCTACTTTTGAGATTATGATCAGAGAGGCCTGTCTGAGGAAGTGACCTTTGAGACCCAAATGAAGTGAAGGAGTGATTGGAACAGTGTGACAGAGAGAGGGAACAGCATGTGAAAAGATCCAGCATGACTATTCAACCCGGATAGATATATGTGGATTCATTATACATTTTTTTTTTTTTTGAGTTGGAGTCTCGCATTGTCACCCAAGCTGGAGTGCAATGGTGTGATCTTGGCTCACTGCAGCCTCCACCTCCTACATTCAAGCGATTCTCCTGCCCCAGCCTCCTGAGTAGCTGGGATTACAGGTGCCTGCCACACGCTAGGGTAGTTTTTTGTATTTTTAGTAGAGACGGGGTTTCACTATGTTGGCCAGGCTGGTCTCGAACTCCTGACCTTGTGATCTGCCTGCCTCGGACTCCCAAAGTGCTGGGATTACAGGCGTGAGCCACTGCATGTTTGGCCTCATTGTACTGTTCTTTCTGCTATGAGAATATGTTTTTTAGGCTGGGCATGGTGGCTCACGCCTGTAATCCCAGCACTTTGGGAGGATGAGTGGATCACCTGAGGTCAGGAGTTTGAGACCAGCCTGGCCAACATGGTCAAATCCCATTTCTACTAAAAATACAAAAATTAGCCGGGTATGGTGGTGCACACTTGTAGTCCCAGCTACTTGGGAGGCTGAGGCAGGAGAATTACTTGAACCTGGGAGGTGGATGTTGCAGTGAGCCAAGATCTTGCCATTGTACTCCAGCCTGGGCGAGACTCCATCTCAAAAAAAAAAAAAAAAAAAAAAAAAAAAAAAAAAAAAAGAATGTATGTTTTTTAGCTTTATGAATGAATGAATGAGTGAATTCAGCACATCCTTCCAAATTCCCCAGGTACAGCAATGGCTAATAAAATCTTTTTCTAGCACCTGCCATTCTGGTGCTAGGGGCATTCTAAAGTTCCAGGGAGTCTTTCCATTTAACAGATGGAGGAAAGTGAATTTCAGAATACAGAAGCAACTTCTGGGCCACACTCTAAGCAAATGGTTAGGGCAGGATTCGAGGCTACATGTGGGAGCCTCAAAACCCATATCTAGTGGGTCATGGCTGTCTTAATCTCTTGCATGCCTGTCCCATGTCTTCCCCCACCCCCAGAAGCTTACCAAAGCAGTACTTTTTGTGGATACACTTGGGACTAATCCTCTGGCAATGTAAACAGTCCAACACCTCTTCTTTTAGCAAGCCTAGGCAAGGGGAAAGGGAGAAGTAAGACAAGGGCAGATATCAGAGGACCGGCAAGGGTGGGAAGGAAGAAGGAGAAAGAGGAGATGGGGTCCCTTGGCTTCTCCTAAATTTCATAGGTCCCACTGCCCAGCAGAGGAACTGAGCAAAATTCACATAAAAAATAATTGTTATATAATCATTGAAGAACTAAATTCAGTTGCAGTCATCCAGTAGATTCAACATTCTGCTTGTGGACATTTAATTAAACATTTGTTAATTCTGAGTTTGCACTTTTCTTTTTCTAATTTGGAGCCTCCTTTGCAGACACTGGTGAGATGTCTTCTCTTTGGGTGCACTGCCTCCTCCTCTACTGGTGCATACAGGAGGACTACATTTCCCCGGGTGCCTTTCAGTAAATTGTGACCATGTGACCTAGTCCTGGCCAATGGAAAGTGAGCAGGATCATGTGTGTCCCTTCCAGACTTGACTATAAAACTCTCAGTGTGATTGCTATTGCTTTTCCGTTTGAAGCATGCTTAGAAGCTGCCATGTGTGTATAGCCTGGATCCCTGAGTCACCACCTGGACTGCCACTCAACTGTCAATGAAATTTGGGTGAAAGAAAAATAAACCTTTGTTGTGTTAAACCACCAAGATGTGAGGGTTTATTTGTTAATACAACATAGCCTATCTTATCGTGACTTACGTACCTTCAAAATGTTGTTTTGCAGATAGTCATTATTTTCATAAACCTTTAAAAAGCAAATCTCCCTAGGTACCACGGCTTTGGGGTAAGGGAACTGCCAAATGGAGTAAGGAGTGGTAGCCGGGCTTGATTTGGGGAGACAGGGTGAAGGGAGTTAGGAGGGTAGAGAAGGGAGAGATAGATGATCCAGAACTCACGGCAAAGTTTGGGGTTGCAGGCTGCAAGAGAAAATTGCTGAGGTGAGTTAAATTGGGATTGCAACTTGATAATTTAATTGGAAAGGGATCGGAAGAGCAGGTAAGGGGTGAGGCTGGGAAAGAAGGGAAGATTGGGGAAGAGATGAAGAAAGCTGAGTTATAGGGGAGGTGAAGAAGGAGTTTGGGAGAAAAAGTAGTAAAAGGGGATCAAGAGATCAAGGGAGAAGGGGAGAGGGGATTGGTGGAGAGATACGCTGCACCTTTTAATTCATATGAAATTAAAACTTTCTTGAGTTCCTTGATCACATTTGCCCTGAGGGTCACCAGCTCTTCCAGCAGAGGCTCATCTGAGGAGAGAAAGAGATCTCTGTGGGGTGGGAGGCACACAGAAAGCCCACCCCACTACCTGCAGCTTCCAGGAGAAGAGATGAGGAAGCTCCTCTTCATTTATAAGGGGTAACCAAGACCAGGATTATTAAGGATCCCCTGGGCAAATCTATGGCCGGGGAGATCCTGCATCTAGATTCTGATTCACTGTGGGGCCTAGGCAAAGCCACCCTTCCTTGGCCTCACTTTCCTCATCTGGCAGGTGGATTTGATCTCTCTTCTCCTCTTCTTTTTTTTTCTTTTTGAGACGGAGTCTCACTCTGTTGCCCAGGCTGGAGTGCAGTGGTGTGATCTCGACTCACTGCAACCTCGGCCTCCCAAGTTCAAGTGATTCTGCCTCAGCCTCCCAAATAGCTGGGATTACAGGCACGCGCCGCCACGCCTGGCTAATTTTTTGTATTTTTAGTAGAGATGAGGTTTCGCCATGTTGGCCAGGCTGGTTTCAAACTCCTGACCTCAGGTGATCCTCCCATCTCGGCCTCCCAAAGTGCTGGGATTATAGGCGTGAGCCACTGCACCCGACCTCTTCTTTTTTGTGTCTACGCTCACTCCTTCATGATTTCAATCCATATGGCTTTATATATTACTAGACTTACACTGTCCAGTGTGGTAGCCACTAGCCACACAAGGCTACTGAACACCTGAAATGGGCTAGTCTGAATTGAGACGTGCTGTAGGTATAAAATGTACACTGGATTTTAAAGACATCATGCAAAAAACCTGTAAAATATATTGATAATTCCTATGTGGATTGCATGTTGAAATAGTGGTATTTTATATATTGGTTAACTAAAATATATTATCAAAATTAATTTCACCTGTTTCTATTTACCTTTTTTAAAATGTGGCTACTAGAATTTTTTTTTTTTTTTTTGAGACGGAGTTTTGCTCTTGTCGCCCAGGCTGGAGTGCAAAGGCGTGATCTCTGCTCACTGCAACCTCTGCCTCTGGGTTCAAGTGATTCTCCTGCCTCAGCCTGAGTAGCTGGGATTACAGGTGCCCGCCACCACACCTGGCTAATTTTTGTATTTTTAGTAGAGACAGGGTTTTACCATGTTGGCCAGGCTAGTCTTGAATTCCTCACCTCAGGCGATCCACCTGTCTCAGCATCCCAAAGTGCTGGGATTACAGCCATGAGCCACTGTGCCCAGCTGCTACTAGAAAATTTAAAATTGCATACGTGACTCCTATTTGTGGCTGACATTCTATTTCTATTGGATGGTGCTGTTCCATACACAGATGCCCCCCACATTTCTATTACTAGCCCAGAGGGCTCACTGAAGGTGGGATTTATATACCCAACTATCTGGTCAAGATCTCCAGTTGGATATCTAAGAGGCATCTCAAACCCACTAAGTCCAAAAATGAACCCTGGTTATTCTCCTCCAGACCTACTCCGAACCCCCCAGTCTACTCCATCTTAGTAAACAGATGTGTCACGACTCTAATTGCCCAATTCAAAATCCTTGGTGCTATCTTTGATGCCTTTTTCTTTTTCTTTTTTTTTTTTTTTGAGACGGAGTTTTGCTCTTGTTGCCCAGGCTGGAGTGCAATGGCGCGATCTCAGCTCACCACAACCTCCGCCTCCTGGGTTCAAGCAATTCTCCTGCCGCAGCCTCCTGAGTAGCTGGGATTACAGGAATGTGCCACCACAGCCGGCTAATTTTGTATTTTTAGTAGAGACAGGGTTTCTCCATGTTGGTCAGGCTGGTCTCGAACTCCCGACCTCAGGTGATCCGCCCTCCTCAGCCTCCCAAAGTGCTGGGATTACAGGCGTGAGCCACCGCGCCTGGTTGACGCCTTTCTTTTTTTTATATCCCAGTGCAATTCGTCAGCATGACTGGCAACAAATCCTGTTTGTTCAATATTCAAAACACCCATTCCCTCCCCTTAACTCTAAGATCTCATCTTCCACAGAGACAATGTCGCTCTCTCACTCCACTCTGGCCTTCTTGGATGTTCTGGGAATATGCCAAACATAGTCCCATCTCAGGGATTCCACCAGCTGTTCTTTCTGCCTGTACCCTTCTACCCCTAGACCCTCTCATGGCTGCTTCCCTCTCCCCTTCAGGTCTTTTCTCACATGCTCCTTTTTAAGGGACATCTTTTTTGGATGCCCGGCTTTAAGCTGCAATCCCCACCCCTACTCACAGCACTTGCTACTCCATGGTCCCTGCTTTATTTTTTTCCTCCTTAGCATCTCCCTCCATTTGACGTATTTTATTGGGCAATAAAGGATTAACTGAGCAGGTCTGGGTTGTCCCAACCCTGCACATCCCCCGCTGCCCCACAAAAAAAATCTGGCTCTTGCCTGGCTCACGGAAGGTAACCTCTATGTCCTTGGAATATCCTGCCTGTTAAGAATATCTTGGTTTGGCCGGGCATGTTGGCTTACACCTATAATCCCAGCACTTTGGGAGGCCAAGGCGGGCAGATCACTTGAGGTCAGAAGTTTGAGACCACCTGGCCAACATGGTGAAACCCTGTCTCTACTAAAAATACAAATTAGTCTGGCATGGTGGTGGGCGCCTGTAATCCCAGCTACTCGGGAGGCTGAGACAGGAAAATTGCTTGAACCCAGCAGGCGGAAGCTCCAGTGAGCAGAGATCACGGCACTGCACTCGAGCCTGGGTGACAGGGCGAGACCATCTCAAAAAATAAAAATAAATAAATAAATAAGAGAGTATCTTGGTTTATGACCAGGTGCAGTGGCTCACACGTGTAATCCCAGCACTTTGGGAGACTGAGGCAGGAGGATTTATTGAGGCCAGGAGTTTGAGACCAGCCTGGGCAATATAATGAGACCCCGTCTCTACAGAAAATTAAAAAATAGAAAATTAGCCAGGTGTGGTGGCACACGCCTGTGGTCCCAGCTACTTGGGAGGCTGAGGTGGCAGGATCGCTGGAGCCCTGGAGGTCAAGGCTGCAGTGAGCTGTGATGGTGCCACTGCACTCTGGCTGGAGCGACAGTGGGGCTCTGCCTCTTAAAAAAAAAAAAAAAAGGCTACATTACATGCGTGTTTGCTCTTATTTTTATATTCAAGGGAGGTGGGGCAGACCGGCGGAAAGGAGAGGGGTGCTGGAGAAGGCGTTCCCTCGTCTCTCCTACCTTTCAGAGAGTTACCCATTAAGTGCTGCGTTTGGTTCTTGACAAAGGACGCCACAAGGTCCAGTTGATTTGTCTCTGGAGGGGGAAGGGAGAGGACACTCCAGTGGGCCCCCCAGAGAGCCAAGTGACCTCACCCCCTCCAAGCCTGGCCCCGACCCCTCTTGGGGGCGTGGACTCCGGCATCCCTCGCCCAGCCCCGCTGCCCAATTTCTCCCAACACGCACCCACTTTCCCCACAAACACGTTCAGCGCGTAGTCCCGGAAGAAAGGCCCCTCCATGCCCATCAGTACGGCCCCGGCGCGCGCCTGCAGCTGCTCCAACTGGAAGCGACCCGGGATGAGGGCGGAGCGCAAGTGACTCAGGGCCTCCAGCACCAAGGGGTCGCACTGCAGGCAGCCCCAGCCTCCGGGGGCGCCCAGGCCGGAAAGCAGCAGCAGGGCCAAGGCCAGAGGCATGGCGGGGCCTTTGTGACGTCACAGAGAGAGCCCGGCCCGGCCCGCCCCGCCTCCCCGGCGAGGGCGCGGTCAGGAGGCCCACGGAGCATCAGGGTGTTACAGGCAGGTGTTCGCTGAGCACCTACTATGTGCCAGGCATGGTTCTAGAACCTAGGGAGAGAGTCAAGAAAAAACAGAAAGCCTCTGCTCTACCCCTCTTGGAACTTACTAATTCCTCTTAAATTTATTCATTCAACACATATTGTTTTATTTTATTTATTTATTTATTTTTTCCTGAGACGGAGTCTCACTCTGTCACTCAGGCTGGCATGAAGTGGTGTGATCTCGGTTAACTGCAACCTCTGCCTCCCAGGTTCAAGCGATTATCCTGCCTCAGCCTCCTAAGTAGCTGGGACTACCGGCGTGCACCACCACGTCCGGCTAATTTTTTATTTTTAGTAGAGATGGGGTTTCATCATGTTGGCCAGGCTGGTCTCAAACTCCTGACCTCAGGTGATCCGCCTGCCTCGGCCTCCCAAAGTGCTGGGATTATAGGTGTGAGCCACCACGCCCGGCCCACATATTGTTTTTTTGTTTTGAGACAGAGTCTTGCTCTGTCACCCAGGCTGGAGTGCAGTGGTGCAATCCCGGGTCACAGCAAGCTCTACCTCCCAGGTTCAACCTATTTTTGTGCCTCAGCCTACTGAGTAGCTGGGGTTACCGTGCCAGCACACCCGGATAATTTTTGTATATATATATATAGAGAGAGAGAGAGAGAGAGGAGAGAGAGTGAGAGAGAGAGAGAGTGAGAGAGAGAGATGGAGTCTCACTCTGTGTCACAGGCTGGAGCTCAGTGGTGAGATCTCAGCTCACTGCAACCTCTGCCTCCCAGGTTCAAGAGATTCTCCTACCCCAGCCTCCTGTGTAGCTGGGATTACAGGCATGCGCCACCACACCCAGTTGATTTTTGTATTTTTAGTAGAAACGGGGTTTCACCCTGTTGGTCAGGCTGGTCTGGAACTCCTGACCTCAAGTGATTCACCCGCCTCAGCCTCCCAAAGTGCTGGGATTACAGGCCACCGCGTTCAACCCTACATGCAACACATATTTATTTATTGAACACCTACTATGTGCCAGGTGCTGTTCAAGACCCCCAGAGCTAAAGCTGAGAAAAACAAGAGGTTCTTGTGCTTGCGGTACTTAAATTAATTAACTCAACAAATATTTATTGAGTTAATTACTATGTGCCAGGCGCCAGAGATAGACTAACATAAGACGAACACAATCTCTGCTCATAGAGTTCAGGCTATCAGGGGTGGGAGGGAGTGGCAGGAAGAGAAACATAAAACCTGGTACACAGATGAGTAACTGAAATAGTGACAAACTGCATTACCTGCTGGGAAGCAAATACACAGTGTGATACAGTTAAGAGAGTTCCTTGAGGCCAGGAGGTGGGGTCTGGTTCCCTGCTGTTGTCCAGCGCCTAGTATGTACTAGGTGTTCAACAGATATTTAGCAAATCAATGAATCCACAAGGGAGGGTATGCTGAGGGAAGGGCACTTTGTTTTTCCCTGCAATTTTCATCTTGAAAGTTTTAAAATCTGGAGAACAGTTGCAAGAATGACCCAATAAACACTCAGATATGACTTCACATTTTGCATTCGCTGTATCTCTCTATATATGTAGATGAATTTAGTAACAATTAAATCATAGAAATTCAACTAAAAGACATTATAATAGTATACACAGAGATATAGCAAATGTCAAAATAATACGATATATTAATATATAGTTAAATATTAATTCAGAGAGATTAAATTAATTAAGACTAAATATTACTACGTGGAGGGAGGGAGGAGGAGAGAGAGACAGAGTAGGAGAGGGGAGTTGTCTTATTAATAGTTTAGGTGCTATAACAAAACACCATAGACTGGGTGGCTTATAAACAACAGAATTGATTTCTTGCAGTTCTGGTGGCTGGAAATCCAAGATCAGAGCGCCAGCAAGGTCGGGTTCTGGGGGAGCTCTCTTCTGGTATCCTCACATGGCAGAAAGAGGGTGAGAGGACTCTCTGGGTTCCCTTTTTTATTTTTTAATTTTTGAGATGGAGTCTTGCTCTTGTCATCCAGGCTGGAGTGCAGTGGCACGATCTCAGCTCACTGCAACCTCCACTTCCCAGGTTCAAGCGATTCTCCTGCTTCAGCCTCCTGAGTAGCTGGGACTACAGGCGTGTGCCACCACGCCCGGCTAATTTCTGAATTTTTAGTAGAGATGGGGTTTCGCCATGTTGGCCAGGCTGGTCTTGAACTCCCGACCTCAAGAGATCCACCCCCACCCCAGCCTCAGAAAGTGCTGGGATTACAAAGTGTGAGATCAGGCCACAAGGAGGTGCTCACACCCAAGTGAAATTCTCTCTGCTCCCGGACTGAGTCAGGGCCTTGCTGCCTACGCCTACCTTTCTTAGGATCATCCAGTTGTCTACCTAATGCTGTGGGGGCCATAATTTGAAAAATGAACCTGAGATATTAACGTGTGCGTCCTATTCCTCATCCCCTATTACCATCTGCCTTTCAGGCGGGGAGTCAAGGGGCTGTTGTTTGACCTAAGAAGGGGTGGCCAGAATGGGATGGGAAGGCCGCTCATTCCTCAGCTTCAAGCCCCAAACCCTCAGGCCCGGGTGTGAGGCAGGAAGGCTTGGGATGCAGAACCAGTTTTGTTTATTGGGTTCAGCCATGCTAATTTGGTAAAACATAAGTTAAATGAACTATCATCAGATTTCACACCCCAGTAAAAGTGGCTGAGGAAGTTCCCACACTCGCCCTCCAGGCGCACAGACGTCCATCACTGTGTTGTTGACGGCACTGGGAGGCAAAGGAAAGCTGGGTGTCCTCACTGGGGAGGTGGGTCGCCGGTGGTACAGGACCCTACAAGCAGCTAGAAGAACAGACGAGCCTGTCCACACCATGACATGAATGGATCCAAATGAAAACAGCAAAAAGCAAAACAAAGCAAGCAAACAAACAAAAAACCCACAGTGAAACCTACAACTCAATACCATTGACATATTTTTTTTTTTTTTTTTTTTTTCTGGAGACAAGGTCTCCCTCTGTCGCTCAGGCTGGAGTGCAGTGGCATGATCTCGGCTCACTGCAGCCTCAACCTCCTGGGCTCAAGTGATCGTCCTGCCTCAGGCTCCCACACAGAATAGAAAAAAAATAGCCGGGTGTGGTGGCATGCGCCTGTAGTCCTAGCTACTTGGGAGACTTAAATGGGAGGATCGCCTAAACCTGGGAAATCGAGGCTGAAGTGAGCCATGTTCTCGCGACTGCACTCCAGCCTGGGGCAGAGAGCAAGACCCTGTTTCAAAAAATAAAAAGGAAAAGAAAAGGATGATATGTTTGTTCGTTTGTTTATTTTGAGACAGAGTTTTGCTCTGTCGCCCAGGCTGGAGTGCAGTGGCACAATCTCGACTCACTGTAATCTCTGCCTCCTGGGTTCAAGTGATTCTCCTGCCTCAGCCTCCCAAGTAGCTGGCACTACAGGTTTGCACCACCACACCTGGCTAATTTTTGTTTTTTGTTTGTTTGTTTGTTTGTTTTTTTTGAGATGGAGTCTCACCGTGTCACCCAGGCTGGAGTGCAATGGCATGGTCTCGGCTCACTGCAACCTCTGCCTCCCGGGTTCTAGCGATGCTCTTGCCTCAGCCTCCTGAGTAGCTGGGACTACAGGTGTGCACCACCACACACAGCTAACTTTTGTATTTTTAGTGGAGATGGGGTTTAACTATGTTGGCCAGGCTGGTCTTGAACTCCTGACCTCATGATCCACCTGCCTCGGCCTCCGAAAGTGCTGGGATTACAGGCGTGAGCCACTGTGCCTGGCCAATTTTTGTATTTTTAGTAGAGACAGGGTTTCACCATGTTGGCCAGGCTGTTCTCAAACTCCTGGCTTCAAGTGATCTGCCACCTTGCCTCCCAAAGTGCTGGGATTACAGTTGTGAGCCACCACACCCAGCTGAAAAGGACTATATGTTTTATGCTCATCTGAGTTTGTGACTGTACAAAGTTGTGCCTGCTGCTCTAATATTTCCAGAGGGTTTGGGGGGCTTTGTGAACCTCATGAAGTAATGTACATACACATGTGTGTATTGCCAGAATGAAGATATGCCTTATCTCATTCCGTCCACACCCCATTTGGCTGATGTGGATTCGGAGGCAGGGCAGGGACAGTCTACTCGTGTGAGGTCACGCAGGTAGAGACAGAGACAGATGTGGGGCCAGGCAGGCAGCCAGAGGTCCCCAGGCTGCAAAGCCCTGCTGAGTGACACTAATGGCCTGATTTGGCGATGGTGTGCAGCAGGCGGAAAAGAATGTCTGGGAAATGGTTAGAGGGATTTGGCTTCAAGCCTAGCGGGGGAATTAGAGGAGGCGGTTCCAGCGTAGGAGGGTGGGGTGAGGGGTGTTTTCTCACCATCCACTTCCCATGTCCAGCCCCCTCCCTAGTACACATTGTGTGGCTACAAAAACGGTGACCTGTTCTCATGCACAGCTGTGGGAGGGCAGACAGGGACAGCCACGTCGGAAAACTGTCGGCTGGCCACGTGCGCATCCCTTCCTCCACGTGCACACACGGGAAATGGGTGCACACATCCGCCGGGGCACGCATACACGAATCACCTTGGCAGCGTCCTTTGTAAGGAGCTCACGGTGGAGACAGGCCAAATATCCGTCAACGGGAGACTCGCTAGATAAACCCACTGGGGCGTGTTCCTCAGCTGGAATCCCGCACGGCAGTGGGATGATGATCTAGCTGCCCACAAACGTCTCTGGGGCATCCTTCAAACATGATGTTGAGCAAAAGCAGAAACAAAGGACGACGTGATCTGCAATTCCTTTTTTTTTTTTTTTTGACAGAGTTTTGCTCTGTCGCCCAGGCTGGAGTGCAGTGGCGAGATCTCGGCTCACTGCAAGTGATCCGCCTCCCGGGTTCAAGCGATTCTTCCGCCTCAGCCTCCCCAGTAGCTGGGCCTATAGGCGCCCGCCACCACGCCCGGCAAATTTTTTGTATTTTTAGTACAGACGGGGTTTCACTGTGTTAGCCAGGATGGTCTCGATCTCCTGACCTCGTGATCTGCTCGCCTCGGCCTCCCAAAGTGCTGGGATTACAGGCGTGAGCCACCGCTCCCGGCCAATCTGCAGTTCCATCGATGGAAAGTTCAGAACAGGCAAAGGCACGGGATGGAGGCACAGCTGCACGCTCACCTGACTTGCGGTCTCTGCAAGGACAGTGATGATGGGAAAGTGAGGAGAGAGGTTTTCTCTGCAGGGACAAGGCGGCTCCAACTGGGCTGCCTTCTGAGGGGCCTTGAGTTTCTGTTTCATTTTGTAGGACAGGGCTTCATTTTATGTTCATCGATGAAACTGCTTGTTATGGTTTTTGTGTTTTTGGTTTGTTTTTTTGAGACGGGGTCTCACTCTGTTGCCCAGGCTGGAGTGCAGTGGCATGATCTCAGCTCACTGCAACCTCTGCCTCCTGGGTTCAAGTGATTCTCCTGCCTCAGCCTCCTGACTAGCTGGGACTACAGGCATGCGCCACCACACCTGGCTAATTTTTGTATTTTTAGTAGAGACAAGGTTTTACCATGTTGGCCAGCATGGTCTCGATCTCTTGATCTCGTGATACGCCCACCTCGGCCTCCCAAAGTGCTGGGATTACAGGCATGAGCCACCACGCCTGGCCTACAGCCTCCTTTTTTAAGGCTGAATAATATTCCATTGTATGGATGGGCCACATTGTGTGCATTCATTCATCGGTCAATAGATACGTGGGTTGCTCGCACATTGTGTTCTGCATTCTTTTCTGGATGTGTGTTATATTTCACACACACAAAACTTTAAAATAACATGCTTTGTTATTTGCATGGCCAGGGATTGAATGGCACCCCAAGGCAGAGGCGGGGCCCATGACCTGCCGGGTGCGGCACTTCTCACCTAGTTCAGTGACTCTCACACCCACAGGTGGGGCACGGTCACACCCACACTTCCTCTCACTCCATCACCAGCACTGAGGGGTGACATGGGCTCTGCTCACACCCTGGACCTGGAGGCTGCCCCTCAGGCCAGAGTCCCCACACCCTCCCAAGGCCCAGGGGTTCTCTGTACACTGCCTGTCTCCACCGCCTGCTCTCTGGACGGAAAACTGGGGTGTGAGGTGACCACAGGCTGTCTGCCCCCAGCCAATCCTAACTGTCCCTCTTGTTCCTCAAACTCTATCACTCGCTCCTTTTTCTCTTATGCCTCCCTCTCTGCCTCTTTATCTCTCTCTCTCTCTGGGTCTCTGTCTCCTCCCCAGGTCTTTGTCTCTCTCTCTCTCTCTCTGGGTCTCTGTCCCCTCCCCGCTATGGGTCTCTGTTCCTCTCTCTCTCTTTGGGTCTCTGTTCCTCCTTTTCTCTCTGGGTCTCTGACCCTGTCTCTCTCTGGGTCTCTGTCCTCCTCTCTTTGAGTCTCTGTACCACTTCTCTCTGGGTCTCTGCCCTCCCAGTCTCTCTGGGTCTCTTTTTTTCCCTCTCTTTCTCTCTGTCCCTCTGTCTCTGGGTCTCTGTCCCCATCTCTCTGGGTGTTTGTCCCCTTCCTCTCTGGGTCTCTGTCCCCCTTTCTCTGGGTCTCTGTCCTCCCAACCCTCTGGGTCTCTGTCCCTCTCTCTATCCCTCTCTCTCTGGGTCTCTGTCCCTGTTTCTCTGAGTCTCTGTCCCCCCTCTCTGGTTCTCTGTCCCCCTCTCTCTGGGTCTCTATCCCCTGTCTCCTATCTCTGCCCCTCTCCCTGTGTCTCAGTGCTTTGTCTCCTTTTTCCTGTCTTGCTCCTCCCTCCGTCCCTCCCTCCCTCCCTTCATTCCTTCCTTCCTTCCTTCCCTCCCTCCCTCTCTCCCTCCGTTCTTTCCCTCCCTCCCTCCCTTCCTTCTCTCCTCCCTTCCTTCCTTTCCTCTTGCCTGCCTGCCTTTCAGACTGTGTTTGAGAGCCCCATATTCTGTGTGACATGGGGCAGGAGGCTTCCTCTCTTTGTCCCTCAGTTTCCTCACTGCACCATGGCACTCACTGGGCTGACATGAAGCTAAAGGAAATCACTGTGTGTCCCAGACACCTGGTATTTAGCAGATGCTGAACCAAACCCACGGCCCACATGGGTTGAGAGTGTGGACTCTGTGCCAGGCCACATGCCAAGGCCTAGCACCTTCTTTCATCCTCACGGCGTGCTGTAAGGGGAGTAATGGCACTGTCCCCGTCTACAGATGAGGATGATGAGGTTGTATAACTTGCCCCAAATCGGACAGTGAGTAGGAGGCAGGGCGAGAACTTGAACTCGGGCTGCCCGGCCTCAGAGCCTGTGCTCTAACCCTACTCTGTGAGGGTTTCATATTGGCTGTTACGTGTATCGGTAAATCGGGATTTCCCAACCTCAGCGCTACTGACGTTTGGGGCTGGATGATCCATCCTTGTAGGCCCCAACCTGTGCACGGTATAGGATGTGGGCAGCATCTCTGGCCTTTACTCACTAAATGCCAGCAGCACCCTCACTCCCAGCTGTGACAACCATAGATGTCCGTAGATAATGCCAAAAGTCCCCCATCTGTGAATCACTGTATTCAACACAGTGTGCAGGATCAAGAATACACGGTCCTGGCTGGGAGCGGTGGCTCACGCCTGTAATCCCAGCACTTTGGGAGGCTGAGGCGGGCGGATCATGAGGTCAGCAGATTGAGACCATCCTGGCTAACAAGGTGAAACCCTGTCTCTACTAAAAATACAAAAATAAAAAAAAATTAAAAAAAATAGCCAGGTGTGGTGGTGGGTGCCTGTAGTCCCAGCTACGCGGGAGGCTGAGGCAGGAGAATGGCGTGAACCCGGGATCACGCCACTGTACTCCAGCCTGGGGGACAGAGCGAGACTCCATCTCAAAAAAAAAAAAAAAAAAATACATAGGCCAGTGAGGACTTAACCAAAATGAAAGAATCTGAAGTCCTTTGGGCTTCAGAAAATACCATCGAGAAAGTAAATGGACAACTATATAATATAAAAATATATTTGCAACCGGGCGCTCACACCTGTAATCCCAGCACTTTAGGAGGCCGAGGCAGGTGGATCATTTGAGGTCAGGAGTTCAGGAACAGCCTGGCCAACATGGCGAAACCCTGTCTTTACTAAAAATACAAAAATTAGCTGGGTGTGGTGGTGCATGCCTGTCATCTCGGCTACTTGGGAGGCTGAGGCAGGAGAATTGCTTGAACCCAGGAGGCGGAGGTAGCAGTGAGCCGAGATTGCACCATTGCACTCCAGCCTGGGCGACAAAGCAAGACTCTGTCTCAAAAAAAAGAAAAATTTAAAAAAAAAAAAGAGAAAATGCTCTGGAATTAGATAGTGGTGACAGTTGTGCAAACATATGAATATACTAAAACCCACCGAATTACACGTTAAAATGGTGAATTTTATGGCATGTGAATTATATTTTTTAAAAAGTTTAAAAGGTAGCTTTTTTTTTTAAAGAGTGTGGGGTGTAGCATCTGGATCCCAGCTTTGTCCCTTACGAACTGTGTGACCTGCACATATCCCCCCGTACCTCAGTGTTCTTGTCTGTAAAATGAAGACAACATTAGCATCTCTACAATAGTTCCGCTGTGAGGGGCAAATGGGATGATGAACTTAAAATCCTTGTACACAGACATCGTTCTGTGAGCTGGGAGCACAGAGGTATGGCCTGTGAGATACCTGAAAATTCTGTTTGGTGAGAACTCAGCTCACATCCTCTCTCCCACTAGCCCCGGCCCCAACCTGCCCCCAGTCCCCCTCCCAGCCAGGAAAGTTTTACACTGTATGCATGCACTACTTTGGACCAAAATCTAGGGTCTTTTTTTTTTTCTTTTCTTTTCTTTTTCTTTTTTTTTTTTTGAGACAGAGTCTGGCTCTGTCGCCCAGGCTGGAGTGCAGTGGCATGATGTCGGCTCACTGGAATCTCTGTCTCCCAGGTTCAAGCGATTCTCCCGCCTCAGCCTCCCAAGTAGCTGGGACTATAGGCATGTGGCACCATGCCTGGCTAATTTTCTGTATTTTTAGTAGAAATGGGGTTTTACCACACTGGCCAGGCTGGTCTCGAACTCCGACCTCAGGTGATCCACCCGCCTTGGCCTTCTAAACTGCTGGGATTACAGGTGTGAGCCACTGCGGCCGGCCTCTAGAGCTTTAATTTTTTTTTTTTTTTTTTTTTTTTAGAGATGGGGTCTCACTATGTTGCCCAGGCTGGTCTTGAACTCATGGCCTCAAGCTATCCTCCCACCTCGGCCTCCCAAAGTGCTAGGATTACAGGCTCGAGCCACCATGCCTGGCCAGGGCTTATTTTATGGCACAACACTGCATAGGAAAGAAAAATCTTAAAGATTGTAAGTCATCATGCAATTATGAAAAGCCAATTATTTTCTGTACCTCCAAGACCAAAGGTTTTCATCTCAACCTAAAAAAACCCCAGTCATGCAACATGCATTAAATATTTGACATAATGAGTGCCTAGATGTGCTTTTGAGTTGTAGAGCTGTTTGGTGGTTAAAAGTACATTCAGCCTGGTGGCTCATGCCTGTAATCCCAGCCCTTTGGGAGGCTGAGGTGGGCAGATCTTGAATCTAGGAGTTTGAGACAAGCCTGGGCAACACAGGGAGACCCTGTTTCTACCAAAAAAAAAAAAAAAAAAAAGAAAAAGAAAAAAAAAAAAAAGCTGGACGTGGTGGCTCACATCTGTGTTCCCAGCTACTTGGGATGCTGAGGTGGGAGAATCCCTTGGGCCTGGGAGGTCAAGGCTTCAGTGAGCCATGATCACACCACTGCACTCCAGCCTGGGTGACTGGGTGAGATCCTATCTCAAAAAGGAAGAAAAGAGAAAAGGAAAAAAGGGAGGAAGGAAGGAAGGAAAGAAGGAAGGAAGGGAGGGAGGGAAAAAAATCCAGCCTCAGGGGCATTTCCAAGGAAAATGCTGTCCTGGTCACAGGACACTGCTCCACCCATGGCTGAGGCAATTGTCCCTCCCTCACAGATCTTATCAGACTGCAGGATGGTATCGGTTTCTCTTTCCCTTGAGGACTCAGCCCTCCCCACCTCAGACAGCGACTGCTCTAGGTCAGAACCTTATCTGAGCTCCCTAGGCCTCCAGAACCCACCCCTGTTTCTAGCCACAAGGTAGACATGCTTGTTTCATGCTCACATTCATTCATAGACATAGCACATGCACCACCTCTATGCCAGGCGCAGTTCTAGACACGGGGGCTACACCAGTGACCGGCTCAGACTCAAACCCCTGGAGCTATGTTCTAATAAAATAAGCACATGAAATATATAGTATATTTCATGGTCTTCGGTACTAAAGGGAAATAAATAAAGCAGGTAGGGAGGGTGGGAGGAGGTGGCAGGAGGTGCTGCTAATTTCCAGGGTTCTGCAGAGGAGAGGAGACCTCACCGAGAAGGTGATATTCAGGTAAAGTCCAGAAGGAAATGAGGAGCAAATCACGAGGTCATCCCAGGGAAGAGCCTTCTGGACAGAGGAAACAGCAAATGCAAAGGCCCTGGGTTGAGAACGTGCCTGGCCTTTTTTTTTTTTTTTTTTCAGACAGAGTCTCACTCTGTCACCCAGGCTAGAGGGCAGTGGCGCAATCTTGGCTTACTGCAACCTGCACCTCCTGGATTCAGGCGATTCTCCTGCCTCAGCCTCCCGAGTAGCTGCAATTACAGGCATGGCCACCATACCCAACTAATTTTTGTATTTTTAGTAGAGACGGGGTTTTGCCATGTTGGCTAGGCTGGTCTCGAACTGCTGACCTCAGGTGATCCACCCACCTTGGCCTCCCAAAGTGCTGGGATTACAGCTGGGAGGATCGCTTGAGCCCAGGAGTTCAAGACCAGCCTGGGCCACATAGAGAGATCCCATCTTCACAAAAAATACAAAAATTAGCCAGGGGTGGTGCATGCCTATAGTCCCAGTTACTTGGGAGGCTGAAGTGGGAGGATTGCTTGAGGCTGAAAGTTCAAGTGTAGCACTTGTTCTGTGCATGCACTTTGTGTCCTTCTGCCACAGGACCTTTGCACATGCTGTCTCTTCTGCCTGGACCACCTTACTCTCCCATTCTACCTAATAACCCCTACTCATCTTTCAACTTAAAGCTCAATGAGGACATCTTCTAAGGGAAGACCTTGGGATGGTCCTGACAAGGTCAAATCCCTCTGTTAGATGTTCTCAGAACACTATGCATTTTTCCACAGTAGCCCTCAGCCGGGAGGGGAGTTTATATTTGTGGGTGTGGCTGCCTGATTAATGATGGTCTTCCCCACCTGAATGTAAGCTCCACGTGGACATGAACTTGCTCCCTGCTGTGTCCCCAGCCCCTCGAACAATACCTGGTACACAGTGGGGGCTCAATAAATATTTGTCGGATGAATGAGTGAATGTATGAATGAGAAAAATAACAAGAATGCAGGCTAATAACTAATGAGCTCAGACAGGAAGGGATAAATACGAGCTACGTTGCAAAGGAAGAATGGGTAGGTGACGGATTTGGAGAGAGAATAATAATAACCTGGCTGAGGCCGGGTGCGGTGGCTCACGCCTGTAATCTCAGCACTTTGGGAGGCCAAGGCGGGTGGATCACGAGGTCAGGAGATCGAGACCATCCTGACTAACATGGTGAAACCCTGTCTCTACTAAAAACACAAAAAATTAGCTGGGCATTGTGGCGGGCGCCTGTAGTCCCAGCTACTCAGGAGGCTGAGGCAGGAGAATGGCGTGAACCCGGGAGGCGGAGCTTGCAGTGAGCCGAAATCGCGCTACTACACTCCAGCCTGGGTGACAGAGCGAGACTCCATCTCAAAATAAATAAATAAATAAATAAATAAATAAAAATAATAATAACCTGGCTGGGCGCAGTGGCTCACACCTGTAATCCCAGCACTTTGGGAGGCCGAGGCGGGTGGATCACCTGAGGTCAGGAGTTCGAGACCAGCCTGGTCAACATGGCAAAACCCTGTCTCTCCTAAAAACACAAAAATTAGCCAGGCGTGGGTGGCACATGCCTATAATCCCAGCTACTCAGGAGGCTGAGCCAGGAGAATCACTTGAACCCATGAGGCGGAGGTTGCAGTGAGCCAAGATCATGCCACTGCACTCCAACCTGGGTGACAGAGTGAGACCTTGTCTGAAATAATGATAATAATAATAATAATAATAACAACAACAACAACAACAACAACCACCTTGGCAGAGAGAGGGAAATCCAGCCGAGATGGTGGAGGCTTACCCCAAACCTAAAAAGTCACCAGTCTTAGGAATGTTTGAGTTTGAAGGTTGAGTTTGCAGCTGGTCGCCACATGTGGCTCTGAAGCACCTGAAATGTGGTTGGTCTGAGTTGAGATGGGATTAGAGATTTCAAAGGACTTAGTATGAAAAAAAAAGAATGTCAAATATCTCGTTATAATTTATTACAGTGACCACATGTTAAAATGATAATGATTTACGTATATTGTATTAAGTTAAAATATATTATTAAAATAAATGTCACCTGGTTTTTTAAATTTTTTTATTTTTGAGACAGGGTCTCACTCTGTCACTCATGCTAGAGTGCAGTGGTGCGATCATAGCTCATTGCATCCTCTAACTCCTGGGTTCAAATGATCCTCTCACATCAGCCTCCAGAACAGCTTGGAGTATAGGTGCGTGATTCCAGTGCCCAGCTAATTAGAAACTAATATTTTTTTTATAGATGGGGTCTTGCTATGCTGCTCAGGCTGGTCTCAAACTCCTGGCTTCAAGTGATCCTCCCACCTTGGCCTCCTAACATCACGTTGGGTTTGTAACTGTTCAGGGTGATGATATTACCTGTGCAAGCCCTGGCTATTTCATTGTGTCATCCGGGTCAACATTTCTCAAACTTTAATGCACACATGGATCTCCTGGAGGTGTTGATCAAATGCGGATTCTGATGTATGAGGTTTAGAGTGGGGCGTAAGGTTCTAAATGTTTTCCAAGCTTCCAGGAGTCAATGATGCTTCTGCTACCAGAAAAAGGGGTCTTGATCCAGGCCCCAAGAGAGGGTCTTTAAATCTCTTGCAGGAAGGGATTCAAAGACAGTCACAGAGTGCAGTGAAAAGAAAGATTTTATTGAAAGCTTCTTTATTGCAGAGGAGGGCATCCTCGGAAAGCAAGCAGAAGAACGCAACGTCCTTGTTTTAAGTTTTTCTTATATAGGGGTCTTGTCTATGTAAAGACTAAACTAGGCATGGTGGCCCATGCCTGTAATTCCAGCACTTTGGGAAGCAGAGGGGGGTCGATCACCTGAGGTCAGGAGTTCGAGACCAGCCTGGCCAACATGGCGAAACCCAGTCTCTACTAAAAATAAAAAATAAAAATAAAAAAATTAGCTGGGTGTGGTGGCACGTGCCTGTAATCCCAGCTACTCGGGAGGCTGAGGCAGGAGAATTGCTTGAACCCGGGAGGCGGAGGTTGCAGTGAGCCGAGATGGCGCCATTGCACTCCAGCCTGGGCAACAGAGCAATACTCCATCTCAAAGAAAAAAAAAAAGACTAAACTAAGCTGTGCCTGCGTGCAAGGAATGTGTGTGACTGGCAAGAAATGTGCCTTGTTAGTCCCAAGATGGAGCAGAACTGAAAATGGGGTTATTCTGGCTCTCCTGAGCTCCTGTTTCCCTAATGCTTCTGGTCCATGGATCACATCTCAGGAGTAAGGCTCTAGGGCTGGGTTTCTCAGCCTTGGCGCTGTTGACATTTGGGGCCATATAATTCTTTGTTGTTGGGGGCTGTCCTATGTATTGAAGGATGCTGAGCAGTATCTTTGGCCTCCACTTTTAATTGTTTGTTGTTGTTGTTGTTGTTTTTGAGACAAGAGTCTTGCTCTGTCGCCCAGGCTGGAGTGCAGTGGCGTGATCTCAGCTTACTGTAACCTCCATCTCCTGGGTTCAAGAGATTCTCATGCTTCAGCCTCCCCAGTAGCTAGGATTACAGGCATGCACCACCAAACCCGGCTAATTTTTTTTGTATTTTTAGTAGAGACCGGGTTTCACCATGTTACCCAGGCTGATCTCCATCTCCTGATCTCAGATAATCCGCCCACCTCGGCCTCCCAAAGTGCTGGGATTACAGGTGTGAACCAATGCATCTGGTCTTGGCACTTTTAGATGTCAGGGGACCTCCCCACCAGCCACGAAAATCAATCAAAACTGTCTCTGGACATTGCATCATCCCCTGAGGGACACTATTTCTCCCGTTTGAGAATCACTGATCCGATATGATCATACCTATAGCAGTCAGTATGAAATGTGTTGCGCTGCAGGAACAAACCAACCCCAAATCTCAGAGACATGAAACAGCAGAGATATGCTTCTTACTCATGCTAATGCCCATCACAACCAGCTGAGGACTCTCCCTCCACATCCTCAGAGTTCTGACTATTGAACCCAGGCTAACGAAACAGCCACTCTTGGGACATTGCTGCCAGTTACTAAGACTGAGCAGCCAACGTGCTTAAATACTCCAGTGCCAATGAAATGACACGTATTCCTAGTCTCATTTCATTGGCTCAAGCAAGTCACATGACAGGAAGTACACTCGTGCTGAGAGGAGGAAACAACTAAATATCTGTGAACAATCTACTGCAATGCACCAACATTTGCATATAAGAATTCATACTATCGGCCGGGCACGGTGGCTCACGCCTGTAATCCGAGCACTTTGGGAGGCCCAGGCGGGCGGACCATTTGAGGTCAGGAGTTCGAAACCAGCTTGGCCAACAAGGTGAAACTCCATCTCTTCTAAAAATAGAAAAAAAAAATTAGCGGGCTGCGGTGGCAGACGCCTGTAATCCCAGCTACTCGGGAGTCTGAGGCAGGAGAATCGCTTGAACCTGGGAGACGGAGGTTGCAGTGAGCGGAGATCGTGCCATTGCATTCCAGCCTGGGCGACAAGAGCGAAACTCTGTCTCAAAGGAAAAAAAAAAAAAGAATTCATATTATCTTATTAAAATTATTTTACTTTATTTCTCCTTTATCTTACAGTTATTTGATTTTTTTTTTTTTTTTTTTTTTTGAGACTGAGACTCGCTCTGTCACTCAGGCTGGAGTGCACTGGCGTGATCTCGGCTCACTGCAACCTCCGCCTCCCAGGTTCAAGCGATTCTCCTGCCTCAGACTCTGGAGTAGATGGGACTACAGGTGCCCACCACCACACCCAGCTAATTTTTTTCTATTTTTAGTAGAGACGGGGTTTCACCCTATTGGCCAGGCTGGTCTCGAACTCCTGACCTTGTGATCCACCTGCCTCAGCCTCCCAAAGTGCTGGGATTACAGGCATGAGCCACCATGCCCGGCCAGTTATTTGATTTTTTAAAGTTATCTGTGTAAATAGTTTAGAATACCCATGGATTTTATTCCAGCAGAGTACAGAGGAAAAACAGAACATTTGTAATAAAAGGGGGACCTTGGCATACCCAACCACGATGCACATGTTTGTTCACCAAAATCCACGCACTAAAACAGGGATTGGCTAACTACAGGGGCTAAATTCGGTCTACAGCCTGTTCTTTTATGGCCCAGAGCTAAGAATGGTTTTTGTTTTTAAAGGGTTGTAAAAAAGAAAAACAAAAGAGAAGAATATGTTGTAAAGATCTTATATGATTCCCTAAGTTTAAAATATTTCCTCTCTGGGCCAGGCACAGTGGCTCACACTTATAATCCCAGTACTTTGGGAGGCCAAGGTGGGTGGATCCCCAGAGGTCAGGAGTTCGAGACCAGCTTGGACAACATGGTGATACCCCATCTGTACTGAAAATGCAAAAATTAGCTGGGCGCCGTGGCGCACGCCTGTAATCTCAGCTACTCCGGAGGCTGAGGTGGGAGAATTGCTTGAACCTGGGAGGTGGAGGCTGCAGTGAGCCGAGATCGCGCCACTGCACTCCAGCCTGGGTGACAGAGAGAGACCCTGTCTCAAAGTAAGTAAAATAAAATAAATAAAAGTATTTCCTCTCTAGCTCTTTGTAGAAAAAGTTTCACAACTCCATACAAGAATATCCTTAGAAACCCTATTGTAATAACGCCCAACTGGAAACTACACAAACATCCATCCATCCACCATTGAATGGATAGATAGATTGTGTTATATTTGTACAATGGAATGCCATCTAGTAGGGGTTGACAAACTTTTTCTGTTAAGGACCAGATAGTAGATATTTTCAGTTTTCTGGGCCATGGGGTCTCTGCTGCAGCCATTGCGGGCTTACACAGCTATAGACCACAGTGAATGAATGGGCGTGGCTTTCTTCTAATAAAACTTTATTTACACAAACAGGCAACAGTCTAGAGCTGACCCCAGGTTGTAGGTTTCCAGCCTGTGCCATTCAGCAATGAGAGTCAACAATCAACATAGAACCTATGTTAAATGGAGGAAGACAGACTCAAAGGAGTACAGACTGTACTGTTTCATTTCTATAAAGTTCAAGAACAGGAAGAAGTAATCTATGGTGTTAGAAGTCAGAATAGTGGTGACCCTTGGGAGAAGAGGAGGGACTAGAGGGCATGGGGATGTTCTGATTTTAAAATCTGGGTGCTGGCTTCATGGGCTTGTTCACTTTGCGATAATTTGTTGAGCTGTACATTCACAATGGTTGCACCATTTTTGTGTGCATGTTATTCTAAATAAAGCCGGGCAAGGGTGTTGCCTGTGACAATCTGATACCTGGCACAGCAGCTGCGCAGCGGAAACCCCCAGCTTCTCACTGGAATTGGGATCTGACAGCTTCTTAGCCTCACAGCTGTTGGAGCTTCTCAGATCCACTGATTTAGTGAATTTGACACGGCGGAAAAATTCTCAGGTTCTTACAAGAACCACGCCTCAATGACTCTCCTCTTTCTTAATCTCACCACTTTCAAACCAGGAAATGAGCAGAAAAAAAAAAAAAAACAAAAACAACAATAAACCAGTTTAAATACCTCTGAGACACCAAGGGAAATGTCCTAAATGCCAGGCAATGAAGTCCATGTTCTTTACTCCTGGGAAAACGCTGCTAATTCATCTTCTTCGTGCTGTGACTCATGCATCTCTGGTGAAGAGAGGCCTCCCCAGACCGCCTGATCTAAGGGAGCAGCCCCTCACCCCAGCGTTTCCCGGCAGTCTTCTCTGCTTTCTGAGTGTAAGAAATTGAATTGTGTCTCCCCCTAAAAAAGAATTGTTGACATCCTAACCCCCAATACCTCAGAATGTGACCATATTTAGAAACAGGGTCATTGCAGATGTAATTAGTCAAGATGAGGTCATCCTGGAGCACAGTGAACCTCTAAACCAATTTGACTGGTGTCCTTATAAAAATAATGCCATGTGGTCTGGGTGCGGTGCCTCATGCCTGTAATCCCACACTTTGGGAGGCCAAGGTGGGCAGATCACTTGAGGTCAGGAGTTCGACACCAGCCTGGCCAACACGGTGAAATCCCGTCTCTACTAAAAATACAAAAATCAGCCAGATGTGGTGGCACACACCTGTAGTCCCATCTACTCGGGAGGCTGAGGCTAGGACAGAGGACTGGGACAGATTCTCCCTTTTGGACTTCAGCAGGAACCAGCTCAGGCAACACTGCAAATTTCTGGCCTCTGGAATTGTGAGGCAATAAATTTCTACCGTTTAAGCCACACGGTTTGTGGTGCTTGGTTATGGCTAATACAGATGGATAAAATTCAGATATGTGGGAAGGGGAGGGTGGGCATTCAAGGCGAAGGGAACAGCCTGGGCAAAGTTTAGGAATCAGGACACCACTAGGCTTCCACAGAGAAGGATGCAAAGTTTAGTGTCACGGGGTTGTGGTGTGCATTACTATAGGATGCTGCATCTCAAGGACACATGACCCGTGCTCACTGTCCCCTTCTCAGTTCCAGACATGTGTCTCTGACAGGGTCTGGCCAGGCAAACAAAAATCACCTTAGGTCTTTCAACAGGAGGTAATTTAATATAGGGGATTGATCACACAGAGGGTGGAAGGACTAAAGAGTTACATGCCGCACAGGGAGGCTTTCTAGAGAGTCTGTACATAGAGCACAGCTATCTGTCTATCTATCTATCTTTTTAAATTTTTATTTTTGAGACAGAGTTTCACTCTTGTCGCCCAGGCTGGAGTGCGGTGGCACTTTCTTAGCTCACTGCAACCTCCGCCTCCCGGGTTCAAGTGATTCTCCTGCTTCATCCTCCCAAGTAGCTGGGATTACAGGTGCCTGCCACCATGCCTGGCTGATTTTTGTATTTTTAGTAAAGACAGGGTTTTGACATGTTGGCCAGGCTGGTCTTGAACTCCTGACCTTAGGTGATCTCCCCGCCTTGGCCTCCCAAAGTGCTGGGATTACAGGCATGAGCCACTGTGCCAGCCTATCTATCTATCTATCTATCTATCTATCTATCTATCTATCTATCATCTATCTATCTACCTTTTCAGAGACAAGGTCTCACTCTGTCACCCAGGCTGGAATGCAGTGGCTCGATCACAGTTCACTGCAGCCTCAAACTCCTGGGCCCAAGTGATTCTCCCACTTCAGCCTCCTGAGTAGCTGGACTACAGGTGCATGTCACTACACCTGGTTAATTTTAATTTTTTTTTAAATAGAGATGGGGGGGGGGGTCTTGCTATGTTGCCCAGGCTGGTCTTGAACTCCTGGCCTCAAGCAATTCTCCTGTGTTGGCCTCCTTAAGTGCTGGGATTACAGGCACGAGCCACCGTGCAATCCATATAATCTGGATTTTACCATGTCCTAGAGGTGATTTTCAGGTTTGCTCAAGTTTAAGCAGCTCCAGCTTTGCTGCTTAAAATGTGGTCCATGAAGTAGCAGCATCAGCATCACTTGGAGTTTATTAAAAATACAGAACCTCCACCCCACCCTGGACCTGCTGAATCAGAATCTTAAGATCCCTCACAACATTAACTGCGGGAGGGATGCTGCGTCCTTGATGCATGACATCAAGAGGTCTCTGATGTCAGCAGGTCCCACAATGGGTGATACTAACTTTGATCCCATACTTAAGATGCTGTCTACCCAGTTTCTCCTCTGTAAAGTTACTCTTTCTCACACAGAGCTCATTTGATGGCTTTTACCAACGCACATTTTTAGAGCATATGAAACTGTGAGAATCCCTGATCTAGAGAGTATTGCTCAATAACCATAGGTGTAATGACCCATGTTTGTAATAACAGCCCTGAGTCAAGGAAAGAGCTGATTAATTACAGCACCTGTGGGAGGTAATTTAGCTTAATGGGTAAGAGTACAGACTTGGAGGCACCAAATTAGGGAAGCAGGTAGCCAAAGCGCAGAGGTTTAAAACTTCTATCTTCACTGTACTTTTGTTTCCTATTCTCAGCGTTCAGCTCCTTGCTATGTTCTCTCTATCCCCTTGTTGCCTTGTTTTGTTGTATTTTTTTTGAGACAGGGTCTCTCTCTGTCACCCAGGCTGCAGTGCAGCGGTGCGATCTTGGCTTACTGCAACCTCCGCCTCCTGGGTTCAAGTGATTCTCCTGTCTCAGCCTCCCAAATAGCTTGGATTATGGGCATGTGCCACCACACCTGGCTAATTTTTGTAGTTTTAGTAGAGATGGGGTTTCACCATGTTGGCCAGGCTGGTCTCAAACTCCTAACCTCAGGTGATCCACCCTCCAGGGTCTTTCTCTGTTACCCACGCTGCAGTGCAGTGGTGCAATCATAGCTCACTGCAGCCTTGAACTCCTGGACTCCCGCGATCCTCCTGCCTCAGCCTCCAGAGTAGTTGGGACTACAGGCATGTGCTCCATGCCCGGCTAACTTTTTGATTCTCAGTAGAGACAGGAGTAGAGGCTGGCCTCGAACTCCTGATGTCAAATGATCCACCTGCCTTAGCCACCCAAAGTGCTGGGTTTACAGGCGTGAGCCACTACGCTCAGTCTTGTTCAGCATTTTTAAAAGCTTCACTGCCTGCCCGGCGTGGTGGCTCACACCTGTAATCCCAGCACTTTGGGAGGCCGAGTGGGGCAGATCATGAGGTCACAGATTTGAGACCAGCCTGACCAACATGGTGAAACCCCGTCTCTACTAAAAATACAAAAATCAGCCAAGTGTGGTGGCAGGCGCCTGTAGTCCCAGCTACTTGGGAAGCTGAGGCAGGAGCAGCGCTTGAACCCGGCGGGGGGTGGAGGTTGCAGTGAGCTGAGATCGCGCCACTGCACTCTAGCCTGGTGACAGAGTGAGACGCCATCTAAAAAATAAAAATAAATAAAAATAAAATAAATAAATAAATAAATAAAATCTTCACTGCCGGACATTATGTCAAACATTTTATTGTTTACTTGTTCATTGTCTCTTCCATGAGAAGTTGAGAACCAGGAGGACAGACACTCTGGCTTGTCCATGGGGGTATTCTCAGTTCACAGCACAGTGCCTAGCATACGATAGGTGCTTAAAAAATTGTGTTGAATTTTTAAAAATGTGAGCACTGGAATCAGACTCATATGAGTTCAAATCCCAGCTCTGCCACTTACTTATCTGTCTCTAAGTCTGTTTCTGTGTTGGTGAAATTGAGATAATGGTGCTGAAAGGGTTAAAGAAATATGATGCATGTGAAGTTTTTACCATACATGGTTTTTTAAAAACTTTTTATTTTGAAATAATTTCAGACTTAACAAAAAAGTTGCAAAAATAATGCAAAGAATTCTCATACAAAATAATGCAACGAATTCTCACCCTTCACCCAAGCTTCTCCAAAAGTTGAAACTTTTCATAACCACAGTAAAATATTATGAAATAAACATGGTAACATTTCTATGGACTAATCTACAAACCTTTCCCTCCCTCCCTTCCTTCCTTCCTCCTCCTCCTTCCCCTCCTTCCCTCCCTCCTTCCCTTCTTTCTCTCTGTCTCTTTCTCTTTCTCTCTTTCTTTCCCTCCCCTCCCCTCCCCTTCTCTCCCCTCCCCTCCCCTTCCCTCCCTCCCTTTCCTTCCTTCCTTCCCTCCCTCCTTCCCTCCTTCCCTCCTTCCCTCCTTCCCTCCTTCCTTCCTTCCTTCCGACAGAGTCTCACTCTGTTGCCCAGGCTGGAGTGTAGTGGCACAGTCATAGCTCACTGCAGGCTTGACCTCCCAGGCTCAAGCAATCCTTGAACCAAGACCTGGGTCACCTACTGATTTCTTTTTGTTACAGGCGTGCACCACCATGTCTGGCTAATTTTTTTTTTTTTAATTTTGTAGAGATAGGGGTCTCTCGGCTGGGCACCATGGCTCGCGCCTGTAATCCCAGCACTTTGGGAAGCCAAGGCAGGCAGATTGCCTGAGGTCTGGAGTTCGAGACCAGCCTGGCCAACATGGTGAAACCCCGTCTCTACTAAAAATACAAAAATTAGCCGGGCATGGTGGCGGATACCTGTAATCCCAGCTACTCGGGAGGCTGAGGCAGGAGAATCGCTTGAACCTGGGAGGTGGAGGTTGCAGTGAGCCGAGATTGTGCCACTGCACTCCAGCCCCTGTCTCAAAAAAAAACAACAAAAAAAGAGATGAGGGTCTCCCTATATTGCCCAAGTTCGTCTCGAACCCCTAGGCCCAAGCAATCCTCCTGCCTCAGCTTCCTAAAATACTGGGATTATAAGCGTGAGACAATGTGCCCAGCCAAACCTTTTTTCACATTTCACTGTATTCCTACTCCTGCCCTTTTTCGGTCCAGGATCCCATCCAGGGTCACACACAACATTTAGTTGTCCTGTCTCCTCAGTCCCCTCCAATCTGTGACAGCTCCCCCATCTTTCATTGACTTTCATGACCTTGAGACTTCTACGAAAGTCTTCAAGAGAAAGGTCCTGGTCGTTTAGTTTGTAGAATATCTCTTGGTTTGGATTTGTCTGATTTTGTTTTTCATCATTAGATTCAGATTGAGCACTTTGGGCAGAGACACTGTGGCAGTGATGCTGGGTCCTCCTTGGTGCATGACATCACCAAATGGATGTTAGAAACCAATGTTGGAAGGTCCCATCACTGGTGGTCTTACCTTTGATCACCTGCTTAAGGTGTTGCCTTCCTTGATTCTCCTCTGTAAACTTATGATTTCTCACACAGAGTTCATTTGATATTACCTATTATTAACTGTTTTTTATCCCAATATACATTTACTGAGCACTTATTATGTGCTAGGCCCTGTCCAAGATGTGGCAACCATTTTCCCCTCCTGGAGCTTACACTCTTACAGGGAAGACTGATAGGTAGTCAGAAACTCACAAAAGAGAGAAACCAGTGGGTGACCCAGGTCTCATACAGTACTGCAGGAGACTGGAGGAGAGTGTGAAGGGATATTTGAGTTGGGTGTTGAAGGATGAGTAGGAGTTCACCAGGGAGGGAGAGTAAAGGAGTTGTGCTTGTGCAGAGATGAAAGACAGCATTTCCAATGTCAGACTGAAGGGCTGGAGTACGGTCCTAGAAGCCTGAGGAGTCATGGGAGGGCTGTGAGCAGAGGATGAGTAGGATCAGTTCTAGGTATAGAAAGATCCTCTGGGGCTATGTGGGGGGCAGGCTGCACAGAACAACCTACAGGCCTGGGAGGAGGCTGGGAAAGAATGAGGCTTGAATGGAAGTGGTCACCCTGAGGATGGAGAAGATGACTTGGGGCAGAGACAGGGGTACCAGGCCCATGTGTGGGGGGTGGGCAATGAGGGTGATGGGATGATGCCCCCTGTATCTAACCTGGACACCTGCAGATATAGAGAAACTATTATTGACCAAGAGGGGAAATGCAAGTATTAGAACAGGTTTGGCAGGGAAGATAATGAGCCCTGTTTTAGCATAAGTGGATGACACATCTCAGAGAGATTTCCTTCCGAGATGGCTGGCCCCCGAGAGGTGTGTGGAACTTAAAGAGTTAATCCCTCTGCTGTCTGGGAAAACAAGGGGCTTAGCATGAATGTCTTTCTCTCCTGCTCCTCCTATTTCTCTGGAAATAAATGTAAGTCAAATAACGTATTCAAGAAAGTACTTGGAACTTGGTAAATGCTTATTAGATGGCAGTCGTATTTTAAAAAAATGTAATGAGTGCTTATAAAGTGCCAGACAATTATTATTTTTATGGTTGGATGTCTTTTTCTCATTGTCTCTTATTTCTTCCTTTTCTCGGCCCCTGTGGGAAGGCAGTTCTCTGTGCAATCCTGTAAAAGGTCATCACTGCAGGAGACAGGTTGATTTCCCTGTAGACTTGCAGAACTTTCCATGATGCTCGACATGTGGAATGTGTGTGCTGCCAACAGGGTAGACACCAACCTATACCAGCCTATGTGGCTGTTGATCACTGAAGATGTGGCTAGTAGGACTGAGGAACTGAATTTTTTTTTTGTTTGTTTCAGAGACAGGATCTTGCTCTGTCACCTAGGCTGGAGTGCAGCAGCTTGATCATAGCTCACTGCAGCCGTGACCTCCTGGGCTCAAGCAATCCTCTCTCCTCGGCCTCCTGGGTAGCTGGGGCTACAGGTCCACACCACCATGCCTGGCCCATTTTTAAATTTTCGGTAGACACGAGATCTCACTATGTTGCCCAGATAGTCTCAAACTCCTGGAATCAAGTGATCCGCCCAGATGGTCTCAAACTCCTGGAATCAAGTGATCCTCCCGTCTTGGCCTCCTAAAGTGTTGGGATTACAGGCATGAACCACAGCACCCGGCTTTGAAGATTTTAATCTTATTTAATTTTAATTCATTTACATTTAAACCACCTCATGCGACTAGCAGTTACCACATGGGACAATGCAATTCTACAGCTGAGCCTGCTCCCTAGGAAGCATAAAAATTTACCCCATTGCCAGGCGCGGTGGCTTACGCTTGTAATCCCAGCTACTCGGGAGGCTGAGGCAGGAGAATCGCTTGAACCCGGGGGGCAGAGGTTGCAGTGAGCTCAGATCGGGGTCATTGCACTCCAGCCTGGGTGACAGAGCAAGACTCCATCTCAAAAGAAAAATAATAATAATTAATTTTTAATAATTTATATATAAAAAAAACCTAGTGGTAATATGTTGCTGCAGCCATAGGTAACTAATACAGCCACCTTGGAGTGAAGGCTGGCACTTTTTAAAAAGTAAACCTGGGCTGGGCATGGCGGCTCACACCTGTAATCCCAGAACTTTGGGAGGACAAGGTCGGTGGATCATTTGAGGTCAGGAGTTCGAGACCAGCCTGACCAACATAATGAAACCCCATCTCTACTAAAAATACAAAAAAATTAGCCAGGCGTGTTGGTGCACGCCTGTAATCTCAGCTACTCAGGAGGCTGAGGCAGGAGAATCGCTTGAAACTGGGAGGCGGAGGTTGCAGTGAGCCAAGGTTGCACTACTGCACTCCAGCCTGGGTGACAGAGTGAGAATCTGTCTCGGAAAAAAAAAAAAAAAAAAAAAAAAGTAAACCTGATGCAGGGCAGGCTCTTGGCTTCTACAGGAAGGAATTCAAGAGGGAGCAGGTGGTGGAAGAAAATAGCTTTACTGAGGCGGTGGCAGACTTACAGCTCTGGGACCACAGGCAGTTCAACAAGCAGCATGCTGGGTGGGAACAGCAGCTCAGGGCAGGGCTGCAGTCATACTTATACCTATGTTTAATGATATGCTAATTAAGGGGGCGGGTTATTCAGAATTAGCTAGAGAATGAGCTGGTAACTTCTGGGCGTTGCCATGGCAATGGTAAACTGTCATGGCGCTGGTGGGCACGTCTCCTGGAGAGGCGCTTTCAGTGCCTCTTCCTGGCTTTGGCCAGTCTTCAATCTGGTCTGGAGTCGAGTCCTGTCTTCTTCCTACCTCAATCCTGTACCTCCTATACGACCAAGAAATTCCACTCTTAGGTATTTACCCCAAGAGAAATGAAAACATATATCCACAAAAAGACTCATGCAAGATCTAGCTTTACTCACAATAACCCAAACTCAAAATATCCCAGCTATCCATCAACCTGAGAATGGATGAGCAAGCTAGCACATCCATATGATGGAATACTAGACAGCAATTAAAAAAGACAAATCACTTGCCGGGCATGGTGGCTCACGCCTGTAATCCCAGCACTTTGGGAGGCCGAGGCGGTCGGATCACCTGAGCTCAGGAGTTCGAGACCAGCCTGGCCAACATGGTGAAACCCATTTCTACTAAAAATACAAAAATTAGCTGCGCATGGTGGCACGTGCCTGTAATCCCAGCTACTCCGGAGGCTGAGGCAGGAGAATCGCTTGAACCCGGGAAGCAGAGGTTGCTGTGAGCCAAGAACATGCCACTGCACTCCAGCCTGGGCAACAGAAAAAGACTCCGTCTCAAAAATACAAAAATTAGCCGGGCATGGTGGCGGGCGCCTGTAATCCCAGCTACTTGGGAGGCTGAGGCAGGAGAATCGCTTGAACCCAGGAGGTGGAGGTTGCAGTGAGCTGAGACTGTGCCACTGCACTCCAGCCTGGGCAACAGGAGCGAAACCTCGTCTCAAAAAAAAAAAAAAAGTAATAAATAAAAATAAAGAGACAAATGACTGATTCATATAACAACATGGATGAATATCAAAAGCTTTCTGTGGAGTGAAAGAAACACAAAAGATCATCTACTATAGGATTCTATTTATAAAAAGCTCTAGAACAGACAAAACTAAACTGTGGTGATAAAAATCAGAACATTAGTTGCCTGGGAGTGGGTGGAGGTGCGAGTTGGCTGGGGAGAGTGTCAGGTAACTTTCTAGGACATGGAAATGTTCTATTTTTTTCTAGTTGGGTGTATACATTTGTCAAAACTCATTGAATGGTATACTTAGGAATTGTACATTTAACTGTCGGTAAATTTTACCTAAAAAAAAGGAACCCTAAACAAATATTGAAATTGAGTTAATGAAGTGTTTATGGCTGAAGCCTACTGACGTCTGCAGATTATTCTAATGAATGGATAAACTGCAGTTTCTCAACTCCAGCACTATTGACATTTGAGGCCAGAGAATTACTTGTTGTGGGAGGCTGTCCTGTGCTTTGTAGGATGTGGTTGACATCCTGGCCTCTACCCACTAAATGCCAGCAGCACTCCCACACACACAGGTTGACAGTAATAAATGTTTCCAGACATTGCCAGTGTCCCTGGGGGAACAAATTTGTCCTTGGTTTAGAATTGCTGAAATAGAGAGAAGGATGAATGGATACATATTTATCCAATGCAGCTAATACAGAATATATATATATACTTATATATATATACTACTCATATATATATACTCATATATATACTCATATATATTCATATATATACTCATATATACTCATATATATTCATATATATACTCATATATACTCATATATATACTCATATATACTCATATATATATACTCATATATATACTCATATATATATACTCATATATATACTCATATATATATACTCATATATATATACTCATATATATATACTCATATATATACTCATATATATACTCATATATATACTCATATATATACTCATATATACTCATATATATACTCATATATATACTTATATATATACTCATATATATACTCATATATACTCATATATGTACTCATATATATATACTCATATATACTCATATATATACACTCATATATATACACTCATATATATACTCATATATATACTCATATATACTCATATATATGCTCATATATACTCATATATATACTCATATATATATAACCATATATATACTCATATATATTTACTCATGTATATATACTCATATATATACTCATATATATATGCTCATATATATACTCATATATATATGCTCATATATATACTCATATATATGCTCATATATATACTCATATATATGCTCATATATATGCTCATATATATATGCTCATATATATGCTCATATATATGCTCATATATATACTCATATATATATGCTCATATATATACTCATATATATGCTCATATATATATGCTCATATATATACTCATATATATGCTCATATATATACTCATATATATATGCTCATATATATACTCATATATATATGCTCATATATATACTCATATATATATGCTCATATATATACTCATATATATGCTCATATATATACTCATATATATATGCTCTATATATATGCTCATATATATATGCTCATATATATATGCTCATATATATATACTCATATATATGAGCATATATATATACTCATATATATGCTGGTATATATACTCATATATATGCTCGTATATATACTCATATATATATGCTCGTAGATATACTCATATATATATGCTCGTATATATACTCATATATATATGCTCGTATATATATACTCATATATATATGCTCGTATATATATGCTCATATATATGCTCATATATATGCTCATATATATGCTCATATATATATGCTCATATATATGCTCATATATATATGCTCATATATATGCTCATATATATATGCTCATATATATGCTCATATATATACTCATATATATACTCATATATATACTCATATATATACTCATATATATATACTCATATATATACTCATATATATATACTCATATATATATACTCATATATATACTCATATATATATACTCATATATACTCATATATATATACTCATATATATACTCATATATATACTCATATATATATACTCATATATATATACCCATATATATACTCATATATATACTCATATATATATACTCATATGTATATATACTCATATATATATACTCATATGTATATATACTCATATATATATACTCATATGTATATATACTCATATATATATACTCATATGTATATATACTCATATATATATACTCATATATATATACTCATATATATATATACTCATATATATATATTTTTTTGAGACAGAGTCTCACTCTGTTGCCCAGGCAGGAGTGCAGTGACATGATCACAGCTCATTGCATCCTCAACCTACTGGACTCAAGCGATCCTCCTGCCTCATTTTTTGATTTTTTATACAGAGGAGATCTCACTCTGTTGGCCAGGCTTGTCTTGAACTCCTGGCCTCAAGCAATTCTCCCGCCTCGGCCTCCCAAAGTGCGGGGATTACAGGCGTGAGCCATTGTGCCTGGCCTAATGCAGCAGAATATTAACAGCTGTAGAATCTAGCCAGTGGCTACTTGGAGGTTCATTGTATGCTTTTTTCCCCCAAATTTTCTGTATCCTTGAAATGTTCCATAAGTATTAGGGGAAAAATGCATACACCCTAAGATCCAGCAGTACCACTTACTAGTGACTACCCTAGGGAAAAATAATTGGCCTGCATTCACAAAGAGGCATGTATAAAAAGATCCTTTAAAAAAAAACTTCGCTTGTCTAAAATAGCAAAACACTGAAACAATGTAAATGCGCATCAACCCATCAACTGTGGAATTTTTTTGTTGTTGTTTTTTTGGAGATGGAGTCTCGCTCTGTCGCCCAGGCTGGAGTGCAGTGACGTGATCTCGGCTCACTGCAAGCTCCACCTCCCAAGTTCACGCCATTCTCCTGCCTCAGCCTCCCGAGTAGCTGGGACTACAGGCGCCTGCCACCACACCCAGTTAATTTTTTATATTTTTAGTAGAGACGGGGTTTCACCGTGTTAGGCAGATGGTCTTGATCTCCTGACCTCGTGATCTGCCCGCCTAGGCCTCCCAAAGTGCTGGGATTACAGGTGTGAGCCACTGCACCCGGCCCAACTGTGGAATGTTTAAAATGAACTATGGGCCGGGCATGGTGGCCAATGCCTATAATCCCAGCAGTTTGGGAGGTGGAGGCAAGAGGATTGCTTGAGGTCAGGAGCTTGAGACCAGCCTGGGCAAACAGAGAGACCCCATCTCTACAAAAAAATTTTTTAAATTAGCTGGTGTGGTGGTGCATGCCTGTAGTCCCAGCTACTCAGGCGGCTGAGGCAGGAGGATCGCTTGAGCCCAGAAGTTCAAGGTTGCAGTGAGCCCTGATTACACCATTGCCCTCCAGCTTGAGTGACAGAGTGAGATTCTGTCACACACATACACACACACACACAAAAAAAAAAAAAGAAAAGAAAAGAAAAAAGATCCTTAATTACATCTGCAAACTTCCTTTTGCCATGTAAAGTAGCATATTCACAGGCTTCAAGGATTAGGATGCAGACATTTTTGGGGGGCCATTATTCATCCTACAACAGTGATTGTACCATTTTACATTCCCACTATCAGTATAAAAGAATTCCACTTGCTCCACATCCTCACCAACAGTTGCTGTTGTCAATCTTGTTTATTTTAGCCATTCTGGTACATTTCATTATGATAAATAATATACATTAATTTTACACATTTAAAAGCATTGGGCTGGGTGCAGTGGCTCACGCCTGTAATCCCAGCAGTTTGGGAGGTCAAGGTCGGGGGATCACTTGAGCCCAGGAGTTTGAGACCAGCCTGGGCAACATAGCAAGACACCATCTCTCTCTCTCTCTCTCTCTCTCTCTCTCTATATATATATATATATATATATTTTTTTTTTTTTTTTTTTTTTTTTCTTGAGACAGAGTCTTGCTCTGTCACCCAGGCTGGAGTGCAGTGGCGCGATCTCGCTCACTGCAAGCTCCGCCTCCCGGGTTCACGCCATTCTCCAGGCACAGCCTCCCGAGTAGCTGGGACTACAGGCGCCCGCCACCACGCCCGGCTAATTTTTTATATTTTTAGTAGAGACGGGGTTTCACCGTGTTAGCCGGGATGGTCTCGATCTCCTGACCTCGTGATCCACCCGCCTCAGCCTCCCAAAGTGCTGGGATTACAGGCGTGAGCCACCGCGCCCGGCTGACCATCTCTATGTTTAAATAACAACAATAAAATAAAAACGTTATTCTATATTCATTATTGCCACACCGAAGAATTATACAGGCTAAATATCCTTTGACTAGCGAATGTACAGACAAACTGTGGTATATTTGTACAATAGAGTACTACTCAGCAATGAAAAAGCATACAGTACTGATACATGCCACAACATGGATGAATCTCACATGCATCATGCTAAATGGAAGACGCCAGACTCAGAGTCTATACACTCTGTGATTCTATTTATATAACATCCTGCAAAAGGCACACTACAGGGACCAAAAACACAGCAGTCATTGTCAGGAGCAAGAAAGGAGTTGACTGGGCCGGGCGCGGTGGCTCACGCCTGTAATCCCAGCACTTTGGGAGGCCGAGGTGGGCGGATCACGAGGTCAGGAGTTCGAGACCATCCTGGCCAACATGGTGAAACCCTGTCTCTACTAAAAATACAAAAAAATTAGCCGGGCATGGTGGTGGGTGCCTGTAGTCCCAGCTACTCAGGAGGCTGAGGCAGGAGAATGGTGTGAACCTGGGAGGTGGAGCTTGCAGTGAGCCGAGATGGCGCCACTGTGCTCCAGCCTGGGGGACAGAGCCAGACTCCGTCTCAAAAAAAAAAAGAAAGGAGTTGACTGCAAAGAGCCACGAGGGAATTTTCAAGGGTGACAGATCTGTTCTGTGTCTTAATTTTGGTGGTGGTTACACAGGTGTAAGCATTTGTCAAAAAGCATAGAACTGAGGCCAGGCACAGTGACTCAAGCCTGTAATCCCACCACTTTGGGAGGCCAAGGTGGGAGGATCTTTTTGAGTCCAGGAGTTTGAGACCAGCCTGAGCAATATAGTGGGATCCACCCCCATCTCTATAAAAATTTTTAAAAAATTATCTGGGTGTGGTGGTGCAAGGCTGTGGTCGTAGTTACTTGGGAGACTGAGGCAGGAGGATTCTTTGAGCTCAGGAGATTGAGGCTGCAGTGAACTGTGATTGCACCACTGTACTCCAGCCTAGGTGACAGACTCCATCTCAAAAAAAAAAATTGTACACTAAAAAGGGTGAATTTTGCCTCATAGCTATACACAAATATTATAAATTATATATGCATCTGCATTATGTAAAACTGCAAATATGGCTGGGTATGGTGGCTCATGCCTATAATCCCAGCACTTTGGGAGGCCAAGGCAGGCAGATCACAAGGTCAGGAGTTCGAGACCAGCCTAGCCAATATGGTGAAACACCGTCTCTACTAAAAATACAAAAATTAGCCAGGCGTGGTGGTGCGCACCTGTAGTCCCAGCTACTCAGGAGGCTGAGGCAGAAGAATCACTTGAACCCGGGAAGTGGAGGTTACAGTGAGCCGAGATTGTACCACTGCACTCCAGCCTGGGCAACAGAGCGAGACTCTGTCTCAAAAAAAAAAAAAATTGTGCAAATATACACAAAAATTATAAATTTGTACATATATTTAATAAACCTGACTTTGAAAAGACAATTCTGGGGGAAGGGTCTGTAAGTTTTATCGGATGCCAAGGGACCCATGGCACGTGCACAAAGACTAAGACTCCTGCAGGGGTTGACTGTGCACACCTGTGTCACCTGCCATGATGGGAATGAAGGAAGAGGAAGGAAGGACATTCCAAGGAAAGGACCCTTCCCAGGCTCAGGTTCAGGACGGGGTGGCTCCTGGGCCAGGAGCCCGGAGTGCAGGGAGCTTGCGGAAGAGTGGTAGGGAGGAGGAAGGGGGTGGGTTGAAACCAGATGGGGACTCGGTTTCTACCTTTGTCACCGGGCTATTATCCTCTACACCCCTCCATATATTCGTTAATCATACACCTGCTTTATCTGCCCTCCCAGCCTGCATTCCATTCGGGCGGACAGATGTCCCTGAAGGCCCGAGGGACACCAGCCGCTATGCCAGGCTCCAAGGAACCCGAGGCAAACCAACGCTGGTCCCGGTCTTTGAGGACTCCCCGGCCCAGTGACGGAGACCGACAGGTAAGCAGGCAGTCTCCACGCCTGGGGAAGAGGCTGTAAGGGAGACGCTGCAAGCACTGGCAGGGCTCCCTATGGAACAATCAGGGAAGACATCCTGAAGAAGAGGGCATTGGAGTGAGGCCTTTCCCCATGTAATCAGGCCAAGCCCAATAATAATAATGATATTAATAATAATGGCCACTGGCCGGGTGCAGCGGCTCACGCCTGTAATCCCAGCTCTTTGGTTTTGTTGTTTGTTTGTTTGTTTGTTTTGAGACTGAGTCTTGCTCTATCGCCCAGGCTGGAGGGCAGTGGCACGATCTAGGCTCACTGCAACCCCGGATTCATGTGATTCTTCTGCCTCAGCCTCCCGAGTAGCTGGGATTTCAGGCACCTGCCAGCTCTTTGGGAGGCCGAGGTGGGAGGATTGCCTGAGGAAGGGAGTTCAAGACCAGACTGGCCAACATGGCGGAACCACGTCTCTGCCAACAATACAAAAATTAGCTGGGCATGGCAGCGCGTGCCTGTAGTCACAGCTACTCGGGAGACTGAGGCAGGAGAATCATTTGAACCGGGGAGGCAGAGGATGCAGTGAGGAGAGAGCACACGACTGCACTTCAACCTGATTGACAGAGCGAGACTCTGTCTCAAAAATGAAAAGTAAATAATAATAATAACAATAATAATAATAATAATAATAATAGCAGCCACCAATATTTATCGAGGGCTTGCAATGGGCCAAAATCACTATGCTAAGCACAGGACATAAACTAACTAATTTAACCCTTCAACAGCTGTAAATGGTAGATACTTTTCCCATCCTGCCTTCCTGCCTTCCCCTTCCTTCCTTCCTTCCTTCCTTCCTTCCTTCCTTCCTTCCTTCCTTCCTTCGAGACAGGATCTTGCTCCGTTGCCCAGGCTGGAGTGTGCAGTTGTGCAATCACGGCTTACTGCAGCCTCAATCTCCTGGGCTCAAGCGATCTGCCCACCTCAACCTCCCAAAGTGCTGGGGTTACAGGCGTGAGCCACTGCACCTGGCCAGCAGATACTTTGATCACTATCCCCCTTCTTACAGATCCAGGAACATTGAGGCACACACTTGCTTCCTTCCCTCAAAATGTTCCTGCTGTGGCTGGGGAGATGGTCATGGACACGGTGTCAGTCTGGTGAAGCTGTGCTTTGATGGTAGCAGCAGAAGGCAATGAAAGGAAGTGAGAGGAGAGAGGGACTGATTCTGGCTGGGGAAGGAATGGAGGGTTGGGGATGCCGCTTGCAGAAGGCTTCTGAGAAGCGATTGCCCTCCAGGACAGATCCTTTTATAGGGCGTGGACTTTGGTGCATAGAATTCCGTCATATTTTCTGTTCCCTGTTTATCATTTGTCCATATCCTGGTTTTGCTTGCTTTCTTATTTTTCCCTTTAATACTCTAGCCTCACTCCTGTTTCTCCTCTGGTGCCCCATAAACAAACCCTAACACCTTTAACATTCACGCAATCTTGGGTATGTAGAAATGCTTACAGACCAGACAGCATTGCTTCGTGTAATTATATCTTCTAAATTGACACAAAGGATAAATGCTATCTTTTAAATTGTGCTATAGACTGTTTTATTTCCTACTGTTTCAATTCAACATTAATTTTTTTTGTTTTGTTGTTTTTTGTTTTTTAAAACAGAGCTGGTGCCTTAGCCTCCCAAGTAGCTGGGATCACAGGTGCGCACCACCACGCCCAGCTAATTCTTATATTTTTAGTGGAGACGGGGTTTCGCCATGTTGCCCAGGGTGCTCTCAAACTCTCTGCCTCAAGTGATCTGCCCACCTCAGCTTCCCAAAGTGCTGGGATTACAGGCCTGAGCCAAACGCCTGGCCCAGTATTATGTTTTTATGATCTCTCCATGTTACCAAGTGAAACTGATTTATTGCTTCCAGGACACCATGGAGGCATCCACTCCCTTTTGCTTACCAGCTCCCCATGAAACAGACCCCATGGTGTTCTCCACCTCCCTATTCCCACCCATAATGCTGCCCTGGGCATCCTGGGGTATGTCCTTGTATGTTACCTGTGCATGCTTCTCTATGGTACCTACTTGGAAGTGGGATTGCTGGATCCCGGGAGAAATGCACAGTGAATGTCACAAAATTCTGCCCCATTATCTAAGGTGGGTCTTGAAGCTCTAGCAGCATGTCACCAGGCAGAGAAAGGTGGAGAAGAGACCAGCCAGTTCAAAGGACTGAGAGTCCACAGCATGTCCAGGGTTCAGTGAATTATAGGTGACCCACCCGAGGGGTGGAACCTTTCAGGGAACAGCCATGTAATAAACACTTGACTGCACTGGTTTCTTTTTCATTTTTTTTTTCCTAAAAAGGAAAATAGTCTTCTTGTGGATGGCAGCTTGGCAACGTCTATGAAAATCTTAACTGCATATACTCTTTGACCCAGCAATATCACTACTCAAGCATGAGGAAGTAGGAAGAAGGAGGCTCAGTGTGTTGCCGTCTGTAAAGGTGGAACAAGGAAAACCACCAGCAGCCCCACCAATGGGTGAAGGAAAGGAACCATAGATAGGCTGCGGCTGTTGGATACTGTGTGGTGTAGACAAGATAAAGGTGCATTAAAACATAGGAGCACGGGCCAGGTGCGCTGGCTCACGTCTGTAATCCCAACACTTTGGGAGGCCAAGGCGGGTGGATCATGAGGTCAGGAGATTGAGACCATCCTGGCCAACATGGTGAAACCCTGTCTCTACTAAAAATACAAAAATTAGCCGGGTGTGGTGGTGGGCGCCTATAATCCTAGCTACTGGGGAGGCTGAGGCATGAGAATTGCGTGAACCCAGGAGGTGGAGGTTGCAGTGAGCTGAGATCGCGCCACTGCACTCCAGCCTGGGCAACAGAGTAAGACTCCTTCTCAAAAAGGAAAAAAAAAAAGGCGAATCAAATTTCCCTATATCAAGTATCATCCTATATCCCTAAACTCAAGAGATCATAATATTTCTCAGTTCTGCATCTATATATGTAAACCAGGAGTTGGCAAGCTTTTTCTGTAAAGGCTCAGATTGTAAATATTTTCAGCTTTGAACATATGGTTTCTGTCACAATTGCTTAACTGTGCCCTTATAGCATGAAAGCAGCCACAGCCGCAGACAATACTAAACCAACAAGCATGGCTGTGTTCCAATAAAAGTTTATTTATAAACCCAGGCAGTAGGCCAGTGTGGCCTGTGGGCTGTCATTTGCTGACCCCAATGTAAATAAATAGTAAATGTTAGATCTGGCTCAGTGGCTCATGCCTGTAATCCCAGCACTTTGGGGAGCCAAGGCAGGAGGATCACTTGAACCCAGGAATTCGAGACCAGCCTGGGCAACATAGTGACACCTCATCTCTACAAAACAATAAAAAAATTAGCCAGACATGGTGGTGAGTGCCTGTGGTCTCAGCTACTCTAGAGGCTGAGATGGGTAGACAGCTTAAGCCTGGGGTGGCAAGTTTAGGCTGCAGTGAGCTGTGATTACGCCACTGCACTCCAGGCTGGGTGACACAGTGAGACCCTGTCTCAAAAAAAAAAATATTTGTGGAAGAAATTACAACAAAATATCAGGGGTACATCTGGAAGGCGGAGTGAAAAGGAAGGGCCTGGTCAAGGGAAATATTACCCTCGTGTTTACATTTTTTCTACTTTGTGTAATTAAAATTGCTTTAAATTAAAAAGAAAAAAATGTTTTAAAAATAGCTTTGGTGACCTTCTTCTGTCTGATCAGCATCTTAGAAATGCCAGCAGCAGTGGGGCCTAGTGGCTCACACCTATAATCTCAGCACTTTGGGAGGCTGAGAAGGGAGGATCGGTGGAGGCCAGGAGTTTGAGACCAGCCTGGGCAACGTAATGAGACCCTGTCTCTATTTATTTTACTATTACTATTTTTTATTTTTTGAGACAGAGTCTTGCTCTGTCACCCAGGCTGGAGTGCAGTGGCACGATCTTGATTCATTGCAACCTCCACCTCCCAGGTTCAGGCTATTCTCCTGCCTCAGCCTCCCAAGTAGCTGGGATTACAGGCACCTGCCAACACACCCAGATAATTTTTGTATTTTTATTAGAGACAGGGGTTTCACCATGTTGACCAGGCTGGTCTTGAACTCCTGACTTCAGGTGATCTGCCTGTCTTGGCCTCCCAAAGTGCTGGGATTAGAGGCGTGAGCCACAGCACTTGGGCCCCATCTCTATTTAAAAGAAAGAAAGAAAAAAAGAAAGAAAGAAAGAAAGAAAGAAAAGAAAATGCCAGCAGTATGTGAAAGCAATGAGGAAACAAAGTTATCCAGCACCCTACCAGCTAGAGCAGAATTTCTCAGAGAGTTTCTTTTATTCATTAGCAGGTATTTACCCAGCACTTACCATGTGCAAGGAACTGTCCTAGGTGCTAGGGATAGAACAGTAAATGAAACCGAGTCCCTCCCTTCTATAGGGTGGATATTCTGCAGTCAAAGAGAGACAGGCAACAAATAACAAACACAACAAATAAATAAATGGTATAACAGGTGAGAAGGTCAAAAGTGCTATGGAAAGGCAGAAACAAGGGGCAAGTAAAGGGGATGGGGGTGCCTGGGCGCCAGGTGAGGCATTAAACAGAGTGACCAGAGAAGGCTTCATTGCGAAGTTGACATTTAAACAATGGCCTGAATGAATGAAGTGAGAGCTAGGGGGACGTCTGGGAGGAAGAGCGCTCCAGGCAGAGGGAGCAGCGGTGCAAAGGCCCTGAGGTGGGAACGTGTCGGCTGCATTTGAGGAACAGCAAGGGAGCAAGTGTGGCTGTAGTGACATGAGCCGGGGGAGAGGGTGAGAGGTGAAGAGAAATGAGGGACAAAGCGGGTCACAGCCTGCACGGCCCCGTGGTCCATGGTGAGGACTTTGGTTTTACTCTGGGCCACGGTGAGGTGGGGGCGGTGTCTGAGCAGAGGAGGGACAGGAGCTGACGAGGTCTAAGAGGGTCCCTCTGACCGCCCTGTGGGAGCAGACGCAGTGGGAAGTGGGGAGACCAGAGAGGAGGTGGCTGCAGTGGTCCAGAAAGGAGATGATGGTGGATTTGACCAGAGTGAGGCAGTGGGGGTGGCAAGAAGGGGTCAGATTCTGGAGCTAGAGCTAGAGCTAGAGCTAGAGCTAGAGATTAGAGCTAGAGCTAGAGCTAGAGCTAGAGCTAGAGCTAGAGATTAGAGGTAGAGCTAGAGCTAGAGCTAGAGATTAGAGCTAGAGCTAGAGCTAGAGCTAGAGCTAGAGATTAGAGCTAGAGCTAGAGCTGGAGCTAGAGCTAGAGATTAGAGCTAGAGCTAGAGCTAGAGATTAGAGCTAGAGCTAGAGCTAGAGCTAGAGATTAGAGCTAGAGCTAGAGCTAGAGCTAGAGATTAGAGCTAGAGCTAGAGCTAGAGCTAGAGCTAGAGATTAGAGCTAGAGTTAGAGATTAGAGCTAGAGCTAGAGCTAGAGCTAGAGCTAGAGATTATATAGATATAGATTTTTTTTTGAGATAAGGTCTCATTCTGTCACCCAGGCTGGAGTGCAGTGGTGCAATCTCAGCTCACTGCAACCTCTGCCTCCTGGATTCAAGTGATCCTCTCGCCTCAGCCTCTCAAGTAGCTGAAACTACAGGCATGCGCTACCACACCCAGCTAGCTTTTTTTTTTTTTTTTTTTTTTTGAGATGGAGTTTTGCTCTTGTCACGCAGGCTGGAGTGCAATGGCACAATCCCAGCTCACTGCAACCTCTGCCTCCCAGGTTCAGGTGATTCTCCTGTCTCAGCCTCCCGACTAGCTGGGATTACAGACATCCACTACCACGCCCAGCTACTTTTTGTGTTTTTAGTAGAGACAGGGTTTCACCGTGTTGGCCAGGATGGTCTCAATCTCCTGAGCTTGTGATCCACCCGCCTCAGCCTCCCAAACTGCTGGAATTACAGGCGTAAGCCACCGTGCCCGACCTTTTTTTTTTTTTTTTTTTTTTTTTGAGTTGAAGTTTTCACTCTTGTCGCCCAGGCTGGAGTGCAATGGCATGATCTCAGCTCACTGCAACTTCCACCCCCTGGGTTCAAACGATTCTCCTGCCTCAGTCTCTGAGTAGCTGGGATTACAGGCATCTGACACCACGCCCAGCTAATTTTTGTATTTTTAGTAGAGATGGGGTTTCACCAAGTTGGCCAGGCTGGTCTTGAACTCCTGGGTTCAAGGGATCCACCTGCCTCAGCATCCCAAAATGCTGGGATTACATGGCATGAGCCGCCACATCCGATCAGATTCTGGATATATTTTGAAGGTCATGTTGACAACATTTGCTGATAAACTAGATGTAGAGGTAAGAAGGAAAGAGGAATCAAGGATGGCGCTAAGTGTTTTGGCTCAAGTACGATCAAGAGCCATCTGCCACAGATCACCTGGGGACTCATAAAAATGCAGGTCCCTGTCCCCGCCTGGATCTACTCAGCTGGCACCTCTGGGTGGGACCCAGGAAACTGCCTTCTAAGTGAGCTGCCCAGAAAAAGACTAGAAACCCAGAGGCAACCATGATCCTCTTCGAGGGAGGGGGGTGGTCGTCTCAGGGTAGAACATTAGAGTGGTTGCAAGACTCCCCAGGTTCAAATCCCGGCCCTGTCATTCCACCTATGTGAGCTGGAATGACACCTTAAATTCTCCCAGCCACAGTTTCTTCATCTGTAACAAGACTATCGATGGTTCCTGCCTCACAGGGCTGACGTAGGGTCTGAATGAGTTCATGTGTATAAAATATATAAAATGGTGCCACCACATACAACTTCCCAATAAGGCAGCTAGAATTAGCATCCAGTTCCAAAGATGATGAATTCTTCTTCTTCTTCTTTTTTTTTTTTGGACAGTCTTGCTCTGTTGAGGTTGGAGTGCAGTGGTGCAATCTCAACTCACTGCAACTTCTGCCTCCCGGGTTCAAGCAATTCTCCTGCCTCAGCCTCTCAAGCAGCTGGGATTACAGGAGCCTGCTACCATGCCTGGCTAAAAGATGATGAATTCTTAATAATAAAATCCACACCAAAATATTTTCAGGTGTCAGAGGTACATTTTGTTGGTTAAGTGAAACAGAGGATATTGGTCAAGGGAAACATTTCTCTGTTGCTTGATTTTTTCCATCTTGTGTAATTAATTAAAATTGTTTAATTCAAAAATAAAATAATGTTTTAAAAATAGCTGTAGTGGGCCAGTCTTGGTGGTTCACACCTGTAATGAGCACTTTGGTTGGCAAAGGCAGGAAGATCACTTGAGCTCAGGAGTTCAAGACCAGCCTGAGCAACATAGGGAGACCCCCATCTCTACAAAAAATCTCAAAAAAAATTAGCTGAGCATGGTAGCACATGCCTGTGGTCCCAGATACTCGGGAAGGTAGATGATTCAATATGTATGTATAAGTAAGCTCAAGCATCATAAAAGTATTAGCTATTATTATTTGGCCAAACATGAGGAGTCAGAGACGTTTTCTCAAGGGGGAACTTTTAGTTGGTTTTTGAAGTATGAGTAGGAGCTCACTGGGTGACAAAAAGTCATACTTCCTGTCATTTTCTTAGTCAAGACCCTCCATTGAGGCATGCTGTGTTCCAGATCTTGTGCTGGGAGATCCCAGGGGCCTAACATGAGTCTGACTCTGAACTATGTGGAGCTACTGGTCCCAGGGATGGATCAGATCCGAGCCCTTTCCTCTAGTGCCTCCAAGCTGGTAGGAGAGGCAGACAGGGATCTAATTCAGGGTGACCAGGGTAAGCAGAGAGAGGAACAGAGTGAGTAATGGACTCCTAGCAGGTCAGCACTGAACAAAAGCTTTGAAATGGCTAGTCTGACCCCCCTCTCCCATTTACTAAAGCCTGGAGAGGGACAGGTCTTGCTCAAGATTACATAGAATGAATAAATATCCTGATCTTGGAGTCTGGGGATTTCAAGGACCAAATGAGATGCCAGAGATGCAGACCTGCCCCCTCGCAGACCCTTCACCCAGATGCCCAACACACCCCAAATCCCCACTCAAATCTGCAGACCGCCCCCTGGCCCCGCAGACAATGATGCTGTCAGAGATATCTGCTGCCCTAGCCCTCAGGCTCAGAGACCCACTTATCCCTCACCCACATGCACAGCACACATCCCTGCAAGCCCTCATTATCCTATGTGCCCTATGCTGGGTCAGGCTGGATACAGACATGACTCAGCTGCAGGTTGAGCCCTGGAAGGGCTGCTAGTGTGGAAAGGTACCAGGAGACAGAGCATCCCAACCCAGTGTGAAGAGTATGTGGAAGCCGTGGCAGGGCATGGGATGGGAGGAGGGTGAGATGAGGGAACCCTTAACACACTTTGTACCTTGGGAAGTTCACCTGGAGTTTCCTGGCATGGGGAGATGGAGAGAGGGAGTAACAGGCAGAAAGCACAGCATACATGAAGCCACAAAAGCATGAAACACTATTTATTCCTTCATCCATCCATCCATTTATCCATTATCCATCATCCATCCATCCATCCATCCATCCATCCATCCATTTATCATCCATCTATCCATTTATCCATCCATCTGCCCATTTATCCATTCAATTATCCATTTATCCATCCATCCACCCATCCATTTGTCCATCCATCTATCCATCCATCCATCCATCCATCCATCCATCCATTCATCCATCTATCCATTTATCCATCCATCCATCCATCATCAATTTATCCATCCATCCATCCATCCATCCAACCATCCATTTATCCATCTAGCTATCCATCTATCCATCTATCCATCCATCCATCCATCTGCCTATCTGTCTGTCCCTCTGTCCATCTGTATGTTTATCTGTTCATGCACTTATGCATTAATCAATTCTTCCATCCATCTTATTTATTTATTCATTGTGTATATCATTCATTCATTCATTCATTCATGTATCCATCTATTCAAATGATCATCTGCCCCCTCATTCATCCATTTATTTATCCACTTATCAGTCACACATGCATCTATTCATATATTTATCAGCATCAGCTGTCATATGATCCTTCCTCACCAACACCTCCTCAGAGAGCCTTTCCAAACTCTTTCTAAAATAATACCCGGCTGCCTTGCCTCTATTACCCTTCTTTTTATTTTCATCACAGCCTTGACCCAGACTTGCCACTTTGCCCTGTAATTGTGTGTTTACTTGTTCAGTATCTGTGGCTATCGTGAGAACATGATCATTTATTCAATGAGTGTTCCTCTCTTTTTAAAATTTAACTTTTAGGGGTACCTGTGCAGGTTTGTTATTAGGTAAATTGTGTGTCACAGGGGTTTGGTGTAAGGATTATTTCATCACCCCAGTAATAAGCATGGTAGCCCAGACAAATATTTCTTGAGCATCACTGTGTGCCAGGCTCTGTTGTAGACACTGGGGATAACAGAGACAAAATCCCCTTCTGCATGAAGCTGACATTCTAGTGGTGATGTCAGACAATAAACATAAACATAAAGGTAGTAAATAAATTATAAGGCAGGTTGGAAGAAGGGTGCTGTGGTAAAAGAAAGCATAGAGCCAAATGAGGGTGTCAGGGGTCCAGGGGGATGGGTACTCAAGGAAGACCTCACCAAGGAGGTGATAGCTGAGCAAAGACTGGGGGGAGAGAAGGGGCCCAAGCGGTTATCCAGGGGAAAAGCATTGCAGTGAGAGAATGGCACATGAAAAGGCCCTGAGGCAAGACTGAGCCTGGTGTGTTTTGGGGACATTAAGAAAGCCAGTGTGGCTGGAATGGAATGAGGAAGGAAGAGAGAGCAAGAGGTGGGGGCAGAGAGGGCAGAGAGGGGACAGAGGGGACCAGATGGAGCAGGGCCATGTGGGTGAAGACTGTGTTTTCACTCTGAGTGTGACCAGAGCCAGAGGAGGATTCTGAGCCAGGGAGAAACGGGATCCAACTTAGGCAGGATGTGGTTCCCTCTGCCTGCCATATAGGGAGTAGATTAATACCTGAGTTTTGTGAGAGCCAGGATCATGTCTTTCCACCTGTCGCCTCCTCTGTGTCTGGGTGCAGTCTGGGTGGGGCACAGTGGCTCACACCTGTAATCCCAACGGTTTTGGAGGCCAAAGTGGGAGGATCACTTAGGCCCAGGAGTTCCAGACCAGCCTGGACAACACAGCGAGACCCTGTCTCTACAAAATCTTTAAAAAAAAAAATTAGCCAGGGCCAGGCGCAGTGGCTCACGCCTGTAATCCCAGCACTTTGGGAGGCTGGGGTGGGCGGATCATGGGGTCATGAGTTCAAGACCAGCCTAGCCAACATGGTGAAACCCCGTCTCTACTAAAAATACAAAAAAAAAAAAAAAAATAGCTGGGCGTGGTGGTGCGCGTTTGTAATGTAATCCCAGCTACTCGGGAGGCTGAGGCAGGAGGATCGCTTGTACCCGGGAGGCAGAGGTTGCAGTGAGCCGAGATCGCGCCACTGCACTCCAGCCTGGGGGACAGAGCAAGACTCTGTCTCAAAAAAAAAAAAAAAAAAAAAAAAAAAAAATTAGCTGGGCATGGTGGCAAGTGCCTGTAGTCTCAGCTACTCAGGAGGCTTAGTTGGAAGGATGGCTCAAGCCCAGGAGGTTGAGGCTGCAGTGAGCCATGATTGTGCCACTGCACTCTGGCCTGGGTGACAGAGTGAGACCCCATCTCAAAAACAAACAAACAAACAAAACAACAACAACAACAAAAACAAACGAAATAACAAAAAACGGGGGTCTGCAAACTACAGACTATAGCCCACTGGCCAAATTCCTCCTGTCTGTATGAATAAAGTTTTATTGGAACACTACCTCACCTATTCATTTGCATATTGTCTGGCTGCTTTTATACTACAAGGACAGCGTGGAACAATTAGAGCCAAGGCTTCTGTCCTGCAAAGCTGAAACTATCTACTGTCTGGACTTTTACATGAAGAAGTTTGCTGACCCCTGGTCTAGAACAATGCCTGGCACACGGTAGGCAGTCAAAAAAAAATTATTGCAGAACGGAACCTGTCACTCATCTGTGACCCACACGGGGTTGTTAGCTTGCTCTTGTCTCAGAGCCAGTTCCAGCTCTGAGTCACATGCAGGAAAACAACAGCCCAACAACCAAAAATAAAATACTGGAACCATTCAAGTCTTTGCTGCAGAGAAAATGCCCAGGCAGGATTGCAGGCAGGACTCAAGGCAAAACTTAGCACCCTCTTCCTCCTTTTGCTCTAGTAAGACTCAGGCCCCTTTCCCTCCACCAGGCATGGAAACTGCTCCCTAATTTTTTTTTGCTCAAAAATTCCCCCCAAACTCTCTTCCACAAAGCTGCCCTGTCCTTGGTTTTCCTGTCTCTTCCCCTTTCAACTCCAACTTTTTATCTTCTTTTTCTTTTTTTCTCACCCTGTCTTTTGGTGCTGACAGCTTTTTATTTTCATCAGCTTAGCTCCTTGCTGGCTTTCCCCACACCTGTGCTGCTCCTTACTCAGGTTCTGCATAACAAGGTCACGTCTGGGGGCTGCGCCAGCTGGTGGGAATCCAGCTTCCCTGGAGGCTCAGAATGCCCCCATATTCCCCTTTCCTTTTCCCCAGCACACACCCGTCGTGGTATTCCATCCCCCTTCACGGTCTGGGTTCCCTCTCTGCTGCAGCTGATACCCACAGGACCCACAGAGGGATCAGCCCTGGACAGACAAGGACTCACAATTTAATGTGAATGATCCCAGTGCCTGGAGTTCAGAGAGGGATGGCTGATGGGGTGGCCTTGATCCCTGAGATAATGAGTTTGGGGCTTTATCCTGAGGACCTTCTCTGGCAGGCCTGGATGGAGGACAGATGGAGAACTTAGAGGCAGTGGAGTGCCTCCTTTGGACTTGATTTTCTGGGCCTCAGCCTCCCTCTGCTAGCTTTGTGCAGCCCAAGCTCTACAGGCGGACTACATTGATTCGAATTCAGGCTCTGCCATCTTTAAACTGTGCAGACTACATTGATTTGAATGCAGGCTCTGCCACCTTTAAACTGTGCAACCTTGGCCAGCTGTGCCTCAGCGTCCTCATCTGTAAAATGGGTTTGACGTTAGTACTTACCACTTAGTGTTATCAGGAGGATTATAGGATTTAACACACAGAAGGGGCTTAGAACTGTGCCTGGAACACAGTAAGCACTCAATAAATACCAGCAACTTTCAACGTGCTGATACAGGCATCCAGCTCATAGAATGCCCTCCGCAAAAGAAAACTCATTACTATCACTCAGTGATGTCATCAATTACTTCATAGACTGAGCAGAATTGATGACATCTCCAATTATGAGGTCAACTTAGAACCTGGTGGGCATCATATCACAAGTTGCCAGATAAATCTACCTGGGTAATCCCAGGTTAAATCTAGCCCTGGGTAGTGTTGATGACATCACCAGTTACCAGGCAGATTATAGTTAAAATGTGGGTGCCCAGTGCCTTCTTTCCTGTTTGAAATTCTGTTGTGTCCCAGTCCACGCTCTTTCCTAGGACCGTTGGGAACAGGACTTTCATGTCTCTGGATCTCAGTTTTTCTTTCTTTCTCTCTTTTTCTTTCTTTCTCTCTTTCTTTCTTTTCTTTGTTTCTTTCTTTTTTTTTTTTTTTTTTTTTGAGATAGAATCTCACTCTGTTGCCCAGGCTGGAGTGCAATGGCACAATCTTGGCTCACTGCAAACTCCACCTCCCGAGTTCAAGCAATTCTCCTGCCTCAGCCTCCCAAGTAGCTGGGACTACAGGCGCCTGCTATCACACCTGGCCAATTTTTGTATTTTTAGTAGAGATAGGGTTTCACCATGTTGGGTAGGCTGGTCTCAAACTCCTGGCCTCCGGTGATCCTCCCACCTCAGCCCCGCAAAGTGCTGGGATTACAGGGGTGAGCCACCATGCCTGGCATGGACCTCAGTTTTCTATCCATCAAATGGGAATAATAAAAGCACCAGCCTCGTAGGGTTGTGGAGAGAATCCAATGAGTTAATACATAAAAGGGCACAATGTCCAGCACACAGTCAGCACTCCATACACAGCAGCATTCATTATCTTTACTGTAGGATGTTTTCATGGAGAACATTCCAGCCAGAGTGACAGGAGCCCTCAGCTCTGTCTTGGTTAAGACAGATTCAGGGGTCTGATCCACAGGAGTTGGAGCCCAGATCCGCCACTGGCAGTAGTCAGAAGACCCTGGACATGTTGCTGGCCTATAAAGTGGGGTAATGACCGTGCCAGCCTCACGGGGCTGGCATGAGGATGCACTGACATAATGACAGTCATGTTTCCAATGCACAATCAGACCTCACAACCATGAACTGTGTTATTACTGTGGGTACTCTCAGAAAGGTCCTTTTCTCCCCAGGATGTTGTTTCCCCACCTGCAAAGAAGTGGAGAAGTGGAAGGTGGCTGTGGCAATCTCAAAGCCATGGCAATCTTGACACTATGACCACAGGGACATAGGTCCTGTGATTCACCTTTGCTGTTGCTGAGCAAGTGCATTGGGAGTTGGATGCTCAAATCTGTGTCTGCCCTCAGCACCCAACTCCAGCTTCTCTTGTCTCTTTTCTGCCCATCTCTTATCTCCCAACTTTTCCTTTCATATTTCTTTGGCTTCTTTCTCCTATGCTAGATTTTGTATGTATATAGTTTCTCTCCTGCATGCCGTTTGTAGGACAATAAATGACAATAGTCATGATAATCAGTATTTTCTTTTTCTTTTCTTTCTTTCTTTTCTTTTCTTTTTTTTTTGAGACGGAATCGCTCTGCCACCCAGACTGGACTGCAGTGGTGCTATCTCCGCTCACTGCAACCTCCGCCTCCCAGGTTCCAGCGATTCTCCTGCCTCAGCCTCCCGAGTAGCTGGGACTACAGGCGTGGGCCACTATTCCTGGATAATTTTTGTATTTTTAGTAGAGACAGGGTTTCACCATGTTGGCCAGGCTGCTCTCGAACTCCTGACTTCAAGTGATCTGCCCGCTTCAGCTTCCCAAAGTGCTGGAATTAGAGGCGTGAGCCACTGCTCCTGGCCAGTATTTTCTTATTCAGCCTTTTCCCTAGTGCCAGGACTGTACTAAGAGCTTTGTAGGCACTAATTCACTTAATCCACTCAATACAAGCACTCATTACTATCTACTCAACAAACGCTTATTAAACACCTACTGTGTGCCAGGCACTGAGGATTCGGCACTGAACAAAATAAAGATTTTTGTCCTCGTGGGACTTAAATTCTAGTGAGGAGACAGATGATAAACAGATAAATTAGCAAACACTCCCAGTGCTATGAGAAAAAGCAAAGAGGGGTCAAACGAGAGAGAGTGATGAGAGGAACTGTCTTATATAGGATGGCCAGGAAAGGCCTCTTGGAAGAGGTGATATTGGAGCAGAACGGATGATGTGGGAGGGAGGCTGTCATGCAAAACCTGGGGAAGAGCATTCCTGGTGGACCCAACAGAGAATGCAAAGGCCTTGGGGCAGCACCAGGCCTCAGGAGTGTTTGAGAAATTGAGCCAGTGTGGCTGGAGCAGTATGAAGGGGAGGGCCTGGGGGTGAGATCAGAGACAGCAAAAGGGCCAGCCACATCCTGCAGGACCTCATTGGCTGTGGTGAGTTCTTAGACTTTTATTGAGTGAAATGGGAGCCATAGAAGGCTCTGAACAGAGGAAAGACCCCATCTGAATAGAGTAGACTGTGGGGAGAGCAAGGGTGAAGGCAGACAGTCCATCACTCCCATTTTACGGGTGCAGAAAGAAATGGAATCTCAAAAAAGTCCAGCAACTGGCCTGAGCCCACACAGCTGCTGAGCAGCCGAGCCAGGCTGGCAGGCCACCTCGGGTTCAGTGGAGCCATTCCTTTGTGCCCTTGGCTCTTTTTATTTTCCTTTTAAATAGAGATGGGGCCTATGTTGCCCAGGCTGGTCTTGACCTCCTGGGCTCAAGTGATCCTCCCGCCCTGGCCTCCCAAAGTGTTGGGATTACAGGTGTGAGCCACGGCACCCTTCCAACCTTGGGAAGTCTTTTGGCTCTCCTGAGCCTCAGTTTTCCCATCTGCAAATTGTAAATGGGGAATCATTACCACGTTTGGGCATAGCATGGTGGTTAAAAGCACAACTTCTGGTTGGATCTGAGTCCTTGCTCTGCCATCGGCCAGCTCTGTGACTTTCTGCAATTAACACCCTCTTTCTAAGCTTGGGGTTACCTCATCTAGAAGATGAAGATCTTAATAGCACCAATTTCAAGGGCTTCGTTGTAAGGATTAAATGAGATCATGCAGGTAACGCGCTTAGCACAGCTCCCGGTCTACATCGGGGTGCTCGATAAACGATCATTGTTATTCTGATGGTATCACGGCCCACACCTCCCCGGTGGGTGAGAGCCTGGGAGGGTGCCTGGTACATGGTCTACGTTCGACAAAAGTGAATTCTCTCTCCTGTCCCTCCTGCCCGCCGGCTCCCGGGGGACCCAGGCATTCCGGCCTTCGGCCGGCCCCCCCACGCCGGCCCTTACAAAGGCCCCCATTCATGACTTGCGCACAAAGCGGCCCATTCACCCTGGCCCCTTGGGCCTCCCGCCCCCGGCCGCCCCCCGCGCCTCGCTATTGGTGGCGCCCCGTGCCCATCAGGCCTCGGCTTCCACCCCCGACCGCGCCGCCTAGCTCCGCGCCCGGGCCGTGTTCTTTTCCCACGGCTGGCACCCTTCGACAACTTCTGATTGGTCCCGCCCGCCAGGCGCTCTTTTTGATTGGCGGCTCCCGTCCCCCCAGGGGCGGGGCCATAGCTTGCCGCAGCGGGCGCCGATTGGCCCCTGCTGCGCTCGTGGGGGCGGGGCTGTCCTGGCGGACACGCCCCTCTTTCTCCCCAGGCCGAAGCCTCGGGACGGCCCTGGAAGCCGGTGAGTGCCCGGGGCCGGCAGCCCTCCGGGGGCGGCAGAACGGGACTGGGCCAGGGGAAGCTGGAGCCTGGGGGCTGCGATCGGGGCCCGGGAGCCCGGGCAGGCGGCCGGGGACGGAGGGGAGGTGACGCGGACACTCACCTTGGGCGCGCAGAGGGACGGCGGCGAGGGAGGTGGTGGTGGGGGGGGCGGGACGTCTACACTCCCCCAACTCCAGTTGCCAACGTGTGCGAGGCCCGGTCGGGGTCCTCGCTGGCAGCCCCGGGCCTGTTCCGCAGAAGGGGAAACTGAGGCTGTCTTTGGAACTTCGGCCGCTTTAATACCTGAGTCATCGCCTCCAGTCCCCCGCCCCCAGCATGACATGTCTCTGTTCTCACGTGTCAGAATCGGAGGCCAGAGAGAGGGGTCGTGACTGGAAGAGGCGGAGAGGTAGGGAAGGACATATTTGAGAACCTACGATGTACTTGGACACTTTTATTTTTTATAACTAAATAATTTCCTTTCCTTATCGTGTTGACTCGAGGTGAGTTATACTGTACCCATTATACAGAGAGGGGAAGGCTGAGACTGGACCGAATTGGTGACTGCAGGGGGACCTGGTGGAGAAGAACCCACTCCGGAGACCAACTGTCTGCTGGGTCCTTTAACCTTTTCAATCCCACAGGAGTCCCCTAAGGAAAGCGGTGGTCCCTGTGGCACAGATGGGGAAGTAGGTTGGTACTAATCACCAACTGGGATGCAGAAATTGATGTCTTTAGGGACCTGCTACAAGTTCTTTCCAGACCCCCTCCTTTAGAATGGCAGAAAACGGTCTAGGCTTGAATTCCAGACCTCCCTCTTATACTATGTGATCTTGAGTGCCTTACTTTGACCCTTCCTGCCTCAGTTTCCACATCAGAGAAATGGACATGCTGATCACCCCTATGTCATTGGTTGTTGAGATTATTCTAGGCCGGGCACAGTGGCTCAGGCCTGTAATCCCAGCACTTTGGGAGGTGGAAGCGAAAGAATCGCTTGATCCCAGGAGTTCGAGACCAGCTTGGGCAACACAGCGAGACTTCGTCTCTACAAAAAGTAAAAGAGTTAGCCGGGCGTGGTGGCGTGACCCTGTTGTCCCAGCTACTCGGGAGGCTGAGCAGGGAGGATCGCTTGAGCCCAGGAGGTCAAGGCTGCAGTGAGCCATGATCGTGGCACTGAACTCCAAGCTGGGCAATAGAGACCCTGTCTCTCCCTCTTTTTTTTTTTTTTTTTAAATCATTTTATGATCTCAAAGAGCTGTTCTAAGAGGAGAAAATACCCGACACATAGTAGGTACTCTTATCACCATGTAGTCTTTATTGCACTCCCGAGACTGAAGCTCAGGACAGAGTACCATTGTCCTCTTCTTTGGTACTCTTACTGTCTATAGATTTTGTTGTTCCGTTCCCGCAGTTGGGAAACTGAGGCTCAGGGAGATTAATGATGAAGCACTGGGCTGGGGAACTTTGTGAACGTCGTTTTATTAATTTCACTGGCCGCAATTGACAGCAGGGAAAGCTGAGGCCCAGGAAGCTCCAGCGGGGTTTGAATCCCGGGAATCCTCAGCCTTCTCCGCGGCGGGCCCTCGACCTTTGCCCTCCATAAGGGGGAGGAGCCCCTGGCGCCGCCGCCGCCGCCGCCGCCCACCTGGCAACAGGCTCAACCCCCGCCTTCCCCCGGCCCCAGTCAGAGGCCCTGAAGCTCCAGGCCCGCCCCGTTCCCAGCCGGGCAGGTGCTGGGTGACATCAGAGCCGGGCTCCCGCCCCGTGACGCGACGGGGCCCCGCCCTGCGCTGGACCGCGGAGGTCGCCGCACCTGAAGAGAACGGGGATTCCCGCGCCCTCTCCCCATCTCCCCGCTCCGGTCGGCGCCCCCAGGTAGCCCCGAGGATCTGCGAGTTGAGGGGGCGGCGACACAGGCGCTTGGGTCCAGGGGAATGGGTATTGGGTCCTTGGACTCCTGGATCTGAGAAGGGGCCTTGGGGGCCGGCTGTCCCAGGTCTGAGGAAGGACTGCGCCGCGAGCCCGAACTTCTGGGTCTTGGGGGAGGAAAGGACTGGGGCCAGGACTGCGGAGCTGGGGTCTTAGGGGAGGAGGGGTCTGCAAGCCCGGATTCCTGGGTCTGTAGGAGCAGGGGCTGGGGGCCTGAACTTCTGGGTCTGAGACAGGAGGGCATTGAGTACTGGGACTCCGGAATCCCAGCGCTAGAAGCCAGCCAGGGTCAGAGGGCTGGATGCCAAGGGCCCCAACCTCTGCCCCAGGGCGGATCCCTGGCTGCTTTTCTTTTTCAAGCCCAGCAGTCTCGGCTCCTCCCAGGGCAGGTGCTTTCACCTGCCCAGGTGACAGTAATTAGCCCTGGCAGAGTGTTCCTGCTGGTTGAGGAAGGGTAGGGCAGCCAGAGAGGCTCCGCCACTTGGAGCCAAGGCCTGCAGGCCCTGCCCGCCCCGTCAGGGCTGTGATCCATCTTCAGAACTCAGCATCCTCACCTCTAGCCCGGCTGCAGTGAGGTGAGGGGGTCTGCACTTCTCGGTCCATACGAGGAGGGGGCTGGGGGCTCAGACTCCTGGGTCCTAGGAGAGGAGGAGGCTGGGAGCTCGGACTCCTCAGCCTGGGGAAGGAAAGGGCTGGGGGCTTGGACTCTTGGCTCCAGGGAGGAGAGGCATAGGGCATAGGGTGATTGCAAAAACTCCTAAACCCTTCCTGGTCAAAGGCCACAGGGCTGGAGAGGAAGTGGATGGGGTGGGGTAAGGTGGGTGGGGGTGAGGGTAAAGTCCCAGGGATGGAGTTTGGGTCCGGTGTATCCGGGTCACACTGGAGGCCTGGGGTGAGCCTTGACGATTTGGGGGCCACGGGGTGGAGAAACTCCCTGTTGCATTCAGAGTGCAAGGGTCCAGCGTTTGAGGCCTGAGAGCCTCAGGGCCAAGAGTCACTGGAAGCTGGAGCTGCTGGGCTCCGGGATAGGTGGAGAGGGTCTGAGAGGAAGTGGGTCCTCTGAGCAGAGCTGAGATTCCCGTGGGAGAGGCTTGACGGAAAGGCAGGAGTCTGCTGGGACCAGATCCAGGGATGCCTCCAGGGCAGCTGGGCGTTTAGAAGGACTTCTCCAGGGGTATGTGGGAGCGAGGTGGGGACAGCAGGGGCATATAGGTCTATCGGGCAGAGGTGAAGTCCTGCTGCTGGGGAGACAGAAATCTCCCATTGTTTCTGTGACTGATGTGGTGGGGCAGTGATGGGGACATTTGAGGCAGTGGATGAGAGTAGGGGCCGGGTGTGGTGGCTCATATCTGTAATCCCAGCACTGTGGAGGCCAAAGCAGGAGGATCACTTGAGCCCAGGAGTTTGAGATCAGCCTGGGTAACATAGTGAGACCCTGTCTCTACCAGAAAAAAAAAAAAAAAAAAAGGCTGGGCCTGATGGTGCGCACCTGTGGTCCCAGCTACGCAGGAGGCTGAAGTGGGAGGATCACTTGAACACAGGAGTTGAGGCTGCAGTGAGCTGTGATTGTGCCACTGCGTTCCAACTCCAGCCTGAGCAATAGAGCGAGACCTATCTCTAAGAAAAAAAAGAGATAGCGAGAGAAAGAGAGAGAGAGAGAGTAGGGGCAGACTTCTTTAGCAGGAGGGGGCCACGCAGGATAGGGAGAATATTTTTCCTGCCTGGTGCTTGGACGGCGTTGGAATTGCCACTACTGCCCATGGCCCCCTGGATGGTGGGAGGGGCCTAACACATTCTAGTTCCCCCAGCACCTGGTTGCCTCAGAGATAGCTGGAGCTGGATCCACCCCTAGGCCAGGAGCTCCTTGAGGCAGGGCTCCCACCCTACTCTTCTCTGGATCCTCAGGCCCACTCAGGGCGGAGTCTCGTACTTGAAAGTCCTCAGAGAGTTGAATGAATGGAGCCAGTCTCCCCATTTTATGGAGAAAGAGCCAGGTTCCAGAGAAGGAAGGAATTGTTCACTGAAGCAGTGAGATTCGAATCTATTCTGCAGGCATGAGATAGGCGTGACCAGAGGTGGTCAGGGAACCTGAATGACAAAAATCAGGTCAATTCCCGCCCTGGGCTCATATCTTAGAGTAAAAGCAACGTTGTACCTTTTGTCACCTGTCTTACATCCCCTCCCACCCTCTGCCCCTCGATCATTTGGCTCTAGCCACGCTGCCCACCTCACAGTGACACAGCCACACAGATGCATTGTGGCCCAAGGACCTTTGCACTGCTGTCTGGAATGATTTTTCTCCCAACAACCCCCTTGCTCGCTCCTGTCATCTCCCTTGGGTCTTCATTTAAATGCCATGCCAGAGAGGCCCTCCCTGGCCACCCTAATGAAAACTTCAACATCCTCAACCCTAACATTCCCTGTCCCCTGGTTTATTCCTCCCCTTGGCATTTAGCACCATTTAACGTACTATCTGGCCGGGCATGGTGGCTCGTGCCTGTAATCCCAGCACTTTGGGAGGCCCAGGCGGGCGGATCACCTGAGGTTAGGAGTTCAAGACCAGCCTGGCCAACATGGTGAAACCCCATCTCTACTAAAAATACAAAAATTAGCCAGGCGTAGAGGCATGCGCCTGTAATCCCAGCTACTTGGGAGGCTGAGGCAGGAGAATCTCTTGAAACCGGGAGGCAGAGGTTGCAGTGAGCCAAGATCAAGCCACTGCACTCCAGCCTGGGTGACAGAGCAAGACTCTGTCTCAAAAAACAAAAACAAACAAACAAAAAACCCCCAAAAACCCACCAAACATACTATATTTGGTTTCTGTAAAAAAACAAAAAAGAGAGAGAGAATTTTTAAAAAACAAAAACCATACTATCTAATTTACATTTTTAATCCTTTTATCTGTCTCCTGGGGTTAGAGCAGCTCTGTCCAATAGCAATATAATACGGGCCAGATGTGTAATGTAACATTTTCTAGTAGCCACATTTAATGATAAAAATAAAAAAGGAACGGATAACATTAATTTAATAATATATTTTATTTAACCCAGTAGATGAAAATATTATCATTTCAACATGTCATCAAATATTTAAAATCTCAGCAAACTATCTTTTTGCTGTACTAAGTCTTGGAAATCTGGCGTGTATCTTACACTTAGAACTCCAAATGGGGATATCTATATTTAAATTTTAAGATGGGGCTCGGTGGTTCACACCTGTAATCCCAGTAGTTTGGGGAGCCAAGGCAGGAGGACCGCTTGAGCCCAGGAGTTTGAGACCAGTTTGAGCAACATAGAAGACCCTGTCTCTACAAAATAAATTTAAAAATTAGTAGGCATGGTGGCATGCCTGTTAATACATTTATTTTTTAATTAATAAATTTCAGACATGGATCACCTGAGGCCAGGAAGTCGAGGATGTGGTGAGCCATGATTGCACCGCTGCACTCCAGCCTGAGCAACAGAGTGAAACCCCATCTCAAAATAAAATAAAATAGATTGAATTTAAATGAATGAAATTGAAAATGTGTTTCCTCAGTGACACATGCCACATTGCAAGTGCCCGGTAGTGCACAGGTGGTGGTGGCTCCTGCACTGGACAGCCCGGGGCTAGAAAGTAAATTTTTAGAGGCAGGTGTCTTCTTCCAGCTTGTCCGTTGCTCCATTGTCAATGCCCAGAACTGAGCATGGCCAGGTGTGGTGGCTCACGCCTGCAATCCCAGCACTTTGGGAGGGTGAAGAGGGTGGATCACTTGAGGTTAGGAGTTCAAGACCTGCCTGGACAACATAGTGAGACCCTCATTTCTACAAAAATTGAAAATAATTGGCTGGGCGCGGTGGCTCACACCTGTAATCCCAGCACTTTGGGAGGCCGAGGCGGGCGAATCACGAGGTCAGGAGATCGAGACCATCCTGGATAACACGGTGAAACGCCGTCTCTACTAAAAATACAAAAAAATAGCCGGGTGCGGTGGCAGGCGCCTGTAGTCCCAGCTACTCAGGAGGCTGAGGCAGGAGAATGGCGTGAACCCAGGAGGTGGAGCTTGCAGTGAGCCAAGATCACGCCAGTGCACTCCAGCCTGGGCGACAGAGTGAGACTCCATCTCAAAAAAAAAAAAAAAACAAAAGAAAATAATTAGCTGGGGCCGGGTGTGGTGGCTCATGCCTATAATCCCAGCACTTTGGGAGGCTGAGATGGGCAGATCACCTGAGGTCAAGAGTTCGAGACCAGCCTGGCCAACATGGTGAAACCCTGTCTCCACTAAAAATACAAAAATTAGCTGGGTCGTGGTGGCAGACGCCTGTAATCCCAGCTACTCGGGAGGCTGAGACGGGAGAATCACTTGAACCCCGGATGCCGAGTTTGCAGTGAGCTGAGATCATGCCATTGCACTCCAGCCTGGGCAACAAGGGAGACTCCGTCTCAAAAAAAAAAAAAAGAACTGACCCTCTGAGCCTGGTTCACAGCCTAGCTTATTAAAGAATGAATGAGTGCCGAGAGAGGTGAATGAATGAAATGAGTAAGCTAGGTCTGTTAACCCACTTTGCAGAAGTATGGCAAGAGGTCTGGTAAAGGAAGGCAGAGGTGGCTGCCTGGGGAATTTGGGGTAGGGAAGGGAGGCCCGGGGGACGGAGCCCCATCTGACCCCCACCCTCTTTCTCTGCCCCCTGCAGACCATGGCAGCCGTGACCATGTCGGTGCCCGGGCGGAAGGCGCCCCCCAGGCCGGGCCCAGTGCCCGAGGCGGCCCAGCCGTTCCTGTTCACACCCCGCGGGCCCAGCGCGGGTGGCGGGCCCGGCTCGGGCACCTCCCCGCAGGTGGAGTGGACGGCCCGGCGTCTCGTGTGGGTGCCTTCGGAGCTTCACGGGTTCGAGGCGGCGGCTCTGCGGGACGAAGGCGAGGAGGAGGCGGAGGTGGAGCTGGCGGAGAGCGGCAGGCGGCTGCGGCTGCCGCGGGACCAGATCCAGCGCATGAACCCGCCCAAGTTCAGCAAGGCCGAGGACATGGCCGAGCTGACCTGCCTCAACGAGGCCTCGGTCCTGCACAACCTCCGGGAGCGGTACTACTCGGGCCTCATCTACGTGAGTGGGCTCCTGCTGGGGGGCGCGTGCGGCGGGGTTGCTGCCGGGTGGGGAGCCAGGTCCACACCCCGGCTCCCCTGCATTAACTCGAGGCTGTTTATCATCTGTATCCCATGTCCCGTGACTGTTCCTACACTTACTTGGTTGCCAAATTGTGAATTGTTGGATTACTAGGACAGCCTCAGAACCTACTGGGGACATCGCATGATACATATGGTAGATAAACTGTATTATTTTCCTAAAGTATAAAACGTTCCAGTTTCTCAGATATAACTCATCCCGAGTTTTAAGGAAGGGAAACAGATGTGTGACAATCATTAATGTGAATCACTGAGTATAGAAATATGTTGCTTGAGGTTCAAGACCAGCCTGGGCAACAAAACGAGACCCTATCTCTTAAAAAAAAGATAAATTAGCCAGGTGTGGCAGTGACCCGTGCCTTTAGTCCCAGCTTCCAGGAAGGCTGAGGCAGGAGGATCACTTGAGCCCAGGAGGTCAAGGCTGCAGTGAGCTATGATGATACCACTGCACTCCAGCCTGGGTGACAGCACAAGACCCCGTCTCAAAAAAAGACAAAAAGCAAAAAACCATATGCTAGGCTCTGTGCTAAATGCCTATCTATTAATTCATTCAATCTCACCATAGGAAAGATAGAGTCTATTATTATTACCATTTTACCTAAGAGGCAAATGAGGCCCAGAGAGAGTTAATAATAAAAATGAGCATTTATTAAACATTTACCAAGCATTCTTCCAAGCTTTCTCAAATACATTGCCTCTGTACATTTTCGGAATTACAAAGCATCTGATCCTCATTTTACAGGTAAGAAAACTGAGGCACAGAGAGTTCAGGGTCACACAATTAGACCTGGCAGATCCAGGTAGTCTGGTCCCAAGCATTGTCACTTTGCTGTGGTGCCTCTTAAGATTGAGATGGGGCTGGGAATGGTGGTTCATGCCTGTAATCTCAGTACTTTGAGAGGCTGAGGTGGGTGGATTGCTCGGGCCCAGGAGTTCGAGACCATCCTGGGCATGGCAAAACCCCATCCCTGCAAAAAAAAAAAAAAAAATCCAAAAAATTAGCTGGGCATGGTGGCACACTCTTGTAGTCCCAGTTACTTGGGAGGCTGAGGTGGGAGAATCACCTGAGTCCTGAAGGTGGAGGCTGCAGTGAGCTGTGATGGTGCCACTGTACTCCAGCCTGGGTAACAAATCAAGACCCTGTCTCAAACAAAACAAAACAATACAAAAACCCATTGAGAAGGGATTGATGATACTTAGGTTGACTATGGTAGTGTTCCCATGTCTGTGCTAAACATTGGATGTTCATTGCGTTTTTAAAACTCTTTACAGCAAACAGATGGGTTAGAGCGGTGGTTCTTAACCCCACCTCCATCGTGGAATCATTTGGGGAATTCTTAGAAAATACCGGTGCCTGAGCCCCACCCCAGAACTTTCAATCAAGCTCTCTGGGGCTGTGACATGAACATTGGTATTTTTAATAAGCTTCCAAGGAGGTTCTAATGGGCAGCCAAGGGGTTATTAATTTCATTTAACAAAAGAGCAAACAGGATTAGAGAGATTGACAAGGAATGTGGACAATCATAATGAAAAATAATAATAAGAGGAGGCTAGCAAATATTTAATCGAGCACTTGTGATGTGCCAAGCGCTGTTCTAAGTGTGGCGTGTGAGTTATCAGCTTCCCTCTGGGCCAGGGAGTGCTGATATCACCTGATGTTCAGGAATGTTAAGTGACCCACAGCCATGAAGGAATCATGCCAGGATTTGAACCCAGGCAGCTGGTTCCAGAGTCATGCTCCAAAGTCCAGCTTAGACTGGTGGGGTCTCACAGCTTTGCTCCAACATCCACCCCTCTGAGGTTCACAAAGCGGAAGATTAGGATATTTTTATGAAGTCTCACTCCTACTTGGAGATCGAGGCTCTGAGATAAGCAGTGGCTGGCTCAGGGTCCCTCAGCTTGTGGTGGCAGGGGTGGAATTTGAATCGAGGGCTGTTGGACCCTGCCTGGGGTTGGTGTCTTCTCCAGTCTGCACTGGCCCTTTCCAAATCCTCAAACACATTTACTAGCCCTGGAAAAGAGGCCTCTACATGATCCACTCCCCCACATCTCACCCAAGGCCGCAGACATCAGGATGACATCCAAAACATGAACCCACTAGTTGCCTTTTATTTGTTTATATATTTTTTTGAGACAGGGTCTCACTCTGCTGCCCAGGCTGCAGTGCAGCAGCATGATCTTGGCTTACTGCAGCCTTTACCTCCTGGGTTCAAGCAACTCTCTTGCCTCAGCCTCCTGAGTAGCTGGGACTACAGGCGCCTGCCACCAGGCCCAGCTAATTTTTGTATTTTTAGTAGAGATGGGATTTCACCATGTTTGCCAGGCTGGTCTCGAACCTCTGAGCTCAAGTGATCCGCCCAACTCAGCCTCTCAAAGTGCTGGGATTACAGGGGTGAGCCACCACATCCGGCCACTCTTTGCCTTTTAATAAATACTCTGAGCGCTCCCAGCAACCTTGTAAGGTATCTGCTGTCATCCCCACTCTGCAGGTGGGGAAACTGAGCCTCAGACTGGGGGGCAGGATATGAACATAAGCCCCACAACTAGGAACCAGCTAAGCTAGAACTTGAAACCAGGTCACTGTGACTGCAGACCCCAGGTCCTAGCCATTGCACAGGAAGATTATTCAGAAAGTTCAGGAGAAAAAGTGGTAGGGCCTGAGCTAAGGTGGTGGCCAGGGAGCCAGACTTTTGGGGCCTAAGAAATGAATGTGAGAGAGAAGATTCTAGAATTCCAGACAGGAAGCAAATTGGGCCTTAATGAAGATCATTAGCACTTAGTGAGTACCTGCTTTCTCTGCTGGGTGCTGTTCTAAATTTCTTTCCAATATGATCTTGTTGACCCCCTCCCCATCCACATCAGGTTGTGAGGTAGGGATTATCACCCTCTTTTTCCCACAGCTTGGAGAGGGGAAGCCATTTGCCCAACAGAAGCTGATAGTGGCTGAAATATTGAGCATGCAGTGTTTCAAGGTCCATGTTCTGTTTTTTGTTTGTTTGTTTGTTTGTTTGTTTTAGACATAGCCTTGCTCTGTCACACAGGCTGGAGTGCAGTGGCATGCTTATAGCTCACTGCAGCTCAACCTCATGGGCTCAAGTGATCCTCCTGCCTCAGCCTCCTAAGTAGCTGGGACTAAAGGTACATACCACCACGCCTGGCTGATTTTTTAATTTGTTGTAGAGACAGCGTTTCACAATGTTACCCAGGCTAGTCTCAAACTCCTGGACTCAAGTGATCCTCTTGCCTGGGCCTCTCAAAGTGCTGGATTTACAGGCTTGAGCCACTGCTGCGCCCAGCTGGGGTTCACATTAAACCCTCTGCATGCCACATGAACTTGTGGATGACTCCCAGGCACCTTATGTAGGAAGCCCTATTTCTGTCCCCATTAGCTAAAGACACTGAGACCCTGAAAGGTTGCTTGCTTGAGCCACCTGGCCTGAAAATGTTACAGGTGTGATTCAAACTCGGCCCTGTTTAAGACCTGTGCTTAATACATGTTTGTTGACCGATCAGCTGATGATGGGGATGGTGGTGTTGTCCAGTGAAAAGTGGGATATCCAGGGCTCCAGAAACCGAGTTTCTGCCACTAATAGGCTGTTTGGCTTTGAGTTGCTAAGAGTCTCAGTCCCTTTCCTGGGACCTTTGGGGCAGGGAGGGAACCCCTTTGTAGAACACCCCTCTCTGAGAAACACGGAAGATGCATTATGTGATTTCACACTCAGAACACTTCTAGGTGATGGGTTAAAAGCCGCATTTTCCAGGGCTGGAAACTGAGGTTTAGAGAGGACACATCCTTCATTCAAATTCACACACAGCTCAAAAATGCTGCATCTGAATTTGAACACTGGATGGCTTCAAAGTCTGAGCGATGAGCCTGAGAGTTTGAGGCTGCAGTGAGCCAGGATCGCGCCACTACACTCCAGCCTGGGCAACAGAGCCAGACTGTCCCACCTGCCCCCACCAAAAAAGTTTGAGTTAGCCTAGGGCTCCCAGGTAGGATGAGTGATGTAAGAGTCTCCAGACCCATATCTGATGTGCGTTGCATGGGCCCCGCCTCGGCCTGGCTGGTTTTTATCCATGATCTCCCCTAATCCCCACAGCCTTTGTAATGAGGTGGAGAGTGTCGCCCTCGGTTTCCCAAGGAGGAAACTGAGACTATGGGGAAAGTCACCAGGCTGAGGGGAGTGGGGGCAGGTCTGTCTTCAGAGCACTGAGGGCTGGAGCAGCCATTCCTGACCCTTCCGGGAGGGCTTCCCCAGCTGCCTCCCACCCTGTGGGGGTGCACCAGCCTCTGTTCTTTCCCCCCAGCCTTGTTGACCAGCTCAGGTTTCCGTTCCCAGGGTGTTGCCCTGGAAACAAGGTGTGGCTGGCAGGAGGGGCCGGGGTGGGAGGGTGGCGTGGGGAGTGGGTTCCTCCGCCAGCCAGGAGTGGGGGCCGGGGCGCCGGCAGCCATGAGATACCCTCCCAGGGAATGTGGTCCGGCCGCCCCACCCTCTGAGAGCTGGGGGGAGCTCCCGGAGCAGCCCTTTCAGGCAGGGAGGGCAGACACCCAGCAAACCGGTTGTTCCGCTCCTGGCTGGCCACCCAGGCCACCCACCCTCCCACCGTTAGAAGGTTGGCACCTGGGACCAGGCAGCCTGTGGTGGCCACACCCTACTGTGCTGGAGAAGCTCAAGCTCCTTGGGAGCTTAAAACAGTCCTGCTGGCTGGGCACAGTGGCTCATGCCTATAATCCCAGGCATGCCGGGGTGGGAGGATCGCTTGAGCCAGGAGTTCAAGACCAGCCTGGGCAACATAGTGAGACCTGATCTCTACAAAAAGTAAAAATTTAAAAAATTGGCCAAGCGTGGTGGTGCATACCTGTGGTCCCATCTGCTTGGGAGGCTGAGGTGGGAGGATTGTTTGAGCCCAGGAGGTAGAGGCTGCAGTGAGCTGCGTTCATGCCACTGCACTCCAGCCTAGGTGACAGAGTGAGATCCTGTTTCTAAAAAAGAAAAGAAAAAGATAGTCCTGCTGCTAACCAGCTTAGAAACCAGCTAGCTGGGTAACTAGTAGAGTAGGTTACCCTACTTTATCACACGCAGCTAGACAACACATCTGAATTTGAATCCCGGATGGCTTCAAAGTCGAGCGACAAGCCCAGAGTAGCTAACTAGCTAAGCCACTAAGCAGGTAATTCTCTGGCTAGTTTAGCTAGCTAGCTTTAGATAGCTTGGCTAGTTAGCTCTCTGACTGGTTTAGCTAAGTGGCTAACTAGCTCTCTAGCTATATTTAACTGCTTCTGTGAGTGTTGAGCCCCTCTTGCCTACATGATACCCTTGTGAGCTGGATTTGTTCTTAAACTGTTACAGAGTCCTGAGGCCAGGTGTGATGGTTCACGCCTCTAATCCCAGCACTTTGGGAGGCTGAGGTGGGCAGATCACTTGAGGTCAGGAGGTCAAGACCAGCCTGGGCAACACAGAGAGACCCCGTGTCTACAAAAAAATACACCGGGTGCGGTGGCTCAAGCCTGTAATCCCAGTACTTTGGGAGGCTGTGGTGGGAGAATTAGTTGAGTTCAGGAGCTCAAGAGCAGCTTGGGCAACGTAGTGAGACCCCGTCTCTACTAAAAATAAGAAAAATTAGCCTAGTGGATTGACACACACTTGTGATCCCAGCTAGTCTCAAGGCTGAGGTGGGAGGATAGCTTTAGTCTAGGAGGTGGAGGCTGCAGTGAGCCATGATTGTACCACTGCGCTCCAGCCTGGGTGACAGAGTAAGACCCTGTCTCAAAGAGAAAAACAAAAAAAAGACTAGGCATGGTCATGTCAGCAGGACTGTTATGTGTCTATTATCACTAGAAACCACAGGTACGTTCCTGTTGCATTTCGGTTATTGCAGATGCCACAGGCACCCTTCCAGAGATATTCCATGCATATTCAAATGAATATATAAAAATATATAAAAAGATTCCTCTTCCATCCTTTCTTTTTTTCTTTTTTTTTTGAGATGGAGTCTCGCTCTGTCGCCCAGGCTGGAGTGCAGTGGCGCAATCTCGGCTCACTGCAACCTCCGCCTGCCAGGTTCCAACAATTCTTCTGCTTCAGCCTCCCAAGTAGCTGGGACTACAGGCATGTGCCACCACACCTGGCTAATTTTTTTTTGTATTTTTAGTAGAGACGGGGTTTCACCATGCTGGCCAGGCTGGTCTCAAACTCCTGACCTCTTGATCCGCCCGCCTCAGCCTCCCAAAGTGCTGGGATTACAGGCATGAGCCACCCTGCCCAGCCCTCCTCTTCCATCCTTTCTAATGCAAATGGTAGCTCCTCACTCAGTCCTCAACTTACCTCCTTTTACTTGATATTGATTTGAAGATAGTCCCATGTCTATACACAAGAGCTTTGTAGGAATCCGTTGTATGAAGGTGCATTCAGGTCGTTTCTAGTCTTTTGCTGCTACAAAGAGTGCCTCAACCAGTCACCTCGCACATCTTCATTTCCTGTGTGTGAGTCCAGGCAGCCACAGGCTGTGACCCAAGTCTGGCTGGCTGCAAAGGCCTTGTTCTCTCTCAGGGAAAATCCTCACCCAGACAGTGCCTTTGTGCAATTTGGAAAGATTCTTTGCTACCATCAGCCTGAAAATGCTCTAACAAACATTCAAATCTACATTGTTATGGTGTAGACATACCATGTGCAGATGCCCTTGTGCAGTGCACAACCTGCTCAGAGGCCCCATGATGCCTTTCAGGCTGTGGGCAGCCATCTGAGACCCTCTCCCCTCTCACCCACTGCAGACGTACTCCGGCCTTTTCTGTGTGGTCATCAACCCGTACAAGCAGCTTCCCATCTACACAGAAGCCATTGTGGAGATGTACCGGGGCAAGAAGCGCCACGAGGTGCCACCCCACGTGTACGCAGTGACCGAGGGGGCCTATCGGAGCATGCTGCAGGGTGAGTGCTTGGTGGGGCTGTAGGCCAGCGAGGCAGCTCTTCAACCGGGGCCTGACCTGGGGCTGCCAGAAGCCAGAGTCGACGTCAAATGACAGCTTGCAGACTTGACTCTGTGGGGCTTCTTAGGGGGCTGGAGGGAACACAAGTAGAGGCCTGAGTGGGTGAGGTGCTAGGTCCTAGAGTCTTTTTACCTGTCTCCATGTTCATCGTCTCTTTTATTATTATTATTATTATCATTATTTTGAGACGGAGTCTTGCTCCATCACCCAGGCTGGAGTGCAGTGGCACGATGTTGGCTCACTGCAACCTCTGCCTCCTGGGCTCAAGAGATTCTTGTGCCTCAGCCTCCCAAGTGGCTGGGACTACAGGCGTGCACCACCGCGCCTGGCTAAGAGATGGGGTTTCACCATGTTGGCCAGGCTGGTCTCAAACTCCTGACCTCAAGTGATCTGCCCACGTCGGCCTCCCAAAGTGCTGGGATTACAGGCATGAGCCACAGTACCTGGCCTCTTTTTAAATTTTTAAATAAATTAATTTGTTTTTGGCCAGGCACGGTGGCTCACGCCTGTAATCCCAGCACTTTGGGAGGCCGAGGTGGGCGGATCACAAGGTCAGGAGATCGAGACCATCCTGGCTAACAAGGTGAAACCCTGTCTCTACTAAAAATACAAAAAGAATTAGCCAGGCGTGGTGGCGGGCGCCTGTAGTTCCAGCTACTCGGGAGGCTGAGGCAGGAGAATGGCGTGAACCCAGGAGGCGGAGCTTGCAGTGAGCCGACATCGGGCCACTGCACTCCAGCCTGGGCAACACAGTGAGACTGCCTCAAAACAAAAATTAATTTATTTTTTATTTCAATAGTTTTTGGGAAACAGGTGGTGTTTGGTTGCATGGAAAAGTTCTTTGGTGGCGATTTCTGAGACGTCGGTGCACTCGCCATCGGAGCAGTGTACACTGCACCCAATGTGTAATCTATCTCTCACCACCCCCCCACCACCCTTCACCCTGAGTCCCCAAAGTCCATTGTGTCATTCTTATGTTTTTGCATCCTCAGAACTTAGCTCCCACTTATAAGTGAGAACATACGATGTTTGATTTTCCATTCCCGAGTTACCTCACTTACAATAATGGTCTCCAATTTCATTCAGGTTGCTGTGAATGCCATTATTTCATTCCTTTTGATGGCTGAGTAGTATTCCATGGTGTATGTGTGTCTATATATCCCATGGTGTGTATATATAACAAATATATATATACACACCATGGGATATATACTCTCTGTCTCTCTCTCTCTCTCTCTATATATATATATATTCCATGGTGTGTATACACACACACACACACCATGGGATATATATGTGTGTGTGTGTGTATACACACCATGGAATACTTATTCATATATATATATATATCACAGTTTATCTACTCGTTGGTTGATGGGCATTTAGGCTGGTTCCATATTTTTGCAATTGTGAATTGTGCTGCTATAAACATGTGTGTGCAAGTGTCTTTTTCATATAATAGCTTCTTTTCCTCTGGGTGGATACCCCAGAGTAGGGTTGCTGGATCAAATGATATATCTACTTTTGGTTCTTTAAGTAATCTCCATACTGTTTTCCATAATTAAAAAATAAAAAAAAAAACATGTTGGTGTGGATACGGTGAAACGGGAACACTTTTACACTGCTGGTGGAATGTAAACTAGTACAACCACTATTGAAAACAGTATGGAGATTCTTTAAAGATCTTTGTTCACTCTTTCTCCAAACAATATTGGTTGGGTGTGGGGCTTCTACGAACATTTCCCTTGAGACAGTAATTCCCAGAGTGTTCATTCATTCATTCAACATTTATCGTTGAATTGTAGATCTGATCTCCATTGTCATGGGAGTAAATGTAGCCCCTTAGATAGATGGCAAGTCAAGGCAGTTGTGTACAGCTGGGCAGGTTGTAAACTGAACAAGGGTATCCATCCAAGGGGCTGCCATTCGTACCATAACAACATAGATCAGTCCTGGCAAAATTACATGATTAACATCTATTATATATAGAATGCCCTTATTATATATTTGCTCTATATCATCTATTTTAATAGATATTTAGTATTTTTTTGTTTATATCTATTAAACATTTAAAAATTATATCTATTTACATCATATAACATATAATAGGCCAGGGGCGGTGGCTCACACCTGTAATCCCAGCACTTTGGGAGGCCGAAGCGGGAGAATTGCTTGAGTTCAGGAGCTCAAGACCAGCCTGGGCAACATAACAAGACCCTGTCTCTACAAAAAAATTTAAAAAGTTTTTGTTAAAAAAGGAAAACCCCATGTAATAGTACACAACATTCAGACCCTTTGATCATGGCTTCAAAACCCATCCGTGCTGCTCGCCATTTCAGTCCTGCACCCCAGCCTCACCCACCTTCCTGTCTGTCAAACATCCCTAACTCAGTCCTACCTCAGGGCCTAAATATGAATATATTATACTTATTGACTATGCATATTAAATATGAGCAAATTATTAAATTGATATATTTGATTAAATAGTATAATATTGTGAATATATTATGCTTATTTAATATGCATATTCGATAAGTATATTATTTTATTATACTTTATTTTTAATTATACTTCATTTTTATTTTATTATACTTTATATTTATTTTATTATTATATAAGTAATGTTGATTTAATAAATTATACCTATTTAATATGCATATTCAATATGTGTAATAATGTGCTAAATTAAATAGTATAACATATTAAATTAAATGGTATATTAAATAGCATAATATTGTAAACATATTGTGCTTATTTTTTTTTTTTGAGACAGAGTCTCACTCTGTCACCCAAGCTGGAGTGCAGTGGCATGACCTTGGCTCACTGCACCCTCCACCTCCCGGATTCAAGCCATTCTCCTGCCTCAGCCTCCTGAGTGGCTGGGACTACAGGTACATGCCACCATGCCCAGCTAATTTTTGTATTTTTAGTAGAGACCAGGTTTCACCATGTTGGCCGGGCTGGTCTCGAACTCCTGACCTCAGGTGATCCACCTACCTCAGCCTCCCAAAGTGCTGAGATTACAGGCATGAGCCACCATGCCCAGCCTAATATGCTTATTTAATATGCATATTAAATAGGAGTATTAAATGGGAGTACTGAAGTCTCCAGGTAGAATAGTGGATTCATCTATTTCTCCTGGCAGATCTATCAGTTTCTGCTGGATTAATTCATTTAACCCCATAGCAAATCTATAAAATAGGTTATCTCCTTGTCCCTGATTTATGGGTGGGGAAACTGAGGCACAGAGCAAAACAGTCATTGCCCATGGTCACACTGGTGGGTGTATGCTGAGGTAGGATTCGAACCCAGGGCCCCTGGCCACCGCCTCCGTGTATGTCACACTGTGTGTTATATTTCCTCCTGTGCCGTGCACTGTGCTGAGTGTGTTTTGAGCATTCTGAGTTCTGACTACAGCCCTGTGAGATGGCAGCTGTTTTGAGCCCCATTTTTCAGATGGGAAAACAAGAGGCACAAAGCAACTCAGAGACTGGCCCAAGGTCGTGCAGCAAGTCAGAGAGGCAGCTGGGCGGTGAACCTGTGTGCATATGGTCCCCCATACCAGGCGGCCAAGTCTGAGGTCCTATTGGACGCAGCTTACTCCCTGGCTTGAAGACACCCAGAGGATGCCTGTCCTGCTTAAAAAAAATTCAGACCCTTTGGTCGTGGCTTTATTTATTTATTTATTTAGAGACGGAGTTTCACTCTTCTCGCCCAGGCTGGAGTGCAATGGCACGATCTTGGCTCACTGCAACCTCCGCCTCCCGGGTTCAAGCGATTCTCCTGCCTCAGCCCCCCGAGTAGCTGGGGATTATAGGCGGCCCCACTATGCCTAGCTAATGTTTGTATTTTTAGTAGAGACGAGGTTTCACCATGTTGGTCAGGCTGGCCTCGAACTCCTCACCTCAGGTGATCCGCCAGCCTCGGCTTCCTAAAGTGCTGGGATTACAGGCATGAGCCACTGCGTCCAGCCTGATCATGGCTTTAAAACCCATCGCACCGCTTGCCATCTCTGCCCCATCCCCCAACCTCACTGGCCTTTCTGTCTCTCAAACATCCCTAACTCAGAGCCTTTTCCCTGGCTGTGCCCTCTGCCTGAAATGCCACCTCCTCTGAGAAGCCTTCCCTGCTCCTTCCCCCAAGTTGATTCTTATTACCTAACACCAGGGTGTTGGAATCCTGGCTCTACTGACATTTGGGGCTGGACGATTCTTTGTCGTGGGAGGCTGTCCTGGTCATTGTAGGATGTTTAGCAGCACCATGGCCTCTACCCACTCAGTGCCCATGGAACTCTCCTCTCTCAGGGTAATAACCAAAAATGTCTCCCAGACATTGCCAGGTGTCTCCTGGCGGGAATGGAGGACATAATTACCCCCGTTTAAGAACCACTGCTTCGGCCAGGCACGGTGGCTCACGGTGGCCTGTAATCCCAGCACTTTGGGAGGCCAAGGTGGGTGGATCACGAGGTCAGGAGATCGAGACCATCCTGGCTAACACGGTGAAACCCCGTCTCTACTAAAAATACAAAAAACTAGCCGGGCGTGGTGGCAGGTGCCTGTAGTCCCAGCTACTCGGGAGGCTGAGCCTGGAGAATGGCATGAACCCGGGAGGCGGAGCTTGCAGTGAGCCGAGATTGTGCCACTGCACTCCAGCCTGGGCGACAGAGCGAGACTCCGTCTCAAAAAAAAAAAAAACAACAAAAAAAACCCTGCTTTATTCTATTACTGATTTAGTTTCTTCCCAGTGCTAATCGGTATTTGATTGTAGGTTTTTGTCCCCTGCATCTTAAGTGGAAGCTCTGTAGGGGCACACACCCTGCCAGTTCCCCACTCCCCTCCATGCCTGGTGCTCAGTAGGTGGTCAGCATGCGATTGTGGAATGGCTGTGTTAGGCCCAGGGTGGGCACTGGGCTATACATCTTATATCACAGGACCTCGCTCCTGTCTTTGAATCTCACATGCCCAGCATGAGGCAGCACACAGTAGGGTCTCACGTTGAGGTTGTTGAATGAATCATATTCTGTTCAGTTGAGGGAGGCTGTCTCCATTTTACGGGTGAGGAAACCAAGGCTCAGAGAGGGACAGCTGCTTTCCCAGCATCACACAGCGAGCAAGGGGCTGAGCTGGGTGGGGAATTAGAATCCAGGATTGTTACACATCAAGACCCAAGCTTTTCCTTACTCCCTGGGAATAATTTTTAAAATGCAGCAGCCAGTGTAAGGGACCAGAGGGCCCTGCTAGAGACTCTCTCAGATGACATATTCCCCCACTCTGTTCCCTACAGATCGTGAGGACCAGTCCATTCTCTGCACGTGAGTAATCTGGAAGGACTTCCTGGAGGAGGAGAGGTCCGGGTGGGGCATGGCTGTGTTTGGAATGGGCAGGGCAGGTGGGGAGCTTGCCCGAGGTCATTGCCAACGCCTTTGCTTCCCCTTGTCATCCCCACAGTGGAGAGTCTGGAGCTGGGAAGACGGAAAACACCAAGAAGGTCATCCAGTACCTCGCCCACGTGGCATCGTCGCCGAAGGGCAGGAAGGAGCCGGGTGTCCCCGTAAGCAACCCCTCCTTGGGTCACCCCCGGGCCCTGCCACAGCACTGCCCCTTCCATCTTGGGCTTTCCCCACAATTGTCTCTTCCCCTCATGGAGGTCCTTCTCCTGGGCGCCTATACCACCTGAGCACCTACTGTGTGCTTGGGGTGGGGCTGGAAGCAGAGTCAGGGGGACACAGAGGTGTGAGGGTCAGTCTTGGTCTCACTGGCTCTCGGAATGGCTCCTAGTACTTAGTAGGTGCTTTATTTTCTGAGCACCTACTGTGTGAAGCCTGATTTTAGGTGATCATGATGCCCAGGTTTGTCGTCTAAGTGAACGTTATATGGTGCCCTCCACTGTTCCAAGCCCTGTTCTCACACTGCCTTACTTACCCCTTGGGTGGGGTGGGTGCTGTTTTCCTGTGCTGAAGATGGAGAGCCCAGGCATGGGAGGGGTGAGTCAGTTGTTGGTCATGCACCCAGGAAGAGGTAGAGTGAGGCCAGGCACAGTGGCTCATGCCTGTAATACCAGCACTTTGGGAGGCCGAGGCGGGAGGATCGCTTGAGCCCAGGAATGCAAGACCAGCCTGGGTAATATAGTGAGACCCCATCTCTACAAAAAAAAATTTTAAATAAAGGAGGTAGAGTGGGATTCAAACCCAGGAGTGTGGTCCCCCAGGCCACCCTACTCCACATGCCCGGTTTCCCCAGTCCCCCTTCTGCCACCCCCCACGCCACCACCCGAGATCACCAGTTCACCTGTGTGTCTGTCCACGTTCCATGTGCTGTGTCCTGGTCCGTGTCTCGTGTCCCGTGACTTCCTCAGGCCTCCGTCACCACCGTGTCTTATGTGAGTAGCAGGGGATCACCTCGAGTCTTGCTGCCCCTAATGCCTTCCCGGCCACCCAATGCATGATCTTGGTAGACAGGGCCCAAGGCAGCAGTGGTCCCACCTGCCAGGGACCCCTCTGCCCCACCACTGCTATTCACGGTGGCCCTGCTGTGTGTGTGTGCAGACGGGCCACAGACACCAACATGAAACAATCCAGAGAACAAAACTGCCACTTACTGCTGATCTACTAAATGTGTCCAGCCAGGGCCCACAGACGCTGCGTGCACACAACCAGAGTGAACAGTGTAGCAAGGGAAATACACGCATGTCCCACGTTCTTCTGTGTGCCAAGTCGTGTGCTCTTCACTTTGTGTATCTTTTCATTTGACAAAGCATCCACCTAGCTAGATCATTTCATCTTAACACAAGCAAGACATGGACTGAGAGAAGACACACACAGGCTGCCATTTATGAAGCACCTACTGTGTGCCAGGCTCTGACACCGAGGGGGCTGGAGGGAATTTTGGAGTAGAGTTCCTGCCAAGGAGTAGCCTGGTGGGGCTAGGAACCCACTATTTTTTGAAGGCCTATTATATGCCAGACTGCTTGAAGCACTTTACATAAGTGGTACAGATTTTTGCCTTAAGTTAAAAATTCTAGGCTGGGTTTGGTGGCTCAGGCCTATAATCCCAGCACTTTGGAAGGCTGAAGTGGGAGGATTGCTTGAGGCCAGGAGTTCAAGACCAGGCTAGGCAAAAGAGTGAGACCCCATCTCTACTAAAAATTTTAAAAAGTAGCTGGGCATGGTGGCGCTTGCCTGTAGTCCCAGCTACTCAGGAGGCTTAGGTGAGAGGATTCCTTGAGCCCAGGAATTTGAGGCTGCCTTGAGTTATGACCATGCCACTGCACTCCAGAATTTCTACAAGCAACACATGAGTACATATTCATTGTAACAACAACAAATCAGATGAAATGAAATTCCTGTTTCCTCCCCTCAGTCCCCTTCCCTGGAGTGCCTTACACTGTTGACAGTTTGGTGTGCATCCTTGCAGACCTTTCTCCATATGTTTACAAACATGTATCTATCTGTAGATTTAAGAGTCCTGTTTTGTGGCGTTTCTTCCTTAATTCATTTTTTATTAATAGGATAACATTGTAGACATTGTTCTGCAAATTGTTTTTTTGTTTGGCTTGGTTTGGTTTGGTTTCAACTTAACAATATGTCTTGGAGATGCTTCCCTCTTCCCCTCACAATAGACAGATGGGCAAGACCTGGATATGGGAAGTGGGCACACGCCCAGACACACAAAGGCCCCTCATCCACAGATACTCAGCCAGCTGGAGACACAGCCTGAGCTGGGCTGGCCTGGCCTCCTGCCCCATTCTCACTGACCTCATGCATCATCTCCTGTGCCCGACAGGGTGAGCTGGAGCGGCAGCTGCTTCAGGCCAACCCCATCCTAGAGGCCTTTGGCAATGCCAAGACAGTGAAGAATGACAACTCCTCCCGATTCGTGAGTGCCAGGGCTGGGCAGTGCTGGCTGTGTCAGGGATATAGGAGCTGGGAACCTCAGGATGGGCTTCAGGGGGAAAGACACATGGATCTGTTGCAGGAGGAGGGGCTGGAGGCCTGGACTCTTGAGTCTGAGGGAGGAGGAGCTGGGGGCCTGGACCCCTGGGTCTGAGGGAGGAGGGGCTGGGGCCCTGGATTCTTGAGTCTGAGGGAGGAGGGGCTGGGGGCCTGGACTCTTGAGTCTGGGGGAGGAGGGGCTGGGGACCTGGACCCCTGGGTCTGAGGGAGGAGGGGCTGGGGGCCTGGACCTTTGAGTCTGAGGGAGGAGGGGCTGGGGACCTGGACCCCTGGGTCTGAGGGAGGAGGGGCTGGGGACCTGGACCCCTGGGTCTGAGGGAGGAGGGACTGGGGGCCTGGACTTTGGGGTCTGAGGGAGGAGGGGCTGGGGGCCTGGACCCCTGGGTCTGAAGGAGGAGGAGGGGCTGGGGGCCCAAATCCCTGGGTCTGAGGGAGGAGGGGCTGGGGACCCAGATCCCTGGGTCTGAGGGAGGAGGGGCTGGGGCCCTGGACTCTTGAGTCTGAGGGAGGAGGGACTGGGGGCCTGGATCCCTGGGTCTGAGGGAGGAGGGGCTGGAGGCTGCGTGCCTGGTTCCAAGGGAGGAGCAGCTGGGGACCAGGGGGCTGGGGAAAGAAGTCCAAGGGGCCCAGACCTTGAATACCCAAGGAGTCCCCCGCTGGGGACTCACCACAGGATGGGGTTCAGGTAGAGGGAGCAAGGAAGTGGGGGGGCAGCTGCAGCTCTGGGAGCAGTGGGTGTGGGGTTTGGGCTGTTGTTCAGGTCTGAGCGGGGAAGGGGACCCTCTGCTGAAGCCCACCCACGTTGGTCTCTCCCAGGGCAAATTCATCCGCATCAACTTCGACGTTGCCGGGTACATCGTGGGCGCCAACATTGAGACCTGTATCCTTTCACAGCCCACGGGGGTGGCAGCCGAGGGGGGGCAGCCTTTCAGACAGCACTGAGTATGGGAAGCACCTCCCACCGCAGGGACCCCTTACCTGCTACTCAGATGGGACCTGATGCTCAGGCGGCATCTGCATGGGGAGGGGAGTGTGGGACTTCTGGTGTGTATGAGGCCAGCACAGCCTTGCTATGGGATGGTGGGTTGGGGTCCACCCAGTTCAGCCATAAGGGGAGTCCCAGCACTCAGCCTGCAGTGGCACTCATGGTGACCCATGACAGTGAAATGACACAGAGCAGTATAAGCAAAGGGAAAAGGCACGTGGGGCCAAGTCCCCGGGGACCAGGCATCGGCTCCTAGAACTCTCTCCAGCAGAGGCACACAGGACACCAGGTGGGACATTTATGAAATGCTGCCCCAGGGAAGCGCAGAGAGACTCAATGCCAGGGTTTTCATTGGTGGCTGGTCACATCCCCGCCTGCACCCCCCCCGCCCCCCGCCCTTAGTATGAACCAAAATTCCACACTCCCGGGAGGAAAGCAGGTGATCAGTGGAAGCCACAGTGTTTGCACAAACCCTTCAGGCCCAGCGAACCCCTTTCATCCCGTTAAGAGGATGCTGGAACCCTCCCAAAATCCAGGTGCCCAGACGCTAGCCAGGGGCCCACGTGGCCAGCAGGCCTTTCCAGGGGAGCATCTCAGGCTGGCTGTGTTCACCCTTTTCTGCTCAGATGGCATATGGGCGTTTAAAGGAAATTAAACGATAAAACACAGGCACTCTGGGAGTGCAGAAATTAAGAGAATGGGCCAAGAAATTGTACCAACCTGGGTTCAAATCCCAGTTCTGCCACTTTGAGACTCTGGGGACTTGGGTATGTGACTTGGCCTTTCCCTGCCTCAGTTTCTCTCTCTGTAGAAGGAGAAGGAACATAGAACCTACCCAAGAGGGGTTTGGAGGATTTTGGAGTTAAATGCTTGGCCACGGCACCTGCTACATAGCAGGCACTCAAGAACAAGCTATTATTAGCAATTAATGATTAAATTAGTGGCCAGGCATGGTGGCTCATGCTTGTAATCCCAGCACTTTGGGAGGCCAAGGCCGGTGGATCATTTGAAGCCAGGAGTTTGAGACCAGCCAGGCCAACATGGTGAAACCCTGTCTCTAATAAAAATACAAAAAAATTAGCCGGGCGTGGTGGCACATGCTTGTAGTCCCAGCTAAATCTGGAGGCTGAGGCAGGAGAGTTGCTTGAACCTGGGAGGCAGAGGTCGCAGTGAGCCAAGATCGTGCCACTGCACTCCAACCTGGGTGACAGAGCGAGACTCTGTGTCAAAACAGAAAAAAAAAAAAAAAGATTAAATTAGCAATATCTGTATCAATGCTAATATTATTGACTAATATTGATTGATAATTACTAATCAATAACATTAACAATTGCTAATATGCCACATCCCCATCCCAGAGGCATCTGATAAGCTCACGCTCTTCCATAATCAGTGGGGAGGGGTTTCTCCTAAGTCTGCTCAGGGCATGAAGCAGCCAGCCGGCCCGTTGGTTCTGCTGCCTCGTGGGAGATGCTTCCTGGGCTGTCACCACACCAAGTCCCCGGCAGCACCGCAGCCCCTGCTCCTGCTGTTTTCTGCTCACAGCTGCTTCTTCCTCCAGGTCCTCTTGCCCTTGGCTCCCACCTCTCCATGGCACCTGCATATCCAGGTTCTTGGAGCTCATGGCTCTTCCTGCCAAGCTGTCCTGGCACCACGTGCCTCTGCTTATATTCACATTTGCCTTCTCTGTCCGCTTCCACCTGCTCACTTTCTCCTGTCCACGCTCCCCATGCAGTGTGGCTGCCCCTCCTGGGCACAGCTATGGTCTCGGCTGTCTCAGGCACCAGTGGATTGATGCTCATAAATCAGGTCCCGCCCCCAGGCCAAATGTATGAGTCGTGGGATGGCCTGCCGGGTAAGGAGCACCACCCTGTGTGGCTGACCCCTCGGCACTAGCATCAGTACCATTGTGACCGGCATTTCTGGAGTGCTGACTGTGTGCCCACTGCCACCTCGAGAGCCCCCACGACATCTCGGTTCCTCCTCTCTGCAACCCTGCGAGGTGGCTGCTGCTATCACCCCCGCTTCACAGAGGAAACCGAAGCTCAGGGCTGTTGTCCCCCAGGGTTGGACAGCCTGCACGTGCTCCCTGCACTCCACCTTTCCTTGTGGGAGCCCCTCCACCTGTTTCTCCCCATCTAACCAAGCAGTTTACACCCCAGGGCTTCTGGGAAATGGACCTCAGGTTTGCAGCTGATCTTGGTCCGAATATGTATTTGGTGGTGCATGAGTGTGGGACACAGAGGGGTTAAGCAAAGTGTATGGTGTTTTGTTTTACTCTAAGATGTTTTGGCTGGGCGCAGTGGCTCATGTCTGTAATCCTAGCATTTTGGGAGGCCAAGGCTGGAGGATCGCTTGAGCTCAGGAATTCGAGGCCAGTCAGACCTCATCTCTACTAAAATAAAGAAAATTTGAAAATTAGCCAGGTGTGGTTGTGCACACCTGTAGTCCCAGCTACTTGAGGCTGAGGTGGGAGGATTGCTTGAGCTGGGGAGGCGGAGGTTACAGTGAGCTGTGATTGTGCTGCTGTGCTCCAGCTGAGGCAACAGAGCCAGACCCTGTCTAAAAAACAAAACGAAACAAAAGTCTTGCCACCTTTTAATATGTAAGTTTGACACGTGACTTTCTTGGGAGGGAGAGCATGCAGAGTGACAGTCTAGTTGAAGGTGGGAGCTGATGTATCTGCATGGGGAAGCTGAGGCTGGGAGAGTACTAATGGCAGGAGACATTCTTACCTGCGGGTAACTTTGAATCAGGCATTGTTCAGGGTGCTTCATGCACAATAAGTCATTTATCTTCACAGCAACTCATCCAGGGTCGATGAGGTTTCTTTGTTTTGTTTTGTTTTTGTGACGGAGTCTCACTCTGTTGCCCAGGCTGGAGTGCAGTGGCGCAATCTCGGCTCACTGCAACCTCCTCCTCCCGGGTTCAAGCGATTCTCCTGCCTCAGCCTCCCGAGTAGCTGAGATTACAGGCACCTGCCATCACACCGCTAATTTTTGTATCTTTAGTAGAGATGGGATTTTGCCATGTTGGCCAGGCTGGTCTTGAACTCCTGACCTCAGGTGATCCGCCTGCCTTGGCTTTCCAAAGTGCTGGGATTACAGGCAAGCCACTGTGCCCACAGGGTTGATGAGTTTTTTAGAGACAGAGAAAGACCCTGTCTCTAAAAAGAGAGAGAGAGAGAGGAAGGTCTCATAAAGGTGTTATTTTCGAGCCCCTTGAACAAGTAGATGAGGAAACTGAGGCACAAGTGCTTAAGTGACATGAGCATGGCTGCTCATCCAGTTAGTGGCAAAGTCACCAGCCTGGGCTGTGAACGACTCCACTACTCCACAGGAGAGAAGGGGGCAGCGTGGGCAGGGCAGGCTCCTGTAGTGGCCCGGCAGCGTCAGGGCCGTCCCTTCCCCTCTAGCACCTTGACTAGCTGTGTCCAGACCTGCTGGAGAAGTCGCGGGCCATCCGCCAGGCCAAGGACGAGTGCAGCTTCCACATCTTCTACCAGCTGCTGGGGGGCGCTGGAGAGCAGCTCAAAGGTCAGTGCGGCCCCGTCCTACCCTGCTCACCCGGGAGAGGGTGGGCACCATGTCTCTCGGGGGCCCCTTCTGGGGAGGAAGCAAGAGGGGGGGCTCTAATATCCGTCAAACACCGACTTCACATGAGGCTCCCGCAGCCCCGGCTCTCGCTGCGTAGTGGCGTCTGTCGCACGGTGGGTTCTGCTGCGCTCTGGTTCCAGCTCTGTCCCGGGTCTGACTCGCGCCCGCTGTCACGGCCACGCAGCCCCCACCGCCTGGTGGCTCCTGCTCACGCTCGCTTCCGAAGCTCCGTGGCTTCTCTCTCGCGCGGCTTCTCCTCACTCCGGCGGGTGACTCCGGCTTTGCTGAGGCTCCTCCTGGTTCCTGACGACGCTGGTTTGTGTTGCTTCTCGGCTCCTGCTGCCTCGTGCTCCCCTCTGCTCTGGCTCCTAGGCCACGGCTCTTGCCGGAGTCCTCCTGTCCCTGCTCCCTGCTCCTCCTGCCCTCTGGCTGCCCAAGCGCCCTTGGCTCCTGTTTGCAGTGGCTGGCACTGCCCTTGGCTCCCTCTGCTCCTGGCCCCTTCCTCCTGGTGGCTCAGGCCGCTTCCTGGCTCCTGCGGCCACGTAGCCCCTCCTCATCCAGGTTCCCGCTCACTGGGGCCTTTGAGACCGCATGTCCTTGGGCGCCGGCCGCTGCCATCCCATAGCCTGTGCTGACTTGGGCCTGCAGCCCCACTGCTTCTGCCAACCAGTGGCCCCTGCCTGCTCTGGGCACTTCTAGAGACTCAAAAGTCCCTGCGGAGGGAGCAAAGAGGAGTGGTATAGACTGGGCGGGGGCTCATGCCTGCAATCCCAGTACTTTGGGAGGGCAAGGCAGGAGGATTGCTTGAGCCCAGGAATTTGAGTACAGCCTGGGCAGCATAGTGTGACCCCCATCTCTATAAATAATAACAATAATAACAATAATAATAAGTTGGGCATGGTGGCACACAGTTTTAGTCCCAGCTATGAGGGAGGATTGCTTGAGCCCAGGAGTTTGAAGCTGTGGTGAGCCATGATTGCATCACTGCACTCCAGCCTGGGCAACAGAGCAAGACCCTGTCTCTAAAAAATTAAAAAAAAAAAAAAAAAAAGAGAGAGAGACAGAGTGGTGGTCTCATAGGTGCTAAACGCCCACTCCACCCCCGACCCTTCCCACACTTGTGAGTAAAGGCCCCCACCCACTTGACAGAGAGGATGTGGTATGTCCTGGGATTGCCACCGATGAATCCAGGATGAGTCTGACTCCACAGCCCACCCTTGACCTTGACCCCACTCATTCTCCCTGCAGCCGACCTCCTCCTCGAGCCCTGCTCCCACTACCGGTTCCTGACCAACGGGCCGTCATCGTCTCCCGGCCAGGAGCGGGAACTCTTCCAGGAAACGCTGGAGTCGCTGCGGGTCCTGGGATTCACCCACGAGGAAATCATCTGTGAGTGAGCCCCGTGGAGGCCAGGGGTGGGGGGGCACCTCACGGGACTCACAGACATCTCTGTCTTGGGGAAGCTGACAAAATGAGAGCCCCCAACCAAGTCAATAAGGAATCACATGGCCTGTTAGTAGACTATGAGTGCAGCTGGGCTCAGTGGCTCATGCCTGTAATCCCAGCACTTTGGGAGTCCGAGGCAGGTGGATCATTTGAGGTCAGGAGTTCAAGACCAGCCTGGCCAACATGTTGAAACACCGTTTCTACTGAAAACACAAAAAAGTTAGCCAGGCGTGGTGGCAGGCACCTGTAATCGAAGCTACTCAGGAGGCTTAGGCAGGAGAATCGCTTGAACCCAGGAGGTGGAGGTTGCAGTGAGCTGAAATCATACCACTGCACTCCAGCCTAGGTGATAGAGCGAGACTCTGTCTCAAAAAATAAAAATAAAAAAAAGACCATGAGGCAGGGAGGGGCGCAGCTTTAAGCAGGGGCTCAGGGGAGGGTGGACTGAGATGGGTGTTTGAACGAAGTCCTGAGAAGTGAGGGAATTAGCACTGGAGATGTGGGGGAAGAGCATTCCTGGCAGAGGGAACAGCCTGTGCAAAGGCCCTGAGGCAGGAAAGGGGTGGCATATTTGAGGGATTGACACTTCTGGTGGTGGAGTTGCAGAGGGGCGGGGAGTCTCAAACGCCAGCCTAGGAGGTTGGGACTTTGTCCTGGGGTGCTGGGGAGCTGTGGGAGGGCTGGGAGCAGGGGCTGGACAAATTCAGCTCTGGGAGCAAGAAGAACCCTTGGGGGCCGTGTGAGAGACACACTGGAGTGGGTGGTGCTGAGACCAGAAGGAGGCTGCTGAGGGTCTAGGGAAGGCCCAGGACGCTGGCCCAGGGCTGCTCAGGTTGGCCCAGGCTGCGCGGCACTGATTGTTTGGTGTTAAATGCTCAGCTCATCACCCCCGTGTCAGGGTGCTGTGCCCGACCCCTTTTTCCTTCTTTTGAGACGGAGTCTCACTCTGTCGCCCAGGCTGGAGTGCAGTGGTGTGATCTCAGCCCACTGCAACCTCCACCTCCTGTGTTCAAGTAATTCTCCTGCCTCAGCCTCCCGAGTAGCTGGATTACAGGCACCTGCCACCTCGCCTGGATAATTTTTGTATTTTTAGTAGACATGGGGTTTCACCATGTTGGCCAGGCTGGTCTCGAACCCCTGACCTCAGGTGATCCACCCTCCTCGGCCTCTCAAAGTGCTGGGATTCCAGGCGTGAGCCGCTGTGCCCAGGCTGTGCCCCCACTTTTTTCACCAAACAGCATGTTTTGACAGCAGCTCTGTTTCAGTGCTGCATTAGTTTGCTTAGGCTAACAAAGTACCACAAACCTAGTGCCTAAAACAACAGAAATTGATCATCTTGTGGTTCTGGAGGCCAGATGCCCAGGATTGAGGTGTTAGCAAGGGTGTTTCATCCCTGGAGAATCGGCTGCAGGCCTCTCCCTAGGCTCCTGGTGGTTTTCTGGCAATCTTCGGCGTTCCCTGGCTCATAGTCGCATCACCCGATCTCTGATTTGTGTTCACATGGCGGATCCCTGTGTGTGCATCTGTGTCCAAAATCCCCACTCCCCCCTCCGCCCTCCCCCCCAACCTTTTTGTTTTTTTGAGACGGAGTCTCGCTCTGTTGCCCAGGCTGGAGTGCAGTGGTGCAATCTTGGCTCACTGCAACCTCCACCTCCCAGGTTCAAACGATTCTCCTGCCTCAGCCTCCCAAGTAGCTGGGATCACAGGCGTGTGTGCCACCACACCCGGCTAATTTTTTTGTACTTTTAGTAGAGACAGGGTTTCACTAAGTTGGCCAGGCTGGTCTGGAACTGCTGACCTCAATTGATCCTCCCGCCTCCGCCTCCCAAAGTGCTGGGATTATAGGCATGAGCCACCGCACCTGGTCTCCTACCCTACACTGGTATGATTTTATCATAACTCATTACATCTGTAATGACCCTGTTTCCAATAACGTCACATTCTGAGGTCCTGGGGTTTAGATCCCCAACATACTTTTTAGGAGGGGGTGGTGTAGACGTGATTCAACCCGTAACAAGTACGTAGGTGGACCTCCGCCTTTTCAGAGGCTGCGTAATGTTTCATTGTTTGCGTGAACCATGATTCTTTTAACCAAGCCCTCCAAAGAAAGACCTTTAGGTGTTTCCGGGCTGAGCCGGGGCCGCCTCTGGGTCTGATTGTCCTCTGGTCTCTGGCGCTGTGGGAGGCCCCAGGAGCTATTGTTGGCTCCAGGGCCGGATTGGAAGGGCTGGAAATGGAGCGGAGCTTGGCTGTCTACCCAGGCTGCAAACAGCCAGGCCTCTTGTGGCCTATTGACACAGGGTCTCGGGCCTCTCCAACCCCCACCCCACCGCATTTCCCAACCCGGGTTGCATAATTCCCCGGCCTGCATGACTCCGCAGCTGGGCAGCTGGCACACAAATTCTGACTGTGGCTGCAGGGGGGACCTGGGCCTCCCAGCCTGTCTTCTTAGGTCCTGCCTGGCCTCTTGTCACCATGAGCTCATGTGACCCTCCTGGCAGCTGCCCTGCTGTGTGGCGGCCGCAGGCAGCAGCTCTGATTTTTGGAATTCAGAAATGAAAACTTTGCAGCAACCTATGCATGTAGTGACATAACCTGAATGTGGCTAAAAGTCGTACCGACAAAGCCAAGCCTTCCCGCTCTTCCCTGGCCCTAGTTTCTCCTTCCAGAAATATTTTAAGAGTATAAGAAAAGACACACATTATTTTTCTGTAAGAGGAGGCATTCTCTAGCCCCACAGCTGATATTCAGCTGTCAACATCACTGTGGTGATAAAAAAAAAATGAGAAGCGATTTCTCTATTGGTTCAAAAGTTCCGGCCAGGTGCAGTGGCTCACGCCTGTAATCCCAGGAGTTTGGGAGGCTGATGCGGGCGGATCACCTGAGATCAGGAGTTCGAGACCAGCCTGGCCAACATGGTGAAACCCCGTCTCTACTAAAAATACAAAAGTTAGCCAGACATGGTGCTGGGGGCCTGTAGTCCCAGCTACTCAGGAGGCTAAGGCTAGAGAATCGCTTGAACCTGGGAGGCAGAGGTTGCAATGAGCCAAGATCTCACCATTGCACTCCAGCTTGGAGCAGAGCGAGACTCCATCCAAAAAAAAAAGTTCCTGGATGTTGGTTGCTCCAGCTGGCCCCCCAGCTCCCTACCCTTCCACTAGAGACCCCCCTGGACCCTGGCCTAGCACTCTGGCCTAGGTTAGTCTGGGCCAGGCAGTGCTAGAGTTAAATACTCAGCTCATCATTGGCTCACTCCTGTAATCCTAACACTTTGGGAGGCCGAGGTGGGAGAATCACTTGAGGCCAGGAGTTTGAGACCAGCCTGGGCAATATGGTGAGACCCTATCTCTACTAAAAATTAAAAAAAAAAAAAAAATTAACCAGGTGTGGTGGTGCACACCTGTAGTCCCAGCTACTTGGGAGGCTGAGATGGGAGGATTAAGTCCAGGAGTAGGAGACTACAGTGAGCTATGATTGTACCACTGTACTCCAGGCTGGTGATAGAATGAGACCCCATCTCAAAACACCCCAAAACAAAGAAACAAATTACTCAGCTCATCATGCCCATGGAAGGATGCTCTGGACCCCCTCTCCACTGCCCTTTCCTACTGACTGGCATATTTTGGCCATAGTTCTGGTTCAAAATGTATAGATGGACCTCACTGCTTTTTGCAGCTGTGTAAGGTTTTATTGTTTACATAAACTATGATTCTTTCAACCAATCCCTTGCAGATAGAGCCTTAGGTTGTTTCCATTCCATTACTGTTGGAACAATTAAAAAAAAAAATGCTAAGCCAGCGCAGTGGCTTACGCCTGTAATCCCAGCACTTTCAGAGGCCAAAGCAGGCAGCTTGCTTGAGCTCAGGAGTTTGAGACCAGCCTGGGCAACATGATGAAACCCCGTCTTTACAAAAAACACAAAAAATTACCTGGGCATGGTGGTGTGCGCCTTTACTCTCAGCTACTTGGGGGGCTGAGGTGGGAGGATCGCTTGAGCCCCGGGAGGTGGAGGCTGCAGTGAGCCGAGATCACGCCACTGCACTCCAGCCTGGGTGACAAAGTGAGACTCTGGGTCAAAAAGAAACAAGCTACTGTGAATATCCTTGTAAGCAGGTTCTTGTGCTCATGTGGAAACAGACCTGTAGGTTCAATTCTTAGAAATGAAATGCCGGCTGGGCGCGGTGGCTCACACCTGTAATCCCAGCACTTTGGGAGGCCAAGGCAGGCGAATCACGAGGTCAGAAGTTCGAGATCAGTCTGACCAACATGGTGAAACCCCATCTCTCTAAAAATACAAAAATTAGCTGGGCATGGTGGCACACGCCTGTAATCCCAGCTACTCAGGAGGCTGAGGCAGGAGAATCGCTTGAACCCGGGAGGCAGAGGTTGCAGTGAGCCAAGATTACGCCACTGCACTCCAGCCTGGGTGACAGAGCAAGACTCCATCTCAAAAAAAAAAAAAAAAAGAAATGAAATGCCATGTCCAGGGAGATTTGTGATTCTTATTTGTGTTCAGCATTAAAAAAACTCAACAGCTTTAAGATATAATTCACATGTCACACCATTCACCTATTTAAACTGTGCAATTCCATAGCATTTTGTATATTCACAGAATTGTGTGTCTATCATACATCACTTTTAGAACATTTTCAGTAGCCCAAGAAGATAATGCACACCCTTTAGCTGTCCCCCCAGGCCCTGTCCGCAGCCCCTGGCAACCACTCTTCTGCTTTCAGTCTCTATGGACTTGCCTATTCTGGACATTTCATAGCAGTGAAATCATGCTGTATATGATCCTTTGCGACTGGCTGCTTTCTCTCGGCATCATTTCCAAGTTTCATCCACATTGTAGCATGCAGTAGGTTTCCTTCCTTTTTATTGCTGAATAATTTTTATTGTTATCTTCTTATCACGGAAAATGTCAAACATGTATGCAAACAGAGTGCAGAATGTAATGAACACCCCAACACCACCAGCTGGCAGCTGTCACCAGCTCCATCAATAATGAACCGGTGACCTCTTGTGTTTCATCTCTCCCCAACCTCCCTACCCCAACTCAAGTGTGAACATTTTTTTTTTTTTGAGACAGAGTCTCGCTCTGTCACCTGGGGTTGGAGTGCGGTGGCACAATCTCGACTCACTGCAACCTCCACCTCCCAGGTTTAAACGATTCTCCTACCTCAGCCTCCTGAGTAGCTGGGATTACAGGCATGCACCACCACACCGGCTAACTTTTTTTGTATTTTTAGTAGAGACGGGGTTTCACCATGCTGGCCAGGCTGGTCTCGAACTCCTGACCTCAAGTGATCCACCCGCCTCCGCCTCCCAAAATGCTGGGATTACAGGCATGAGCCACCACACCCGGCCATGAGCATTTTTTAAATTGCAGAGAATCTACCTCGTTGCCGTCCACAGGGTGGCGCTAGTTTCCAGTTCCTCCAGCATATACCTGGAGCACCTGTGTCCCCACCTGCACCCAGCAACCATGGCTGGAGCTTTTTTGTGTTTGTTGATGTGGCAGATGAATGAGCTCTCATTACAGTTTTATTCTGTGTTTTGCTTACAAGGAGTGAAGTTAGTCACCTTTTCACAGACTCTTTTTTTGACAAGAGACAGAGGGTCAGGGAGGTGGGGTGTCCTGTCCTAGGACTCACCCCAATTCAAGAGGAGGAGGCAGAGCCATGGTGGAATCCACGTCTGACCCCAAAGCCAGCCCATGATCCAGAGGGAGAGGCGGACACCTCAGTGTCACCCACAGGGAGCCCAAGGCAGAAAGCATTTGGGGCCAATCAAGGCAGGGTGTCTGTCCATCTCCTTCCCCACTTTACATCTCTACCTGCCACCCCTTGGCACCATAAACGCCATGCTGAGAGGTTGAGCAGGTAGCCTGGGACACAGGGAGGCGTGCCAGCCTCTCACATGAGGCGTCCGCAGGCCGGGTTTGCTAGTGATGGGCGAGTCTGATGTCAGCAACAAAAGCTGACTGCCAGGTCCTCAGGGCATCAGATGCGCCCCGGGGCCTGGCACAAACACAGCTTCCTAAGCCAACCACAAGAGGCCATTTTAAAGTCCATTGAGGGAAGCCAGGTCTGGGCGGGGTCTAAGCTGATGTTAAGGAATGATCATTAAGTTTGCAGGGCCAGATGCGCTATGGGTCTGTAAGGATGTGTCCTTCTTTATTCATTTTTTTTTTTTTTTTTTTTTTTGAGACAGAGTCTAGCGCTCTGTTGCCCAGGCTGGAGCGGAATGCGGTGGTGTGATCTCAGCTTACTCCAGCCTCCGCCTCCCAGGTTCAAGCAGTTCTCCCATTTCAGCCTCCCGAGTAGCTGGGATTACAGGCGCTCACCACCACACCCAGCTTATATTTTGTATTTTTGGTAGACACGAGGTTTCACCATGTTAGCCAGGCTGGTCTCGAACTCCTGACCTCAAGTGATCCCCTCACCTTGGCCTCCCAAAGTGCTGGGATTACAGGTGTAAGCCACCGCGACTGGCCTAGGATCCTTCATTTAATCACATCTGCAAAGTCCCTTTTGCCATGGAAGGTCACATTCACAGGCCCCAGGGATTAGGTTATGGGTATTTTTGGGGGCTGTTATTCATCCTGCCACCTCCCCTGAAAACATCTGTGTGTATTTCCTATGAACATTCCTTTATACAACCACAGACCAGCAGTGTCACCAGGAAATGGACTTCAGCACAGTACTATTATCCAGTCCACAGACCTTAGGCCAGTTGTCCCCCAACCTCCAAAAAAAAGACAAAAAAATTGTCTCTTGTGCATGATGGAGTCTTGCTCTGTCCCCCAGGCTGGAGTGCAGTGGCGCGATCTCGGCTCACTGCAACCTCCGCCCCCCCGGGTTCAACCAATTCTCCTGCCTCAGCCTCCCGAGTAGCTGGAATTACAGGCATGCGCCACCACATCCAGCTGATTTTGTATTTTTAGTAGAGACGGGGTTTCTCCATGTTGGTCATGGCTGGTCTCGAACTCCCGACCTCAGGTGATCCGCCTGCCTCGGCCTCCCAAAGTGCTGGGATTACAGGCGTGAGCCACCACGCTCAGCCCTCTTGCTCTCTTTTTTTTCCTAGTCATCACATCTCTTTACTCTCCTTCAGTCTGGAACTCTTCCTGAGTCTTTCTTTATCATTCGTGGTTTTGACACTTTGGAAGATTACAGACTGGTTGTTTCGTCTCTATTTGGGTTTATTTCCCTGCGATTACATTCTAGTTACACGTTTTTGGTGGGAGTATTCCAGAAGAAATGCCGACCTCCCACCCCCACTCACACACACCTTTTTCTTTTCTTTTTTTTTTTTTTATTATACTTTAAGTTTTAGGGTACATGTGCACAACGTGAAGGTTAGTTACATATGTATACATGTGCCGTGTTGGTGTGCTGCACCTATTAACTCATCATTTAACATTAGGTATATCTCCTAATGCTATCCCTCCCCCCTCCCCCCGCCCCACAACAGGCCCCGGTGACACACACCTTTTTCTAAGCCACCTTTGTGTTGAAGTACAGTATACACACCAATAAAAGGAGCACAGACCCTTGGCATCCAGCTTGGGGGAGTTTTGGGAGGGAACGCCCTGTATATCCAGCACCCGGGAGCCCCCCATGTCGCTTCCCACCACTAGCACCCCCTCAGGGTAACCATTATTCCGGCTTCTAAGAGCATAGAATTATGTTGCCTCTTCTTGGATTTGGTACAAATAGAATCACACAGTGTGCACTTTCTCCCCTGGCTTCTGTCACTCAGCCGTGTGTTTGTGACATCCATGTCCAGTGAGGGAAGGGGGCTTTGGAGAGGCTGGTTCCACAGACACATTCACTTTGTAAACGTTCCTGGAGCTGGACGTCTACAGTACGTGTCCTTTTCTGTATGTGTGCTGCGCATATGTATTTACATTCATAAACCTATGCTAGGCCAGCATGGTGGCTCATGCACTTTGGGAGGCTGAGTTAGGAGAATCGCTTGAGCCGGGGAGTTTGAGACCAGCTTGGGCAACATGGCAAGATCCCATCTGGACAAAAAAATTTTTTAAATTAGCCGGGCATGTTGGTGAGCATCTGTAGTTCAGTTACTCAGAAGGCTGAGGTGAGAGGATCGCTTGAGCCCAGGAAGTTGAGGCTGCAGTAAGCTATGATCACACCACACCACTGCACTCCAGCCTGGGCAACAGACCAAGACTCTGTCTCTTAAAAAAAAAAAAAAAATTCTATGCTAAAATGAAAAAGGAAAAGGGAAGCACAGAAGTTAAAAGCACTGACTCCCAGGCCAGGCACAGTGGCTCATGCCTGTAATCCCAACACTTTGGGAGGCCAAGTGAGGAGGACTTTTTGAGGCCAGGAGTTGGAGACCAGCCTGGGCAACAGAATGAGATCTCATCTCTATTAAAAAAAAAAAAAAAAAAAAAAAAAAAACAGAAAAACAAACAAACAAAAAAAACAAAAAAAAAGAACCACAGACTGCCCTGGTTTGAATCCCAGCTCTGCCAGCCTGTGTGAGCTGGGTGATCTTGGGCGAGTTGATTGAGTGCCTCAGTTACCCTATCTGTAACATGGGAAGCATAGCAGGACCTGCCTTGTTCAGTAGTTATGAAGGGTACCTGAGGTCATTTGTAAGTGTTTGGAACAGGTTGCGGCATGGAGGAAGTGAAAAATAAATCAAGGTCCATTTCAGTGCACAAATGGTACAAACTGTTCTAGAATGAATGGTTGACCAGGCGGCCGAGGGGTTGCACTGACCCATGGCCCCACCATGAAAGCATCAGATGCAGCCAGGCTTGGTGACTCACGCCTGTAATCCCAGCACTTTAGGAGGCCCAGGTGGGTGGATCACGAGGTCAAGAGATTGAGACCATCCTGGCCAACACGATGAAACCTCGTCTCTACTAAAAATACAAAAATTAGCTGGGCGTGTTGGCATGTGCCTGTAATCCCAGCTACTCAGGAGGCTGAGGCGGGAGAATCACTTGAACCCAGGAGGCAGAGGTTGAAGTGAGCCAAGATTGCGCCACTGCACTCCAGCCTGGTGACAGCAAGACTCCATCTCAAAAGAAAAAAAAAAAAAAGAAAAAGAAAAGGCATCAGATGCAAACACAAACACAGCCTCACCTGCCATCTCCTTGACTCAAATACCATGCACAGCTCTGCTGTCAGGGGAGAGTGTTCTGAAAAGGTGATCAATTTTGACTGAGTCCTGAGCAAAGCAAAGAACAGCCTTCTCTGGGATTTACACGGTGGCTGTCCTCCTGGAAAATTCACTGTATATTAATATATTTTTTTTTTGAGGCAGGGTCTCTCTCTCATCGCCCAGGCTTGAGTGCAATGGTGCAATCATGGCTCACTGCATCCTCGACTTCCCAGGCTCAGGTGATCCTCCTACCTCAGCCTCCCAAGTAGCTGGGACCACAGGCATCCACCACCATGGCCACCTAATTTTTCGTATTTTTAGTAGAGACAGGGTTTCACTATGTTGCCCAAGGTGGTCTCAAACTCCTGGACTCAAATGATCTTCCCGCCTTTGCCCTCCCAGAGTGCTGGGATTATGGGCGTGAACCCGTACCACCACCACCACACCGCACCAAGCCTCACTGTGTAAGCACAAAACGCTGCTGTATTTATACGTAAAACTGTTGGGAATTTGTTGCAGATAATTATAAACCATGACTTCATGGACGCAAACGTCCAGGGGGTCATTTTTCAGAAGCCATGTGGGCTGCAGAAACCGCCCACATCCAAGTGGCCTGCCCAGTCCTGGTGACGTCCGGGAACACCCAACCCCTCCACAAGTTCCTGAGACATACTCTAGGGGGCAGCACTACCCACTTCCAGTGCACTTTTGAGAACTCTGCACAGCCTACTCGCCAAATCTATTTGTAACCCCCAATTCAAGGTCCATTTCTGTATCAGTCCGTTTTCATGCTGCTGATAAAGACATACCCAAGACTGGGTAATTTATAAAGTAAAAGAGGTTTAACAGACTCACAGTTCCACGTGGCTGGGGCGGCCTCCACAATCATGGCTGAAGGCAAAAGGCACATCTTACATGGCAGCAGGCAAGAAAGAATGCAAACCAAGCAAAAGGGGTTTCCCCTTATAAAACCATCAGATCTCGTGAGACTTATTCACTACCACAAGAACAGTATGGAGGAAACCTCCCCCAAGATTCAATTATCTCCCACTGGGTCCCTCCCACAACACATGGGAATTATGGGAGCTACAATTCAAGATGAGATTTGGGTGGGGACACAGCCAAACCATATCAATTTCCATCCAAAATCGTGAAAACTGTTCTAGAATGAACAGCTGATGATGTGGCTGAGGGATTGCATTGGTGCATAGCATCACCGTGAAATCAGTACTCCTGGTATGTTCGTGGTCATTTACGGTCCTGTGTAAATGGAGGAAAAATTGAGTCACCAAGTGCGCACACAGCTCACATTAGACGGGTGGCATTCTGCCTTCTGGTTTCAGTTCTCATACTGTACAGTGTCCTTTCCTAAACAGTGCCATGTTAGTCACAAATTTGCGCTTTTTGCTGGTGATTGCACTGTCTCAAATGTCCCCTGAGCACAGTGCTGATGTGCTGTCTGGCATCACCAAACACAAGAAGGCTGCCATGTGGCTTTGGAGAAATGATAAAATATGTGTGTGAGGATCAGCTTCCTCCAGGTGTGAGTTATGGTGCTGTTGGCCTCGAGTTCTGTGCGAATGAGTCAGTAGTATATTAAATAAGGTGTCTCTAAAACAAAATGCACATAAAACAAGGTGACGAGGCCGGGTGCAGTGGCTCACACCTGTAATCCCAGCACTTTGGGAGGCCGAGGCGAGTGGATCATCTGAGGTCAGGAGTTCAAGACCAGCCTGGCCAACATGGTGAAACCCCGTCTCTACTGAAAATACAAAAATTAGCTGGGTGTGGTGGTGGGCACCAGTAATCCCAGCTACTTGGGAGGGTGAGGCAGGAGAATCGCTTGAAGTCAGGAGGTGGAGGTTGCAGTGAGCCGAGATGGCACCACTGCACTCCAGCCTGGGTGACAAGAGTGAGACTCTGTCTCAAAAAACAAACAAACAAACAAAGCCACAAAAAAACAAGGTGACTTATTGATCGATTGGTGAAAATGTGACCAGAGGTGGTGGTATACACCTGTGGTCTCAGCCACTTTGGGGGCTGAGGCAGGAGGATCACTTGAGCCCAAGAGGTCAAGGCTTCAGTGAGCTATGATGGTGCCACCGCATACCTGTCTGGCCGACAGAGCAAGACCCCATTCAAAATAATGTTTTAAAAAAGAACATAACCAGTGCGAGTCACAAGAATCGACTATACTTTATATTTCCTCCCTTTTGCACATAGATAGCCACACACAGCATTCTTTTTTTTTTTTGAGACGGAGTCTTGCTCTGTCGCCCAGGCTGGAGTGCAGTGGCATGATCTTGGCTCCCTGCAAGCTCCGCCTCCTGGGTTCACGCCATTCTCCTGCCTCAGCCTCCCTAGTAGCTGGGACTACAGGCGCCCGCCACCACGCCCGGCTAATTTTTTTTGTATTTTTAGTAGACACAGGGTTTCTTCATGTTAGCCAGGATGGTCTCGATCTCCTGACCTGGTGATCCGCCCGCCTCAGCCTCCCAAAGTGCTGGGATTACAGGCGTGAGCCACCACGCCTGGCCCCAGCATTCTTCACCTCCTGTTTTTCACTCATTGTGGTAGAAGTCTTTCCGTATCACTGTAGACCTTCTTCATTCATTTCCCTAAGTCCTTTTAAATTCAATTTGCATCATTTTACAAAATACACAACATAAGCAGACACTGGTTAAGTATCATAGCGATAGGGCAAGCCTCAGATATAATAAACTCAACCAGAATTCACTGATCTGTTCACACATTTCAAGGCCTGCCCAGTGTCAAAGATAGATTCTTTTTTTTTTTTTTTTTTTTTTTTTTTTTTTTGAGATGGAGTCTTGCTGTGTTGCTCAGGCTGGTCTCAAACTCCTGGGCTTAAGTGATCCTCCCGCCTCGGCCTCCCAGAATGCTGAGATTACAGGTGTGAGCTATCACGCCCATCCCACAAGTGGATTTTAAGCTGAGGGGTGGTGATATAATTTGCCTTAAGCTTTTTAAGTTACATGTTTAAGGGGCCAGTTAAGACCACACATCGGGGTCCAGAGCCACACGTGACCTCTGTCCTTGTGTTCCCAGCCATGCTGCGGATGGTCTCGGCAGTTCTCCAGTTTGGCAACATCGCTTTGAAGAGAGAACGGAACACTGATCAAGCCACCATGCCTGACAACACAGGTACTGCCCCCGACCTGCCTGCCCACGACCCCCAGCCCCCACCCAGGCGGTGCCCAGCCCTCCTGCACCCCTGTCCCACGTAGACAGCATCCCCCTTCCAGCCACACCTGCCTCCAACCCAGGATCACTCTGATTTCCGTCTCACTATCACCCAGGCTGGAGTGCAGTGGCGCGATCTCGGCTCACTGCAAGCTCTGCCTCCCGGGTTCACGCCATTCTCCTGCCTCAACCTCCCGAGTAGCTGGGACTACAGGCACCCGCCACCACGCCCGGCTAATTTTTTGTATTTTTAGTAGAGATGGGGTTTCACCGTGTTAGCCAGGATGGTCTCGATCTCCTGACCTCGTGATCCTCCCACCTCGGCCTCCCAAAGTGCTGGGATTACAGGTGTGAGCCACCATGCCTGGCTGATTTCCTGCTTTTTGCTGAGTCTTTGCCAAAATAACATCGACCACTCTTTTCCTGATTCTAAAAGTGTGAGCTCTGCTGAAAGTGAACTGCACCAGCAGGACAGAGGGGAACAGCAGGAGCCCATCCTCCCAGACCCCCTCTCCCCACAGGGAGCCACCATTAGCATTTGGCATAGCTTCTCCAGACTCTGCGCTCTGCAGAGACACACTTCTTTTTGCCTTTCAAGAACAGAATTATAGTCAATATCCCTTACTTTAAACCAAAATAGAAATAGCTATGTCTCTTTATTATTATAAAATAATACAAGCTGGAAGGGGGAAAAATCTGGCATGACAGAAAAGTAGAAAGGAAGAGAGAAAATTACCCGTAATCACCTGTAATCTCAACACTTTGGGAGGCCAAGGCAGGTGGATCACTTGAGGCCATGAGTTCGAGACCAGCCTGGCCAACATGGCAAAACTCCTTCTCTACTAAAAATACAAAAATTAACTGGGAATGGTGGTGGGTGCCTGTAGTCCCAGCTACTCAGGAGGCTGAGGCAGAGAATTGCTTGAACCCAGGAGGCGGAGGTTGCAGTTGAGCCGAGATTGTGCTGCTGCACTCCAGCCTGAACAAGGGAACAGGAATCTGTCTCCAAAAAAAAAAAGAAAGAAAGAAAAAGAAAAAGAAAGACAATTACCCATAATCATACTCCCAGAGATAATTGCTGCTCACATTTTGGGATGTGTCTCTCTGGGCTTTGTTCTGTGTCTGTATCACTGTGGATATAGATTGTCACAGAAATGGAATCGTGCTTCACCTCCTCTTCCCCTGGAGACAGCAAGAGCTTTCTGTCCTGATTATGAAATCCGATGGGCTCATTTTTAAAAGCTGCACAGCACAGAAAATAGGAGGACAGGATGCATTACCCCACTATGCTGCTGGTAACAGCATTACCTGAGGCACCTGGGGGCTCTGTACATAGGCACCCAGCAGGTGTGCCGTGCACACACATTTACTCATTTGTTTTACAAAACTGGAGTCAGACCCTGCAAACTGTTTTGAAACCTGCTTTTTTTCCCCTGAATGCTTTGGGGATAACTTTTCAGGTTATTCACAAGAAACTCTACTGGGATCCTTCCCTCCCTCCCTCCCTCCCTCCCTCACTCCCTCACTCTCTTCTCTCCCTTCCCTCCTTCCCTCCCTCCCTTCCCTTCCTCCCTCCTTCCCCCCCTCCTTCCTTCCTTCTTTTAGATAGAACTCTACTGGGATTCCCCTCTCCCTTCCTCCCTCCCTCCCTCCCTTCCTTCCTTCCTTCCATCTTTCCTCTTTTAGATGAAGTCTCACCCAGACTGGAGTGCAGTGGCACCATCTCAGGATGGGATCCCTTCCCTCCCTCCCTCCCTTCCCTCCCTCCTTCCTTCCTTCTTTTAGATAGAACTCTACTGGGATTCCCCTCTCCCTCCCTCCCTCCCTCCCTCCCTTCCTTCCTTCCTTCCATCTTTCCTCTTTTAGATGAAGTCTCCCCCAGACTGGAGCGCAGTGGCACCATCTCAGCTCACTGCAACCTCCACCTCCCAGGTTCAAGCGATTCTCCCTGCCTCAGCCTCCCGAGTATCTGGGATTACAGGCGCGCACCACTATTCGGGCTAATTTTTGTATTTTTAGTACAGACGGGGTTTCACCATGTTGGCCAGGTTGGTCTCAAACCCCTGACCTCAGGTGATCCGCCCGCCTTGGCCTCCCAAAGCGCCTCCCTGGGATTACAGGCGTGAGCCACCGTGCCCCACCTCCAGTGTAGCTTTTAGTGACTGCAGAACATTCTTTCAAATGGGCCAGGCACCTGTAATCCCAGCTACTCAGGAGCTGAGGCAGGAGAATCACTTGAACCAGGAAGGCGGAGGTTGTAGTGAGCTGAGATTGCATCACTGCACTCCAGCCTGGGTGATAAGAGCCAAACTCTGTCTCAAAACAAAACAAAAAAAAAGAAAAAGAAAAACAAAAAAAACCATTCAGAACATTCTTTCAAATGAATGAAGCCTGACCCATCTAACCAATTCCCGCTTCTTGGGCACTCAGGTTGTTTCCTGGCTTTCTCCGATTACAAACAACACTGCACTGAACATCCTCGTGGTGCAGTCTTTGCTCACATGCAGGGTTATTTTGCCAGTGCTGGTTCCTGGAAAAAGAATAGTTGGGCAGAGAATGTACACGCTTTTGGGACTCGTAATGCCTCTTCTGGGAAAGGCGGGGCCCATCTTCTGCTCCCCCAACAGTGTGGGAAACGGTACCCTCTCCCTTGCTGGGCAGCAAGCGCCTCTTCCCAGTGCTGATTGGATCTTGGTGCCTCTCACCCTCAGCTGCACAGAAGCTCTGCCGCCTCTTGGGACTGGGGGTGACGGATTTCTCCCGAGCCTTGCTCACTCCTCGCATCAAAGTTGGCCGAGACTACGTGCAGAAAGCCCAGACTAAGGAACAGGTAGGCGGGGCTGGCGGTGGGCAGGCATAGAAAGAGCCAGGCACCCCGGCCCTGGGTCTTTACACAGCGTATGCCGTTTTTCCCACCACTCAACAGACTTTTGCTGAGTGCCCGCTTCGTTACTGATCCTGGTCTAGGTGCCAGGCATAAAAGCAGTCGTCGGAACAAATACCAGGCCCTCGGGGACCTCGAGTTATAGTAAGGAAATGGATAATAAAAGTTCAGCAGGATGTAGCTGGGAGTTGTGGCTCATACCTGTGATCCCAGCGCTTTGGGAGGCCAAGGTGGGAGGATCGCTTGAGCCCAGGAGTTTGAGGCTGCAGTGAGCCGTGATTGTGCCACTGCACTCCAGCCTGGGTGACAGAGTGAGACTCTGTCTCTAAAAAAACTAAAAAATTTAATAACAATTTAAAAAAACAGGATGTAAATGCAACATGGTATCCTAGAAAAACAAAAAACAAAAACCCAGGATGCTTTTAGATGGTGAGAGCACCTATGAAGGGGAGGTTTGGTTGGTCAGGAAAGTCCTCTCTCTAAGGACGCTCTAAGGACAAAACATTCGAGGTGAGACCCACATGGTTCGAGGCAGACGGAACCGCAAGTGTAAAGGCTCTGGGGGTGGAGCAGGCTTGGGGACTTGGGAACATTAAGCAGGTCAGTGAGGCCAGGCGTCATGGCTCATGCCTGTAATCCCAGCACTTTGGGAGGCCGAGGCAGGTAGATTGAGCTCAGGAGTTCAAGATCAGCCTGGGCAACATGGTGAAACTCCGTCTCTACTAAAATACAAAAATTAGCTGGGTGTATGGCACACGCCTGTAGTCCCAGCTACTTGGGAGGCTGAGACACGAGAATCACTTGAATCTAGGAGGCAGAGTTTGCAGTGAGCTGAGAGCACGCCACTGCACTCCAGCCTGGGTGACAGAGCGAGACTCTCTCAAAAAAAAAAAAAAAGAAAATTAAAGGAGGTCACGTCAGTGAGGCTGAAGAGCAAGGGAGAGAGGGTGGGTGAATCCACAGTCAGAAATGTCAGCAAGGGGCAGATCATGCAAGGTCTTAGGGGGCCACAGTAAGGAGGTGAGTTTTATTCAAAGTACATAGGAGGCCAGTGAGGTTTTAAGCCAGGGAGTGACTTGATTCAGTTTGTCTTTCATAGAAAGATCCCCTTGGCTGCCGCATGGAGATTGGGTTGAGGGATGCAGGTGGAGGCGGGGAGACCTAAGGAGGCTGCAGCCAGAGTCTTGGCAATCATGGGAGCTCACACCAGGGTGGTGGCAGGGAGGGTGGAGTAGAGTGACCACAGGCCAGGGAGGGTTTCAGAATCCAGCTTTTGGGCAGAGGCCTCTGCTGGCCCCAGGCTGGGCAGTGAGGCACCTGGATGAAGTAGATGCCGTGGGGCAGATGAGGAGTTTGGGAGCCACACTGACCCGGGTTCAATCTCAGCTGGGGTACTGTTGTTAGTTCCCGTTTTACAGAGGAGAAAACTGAGGCACAGAGAGGTTTATTCACATGCCTGAGGTCACACAGCCCCCTAAGTGACAGAGCTGGAATTCAAATCCAAGTTGTCCAGCTCCAGAATCCACGCTCTTAACCGCTGTGCGGTAGAAACTGCTTTGAGGAGTGAGGGGAGGATTCAAGGGCTAACACACCCGAGCCCGTCACATAGTACCTGGCGCGCAGTAGGACTTCAGGAATGTCTGCCTGTTGTTCATTGCATTGTTCTTGATGGTATTTATAGTCAAGGAGCTGGGAGGCGACGTTAAAGGGGATGAGCTGGGGGCCCTTCCCCGGTCCACCCCCGATGTCTTTCAGTCTGCTGATGTACAGGCTGCACCCTTACCATGAGCCCTGCCCCACAGGCTGACTTCGCGCTGGAGGCCCTGGCCAAGGCCACCTACGAGCGCCTCTTCCGCTGGCTGGTTCTGCGCCTCAACCGGGCCTTGGACCGCAGCCCCCGCCAAGGCGCCTCCTTCCTGGGCATCCTGGACATCGCGGGCTTTGAGATCTTCCAGGTGTGCCCTTGCGCTGGGAGGGGGATGCCAACTTCCTCACTCTGGTCCTGGTCCTTTCTGAAGCCCTGGGTCTCTCCCCTTCTCCCTGGTCTCTGTCCCCCTCTCTGAGTCTCTGATGCCCCTTCTCTCTGGTCTCTGTCCCCCTCTCTCTGGGTCTCTGTCCCCTATCTCTGGGTCTCTGTCCCCTTCTCTCTCTGGGTCTCTGTCCCCTCTCTCTGGGTCTCTGTCCCCCTCTCTCTGGGTCTCTGTACCCCTCTCTCTCTGGGTCTCTGTCTTCTCTCTCTGCACCTCTGTCCCCTGTCTCTGAGTCTCTGTCCCTCTGTCTCTGGGTCTCTGTCCCCCTCTCTCTGGGTCTCTATCCCCTGTCTCTCTGGGTCTCTGTCCCCTATCTCTGGGTCTCTGTCCCCTTCTCTCTCTGGGTCTCTGTCCCCTCTCTCTGGGTCTCCGTCCCCCTCTCTCTGGGTCTCTGTACCCCTCTCTCTCTGGGTCTCTGTCCTGTCTCTCTGCATCTCTGTCCCCTGTCTCTGAGTCTCTGTCCCTCTGTCTCTGGGTCTCTGTCCCCTGTCTCTGGGTCTCTGTCCCCCTCTCTCTGGGTCTCTGTCCCCCTCTCTCTCTGGGTCTCTGTCCCCTCTCTCTGCATCTCTGTCCCCTGTCTCTGGGTCTCTGTCCCCTGTCTCTGGGTCTCCGTCCCTCTTCATCCTCCCGGCTCACGTGTCCTGCGTCCCTGCAGCTGAACTCCTTCGAGCAGCTGTGCATCAACTACACCAACGAGAAGCTGCAGCAGCTCTTCAACCATACCATGTTCGTGCTGGAGCAGGAGGAGTACCAGCGTGAGGGCATCCCCTGGACCTTCCTCGACTTTGGCCTCGACCTGCAGCCCTGCATCGACCTCATTGAGCGGCCGGTGAGCCCCAGGCCCCTCCCAGCCCACACTCAGGGTTCAGATCTGTCTCTCCCAGCATCTGTGTGACCAGGGTCTAGCTCCTCCTCTGCTGGGCCTCAGGATGCCGCATGGGTTCTGAGGGGAAGGTGACAGCACCTACTTCCTCGAGCTTTTGTGACCATAGGTGATTATGGCCCAGAATGTGCCTGCCACAGGGCCTGGCTCAGATCAATCGGTTAATCAGAGCTCTCACTGTAACTGTTGTTCTCACGTTTGTTTTTTGTTTGTTTGTTTGTTTTTCTTGAGATGGAGTCTCGCTCTGTCGCCCAGGCTGGAGTGCAGTGGCACGATCTCTGCTTACTGCAAGCTCCGCCCACTGGGTTCACGCCATTCTCCTGCCTCAGCCTCCCGAGTAGCTGGGACAACAGACGCCCACCACCACGCCCGGCTAATTTTTTGTATTTTTAGTAGAGTTGGGGGTTTCACCGTGTTAGCCAGGATGGTCTCGATCTCCTGACCTCGTGATCCACCCGCCGCGGCCTCCCAAAGTGCTGGGATTACAGGCATGAGTCACTGCGCCCGGCCTCTCACGTTTGTTTTTATGTCCAAGTGTGACTTATAAGAGCTAAAAATCAGCAGCCACCTGAGTGTCCAATATTTGGGGATCTGACTTACTCTCCCCCTGCTGTCGATGGCCAGGCCAACCCCCCTGGACTCCTGGCCCTGCTGGATGAGGAGTGCTGGTTCCCGAAGGCCACAGACAAGTCGTTTGTGGAGAAGGTAGCCCAGGAGCAAGGCGGCCACCCCAAGTTCCAGCGGCCGAGGCATCTGCGGGATCAGGCCGACTTCAGTGTTCTGCACTATGCGGGCAAGGTAGGGGCTGGGGCCAGCCTTGGGGCATGTGGGAGTGGGGATCAAGGGATCTCCACTGGCTACAGATGCGGGGAGGGTGCAGAGGGAAAACAGGGTCCTCCTGAGGTCCAGACAAACAGAGCAGGGGCTGGGAGAGCCCAGGGAGGAGCCAGGATTCTGTCCGATGGGATCACCAAAAACTTCCTCAAAGAGGTGATATTTGCAGTGGGTTTTGAGGGATGGGTAGGAGTTCATCAGGAGGCGATCTACGTGCATTTTATCCACTTATTCAGCAGATATGTGCGGGGTGCCATTTGTGTGCCCAGCTCGGTGCTGAGCAAAGCTGGATACACAGATCAAACATGGTTTCTGCCCTCACAAAGATCCCTATCTGGGAGGGAGGCAAATACAGACCATCAAGATACAAGGTTAATAGGTGTTTCAGTGGAGACAGCTGAGGGTAGTGTCAGAGCCCAGAAGAGAAGTACCTGGGAAAGCTTCACAGAAGAGAATATGCTCAATTTCAAATCTCAGTCAAGGGCCGGCAAACATTTTCTGTAAAGGGTCCGATAGTAAATAGTTTCAGCTTTGTGGGCCAGACGGTCTCTGTCACAGCTACACAATTCTGCTGTGGTCACACAAAAAGAGCCACAGATAATACATAAGTATCTTCAAGCCCCCAGGGAAAAAGAAAGGAAAAACAGACTGAGATACAGTTTCGAGGGCTCTCCTGCCCCCAGAAGGGCCCCCATGAGTTTGACTATGAAGACATAAATGAAGGTTCTATTCATATATAATATATATATTTTATATATATTATATATTATATATATTATATATATTATATATTATATATATATATATTTTTTTTTTGAGACAGAGCCTCCCTCCGTTGCCCAGGCTGGAGTGCAGTGGCACGATCTCGGCTCACTGCAACCTCCGCCTCCTAGGTTCAAGCAATTCTTCTGCCTCAGCCTCCCCAGTAGCTGGGATTACAGGCACCTGCCACCACGCCTGGCTAATTTTTGTATTTTTAGTAGAGACAGGGTTTCACCATGTTGGCCAGGCTGGTCTCAAACTCCTGACCTCAGTTGATCCACCTGCATAGGCCTCCCAAAGTGCTGGGATTACAGGCGTGAGCCACTGCGCCCGGCCCTACTCCAATAAAAGTATTTGCAAAAAGAGGTGGCAGGCTGGATTTTGCCCGTGAGCCATAGTTTGCTGATCCCTGGTTTTGATGATATGGACCAGGCAGCCCCAGAGGATGGGTGAAGGGTGGGAAGGGCTCTCCAGGCAGAGGGAACAGCACAGACAATGGCTGGGAGGCAGGAGATTCCACGTGTTCTGTGTCTAGCCCTCAGTTTCTTCCCCAGACATACTCCAGAACTCCCCCTGTACCCAGCCCTCTGCTAGGCCGTGAGTCAGACCTGGGCCCTGCCCTCGGGGGGCCGCTGTCTGGTGGGGGGCACATATGCAGAGAATTGTAGTGGCCAAGATCGTGATTCTATGGAGCCCCACAGCAAAGCCCTGAGTACCCAGAAGGAGCCAGTGGTGTGAAACCCACAGAGACAGAACCCCAGGTGGCAGGAACCGCAGGGGTAAAACCCCGAGGTGGCGTACGCTCGCATGTTTGAGGAACAGTGCGGAGGCCAGGGTGGCTGGAGCGGAATGAATAGGAAGAAGGTGGTGGTGGAGGTCACGGAGGTGGCGGGGCGCATAGACGGGAAGGAGAGAGAGGGGGCCGTGCTGGTGGGGTGCAGCTCAGTATATGGACACAAGGTGGCACCAGTGCTCTCTTGTCCATGGTGAGCTCCAGAGCTGGGAGTCTCAGAGCTTCTGGAAGCCTCCTTAGGAAATCCAGAGAATGTCTGAGCCTGCAAGTCATCGCCCTCCTCTACCTGACTTCATTCAGGTCGACTACAAGGCCAACGAGTGGCTGATGAAAAACATGGACCCTCTGAATGACAGTGTCGCAGCCTTGCTCCACCAGAGCACTGACCGGCTGACGGCAGAGATCTGGAAAGACGGTGAGGACCCGCCTCCCCCACCCCGGCTCTAGGGGTCTGTGCGGACATTCTCCAAATCCACAGTGTGAGCACCTTTGTTTCAGAGGTGGAGATCTGAACCTGAGTTTTCTGCTCAGACCCAGAATAGCCAGTGTCACAAATAGTATTTCAAATCAGTGATGTATGGATCCATAGATTAAGTGATTGACTGATTGATTTGATTGATAAGCCAGCATCCTTCTCAAGGATAAAACACTCCCCCTTAATCAGAAACGAGACAAAGATACCCACTAACACTACTGTTAAACATCGTTTTTTAGCAATACTAGCCTATGCAATCAGATCAGAAAAAGTATGAATATCAAAAAGGAAGAGGTAAACTTATTATTTATAGATGGCCTGTGTTCCCTAAACAATTAAGAGATTTGGCCGGGCGTGGTGGCTCATGCCTGTAATCCCAGCACTTTGGAAGGCCAAGGTGGGAAGATCACTTGAGGTCAGGAGTTCAAGACCAGCCTGGCCAACATGGTGAAACCCTGTCTCTACTAAAAGTACAACAATTAGCCAGGTGTCCTGGTGCATGCCTGTAGCCTCAGCTACTAGGGAGGCTGAGGCAGGAGAATTGCTTGAATCTGGGAGGTGGAGTTTGCAGTGAGCCAAGAGCGTGACATTGTGTCTTAAAAAAAAAAAATTCTACTGAGAAATAATTTATAACAACAAGAAAACACAGAATGATGATATTTTGCAGGTCAGTCAGCTTTTAGGCTTTGCTTTCTTTGTTTTCTTACAAAGTTCCCTTCAAGCCCCCAGGGAAGAAGAAAGAAAAAACAGGCTGAGATACAGTTTTGGAGGGCTTTCCTGCCCCTAAAAAGGCCCCCATGAGTTTGACTGTCTTTTTGGATTGACACTTCTAGGGGTCATAGGCAGAGATGCCAAATGCCCTGTGGTAGGACTCTGACCTTTTCCAAGCCTTTTCTGCCACTGCCCCTGCCCCCCCCATCCTTAGAGGAGGTTTGAGAAATGGTTTTAGAAAGCTGGCAGAACTGGCATCCTGTTTTTTCCAGGTTCCAAGTTTCTGGCATTTGTCAGTTTGCCTTAATCTTTTATTGACATGAAAAGGTAGCTGTAGAAATACCAGTCCATGCAATTTGGCAAGAAAACAAAATGAGCGGCCGGGCGTGGTGGCTCACGCCTGTAATCCCAGCACTTTGGGAGGCCAAGGTGGGCAGATCACCTGAGGTCGGGAGTTCGAGACCAGCCTGACTAACATGGAGAAACCTCATCTCTACTAAAAATACAAAATTAGCTGGGCATGGTGGCGCATGCCTGTAATCCCAGCTACTCCAGGGGCTGAGGCAGGAGAATCGCTTGAACCTGGGAGGCGGAGGTTGTGGTGAGCCGAGATTGTGCCATTGCACTCCAGCCTGGGCAACAAGAGCGAAACTCCATCTCAAAAAAAAAAAAAAAAGAAAAGAAAAGAAAATGAGCAAGGTGAGTGGTGAGTGGTTCCCAAAACACACTCACAGAGCAAAACAGCATGGAGGGTCTTGATCTTGTGAGCTCATCCTAGAAAGATAGATTTTATTTTTATGTCTCATATAGTATTTACACAAGGAGATTGGAAAGCAGGGTTTGATGTTCAGGAGCAGAACCAGATTATGCTATGAGAATCATCTCCCGGCTGAAAATCTGCTGCCCTTTTAAAATATTTGTGCTGTCTTCATAAACACATGATTCTCCACAGTGAGCCCTCATTTGTCACACTCTGTGTGTGCCTGACTCTCAGAGGGTTCCAAGAGAAAAAGTGGAAGCTGCAAAACCTCTTGGCTCAGCCTCCTGAGTAGCTTGGGAAGCTGCCATAATGTCACTTCCTCCATAATCCTCCTAAACAAAGCTAGTCACAAGGTCTTCCCAGATTCAAGGAGCTGCAAGACACAGGCAAAGGGTGTCAATACAGGGGAAAGTGGGGAATCAGGGCCATTTTTGCCCAATCTCTACTAGAGCTGCTTTGAGCCCAGAATTGGATGCCCAGCATCCTGACAGCCCAGGGAAAAAGGGAAATGAGATTAGCTCTCCTCTGAAAGGAAAGGCAGAAACAACAAGTGGCCTGGGAGCATCAAGTTCATTCTTGAGCTTCCTGGCAGCCAGAGCAAAAAGGGCAACCTATTAAAACAGATACAACCTCTAGAGGGAGAGATTTTTTATTCTTTGCACTGAATTCTTACAGAGGACATTTGTCCTTTTGGCCAACAGTGTGTGGATACAAAGATGAACATGAGTTCAAAAGTTTATTGCCAACATTCTGGTTTTCCCTCTTGCTTTGCTCTGTACTGTGGACTAATAACCCTCTCCTCTTTTTCTTCCTGCCACCTCCTCTCCTTCCCCTCTTTTCATGCATGTCTCCCCGCCATCTCTCTGCCATCTCCCCTCCATCCACCCACACATCTGTCCTCACTCCCCAGAACATGGGGGCTTCCAGCAGTTCTCTTTCCTTGGCTCCTTCCCACCGTCGCCCCCAGGATCTGCAGAGAGGTGCAGCTCTGCTATTTCTCCGCCAGGGGGTGGGTGTCTCTGTGCATCGATGGGTGAGGCTTGCTGGAGGAGGAGGGTGGACCTGTTGGGCTGGGGACCTGGTTTTGAACATCTGTCCCCTCTCCTCTCACTGTGGAGGTCTCTCACTCTTCCTCTCCCTCCTTGTTGGCTCCCTTGGAAGTTTCCAGACTCTGTAGCAGCAGAACCCCTTCTTCTAACTAAACTGCATATAAAAGTACAAACAAGTGTGATAGTACCAGCTGGCGTTTCTTGAGCACTTACTATGTGCCGTTCACCATGTGAAACCCCTTTAGAATTATCAACACCTCATTTGTATAATGGGGTAACAGTACTAACACCTCATGAGGCTGGTGTTAGTACTATTACCCCATTACACAAATGAGGAAACTAAAGCACAGAGAGGTTAAGTAACTTGCTGAGGTCACACAGCCGGTAAGTGGCAGAGCTGGGATTTGAACCCAGGACATCAGATTCCAGAACTTTAGTTCTTATCTGTGCTATGAGGACTTCATAAATGATAATTATCATTTCAAAAATGACAGGGAGTATGGGGTAGGGGAGACAGTTGAACCTGGGGAAGAAAACATATTTGAGCCCCTGCCATGACCTGGCCCTGCCCTAAGCACAGATTATCTAGTTGACGGCTGATGGCCCTTGAATGGGATGAGTTTTGCAGGACATCAGATTCTGCCCTAGCTGTGGGTTCCTGAGGAACCTGGCATGATTCAACACATAGAATTTGGGGCCAGGTGCATTGGGTCACCCCTATGATCCCAGTGCTTTGGGAGGCCGAGGTGAGAGGATCACTTGAGGCCAAGAGTTTGAGATTAGCCTGAGCAACACAGGAAGACCCCACCTCTACAAAATAAATTTAAAAATTAGTGGGCATAGTGGTGTGCGCCTGTAGTCCCAACTACTTGGGAGGCTGAGGTAGGAAGATCACTTGAGCCTAGGAGGTTGAGGCTGCAGTGAGCTGTGATCACTCCACTGTACTCCAGCCTGGGTGACAGTGAGACTGTGTCTCAGAAAACAAAACAGAATTTGAGACAGTACGGATGGAAGGAATGGATATTTTTCACTATCCAAAGCAGCACCAGCAAGTGGCGATAGAGAAAATAGAATCTTTTTTTTGAGATGGAGTCTCGCTCTGTTGCCCAGGCTGGAGTGTAGTGGTGCGATCTTGGCTCATGGCAACCTCTGCCTCCCAGGTTCAAGTGATTCTCCTGCCTCAGCCTCCCAAGTAGCTCGGCTTACAGGCATGCACCACCACACCTGGCTAATTTTTTTGTATTTTTAGTAGAGATGGGGTTTCACCATGTTGGCCAGGCTGGCCTTGACCTCCTGACCTCAGGTAATCCACCCGCCTTGGCCTCCCAAAGTGCTGGGATTCCAGGCATAAGCCACCACACCCTGCCAAGAAAATAGAACCTCTATGAAATCAGGCCCTTCTGGAAAAACGGTTAACATAGAGACAGTTTGCCCTATTTCAAATATTGCATATAATGCAAGAATGTATTACATCTTTTAATATGTTTCAGATTCCTAAAATGCAACTGCAGTGGTTATGTTATCACTGTTTTCTCTCTCTGTGCCTCAGTTTCCAAATCTATAAAATAGGAATGATTCTTACAGGCTTATAAAGCCATTGATGTAAATTGCTTTAAGCAATGCCTGCCAGAGTATCTATGCTAGGTAAGCATTTGCTGTTATTGTCATCATTTATTGATAAGGAAAACAGAGATCATGTCCTTGAAGAGAAGAAGGGCCAAAGACCAGAGTTTGAGAGGACTCCTACTGTCTGAGTTCTAATCTTGGATCTTCAGTTTCTAAGCTGTGTGACCTTAAGCACATTCTCCCACCCTTCAGAGCGTCAGTATGTCCATCTGTCCAGTGGAGCTGATAATATCTACCTTACAGGCTGTGTGAGGTCCTTCATATGTAAAGTGCCAGTTGTGATAAATGACAAGACCCTTGACCTTTGGCCCAGGTCCCTAAAACTGACCCCTGACCTCCTTCTCTCTCTCTGCATCTCCACCTGACAGTGGAGGGCATCGTGGGGCTGGAACAGGTGAGCAGCCTGGGCGATGGCCCACCAGGTGGCCGCCCCCGTCGGGGTATGTTCCGGACAGTGGGACAGCTCTACAAGGAGTCCCTGAGCCGCCTCATGGCCACACTCAGCAACACCAACCCCAGTTTTGTCCGCTGCATTGTCCCCAACCACGAGAAGAGGGTGAGTGACTCAGCCTGGGGAGGAAGGGATGGCTGTGGCTGTGGGTTAAGGTTTGGCCTCTGGACTTGGCTGGAGCCACATCTGATTCGAGGACCCTCAAATTGGCTGTGTGGCTTTGAGCAAATTGCTTCTATTCCTAGGCTCAGGGTCCGGTTGGGAAAATTCATGCATTCATATGACTTCAATGTATTGAGCATCTACTGTGCTGGGAACAGGTACTGGGGAGGCATTGGAGAGAAAAGCACAGCCAACTCCTGTTCTCAGGGAGCTCACAGTCTGATGGGGAGCATAGATGTTCATCTAACCATCCAAAATGAATGTCCAGTTAGATCTCTAGGGGTGGGGAGTATCACACAGGGCTTGATCTGGTCAGCGAAGTTAGGGAAGGTTCCCCGGGGGAGGTGATGACTGAGCCCTGAAGGATACGTGGTATTCCAGGCAGAGAACAGTTTGTACAAAGGCCCAATGGTAGGTTGGAGCACGCGAGGTACAAGGGATAGAAGAAGGCCATCAGGGCTGGGCTTGTTGCATGGGTGTGACAAGACCATGGCCAGCCTCACTGGCCACTGATTTTCATGTTGAGAAAATCAGAGAATTGGCCCTACAGAGAAGGGTCAATGGGAATGGAAAACAACATGTTTGCCATGTTGCCCAGGCTGCTCTCGAACTCCTGAGCTCAAGCGATTCACCCGCCTTGGCCTCCCAAAGTGCTGGGATTACAGGCGTGAGCCACCACGCCCGGCCTGAGATCCCGTATTTTATCAAATCTAAGACATGTATTCCTCCCCACTAGTGTCTCTGAAGTCGAGATGTAGCTTACAGTCAACGGCCTGTCGGGGTGTAATTGCCAGGAGTTTTCCTTTCTTGGTGGCATATTTAATGACAGCGTGTGCCATTTGAATTTTTGTACTGTTTAAATTTTTGCCATTTGTGTATTACTGTCGAAAAGAGAAAAGGCGGCCTGGCACAGTGGCTCATGCCTGTAATCCCAGCACTTTGGGAGGCTGAGGTGGGAGGACTGCTTGAGCCCAGGAGTTCAAGACCAGTCTGGGCAATGGCGAAACCCCGTCTCTACTCAAAATACAAAAATTAGCTGGGCATAGTGGTGTGCGCCTATAATCCCAGCTACTCAGGAGGCTGAGGCAGGAGTAGCTCTTGAACCTGGGAGGCGGAGGTTGCAGTGAGCTGAGATCACGCCATTGCACTCCAGCCTGGGCAATAGAGCAAGACTGTGTCTCAAAAAAAAAAAAAAAAAACAACAACAACAAAAAACAAACAAACAAAAAAACATGATTTACCAGCTTCGGACAGACATCAGCTTCCCAGGAGGCCTTTTGGCGACTCTTCCGCGTGCAAATTCAGCCCTGCCTACCTCCCTCCATGCAGATCTTTTCTCCTTAGCACTTAGTATTTCTTCTTTATTAGTGACTGCTTCACCTAGGGTATTTCTAGTTTCTCCTACTGAATTGTCAGTTCTCCAGGGCAGGCATTTCCCCCTGGCTTGAGCATTGCTGTCTTCCCAGGGCCTGGAACTGTTCCTAGGCACCTAGTAGGTGCTCAGTAAATTACATGTGGAAACAGGAAATTGCCAAGCTTGACCGTTTGGCGCCCCCGTGTGGCCGCCGCTGACCCCCGCGTGTCCGTCCGCTCTCCCCAGGCCGGGAAGCTGGAGCCGCGGCTGGTGCTGGACCAGCTTCGCTGCAACGGCGTCCTGGAGGGCATCCGCATCTGTCGCCAGGGCTTCCCCAACCGCATCCTGTTCCAGGAGTTCCGGCAGCGGTGAGCTAGAGTGAGGGCCCAGGCACGGCGGAGGGGCTGGGTGGGACCCGGGTCTGGAAGCCGACGCACCTGCATTCAGGTCTCCACCCACTCTTGTTCCTTCTGAGCTGGGGAAGTTGAGGCAGATTACTCACTTTGCTGAGCCTCAGTTTACTCGTCTGTGTATGGGAGAACAATAGCCCACTTGATGCACTCCTGAAAGAAAGCACAGAGTCTGTGGGGATCTGGGGTACATTGCTGCTGCTGTTTAGGGCAGTGGTCCCCAAACTATGAACTTGAAATCACTGCATGGTGTTACAAATCTGCACGTCTTTAAAAATGAAGTAGAAGGCCGGGCGCGATGGCTCATTCCTGTAGTCCCAGCACTTTGGGAGGCCGAGGTGGGCGGATCACTTGAGGTCGGAAGTTCGAGACCAGCCTGACCAACATGGAGAAACCCCGTCTCTACTAAAAATACAAAATTAGCCGGGTGTGGTGGCGCATGCCTATAATCCCAGCTACTCAGGAGGCTGAGGCAGGGGAATTGCTTGAACCCGGGAGGTGGAGGTTGCAGTGAGCCGAGATGGCGCCATTGCACTCCAGCCTGGGCAACAAGAGCAAAACTCTGTCTCAAAAAAATAAATAAGTAAATAAACAAGTAGAGTAGGACAGAACAGAAAATACCGAGGCCTAATGAGCAAGTAATACAGCAAATATAACAAAAATGATGCTTCACACAAGCTGTGTAGAGCAGCACTGTCCCTTAGAAGTAGGATGGGAAGCCTTGTACACAGTTGAAAATTTTCTAATAGCTACACTTCTACAAGTGAAAAAAATGAAATTAATTTTAACAAGATATTTTACTAAAGCCAATACATCCAAAATACTGGCCAATACTGGCTGGGCACGGTGGCTCATGCCTGTAACTCCAGCACTTTGGGAGGCCAAGGCGGGTGGATCACTTCAGGTCAGGAGTTCGAGACAGCCTGGCCATCATGGTGAAACCCCATCTCTACTAAAAATACAAAAATTAGTTGGGCATGGTGGCATATGCCTGAATCCCAGCTACCTGGTAGGCTGAGGCAAGAGAATCGCTTGAACCTGGGAGGTGGAGGTCGCAGTGAGGCAAGATCTCACCACTGCACTCCAGCCTGGGCGACAGAGCGAGACTCCGTCTCAAAAAACAAACAAAACAAAAAACTGAAGCAGTCAATCATTGTCGATGTTGCTGTCCTTGGTGGTGGCGTGAATGCTCAGATGTGAGTTTTGTGACTGTCCTTGTTATTGTCACTGTTGTTCCTGCTGTGTGTCACTCTGAGCCCAGTGCCTGGCCCGCAGCAGGCACTAGGTGAGCGCTTGCTGTAACTCTCTCCTCCCCACCCCTCCCTGCTCATTGCAGGTACGAGATCCTGACACCCAATGCCATCCCCAAGGGCTTCATGGATGGGAAGCAGGCCTGTGAAAAGATGGTGAGTGGGGCAGAGCCTGGCGTGCGTGTGTGTGTGTGCGTGCATGTGTGTGTGCATGTGTGCGTGCATGTGTGTGTGCATGTGCTTGTGTGCAGGGGCCCAGGTGGTGGGAGAGTGGGGCTGGGATCTCCCCTTCATTGACCTTCCTCATTACCTCTCCCTATCACCCCCCAACCCCCACTTCCTCATCATCCCCATCACCCCCCTCCCCGTCACCCCATCACCCCCTCCCCCATCACCCCTCCCCCATCACCCCCTCCCTATAACTCTTCTCCCCGTCACTCTCCTCATCACCTCTCCCCCATCACCCCCTCTCCCCAATCATCACCCCTTCCCTATCACTGCCCCTCCTCACCACCCCCCTCATCATCCCCCTGCCCCATCACCCCCTTCCTATAACTCCCCTCCCCTATCACTCTTCACATCACCCCCTCCCCTATCACTCTCCTCATCACCCCCTCCCCATCACTTCTCCCCCATCACCTGCCTCCCCCATCACCCCCTCCCCCATTACCCCCTCTTCCCAATCACCACCCCTTTCCTATCCCCCTCCTCGCCACCCCCTCCCCCATTACTCCCCCTCCTCACCACCCCCACTCCCCCATCACCCCCTCTCTGTCATCACCCCTCTCCCACCCCTCACAGATCCAGGCACTGGAACTGGACCCCAACCTCTACCGCGTGGGACAGAGCAAGATCTTCTTCCGGGCTGGGGTCCTGGCCCAGCTGGAAGAGGAGCGAGACCTGAAGGTCACCGACATCATCGTCTCCTTCCAGGCAGCTGCCCGGGGATACCTGGCTCGCAGGTGGGCAGCCACGCTGTCTCCCGGGGTCCTGTTGGCCGAGGCTGGGTCAGGGAGGGGTTGACCAGATGGCTGCAGGTGTCAGGGCCTCCAGAATGGGTGCAAGGCTGAGGAGCAGGTGGATGGAGCCACTGGGTGTCCAGGCTTCTTGGTTCTGCAGTCCCTGAGGGGCCCTGTGGGCAGGCCCTGTTCAGAGTAAGACTGGCAACACAGAGGCTGGACTTAGCCACAGGGTGACCAGCTGTCCTAGTGGGCCGGGGCCTGGGTTTCCCAGGGTGCAGGACTTCCAGTGCTAAAACAGAGAAAGCCTGGGGCAACCCAGGTCAAGCTGTCCGCTCTCCCTGGCCAGTCCCTCGAGGGGCTCCAGTCTGGAGGTGAGAGACCTGCTTTGATGGGGGCCATAGAGGTGCAGCGAGGAGGCCCTGCTGCAGGCCATGACTCCCCCAGGCCACACCGGACAAGCAGGTGGATGAAGGAAAATGGGAGAGGTGCTCAGGGCAGGAGGGAGCTTGTGCAAAGGCCCAACGATGCAAGATCCTGGCACACTTCAGGAATACAGGGAGTTTGCGGAAGAGTCTCCTTCCTCCTTAGAAGTGGCTTAGAGAGGCCGGGCGCGGTGGCTCACACCTGTAATCCCAGCACTTTGGGAGGCCAAGGCGGGTGGATCACCTGAGGTCAGGAGTTCAAGACAAGCCTGGCCAACATGGTGAAACCCCATCTCTACTAAAAATACAAAAATTAGCCGTAATCCTGGCTACTCAGGAGGCCGAGGCAGGAGAATGGCTTGAACTCGGGAAGCAGAGATTGCAGTGAGCCAAGATCGTGTCACTGCACTCCAGCCTGGGTGGCAGAGTGAGACTCTGTATCAAAAAAAAAAAAAAAAAAAAAAGCTCAAAGAATAAAGTGGCAGGAAAGGACGGCCCAAACACCAGGCTGAGTGGGGCCTTGTCCAGAGGAGCTAGGGAGCCATGGAGGGCTGTGAGCAGGGGAGAGGTGGGTCAGCTCTGGGTGTAGAAAGACTCTCTGGAGGTGTGTCAGGATGGGATGATAGGAGAGGCTGGAGAAGGAGGCCAGGCAGAGGGTCCAGGCAAGGGAGGGTGGGGCCTGAACTGCGGCTGGGGCTTTGGGACTGGGCAGAGAGAGTCGGGGGCAGGGGGCGAATGGCCAGAACACAGTGAGATCTCAAAGTAATAAGAGTGCCTGCACACAGTAGGCATTTTATGATGGCTGACTAAGTGAAAGGAGCTTGGCTTGGTCAGGCATGGTGGCCCACGCCTGTAATCCCAGCACTTTGGGAGGCCGAGGTGAGTAGATGACTTGAGGTGGGGAGTTGGAGAGCAGCCTGGCCGACATGGCGAAACCCCATCTCTACTAAAAATACAAACATTAGCCGAGTGTTGTGGCACGCACCTGTAATCCTAGCTATTTGGGAGGCTGAGGCAGGAGAATTGCTTGAACCTGGGAGGTGGAGGTTGCAGTGAGCCCGATCATGCCATTGCACTCCAGCCTAGGCAACAGAGCAAGACTCTGTCTCAAAACAAACAAACAAACAAAGAAAATAAAAAAGAAAGGAGCTTGGCTCTCTTGCTAAGGGGATGGCGCCTGGAGGCTCCCACTCTGCCCCTCACCTGTTTCCCCACCCAGGGCCTTCCAGAAGCGCCAGCAGCAGCAGAGTGCCCTAAGGGTGATGCAGCGGAACTGTGCGGCCTACCTCAAGCTGAGACACTGGCAGTGGTGGCGGCTGTTTACCAAGGTGAGGGCAGCCTGGGGAGGTGGCCCCAGCAGGGAGAGGCCTTGGGGCTTGGTCTGCTTGACAAGTGACTTCCTCCATGTGGGCCTCAGTTTTCTGCATCAGTAAAATGGGGCCAGTCGGCCCAGCCTTTGCTAGCTAGGATTCTTTAGTTAGCAAGCAACAAGAAAAATCTGACTCGAACCAACATGGATCAAAGATTCAAGACAATGTGGGCTGCACCTGGATCCAGGGGTCCCCAAGACTTCCGTTCAAGGATTTGCTGGAAGGACTCACAGAACTTAGAAAAGCTGCTGTACTAACAGCTACAGTTTATCACAATACAAAGATACAGATTGAAAACAGCAAAGGTGCCGGGTGCGGTGGCTCACACCTGTAATCCCAGCAGTTTGAGAGGCCGAGGTGGGTGGATCACTTGAGGTCAGGAGTTCGAGACCAGCCTGGCCAATATGGTGAAATCCTGTCTCTACTAAAGATACAAAAATTAGCTGGGTATGGTGGCAGGTGCCTGTAGTCCCAGCTACTTGGGAGGCTGAGGCAGGAGAATCACTCAAACCTAGGAGGTGGAGGTTGCAGTGAGCCAAGATTGTGCCACTACGTGTAGCCTGGGCAATAGAGCAAGACTCTGTCTCAAAAAAAAAAAAAGAAAGAAAGAAAGAAACAAACAAAGAAAGAGAAGAAAAGAGCAAAGGTTTAAAAAAAAAAAGTGCATAAGTGTCTCAGAGAGACCAAGCATGAGCCTACAGTTGCTCTCTCCCAGTGAAGTTGTGTGGGGACAACACTTAGCTTTTCCCAGCAATGAAGTATGATAATATGCACGGAATACTGCCAACCAGGGAAGCTCACCTGAGCCTTGATGTCCAGCGTTTTTCCTGGGGCTGGTCACACAGGCATGGACAAGGTCACACACATGGTGACCTCAGTTACTCAGTCTCCAGCCCCTCCAGAGTCAAACTGATGCCATGTGGCCCAAGGCCCCCACCACAGATCCCATCGTTAGCATAGACTATCCAGGGTGGCCCAAGGCCCCAGGTAAACCAAGACACTCTTATCAGATGGGACATTCCAAGGACTTAGAGGTAACCTCCCAGGAGCCCATCAAGGGCCAGACCTTTCTTAGGAATGTGCGGGGTTTGGACAACCCAGGCCTGCTGAGTTAACCCTTTACTGCACAAGGGTCCAAACAGTGACGTCAGTATGCAGTGTTCTGCGTCTCCCGCTTGGCTTTCCTCCGTGATGATCACCAACAGAGGCTTTCCACACAGGGGCCACCAGCAGATGGAGTCTTGCCGCTAACCACCTTGGCCAGCCTGGTCTCTCTTATCATAGAGCTCCAGCCAGATTCCCAGGTTTCATGCTCATTGGCCCAGCTGGAGTCATGTGACCATCCCAGAGCCAGTTAGTAGGGATCAGATGAGCCAGGCTGGCATCACATGCCTACCCAAAGCAGAGGGTGCAAAGCCAGGTTGCCATGCACCATGGAGCTCAGGGACTAGGTGTTCCCCCGGGGGGAAATTGGAAAGGAATGAGAAGGATGGAGGTTTTGGGGGCAGTAATGTAATTCTGAATACGATGTCTGAGAGATCAGCCTGCATTCCCTTGGCCAGTGTTAACTGAGCACCTACTATGTGCCCAGAACTTTTATAGAGGCTGGGGTGAATGGTGATTAAAAAGAGACAAGGTCCTGCCACCATGGAGCTCACAGTCTGCGACAAGAGTTGCTGCACTGCGGCCTGTGGGCCAGATGGCTGTTTTTGCAAAAGCCCTCTCGTTAGCATGGTGTCTGCAGCTGCATCCGAGCTACAACAGCTGAGTGGAGTAGGTAAACAGCCAGAAGCTGAGGTTAGTGGCCCACACCTGTAATCCCAGCACTTCGGGAGGCCAAGGCAGGAGCATCACTTGAGCCCAAGAGTTCGAGACCAGCCTGGGCAACAAGTGAGACCCTCATCTCTACAAAAATAAAAATAAAAAATTAACTGGGTGTAGTGGTGCACACCTGTAGTCCCAGCTACTTGGGAGGAAGGATTGCTTAAGCCCAGGAGTATGAGGCCACAGTAAGCCATGATCACATCACTGCACTACAGCTTGGGTGACAAGAGTGAGACCCTGTCTCAAAAAAATAAATAAAAATTAAAAACTGGCCAGGCATGGAGGCGTACGCCTGTAATCCCAGCAGTTTGGGAGGCTGAGGCGGGTGGATCACTTCAGGTCAGGGGTTCGAGCCCAGCCTGGCCAATATGATGAAACCCTGTCACTACTAAAAATACAAAAATTAGCTGAATGTGGTGGTGGGCACCTGTAATCCCAGCTACTCAGGAGGCTGAGGCAGGTGAATCGCTTGAACCCGGAAGGTGAAAGTTGCAGTGAGCCAAGATCGCACCACTGCACTCTAGCCTGGGTGACAGAGCGAGACTCTGTCTCAAAAAAATAAATAAATAAAAATAAAAATTAATAATAAATAAAAAACAGCCAGGGTGGCCTGTAAAATCTCAAATATTTCCTGGCTGGCCCTTGAAGAAAAAGTTTGCCTACCTTAGGTGTTGGGGGTTGGGGTCAAGTAGGATTTGATTGGCGTCAATTGAGAAATATGAATGATACCTGTGAAAGATGCTAGGATTCGGGGCAGAAAACAAGAGAATAGAAGGGATACAGAATTGGGTGGAGAGGAAAAGAATCAAGTAGACTTGTGTAGAACGGAGTAGAATATGATTGAACAGAAATTATCAGAGCAGATCTCACTTAGCAAGGGCGACGAGGTTTTGTGAAATTTTTGTTTCAGTTCTGTGCGTACCTCTGTCACTGTAGCCTGAATCATGCCATGTAAAGCTCATCTCTCACTAAGGACTTTGGACTAACAGGCTTAAGAAACACTGGCCCTTGGCCAGGCACGGTGGCTCATGCCTATATCCCAACACTTTGGGAGGCTGAGGCGGGTGGATTACTTGAGGCCGGGAGTTCGAGACCAGCCTGGCCAACATAGTGAAACCCTCTCTACTGAAAACACAAAAATTATCTGGATGTGGTGGCATACGCCTGTAATCCCAGCTACTCGGGAGGCTGAGGCAGGAGAATCGCTTGAACCTGGGAGGCAGAGGTTGCAGTGAGCCGAGATCCCATCACTGCACTCCAGCCTGGGTGACAGAGCAAGACTCTGTCGAAAGGAAGGAAGGGAGGGAGGGTGGAAGAAGGAAGGGAAGGGAAGGAAGGAAGGAAGGGAGGGAAGGAAGGAAGGAAGGAAGGGAAGGGAAGGAAGGGAAGGAAGGAAGGGAGGGAAGGAAGGAAGGAAGGGAAGGAAGGAAGGAAGGGAAGGAAGGGAGGGAAGGAAGGAAGGGAAGGAAGGAAGGGAAGGAAGGAAGGGAAGGAAGGGAAGGAAGGGAGGAAGGGAGGAAGGGAAGGAAGGAAGGGAAGGAAGGAAGGGAGGAAGGAAGGGAAGGAAGGAAGGAAGGAAGGGAGGAAGGGAAGGAAGGAAGGGAAGGAAGGAAGGGAAGGAAGGGAGAAAGGGAGGGAAGGAAGGAAGGAAGGGAAGGGAAGGAAGGGAAGGAAGGAAGGGAAGGAAGGGAGAAAGGGAGGGAAGGAAGGAAGGAAGGGAAGGAAGGGAAGGAAGGGAAGGAAGGGAAGGAAGGAAGGAAGGGAAGGAAGGAAGGGAAGGGAAGGAAGGGAAGGAAGGGAAGGAAGGAAGGGAAGGAAGGGAAGGAAGGAAGGGAAGGAAGGGAGGAAGGGAAGGAAGGAAGGGAGGGAAGGAAGGGAAGGAAGGAAGGGAGGGAAGGAAGGAAGGGAAGGAAGGAAGGAAGGAAGGGAAGGAAGGAAGGAAGGGAAGGGAAGGAAGGAAAGAAGGGAGGGGAAGGAAGGGAGGGAAGGAAGGGAGGGAAGGAAGGAAGGAAGGGAAGGAAGGGAGGGAAGGGAGGAAGGGAAGGAAGGGAGGGAAGGGAGGGAAGGGAGGAAGGGAAGGAAGGGAGGAAGGGAAGGAAGGGAGGAAGGGAGGGAAGGGAGGAAGGGAAGGAAGGGAGGGAAGGAAGGAAGGAAGGGAGGGAAGGGAGGGAAGGAAGGAAGGGAAGGAAGGGAAGGAAGGAAGGGAGGAAGGGAAGGAAGGGAAGGGAAGGAAGGAAAGAAGGGAGGGGAAGGAAGGGAGGGAAGGGAGGGAAGGAAGGAAGGGAAGGAAGGGAAGGAAGGGAGGAAGGGAAGGAAGGAAGGAAGGCAAGGAAGGGAGGAAGGGAAGGAAGGGAAGGAAGGAAGGAAGGGAGGTAAGGGAGGGAAGGAAGGAAGGAAGGGAGGAAGGGAAGGGAGGGGAAGGGAAGGAAGGGAGGGAAGGGAGGGAAGGAAGGGAAGGAAAGGAGGAAGGGAAAGAAGGGAGGAAGGGAAGGAAGGGAGGAAGGGAAGGAAGGAAGGGAGGGAAGGAAGGAAGGGAAGGGAAGGAAGGAAGGAAGGAAGGGAGGGAAGGAAGGGAAGGAAGGAAGGGAAGGGAAGGAAGGAAGGAAGGGAAGGAAGGAAGGAAGGGAAGGAAGGAAAGAAGGGAGGGGAAGGAAGGGAGGGAAGGGAGGGAAGGAAGGAAGGGAAGGAAGGAAGGGAAGGAAGGAAGGAAGGGAAGGAAGGAAGGGAAGGAAGGAAGGGAGGAAGGGAAGGAAGGAAGGGAAGGAAGGAAGGAAGGGAGGAAGGGAAGGAAGGAAGGGAAGGAAGGAAGGGAGGAAGGGAAGGAAGGAAGGAAGGGAGGAAGGAAGGAAGGGAAGGAAGGAAGGAAGGGAGGAAGGGAAGGAAGGGAGGGAAGGAAGGGAAGGAAGGAAGGGAAGGGAAGGAAGGAAGGAAGGGAAGGAAGGAAAGGAGGCAAGGAAGGGAAGGAAGGAAGGGAAGGAAGGAAGGGAAGGAAGGAAGGAAGGAAGGGAGGGAAGGGAAGGAAGGAAGGAAGGGAAAGAAGGAAGGGAAGGAAGGAAGGGAAGGAAGGAAGGAAGGAAAGAAAGACTTCCATAGAATAGCAGCAGCCACAGTACACAGTGTCTCTTGGATGTGGAAGGATCCTTTAGCCAGAGAGATTAGATAGATCAATAGTGTATTTAGTGGTGCTTGCCTGTACCTGTCAGTGTTCTAGGCCTGTGACCAGGGACTGTTGCCAAGGCAGGGACACACAGCTAATAGGTGGAGGAGAAGGGATTTGAACCCAGAAACTCAGACCCCACTAAGAGTGTGAGGTCTTGGCCCCTGAAGTCAGCCATTCCACCCCCTTTCACCTCCACCTAGGTGAAGCCACTGCTGCAGGTGACGCGGCAGGATGAGGTGCTGCAGGCACGGGCCCAGGAGCTGCAGAAAGTGCAGGAGCTACAGCAGCAGAGCGCCCGCGAAGTTGGGGAGCTCCAGGGCCGAGTGGCACAGGTGAGGGGGCGGGGGCAGGGCGTGGGGGCGTGTCTTCGGGGTGGGGCTGTGTCGCATGGGTGGAGCCAGGTGTGAGGGGCGGGGCTTCCGGCTGAGCCAGCCTGTGCCCAGGCAGGGCTGTCGGGAGGATGGCAGCAAAGCTAAGGTGTACTGAGGCCGGGCGGGGATTGGGGCTGTTTAGTTTGGTTGAGTCGTGACGTACACGGAGCAGGGCCCTGGGGGTGTAGCCAGGGTATGGGCCGGGTAGGGGTGGGGTGGGAGAGTCCTGCACAGCCAGAATGGAGCTGGGCTGTAGGATCTGGGGGCAGGGGCCTCAGCTGTGGCCGGGCTGTGGTAGGCAGGTGGCGAACTTATAACTGTTTCCAGTATTTTAGCTATCTTAAAATAATGCTAGAACATTTGGGAGGCTGACGCGGGCAGATCACCTGAGGTCAGGAGTTCAAGACCACTCAGGCCAACATGGTGAAACCCCGTCTCTATTAAAATGCAAAAATTAGCCGGGCGTTATGGCGCACGCCTGTAATCCCAGCTACTCTGGGAGGTGGAGGTTGCAGTGGGCCGAGATGGCGCCACCGCACTCTAGCCTGGGCGACAGAGTGAGACTCTGTCTCAAAAAAAAATAATAAAATAAAATAATAATAATAATAATAATGTTAGAACAAACCCCTTCTTGAGCATTTTTCTGTTTGCCTTTTCTGCATTATTTCCTGTGGTTACATTTCTAGGTATGAAATGTATTAAATGAAATATGAGGTAGTAGAAAGACCCCTCGGGGTTATTTGAAGGATGGACTGGAAGGGGAAAGGCTGGAGGCTGGGAGGCTGGAGAGAGACAGGTGAGAGAAGGCAAGACCTGAGCCTGTTGGGGCTGTAGGGACAGAGAGGAGGGGCCAGAGAGAGCAGGGGTGCAGACTGATGGCTGTGAGAGGTGAGGGAGGACATCCCAGGGATTCTGACTTAGTGATTAGGGGGATGTGGGCTCGTCCTGAGATGGGGACCTGAGCGGGAGGAGGTGGGGACACTGTGTCCTCCTGCCCCTCAGTCCTGCCCTGGAGGACTTAAAGGCCAAAACAAGTTACAAGGCAGCAGGCACCCAGTGCAGGTTGCCCTGGGAGCACTGCCTGCTGACCACTCACCTCCCACACACTCCCCAGCTGGAAGAGGAGCGCGCCCGCCTGGCAGAGCAATTGCGAGCAGAGGCAGAACTGTGTGCGGAGGCTGAGGAGACGCGGGGGAGGCTGGCAGCCCGCAAGCAGGAGCTGGAGCTGGTGGTGTCAGAGCTGGAAGCTCGCGTGGGCGAGGAGGAGGAGTGCAGCCGTCAAATGCAAACCGAGAAGAAGAGGCTGCAGCAGCACATACAGGTCTGGCCCCCTGCGTGCCCGCCAGGCCACCCTCCAGACCCCTCTGTCTACACCATCCACCTTTGCTTCTACAAACCGTGTGTCTTTGGGCCATGAATTTGTAGAAAACTCAGTTCTAAGTGAATTTGCAAAAAGAATACATTTTTGATTCAGATCAGGGGAGACCTTAAAATGTGTGAGCTTCACGTATGGGTGGATCCAGGCCTCCAAGTGATATGTTCAGCTTCAGGCCTGGCTGGATCCAGGTGTCTTGAGTGATTTCCTCAGCTTCAGGCACGGCTGGATGCAGGAATCCAAGTGATATCCTCAGCTTCAGGCATGGCTGGGTCCAGGCGCCCAAGTGATGTTCTCAGCTTCAGGCATGGCTGGATCCAGGCGCCCAAGTGATATCCTCAGCTTCAGGCATGGCTGGATCCAGGTGCCCAAGTGATGTCCTCGGCTTCAGGCATGGCTGGATCCAGGCATTCAGGCAATGTCCTCAGTACTTCCTCTCTCTCCATCTCCTGGCTTCATTCATGGGCAGGCTGCCCTCATGGTTCCCCTTCAAAATCTAGTGTGTATTTTACACTACAGCACATCTCAACTCAGATGCTAAATTTTCATTGGAAATACTTGATCTGTATTTCTATTTCATAATTTCTGCAGTTTATAAAAACTACATTCACTTGGCCAAGTTGTTCCAAACATGCTTAAAAGCTTTTCAGTAACTGGGTGTCTCGTTTTAAGTTTAAAATAAGTAAAATTAAATAAGACAGAAAATTCAGTTCATCAGTCCACATCAGCCACATTTCAAAAGCTCAGTAATGTTTTTTTGTTTTTTGTTTTTTTGACACAGAGTCTTGCTCTGTCGCCCAGGCTGGAGTGCAGTGGCACCATCTCAGCTCACTGCAACCTCCGTCTCCCGGGCTCAAGCAATTCTCCTGCCTCAGCCTCTACAGCAGTATCTGGGATTACAGGCGTGTGCCACCACGCCCAGCTAATTTTTTTTTATTTTTAGTAGAGACAGGGTTTCAGTATGTTGGCTAGGCTGGTCTCAAACTTCTGACCTCAGGTGATCCGCCCGCCTCAGCCTTCCAAAGTGCTGGGATTACAGGCGTGAGCCACCATGCCCAGCCCAGTAGTGTCTTAATCAACTTCTCTTGACCCCTTTGGTGAGGGAGGGACCCTACCCTAGGTTTATGGGGATGGCTGAGCACACAGCACTGGACACCAGACAGGTGAGATTGATTGACAGCAGTTTCTTGAATATTAAATATTCACAGCCTGAGGGGGGCCAACATCACACCACAGACGGCCACATGGGTGTTGCCCTCAAGAGCAGAGTGAACAAGCAGGGGCTGTGGGAAACAGGCTTTGTCACAACAACAGGTGGAGGTGACCCCTGGGTGCCGTGGGAAAATGTGTTTGGTTTGTTTCAGTAATTCCATGGGCTGGCAGGGAGCTGGAATGTGCTTCTCAGGGATAAGCAGGCACTGTGCCTGGTCCCCAGGATAAGGAGGGTCCCCAGATAAGGCTGGGGGACCTTATCTGTGGGAGCAGAGGGAGTGGTAGGAGGACTTTTGTTTAGGCCATTTGAGGCCCCTCCTACTTTCGGCAAATGTCAAGGCAGCACATAAAATTGAGTCTTGGCTAGGTGCAGTGGATCAATCTGCAATCCCAGCACTTTGGGAGGATCTCTTAAGCACGGGGGTTCAAGACCAGCCTAGGCAATGAGGTGAAACCCTTTCTCTACAAAAACAAAAACACAAAAATTAGCCAGGCAGAGTGTCACACACCTGTAGTGTCGTCACACTACCCACGAGGCCTGAGATGGGAGGATCACCTGAGCCCAGGAGGTCAAGGCTGCAGTGAGCTGTGATGGCACCACTGCACTCCAGCCTGGGTGACAGAGTGAGACCTTTCTCAAACAGAATAAAAGAGGCTGGGTGTGATGGCTCACTCCTGTAATCCCAACACTTTGGGAGGCCGAGGTTGGTGGATCACCTGAAGTCAGGAGTTCAAGGCCAGTCTGGCCAACATGGTGAAACCCCATCTCTACTAAAAATACAAAAAGTTACCCAGGTGTGGTAGCGGGTGCCTGTAATCCCAGCTACTCGAGAGGCTGAGGCAGGAGAGTCACTTGAACCCCGGGAGGTAGAGATTGCAGTGAGCCAAGATCGCAGCATTGCACTCCAGCCTGGGCAACAAGAACAAAACTCCGTCTCAAAAAAAAAAAAAAAAAATTAAACAGAATAAAATAAAATAAATTCAAAAAATAAAATTGAGTCTTGATTTCCAATGTGCCTGATGACTGTCATATTGGCAGTACCCATTTCTATAATTTGTGTATTTACTATGTTTATTTTATTTTTAAAATTATTTATTATTTATTTATTTTTTTTTGAGACAGAGTCTCGCTCTGTTGCCCGGGCTGGAGTGCCAGTGGCGCGATCTCAGCTCACTGCAAGCTCCGCCTCCTGGGTTCACGCCATTCTCCTGCCTCAGCCTCCAGAGTAGCTGGGACTACAGGCGCCCACCACCATGCCCACCTAATTTTTTGTATTTTTAGTAGAGACGGGGTTTCACCATGTTAGCCAGGATGGTCTCGATCTGCTGACCTCATGATCCGCCCACCTCGGCCTCCCAAAGTCCTGGGATTACAGGCGTGAGCCACCGCGCCTGACCTATTTACTATGTTTATAGTTTATAATCTGTATCCCTAACCCCCACACAAGAATGTGATTTCCACAAGGATAGGTGTTCCTTTTTTTTTTTTTCAGAGGCAAGATCTCGCTCTGTTACCCAGACTTCAGTGCAGTGGTGCAGTCATCTCTCACTGCAGAAGGACAGGCACTTTTACCCATCCTCAGTGCCTAGAACCGTGCCTGGCGTACACTAGGCACTCAATAAATGCTTGTTGAGCTAATGAATGAAATGGGAAAGCCAATAAGGGTTTGATCCTTCCCGGCCTCACCCAGGGCATGGACGTCTCTGAACCACAAGCCCCGGGGATCCGTGGGCCGGCCATCCCCACTCCCATCCTTCGCCATCACACTCCATCTATTGGCCCAGTATCCTCACTCCTCCTGCCTCCCTACCCCAGGAGCTAGAGGCCCACCTTGAGGCTGAGGAGGGGGCGCGGCAGAAGCTGCAGCTGGAGAAGGTGACGACAGAGGCAAAAATGAAGAAATTTGAAGAGGACCTGCTGCTCCTGGAAGACCAGAATTCCAAGCTGAGCAAGGTTGGGGGCCTGAGGGCAGCTGGGAAAGTGGGGATGGGGTACATTGGTGGGTTAATGAATGGTGAACTTCAAGCCATGGGGGTTACCACACTGCAGTTCTCAGGTGTGCACCGGTGGGGGTGGGATGGGTCTATAGACCCCAGGGAATGGGAAGAAGAGGGAGGTGTAGGGGGAGGAAGGTCAGAGAAGGGTGAAGAGGAGCAGAAACACAGATGAGAACAACACCAGAAGCCGCAGATCAGGTACAGGCTGCTCCTGGCCCAGCTCCTCCTGACTGCCCCCCATCCCACTCCACCCCTCAGGAGCGGAAGCTGCTGGAAGATCGCCTGGCCGAGTTCTCATCCCAGGCAGCTGAAGAGGAGGAGAAGGTCAAGAGCCTCAATAAGCTACGGCTCAAATATGAGGCCACAATCGCAGACATGGAGGGTGAGCTCCCGCCCAGCCAGTAGGGGTCTGTGTGTGTTCTGATGAGGGATATCAGGCAAGCCCCATGTGCTACAGGGCCTCAGTGGCTGTGTCTGCTAAATGGGATAGGAAGGAAGGCTCAGGGCGGATTGAGTGTCCTCCCAGCTCTTGAGTTCTTAATGCATCTCTAAATCCAACTCTCTTTCTCTCCTTGGTGTCTTGGGTTGTGCTCCTTTCTTCCCATCTGACTGTCCCACTGTCTGTCTGTTTCAGACGTGTTTTTGTCTCCCTGTCCCTTCCTGTTGACTTAGAATCAGAAACAGAAGGGAAGGGGCACAGGGAGGAGGCAGGGCTATAGACACAGGGCAGAGAGAGTCAGAGGGTGGAGGCATGGGCTGTCGGTGGGGATGAGGAGGAGAGGACAGCGCGTCTAGGACAACATTGTGGGAAGAGTCCCTGAGATAGATGGAGAAGGTGGGAGGAGGAGGTGTTAAGGGAGGTGCTGAGCTTAGCCTTATATGTGGCTGGGGGCCTGTGGTCTCTGTGAGAGCGGCTGAGTGTGCAGGCCTGGAGTCCTCATGCACGGCCCCCACCCCTGCCTCCAGACCGCCTGCGGAAGGAGGAGAAGGGTCGCCAGGAGCTGGAGAAGCTGAAGCGGAGGCTGGATGGGGAGAGCTCGGAGCTGCAGGAGCAGATGGTGGAGCAGCAACAGCGGGCAGAGGAGCTGCGGGCCCAGCTGGGCCGCAAGGAGGAGGAGCTGCAGGCTGCCCTGGCCAGGTGCAGGGTGGGGTGGGCTTGGTGGGGTAAGCAGCACGGGTGCACGGCCGGCCAGCGTGGGGTGCCCAAGTCAGAAGCTCCTGGGTACAAACCCCAGTGGAGCCACTCACCAGCCACACACAGGCCACATCCCCTCTGAGCCTCAGTGTCCCCTTCTGTCAAATGAAGACAGCAAGGGTTCCAGGCCCAATAGGTTAAGGGAAAAGTGAAACAAGACTCTATGTGTCTGGTAACTTGCATAACAGTGCACAATGGGAACAAGAAAGTGCTATTTCTAGGCCGAGTACGATGGCTCACACCTGTAATCCCAGTACTTTGGGAGGCCAAGGCAGGTGGATCACTTGAGGTCAGGAGTTTGAGACCAGCCTGGCTAACATGGCAAAACCCTGTCTCTACTAAAAATACAAAAGTTCTCTGGGTGTGGTGGCGGGCGCCTGTAATCCCAGCTACTCAGGAGGCTTAAGCACAAGAATTGCTTGAACCCAGGAGGCAGAGGTTGCAGTGAGCTGAGATCACACCCCTGCACTCTAGCCTGGACAACAGAGCAAGACTACATCTCAAAAAAAAAAAAAAAGAGCTATTTCTTCCTCTTCCCTGCTTGGCCTCCCCACACCAAACAGCCCAGAATCAGCTGAGATTTGACAAGTGGCCTATGTTAGGAATCATAATAATTATATTTACACTTGTTCACAATAATTGAGCTCTTACTCTATGCCAAATGTGGTGCTTAGTATTTCAAATGCTTTTTATGCACTGTGCTTCATGCAATCTAAGACCCCCTTGATTACAAGTACAGCTCCATTTTGGAGATGTTAAAATGTGAAAAACTGTGCATCTTAGAGTTGATGGAACATGGTGTGTGTGTGTGTGTGTGTTGTGTGTGTGTGTGTGTGTGTGGTTAAGAACACATCTTTGTTTTGTTTTGAAACGGAGTCTTGCCCTGTTTCCCAGGCTGGAGTGCAATGGTGTGATTTTGGCTCACTGCAACTTCTGCCTCCCAGGTTCAAGCGATTCTTGTACTTCAGCCTCCCATGTAGCTGGGATTACAGGCGCCCGCCAACAAGCTAATTTTCGTATTTTTAGTAGAGACGGGGTTTCACCATGTTGCCCAGGCTGGTCTCGAACTCCCAACCTCAGGTGATCCATTCGCTGAGGTTAGGATTATAGGCGTGAGGCACTGCACCAGGCCGTGAACACACATCTTTGAGTCCAACTTCTGGGTTGGAATCCTGGCTTCTTCCCTTTCTAGTCATGTGACCTCACGCAAGTCACATCACCTCTCTAGCCTCAGTTTTTTCATCTATAAGATGGGGTAATTGTAGATGCTACTCCTAAGGTTAGTGTGAGGGTTAAAGAAGAAAGTGCTCTTCAGACGCTTGGCATACCCTGAGCCCTCAATAAATGCCAGATGTTTCTGTTACTACTTTTATTACTCTTGTTAATTTTTTTCTTTTTTACTGAGGTGAAATTCACATAAAAGTAACCATTTTTTAAATGTACAATTCAGCAGATTTTGCCCATTCACGATGCTGTGTAACCATCACCTCTATCTAGTTCTAGAACATTTTCTCTTTTGTTGAGCTGGAGTCTTGCCCTGTCGCCCAGGCTGGAGTGCAGTGGCGTGATCTTGCCTCACTACATCCTCCGCCTCCCGGGTTCAAGCAATTCTCCTGCCTCAGCCTCCCGAGTGGCTGGGACTACAGGTGCCCACCACCACACCCAGCTAATTTTTGTATTTTTAGCAGAGACGGGGTTTCACTATGTTGGCCAGGCTGGTCTCGAACTCCTGACCTCAGGTGATCCACCTGCCTCGGCCTCCCAAAGTGCTGGGATTACAGGCATGAGCCACTGTGCCGGCCTCCAGAACTTTTTTTATCACCCCCAAAAGGAAACCCTGTATGTATTAAGCAATCACAGTCAGGCACAGTGACTCACGCCATAATCCAGCACTCTGAGAGTAGGAGGCAGGAGGGTCGCCTGAGCCCAGGAATTCAAGACCAGCCTGGGCAATATAATGAGACCCTGTCTCTACAAAAAACTTAAAAAAATTAGCCAAGCATGGTGGCATGTGCCTGTAGTCCTAGCTACTTAGAGGGCTGAGGTGGGAGGATCATTTGAACCTGGGAAGTCGAGGCTGCAGTGAGCTATGATTGTGCCACTGCACTCTGGTCTAGGTGACAGAAGGAGACCCTCTCTCTCAAAAAAAAAAAAAAAGAAAAGAAAGCAGCCACTCCCCATCCCTCCTTCTCCCCAGCCTGGCAGCCTCTGATCCACTTTCTGTCTAAATAGAATTTGCCTATTCTAGATATTTCATACAACATGTGGCTTTTTGTGCTTTAGTTATTTTTATTGCCATCTCCCCAGCAACCCTGGTAAAGGGGAGTGTTCATCGTCATGTCCTCCCACAAATCAGGACCCTGCCCTTCTTAAGTCACTTGCTGGAGCAGGGGGCCAGGAGTGGATACTAAGCCAGGCCTGCGTGGCTCCCTGAGCCATTAACCCCCACGTCCCAGTTGGTGCTGCCCCCAGATCCAGCTTCTCTTTGCAATGACACTGCTTGAAGGGACAGGAAGCCACATCCCTGTGAGAGCTACAAGGAGGGACTCCGGGCCAACCCAGCCACTCACGGACCGGGTAACCTCGGCAAGTGCTTTCTCCGCGCTGGACCTCAGTTTCCTTATTTGGCAGGAACGTTAAATGAGGTGACACAAGTAAAGCACTGACATGAGGCAGGAACTTACTAAGTGTCTCCTACGATTACCGTTGCTGTCATTCCCACTTTACAGCTAAGAAAACTGAGGTTCAAAATGAGTCAGGCTGGGCGAAGTGGGGGCGAAGTGGCTCACTCCTGCAATCCCAGCACTTTGTAAGGCCGAGGTGGGAGGATGGCTTGAGGCCAGGAGTTCGAGACCAGCCCTAGGCAACATAGGCAGACCCTGTCTCTTTAGGGAAAAAAAAATTAGCCAGGCGTGGTGGACCGCACCTGTGGTCTCAGCTACACAGGATGCTGTGGTAGGAGGATCACTTGAGCCCAGGAATTTGAGACTGCAGTGAGCCGTGACTGCACCACTGCACTCCAGCATGGGCAACAGAGTGAGACCCTGTCTCAAAAAAATTAAATTAGTACTGGAGCCAAGTGCCCAGTGGCAGAGATAGGATTCGAACCTGGGACTGGCCACCCCCAAAGCCCACATCCAGCCTCGCAGTCCCCAGAAATCATTGCCTCGCCCTTGCCTGCCCCTGTACCAGCTCCATGGTTCTTGTTACCCCCAGGGCAGAAGACGAGGGTGGGGCCCGGGCCCAGCTGCTGAAATCCCTGCGGGAGGCTCAAGCAGCCCTGGCCGAGGCCCAGGAGGACCTGGAGTCTGAGCGTTTGGCCAGGACCAAGGCGGAGAAGCAGCGCCGGGACCTGGGCGAGGAGCTGGAGGCGCTGCGGGGCGAGCTGGAGGACACGCTGGACTCCACCAACGCACAGCAGGAGCTCCGGTGAGGCCCAGTGGCAGGCCGCTGTCACAGCCTGTGCACATACAGGGCTGGGGGAAGGACTTAGGTGCAAAGTCTCTGTCTATACAGAGGCTTACTTATTGTACAGTTGTTCATGAACCACCAGCTCTAGGTCCGGCCTGGGTCAAGCTGGGGACAGAGATGGGTCGGACCCAGGTGTTACCCTTGGGAACTTCCAGTCTCGAGAGGCAGATTCAGGCAAAGACAATCTCAACCCAGAACAAGGGGTGCTTTAGTGGAGTAACATGGAGCATTGTGAGTGATAAGTGAAGACCCCTAAACCAAGTCTATGGGAGATCCAGGGAGACTTTCCTGAGGAAGGGCCTTTTGGAAAAGGGTTTTGAAAGGTGAATAGGAGTTCACCCTTAAAGCCACACTCCTTCCACAGCATCACCACCCAGATCTCCTGGGGAGCACAACATGAGGCCCTCATTTTTTAAGGAAACATGAAAAGGAGAAACAACCAGCTCCCCCAAAGCACCTGCCTTCCTCTGCTCTGAAACTCCCTTCCTCTCTCCCTTCCCCCAATAAAGGTCCAAGAGGGAACAGGAGGTGACGGAGCTGAAGAAGACTCTGGAAGAGGAGACTCGCATCCACGAGGCGGCAGTGCAGGAGCTGAGGCAGCGCCATGGCCAGGCCCTGGGGGAGCTGGCGGAGCAGCTGGAGCAGGCCCGGAGGGTGGGTTGGAGCAGGGGGACAGGCAGAGGGGCCACGGGGAGAGTAGGGCGGGATATGGGGTTGGAGGAGGTACTGCTGGCTGGTTCTAGGCCAGCTCATCTCCCTGGGCCCCTTTCCTCACACATTCATGTGCGTCTTTCATTCAGCAAGCATTGATGGGGTGTGGACTATATTCCAGGAGCATTGCTGGGGAACCAGCCATGAGCCCAGCAGCCAGCACTGCCTTCCCTTGTGGAGCTTTCCTTTTAGTGAGAGAGGCAGAGAGTAAACAATATAAACACTTTCAGTTTATATTGGGGCGATAAGTGCTATGGGGCCATAATGAACAGGAAAAGGAGATCAGAATTCTAAGGCAGATGAGTTTTTAAGTAGAGAGGCTGTGGAGGTATTCTGTGAGAAGGTGACATCAGGGTAAAAAACTGAGGGAGTGGCCGGGCATGGTGGCTCATGCCTGTAACTTTGGAAGGCTGAGGCAAGCAGATCACTTGAGGCCAGGAGTTCGAGACCAGCCTGGGCAACATGGTGAAACCCCATCTCTACTAAAAATACAAAAATTAGCTTGGCATGGTGGCACATACGCCTGTAGTCCCAGCTACTTGAGAGGCTGAGGCGTGAGAATCACTTGAACCCAAGAAACAGAGGTTACAGTGAGCCAAGATTGTACCATTACACTCCAGCGTGGGTGACAGAGCAAGACTCCGTCTCAAAAAACAAACAAACAAAAATGGGCCAGACGTGGTGGCTCACAGCTGTAATCCCAGCACTTTGGGAGGCCGAGGTGGGTGGATCACCTGAGGTCAGGAGTTCAAGACCAGCCTGGCCAACATGGCAAAACCCCGTCTCTACTAAAAACACAAAAATTAGCTGGGCGTGGTGGTGGGCGCCTGTAATCCTAGCTACTTGGGAGGCTGAGACAGGAGAATCACTTGAACCTGGGAGGCAGAGGTTGCAGTGAGCAGAGATCGCACCATTGCACTCCAGCTTGGGCAACAATAGTGAAGCGCTGTCTCAAAAAAAAAAAAAAAGAGGGAGTGAGGGGTGAGCTATTTGTTCACTGCGAGAAGTGTGTTCCAGGCAGAGGGAACAGCCAGTGCGAAGGCCCTGAGACAGGAGTGTGCCTGGCCTGGTCCAGGAAAGGCCTCATAGATCTTTGCTCATCTTCTTCCCACACCAGGGCAAAGGTGCATGGGAGAAGACCCGGCTGGCCCTGGAGGCCGAGGTGTCCGAGCTGCGGGCAGAACTGAGCAGCCTGCAGACTGCACGTCAGGAGAGTGAGCAGCGGAGGCGCCGCCTGGAGTCACAGCTGCAGGAGGTGCAGGGCCGGGCTGGTGATGGGGAGAGGGCACGAGCAGAGGCTGCTGAGAAGCTGCAGCGAGCCCAGGTAAGTGGGGTGGCCAGGGCAGGGGTTTCTGCTGTGTGACCTTGGTGACATGCCTGCCCTCTCTGTGCTTCTATTTGGTCCATATCAAACCAATTGTCTCGTTTGGCTCTTCCAACATAATCATGTACAAGTCTGGGCACAGTGGCTCATGTCTGTAATTCTAGCACTTGGGAGGCCAAGGCAGGAGGATTCCTTGAGCCCAGGAGTTCGAGACCAGCCTGGGCAACATAGTGAGACCCCATCTTCGGAAAAAAAAAATTTAATTAGCCAGGTATGCTGGCATGTGCCTGTAGTCCCAGCTACTCAGGGGACTGAGGAAGGAGGATCCCTTGAGCCTGGGAGGTCGAGGCTGCAATGAGCTATGATTGTGCCACTGCACTCTAGCCTGGGCAACAAAGTGAGATCCTGTCTCAAAATAATAATAATAATACCCAGTACTTTGGGAGGCCGAGGCGGGCAGATCACCTGAAGTCGGAAGTTCAAGACCAGCCTGACCAACATGGAGAAACCCCATCTCTACTAAAAAAAAAAAAAATACAAAATTAGCCGGGCATGGTGGTGCATGCCTGTAATCCCAGCCTGTAATCGAGAGGCTGAGGCAGGAGAATCACTTGAACCCGGGAGGCAGAGGTTGCGATGAGCTGAGATCGTGCCATTGCATTCCAGCCTGGAAAATGAGAGTGAAACTCCATCTCAAATAATAATAATTCACTCATTTAAGGTGTGCAATTCAATGGATTTTGGTATATTCACAGAGTGGTATGGCCATCACCATAATCTAATTTTGGACCATTTTCATTATCCCAAAAGGAAATCCTGTACCCTTTAGCTATCATCCCCCACTTCTCCCCAACCCCACCCAGGGAACCACTAATCTCCTTTCTGTCTCTACTGATCTCCCATTCTGGAGATCTTACATAAATGGAATCCTACTACATATGGGTGGCCTTTGTGGCTGCCTTCTTTTACTTAACGTAACAGTTTCAAGATTCATCTGTGTTGCAGCTTGTAGCATCATTCCTTTTTTATTTTTTAATTTTTAAACACCAGCCGGGTGCGGTGGCTCACTCCTGTAATCCAGTGCTTTGGGAGGCTGAGGCGGGTGGGTCACCTGAGGTCAGGAGTTCGAGACCGGCCGCCTGACCAACATGATGAAACCTCGTCTTTACTAAAAATACAAAATTAGCCGGATGTGGTGGCGCATGACTGTAATCCTAGCTACTTGGGAGGCTAAGGCAGGAGAATCACTTGAACCTGGGAGGCGGAGGTTGCAGTGAGCTGAGATTGCACCATTGCACTCCAGCCTGGGCCACAAGAGTGAAACTGTGTCTCAAAACAAAAACAAAAACAAAAACAAAAAAACCCCAAAAAACGACACCACGCGATAGATCCACATACCTTTCTATTGCCGAATAATGCCCGTTGTATGGATATTCCACGTTTGTTTATCCATTCATTTATTGATAGACATTGGGGCTGTTCCCGCCTCTTGGCGATGGTGGTAATGCCACTGAGAACATTCCTGTAATGCCACTGAACATTCCTATAGTTTCTGCATAGACCTATGTCTTTATTTCTTTTGGGTATACACCTAGGAGCAGAATTGTTGGGTCATGTGGGAACCTTATGTTTAGGCATCTGAGGACCTGCCAGACTGTTTTCCACGGCAGCTGCACCATTTCACATTCCCGCCAGTATGGTAGGGATTTGAGGCAGATGGGGTCGCTGGGTGGAAGCCACGATTGGAGGGCTTCATTCCCCTGTCCCTTCCCTGCAGGCTGAACTGGATAATGTGTCTGGGGCGCTGAACGAGGCTGAGTCCAAAACCATCCGTCTTAGCAAGGAACTGAGCAGCATAGAAGCCCAGCTGCATGATGCCCAGGTGACCCCACCTGCCCTTCGGCTCCACCATCACCCTCCCCTCCTTGTTCTCCCAACCACACCTGACATCACCGTCTCCTCCATTTACAGGAGCTGCTGCAGGAGGAGACCAGGGCGAAATTGGCCTTGGGGTCCCGGGTGCGAGCCATGGAGGCTGAGGCAGCCGGGCTGCGTGAGCAGCTGGAGGAGGAGGCAGCTGCCAGGGAACGGGCGGGCCGTGAACTGCAGACTGCCCAGGCCCAGGTGAGCCCTATGTAAGACCTTCAGGGAGGCACAGCCCCCTCGCTGTTCCTCCTGGGTTCCCCAGCTCAGGGATGGCCACTCTGCCCACCTTCTCATAGGCCAGACCCATGGGTTCCTTTCCTTCTCTGACTCCCCCTTACCCCCACAGCCCGTGCCCAGCCCTGGCTCTCCTGTCCCGTGATTCTCAGCCTCATCCCTTGTCCCATCTCCAGCTCAGCCCCAGCTCCAGCGCCATCCTCTCCCATCTAGATCCTCCTCTTGGCCTCTGGGCCTCCAGCCTCTCCCCTAACAGCTCATTCCCTACACAGCCCCAGAAGCTTCTTTCTTCACCTGGAGCTGCCCCTGTCCCTCCCCTGCTCACAGCTCTCCCACGCCTCCCCAGTACCCCTAGACAAAGTCCATGCCTCTCAGTTGGGCATTTGAGACCCTGCAATTTCTGGTCCTTCCTCTGTCTTTAGCTGTATTCATCTCTATCTCTACTTTCCTATTTTATTTGAAAAAAACCTTTTATTTTTCCAGACTTAGCATTAGGCTTCCCTGTGGGAAGTTTCCTGACCCGTCTTCTCTTTCTCCTCTGTCCCAACTCCAGTCACCTTGGGCTGGGACTGTCTCTGCCCATGAGTCTCCCCACCAGACTGAGAGCCCCTTCAAACTACAGTCCCATCAGAGTTAGATCCAGGTCTGTAGCACAGCCCAATATAGAGCCTGATGTCTGGTAGGTTTTGAGAAATGCCTATTGAATGAATGAGTGATGGTACATGCCTGCAGATATCCTTCAACTGGCAAACTCCTATGCATGCTTCAAGACCCATTTCAAATGCTCCTTCTTCAGGAAGTTTCTCCTGAATGTTCTAAACAGATTCTGAGCCCTTCCTGTGGACTTCCATAGCTCCCATACTGCTACCTTAACCCCTATCACCCTGGCTGTGACTCTGTGTCTCCCCCAGCAGCCGAGGGGCTCCCCAGGAGAGACTCCAGGTTTGATTCACCTCTGCATCTTGGAGGGAGTAATTTTAATTCCTGGAAGAACTAGGGCTCATAGTACTCACAACCTCACACCACTCAGAGGCAGAAGAGCCCAGCAGAGTGACCCCTTTCCCTCTTCAGGCCTCAGTCTCTTCATCCTGGAAATGGAGCACCACCAGCTCACACCTTGGTCACTCGTGGCCGTGACCACCAACCACCCTCTCTCTCCTCCCCTCAGCTCTCCGAGTGGCGGCGGCGCCAGGAGGAGGAGGCAGGGGCACTGGAGGCAGGGGAGGAGGCACGGCGCCGGGCAGCCCGGGAGGCCGAGGCCCTGACCCAGCGCCTGGCAGAAAAGACAGAGACCGTGGATCGGCTGGAGCGGGGCCGCCGCCGGCTGCAGCAGGAGCTGGACGACGCCACCATGGACCTGGAGCAGCAGCGGCAGCTTGTGAGCACCCTGGAGAAGAAGCAGCGCAAGTTCGACCAGGTGGGGCACCTCAGTTCACCCAGCTGGGGAATCAGCAAGTCTGTCTACGCTTCCCATGGTCATTGTGAGGAACCAGTAATGCATGCTGTCACGGCTCAACTAGGCAGTTGTAGTGGACCAGGAAGCAAGACCCTTCTTTGCTCCGGGCCTCTGTAAAATAGGACATCCCTCTGTCCTGATTCATGCCTCTTGCCACAGCATAATTCCTCGTAGCACCCACTTTTACTTTCAGAGCTGCCCTGGTTTTTGGATGACAAAATATACGAATACCTTCAGTACCCCAGAGGTTGCTTGTGAGAATTAAATCAAATAACTCATCTCACTTCTGCTGATTCACGGGGTACCTCAGGCAAGTTGCTTTTTCCATCTCAGCTTCAGTTCACCCTTCTAGAAAATGGCAATAATACCAAGCATCTGGCAGCCTGAGGATGAAATAAAAATCACAGAACCTTAGAGAGTTCAGATCAGGCGATCCTGAGGTTCAGATCCCAGCTCGGCCTCTTGATGGCTGTGTGGCTTGGGCAAATTGCTCAACCTCTCTGTGCTTTATTTTATTCATTTAGAAAATGCAGTGTGAGGCCGGGCACGGTGGCTCATGCCTATAATCCCAGCACTTTGGGAGGCCAAGGCGGGCGGATTGCCTAAGCTCAGGAGTTCACAACCAGCATGGGCAACACAGTGAAACCCCGTCTCTACTAAAATACAAAAAAATTAGCTGGGCGTGGCAGTGTGCGCCTGTAATCCCAGCTACTCTACTGAGGCAGGAGAATCGCTTGAACCGGAAAGGCGGAGGTTGCAGTGAGCCGAGATCGTGCCACTGCACTCCAGCCTGGGCGACAGAGCAAGACTCCATCTCAAAAAATAAAAATAAAAAATTAAAAAATTAAAAAAAAATTGTCATTTTCCTGTAGGTGGTGCAATATGTTTTTCTAGCTGACTTACGATTTCTCTCTTTATGTCTGGTTTTTAGCAGTTTGACTGTGATATGCCCAGCTGTGGGTTTTTTGTATTTATCCTGCTTTAGATTCACTGTGCTTCCTGTAGCTGTGGGTTGATGTTTTTGATCAAATGTGGAAAATTTCAGCCATTATTTCTTCAAATATTTTTATCTCCCACTCTCTCTCCTTTCCCTTCTTCTTGGACTCCAAATACATATGATTTGATTATAATACTCTTCCACAGGTCATTGAGGCTTTATTATTTTTTGCATCTCCTAGAATTTTATATAAATTATTTTCACATAAATCTCTTTTGGGATGGGCTTATTTTACTCAAAATAATTTTTTTTTTTGAGACAGAGTCTCACTGTGTCACCAAGGCTAGAGTGCAGTGGCACGGTCTCAGCTCACTGCAACCTCAACCTCCCGGGTTCAAGCAATTCTTGTGCCTCAGCCTCCCAAGTAGCTGGGATTACAGGTGTGCACCACCATGCCTGGCTAATTTTTGTGTTTTTAATAGAGACGAGGTTTCACCATGTTGGCAAGGCTGGTCTCGAACTCCTGGCTTCAAGTGATCCACCCACCTTGGCCTCCCAAAGTGCTGGGATTACAGGAGTGAGCTACCGCACCCAGCCTCAAAATAATTATTCTGAGATCCATCCATATTTTTGCATATCAATAATGTACTCTGTTTTTTGCTGCTGAGTATTATTCCTGTGGTATAGATCAGCCACATTTTGATATTCATTAACCTTTTGATGAACATTTGGGTTTTTTCCAGTTTGGAACTATTATGGATAAAACCTTAGTCTTTCTCAAAGGTGGTTTTAATTAACATTTCCCTAATGACCAGTGATGTTGAGCATCTTTTCATATGCTTATTTGCCATCCATATATCTTATTTGCTGAAGCATCTGTTCAGATCTTTTGCCTATTTCTTAATTAGGTTGTTTGTTTTACTATTATTGAATTTTGAAAATTCTTTATGGGCCGGGCACGGTGGCTCATGCCTGGTAATCCCAGCACTTTGGGAGGCCGAGGCAGGCGGATCACCTGAGGTCGGGAGTTCGAGACCAGCCTGACCAACATGGAGAAACCCCGTCTCTACTAAAAATACAAAATTAGGTAGGCATGGTGGTGCATGCCTGTAATCCCAGCTACTTGGGAGGCTGAGGCAGGAGAATCGCTTGAACCTGGGAGGCGGAGGTTGCGGTGAGCCGAGATCGTGCCATTGCACTCCAGCCTGGGCAACAAGAGTGAAACTCTGTCTCAAAAAAAAAAAAAAAAAAAAAAAGAAAAGAAAGTTATTTATATATTCTAAATGCAAGTTCTTTATCAGATATATGCTTTGCAGATATTTTTGTCCAGTCTGTGGCTTTTCTTTCCATTCTGTTAGTCTTTCAAAGAATAGAAGTTTTTAATTTTGTCTAATTTATCAATTTGTTCTTTTATGGATTGTGCTTTTAGTATTGTATATAAGAAATTTTTGCCTAACTCAAGGTCACAAAGGTTTTATCCTAGTTTTTTTCTTGTTTTCTTTTTGTTTGTTTGTTTGTTTTGTTTTTTGAGACAGAGTCTTGCACTGTCGCCCGGGCTGGAGTGCAGTGGTGTGATCTCGGCTTACTGCAACCTCTGCCTCCTGGGGTCAAGTGATTCCTCCTGTCTCAGCCTCCCAAGTAGTTGGGATTACAGGCACATGCCACCACACCCAGCTTTTTTTTTTGTATTTTTAGTAGAGACAGGGTTTCACTATGTTGGCCAGGCTAGTCTCAAACTCCTGACCTCGTGATCCACCTGCGTTGGCCTCCCAAAGTGCTGGGATTATGGGCATGAGCCACTGCACCTGGCCTATCCTGTTTTTTTTTTTTTCTGGCAGTCTTCCAGTTTCAAGTTTACATTTAGGTCTGTGATTTATTCTGAGTTAATTTTTATATATGATGCTATCATGGCTCCATGTTAATTTTTGTGAATATAAATATCCAACTATTCCAACACTGTTTGTTCTCCACTGATTTGTTTTTGCATATCTATTGAAAATCATTTTTTTTCTTCTTCTTCTTTTTTTTTTTTTTTTTTTTTTGACAGAGTTTCACTCTTTTTGCCCAGGCTGCAGTGCAGTAGCGCGATCTTGGCTCACTGCAACTTCTTCTTCCCGGTTTCAAGCAATTCTCCCACCTCAGCCTCCCGAGTAGCTGGGATTACAGGTGTGCGCCACCACACCTGGCTAATTTTTATATTTTTAGTAGAGACGGGGTTTCACCATGTTGGCCAGGTGGTCTCAAACTCCTGACCTCAGGCGATCTGCCCACCTCAGCCTCCCAAAATGCTGGAATTATAAGCATAAGCCACTGCACCAGCCTTTTCTCCAGCCTTTCCTTTTTATTTGAAGTTATTTTGCCTCTTCTAGTTCCTTTACATTTCCATATGTATTTTAGAATCGGTTTGTCAATTTCTACCCCAAAACAAAAAGCCTTCCGATTTGGAACTGTGTTGAATCTATACATCAGTTTGGGAAGAAGTGACATCATAACAATATTGAGTTTTCTCACCAAGGAGGATGGTATATATGTCCATTGAAATACCTTAGAAATGTTTTTTAGTTTTCAATGTACATCTTTCACATCTCTTGCCAGATGTATTTCCAAGTGTTTCATGGTTTTATGGCTATTTTAAGTGATGTTGCTTTCATTTCCATTTTTGATTGCTAGTATGTAGAAATACAATAGATTTTTGTATATTGATCTTTTATCCTACAATCTTGGCTAAACTCACTTATTAGTGCTAATATAGTTTTTATATATTTTGTTGGATTTTCTCATAGATGATCATGTTTTCTGTGAACGAAGGCAGTTTTACTTCTTTCTGTACTTTTTCTTTACCCTTCTAGGACTCCAAATGCATGTATGTATGACTGCTTGGTACTTTTTTCAGGTTGTTAAAGTTCCATTAATTTCTGTTACAATCTTCTTTCTTTCTTCCTTTCTTTGCTCTGTTTGGATAATTTCTATTGACCTGCTTTCAAGTTTACTGATTCTCCTGTTGTGTCCAGTCTGCTACTAATTTCATCCAATGACTTTTTTATTTCAGATATTTCATTTTTCAGTTCTGGCATTTCTATGTGGTTCTATTTTACAGTTTCAAATCCCTCCTCAAATAACTGCCTCTTCACCCATTATATCTGTCTCGTTCTGAAACTTATCATGATGTCCTTGTGTGCACATTCTAATATGTAGGTCATCTGTGGGTCTATTTGTATGGACTGATTTTTCTCTTAACTATGAGTTCTGTTCTCTTTTCTTTTTTGCATGTTTTATAAGTTTATTTGCCAATTACTGTGTCTTTAAAAAAAACAGTAAAGGTTGAAGTCCATTTAAAAATATATATATATATATATTTTTTCTACTGCCACTCTTAAGAGGAAGGAATACCCTTTCTTCTGTTGAACATATAGAGTTAGGGACTGATCAGTTTGATCCATTCAAGAGTTAAGCTGGTTTGGGACACGGTTGCAACTTTAATCCCTCTACCTCCCTCTTGTGTCTCTGCCTTTGTCTGTCTCTTTCTCTCTCTTTCTCTGTTCCTGGCTGCTCCCTCTTCCCATTCCCTTGTACACTCCTTTCAGCTAATCTATTTCCCCCTACCCCATCTCCCTCAAACTGGAAGCTTCTGGCAGAGGAGAAGGCAGCTGTACTTCGGGCAGTGGAGGAACGTGAGCGGGCCGAGGCAGAGGGCCGGGAGCGTGAGGCTCGGGCCCTGTCACTGACACGGGCACTGGAGGAGGAGCAGGAAGCACGTGAGGAGCTGGAGCGGCAGAACCGGGCCCTGCGGGCTGAGCTGGAGGCACTGCTGAGCAGCAAGGATGACGTCGGCAAGAGCGTGAGCAGGGCCCCCACTCCCTGGGACACACTGGGTGAGGGGAGACACGTACATGCATGTATGCTTTCACACATAGAACATGAAAAACAACCAGCCATCAAAGTCGTATATTCATGCACAAAGAGAACAAGAGGGCTGGGCATGGTGGCTCACTCCTATAATCCCAGCACTCCAGCACTTTGGGAGGCCAAGGTGGGTGGATCACCTGAGGTCAGGAGTTTGAGACCAGCCTGGCCAACATGGTGAAACCCTGTCTCTACTAAAAATACAAAAATTAGTCAGGCATGGTGGCACATACCTGTAACCCCAGCTACTTGGGAGGCTGAAGCAGGAGAATCCCTTGAATTCAGGAGGCAGAGGTTTCAGTGAGCCGAGATCATTCCACTGCACTCCAGCCTGGGTGACAGAGTGAGACTGTCTCAAAAAAAAAGAGAACAAGAGGAGGACTGTTCAGCAAACATTTGCATCCATATACACACACACAGTGTGAAGAGAATCTCCCACCAAATACGTGTGCTAATGCACACTCATAGAAAGTAAGGAGAGCCATTCACCAGAGGTAGGTCTTCATGTAGACATTCACAGAACGTGAGGAGAATCTTCCATCCAGCACATGTTCACACACAGAACACAAGAGCTGCTCACAAAGCACACATGCTCACATTTGTGTACATGGGATGTGAGGAGAATCTTCTATTACTTGTTTTTGTTTGTTTGTTGTTTTGTTTTGTTTTATTTTTGAGATAGGGTCTTCCTCTGTTGCCCAGGCTGGAGGGCAGTGGTGCAATCATGGCACATTGCAACCTTAGTCTCCTAGGCTCAAGCAGTCCTCCTGCCTCAGTCTCCTGAGTAGCAGGGACTACAGGTGCATTCCACCATACCTGGCTGTTTTTTAAATTTTTTGTGGAGATGGGGTCTTGTTGTGTTGCCCAGGCTGGTCCTGAACTCCTAGGCTCAAATAATCCTCCCACTTCAGACTCCCAAAGCATTGGGATTACAGGCATGAGCCATTGCACCTCGCTGAGAATTTTCCATTAAATACACATATCCATGTGCATATGTACACATACAGCATGAGAAAACTACTCACCATACATACGTATGAATACTCAGAGAGAGAACATGAAGAGAATTTACTACAACACACAGCCTGAGAACCACTCCCCAGACATGACTATGTGCATACATACATACATAACACACACACAAACACACACACACACACACACACACACAGTATGAGGACTCCCACTTTGCCTGCCACCAATTCCACTGAGCACACACAGACTCTCCCACCAAGCCTCTGTCTTCCCTTAACTCATATATCTCTCCAGGGCCTGTAGGGTGGTGCCCCAAGGCTTCTCCCAGGCTCCCCTCACCCAGCCAGTGTACCAGCCTTCCGAATGGTCAAAATGACCCGCCACATCCTCCACTCCATCCTTCCTTCATTCATCCTCTAAATACATTTATGGATCACGCCCAGGGACACAGGCCACCCTCACTAATGATGGGAGGCACTGGCAGAATTTGTTGAGCTCCTGAACAGATGCCGTCTCGACATCCTTATTTCTTTATTTTCCCAACGACGTGCTTCTAGGAGTCCAATGGGTGAGGGCTTTATCTTCTCCACACACTTAGACGTTGATCTGATTTTGCTTTTAGCCAGGCCTGGAGAGAACCCCTCTCTCCCTGACACAGTTATTTGTAGTGACTCCAAAGGCCCTTGTGGGAAACAGGATGTTGATGGGAGAAAGTTTGATCCCTTCAAGTAAACAAAATAAATTGGCAAGTACCAAATAGGAAGGGAGGCTAGAGGGCCCATTCCAAGGACCGAAAGTAGATACTGTCAGTGACCAGAATTGTAATGAGCATCATGTGGGCAGTGGCGATCCACAGACATAGGCCTTGCTCTGTGGAACTCACAGTCCAGTGTGGGAGGCGGGTGTTGCACAAAAAGCCACCTAAGCAAATGTCAAATGACCACTGTGACTAGGACTAGGTAGGAGAGGGGCCCCAGTGCCAGGAGCATGGGTAGCAGAGAGGCCCTGATGGGTCAAGAGAGGCTTCCTTGAGGAGGTGACAGTTAAGTAAGGAGAGGCATGAAGGGGGACTCTCTGAAAATTCATAAGCCCAGCTCTATTTTCACAGCATTTGGGGTTTTAATTCATACCTCCCTGAAAGATCAGGGACCCTCCCAAACAGAAAACCTGATAGAAGTAGATAGTGGGTTGGTGACACCCTGGGGAGTCTGGCAGACACCAGCACTGATGACCCTGGAGCTACGTGCCTTCAACCCTTTCACACAGGATTCCTGAAGATGAATTCCCAGTGAGTGAGCTCACAATGCAAAATTACAAAACTCAGAGGGAATAATCCACCATGAGTGAGAGTCAGCTGACCTAACAGACGCTTGTATTGGACTCTGAAGCGCTTCAGATAATAGAATTATGAAGCATCAGTTATTCATGAAATACATTTTGGGATGATGCTGAATGAGACACCTAGGAAGGAGCCGCTCAGTAGATTTTGAATGGATGAATAAACAAACTACAGTGGGCACACTGACTTGCCACCTCCCCATCCTCCATCAAATCTTCCCCTACTCTACCTAGGCTCCTAACCTCCTCTGCCTCAGTGACCCAGGTGCCCAGCAGCTACTCTCCCTCCCCACCAGGTGCATGAGCTGGAACGAGCCTGCCGGGTAGCAGAACAGGCAGCCAATGATCTGCGAGCACAGGTGACGGAACTGGAGGATGAGCTGACGGCGGCTGAGGATGCCAAGCTGCGTCTGGAGGTGACTGTGCAGGCTCTCAAGACTCAGCATGAGCGTGACCTGCAGGGCCATGATGAGGCTGGTGAAGAGAGGCGGAGGCAGCTGGCCAAGCAGGTATTGTCACACAGAAGGCCACAGGGTGCCAGTCCAGCTGGGGTATGCCATGGTGTGTACAGGCAGCAAGAAGGGCAGCAAGGGGTCTCCCCGACCCACCCACCACTCTGTCTCCTCCACCCGCTGACCACTCAGTATCTCCCCAACCCTTCCACCACTCGGTGTCTCCCCACCCACCCACCTGCCACTCATTGTCTCCCCACCTGCCTGCCACTCAGTATTTCTGCGAGTCTCTCGTGCCAGCCAAACCATCTTCCTCCCACAAAACCATCTTCGTATTCCCCAACCCATTAACCTGCCATGACCCATTAACCCACACCAATATCCTGTTGACCTGTTGCTGTACCCAATCATACATCCTCCATCCACCACACAAACCATTCATCCATCCGCCACCCCATCTATTCAACCACCCCAACCACCCACATACAGCCTCTCCCCCAACCAGCGCTATGTCCAACTACTGTTGCATCCACCCAGTTACCCCCTTCCAACCCATCGCCTCTCCCCAACCCAACCCCTCCCCTATTTACCCAACCCCAGCCCCTCAGCACCCCCTGCTGACTCCACTTAGTCACTGACTCACTGACCTGCTCATCCGCTCTCCCCTCCATCCACATCCTTCCCCAATCCAGTCAGTCATCGCTCCCTCGCTTCCTTGTTTGTTCCATTGCTCTCTCCCTCCCTGCACCGTTCATTCATTACTCGTTCTGTCCAGGAACTTCCCATGTCTTCCCTCTGCTAGGTGATGAGGGGCAGGGGCAGCTCTGGGTGTCAGAAAGAGCCCTCTGGAGCCGTGTAGGCAACAGACTTGGGGTGGAGGGTGCTAGAAGCTGGGGAGGCAGGGAAGAGAGGTGAACAGGTGACCTAAGGCCAGGGGTCTCCATGGGGTTTTGTCTCTACTAGCCCCTTTGACTTAGACATGGCTGAGTGTCCAAGACTTGGCCCTGGGGGCACTGGGGAACCATGGGAGGGCTATGAGCAGGATCAGCTTTGGAGACGTGTTGGAATGGGCTGGAGGGGAGAGATGAGAGGCTAGAAAGGAGGCTTAGGTGAGATGGGGGACTGAGCTGGGGCAGTGGGGATAGAGAGGGACCAAGTAAGGAGAGTCAGGGAGTGAGAGGAATGGGGCTTGCAGCCTGGGCAGGAGCTCCAGGGCAGACATCCATGTCCCTAGCACACAGAGGGAGGCTGGGCTTCCTGTGCCTGACCCCGTCCCTCCTGACCTCGTCTCCAGCTGAGAGATGCAGAGGTGGAGCGGGATGAGGAGCGGAAGCAGCGCACTCTGGCCGTGGCTGCCCGCAAGAAGCTGGAGGGAGAGCTGGAGGAGTTGAAGGCTCAGATGGCCTCCGCCGGCCAGGGCAAGGAGGAGGCGGTGAAGCAGCTTCGCAAGATGCAGGTAAGAGCGGGCGTGAGCTGTGCCAGGGAGGGGAGACTTTGGTGTCTTCAAGCCCTAACCATCATTCCAGGGTCTGAGGCTAGCTCGGACCCCTCCCTCTCAACCCACAGGCAGCATCTGCACGGGTCAGCACCTTTATAAACATCCATGCCCCAGAGGCTGGCTTCCTTCTTCTTCTATTTTACATTTCTTTCATTTAAAATGCTGCACTTTTAAGTCAAATTTCCTCATTTTTTGTTTGTTTCTTTGTTTGTTCAGTTGGTTTTTTTTTTTCTTTTTTGAGACAGTCTCATTCTGTCGCCCAGGGTGGAGTGCAGTGACGTGATCTCAGCTCACAGCAACCTCCGCCTCCCAGGTTCAAGCAGTTCTCCTGCCTCAGCCTCCTGAGTAGCTGGGATTACAGGCGTGCGCCATAATTTTTGTATTTTTAGTAGAGACGAGGTTTCGCCATGTTGGCCAGGCTGGTCTTGATCTCTTGGCCTCAAGTGATTCACCCACCTCCGTGGTTTTGTTTTTCATGTGAAAATACCATATGGTTTTTTGGCCAGACACGGTGGCTCACACCTGTAATCCCAGCACTTTGAGAGGCCAAGATGGGCAGATCACCTGAGGTCAGGAGATCAATACCAGCCTGGCCAATATGGTGAAACCCCGTTTCTACTAAAAATACAAAAATTAGCCAGGCATGGTGGCACGCACCTGTAGTCTCGGCTACTCAGGAGGCTGAGGCAGGAGAGTTGCTTGAACCCGGGAGGCAGAGGTTGCAGTGAGCTGAGATCCCACCACTGCAATCCAGCCTGGGTGACAGAGCGAGACTGTCTCAAAAAAGTAAAAATAGAAATAAAATAAATAAATCAACAGTAGGCAAACTGAGGCTCAGAGAGGGGCAGTGGCTGGCTCACAGTCACCCAGCAAGGATATGGCCAAGTTGTAATTCAAACCCATGTCTACCTAACTTGAAGCCAGGCTCCATCAGGCTTCCAGCTGCCTTCTAGGCTCAGCCAGATCAACCTCCTCCCTTGAGGACCAGAGTGAGAGAGGCTGGCCCAAGGCCACACAGCAAGTGGCTTTATACACAGGAGCCTGCAATACACAGGCTTTATACACAGGAGACCTGCAGCCCAGGTCTGCAGGGTTCGGAGAACTCCCTGCTTGTTCATGGGAGCTGAGGAGTCCCCGTCGGTCTGGCAAGGGGCTGGAGGAGTTCCCTGTGCTGTGTGGCCAGGCTGAGCCCATCTACCTTTTCTGTTCCACCCAGGCCCAGATGAAGGAGCTATGGCGGGAGGTGGAGGAGACACGCAGCTCCCGGGAGGAGATCTTCTCCCAGAATCGGGAAAGTGAAAAGCGCCTCAAGGGCCTGGAGGCTGAGGTGCTGCGGCTGCAGGAGGTAAGGCTGGGGTAGGCGGGGCCCTGGGACAGGAAGCTGGGAGGTGGGCAAGGCTAACTTCGGGGCCCCTGGGGTGTGATGCTGGGGAGGTGGGCGGGGCTAACCACAGGGTCCCTAGGTGTGAGCCTGGGGAGGTGGGCGGGGCTAACCTCGAGGCCCCTGGGGTGTGATGCTGGGGAGGTGGGCGGGGCTAACCACAGGGTCCCTGGGTGTGAGCCTGGGGAGGTGGGCGGGGCTAACCGCAGGGCCCCTGGGGTGTGATGCTGGGGAGGTGGGCGGGGCTAACCTCGAGGCCCCTGGGGTCTGATGCTGGGGAGGTGGGCAGGGCTAACCACAGGGTCCCTAGGTGTGAGCCTGGGGAGGTGGGTGGGGCTAACCGCAGGGTCCCTGGGTGTGAAGCTGGGGAGGTGGGCGGGGCTAACCACAGGGTCCCTGGGGTGTGATGCTGGGGAGGTGGGCGGGGCTAACCACAGGGCCCCTGGGGTGTGAAGCTGGGGAGGTGGGCGGGGCTAACCACAGGGCCCCTGGGGTGTGAAGCTGGGGAGGTGGGCGGGGCTAACCGCAGGGTCCCTAGGTGTGAAGCTGGGGAGGTGGGTGGGGCTAACCACAGGGTCCCTGGGTGTGAAGCTCGGGGAGGTGGGTGGGGCTTACCATGTGGCCTCCGATGCCAGCCTAAGAGCAGGGATTTTGTCCTAGGGCACTAGGGAGCCATGGAAAGATCCAGAAGAGAGGAAGGGCAGGGTCAGCTCTGTAGCAGTTGAACTGGAGTGGGGAGATTGGAGTCACAAAGGCTGTGGGAGGGGGAGTGGGAGGGGGAGAGAGAGAGAGATTGAGAAAGAGAGAGAGAACCCTGAGCCAGGGCCAAGGGGATGCAGAGGACGGAGAAGGCAGTCAGAAGGCAGGAGGGAGAAGGCTGTGGTGAGGGGGGCCGGAGGAGGGGAGGAGAGCACTGGGGGTCTGGCCCAGTGATTGGGGGGACCCTGGAGGAGAGGCAAGTTTGAGAGAAGAACCTATGTGCAGTAAAAGGTGGAGAGGGTGAGGGGCCTGGGGTTTGGGCTGCAAGAGGTGAGCCCAGGTCAGGGGCTCAGGAGACAGATTTAGGAGACATCTGTAGATTGAAGCTCATTCCACGGTTACCCAGGGACAGCATGAGAAAAAAGCCAAGAGACTTGAGGTGTGAGGGACAGAGAAGGGGTGAGACCCGTGCCCAGATTGCTTCTCCTCACACCCACCGGCCGCCTGTCTCTCTCTCATCACAGGAACTGGCCGCCTCGGACCGTGCTCGGCGGCAGGCCCAGCAGGACCGGGATGAGATGGCAGATGAGGTGGCCAATGGCAACCTTAGCAAGTAAGTGCCCCAAGGATCTGGAGGCTGAGGTACTGCGTCTGCAGAAGGTGAAGCTGGGGTAGGCTGGAGGTGGCTGAGCTCTGGGACAGGAAGCTGGGAGGTGGGCGGGGTTAACCTCGGGGCCCCTGGGGTGTGAGGCTGGGGAGGTGGGTGGGGCTAACCACAGGGTCCTGTAGTGTGAGGCAAGGCACCCTCCTCTGACCGTCCTGTCCTCTCATCCCCATCCCTTCCTGTCTCCCTAGGGCAGCCATTCTGGAGGAGAAGCGTCAGCTGGAGGGGCGCCTGGGGCAGTTGGAGGAAGAGCTGGAGGAGGAGCAGAGCAACTCGGAGCTGCTCAATGACCGCTACCGCAAGCTGCTCCTGCAGGTGAGCACGATTGACCGCCCTCACCAGCCTCAGTCCCCATTGACCTGGGACCGTAACCTTCAGTCCTCTTATTCAACAAATCTAGAAAGGGGATATTTGAGTTGGGTTTTGAAGGTTGAATAGGAGTTCTTAAAAGGGTTGAAAGGCATGATTCACTTGTATTTCTGAGGGGTTTTTTCAGGGCTGGATCCAAAGATGAATTATGTGGGGTTTCTGTCCTATGAAGTTCCCTGGAGGAAACAGACGTGGGACTATGCTGTCACATTATAGGCCAGCAAGTGTGATCATGGAAGTCTCCTGGGCCCAGTAGAGAGAGATAAAAGACTTTCTGCAGGAGTCATAAGAAAACATTTGGAAAAAGAGACATTTGGCTGGGGGTTTTAAAGCATAAGTTGGAGTTCAGCAGAGGGAGAAAAGCATGTTTTCCTTTGCATATTTATTTATAAATATTTTCTGAGGATTCCAGTGGCCCAGACCCTATTCCGGGTTATGCTGGGGACCTGGAGTTGGATAATACTAAGCCTCCGCCCTCAAACACATCTTAGTCTAAAGGAGGAAACAGACCATCCCAATACAGAGATACAAGTGAAAATGGAGGAAACACGGGCACTGTGGGAACCTAGAAGGGACTACCAACCTAGCTGGAGGATAGAGGCCATCAGAGAAGGCTTCCTGGTGGAGGTGATGCCTTGAGAGATATTAAAGGAAGTGTAAGAGTTTGCCAAGAAGACAACAGAGCGATGGGATTTCTAAGGACAAACCAATGTCTGCATTCTTCATTAATTTTTTTCCTTTCTTTTTTTTTTTTTTTGAGATGGAGTCTCCCTCTGTTGCCCAAGCTGGAGTGCAGTGGTGTGATCTCGGCTCACTGCAACCTCTGCCTCCCAGGTTCAAGCGATTCTCCTGATTCTCCAATTTTCTTTACAAACTATTTAAAAATTAGCCAGGCACAGTGGTGCATGCCTGTAGTCCAACTACCTGGGAGGCTGAGGAGGGAGGATCGCTTAACCCTGGGAGATTGAGGCTGCAGTGAGCTATGATTTTGTCACTGCACTCCAGCCTGGGTGACTGGATGACAGAGTGAGACCGCGTCTCAAAAAAAAAAAAAAAGGTAATAATTATATGCTCAACAGTTATGTGTAGTAAGACTACTTTTTAAATGGAAAGAATGGGGAAGATATGCAAACAAATTTTAACCTACTTTAATTAATTGATGGTGATAGTATTAGCATTGTTTTTCTGAGACATTGAGTTTATAATGTGGGATGAAGTAAATGATCAAAGATGGGATACTATGTCATCTACTGTGTCCTTGACATCAGGGTACTCAGCGCCAAAGAACCTTGATACAGTTGTCCTAGAGAAGAGATTAAGTTTTTTTTTTAAAAAAAAAACAGGCCAGGTGTGGCCAGGCGCGGTGGCTCACGCCTGTAATCCCAGCACTTTGGGAGGCAGAGGCGGGCAGATCACGAGGTCAGGAGATCAAGACCATCCTGGCTAACACAGTGAAACCCCATCTCTACTAAAAATACAAAAAATTAGCCAGGCGTGGTGGCAGGTACCTGTAGTCCCAGCTACTCGGGAGGCTGAGGCAGGAGAATGGCGTGAACTCGAGAGGCGGCACTTGCAGTGAGCTGGATCGCGCCACTGCGAGATCCAGCCTGGGCGACAGAGCGAGACTCCATCTCAAAACAAAAAACAAAAAAAACAGGTCAGGTATGGTGGCTCATGCCTGTAATCTCAGCACTTTTGGAGGCCAAGGCAGAAGGATCGCTTGAGCCCAGGTGTTTGAGACCAGCCTAGCCAACACAGTGAGACCCCATCTCTACAAAAAATATATATGAAATAAAAAGAGAAAGAAAAGAAATTACATTTAGTTGGGTCCAGTAGGTCACGCCTGGAATCCCAGCACTTTTGGTGGATTGCTTTTAGCCTAGGAGTTCAAGACTAGCTTGGATGACATGGCAAAACTCCATCCCTACACAAAATTTAAAAATTAGCAGGGTGTGGTGGCACACACCTATAATCCCAGCTACCCAGGAGGCTGAGTTGGGAGGATCACCTGAGCCCAGGGAGGTTGAAGCTGCAGTTGAGCCATGATTGCACCACTGCACTCCAGCCTGGGCAACATAGTGAGACCCTGTCTCAAAAAGAAAAGTGATAAATTATGTTTAAAAAATAGTTTAAGCCAGATGCAGTGGCTCATGCCTGTAATCCCAGCACTTTGGGAGGCCGAGGCGGGTGGATCATGAGGTCAGGAGTTCAAGACCAGCCTGGCCAACATGGTGAAACTCTGTCTCTATTAAAAATACAAAAACTAGCCAGGCATGGTGGCGGGCACCTGTAATCCAGCTACTCGGGAGGCTGAGGCAGAGAATTGCTTGAACCCAGGAGGCGGAGTTTGCGGTGATCTGAGATCGTGCCACTGCACTCTAGCCTGGGTGACAGAGAGAGACTTTGTCTCAAAAAAAAAAAAAAAAAAGTTTAAAAACAAAACTAAGCAAACCTGTAGTTCTCAATTTGACTTCATCATATTCACTTGAACTGGTGATGTATTTTATACAGATCCAGCCTCTCTGACCACCCAAAAGGCCTAGAAACAGGGAACCCAGTAGCAATGAGTATCCCTATGTCCACGTTGTGATCTGGAAATGCTGTTTCCCTCTAAAAGAAACTGGGGCTGGCTGGGCACAGTGGCTCACACCTGTAATCCCAGCTCTTTGGAAGGCTGAGACAGGAGGATTGCTTGAGCCCAGGGGTTTGAGACCAGCCTGAGCAACACAGTAAGACCCCATCTCTACAAAAAATAAAATTAGCCGGGTGCAATCGTGCACGCCTGCGGCCCCAGCTACTCTGAGGGCTGAGGTAAGAGGATTGCCTGGACCCAGGAAGCAGAGGTTGTAGTGAGCCAGAATTGTGCCACTCCACTCTAGCCTGGGCAACAGAGGGAGACCCTGTCTCAAAAAAAAAAAAAAAAAAAAGAAGAAGAAACGAAACTGGAGCTTCTTCCGAAGTGGCTGATTCCAGATCTGGAGCAGGCAATGAACAAGAGTAACCCAGAACATTTTGTGATACCCATTAGCGGGAAAGGTGGTACAGTTACGTCAAGAGCACGTAGAAGTCAACGTGAAGAGCCTCCCACTGGCCCAAAGTGGGGCAACTTGAGCTTCAATGAGGAAAATAATTGCAACTGATTTAATCCCTTGAAATCTGTTTAAATTCAACAGCAACATTTTAAAAAAATATTAATTAGTTGCTGTGTTAGTTCCCTACGGCCACCATAACAAATTACCATCACAAACACAGTGGCTTAAAACAACACGAATGTATTTTCTCTGTGTTTTTGTTGTTGTTGTTTGTTTGTTTGTTTTTTTGAGACAGAATCTCACTGTCGCCCAGGCTGGAGTGCAGTGGCACGATTTCGGCTTCGCCCCCCAGGGTTCACGCCATTCTCCTGCCTCAGCCTCCCGAGTAGCTGGGACTACAGGCGCCCGCTACCTCGCCCGGCTAATTTTTTGTATTTTTAGTAGAGACGGGGTTTCACTGTGTTAGCCAGGATGGTCTCGATCTCCTGACCTCGTGATCCGCCCTCCTCGGCCTCCCAAAGTGCTGGGATTACAGGCGTGAGCCACTGCGCCCGGCTTTTTTTTTTTTTTCTTTGAGATGGAGTCTCGCTCTGTCACCCAGACTGGAGTGCAGTGGTGCGATCTCGACTCACTGCAACCTCTGCCTCCCGGATTCAAGTAATTCTCCTGCCTCAGCCTCCCAAGTAGCTGGGACTACAAGCATGCACCACCGTGGCTGGCTAATCTTTGTATTTTTAGTAGAGAGGGGGTTTCACCATGTTGTCCAGGCTGCTCTCAAACTCCTGACCTCAAGTGATCCACCCGCCTCGGCCTCCCAAAGTGCTGGGATTACAGACGTGAGCTACGGCGCCCAGCCAGGAATGTATTCTCTCGTGGTCCTGGAGGCCAGGGGTCTGAAATCAAGGTGTGGGCAGGGTTGGTTCCTCTTGTTCGTGCGTCTCCCCTGGCTTCCGGTGGGTGCTGGCAGTCTCTGCTGTTTCTTCATCTGTAGATGTGTCACTGCAATCTCTGGCTCTAACTTTACAAGGCATTTCCCCATCTTTGTGGCTCTGTGTCTCATCTCCTCTTTTTTTTTTTTTTTTTTTTTTGAGACAGAGTCTCGCTCTTGTCGCCGAGGCTGGAGTGCAATGGGTGGATCTTAGCTCACTGCGACCTTCACCTCCCAGGTTCAAGAGATTCTCCTGCCTCAACCTCCCAAGTAGCTGGATTACAGGCGCCCACCACCACATCTGGCTAAATTTTTTTGTATTTTTAGTAGTGATGGGGTTTCACCATGTTGGCCAGGCTGGTCTCGAACTCCTGATGTCAGGTGATCCGCCGCCTCAGCCTCCCAAATTGCTGGGATTATAGGTGTGAGCCACCATTACCTGGTCCTCATCTCCTCTTAAAAGGACACCAGCCATATCAGATTTGAGGCCCACCCTAATCCAGTGTGACCTCATGTTAATCAATTACAACTGCAAAGATCCTATTTCCAACTAAGGTCACATTTCGAGGTTCTGAGTGGACGTGAATTTTGCATGGGAGTCTGTTCACCCCATGGGTGCATGGGGCAGGGCATGGGGGAGGGGCATGGAGCTTCCGTGCCCTCCTGGGAGCGCCACCCTCCTGGTACTGCACATGTTCAGCTTCCAGAAGCTGCCCAAACCCTGTCCTCTTGGGCCTTTTATGGAGACGTCACTGGATAGGCGTGATTAACAACCATGATGATTAACAACCATGATGGTTAACAAATATGATGATTAACAAACATGGTGATTAACAAACATGGTGATTAACAACCACGTAGAAATGTGATTGGACGAAAGGGGTCCGATCTAAACCCAGCAAGGCCTGTCTGTTCAGATCTTTCCTGGCTTCTCTATGCAGCATTCCTTCCGCCTCTGAAATGAGGGTCCTGTGACCCACAGTCACGTTAGAGTTTCTGCCTTCTGCAGGTGAAAGAGGGGGCAGGAGGAGGTTAGAGAGAGAGGTTCTGTTTACTCTAAAAGGGCTATGCAAATTATGATCAAGGAACCATGGACAACCCCCCCCACACACACACACACACGAAGTATATACACAAAGCAATATGACAGGTACAAATTCCCTTGAAAATTCACAAATAAGGCCGCGCGCGGTGGCTCACACCTGTAGTCCCAGCACTTTGGGAGGCCAAGGCTGGCAGATCACGAGGTCAGGAGTTCAAGATCAGCCCGATCAATATGGTGAACCCCTGTCTCTACTAAAAATACAAAAATTAGCCAGGCATGGTGGCGGGCACCTGTAGTCCCAGCTACTCGGCAGGGTGAGGCAGAAGAATCACTTGAACCCAGGAGGCAGAGGTTACAGTGAGCCGAGATCGAGCCACTGCTCTCCAGCCTAGGCGACAGAGCAAAACTTCATCTAAAAAAAAAAAAAAAGAAAAAAGAAAATTCACAAATAAGAAAGATCGGGTGCAGTGGCTCATGCCTGTAATCCCAGCACTATGGGAAGCTGAAGCAGGTAGACTGTTTGAGGCCAAGAGTTCAAGATCAGCCAGGACGACAAAGTGAAACCCCGTCCCTACCAAAAACAACAACAACAACAAAATTATCGGGCATGATGGCGTGCACCTATAGTTCCAGCTAGTCAGGAGGCTGAGGCTGGAGAATCGCTTGAGCCCAGGAGTTTGACGCTGCGGTGAGCTACGATTGTGCCACTGCACTCCAGCAGTTTGGACAAGAGTGAGACCCTGTCTCAAAAAAAAAAAAAAAAAAAAAGAAAGAAAGAAAGAATAAAGTCCCTGGACACAGCTGCCAATTTCCAGGAAACACAGAGAAGAGATAAATAAATGCTGAATTAGACCGTAAGTGTGTGATCAGAAAAATCCAGACCAAGAGGAACTCTACGAGTCTAACAACCTAGATTCTTCAACAGATAAATTGTAAGAAATAGGCTGGGCGCAGTGGCTCACATCTGTGATTCCAGCACTTTGGGAGGCCAAGGCAGGCGGATCACTTGAGGTCAGGAGTTTGAGAGCAGCCTGGCCAACATGGCGAAACCCCGTCTCTACAAAAAAATACAAAAATTAGCCAGGCATGGTGGTGTGTGCCTGTAGTCCCAGCTACTTGGGAGGCTGAGGCCGGAGAATCACTAGATCCTGGGGGGCAGCGGTTGCAGTGAGCCGAGATTGCACCACTGTACTCCAGCCTGGGTGACAGAGCAAGACTCCATCTCAGAAAAAAAAAAAAAAATTGTAAAGGAATAAAAGGGATGGAGGAGGGAACTATAGGTTAAAAGAGACTTAAAAGACATATATCTGGCCGGGCGTGATGGCTCACACCTGTAATCCTAGCAATTTGGGAGACCGAGGCGGATGGATCACTTGAGATCAGGAGTTTGAGACCAGCCTGGCCAACAGGGTGAAACCCCATCTCTACTAAAAATACAAAAATTAGCCAGGTGTGGTGGTGCGTGCCTGTAATTCCAGCTACTCGGGAGGCTGAGGCAGGAAAATCGCTTGAACCCAGGAGGCAGAGATTGCAGTGAGCCGAGATTGTGCCACTACACTCCAGCCTTGGCAACAGAGTGAGACTGTGTCTCAAAACAAACAAACAAACAACAACAACAAAAACCCACATACATCTACTTTTTTAAATGGGTAGGATTCAACTATAGGACCTAGGGATGCTTCTGTATGTAATAAAACTCTAAAGACATACAAGGAGGTAAGGACCTGAGAAGTCAGGATAACATGCTATTTTGGGGAGAAGGAAGAGGTTGTCATTAGGATGAGTGCGTGAAAGGGCTTCTGGAAGGGCAAAGTTCTATTTCTTGACCAAGGTGCTACTGACAGTGATGTTTGCCTTTTGTTAACTCATGACGCCTGTGCGGGATGACACCCGCACACATCCATGTTCAGAGACAGGAAGCAGCAGGGGCCTGGGGCCGAAAGGGTTCTCATCTCCAGCTGCTGGAATAATCAGGAACACTCCCATAATGTTCTTGGTTGAGAATTACTGTGCTAATAAAACTAGCAGAATATTTATTACTGATTTTTTTATTTGATTAATGTTTGGCTCTCTGTATCACCATTTTATTTCATAATAAAAAGTTTGAGGCCAGGCGTGGTGGCTCACACCTATAATCCCAGCACTTTGGGAGGCTGAGGTGGGTGGATCACTTGAGGTCAGGAGTTCGAGACCAGCCTGGCCAACATGGAGAAACCCCGTCTCTACAAAAAATACAAAAATTAACCAGGTGAGGTGGCAGGCAACTGTAATTCCAGCTACTCAAGAGGCTGAGGCAGGAGAATCGCTTGAACCTGGGAGGCAGAGGTTGCAGTGAGCTGAGATCATGCCACTGCCCTCTAGCCTGGGCAACAGAGCGAGAAATGGTCTCAAATGAAATGAAATGAAATGAAATGAAATAAAAAAATAAAATAAAATAAAATAAAATAAAATAAAATGCAGGGGTGATGGTGTATGCCTGTGATCTCAGCTACTCAGGAGGCTGAAGTGGGAGGATCACTTAAGCTTGCGAGGTTGAGGCTGCAGTGAGCTGGGATTTCACCAGCTGGGCAACAGCGCAAAACTCTGTCTCAAAAAAAGTTTTTTAAGTTAAAAAAAAAAAAAAAAAACCCACAAAGGAGAATATGCTAATTACCCAGTCATTGTGTCCCTGTGAGGGTGAAATAAAGTATGAATCAGACTGGGTCTGACTCACTTCCATGTCCCCAGCAGAAGGCCTCGCTCGGAGTACGAGCTGAGTAAATAAACGGGAACTATTATTAGGGGTGTGTTTACACATTTTCCACGTAGCAGCTACTGTTCATTGAGGCCATGTTTCTCAAAATGCTCCCGCATATAACTCCCATCTGAACCACCTGAGATGCCTGCTATAAATGCAGATTCCCAGACTCCACTTTGGTCTTGCTGAGTCAGAATCTCTGAAGGGTGAGAACCAGAGGTCTGCATTTTTTTCCACAAGCTCCCCCAGATGATCCTGGTGCAACCCTTGGAATAGACCCATTCACAGTCAGAAGTAGAATTTATGACATTTAAACAAGTTTGTGATGGTCTCGTGGACTTATTAAAATAAGCAGAAAACTATCCAAAATGTTAAGAGCCAGGGCTGGCAGTGCTGTGGGTGATAAGTCAATAAACTATTGATAAAAATACAAGCTAACATCTGTTGAGTATTTAGTATGTTTCAGGCTCTGTGCTTTGCGTGTGACAATCATCAGCACACTTAATTCTTGGAGGTGCCTGGATTTACCTACCACCTTCCCTCTGAGACTCCACCATGACATCCTTCCTTCCCCTCCTGCTACAGGTAGAGTCACTGACTACAGAGCTGTCAGCTGAGCGCAGTTTCTCAGCCAAGGCAGAGAGCGGGCGGCAGCAGCTGGAACGGCAGATCCAGGAGCTACGGGGACGCCTGGGTGAGGAGGATGCTGGGGCCCGTGCCCGCCACAAGATGACCATTGCTGCCCTTGAGTCTAAGTTGGCCCAGGCTGAGGAGCAGCTAGAGCAAGAGACCAGGTAGGTGAGAGCCGAGGCCACGCGAGAAAGGTGACCTCCACATTCTGGTCAGTGAGAGGAAGGAGGCTGTGTTACAAACACCTGGTTTAGAAACATCCAAAAGACATCATCATAGTAATGACTGCTGGCCTGGCATGGTGGCTCACGCCTGTAATCCCAGCACTTTGGGGGGCAGAAGCAGGAGGATCCCTTGAGGCCAGGAGTTTTCAGAGCAGTCTGGGCAACATAGCAAGACCTCGTCTCTCTTAAAAAAAAAAAAAAAAGCCAGGTGTGTTAGCACATGCCTGTAGTCCCAGCTGCTCAAGAGCCTGAGATAAGAAGATGGCTTAAGCCCAGGAGTTCAAGGCTGCAGTGAGCTGTGATCACAACACTGCACTCCAGCCTGAGTAACAGTGTAAGACCTTGTCTCTAAAAAAAAAAAAAAAAAAAAAGCAGCCAGGCACAGTGGCTCACACCTGTAATCCCAGCACTTTGGGAGGCCTCGGCTTCCAGATCATTTGAAGGCAGGAGTTTGAGACCAGCCTAGCCAACATGGTGAAACCCCATCTCTACCAAAAGATACCAAAATTAGCCGGGTGTGGTGGCCCATGCCTGTAGTCCCAGCTACTGGGGAGGCTGAGGCAGGAGTATTGCTTGAACTCAGGAGATAGAGGTTGCAGTGACCCGAGATTGTGCCACTGCCCTCCAGCCTGGGTGACAGAGCCAGACTCCATTTAAAAAAAAAAAAAAAACAAAAGAAAAGAAAAAGATGCCAGGCACGGTGGCTCACGCCTGTAATCCCAGCACTCTGGGAGGCTGAGGTGGGCGGATCACCTGAGGTCGGGAGTTCGAGACTAGCCTGACCAACATGGAGAAACTGCGTCTCTACTAAAAATACAAAAAATTAGCCGGGCGTGGTGGCGCATGCCTGTAATCCCAGCTACTCGGAAGGCTGAGGCAGGAGAATCACTTGAACCCAGGAGGCGGAGGTTGTGGTGAGCCAAGATCACGCCATTGCACTCCGGCTTAGCAACAAGAGTGAAACTCCGCCTCAAAAAAAAAAAAAAAGAAAAAGAAAAAACAAAGTGTGTAAATGTATGTAAATATTTAAATGATTGCTGATTTTCTGTATCACTTAGGATGCTTTGGGCTACAAGTAACTCGCAGTCTCACTACGAGTATTATTTACATATTAATGTGTCAGTTAGCTATAGCTGAATTACAAACCACTCTGAAACTTAGTGGCTTAAAACAACAATCATTTATTATTGCTCATGAGGGTTTGGCTGGTAAGTTCTGCTGATTTGGGCTTGGTGGGCTTCACTCATCATCTGCTCAGTTGAGGGTCAGCTAGATGGATTTGCTAATCTTGGCTGGGCTTTCTTTTTTTTTTTTTTTTTTTTTTTAACTTTTTTATCTTCAAGAACAGCATGAGTGGTATTGGCTGGGCTTGCATAACTCTAAGGCCTTGCCTAGGACAACTAAGCTAACTTATCTCTGCTCTGTGTGGCCTCTCATCCTCCAGGAGGCTAGCCCAGGATTGTTCATATGACAGAGTCAAGATTCTAAGAGCAAGGGAAAGTGCTAAAGACTCCTTGGGGCATTTGGAACTGGTACTGTGTCACTTCTGCCATTTCCTATTAACCAAAGCAAGTCACTCAGCCTGCTCAGATTCAAAGCAATGGGGAAATAGATATGACTGTTTGATAGGAGCAGCTGCAAAGTCATATTGCCAAGGGTATGGATACAGGAAGGGGTGAGAACTGGGACCATCTGTTGTATCAGTCTAGCACAAAGAGGAATGTCTTTTTTTCAAGTGATAAGAAGTCTAGAGCTAGGCAGCCAAAAGACGGTAGGGCTCTGGATCAACATCTGTGTTGTTTTTTAGTCTTTTCCTCATGGCCACAAAATGGCTGCAATTGCACCAAGCTCCACACCCACAGACATCCATGTTCAGAGACAGGAAGCAGCAGTAGTATGGGGCTGAAAGAGTTTCCATCTCCAGTTGCTGGAACGACCAAGAATACCCCCATAACATTCCTAGTTGAGAATTGATGTGCTAATAAAACTAACAGAATATTTATTACTAAGCCTAATACCTTTCACTCTTCCAATACAATAGATTTTCCTATTGCTCAATACTATTCAGCAACAATAATTACAACAATACTAATAGTTCCCATTTATTGAGGATTTACTATATATCAGGTGCTGGACTACCTGTAAATACCTGTATGTTATCACATAATCCTTGCGAGAGAAAGACCATTGTTATCCTATTTCACATGTAGAAAAACTGAGGCTCAGATGGGCTATAAATGTAGGATGCTGGACTTGCTATTCATCATCTGTACATTATCTCATGGGGAGTAATGTTATTATATTATACATCAAATTTATATAAGGTTCATTCATTCAACAAACAAATATTAAGAGTGTACTGTTGGGGCCAGGCATGGTGGCTAACGCCTGTAATCCCAGCACTTTGGGAGGCCAAGGCGGGCAGATCACTTGAGATCAGGAATTCAAGACCAACCTAGCCAGCATGATGAAACCCCGTCTCTACCAAAAATACAAAAATTAGCCGGGAGTAGTAATGGACGCCTGTAATCCCAGCTACTCAGGAGGCTGAGGTAGGAGAATCACTTGAACCTGGGAAGTAGAGGTTGCAGCGAGCCAAGATCACACCACTGCACTCTAGCCTGGGCAACAGAGCAAGACTCTGACTCCAAAAAAAAGAGGAGTGTACTGTTTACCTTCCCGTGTGCTGGTCACTGAAAAAATTAGACGTACCATGGAAGTGTGTCTAATTACCTCCATAGTATGTCTAATACCACGTCTGGTGGGATTCCCCAAGGTGAAAGACTCATGACCTGGACATGGCAATGAAGGCCTGTGCACTAGAAGGGTTGAAGGGACACAGATGAGGAAGAAGCTGGAATGCCCTGAGATGTAGTGGTTTGGGAAGGGTTTCTAGAGGAGGAAGCACTTGAGCTGGAGCTGACAAGAATGGGATTTCCAGGGCTTAGAGTCCCAAGTCAGTTGGCAGCTTTGTGGGAAAGTCTGGGAGACATCAGGGCATTTGGAGGAGGAGTGTGGTTGGTTCTGAGAGTCTGGGACCCAGGAGACGGATCAGGGAGACAGGGAGGTAAATGAGGCTTGAAGCACACAGAGCCTTGAATACTGGGCCAAGGAACTGTGTTCTGTGGGCAGTGGGGAGCCCTGGGGCAATGGGGAGCCATGGGAGGGCTGTGGCTGGGGAGGGACACGGCCAGCTCTAGGTATAGAAAGATCTCTCTGGGGCTAAGGTGGGAATGGATCAGAGGAGAGAGACTGCAAGCTGGGAGGTTTGGAAGGAGTCTAGAATGATGGTCCAAGCAGAACAAGATGAGGCCTGAGCTGGGGCTGGGGCTGTGAAGATGAACAAGAGAGGATGAAAAAGAGAAAGCAGGGGGCAGAAGGAATGAAGCTGAGGCTATGGGTGGTGGCAGGGGAAGAAGACACTGTTTGGAGCCAAGGCCTGGTGACTGAGGGAATATTGGGTTTTTGGGGGAAGATGCTAAATTCGTTATGGAACATGATGAGAGTGAGAGGCCTCAGGGACAGGCAGAAGGAAATGGCCCCAGAGGTTCATGAGAGAAGTGGTTCTCAGTCCACAGGGTTACCCAGGGGCCCCAGGGCTCATGGGAACTGTAGCTTGAGGTCTATGGGGACCCCTGCTCCATTATACAAATGAGGAAACTGAAGTTCTGAGGGAGTAGATGAGTTGCTTAAAGTCACCCTGCACCAGGTGCAATGGCTCATGCCTGTAATCCCCACACTTTGGGAGGCTGAGGCAGGAGGATCACTTGAACCCAGGATTTCAAGACCAGCCTGGGCAACATGGCGAGACCCCATCTCTACAAAAATAAAAATTAAAAATCAGCCCAGCATGACGGCACACACCTGTAGTCCTAGCTACTCGGGACACTGAGGTGGAAGGATCGCTTGAGCCCAGGACATTGAGGCTGCAGTGAGCCATGATCACACCACTGCACTCCTGTCTGGGCAACAGAGCAAGGCCCTTTCTCAGAAGAATAATAAAGGCACCCTGGGAGCAAAGAATGACCAGATGATTCTTAGCTGAAGAAGTCTCAGCTGGGCGCGGTGGCTCACGCCTGTAATCCCAGCACTTTGGGAGGCCGAGGCGGGCGGATCATCTGAGGTTGGGAGTTCGAGACCAGCCTGACCAACATGGAGAAACCCCGTCTCTACTAAAAATACAAAATTAGCCAGGTGTGGTGGCGCATGCCTGTCATCCCGGCTGCTCGGGAGGCTGAGGCAGGAGGATTACTTGAACCCAGGAGGCAGAGGTTGCGGTGAGCTGGAGATCGCACCTTTGCACTCCAGCCTGGGCAACAAGAGTGAAACTCTGTCTCAAAAAAAAAAAAAAAAAAAAAGAAGTCTCTCTCCTTCATCCTTTTCCACTGCTTAGTGCCTTCCCACTCGCCCCCAGCCCTGTGCCTTCCTCTCAGCACATCTGGGGCTGTTGTATCCGGGGTGGCTGTCAAGCAATCCCGATTGCTAGAGGTCCCATCATATGGACTTCACCCCAGATGTGATGGTCCCTGCAGGAGAGGACAGGTGTAAGCGCAAAAAGAGTGTCCCTTCCCGCTCTGAAGATTCAAGTCTGCTGAAATAAACTGACAATAAATAGATTAACAAAATAAAAGGCATACAAATATATTAATGTGCATGAACACAGGAGCCATACAAAATATAAGACTTTTTATACAGGGCCAGATGGTTGAGGCTTAAGTATCCTCTTTATAGGGGAGAGGGACAAAAAGGATGTATTCAATTGTGGGAGATAGTAAATGATTTTCAGGGGAAAATGAGTGGGCCCAAAGAGTAAACTGTAGTTTGTAAATGATCCTCTTTGGAAACTGAATGGGACCAAACATATACTTATTATAAATCACAACATCATAGGAAACAGGTATGTGAAGTATCCTAGTAGAAGCCAAGGACATGGATGCTGAGGAGAAGGGAGCCTGCATGTCAGTGTTTGGCCTCAGTAAACTGTGGGAACCAGTTAGGGGTTAGGAAAGAGGGAAGAAGCCAATCCAAGAACAAGACGACAGCCACTGCATGAGTCTATGGGGACAAAATCCTAGGTTGAGCCCCTCTATTGAGACTCCTCCTTATCCCTCTCTTCAGAGAGCGCATCCTCTCTGGAAAGCTGGTGCGCAGAGCTGAGAAGCGGCTTAAAGAGGTGGTGCTCCAGGTGGAGGAGGAGCGGAGGGTGGCTGACCAGCTCCGGGACCAGGTAAGCAGCTGACATCATTAGGGAGCAGTGGAGAGTGTGACCACTGGCTGAGAAATTGCACAGGCCATCTCCAGAGGCAATGAGCTCCCATCACAAGAAGCAACTTGCAGGTGCTGTACTGGAACTGAGTGGAGATACCATCTTGGCACTTGGCACATCAGCAGAGGGTTGGAATCAGTGAGTTTGCAATTCATAAATGCTGGCATCTAGAAAGGGCCCTGTAGGGAGCTGAGGAAGCCAGGGCAAGGGAAGAAGTTAAATCCTACCCAGAAGCTAGACCAGGACTAGCTTCTATGTACCAGGCACTGTGCTAAAGACATAACATTTACTGTGTTTAATTCTTATCAGAATGGTAGAAGGAAGGTGCTATTATTTACCCTCCTATTTATGTGAGGAAACTGAGGTACAGAAAGGTGAAGTAACTTGCTCAAAATTATTTAGCTGGTAAGAGGTGGGGTCAGTATTCAAACCTCAGCTCTCTAGCCCCAGAGTGTGTGTTCCTGATTACTTACTGAGCAGTTACTGTGTCATAAGCAACTGCTTTTTAAAAAATACATATTTGCATTTCCTCACTAGTCCCATTTCACAGATGAAGAAACTGAAACTTTAAGAGGATATATTTTGCATCAGAGTCACAGAGATAGAGCCTGGATCAGATCCCAGGTCTGTCTGGACAGAGTCCCTCTGCCCTTAAAAGCTCAGCTGTGCTTTATTCGCCATTCATTCCACAAACAATTATTGAGCACCTGCTCTGTGCCAGACACTGTGGTAGGCATTAGGGATATGGATGTGAACGAAACAGAGGAAGTCCCTGCCCTCATGGAGCTCACATTTTCTGCATAGGATGAGACATAATAAACCTGTAAACAAGCAGATAATTACAGATTGTGACAAGGGCTATGAAGAAAAAAAGTGAAGAGAGAGGAAGACACAGAGGATTGGGGAATCCTCTTCAGGTTGGGAGATCAGGAAGATCTCTTTGAGAAGGTGACATTTAAATTGACACCTGAAGGGTGAAAAAGAGCCAGTCAGAGGGAACAGCAAGTATAAAGGCCTTGAAGAATAGAAATACGTTTGGTGAGTTCAGAACAAAAAGCAGATCAGTATGGTCTAGATAAACATCTGTTGTTATTTTAGTCCTGGTCTAGCTTCTTGGTAGAGCTTAACTTCTTCCCTCACTTTGGCTGCCTCAGCTCCCTACAAGGGCCCTTCCTAGATGCCAGAATTTATAAATTGCAAAGTCATTGATTCCAACCCTCTGCTGATGTGCCAAGTGCCAGGATGGTATCTGCACTCACTTCCAGTCCAGCATCTGCAAGTTGCTTCTTGTGATGGGAGCTCATTGACTCCAGAAAATGTGGGATAGGAAGGTTGAATGATAAGAAATGAGGTCAGATCATGTATGTTCCCTCCCTGAAGAGAGAGGTGGTAGGGTCTGGGGAGGATCTCAGTGAAGTTGGTCTGGACGGTGGGTTTATGGGAAGAGAGAACTGGACAAGAAAAAGACCCTGTGGGACCCGGAATGCCAGGCTGAGGGGCTGGAACCTTGTCCCAGGGGTACTGGGGAGCCATGAAAGGATTGTGAGCAGGAGGGTCTGGGTCAGCTCTGGGTATAGGAAGACCGTTCTGAGGCTGTGTAGGAGACAACCTGGAGGGGAGAGACTGCAGGTCAGGCTAGAGGCTGGCATGAGGGATTTAGGGGAAAAGAACAAGGCCTAAACAGAGAGCAGAGGATGGGGCAGAGAGAGTCAGGGGGCAGTAGGGACGGGGCAGTAGTGGGCTGTTGGGGAGGGAGTGATGACAGTACCTGGAGATGTAACCCGGTCCCCCTGCTTCCATCAAGCTGGAGAAGGGAAACCTTCGAGTCAAGCAGCTGAAGCGGCAGCTGGAGGAGGCCGAGGAGGAGGCATCCCGGGCTCAGGCTGGCCGCCGGAGGCTGCAGCGTGAGCTGGAAGATGTCACAGAGTCGGCCGAGTCCATGAACCGTGAAGTGACCACACTGAGGAACCGGCTTCGGTATGGTCATCCCACGTACAGGCCTGACGGGTGGGCAGCACCCTCACTCCATAAACCCCAGGGACGCGAGGCCGTGCCAGGGGCAACAGCAGGGGGACATGGGATCCACGGGGGTGTGGGGCTGTGGGAACAGCAGCTGTGTTGCGGGAGAGCCAGATCCAGGTAACTTCTTTCTTCCCACACCCATTTCTCCCTGTCTCATCTCTGTGCCCTCATTTCCCACTGTGCACCACCACCTTTCTCTCCTTTCCTCCTCTCTGTGTGTCCTTCGTCCCTCTCTGCTCCCCATTGCTTCTGCCCGTCTCCCTCCATTTCTCTTGATCTCATCTCTCTCTTCCCCCTTATTTTGTTCTCTCTCTCCCTATCTCTCTCTCTCTCTCTCCCCCTCCCTCTTTCTCCTCCCCTCCCCTCATTTCATCTCTGTATCCTGGTCTGTCCTCCCCACAGACGCGGCCCCCTCACCTTCACCACCCGCACGGTGCGGCAGGTCTTCCGACTAGAGGAGGGCGTGGCATCCGACGAGGAGGCAGAGGAAGCACAGCCTGGGTCTGGGCCATCCCCGGAGCCTGAGGGGTCCCCACCAGCCCACCCCCAGTGACCCTACCGTGTCCCCAGATGCACTAACAGATGCGGCCCAGCCCCCTTCCTCCCTGGACCCCACAGGCCCCTGTCCCAGGAACCCCGCCCTCTGACTTCCTGCCCTTTGGAAATGGTGCAGCACTCTGGCATTTATCACCCCCACCTGGGCCCCCTGCAACCTCCCATCAAAGGATGACCCCTAAACACAGAGGGGCGGGGCAGGCAGGGAGGCACGGACTGGAGCTACCTTGCTTGTGGGGGGACTGGGTACGGTTGGCAAGCTGTGTTCCCATCAGCTCCCTGTCCTCCTTTCTTCCTTTGTTATTGATCTCTAGACATTAGGAAGGGAGTGAGACGGCTCCTCCACCGTCCTCAGCCAGTGCAGCCCATTCCGTCTGCTTCTCTCTCTCCCTCCCTCCCTCTCCTTCCCTACCCTCTCACCGTCTTGGCGTCTCTGAGGGTCCCTCTGTGCATCTTTTTAGGGATCTCGCTCTCACTCTCTCTCTACGTAGCCACTCTCCTTCCCCCATTTCTGTGTCCACCCCCGAACTCCTGAGCGACAGAAGCCCCAGGCCTCCACCAGCCTTGAACCCTTGCAAAGGGGCAGGACAAGGGGACCCCTCTCACTCCTGCTGCTGCCCATGCTCTGCCCTCCCTTCTGGTTGCTGAGGGTTCGGAGCTTCCCTCTGGGACTAAAGGAGTGTCCTTTACCCTCCCAGCCTCCAGGCTCTGGCAGAAATAAACTCCAACCCGACTGGACCATCTGTGTGGCTGTGTGTGTTCCTGCAGGGGGTCTCTGATGGGGCAGGATGGGCACAGGCTGCTAGGGCAGCAGGTCAGACAGCCTGCTGGTGAGAATCACAGCTGCATGGGTATACAGGGGCATCCTGTGGATCAGGTGCTTCATAACTCCTTTCCTCCTCACTCCAGTGTATAATGGAAATATTCCCTCCACTATGCAGATGAGGGAACAGTCTCAGAGCAGCAGCATCCCTCACTCCACGCCCCCAGTGAGTGCGAGAAGGGGTGTTGCACTTGGGCCAACTCTTATGTGTTTGCAAAATAAATGACAGGCCTGCTGCAGTGGCTCATACCTGTGATCCCAGTGCTTCGGGAGGCTGAGGTGGGAGGATCACTTGAGCCCAGGGGGTGGAGGCTGCAGTGAGCTATGATTGCATCACTGCACTGTAGCATGGGTGAAGAGTGAGATCCTGTCCCCAAAGCAAAACAAAACAAAAAGACAGCTGTGGTCGTTTGTGCTGGGTGCTGTGTTAAGCGCACAGTTTATCTTAACCCTTAGCACAGCACTACAGGTAGAGATTTCATTGCACTCCAGTGCCTAGAACAGTGTCTGGCACACAGCAGGCATTCACTCAATATTTGCTGAATAACTAAGTGAGGTCCCTCCCACCCTTTTAGAGTGGTGGAAACAGGCTCAGAGAGGCTGAGTGACTTGCCCAAGGACACACAGCTACTAAGGAGTTGAAATAGTTTGAACCCAGACAGTCTGGCCTCAGAGTCAGCACATATAGAGTCTGAGCCTTCAGCCCCTGACCCCACCCTGGGGACCCAGGTCTATCCCTCTCGTGGGAACTAGGCACCCTCGTGTGGGGGCTCACGTTCCTCAGACTGAGTCCTCAGTGACTTTTCAGTTAGAGGTGTGGATCCCCATTTTTGCCATCAGGGAGCAGGTGCTTGCCCTAAATAAGGTGCAAGCCATGGAGTGGATGTCAGGATCACCAAAGCCCATCCTCCCCTTTTTTAAAAAATTGAGAAAGGGTCTCACTCTGTCACCCAGGCTGGAGTGCAGTGGCACAATCATAGCTCACTGCAGCCTCGACCTCCCAGGCTCAAGCGATCCTCTCACCTTAGCCTCCGGAGTAGCTGGGACTACAGATGCCACCACACCTGGCTAATTTTATTTTATTTTTTGTAAAGACAGGGTCTCTCTTGTGTTGCCCAGCCTGGTCTTGAACTCCTGGCCTCAAGCGATCTTCCTGCGTCCTTGGCCTCCCAAAGTGCTTGGATTACTGGCCTGAGCCACTGTGCCCAGCAATAGGGCCCCACTTTAGAAGTCCCAATCCCTCTGTGCGCCCCGGCCGCGATCGGGAGACTTTCCTAGCAGGCACACAGGAGGCCATTTTTAAATGAAAAGGAAACGTTTATTTTGGTGGGGAGTGAGGGTGGGTGGGAAGGAGGCATGACACTTTTTCTTTGGGGAGAGGGGGGTGACATGCGGCAGCTTCTGCATTGGGCGGTTCATGCACCCAGGGTGGGCGTGGGGGAGGCTTGGGGAAGGGGTCACGCCGACCCCTCCCTCCCTGCCCTGCGGGTGGGCTGAGAAGACCCGCCATTAGCACCAGAGTTGGACGATTTGCAGACCTCCCCTCCCCACACTGTCTCCGAACCCCGCCCCCATCCCTGAGAGCGCCCCCTCGCCACTCCCCCCACCAGCGACAGGCTAGGCCCGCCCCGCCCACATTTGAGTGAGAGAAACTTATTGCTGTGTGTGTGTGTTGCGGAGGGAGAGCCGCGGAGCTCAGGAAACCCCCCCCCCCGCCATTCATTCCTCCCCAATCGCCCCGCCCCCTGGCCCGTGTCCGTGCGTTCCCGGAGCGCAGGAGGGGTGCGACATGCGTGTGGGGGGGCGCGTCATGCAGCGCATGCGTGTAGGTGCAGGCACCCTGGCGGCCGGGGGGAAAAGGGGGAGCCGGACTTGGAAAGAGTCCCTTTAGCTCGCTCTCTCTCTCCCCGAATCCCACACTGTTGACTTGGGGGATGGGGTGGGAGGGGAGGAGAATCACGTTTTGTAGAAGTTATCATGATTGTGGTTATTTTGAAAAGCTGAACTAAAAAGCTGGGTACGTGTGGCGGATTGGCGAGCAGGGGGAGACGTTGGGAAGAGGTCAGTACCCTTTGGAAAAGACCCTCACCCCCTTTCCCCGCCCCCTTCGGCTTTCGTGAAGGTCAGGGGAAACGGGGGGGCTTGTTAAAGAAGTTGAACCCTTTGGCAATATAATCAGTCCCCACCCCGTACCCTGGTGTCTGGAGCCCCTAGCCCTTTGCCCCGCCCCCACCAAAACCCGCCCCACCCCTCATCCCTGATTTCACCAGGGTTTAGGGTCCGAGGGAAGGATGGGGGGGGACTCAAAATGCCCCTTGCATAGGAATCGTTGCATCGAGAATCGTGCTCAGTGACGCCCCCCATCCACTCTCGGGTGGGGGGTTCCTGAGGCCGTGGGAGCAGAGGGAGGGAGGTGGCTAATTCCGTGGGACCCCGGCTCCAAAAGGGGGGTCCGCTAAAGAGTCTGGGACCGGTGTGGTCTCTGGGCTTGCGGGAGGTAGCGCATCCTTGAGCCAGGATAGGAGGTGGGAAATGATTTTCCACCCGCGAGCGTGACGCGGTGAGGACCGCTGGGGAAGGGGGGCTGGGATCCCAGCCGAGTTGGGTGTTGTCGGTTCCCAATCTTCTGATATTCCAGTGTCCCTCCCTTCGGGAACAGCCTCTGTGATCATTTGTGGACTACTTTAAATCGAAACACTCTTAACCTAAATAAACCGTGTCTTAGCCAAGCAGCGATGCCTGCACTTACCGGCTTCTGTACAAAATGCGTATTAGAGACAAAACTTTTAAAACAAGTGTTTGTCCTCATACTGCCTCAAACCTTAGCACACCACCAAAGGTACAAATACAACCCTCTGGGAAACACTGGTGTCTGTGAAGAGGGTACCTTTGGGGCACCATCTCAGGGAAGGGACTCAGGGTTAGGCGTAAGACAAAGAGGGTGCTTGGGGAGGGTCTGGTTCCCTGGAATTGCAGACAGGTTGCGCCTATCTTGGAAGTTCTAGCATCAAGGGAACCTGGGCTGGACAAGTCTGTTAGGGCTTTGGGGATGTGGGTGGGGAACAGGCCTGAGGATTTGGGGGTGTCCAAGAAATGTCAGTTGTGGGAAGGATTTGGAGCATCCCAAAGGCTGAATTTGAGCTGAAAAGAGCTGGGTCAGGTCTTGGAGGTTTGAGAAGTGCTGGGATGCAGTTCAGGGAATTTGGTGGGGGTGTTTGGGGTGGCGGGAGTGGGGAGGGAGGGTGGTGCGGGGAGCCTCTGTGTGCAGAGGTTAAGTCGCAGGAGTGTGTGGGGACTGGGAGATGTGGGGTGCCAGGGTCAGTCTCAGAATTCCGGGTGCAGGTCTCATGTCCTGGGAATGGAGGGGGATAGTTGGGGAATTTCGTGTGCTAGGGCCAGATCATCCCAGGAATTCTGGGATAGGAGGTCTGAGTCCATGCAGCAAGAATAGAGGCGAGCAGGTCCCTGGGGGAAGGGGCGGATGAGAGGGTGAAATTCACCAGAGGAATTCTCCTAAAGGCTGAAGGAGCAGGTCCGAAGCCCGCCCCGCCCTCCCAGCATCTGAGCTCAACTCGGCCCCGCTCTACCACCATCTGAGCTCAACTCCGATTTGGGGGTTGGGTAACTGTTCCTCCTTCCCCTACACTGTTTCTAGTTTCTGGTTTGTTTTCTCCTAATCAACACACAGGGTTGGTTGTCCTCCTGGGGTGAAGGATGGGAAGGCTGGAGACCTTAAAGGCCAGCCCGACCCCCGGGAGGTGCCAGCCCCCTTCCCAGAGTGCCTGCCCCTCAAACCCGCGCATGCGGCCCCTGGCGGCTTATTGCTGAGGTGGACTTGGAGTGGGGGCTCCAGGTTAGGGAAGGCATGCAGTGTGTGGGGGGAGGTGCCCCAAGATGTAACTGGCATAATTTGGACTTATTTACACAAGTTGATGGCAGGGGGATGTCCTATGGCTCGTAGAGACCTGAGAAGGCTTTTTTGGGGGAGGGAAGAGTTGGGGGGACGGGCTGTGGCCCCTCTCTCCATCCTGGGGGCCCAGGTTGGGGGTGAGGGGCTCGGGGGTGTCTGCTGGCATCGTCATCTCGGTTGCATATTATTAATGACTTTTTGATTTTTTTTAAAAAAACCCTTTTCCCCACCCCCCACCCCCAGCTCCTTTGACCTTCTTCCCGGTCACCCCCGAGTCCCCCCACAGGGGGGAGGGGAGCGCTAAAGGATGGAGGGCAGGGTCGGGGGAGCGCGGCGGGCGGCCCGGGGAGAGCCAGGGGGGGTGGCAAGGGGCGCGAGGCGCAGGGACACCCCGCTCAGGCCCGCGATGCTGCTGAGGCTGCGGGATTTCTCGTAACCTGGGGGGTGGGGAGGTGTGCAGACACAGGGGGGAAGCACGAAGATGGGGTGCAGGGAAGGGTACGACAGAGAGACCCAAGGCAGGGAGAAAGAGACAGAGAGAGAAAGAAACGGAAGGGGAGGACAACAGATACCCAGAGAGACAGAGAAGGCAAGAGAGACAGAGTCAGGCAGACAGAGACACAAAAGGACGGATGACAAGAGACAGAGATGGACAGAGATGGACCAAGGAGATGGAGAGAGAAAGTGAACACATCGGGGAGTCAGTCAACATCGATGAGAAAGGGGGAGACATCGGGGAGGGGGGAGAGACTCCAGATTAGGAGGCAGGTTGGCACCCACCGAGCCTCCCCCGCCCCATTCCCACCACAGTCCACCCCCCTTCCCCCCCTCCATTGGTCCCCTCATCTGAGGCAAAAGGTGGGGGGCAGCAAGGCGGGATGGTGGGCGGCAGGGGCGTGGGGAGGGGCTGGGAGGAATGCATATGGGAGCAGCCAGCGGAGAGGGCAGGGAACGGTGCAGCCGCCGTGGCGGGGCTGGGGGCTGACCTGGTTGTAGGGAAAGAGGGCAGGCAGGGGGTGGGGTCTGCAAGGGGGCTGAGTGGAGCGAAGCTGGCAGTGCCCTTGGGGCATCAGATGAGAACTCCGGGAGCAGTGGGGGTGGGGTGGGGGGGGAGGGAGGCTCCTGCAGAAGATTCTCAGGATGGGGTCGGGGGCGGGGGCGGTGAGGCGGAGGGCTGGGGAGAGGGACATCTTTGAAGGGTCCGGGAAGGCTCCGAGCTTCTGACGGGTGCGGGAAGACTCTCACGGGCATTCACAGCTAATGGGACTCAAGATCCAGCAGCCGTGTGTGTGGTTTCTGCAAAGCCTGGGGCTGCCTGCAGGGTTCTGCACCCCCGCAGAGAGTTCTGTGGCTTTTCCAGGCAACGCTAAGGGAGCTGTCTGGACAAAAGGTGTCTTGGATCGTAGGAGAGAGGGCTTGGGGGGAGATTTGAAGCCCAGTGTCTTGGGGACACCCCTTCCCAGCCATTCCCAATTGCTAACCTGGGGGGAAGGGGCAGGGGGAACCGAGAGTCTCGCGAGGTCTCAGGCGGTGACAAGAGCTGGGGACAGAAATACACAGAGTCACGGGGGTGAGGAGAGGATGGTCAGCGGAAACCCCCCAACACAGCCTCACTGTTGGGGGGACGGAGAAACGCCGCCGGGATCTCTTCCTCCTCTCTGGTGTTTTCCGCGGGAGGGGAGCAGTGAAATGGGGGGCGGCTGAGACATCAAATATGGAAGGAGCTTCCGGGGTGGCTGGGGAGGGGGAAGGGAGGGGAAAGGATGGGAGGAGGGAGAGTGTGGGGAGGAGTGGGAGCCAGTGATCAGGTGAGGGCAGATGTAGGAGGGAGAAGCAGGGGTGGAGGACAAGCCCGGAGGGAAGGAGGGTCTTGGGAGGACCATAGGGGACAATTAGGGAGGGAAGAAGCCTGGCGCAGTGGCTCAGACCTGTAATCCCAGCACTTTGGGAGGCCAAGGCAAGCAGATCACTTGAGTCCAGGAGTTCGAGACCAGCCTGGCCAACAAAACCCCATCTCTACTAAAAATCCAAAAATTAGCTGGGCGTGGTGGCAGGCACCTGTAATTCCAGCTACTCTGGAGGTTGACGCAGGAGAGTCACTTGAACCTGGGAGGTGGAGGCTTCAGTGAGCCAAGATTGCGCCACTGCACTCCAGCCTGGGCGACAGAGTGAGACCCCATTTCAAAAACAAAAACGAAAGGGTTGGAAAGGGAAGGTTGTGGTAGGAGAGACTCTTGGGGGAAGGAGCATGGGGGGCAATAGGCCAAAGGGGTCTTGTGGGAGGGGGGGTTGTGGGGCTGAAGGACAGCAAGGAAAAGGCTTGGGGAGGGCTGGAAGGGGAAGGATCCAGGGCACCAGGGGTAGAGGCTTCAGCCAACGCCATCAGCTCCAGCCATGATTTGAGTTCAATGAATGGATTTTGGCATCATAGGCAAGAGAAGCAGGGACCTCCCCCACCCAGCCACCCCCACCCCAATCCTCCCTCACCCATAGGCCCACACCCTCCCCACACCCTCTCCCCCTCAATCCCATAGGGGTCCCTCTAGACCTGGGGGTGGGGAACAAAGGGAGGTAAAGGACTGGGAGTGGGTGCAAGCAGGGGGAGGAGTTAGATAGGAGCAGGGAGGGGAGTGGGGGGGTGATGAGATGGAAATGGACAATGACGGGGGTGGGGTTGCAAAAAGGAGAGGTGGGGGGGATGGAACAAGAGGAGCCAGACAGTCCCCCCTCTGGACTAGGAGCCCGGAAGCCTGGGGTCTCGGCCCTTGTGCTCTGTGGCCTGGGGTGGTGGGTTGGTCATGGCCTTCCCTGAGCGTCTGTGAAACACAGGGGTTTAGGTGAGGCCATTCCTGGAGGCCCCCCAGGTTCCCCTATGGCATCTCCTTAGGCTGTGGACAGGGATCCTTTAGGATGTGTCTCTGCATTTCTAAAGAAGATTCTATAGACGGTTGTTGAATGAATGCGTGATGCATCACATACCTTCAGGTGGCTTCCCTTCACGTTTAAGATAAAGTCCCGCCTCCTCACCATGGCCGAAAACCCGTCCTGATCTTTCTCCCTGGACTCCAGCAGCCCTCTCCCCTTGGCCACTGGGATCAGCCTCACTGTGCTCCTTGCTGTCCCTTGAACAAGCCAAGCTCATCCTCCACCCCCTCCCTCGGGGAAGCTCAGGGCCCGTGCACTTGCTGTTTCTTCTGCCTGCCTGGCCCTTTTCACCCTCCAGGTTCTGTGTTACCTCCTCAAAAAGTCCTTTGCAGAGCTCTTTTTCTTCCCCAGAGACAGGGTCTTACTCTGTCCCCCCAGGCTGGAGCACCATGGCACAATCATGGCTCACTGCAGCCTCCCAGACTCCTGGGCTCAGACAGTCCTCCCACCTCAGCCTCCCAAGTAGCTGGGTCTACAGGCATGCACCACCACACCTAAGTTTTTTGTTTTTGAGAAAATGGTCTTGCTCTGTTGCCCAGACTGGTCTCAAATTCCTAGGCTCAAATGATACTCCCATCTTGGCCTCCTAAAGTGCTGGGGTTATAGGCGGCAGCCACTGTGCCCAGCCAGACCTCTTTTAACTGAAGTGGCCAGAGTAATAGTCTTGTTCTTTTATCTTTATCTTAATTGCTTCTTTTCTTCTCTTCTCTTTTTTTCTTTTCTTTTTTTTTTTTTTGAGAGGGAGTCTCACTCTGTTTGTAGCCCAGGCTGGAGTGCAGTGGCGTGATCTTGGTTCACCGCAACCTCCACCTCCCTTGTTCAAGTGATTCTCCTACCTCAGCCTCCCAAGTAGCTGGGACTGCAGGTGCCCACCACCATGCCCAGCTAATTTTTGTATTTTTAAGTAGAGATGGGGTTTCACCATGTTGGCCAGGCTGGTCTCGAACTCCTGACCTCAAGTGATCCACTGTCCTCAGCCTCCCAAAGTGTTGGGATTACAGATGTGAGCCACCCCGCCCGGCCTTAATTGCTTATTTTCTGCTTCTTCCTATGAGGGGCTGGAAACTTTTCCTGTAAAAGGCCAGATAGTAAATCTCTTTGGCTATAGGGCTGTATAGTCTCTGTCCCAGTTATTCCACTCTGCTGTTGTAGCTTAACATGGTTGTGTTCCAATAAAGCTTTGTTTACAAAAACAGATGCTGAAAGATCAGGCCCTCAGGCTGGAGTTAGTTTGCTGACCCCTTACAATCTAGAGATTGTAAACCATGATGGCAGATTCACTCTTTGTTTTATCCCAAATCTGTAGTGCCTGCAACTGTGTTCTCAAGAATCAGTTGTAGCCATGGGTGGTGGCTCATGCCTGTAATCTTAGCACTCTGGGAGGCCAAGGCAGGAGGATTGCTTGAGCCCAGGAGTTCAAGACCAACCTGGCCAACATAGCGAGACCCCATCGCTTGAATCCAGGAGGCAGAGGTTGCAGTGAGCCAAGATTGCACCATTACACTCCAGCCCAGAGGTGACATAGCAAGACGGTCTCAAAAAAAAAAAAAAAAAAAAAGAATCAGTTGCTGAAACAGTGAATGAATGGATTGAATACATGAATGAAAGGAGCTAGGAGTTGGCTCGGATTGTTACAAGGATTAAAGAATATATGTTAAATTCCTAGCATGTGGTAAGTACTTGGTGATATTTGCTGAATGATTCATCTACTAAATAGCACCACACTCTTATCTCCCTCACTTCTGCATGGCCGGCAGGCCCCAGCCTGTCCCTTCTGATCCCTGACCCCTGACTCTCTCGGCCTCGTCCCTTCCTCTCCATCCTCACAGCCCTGGCCCCAGCTCAGGCTTCCACCTGTCACCTCAGCCTCCTCTCCAGCCTCCTAACTTCCAGCCTCCCACCTCTAGTCCATCCTCACAAGACCCCAGAGCTGCCCCTCCCAGCTCACCTGCCTCCTCCCCAGGCCCCTAGACAAGGCTGCAGCCTCTCAGCCTGGTGCCTGCCTCATATCTACCTGAGAATCCTCCCTCCACAGTCTAGTCTCCTAAGCTCTGTCCCGCGGTTCCCTCCAACCATTCCTGTCGATGGGATTTCTTCCTCTGCATGTGGTCAGAACTCCTGCTCAACCTTAAGGCCCCACTGCAGATATCAAGTCTTCCCTGATGCCCGGCCCCGCCCCCTGGGAGTTTCTAGTGTTCCTCTTACTGTCTGTGCTCCCTCCATTTTAGCATACATCGCCTCAAACCGTGACTTTCTAGGTCCGTGTTGGCCTCCTGCTCCAAAGTGGAAGCTCCTGGGGGCATGGTTTTTGTTCATGGTTGAACTCCCCATGCCCAGTACCTGGGACGCGTGGGTGCTGTCTAAGTGCTGGCTGAATTCACAGGGGCATGGACGGATGGCTGAGCCTTTCTCTCCCCATTCTGCACCCAGAAGTGTTCTGGATATGCCCTCCGTTTTTCTGATTGAATTTTTTAAAAAAAACCCTAGGACCCAGGAGGGAGGCAGAGATGTTGATGGGGGTGAGGATGGGGTCGGTCGTTAGGGCAGGTGCAGTGTGGGAGGCAGGGTTGGGTTAGTTCGGGGGTTAGTGAGGAGCAGGTGAGTCCTGGGTAGGTGGGTGTGGGGTCAGTGTCAGGAGCTGGGGGTTAACTGGGTGCAGCTGCCTGCAGTGAGGGGGCCGGAGTCTCGGTCAGTGGGGGCTGCATGTTCTCAGAAGGGTTAGTCAGGCAGGAGTGGGGAGTCTGGGGGTCCGGGGGGTCAGAGGGTGGGGGCTACTTACCCCGGGGGGAGGGGGTTCGTCCACTAGGGGGATATCCAGGCCGCGGCGTTGGCGTTGAGGTCAGGCAAGAAGCTTGGGGGGCCTGGCTTATGCCAGTCTTGGGGGGGCAGTGGGGGAGCACCAGTGGCTGGGGGTGGGGGAAGAGGCCAGAGGGTTGGGGGGAATGGACATGGAGTAAAGACAGGTGAAGGGTCAGTGGTGAGGAAACTTGGGGCGGGGGTACAGGGAAGATCTGGGAGGGAGGCAGTTTGGGGCCAAGGGAAGGGGGAAGGGAAGTCCAGCGCCTCCTCCCCCATCCCCCTCTCCTCCCTCCCCTGGGCAGGGGAGAGAGAGGGAGGGTCCCAGGGGGTCAGTGGGGGGCACCTCACCTTTTCGGATGGAGCCGTCAGGGGAAGGAGCATAGTCGGTGAGGAGGAAGCAGGCTCGGTCCCGGCTGTAGCGGCCACGGCTTCCAGGCGTGATGGGGCTCTTGTCTTCCGGGGACATGGCGGGCTGGTCAATGGCTGGGCAGTCCTCGTGGGCAAGCGCAGCTGCTGCCGGATCCCCATTGGGGCGAGGATCTGCATCCCAAGGGGGTCAGACAGAGATAAAGGGGAGGGTGAGGTGCGGTGAACACATGGTATGGTGAGATGTCTGTGAGGAGCAGATGCTGGGAGGGTCAGCGGATGTTTGGCACTGGAAGTGGAGATTCAAGGGCAGGGTGATGGGAAGGAGTGGCCAGGAGAGTGGCAGGGGGCACAGCTGGGAGAGTGTATCAAGGGGGCATGGCTGGGGGGTGATCATGGGGGGGGTGTTGAGTGCTGGGAAGGGCGACTGCAGTTGGGAAGGGTGGTCTGGACAGGGAGTTGGACAGATTGTGGTGGTGCAGGGAGGTGTTGAGAGCTGGGATGGTGCCAGGTGTGGGGTGCCAGGAAGGGCAGGACTGGGGTGGGATGCTGTTTAAAGATATGGTCTGGAGCTGGCCACAGTGGCTCATGCCTATAATCCCAGCACTTTGTGAGGCTGAGGTGGGAGAATTGCTTGAGGCCATGAGTTTGAGGCCAGCCCTGGCAACATAGCAAAACTCCATCTCTACAAAAAATAGAAAAATTAGCTGGGTATAGTAGTACACGCCTATAGTCCCAGCTACTCTGGAGGCTGAGGCAGGAGGATCACTTGAACCTGGGAGGTCAGCCTGCAGTGAGCCATAATAGTTTCACTGCTTCAGCCTGGGTGACAGAATGAGACCCTGTCTCCAAAACAGATGAAAGATAAAAGATGCCAGGTGTGGTGGCTTACGCCTGTAATCCTAGCACTTTGGGAGGCCGAGGTGGGTAGATCACTTAAGGTCAGGAGTTCGAGACCAGCCTGGCCAACATGGTGAAACCCCATCTCTACTAAAAATACAAAAATTAGCCGGGCATGGTGGCGGGCGCCTGTATTCCCAGCTACTCCGGAGGCTGAGGTTGCCGTGAGCCAAGATATTGCCACTGCACTCCAGCCTGGGAGACAGGGTGAGACTCCATCTTGGAATAAGAAAAAAAAAAGAGAGAGAGAGAGATGGTTGTGGATGAAGCAAGCCGGGTGTTGGGGAGAAGGTGAGGCAGTGTTGCGGGGTGGTTGGCTGGAGCGAACTTCGGGGGGCTTCGCTGAGGTAGGGGTAGGGGGTGGAGGGATGGCTGGAGAGGATGTGGCAGGCTAGGAAGTGGCTGTTCAGGGAGGAGTGCTGGACTCTGGGAAGGGCACCAAGGGGAAGGGCTGGGTTAGGTGAGAGATGGGAGGTGGCACATGGGGGTCCCCTAGGCTCTGACTCCAGCTATTTTTAATTGGTGTGAAACTGGGTCAGCGGCTGAGGGAGCAAGATAGGGGCCAGGTGGCCCAGCTCCCTTTCTTGACCTACTTAAGGCGGGGCAGTGCCGGGGGGCGGGGGCACCAGCCTCTCCTTCCTCCCAGACTCCCAAGCCACTGCCTCTGAGGCATAGACACCCCCTGGGGGAGGAACACACACAGAAGCACAGGTAACTTTCTTCTCCCTCCTCTCTCTTGCTCATCTCTTCCTCTGAGCAGCACCTCTCTGGATCTCTCTCCGAGACCCTCCCAGGCTGCCCGCAGCAAAGCCGACTGACCAGGCCCTGGTTTCCATCCTGCCCTGGGGGCTCTGCCCTGGCCTAACTCTCCGTTTTGAAGTCTGTCTGCCTCTTGGGCTCGCTGTCATTAGAACCCAAACTCTCTGCCGCTGACCGCCCCCACCTCCGCCCAAAATCTACATCCCATCTCTCTCTGGTCTCCATGACAATCTCTCGGTTTCTGACTCCCCGCCTCAGACCCTGTCGGCTTCAGTCTCTCTTCCCTCAGGGCTGTCTCCCGGATGCTCAGATGCTGCTACGTTCCCTGGGGTTCTGCCTCGGGTCTGCCTGTGATTTGTGTGAGACCCTCTCTCTGTGTCTCTGAGCCCCACTCTCCTCCGGGTCCCTCTCTCTGCACAGCTGATGACACTGCCTCTGCCTCGCCAGCCCCTCTGAATACCCTGCAAATCTGTTTCTCCCCAAAACTCTTTCCCATGAAACCTATGTCTCTGTGTGATTATCTGTGCCTCCTTCTTCGCCTGAGCTCCTGCTGTTGGTTTTTTTCTCTCACCTCTTCGACGCCGACCACCCCAGGCTCTCTGAACCCCGGCAGCTACCTCCCCAGTCCTCCCCAGGTCTCCACCTGTGCCCCTGGCCCCTGATGCCCAGGCTCACCTGCCCGGTTGATCTCAATCACCTCCTCCTGAGCCAACGGGCAAGGCTCACCGGGGGCCGGCAGAGGAGGCAGCCCCATGATCCCCAGCCCACCCGCTCCCCCCCTGAGCAGCCCGGGGTGCGTGTGGGGCCCCGCTGGGTAGGCCCCGGCCACAGTCACCCCCAAGGAGGGTGGGGTGATGGGTGGTGGTGGGCTGATGCCCCCGCTGCCGTGGTGCGGGTGGGGCGGGGGTGGCGGGGGTGGGTCAGGCTTGCAGTAGTTGGGCGAGCCCGGTTGCGGGGGCCGGGGGATGTGTTTGTTCTTCTTCTTGGGCAGCTTCTGCTTGGCCATGGCCAGCGAATAGTACATGCCAAAGTTGTTGACAATGACGGGCACGGGCATGGCGATGGTCAGCACCCCCGCCAGGGCACAAAGCGCCCCGACCAGCATCCCCGACCACGTCTTGGGGTACATGTCTCCATAGCCCAGGGTCGTCATGGTGACCACGGCCCACCAGAAGCCAATGGGGATGTTCTTGAAGTAGGTGTGGTTGGAGCCCAGGATGTCATCGGGGTCGGCGCCAATGCGCTCAGCGTAGTAAATCATGGTGGCGAAGATGAGCACCCCCAGGGCCAGGAAGATGATGAGCAGCAGGAATTCGTTGGTGCTGGCGCGGAGTGTGTGTCCCAGCACGCGCAGCCCCACGAAGTGCCGGGTCAGCTTGAAGATGCGCAGGATGCGGACGAAGCGGACCACCCGCAGGAAGCCCAGCACGTCTTTGGCGGCCTTGGAGCTGAGGCCCGAGAGGCCCACCTCGAGATAGAAGGGCAGGATGGCCACACAGTCAATGATGTTGAGGCTGCTTTTAAGAAACTCCACCTTGTCTGGGCAGAAGGTGATGCGCATGAGGAACTCGAAGGTGAACCAGACCACGCACACCCCCTCCACGTAGGTCAGGAAGGGCTCCGTCTCCACCTCCACGTTGGTGATGTTCTCCGGAGGCGCCCCGGGGATCGGGGAGGCCTGGGTCACCGTCTTGTTGCTGATATGGATGAAGCCCTCGTGGGTTTCCAGGCAGAAGGTGGTGATGGAGATGAGGATGAAGAAGAGGGAGGCGAAGGCCACATACTGCAGGGCAGGGAGGGAGAGAGAGGGGGAGAGGTGACCTAGGCATCGGGTTGGCCATAAAATCCAGAAGACCCTTCCAGTGCCCCCTTCCCCAGCCTCTTGGGCCCAAACTCTGGGCAAAATCCAGGTGTCTCAGCCCCATGGCTCCATCACTTCCAGAATCCCATTCTCCCCTCTAAAGCTAGCAAAAGGGGAGAGAAAGGAACAGAGGCAGTTGGAGAAGAGCTGGCCCCAGCAGACGCAGCAGATGGGCAGCTTCTTTCCTTGGAAACATTTCTGGCCCCTTGCTGTTTCCTAGACCACCTCCCCCCACCCTCCTGTTCCCTGTGTCCTATTTCAGGGCTCCTCAGCAGGGTCCACAGGTTCTGCTGTGGGACGGGAGCCACCGGACCTAAGATCACACATCCTGTGTGTCTTGGAGGCTTTAGGGCTCAGCTTGGAGCTGAGCAGAGGGGAAGGGGAAAAGGTGGGCAGGGAGGCAGAATCATGAGGTGGTTAAGAGTCAGACAGCCTGGGTATGAATCTGGCTTTTAACCTGTCAAAATTGGGCAAGGAGATTGAGCTTTCTGAACCAGAAGTTTGTAGTGGAATTGTTGTGAGGATTAAATTAGATGAGCATACAAAGGACTTGGCTCCAAACACAGTGCTTGGAGCAGTGCCTGGAACACAGTAAGAAGACCTGAGCTGTTGTTAGGGTATGCAGGCAGCAGTTAGTTGGGGGGCAAGGTCAAGGCCTCACCCAGAGAGGACAGGGCAGTGGTGGTGCCACAGAGGGGAGCTGGGGGTCAGGGCCCTTAAGGGAGGAGGGGTTGAAGGGTTAAGCCTGCAAAAATGGAAGAGGAGATAAAAGAGGAGAGTCAGGCAGGGTTTAGGGCCCTGCAGAGGAAGGAAGAGTCACTGGCCTGGACGCTGTGGGAGAAGGCAGAGCCAGGGCCAAAGAGAAGTTAGGGCATTTGCCAAAGGGGCAGAGGATGAAGGGTGAAGGGTCCTGAGCCATTTCAAGATGGGGATAACCAGAGTCCTGCCACACAGTGATGTGAGTTTTGATGAAGGCCTAGAAGAGGAGGGAGTGGGGTCAGGGTCTTGGAAAAGGAAAGCAATGGGCCAGGCCCCTAGAGATGTCATGGGCTTTATCAGATATGCAGAAGGGTGGGAGGGGAGAGGAGTGCATTGGCGAGGGAAGAAGACAGGTGTTATAGTAAAGAGAGGGTTTTAATCCTGTGGGTAGTGGAGGAGGGAGGCCATGGGGAGTTTTGCTACTAATCAGGGGCGCAGAGCACGGGGAGGCCACTGTCGGACCACAGAGAAGACCTTGGACTTTGGGGTGGGCCAAGGGCCAGCGCTGTCCCTCTGTGCACCCCCCTTCCTCCACAGGGGTTGGGCTCTGGGCTTGACTTCACTGAGGTGCAGAGCTGGAAGTAGGGGGTGGAGAGTTTCAGGGCCACAGAGAGGACCCTGGAAGTTGGGGTGGGCTGGGGGCTGGCGCAGGTCCTCTCTGAACTCCCCCCACCCCCACCTTCGCTTCTCTGCAGTGGTTTGAGGCCAGAGGCCTTCGCAGAGCGCATGCCTGGTTCCCCGCCCCCTCCGAGCCGGGCTCGCGGCTCTAGCTGCGGCACTGCAGTGGGGGCGGGCCAGCCGGGCCGGGGGGCGGGGCGCACGGCGGCCAGTACCGCGGACAGCTCCCCCGCCGCAGTGCGCAGCCGCAGCGGCTCGGGGCCGTCTTAACCCCTTCCGGGCCGGAGCCTAGTATTCAACGCGCAGCCGCAGTGTTGCTGCTTTCCGGCGGGAGGCCAAGGGCCAAGAGTCTAATTAACTCCTTCCCTCCCAGGGCACAGGGAAAGGTGGGCACCCGCCGCAGTGCGCAGCTGCAGAGGCTGGACGGCGTCGGGCTGGTTTAACCCCTTACTCCAGGGTGTGTCAAAAGCAGAAGGGGTAGGAGGACATGGAGTCTCTGTAAGACGGAAAGGAGTGATTACGAGGAAGGGGGCGGGGGCAGGGGGCTGTAGGGTCGGACCCTCCACTTTGCTTTGGCCTCAGCTCCCAACTCTCTCAAGCCATCTCACTGGGAGGCTGGAAAGGGCTCGGCACACCTTGGACACCCAAAACACACTGGCGGAGTAAATGAGTATCTCCCGTAGCTGTCCCGAACACCTAGCCTGACCATCACAGAAGAACTCTAACTTCATCCCGCCCCTCACCTCAGCACCCTTCAATGGGGTCACAGGAGAGAAGGGCGCCCCAGGCCATGGGGAAAGGAGCCGCTCAGTGTCTTGAGGGGGCATCTAGGGCCATGTCCCCTCCGCACCTCCTCTTCCCCACCTCCCCCCATCCAACCCCAAATCTCGCCAACTCAGCGCTTTCTGGGGACCAAACTTTATGCGGTGGTTCCAGGCGCCCCCCCGCTCCCTCCCCCGGCGCGAATGCGGCACTGCGGCTCCGCGTCCTCACCGGCTCAGGACGCGGCACGGTGGGGGGAGGGGGCCGAGACCTGCTCCTCTGGGTGTTTGGGTCCCCAGGAGCCCAGGAGGGGGTCCTGGGATCGCTCTTATTTCCCCCATTTCCAATTGCCCCCATTTTGCACTGCCCCCCTTTTCCACCACATTCTCCCTCCGGGGTCCCCGGGACAGGGAGGAAGTTAGTAGGAGGAAAAGGTTCAGGAGAGAACCCAGGGGGAGGGTAGTCATTTAGCCTAGGAAGTTATGGATGCTTGAGGAAAGTTTTCTGGGAGCGATGGAGAGAGCTTTGGGGGAAAATCTGGAATTTGGAGAGAGAGAAGGCTCTTTGGTTCACTTTGATGGAGGAGGACAGACTGAGGGGCTAGTTCTGGGTTTTGCACAGGGGGGGTTCGAGAAAGGAAGAGGGCAGATGGAAGGAATCCCAGGGCAAGGTAGAAAGAATTGTAAGTTATTTTGAGATGAAAGTTTTAGGGCTGATGACTTCAGGGGCATCCCAGGGTTTGAGGTTAGAAAAAGTTCTAGAGCCCGAGGGAAAGTCACTTAAACTAGGAAAGGGGCTGTGGGGGCTTTGGATGCGGGGAGTCCCAGGGATAGAGAGTGCACTGTGCAGTTAAAATGATGGAGGAGGAAGAACAATTCTGGAGGACATGTGAGGGTTCTGGAGAGGAAAGGCATATGATGGGGGCATGGGATGCTTCTGGAGACACTGAGGAGGAGTGTGAAAGGCTTGGGGGAAGTCTGGAGCTTTATGGGGAAAGTCCTTGGGATGGGAGTTGGCGTGGAGGTTGAAGAGTGTTGAACACAGAGTGAACACAGAGGGGGCCTGGAGGTTCCAGCGGAGAAGATGCCCCAAGACTCAGTATTGCAGTGAGGGGGAGGTGAAAATGTCCAGGCAAGAAGAAGTGGAGGTTCAGAGGGGTCCAGAAGGCTGTGAGGTTGGGGTGGGGGAGTTTTCTGAGACTTTGAGAGCAGAAGATACTGCAGGAAGGGGGTGGAAAAAATAATCAGGAGATTCAAACTTGGAGAGAGAGGTCTTCTGGGAGAGGGGCCACGGGGTGAATCACGGAGGTGCTGGGAGAAACTGAGAGTTGAATAGGGGGCCCCAGAGAGTCTGGAGAAGGCAGGGAAAGTGGGGGACAGGGCTCACAGGGCCTAGGAGAATTTGAGGGCTGAAAAGGGATGTCTTGTGAGGGGCTGGGGAAGGTCCAAGAAACCAAGGGCTGGACGGTGACCAAGGGTAGTGAGAAGAGATTTGGAGGGGCCCAGGAGACCTGAGGGTTAGGGAGGGTCTCAGAGGAGCCCAGGAAAGGCGGGGACCGGGTTCTTCAGAGAAGTACGGGAGATTCACGGTCTGGAGGAAGTGTCTAAGGGTCTAGGGTGGCCTTGACGGGGGAGGGGGAACTTTGGAGGGGTCTGGAAGAGCCTGAAGGTTGGAGATCCGTCTTTGGAGGATCTGGGGGATGGCTGCGAGAGGGGGGTGTGTTCGGAGGAGCCCAGGAGACTCAGGATTGGGGAAGAGGCTTCTAGGAGACTGAGAAGCCTAGAGGGACCCGGAGGGGTGGAGCTGGGGCTCTCCTGGGAGACTGGGGGCGCCTGGAGAGGCGGGGGTGGGGTGGATGGGGGCCCCAAGAGCGCGCTCACCCTGGCAGCCCGCGACGAGTAGGGGTCCTCGAAGAGCGCCCACACGCGGGGCTGCCAGCGGCGCCACCACGTGCCGCCCGCGCCGCCCGCGCCCCCTGGCGGCCCCCCGGCGCCGCCGCCCGCGTCCTGGAAGCAGAGGCGCTTGAGCTCGCCGCCCGCTCCGTCCAGGCCGCCGCCGCCCGCGCCCGCCTCGTCGTCCAGGCCTCCGTCGTGGGCGCCTGCGGCGTTGGCGGCGTTGGCGGCGCCCGCGGGGTCGGGCGCCTCGAAGGAGTCGAGCGCCTCCTCAGCGTCGCGATGCTGCCGGTAGGTCATCCAGCAGCAGGCCTCCACGTCGGTCTCGTCGATGCCCCAGAAGCCGAGCTCCTCCTCAAACAGGGGCCCGCACACGTCGGCCGGGCAGTGCAGCTTGCCGGTGCGGTAGTAGTTGAGCACGTACGCGAAGACTCCCGGGTGCCGGTCAAAGAAGAACTCGTCGGCGCCCGGGTCGTAGTCGAAGCGTGCCGCCGCCTCGGGCTCCGTCAGGCCGGCCAGCCGCGTCCCCGGCAGGGTGCGCAGCGTCGAGCGGTACGTCTCATGGCGCACGCCGCCCACGTTGATCACGATCTTGCCGCTGTCGCCACCGCCGCCGCCGTGCCGCCCCATGGCCGCCGCCGGCAGCCCGGGGCATGGCTCGGCGTGCCGGCCCCCGGGCCCGCGGGGTGCCGGGGGGCCCGCCGGGGACGCGGCGGGGCCGGGCTGCGCAGGCTGCTGCTGCTGCGGCGGCAGCGGTGGCGGCGGCGGGGACTCGGGCGGCTGCGGCGGTGGCGCCGGCTGCTGCTTGCTGGCCCCCTGGCGCCCGCGGAAGGACGAGACGCAGACTGAGCTCAGCATTGGACGGGGGGCGGGGCGGGAGGGGCGGGGACGCAGGGGGGCGGGGACGCAGGGGCAGAGACCGACGGGATTGGGTGGGAGGAGGAGCGAGGTAGCGGGGGCGAGGCTTAGGGGAGAGGAACCAAACTGATTGGCCTGGGGGAGGTGGGGCGGGGCTGTGGCCGGGAGGAGTGGGGCGGGCACTCTAACGCGACCCAGCTGGACGAGGCGGGGCCGCCAATGAGACGCAGCGATTGGCTCTTTCTAAGAGAGCAGGGCGGAGGGGCGGGGCGTCAAAGGAGGCGGGACCAGTTACTACTAATTGTGTTCGGCAGCACTGGTAGCCAGGGGAAGACGGGGCTAGATACGAGAGAGAGACTTTACTGAACTGAAAAAAGTGCGGGCGGGGTAGAGGGAGGAGGGGACACGTCCAAGCTATTTAAAGAAGCCCGACTGGCCTGGAGGGGCGGGGCCACCATGAGAGAGGCCGTCCTGATTGGGCTGAGAAAGGGGCGGAGAGAAACAAAAGAGATCGCACGCCCTCACCTAAAACACCGCTAGGCAGGACCTGGCGGGGAGGAGCATTGCTTGGAAGAGACAGGGCCGCAGAAAGTAGAAACAGTTCAGATGAGACTGCACTGGGGCGGGAACTAGAGATGGAGGACTTTCCCGCGCAAGGGTAACAGGCTGGACTGAAAGGGGACACGGGAAGAACAAAGACTTAGACTCGGTGAGAAGGCGTGGAGACTTGAGAGAGGCCTGGAAACCCGAGAGAGTCTGGATAGGCCTAAGGGAGGGGGGACTAAAAAGGGGGCGGGGCTGAGGCTCCAAGGTGGGCCTGGTTAGTCGGGGCTGGGCCCGGAGAATGAGTGTCCGGCTGGATGAGTGGTACTGAGGAGGGTGAGTGGGGTCGACAAATAGAAAACGTCTTGAGGCAGGGCGCAGTGGCTCACGACTGTAATGCCAGCACTTTGCGAGGCTGAGGTGGGTGGATCATTTGAGGTCAGGAGTTCGAGACCAGCCTGGCCAAAATGGTGAAACCCCGCCTCTACTAAAAATACAAAAATTAGTTGGGCGTGGTGGTGGGTGCCTGTAGTCCCAGCTACTCGGGAGGTTGAGGCAGGAGAATCGCTTGAATCTGGGAAGCAGAGGTTGCAATGAGTCGAGATCGCACCACTCCACTCCAGCCTGGGCGACAGAGCGAGACTCTGTGTCAAAAAAATAAATAAATAAATAAATAAAAGAAAAAACGTCTTGAATGGGCGGTAGGAAAGAGAGACTAAGGGAGGAGCGGGGCTGTGAGGGGCTTGAAAGCAACCAGGGTAGGCGAGGGCAGGGCAGGGCTAAGGGAGGGTAGAGGAACGCGAGAGGTGGGTCCCAAGGGAACAATGAGAATACAAAGAGTACAAAGCTACTGGGCTGGATGGAGGGGAGGGACCTGGAACGGGGAGTCTTGGGGATCAGAAGACCTGGGAGAGGGCACTGCCTAAAGGTCACAGGGTCCTCAAAGGGCGAGGCGAGAACTTCTAACGAAGGCTACACCGCGGCGGACTGCAGATTGGAGGACCGAGGGTAGATGAGGACTGGTGAGGAGGGGGCACGCAAGGAGGCAGAGAGGACGGGAGAGGGGAGAGGCCAAAGCGCCAGGAAGCACCGTCAAGACCGAGGCAACAGGCAGGACTGATAAAAAAACGGGGTGGGCTAGGAGTCTGAGAGGTCGGGTTCTGGGGAAGAATGGAGAGTGAGGGGCGGGGCCAGAAAAAAGGGACCTCCTCGGAGCGGGCCGTCCCCGCCCCCTGGGCGGTCCTAGGCTCCGAGAGGCAGAGCGCAGGCTCAGGGGGCTGGGGCGGGGCCAGCGGCTGTGGCTGGGGCTGCGGAGGGAGGAGGCGGTGCCTGCGGGAGCGAAGGGGGCGGGTCAGGGGGCTGCCGGCACAGTTTCTGGCCCGCTGCTTCCTGCTGCAGGTGCGGCGGCTGGTTCATATCGCCTCCCTACCCCATCCCATCCCCCGCTCCCGTTTCTGGGTTTCTTGGCGTCTCTTTTTCTCCCTTGAGTATTTGTGCCGCCGTCTCTGTTCCCACCCCTCTGAGTCTCCGACCCCTCGTTTGTAAATGTGCCCTCCTGGGTCTCTGATTCTGTCCCCCTCCTTCTGAGTCTTTGCTCCTCTTCTCTCTAGGCCTCAGTCTCTCCTCCCCGGTGTCTCAGTCCCCGCCCCCACCCCAGCTCCCCCGAGTCTCTTTCTCTTGGTTTCTGTACCATTTTATCAGGGGTGTGCCTCTCTGTCTGGGGCTCTGTACCCCACTCCCTGGGTCTTGTGTCCCTGTCGTCTACTCCCTCCCCGCAACCCGCTCTGTCCTGCCTCCTCTCTGGGTCTCTGCCCTTTCATCTGAGTCTGTCTCCTCCTTGCTCTCTGACAACCTCTTTCCCCTCCCTCTTCTTCTCCCCCTTCTTCTCCCCATCTCTGGTGTATTTCCCCCTCTTCCGTCTCTTTCCCTCCTCTGTCTCTGCTCTTTCTCTTGCTGGCTCTCTGTTCTTCTCTCTCTCCCTCTAAGTTTCTGCCTCTTCACTTTCTCTGTGTCCCCTCCCTGGGTCTCTGTTCCTCCTATGTTTCACCTTCTTCTGGGTCTCTCTCTTTCTAGGTCTCTGTCTCCACTTCCTGGGGACCCTGTCCCCCTCTCTCTGGGTCTCCGTTCCTTTCTCTCAGACCCCCCATCACCCTTTCTAAACCCCATCCTGGCTGGGACTGCGTCACTGCAGAGAGAGTTGCAGAAGTGGGGCCTGTCCTGCAGCCCAGGAAAATCGTTGCCCTCACTCCCCAGACCCAGGGCTCTCCATTGCACCCAATCCATCATGGCCTTCAGCTTCTGATGGAATCCAAGAGGGCACAGAAAAGACATAGATACTTCCTACCCCTTCCCCGAATTCTGGTGCACCCCCAGGCAAAAGCAGCGAATCCTGAGGTGAGGGACTGGGCTGGGGCTGGATGAGGCTCCTGGGCAATTGGGGGTGGGGTGGTGGAGGCAGGAGCAAGGGCTGGGTAGGCACTATGAGCTAGGTAAGGACCTCGGTCAGCCATCCTCCTCCACACTCCCCCCGCAACCCTGCTTTTCCCTTCTGCTTTTGACAGCAGCCAGGCACAGTATCAAGTGGCTAAATCAGCGTTTTTTTGCAGAGGTCAGAAGTGTGGGAGAAGGTGGGGGCTGTGGGGAAAGGGGCTGGAAGAAGGAGGAATGTGCGATGCGACTCAGGATGAGACGCCATGGGAGGGGAAGAGGCAGCGGGCCGGGAGTAGCAGGCTGGTCCACACTCCATCAGGCCCTGGGAAACTTGGATGCCAGCACTCCCTCATGGCCCTCCACGGACCCCACCAGGGTCTATGGGAGGATTTGTGAGCCTGGAGTCTCCACCCACCCATTAGAGAGGAGGGGGCTTCTGGAAGCCTCAGGAGGGCTCCAAATACTGGACACTCAGCTATGTTCACAGACCAGGAGGAAGTAGACTCGACTCTTGACTAGGGACACCAGGAGGGGAGAGGCCAACGTCTGTTTACGTTTTCAGTTCCTTTCCCCACCCCTACTCCTCCCAATCCATCCGTTCCCAGGCCCTCAAGACACAAAATTCCTGAAAGCTCCAACTCCCATCTACGTCATCCTCGGCGTCCCCTGACAACCCTCCCTCCCCCATTACCCCAGGCCCTGGAATTGGGGAAGGGTCTTCCCCTTCCTGACTTCTAGGACCCCTTCCTTGTTCCTCTGCCCCCATTCCCACTCGGTTCCATTCGGAGCCTTGGTCTCTGGACACCAAAGCTGAAAATGTGAGAACTCTCTGCCTACGATCCTTCGTCCCCTAAAACGCTCCAAGTACCTTGGCCCCCAAAAGCTCAGAGTCGAGGGGAATCTCTCCGCTATAATCTTTGGGTCCCTGGATCCCAAGTCCCCCGTCTCCAAAACTAGGATTCGGGCTGTCTTACCGCCCCCGGACCCTGAGCCTTCGCCCCCTCCCCCGTACTCACCCCAAGTCGAGGCGAGGCGGGGATGGGGGAATCCGGGGCTCGAGATGGGGGGAGGGGTGACCCAGCCCCGGCAGCTCTGGGCAGCAAGAGGCTGCGGAGGGGGGAGTGACATCACCGTCGGAGGAGGGGCAGCACCGCTCCCCCAACCCAGGGGCTTCAAGCTCCGCCTTTATGGCGGACCCCGGGGTCCTGGAATCCCAAAGGAGAGAGGAGAAACAGGAGACGTGGTCGGAGAGAACGGTATCCCCGCCCCTTAGAACAGGAACTGGTAAACCCTTACCAATTACAGCCACCCCCTACTGCCACCTGTCGCTGCCGTCGCGACCTGTCGCCTCCCACGCATGTTGTGGCTGCGCCCGCCCCCGTCAGGGCGTGACCACGGCGTGGACTACAACGGCCGTGATGCTCCACGGAGCCGGGAGCCTTTGACGAAAGGCAGCGTAGGCGAGGGGCTTCATGGGACTCGTAGTACAAGACCCCTCACAAGGGTGCGCCCTGGAGAAAAGCGGTGATACCCTTTGCCTCCCTCTCTTACCCAACTCCGTGGGTGCATGCACAAAGCTTTCTCTTCAAAAAGTACGCTCTGAAAAGAAGCAACCTAGGCAGGTTCGTTCAATGGAAATATTGGATTTTTACTGAGTAGCGCTAGCTCTGCTACCCGTTGCGCATGCGCATCACCTGGGCGTCACCCGCGGTACTGCGCCTGCGCGGTCTCGCGCCTTCCCAGGTCCGCTCCGCGAGGGCGAGCGCGTGCCAAGCCCACTCGTGCGCCGCTCTTCATGTCCCCGCGGTCGAAGACGGCCACATACGCCCCCAAGAAAACGTCGCCGAGGATCCACACAGGTACTGGAGGCGAAGCGATGTCCAAGGCCCGGAAGCCGGACAAGCAGAGGCGGACGTCACCCTGAGCAAACTGCAAGGCGACAAGGCGGCAACTGGGTGTCCAGGCCGCAGGAACCACCATTTCCCTGGGAGTCCGTGCTCTCTCCGCCCCCAACCCCGGGGACAAGAAATGTTTCTGTGGCCCCTTCCAGTCCTAGTGTTGTCTAACTCCCAGCTCCACCCTCTCAACTCCAGTCATATTACATCACTGTGGCGTCATTATGACGGACACCTACCTGGATGACGTAATCCTGGGCCGTGAGATTAAACCAGACCCCCGCAATGAGGAGTGAGACTGCGGGGAGCTTTGGGATTTCTGAGCACTGGATGATGTACTTGGGGAGGAGAGGAACACGTGAAGATGGGAGATTCCTGCTCTGCTAAAATCCCATCCATGGCTCCCCAGTGCCATGGAGTAATGTTCATATTGAGCACCTGGGTATTTAGCACCGTGTGTGGACAGCCCTGTTGCTTAGGCTCCTCTCATCTAGTCCCAAACAAAACTGCATTATCATCTCCCCCAACACCCCCCCCCCCACCCCCGCACTCCCACCCCTACTTCACCATCCACTGAACCACTTAGCATAGACACTTGGGAAGTATCTTTGCTTCCTCCCACCACTCTCCAGCATGTCACTTAAGAACCCCAGTCCCCTCTGTCCTGGATACGCTCTAGCTACCTGCTTCCCATCCTCAGGCCCCAGTGTTCGCCATCGAATTGCCATCACCTTTCCCAGGACACACCCACCAGAGACTGGGACCTCACCTCCCCAGCCAGCAAGGGAATTCCCCCAATGGCTGCATGCAGGGCCCGGATCTCCTCAGTAGGTCCTACGATGACAGGTGTGCCTGTATCCAGGATGGCAGCACAGCCCCGGGCACAGAGAGTCAGCCCTGAGCCCACCTTCACGCTGAGGGGGAAGGAGGCAGTCATTAGAGGCAGGGTCCTAGGAGTCCAGGCCCCCAGCCTCCAGCTCCAGACCCAGGAGACCAAGTCCCTCACCGCTCCATGTGGATCTGCCAGTAGGCGGGGACTGTGACTGGCACGAAGGTGAGGGGTGGGATGTAGTGTGCCGGGTCTGAGCCCCCCAGGACCAGCTCTCCTCCATCAGCCACTTTAGGGTCCCTGCAGGGGCAGAGTGTAGAGGTCAGTGTCACCGGCCCTCCCCCACCAGCCCTAGGAATGGCCAGGGATGGGACTTCCTGCCAATTGGGTCATTTTTGGGGTTCTAGCTGGGGCAGTGGAATGCAGGCAGGGCCTAGATGTTGCGACTGGAAACAAGAAAAGAAGGGAAAAAACTTCTTGATGGAAGTTAGGACTTTAGGATGATGGATACTTCCTGAAGTGGAGAGGAGACTTCTTCATTTGGCTGCGGAAGGTAGAGCTTTTGGGGGAAATTCCTGAGCTGAATATCATAGTAACCAAGCAGACCAGTGGAGTCTCAGAATTGGCTCGAAGGTGTGACTTGTACAGGAGTGGGGTGGCTTCCTGGGAAGGTGCAGAGACTCTGAATTGCCTGTTGTGGTATCTAGAAAGGTGTTAGACTTCCTGAGCTGGCTGAGAGTGATGGGAACGGGGATGGAAACTTCCTGGAAGATGTAAATGAGTGGGATCTACCGAGAGCTAGGTGGAACTTCTTGAGTGGGTTGGATGTCAGGGTAACTGAGTGGGCATTGGACTGTGTGTGATGGGCCCTGGGAGGGAAAGGGAAGACTTCTCGGGTGGTGGGTGGGACTTCTGAGCATAAGGTTGACTTTCCTACCAGGTGGGTGGGGCTTCGTGAATTCAATCAGGCATTTCCTGACTTCTGGTCAGTGTTCTCAAATGGGATTTGAGCTTTATGGTGAAGAGAAGGTTCCGGAGTATTTGGTTGGGTGAGGCATAGAATTTCCTAGTTTGATTTTGAAACTGAGCATATTGAACTGATGGTGAGTTTCTTTAGTATGTCTTAAGTTGTCACTTAAGCTCTGGGGCTTATGAATAGGGTCGAGGTGTTTCTTCTGTTAGGTAGGTGGCTATTTCCTGAATGAAGGGTGGGATTGAATTTTTTTTTTTTTTTTTTTTTGGAGACAGAGTCTCTCTCTGTCACCCAGACTGGAGAGCAGTGGTGCGATCTCGGCTCACTGCAACCTCCACCTCCCGGATTCAAGCAATTCTCCTGCCTCAGCCTCTCAAGTAGCTGGGATTACAGGCATGTGCCACCACACCCAGCTAATTTTTATACTTTTAGTAGAGACGGGGTTTCACCATGTTAGCCAGGCTGGTCTGGAACTCTTGACTTCAGGTGATCAATCTGCCTCAGCCTCCCAAATTGCTGGGATTACGGGCATGAGCCACCGTGCCTGAACTGGGACTTTCTTTATGGAGTAAGAGACTTCCTGAAGGAGGGCCTCACTTCCTTCTGGGGAACAGGACTCATAGATAGGTGCACCCTCCCCAGTACCTGTTGAGGTAAAAGGAGAAGATAGGCTTATCCAGTAGCCCCTGCTCCACCAGTACATCCAGCGGGGGCCGAACTCCTTCCACAGCCAGAATGGGAAAACCGAGGCCCAATATCCCATCGGGGCGGGAAACAGTGAAGACCAGGCTGGATTCCCACAGAGCTTCCCCAAAAATCACTGATGCACCCTTGATTCCACCGATCTAGGGGTAGATTGAGATGTGACCAGTTACTTTTGGGAGGACAATAACCACATGTCCTGAGGTCTCCCAAACCAAAGCATTAATCCCAGGTCTGGGGACATCTGGACCTAAGCCCCCAACTGCTTAGCAAACTTTGCCTCTGGACTTGAGAGAATTCCTATCCCTTCACCCAGGAACCCCTCCCCCTCCTTGAGAAGCCCCATCCATCGGCTCGGGAAGCCCCTGCACCTCAAGCCCCTCCCTAAGCCAGATGATCTTAGACAACAGGGTTCTCCCAGGCTCGAGGCTTCCTGAAGTCAAAGGCCACTCACAGTCAGCTTGTCCTCACTCAGGATTCCATCTACTCGCCCAGTTCCATATTGAATGGCAAACTTGGTCCCATTGGGCTTGAAGGAGCTGGAGGCACTGGGATTGAAGCGGTGGTGGAACCCTAGGTCAGAAGTCAGAGAGGTGTCACTGTGGGAGGGGAGCTTTCTGAATGCCTTCTGCCCCTTTAACCTTCTGACCTTTGAGGGTGTCAGAAAAGAACAGTTCCTCAAAAACCTTTGGGAAGCTGAGGCCCAACCCCGCCTTCCCCCTTCACCCCCATTCAGCCTTATTCTCCCGCATAGAAGCTCACAGCAGGGCACACTGAAGAAGTGGCATCTCCTGGACGGGACCCAGAGATTGGAGGAGCCAGTGTCAAAGGCGACAGTGAAGTTTTGTGGAGGCGTTCCCAGCCCAATTTCCCCAAAATACTGCACCTGATAGCAAAAGAGGAGAGTAAACAAAGAGTTTGGCTCAAGGGCGCAGGGGTGAGGGCTGTGTGGGGCTGTGACTCACATCCCAGTAGTTCGAGAGAGGTACGAAGGTGGGCTTGTCCCCAGGGGATGGGGCCCCCAACTTGGGGAGTTTTGCTGGTTTTCCCCATCCCTTCAGTAGGTTCAGGGTCCTGCGTTCAGGGTGGACTCGACGAAGAGGGATCCTGTAGGGTAAGAAGATGAGAATTAGGAAGCCGCCCTTCCTGGACACCCTCTAAAATAGACTTACCCAAATGGAATATGATGACAAATTCAACATTTCCAAGGCGCTACAATAGGAGTAATTACCAGAAACCCTACAATAACAACCTCCGGGAAACCCTAGCACAGAAACCATGATGACAAATATCCCCAAAGACTTTACAGGAACAAACCACCCCAAACAGACCTTCCCAATGGTATCCAAGTCCTTAAAATAAGCCATTCCCAGGGAATTGACATTCTCAAAGGTTTCCCAAGACCCTAACATGAAATCTGACCTTCGCAGAAGCTCTCGGATGGTGGCCCTTGCATGCTTCAGTTCATGATGTTGGAGACTATTTCCCCACCCTTGCGGAAAAATGTAAGCATCAAATCTTAATTTCACTCTTTTTTTTTTTTTCCTGCAACCTCTGCCTCCTGGGTTCCAGCGATTCTCCTGCCTCAGCCTCCCGAGTAGCTGGGACTACAGGCGCGCACCACCACGCCCAGCTAATTTTTGTATTTTTAGTTGAGACGGGGTTTCGCCATGTTGGCCAGGTTGCTCTCGAACTCCTGACCTCAGGTGATCCACCCGCCTCGGCCTCCCAAAGTGCTAGGATTACAGGTGTGAGTCACCACGCCTGGCCTTAATTTCACTCTTTACACTAAAATACATCTGAGATATCAAACACTTAATGGGAAAAGTAAAATTATAAGAGCAGTTTGGGAGACCAAGGCAAGCAGATTGCTTGATCCCAGGAGTTTGAGAGCCGCCTGGACAACGTGGTAAAACCCCAGCTCTACAAAAAATACAAAAATTAGCTGGGTGTAGTGGCACGAGCCTTTAGTCACAGATACTTGGGAGGCTGAGGTGGGAGGATCATTTGAGCCTGGAATGTGGAGGTTGCAGTGAGCTGAGATCATGCCACTGCACTCCAGCCTGAGCAAAACTCTGTCTAAAAGACAAAACAAAAAGCACAGAAGCAAGTAAAATGTTTAACTCTGGAAAGAGGACAGCTTTTCTTTTTCTTTTTTTTTTTTTTTTTGAGATGGAGTCTCACTCTGTCACCCAGGCTGGAGTTCAGTGGCTCAATCTCGGCTCATTGCAACCTCCGCCTCCCGGGTTCAAGTGATTCTCCTGCCTCAGCCTCCCGAGCAGCTGGGATTACAGACATCACCATCATGCCCGGCTAATTTTTGTATTTTTAGTAGAGACGGTGTTTCACCATGTTGGCCAAGCTGGTCTTGAACTCCTGACCTCAGGTGATCCGCCCACCTCGGTCTCCCAAAGTGCTGGGATTACAGGTGTGAGCCACCGCGCCCAGCTGAGACAGAGTCTTGCTCTGTCGCCAGGATGGAGTGCAGTGGCGTGATCTCCGCTCACTGCCACTTTTGCCTCCCAGGTTCAAGTGATTCTGCTGCCTCAGCCTCTTGAGTAGCTGGGATTACAGGCACCCGCCACCAGCTAATTTTTGTAGACAGAGTTTCACCATGTTGGCCAGGATGGTCTCGATCTCTTTACCTCGTGAACTGCCTGCCTCGGCCTGAGCCACAACAGCATGAGCCACCGCGCCTGGCCTGAGGACAACTTTTCTAAGCATGAAGATAGGATCAAAAATCATGGGGGAAAATATTAATAACTGTGACTCAAAATTGACACCTGTTGGCCAGGCACCATGGCTCACGCTTATAATCCCAGCACTGTGGGAGGCAAAAGCAGGCAGATTACTTGAGCTCAGGAGTTCAAGACCAGCCTGGCCAACATGATGAAACCCTGTCTCTACTAAAAATACAAAAATTAGCCAGGTGTGGTGGCACACACCTATAATCCTAGCTTCTTAGGAGGCTGAAGCGAGAGGATTGGTTGAGCCCAGGAGTTCAAGGCTACAGCTACAGTGAGCTATGACCTTGCAACTGCACTCTCCAGCCTGGGCAACAAAGCAAGACCCTGTATCTAAAATAAATAAATAAATAAATAAAATAAATTTTAAACCCTTGTACTTCCCCTCTACATACACACACAAAGCTGTAAATAAAGGCAAGGACAAAAAATCTGGGGGAAATAATTATAAGTTGTATATTAAGAGTTAATATTCCTAATATGCAAAGAGCTTCTACAAATAAATAACAAGATAACCCAGTCTTGGGAGACAGTTTTTCTTGAGTCTCTCACATGTCTGCAGAGCACTGACTTGTCTTTTGCAAGATTTTGTTTAGTGAACAGCCTTGGAAAAGAGATAGCATCTCCTTCTGGAGCAAAGGGAAGGCAGGCTTATGATACCTTATAAAAGATTTAAGCTCCCTATGCTTAAGGTTCTATTAATATCATGCACCACAGTGCATGTGCAGGTATTATCTGCTAACATTTCTTCATTTCATCGTGTGGAAACGGGCTCAGAAAAATAGGCCAGCTGTGGTGGCTCATGCCTGTAATCCCAGCACCATGAGAGGCCGAGGTGGGAGGATTGCTTAAGGCCAGGAGTTTGAGACCAGCCCGGACAACATAGTGAGATCCTGTCTCTACAAAAATAAGAAAGCCAGGTCTGGTGGCACATGCCTGTAGTCCTAGCTACTTGGGAGGCCCAGGAATTCAAGGTTACAGTGAGCTATAGTCATGCCACTGCACTCCAGCCTGAGCAACAGAACAAGACCCTGTCTCAAAAAAGAAACAAAAAAAAAAAAAAAAAAGAAAGAAAGAAAGAAAAAACTGGCACACGTACTAATACTCTTGCTACTACTATTGCTGGGAGAAATAAACTGCCCTTTGTCTCTGACTTGGGAGTCTTGGGTCTTCTATGAGCAGCCATGAAACTATGGCATACTAACTTCATAGTTCTTGACACTCATTAGGAAAATGGACAAAGGACATAATTTGCAAAAGAAGTACAAATAAATTCTAAGTACATGGAAAGATGTCATCAACAGTCATCAAAAAAATACAAATGACAACAGTGAGAAACCTTGTTTCACCATACAGATTGGCAAAGAACTGAGAATACTTACTGTTGATTAGGTTTGGCAAATGTGTATCAGATGCTCGAAAATTGTACCCACCACTTAACCCAACCCGGAATTTCATCTATAGGAGATCACTGGATGAGTGCACAGAGGTGTGTTTATGAGGCTGTGCCTAATTTTGGAAACTGGAGACAGTCCAGTGATGAACTGCCTTTGCAAAAACTATAAGTGAGAAAATTAGGACAGTGAAAGAGATCTGATCTAAACAACCGCCACCTTGCCTTTAACTTCCAAACTGCCCTTGGTCATTCCTGGGCTTAGGCCAAGCTAACTTTGGGAGACAGTTTATAGTTTAAATGGTGAGAGTCCATCCCTAAAACGAAACCACCTTTGTAAAAGCTAATGAAGTACCACCAGGATAGGAGGATGAGAGGAGCATGAATTCTGCTAAGGTGCAGACATAAATGATTGCCAGTCATTATTCCAGAGGTCAAAATATTTGCAGCTTCCCCAATTACTCCTGCAGATTACATCACTACTGTAGAACCTAAGATTGACCTTTTGAGACTAAGGGTTTTTGCATTTCTGGTGATGCCACCCAGACCTGCCAACCAGTCCTGTGGCTCCACCCAGAAGCAGACTATTTTCCAGTCCCCTATGAATGATTACATCCTTGACCAATCAGCAGCACCCATTCCCAGGCCTGACAAACTTATCCTTGAAAAACCCTGGCCTCCGAATGTTGGGGGAGGCTAATTTGTTGTTTTCGTTTTGTTTTTTATGAGATGGAGTCTCACTCTGTCACCCAGGCTGGAGTACACTGGCGTGATCTCAGCTCACTGCAACCTCCACCCCCTGGGTTCAAGTGATTCTCCTCCTTCAGCCTCCTAAGTAGCTGGGATTACAGGCACCCACAACCATACCCGGCTAGTTTTTGTATTTGTAGTAGAGACGGGGTTTCATCATGTTGGCCGGACTGGTCTTGAACTCCTAACCTGAGGTGATCCACCCGCCTCGGCCTCCCAAAGTGCTGGGATTACAGGCGTGAGCTGCCATGCCCACCTCTGATTTGAGTAATAATAAGACTCTGGTCTCCTGCTCAGCCAATGGCTCGGCATAAATTAAACTCTTTCTCTATTGCCGCTTTCCTATCTTGATAAATTGGCTGTATCTGGGCAGCAGGCAAAAAGAACCAGCTGGGCGGTTACAGTGGCCAACAATGGGTACAGCTTAGTTCTGCTTTGGAACATACATAGAATGGAACCCCATTCGACCTCTAAGAAGGAGGAAGTAGCTGTCTATACTAGTCATTCTCAAACTTTAGCATGACCCAAAATCACCTACAGCAGTGGTGTTGGGCAAATCTTTGTGTAGAGGCTTTGCAGGCCAGACAGTCTCTGTGGTAACTATTCAAATCTATCCAGATAGCATGAAAGCAACTGCAGACAACAGATGCTACAGAAATGAATGTGCATGCTGACTCCAGTTTTGTTAGAGACAGGGTCTCACTCTGTTGCCCAGGCTGGAGAGCAATGACACGATTGTGGCTCACTGCAGTCTCAAACTCCTAGGCTCAAAGGTCATCTTGCCTCAGCCTGCTAAGTAGCTGGGATCACAGGCATATGCCACCACATCCCACCTAATTTTTTTTCTTTTTTTGTAGAGATAAGTTCTTGCTAAGTTACCCAGGCTGGTCTCAAATTCTTGGCCCCAAGCAATTCTACATCGGTCCCCCAAAGTGTTGGGGTTACAGGCATGAGCCACTACATGTGGCCTAGATTCCCTTTAGCTTATTTGTAAAAGGGAAATAGCACGCAGGATTTGACCCTCAGGCTCAGTGTTTGCCAAGCCCAGACTCAGAGGGCTAGTTCAAATTCAGATCTCTTAATTTTTAAGTAGATCTGGGATGGGGCTTGAGAATTTGCATTTCTAACAAGGTCCTGGGCCATGCTAATGCTATTGGTCTTGAGACAACATTCTGAGACTCACTGTTCTTTGCATTGACTTGGAAAATGTCCGTAATATATTAGGTTTGCAAAGCAGATTAATGGGGAATGATGAATTCATTGAACCTTACACCAGCAACATCTATACTCTCAGGGTCCTGGGAGAATTTCAGATTGTAAATCCTTACTTATTCAAAGATCGTACTGAGGTGGGAGGATTACTTGAGGCCAGGAGTTCGTGACCAGTCTAGGAAACATAGTGAGACCCCCCATCTCTACAAAAAAAGAAAATCTTTTAAAAAAGCTGGTTAACAAACATAATGTACAGTAATTTTTAAAATAAATTTTATATTTAATGATTTTTTTTGTAGAATGAGATGGGGTCTCACTATGTTGGCCAGGTTGGTCTTGAACTCTTGGCCTCAAGCAATCCTCCAGGCCTCTGCCTTCCATAGTGCTAGGATTACAGGTATGAGCCACCATGCCTGGCCTCATGCAGTAATTTTTTTTTTTTTTTTTTTTGAGATGGAGTCTCGCTCTGTCACCCAGGCTGGAGTGCAGTGGCATGATCTCGGCTCACGGCAAGCTCCGCCTCCCAGGTTCACGCCATTCTCCTGCCTCAGCCTCCTGAGTACCTGGGACTACAGGCGCCCACCACCACGCCCAGCTAATTTTTTTGTATTTTTAATAGAGTTGGGGTTTCACCACGTTAGCCAGGATGGTCTCGATCTCTTGACCTTGTGATCTACCTGCCTTGGCCTCCCAAAGTGTTGGGATTACAGGCATGAGCCACCACGCCCAGCCTGCAGTAATATTTTTGTATCCAATTTTAGTCACTCCTTGGAGCATGACACCCTCACTCACACCTTTGCACTCACCCCTCATGACTCAGTCTTTGAAAGGCACAAGAATGAGAAGTGGGGAAAACACTTTCTGGAAAATACACCCCTTCCCCTACAAAGAGCTCCAAGGGTTAAGGAGAAGAGAAGAAAAGAGAAGAGGGGAAGGGAGAAATTGGGGAAGCATTAGAGGTAAGGTAGGGGGAGAACTTGGGTGGGGTCCTCAAAACTGGACTTCTTTTTTTTTTTTTTTTTTTTTTTTTGGGACAGGACCTCCCTGTGTTGCCCAGGCTAGAGTACAGTAGCTCAATCATAGCTCACTGCAGCCTCAAAACCCTGGGTTCAAATGGTCCTCCCACCTCAGCCTCCCAAGTAGCTAAGACTACAGGCACCTGTCACCATGCCTGGCTGATTTTTTTTTTTTCTGTAGAGACTGGTGTCTCACTATGTTGCCCAGGCTGGTCTTGAACTCCTAGCCTCAAGCAGTTCTCCTACCTTGGCCTCCCAAAGTGCTAAGATGAGAGTGGTGAGCCATTGTGCTCAGATAAAAAAATAGACTTCTTGAGGCCTAAACAATTTGGAGGGTGTGAATGTGGGGGAGTCTTAGTTTAAATGTCACAAGCCTTGGTCTCCAAGATGGCAGGAATGTGTCACATGTCTGGAGACCCCCATAACTGGTCATCAGAGCTCGGAGTGGGAGCTGCAGAGGCCTCCAAAAAAACATATCCAGAGAAGAAGGGGAGGGTTCCTCACTCAAGAGTCTCAGTGAAGGCCAGGTGCGGTGGCTCATGCCTGTAATCCCAGCACTTTGGGAGGCCGAGGCGGACAGATCACGAGTTCAGGAGTTCAAGACCAGCCTGGTCAACATGGTGAAACCCCATCTCTACTAAAAATACAAAAATTAGCTGGGCATGGTGGTGTGTGCCTGTAATCCCAGCTACTTGGGAGGCTGAGGCAGGAGAATCGCTTGAACCCAGGAGGCGGAGGTTGCAGTGAGCCGAGACCACGCCACTGCACTCCAGCCTGGCAAGAGTGAGACCCTGTCTCAAAAAAAAAAAAAAAAGAGTCTCAGTGTTGGAGGATCTGGGACTTAAAAGGGCTCTGGGCTGGACATGGTAGTTCACATCTGTAATTCCAGCACTTTGGGAAGCTGAGGTGAGAGGATTGCTCGGATTGCTCTAGCCCAGGACGTGGAGACCAGCCTGCGAAACATAGGGATACCCTCTTCTTTACAAAAAATTTCAAAAATTAGCTGGGCATGGTGCCACATGCCTGTAGTCCCAGCTACTTGGGAGGCTGAGGTGGAAGAATGGCTTAGGACCACGAGTTTGAGGCTGCAGTGAGCCATGATCGCACTACTGCACTCCAGCCTGGGTGACAGAGCAAGACCCAATCTCAACAAATAAATAAATAAAAAGAAAAAAAATTATTTTAAAAAGGGAGCTCTGAGCCAGACGTGGTGGCTCACACCTGTAATTCCAGCACTTTGAGAGGCCGAGGTGGGCAGATCACCTAAGGTCGGGAGTTCAAGACCAGCCTGATCAACATGGAGAAACCCCATCTCTACTAAAAATACAAAATTAGCCGGGGTGGTGGTACATGCCTGTAATCCCAGCTACTCGGGAGGCTGAGGCAGGAGAATTGCTTGAACCCAGGAGGTGGAGGATGTGGTGAGCCAAGATCGTGCCATTGCACTCCAGCCTGGGCAACAAGAGTGAAACTCTGTCTCAAAAAAAATAAATAAAAGGGAGCTCTGATCTTAGGAGATGTCAGAGTAGAGCCCTCGGGGTGAGAGCCCACTTTAGAGATCTGGAAAGCCAAGAAAGAGTCAAGGATCCTGGGTGCCAGGTTTGGGAATCACTGAACCAGGAGCCCCAGACTTAAAGGGCAAAAAGCAGAGAATCCCTCCCAGGTTTGGGGGTGGCAAATGGGGTCACCATACCGGATCAGTGTGGCCCCAGCAGGCTCCACATTCAGCAGAGGCAGCAGCAGCAGCAGTGGTAGCAGCAGCGGTGGCGGAGACATCGCTGGGGAGCAGGGTGTGAACCCAGGCTTCCTAGTTTTCTTTCCCCTGTGACTCCACCCTGTTTATGCCCCACCTCCCAGTTTAGGAGGTGACCAGAACACGAGGTCTCTCAGCAGGTGACACAGGGGGACAAGGATGTTTTTGAAGATTTGTGCAGAGTATTTGTGTAGTGTCAACAAAAGTTGTATCCTGTGTCCTTAGTGCTCCTCATTCCCTACTTGGGGGGTGGTGGTGGTGGGGTCTTCTCTGCTGGGACTGCCTCCCACCCCCCATCCTTTAGCCTCTGTCACTTTTACTTCTCACTTTCACATCACTTTTCTGAGACTCATTAACCACAAGTGTTTCGTTGGCCAAGTGGGAGGGACCAGCAGGTGTCTGTGAAGGGTCTGGAGAAGGGAAAGAGGAACTGATTATAAGCCTGCCCTCCCATATGAAGTGGGACTGCCTGCGTCTGAGGACCCAGACTCTTATTTTATTTGTAGGTGAAGTATGTTTCTTGTAAGCAACAAAACATTGGATCTTCTTTTTCATCCATTCATCCATTCTATATCTTTTTATTCGAGAGTTTAGTCCATTTACATTCAATGTTGTTCTTGATAAGGACGTCCTCCTGCCATTTTGTTACTTGTTTTCTGGTTGTTTTGTGGTATTCTCTTCTTTCTGTCCTTCTTTCATGTTATTTATTTATTTATTCATTTATTTTTGAGACAGAATCTCATTCTGTCGCCCAGGCTGGAGTGCCCTGGTGCAATCTCGGCTCACTGCAACCTCTGCCTCCTGGATTCAAGTGATTCTCGTGCCTCAGCCTCCCGAGTAGCTGGGACTACAGGCGTGTGCCACTGCACCTGGCTAATTTATGTATTTTTAATAGAGATTTGGTTTCATCATGTTGGCCATACTGATCTCAAACTTCTGACTTAGGTGATCCACCCGCCTCAGCCTCCCAGAGTGCTGGGATTACACACGTGAGCCACCACACCTGGCCTCTGTTTTCCTTTTAGAGAAGATAATTTTCCTTGGTCATATGATTTAATTTTTTGCTTTTTTTTTTGTATCTGTTGTATGTTTTTTGATTTGAGGTTACCATGAGGCTTGCAAATACTATCTTTTTTTTTTTTTTTTTTTTTTTGAGGTGGAGTCTCGCTCTGTTACCCAGGCTGGAGTGCAGTGGATCGATCTTGGCTCACTGCAAGCTCCACCTCCTGGGTTGACGCCATTCTCCTGCCTCAGCCTCCAGGGTAGCTGGGACTACAGGCGCCCACCACCACACCTGGCTATTTTTTTTTTTTTTTTTTTTTTGTATTTTTAGTAGAGACGAGGTTTCACCGTGTTAGCCAGGATGGCCTCAGTCTCCTGACCTCGTGATCCGCCTGCCTTGGCCTCCCAAAGTGCTGGGGTTACAGGTGTGAGCCACTGTGCCCTGCCATAAATACTATCTTATAACCCATTATTTTAAGCTGACAACATAAACTTAACACTGTTTGCATAAACAAACAAACCAACAAACAATAAGAAAATTAGTAAAAACTCTACACCTTCACTTTGTCCCCAACTTTTTAACTTTTTGTTGTTTGTATTTATATCTTATTGTACTGTCTATGTCTTGAAGAACTGTTGTGTTATTATTTTTGATTGGTTCATCCTTTAGTTTTTCTACTTAAGAGCAGTTCACACACAGTAGTTATACTGTTACAATACACCATGTTTTTCTGTGTGCTTACTATTAGCAGTGAGTTTTGTACCTTCAGATGATTTTTTTTTTCTTTTTGAGACAGAGTCTTGCTTTGTCACCCAGGCTGGAGTGCAGTGGTGTGATCTCAGCTCACTGCAAGCTCCGCCTCCCGGGTTCATGCCATTTTCCTGCCTCAGCCTCCCGAGTAGCTGGGACTACAGGCACTCACCACCATGCCCGGCTAATTTTTTTGTATTTTTAGTAGAGACGGGGTTTCACCGTGTTAGCCAGGATGGTCTCGATCTCCTGACCTCATGATCCGCACATCTCCACCTCCCAAAGTGCTGGGATTACAGGCGTGAGCCACTGTGGCCAGCCCAGATGATTTTTTTATCACTCATTAACATGCTTTTCTTTCTGACTGAAGTACTCTCTTTAGCATTTCTTGTAGGACAGATCCAGTGTTGATGAAATTCCTCACCTTTGTTTGTTCTGGGAGAGTCTTTATTTCTCCTTCATGCTTGAAGGATATTTTCACTGGATATGCTATTCTAGTGTAGCAGGATGAGCCGTGGACAAAACCCCACAGACACCGAGATAGTGAAGGAAGTAGCTTTTAATCAGCTGGAAGCATCAGCAGACTAGTGTCTTAAAATCCGAGCTTGTTGAGTGCACAATTTCTGTCCCTTTTAAGGGTTCACAACACTAAAGATTTTACATGAAAGGACCGTGATTGATTGAGCAATCTAGCGGGTATGTGACAGGGGCTGCATGCACCAGTAATCAGAGTGAAGCAGAACAGAACGAGAAGTTTCACAATGTCTTTCCATACAATGTCTGGAATCTACGGATAATTGGTTGCTAAGTCATGGGTTGAATTTTAACTATCAGGCTAAGGTCAGGCAGGCCCAGGCCTGGTTTTGGGTCTGATTTTGGGTCTGGTGCCTGGCGCCGGGTTGCCTGCCTTTGGTTTCGCTTCCTTGTTTCTTCTTAAAACAGGTACTGAATATGAAACAATATAGAACAATATGGGGGGGTCTCTTTCTCTCTTCTCTCATTTCCCCCCTTTGCGACTCTCACTCATTTTATTAGTGGAAGTTCTCACTTTCATTTTCACTCCTTATGTCTTCCTGTGCAATAGATCAATAGTGATTCAAATAATATACTTGTGCTGAAGCATTCTGGTGAACTAAGGTAGCAAGGAAGCTTTTTATCATTTGAAGAAGTACAAGTAGCAAACAAGGGAGTAGTAAGCAGGTTCCTATTACTATTATAACTCCTATTATAAGAGTTTTAAACCCTCCTATTGCTGGGAACCAATTTCCAAACATGGCCTCAGGATCAAATCCGTGCCACACTTGCATGGGTACATGTGCCAGTTTTGTTATATCTTTAACTATGTCTTCAACTACTTGCCCTTGATCATCTATGTGGAGACAGCAATTAGTAAGGTTAAATTTTCCACAAACTCCTCCTTCAGCTGCTAGCAAGTAGTCGAGAGCTAGTCTATTTTGGTAGATAGCATTCCTCATCTGAGTCTCTTGCTGGGCAAGAACAGTCAAGGCTTGACCAGTTTTATTAGTAATAATTTCTGAAACAGCTTGCAACCGTATGTTTCAGTTGAGCATGTAGATGGGGGTCCGAGATCCCTATGAGCCATCTTGTGCCCAAGTGGTGGGCCCATAGTATTGTATAATTCTTTCAGGGGGCCATCATCATCTTTCCAGTTACCTATGGCTATGCTTTGTTTTTCACGGGAAGCATAGACAGGGAATCCTAAGAGTTTGCCTGTTTTTATGGGCAGTAGGAAGAAAGATGGTTTAATAGTGCCAATTACACAGCTACCTGTCCACTGATCAGATAGCTTAGCATAAGCTCTATGTCCACATATCCAGTATAACCCAGTGGGGGCAGTCCAGTCCCAGTGGAATTTTGGGCGGGCCTAAACAGTCTGCAATTTTGGAAATTTACGGAATGGATTTTTTTCTGTGTAATTGGAACTCCACCATGTAACTGTTTTTGTGGTACGATTATACAGTTTTTGTCCAAGACAACTAACGTGTCCTATAGGATGAGTGAATTCTTTTCCTTCTCTAGCTATGCAATATTGTCCAATAATTGAGGCTTTTAGACCCCAGAAATTGTCAGGGTGGTTCTTCTGGGCCGGGAATTCATCAGGAACTGGGTCTGTAGGAACTAATTCTCGGGCTTCCCATGGCCATTGATCTCCTGCTACAGTTCCTCCACAAACATAACACGAAGTGACTTTTAGAGACTGGGCTACATGCTCAGCTAATTGCAAAAACAAATGTCTAGTTTTTCCTGGAATTTCAGGTACTGGCACATTTAGTTCATCATAGAAAGTCTGAAATACTGGCTCTAGAGAGCATTTTCGAATCTCTCCTTTTATTAAAATGTTTACCCTAGGATCTAGTCTTTTTCCATTAATGCCTAGAGATAAGTATTTTCCTTTTTTCTATTTTGGGTCTGAGGGGCTTGTGATTACTAATTTTAAAGGGTTGCAGCTTCCACTCATGTAGGACGGGCTTCCTTTCCCTTTTTGGAGCCAAACAGGATCTTTTTCATTGTTTTTTCCCAAGTAGCCTAAATGACACAAGACCAGTACCCACATTCTTTTCCACACAGTCCTGATTCATGACAGATGTACTTATTTTCAGTCATGTAGTTTTTTTCCTAATTAAAAGAGCCACATCCTGCTCCTAACTTATTGCTATTAATGACAGCACAAGCGTCAAATTTTAAGATGATGCGTTTGGGCACCCCTTTTTCTTCTGTTCTGGCTAATACTTTACTTGTATCATTTATGAGTCCCCGCCAGTCTTCAGTCCTTAATCTTATTTCAAAAACTGTGGAAATGGGAGGTTCAGAGGGGTCATAGCACACATCGGGCTGGTCACTTCCTGGATCATAGACTTTGTACTGAGTGTTATTATACAAACATGTTCCTTTTGGAACTCCTAGGCATTCATAATAACTATAGAACAAAAAGATTGTCTTAACTTATTGTCCTACCTCAGTGACCCGATGTATGCACTGAAAGCAGTCCTCTGAGTGGGAAGAAGCAGTGGACACTTTTACCACACAAGTCCATGTTATAAGGAAAGTAAGTCCCACGACGATTTTCCTCATGCTTCGGCCGCGCATAGGCCAGTCAGCTTCCGGGTGTGACTGGAGCAGGGCTTGTCCACCTCAGGGTTACTTTGCAGGGATTGTCTAGGCTTGGTTTGGCCTCCCGGGTTCCAGTGGCTGCGGGCTGTACGCCGCCGTGGTGAATCCAGGCCGGAATTCCTTCTACCTTCACAGCCGTGGGAGTGGTTAGGATAACGGTCTGGGGTCCCTTTCACCGTGGCCCTAAGGGAGCTACGTTCCAGTCCTTAATCCACACACGGTCACCTGGAGAAAAAGGGTGAACTGGGGGGAATAAGCTGACCGGGCACCTCTCATTTACCCAAGTTGAGATTGTCTCGGTAATTTTCCCCAAGGCCTGTAGCTGTCACTGCAATTCAATTTCACTCAACTCTTGGGGAGTACCCGGAAGTCCTCGCAGCACAGGAGGAGGCCTATGATATAATATTTCATAAGGGGAGTGTCCTGTTTTCTTAGAGGGAGTGCACCTAATTTTAAACAATACCATAGGAAGGGCCTGTATCCATTTTAATCCTGTCTCTTGACATACTTTCCTTAAACTGTTTTTGATAACTCTGAGGTCTGTAGGAGGTATGTAGACTTGTTTGTACCTGTCCTTCTTGGGAAGGCTTTCCAGGTATTCAAAAGGACTTGAGGATTGTGATTTAAGCCATATCTGTATTAGGGGGCCTCCCAAGCCTATTAATGCTGTGGTTTTTGTTTTGTTTTTTTTTTTGAGACAGAGTCTCACTCTGTCACCCAGGCTGGAGTGCAGTGTCATGATCTCAGCTCACTGCAACCTCTGCCTCTCAGGTTCAAGCGATTCTCGCGCCTCAGCCTCCCAAGCAGCTGGGATTACAGGTGTGTGCCACCACGCCTGGCTAATCTTTGTGACTTTAGCAGAGACTAGGTTTCATCATGTTGGCCAGGCTGGTCTCAAACTCTGGGCCGCAAGTGATCCATTCACCTCAGCCTCCCAAAGTGTTGAGATTACAGGCGTGAGCCACCACACCTGGTCTGCTACGGTTCTTAGAGACTCATAGAGGTACTGCCTTAGTGGTCTTGGATAAAATCCAGAAGAATTATCTGGATTACCAGGCAGAGGCTCTTGTTCTCTTCTCTTACTTTCTCCCAAACAAAGGGAGCTGAGCTACCTGGAGGTGGGGATAGGGTGACACAAGCACCACTGTGGCCAGTAGCACTGGGACTGCACTGGGTCTCGACCAAAGCCCACTATAACCGCTACCTGGCTGCTGGCTATATTTGCTTAAGGCCCTAGGGCTCTAAAACCAGCAGGTTCCAAATGCAGCCAGACTTGCATCCTTTTCTTCAGGGCAGCAAGTTTCCCAAGGCTCTGGGTGGGTCCAGAAATGCAGTCAGTAAGCCTGGACTCAGAAACCTTAGAAATCTACCTGGTGTCTTATTCTGCTGTGGCTGAACTGGTTCTCAAATCACAAGATGCTCAGCCGGGCGCGGTGGCTCACACCTGTAATCCCAGCACTTTGGGAGACTGAGGCGAGTGGATCACCTGAGGTCAAGGGTTTGAGACCAGCCCGTCCAACATGGTGAAACTCCATCTCTACTAAAAATACAATATTAGCTGGGCATGGTGGTGCATGCCTGTAATCCTAGCTACTCAGGAGGCTGAGGAAGGAGAGGCAGAGGTTGTGGTGAGCCGAGATCGCACCATTGCACTCCAGCCTGGGCAAGAAGAGCAAAACTCTGTCTCAAAAGAAAAAAAAATCACAAGACACTGTCTTTCCCACTCTTCCCTCCCCTTGCCACAGGCAGAGGTGCCTCACCCCACAGTTACCACCACCATAGGCTCAAGGGGAGTACTGCCAGGCTTCTGCCAAAGTTCACTCAAGGCCCGAGGACTCTTCAGTCAGCTTCTAGTGAATGCTGCCAGGTCTAGGACTCACCCTTCAGGGCAGTGGGCTCCCTTCTGGCCCAGGGAAGATCCAGAAATGCCATCCTAGAGCCAAGATCTGGCATCAGGGATTCCAAAATCCCACTTCTTCTCCACTGTGTCTGAGCTGGTACCTGAGCTGAAAGACAAAGTTTCTTTTACTCTCCCCTCTGCTTTACTCAAGCAGAAAGAGTCTCTCACTGTAGCCACCATAGCTGGGAATGTGCTGGGTCTCACCTGAAGACAGCATGTCTCAGAGTCTCACCGAAGGCCAATAGCATGTAGTACCTGGCATCGCTGCTGGTTATTGAGGGCCCAACGGCTCTCGAGTCAGCAGGTGATAGAGCCTGCCAGGACTGGATCCTTCCCTTCAAGGTAGCTGGTTCCCTTCTCATCCAAGGTGTGTCGAGAAATGTCATCTGGAAGCTAAGTCCTGGAATGGGAAGCTCATGACTCTGACTCATGTCCTATCCTACTGTGTCTGAACTGGTATCCAAGATGCAAGACAAAGGCCCTTTTACTCTTTCCTCTCCTCTCCTTAAACAGAAGAAAAGGGGTCTTTTTTGGAGCCACAAGGTATGCTACCTGGGTTTGGGAAAGGAGTGGCACAAGTGGCCCCTTAGCTGCCTAGGTTGGTGTCTTAGTAGGTCATGTGCCCCCCAAATCCAATGGCTTTGAGTCCAGCTCAGCACCAGGACTTGCCTAGGAGTTGCAGTCCTCATGACCTAGACTGCCTTTCAAGTTTATTTAGGACCCCAGAGCACTTTAGCCAACAGTGGTGTGGCTTGCCAAACCTCACATTCCGACTGTTGGGATGGGCAATTCTCCTCTGGCTTGGGCTGGTCTAAAATGCTCTGGCTTGGGCTGGTCTAAAATGCTCCCTCCAGGAGCAGACAATCTGCTGAGTTCAGGGCAGTTTTGCTTTCCACTGACAGGGCAGCACTGAGTTCAATGCAAAGTCTCAAAATCACTACACTCTCTCTCTCTCCTAAACACACAGGTTCTCTCTGTGCCATGCAGCTACTGCCAGGGATGAAGGATGGCTGGAACTGGCAATTAAAGACTGTCCTCCTACCCTCTTCAGTGTGTCCTTCGGCAATATGAAGTTAAAACCAGGTATTGTAAATGCTCACCTGATTTTTAGTTCGTATGAAGATGCTTTTTTCCTGTAGATTGTTGTTAACTGTGGTATTCCTGAAGAGGAAATTATTGGTGGAAACATATTTGGCCATCTTGCTCCAGCCCCTCTCTAGACATTCTCTTATTGTTTTATTTGGAAAATACTGAAACAGACATACACACACACAAATAAAAATCACCCATAGCCCCGCCATCATCTAAAACGTATACAAATAATTTGCACTGTCTCTCTGTTCACCAGTCCCTCTTCTCCCAGTTAAGCTTCTCAATTTTTAACAAGCATAAGAAATCTAGTTAAAACACAGATTCCTGGGCGCCACCCTCAGATATTATAGTTTGGGAGGCCTAGGATGAGACCCAAGAATCTGCATTTTTAAACAAATTCACTGATCGGCTGGGCGCGGTGGCTCACGCCTATAATCCCAGCACTTTGGGAGGCCAAGGCGGGCAGATCATGAGATCAGGAGTTTAAGACCAGCCTGGCCAACTTAGTGAAACCCCCATCTCTACTAAAAATACAAAAATTACCCGGGTGTGGTGGTGGGCACCTGTAATCCCAGCTACTCGGGAGGCTGAGGCAGGAGATTCGCTTGAACCCGGGAGGAGGAGGTTGCAGTGAGCCGAGATCGCACCATTGCACTCCAGTCCAGGCGACAGTGTGAGACTCTGTCTCAAAATAAATAAATAAATACAATACAATACAATAAAAAAAATTCACTGATCATGGAGCAACAAACATGTCTGAGAAACCCTGTTCAAGGTCTTTGGCTTTCTAGGATAGATTTGCATGTCAATATCAGCATGCACATTTTTTTGTTTTTTTTGTTTTTGGTATTTGTTTGTTTTAGTAAATAAAAGTTGCTGTGATTACTGATCTGCAAGTGATTGTTTTTAACTTAACCATATTCCCTGGACTTCAGAAAAAAATTGACATAACTTATCTACAGTAAAACACATGAGTCTGAGGCCGGGCATGGTGGCTCACGCCTGTAATCCCAGCAGTTTGGGAGGCTGAGGCGGGCAGATCACTTGAGGTCAGGAGTTCAAGACCAGCCTGGCCAACATGGTGAAACCCCATCTCTACAAAAATTAGCTGGGTGTGATGGTGTACACCTGTAATCCCAGCTGCTTGGGAAGCTGAGGCAGGAGAAACACTTGCAGAGGCAGAGGTTGCAGTGAGCAGAGATCATGCCACTGCACTTCAGCTTGAGCAACAGAGCGAGACTCTGTCTCAAAAAAACAATATGAAGGCCAGGCGCAGTGGCTCATGTGTGTAATCCCAGCACTTTGAGAGGCTGAGGCGGGCAGATCACCTGAGGTCGAGAGTTCGAGACCACCCTGACCAACATGGAGAAACCCCATCTATACTAAAAATACAAAATTAGCCAGGTGTAGTGACACATGCCTGTAGTCCCAGCTACTCGGGAGGCTGAGGCAGGAGAATCACTTGAACCCAGGAGGCAGAGGTTGCAGTGAGCCGAGATGGCGCCATTGCACTCCAGCCTGGGCAACAAGAGTGAAACTCCATCTCAAAAAAAAAAAAAAAAAAAGTAAAACTTAGCCAGGCATGGTGCCATGCACCTGCGGTCCCAGCTGCTCTGTAGGCTGAGGTGGGAGGATTGCTTGAGCCCAGCAGGTTGCAGATGCAGTTAGCAGTGACTGTGCTACTGCACTCCAGCCTGGGTGATGGAGCAGAAAATAAACTAATAATCTGGTTCCCAAATGTCAGTAGTGTCAAGGTTGAGAAACCTTGCTGTATTCATTCCTCAGCCCATCTCATTTTCTTGATTTCAAAATAAATTGCAGACAACAGTATCCTTCAGTGCATATACTTCACATACCCATTCTTTTAAACAGCTACTTAGTGTTTCAGAATACAAACGTAACACTACTTCCAGAACTGATTCTCTACATAGATTGCTCCACCACCCCCACCTTTTTTTTTTTTTTTTTTTTTGAGACGGAGTTTCGCTCTTGTTGCCCAGGCTGGAGTGCAGTGGCGCCATCTCGGCTCACTGCAACCTCTGCCTCCCGGGTTCAAGCTATTCTCCTGCCTCAGCCTCCCGAGTAGCTGGGATTACAGGCGTCTGCCACAACACCCAGCTAATTTTTGTATTTTTAGTAGAGATGGGGTTTCACCATGTTGGCCAGGCTGGTCTTGAACTCCTGACCTCGTGACCTGTCCACCTCGGCCTCCCAAAGTGCTGGGATTGCAGGCGTGAGCCACCGTGCCCGGCCTCCCCTTATCAATATAATAAACAGCAATGTAGTAATGTCCTTGTATTGGGGTTCTTGAGAGGAACAGAACTAATGGAATATATATATATATATATATATATGTATATGGGAGTTTATTAAGTATTAACTCAAACAATCTCAAGGGTCCCACAATAGGCGGTCTGCACATTGCGGAGCAAGGAGAGCCAGTCTGAGTTCCAAAACTGAAGAATTTGGAGTCTGATGTTCGAGGGCAGGAAGCATCCAGCACGGGAGAAAGGTCGAGACTGGGAGGCTAGGCCAGCCTCTCTTTTCACATTTTTCTGCCTGCTTCTATTCTAGCCTCGCTGGCAGCTGATTAGATTGTGCCCGTCCAGATTAAGGGTGGGTCTGCCTTTTCCAGCCCACTGACTCAAATGTTTGTTTGTTTGTTTGATTTTATTTTATTTTACTTTAAGTTCTGGGATACATGTGCAGAACATGCAGGTTTGTTACATGGGTAAACGTGTACCATGGTGGTTTGCTGCACCTATCAACCCGTCATCTAGGTTTTAACCCCTGCGTGCATTAGGTATTTGTCCTAATGCTCTCCTCCCCCTTTGTCCCCCAGCCCCCAACAGGCCCCAGTGCACGATGTTCCCCTCCTCAAATGTTAATCTCTTTTGGCAACACCCTCACGACACCCAGGATCAATACTTTGTATCCTTCAATCCAATCAAGTTGACTGTATGAACCATCATAGTCCTTATAGATATTTTCTGTGCATCTGTTCCATATCATCTGTATTAGTCCATTTTGCATTGCAATAAAGGAATACCTGAGGCTGGGTAATTTATAAAGAAAAGGCCAGGTGGGTGCCTCATGCCTGTAACCCCAGCATTTCAGGAGGCTGAGGCAGGAGGACTGCTTGAGCCCAGGAGTTGGAGACCAGCCTGGGCAACAAAGGGAGACTCTGTCTCTAGGAAAAAAAAACAATTAAATTATCTGGGCATAGTGGTGCATGCCTGTGGTCCCAGTTACCTGGGAGGCTGAGGCAGGAGGATCGCTTGAGCCTGGGAGGTGGAGGCTGTAGTGAGCCATGATTGTGCCACTGCACTCCAGCCTGGGCAACAAAGTCAATCACTCAATCACACATTCACTGTCCTACAATTATGGAAATCAGAAGCCTGAAATGATTTCAGTGCTGAAACTGCCATGTTTGCAATGCTGTGTCCCCTCTGGAGGCTCTAGAGGAGAATCCACGTCCTTGCCTTCCCCAACTTCTAGAGGAGCTCTGCAGGAGCCGCTTCTTCCTTCTTCAAAGCCAGCATCCTGGCATCTTGCTTCCGTCGTCACATGAACTTCTAAATCAATCTCCCTCTGCCTCCCTCTTATAAGGACCCTTGTGATGACATTTAGGGTCCACCTGGATGACCCAGGATAATCTCTGTTCTCAAACTCCTTCACTTGATTACATCTGCTAAATCCTTTTCCTCATATAAGGTAGTATTCACAACCCCAGGGATTGAGGTGTGAATATATTTTGGGGGCCACTCTTCAGCCCACAGTGTTGGTAATTTACTTCCTATCTTAATGCCTATTTCCCATTCGAATGCCTATCTTAATTCCTATGAGGGCAAAGACCTTCATCTGTTTAATTCTCCACTGTGTCCTCAGCACCTAGGACAAAGCCTGGCACATAGTGAATAATAAATAATGACCAAGGCAACATGGCAAAACCCTGTCTCGGCTGGGCGCGGTGGCTCACGCCTGTAATCCCAGCACTTTGGGAGGCCAAGGTGGGTGGACCACCTGAGGTCTAGAGTTCAAGACTGGCCTGACCAACATAGAGAAACCCCGTCCCTACTAAAAATACAAAAATTAGCCCGGCGTGGTGGCACATGCCTGTAATCCCAGCTACTCGGGAGGCTGAGGCAGGAGAATCGCTGGAACCCAGGAGGCGGAGGTTGCAGTGAGCCGAGATGGTGTCACTGCACTACAGCCTGGGCAACAAGAGCAAAACTTCGTCTCAAAAAAAAAAAAAAAAACTCTACAAAACATTTAAACATTAGTCAAGCATGGTGGCCCACGCCTGTGGTCCCGGCTACACGTGAGGCTGAGGCAGGAGGATCGCTTTCTCCGGGGAGTTCGAGGCTGCAGTGAGCCATTACCGCGCCACTGCGCTCCAGCTTGGGCGACAGAGTGAGTCCCTGTCTCAATAATAATAACAATAATAATAATAATAATAATAGTAAAGATCCACTATGTGCACTCCTTGCTCTGGGGAATTTTTCTGAAACAGTGGACAGTGTCTCTATGATAACTCTCACCACCACCACTACCACCCACCACTTTGTTTTCTCAGTCAGAGCACTCGATCTGGGGCCCTTTCAACTCGCCCCTCATGCTTTCCGTCTGCAGCACCCCATCCAACTTCACCCAAAGCGCCCTTAAGTAGTTTCTGAGAGGCCGTGCCTGCAAATTCCCAATTGGCCACAAGGTGGAGGTGTGGGCCTGTTTTCCCAGCCAAGATTCCCCAGCTGCCACCCGTTTCTAGAGCTGGACCCCTGGAACACCAGGCTCCTTCCGGCTTCCCTGCTTCCGCCCTAGCGCTTCCCACCCCCTGGAATGCCGACTTGCTCGCTCTCTGCACCCCACGGGAAAAGGAGCAGAACAGAGGCTTCCTCCCTGACTCGCCTGCCCGAGCTACTGGGACCTGAATCTCCCCGTGTTTAGTCGTTTAGCGGTTTGTGATCAGGTCGGCCTCCACCATCACAGCAGCATACTCTCGAGATGGGGCTCAGGCCTGACTCTTTTCGGGGTCCGCAGAATCGCTCAACACAATTCTTCCAGAAGCCTCGGGATGCGATTAAAGGATTGCCAGATTTTTCGACCGGTCGTTTTTTCGAATCATTTAGTTCTGGGTACAAGAGGCTGAGGAGAGGGGAGTGAGGTCACCTCTGCGGGTGGGGCAGCACCGCTCCCCGAACCCGGGGGCTTCGAGCTCCCCAGGGGTCTCGGAATCCGGAGGGAGAGAGGAGAAACAGGAGATGAGATCCGGGGGAATGGTATCCTTGCCCCCTTGAACAGGAACTGGTAAACCCTTACCAATTACAGCCAAACCCCACTGCCACCTGTCGCTGCCGTCGCGACCTGTCGCCTCCCACGCATGTTGTGGCTGCGCCCGCCCCCGTCAGGGCGTGACCACGGCGTGGACTACAACGACCGTGATGCTCCACGGAGCCGGGAGCCTTTGACGAAAGGCAGCGCAGGCGAGGGGCTTCATAGGATTCATATTACAAAACGAGTGCGTCCTGGAGAAAAGGGGCGATACCCTTCGACTCCCTCTTCCTCAACTCCGTGGGTACAGGCACAACGTTTTCTATTTATTTATTTTTGAGACGGAGTTTCGTTGTTGCCTTGGCTGAAGTGCAATGGTGCGGTCTCGGCTCACTGCAACCTCGGCCTCCCAAGTTCAACCCATTCTCCTGCCTCAGCCTCCCGAGTAGCTAGGATTACAGGCATGCGCCACCACCCCTGGATAATTTTTTTTTTTTTTGTATCTTTAGTAGAGACGGGGGTTTCACCATGTTGGCCAGGTTGGTCTCGAACTCCTGACCTCTGGTGATCCACCCGCCTCGACCTCCCAAAGTTCTGGGATTACGGGCGTGAGACACCGCGCCCGGTCACAAAGCTTTCTCTTTAAAAAGTACGCTCTGAAAAGAAGCAACCCAGGCAGTTTCGCTCAATGGAAAGAGTGGATTTTTACTGGGTAGCAGGACCTCCGCGACCACCCGCTGCGCATGCGTTTCACTTGGGCGTCACCCGGGGAACTGCGCCTGCGCGATCTCGCCCCCTCCCAGGTCCGCTCCGCGAGTGCGAGCGCGGGCCAGGCCCACCCTGGCGCTGCTTTTCATGTCCCCGCGGTCGAAGACGGCCACATACGTCCCCAAGAAGACGTCACCGAGGATCCAGAAGGGCCCTGCAGGCGGAGGGACATCCAAGTCCTGGAAACCGGACAGGCAGAGGCGGACGCCATTTCGAGTAGTCTGCAAGGCAACAAGACGACAACTGGGTGTCGCGGCCACAAGGACGGCCATTTGCCTGGGAGCCCGTCTTTCCCCCACACCCTCGGGTTCTTTGATGTTCGCCAACAAACTGCCATCACAGGGACAAGAAATGTTTCTGCGGCCCCTTCCCTTCCTAGTGACGTCTCTCAGCTCTACCCTCTCAAACCGTCATATGATGTCACTATGGCGTCATGGTGATGGCCACCTACCTGGATGACGTAATCCTGGGCCGTGAGGTTAAACCAGACCCCCCCAAAAAGGAAGGAGACTGCGGGGAGCTTTGGGATTTCCGAGCACAGGATGATGTACTGGGGAAGAAGAGGAACTAGTGAAGATGAGAGATTCCTGCTCTGCTCAATCCCTTCCGTGGCTCCCCAGTGCCATAGGGTAATTTCCGTATTGAGCACCTGGGTACTCAGCGTCCTGTGTGCAGAGGCCCTGCCGCCTAGACTTCTGCAGTCCCAAGCAAACCTGCATTATCATCTCCCTCCACCCGGCCACCATCCACAGAGTCACAGCGTAGACACTTGGAAAGTGTCCTCAATTCCTCCCGCCACCCTCCAGACGATCTGTCACGAAGTCCAGTGCCTGCTGCCCTGGAATGCCCCTTAAATACTTGCTTTCCACCCTCAGGCCCTTTGATGTTCACTGTCAAACTGCCATCAGCCTCCCCAGCCCGTACCCACCAGACTGGGACCTCACCTCCCCAGCCAGCAGGGGATATCCCCCAATGGCTGCATGCAGGGCCCGGATCTCCTCAGTGGGTCCGGTGATGAGGGACGTGCCCGTATCCAGGATGGCAGCACAGCCCCGGGCACAGAGAGTCAGCCCTGGGCCCACCTTCACACTGAGGGGGAAGTAGGCAGTCATCAGAGGCAGGGTCCTAGGAGTTCGGGCCCCTAGCCTCCAGCTCCAGACCCAGGAGACCAAGTCCCTCACCGCTCCATGTGGATCTGCCAGTAGGCGGGGACTGTGACTGGCACGAAGGTGAGGGGTGGGATGTAGTGTGCCGGGTCTGAGCCCCCCAGGACCAGCTCTCCTCCATCAGGCTCTTCAGGGTCCCTGCAGGGACAGAGTATAGAGAGTGTAGATGTCAGTGTCACTGGCCCTCCCTCAGCCCTAGGTATTGCCAGGAATGGCACCTCCCACCAACTGGGTTGTTCCTGGGGTTCTTACAGGGTAATGGGATGCAGGAAGGGCCTAGATGTTGGGACTGGAAGCCAGGCAAGAAAAGCATGATGCTTTTCTTGATGGAAGCTAGAACTTCCTGAAGTGAAGAGGAGACTTCATTTGGCTGTGGAAGGTAGAGTTTTGGGGGAATTTCCTGAGCTGAATATCATAGTAACCAAGTAGAGCAGTGGTATCTTGGAATTGGCTCTTGAAGGTGTGACTTGTGCAGGGGTGGGGTGGCTTCCTGGGTAGGAGGAGAGAATTTCTGAATTGCCTGTTGTGATATCTAGAGAGGTGTTAGGCTTCCTGAATTGGCTGAGAGCCACGAGAACAGGGATGGAGACTTCCTGGAAGGTGGAGGAGAGCAGGATCTACTAAGTGGTTGGTAGAACTGCTAGAGTGGGTTGGATGTCAGGCTAACTGAGTGGGCATAGGATTTTCTGACTGTGTGGGACGGGTCTCTGGGAGGGAAAGTAGAGACTTCTTGGAAGCTTCTTGGATGTTGGGTGGGACTTCTGAGCATAATATTGAACCTCCTAGCAGGTGAGTGGGACTTACTGGATTAAATCGGGCAATTCCTGACTTCTGGTCAGTGTTCTCAAATGGGATTTGAGCTTTCTTTGTATTTTGTTGGGTGGGGCATGGAATTTCCTTGTTTGATTTTGAAACATGGAGCATTTTGAACTGATGGTGAGTTTCCTTAATATGTCTTAAGTTGTCACTTAAGCTCTGGGACTTCGAATAGGGTTGAGGCGTTTATAGGGCAGGTGACTTCCTGCATGGAGGATGCAACTTCTTGTATTGAATGGATGACTTCCTGAATGGAGAGTATAAGTGGGTGACTCTGAGAGTGTGACTTCCTGCATTGGGTCAGTGACTTCCTGAGTAGAGGTGGGACTTTCTTTATGGAGTAAGAGACTTCCTGAAGGAAGACTCTCTTCCTTCTTGGGGATAGGACTCATAGATAGGTGCACCCTTCCCAGTACCTGTTGAGGTAAAAGGAGAAGACAGGCTTATCCAATAGCCCCTGCTCCACCAGTACATCCATTGGGGGCCGAACTCCTTCCACAGCCAGAATGGGAAAACCGAGGCCCAATATCCCATCAAAATGGGCAAAAGTGAAGACCAGGCTGGGCTCCCAGAGAGCCTCCCCAAAAATCACTGATGCACCCTTGATTCCACCAATCTAGGGGTAGACGGAGATGTGACCAGTTACTTTTGGGAGGACAATAACCACATGTCCTGAGGTCTCCCAAACCAAGGCATGAATCCTAGGTCTGGGGACTTCTGGATGCAAGCCCCAACTTCCTAGGAAACTTTGCCTCATGAGAAGCCCCACCCCTTCACCCAGAAACCCCTTTCTTCTCCTTGAGAAGCCTCACCTCTTCACCCAGGAAGCTCCTCCTCCCTGCTTGAGAAGCCCCACCTCTTAACCTTGGAAGTTCCTCCCCACTGCTTGAGAAGCCCTACCTCTTCACCCAGGAAGCCCCTCCCCCTCCTTGTGACGCACCATCCCTTCACTCTGAAAGGCAGGCCCTCCTCCCCACTTGAAAAGCCCCATCCATTGGCTTGGGAAGCTCCTCCTCAAGCCCCTTCCTAAGCCAGATGATCTTAGACAATGGGGCTCTCCCAGGCTCAAGACTTCTGAGAGTCAAAGACCACTCACAGTCAGCTTGTCCTCACTCAGGATTCCATCTACCCGCCCAGTTCCATATTGAATGGCAAACTTGGTCCCATTGACCTGGAAGGAGCTGGAGGCTTTGGGATCAAATCGGCGGTGTAACCCTAGGTTAGAGGTCAGAAAGGTGTCACTGGGGGAGGGAATCTCCCCAGTGCCTACTGCCCCTTTGACTTTCTGACCTGTGAGGGCATGATAAAAGAACAGTTCCTCAGAAACCTCTGAGAAGCTGAGGTCCAGCCCCGCCTTCTCCCTTCACCCCCCATTCAGCCTTATTCTCCCGCATAGAAGCTCACAGCAGGGCACACTGAAGAAGTGGCATCTCCTGGACGGGACCCAGAGATTGGAGGAGCCAGTGTCAAAGACGACAGTGAAGTTTTGTGGAGGCGTTCCCAGCCCAATTTCCCCAAAATACTGCACCTGATAGCAAAAGAGGAGAGTAAACGAAGAGTTTGGCTCAAGGGCGCAGGGGTGAGGGCTGTGTGGGGCTGTGACTCACATCCCTGTAGTTCGAGAGAGGTACGAAGGTGGGCTTGTCCCCAAGGGATGGGGCCCCCCACTTGGGGAGCTCTGCTGGTTCTCTCCATCCCCTCAGTAGGTTCAGGGTCCTGCGTTCAGGTTGGACTCGATGAAGAGGGATGCTGTAGGGAAAGAGGATATGGACAGGAAGCTGCTCTTCTTGGAGACCCTCTAAATAGACTTACCCAAATAGGATATGATGACAAATTCAACATCTCCAAGGCACTCCAGTAGTAGTCAGTACCAGAAACCCTACAATAACAACCTCCAGAAAAGCCCACCAAAGACGCCATGATGACAAATATCCCCAAAGACTTTACAAGAGCAAACCATCCCAAACAGACCTTTCCATGTCCAAATCCCTTAAAATAAGCTATTCCCAAGGAATTGACATTCTCAAAGATTTCCCAAGACTCTAACAGAAAATCTAACCTTTGCAAAAGCTCTTGGGTGGTGGCCCCTGCATGCTTCAGTTCATGAGGTTAGGGACTATTTTCCCCACCCTTGAGGAGAAAAATGTAAGCGTCAAATCTTAATTGTCTTGCTGTGTTGCCCGTGCTGATCTCAAACTCCAGGCCTTGGCCTCCCAAAGTGCTGGGATTACAGAGGAGAGCCACTATGCCCTGTCCGGGTTCCCTTAAACTGTATTTGCAAAAGCAGGAGGCAAACAGGATTTGGCCCTTAAGCTGAGTGTTTGCAACCCTTGACTTAGAGGGCCAATTACAATTCAGATATCTTAGTTGCTAATTAAGTAAGTCGAGGATGGGGCCGAGAATTTGGATTTCTAACAAGTTCCCAGGTCATCATGATGCTGTTGATGCAGCATTTGGAGACTCACTTTTCTTTGCATTGACTTAGAAAATGGCCATGAGACATTAGGTTCAAAAAGCAGGTTAACAAGCACCATGTGCGGTAATATCTTCGTTCCTGCTTTTAGTCACTCCTTGAAGCACTTGTCACATCACTCACACCTTTACCCTCACCCCCCATGAGTCAGTCTTTGAGAGGCACAAGAATGTGAAGTGGGGAAAACTCTTCCTGGAAGTGTACACCCCTCCCCCTACCAAGAGTTCCAGGGGATGAAGACAAGAGAGGAGAAAAAGAGAGAGATGGGGGCGGGGAGGGGGCATCAGAGGTAAGGTAGTGGGAAGACTTCTTGCATAGGGTCCCCAAGATTGGATTCTTTTTCTTTTCTTTTTTTTTTTTTTTGAGACGGAGTCTCGCTCTGTTGCCCAGGCTGGAGTGCGGTGGCGCTATCTTGGCTCACTGCAAGCTCCGCCTCCTGGGTTCACACCATTCTCCTGCCTCAGCCTCCTGAGTACCTAGGACTACAGGCACCTGCCACCACGCCCGGCTAATTTTTTGTATTTTTAGTAGAGACGGGGTTTCACCTTGTTAGCCAGGATGGTCTCGATCTCCTGACCTCATGATCCGCCCGCCTCAGCCTCCCAAAGTGCTGGGATTATAGGCGTGAGCCACCGTACCCGGCCTCTTTTTCTTTTTTTAAACTTTTTATTTGAAACAGGGTCTCCCTCTGTCACCCAGGCTGGAGTGCAGTAGTGCAGTCAGGGCTCACTGCAGCCTTGATCTCCAGGGCTCAAGTGATTCTCCCACCTCAGCCTCTGGAGTAGCTGAGACTATGGGCACACCACCACACCTGGCTTTTTATTTTATTTTATTTTATTTTATTTTTTTTTAGACAAGGTGTCACCCTGTTGCCCAGCCTGGAGTGCAGTAGCAGGATCCTAGCTCACTGCCCCCTCGAACTCCTGGGCTCAAGCAATCTTCCTTCCTCAGCCTCCTGAATAGCTGGGACCATGGGTGTGCACCACCACACTGAGCTAATTTTTGTATTTTTTGTAGAGATAGAGTCTGGCCATGTTGCCCAGGCTGGTCTCAAAACTCTTGGCCTCAAACGAGCTTCCAACTTGGCCTTCCAAAGTGCTGGGTTGCAGGTGTGAGCCACGTCTCTGGCCAAAAACATGACTTCTTCAGGCCAAACAGTTCGATGGGCGTGATATGGGGGAGTCTCAGTTTAAGTGTCACATATCTGGGGCTCAAAGATGGGAGGAGTGTGTCACAGGTCTGGAAACCACAGTACCTAATCATCAGAGCTCATAGTAGGGTCTGCAGAGACCTCTCAAAAACATGTCCTTGCCAGGCGCAGTGGCTCACGCCTGTAATCCCAGCACTTTGGGAGGCTGAGGCAGGCAGATCACAAGGTCAGGAGTTCGAGACCAGCTTGGCCAACATGGTGAAACCTCATCTCTACTAAAGATACAAAAAAAATTAGCCGGGCATGGTGACTCATGCCTGTAATCCCAGCACTTTGGGAGGCTGAGGCAGGCAGATCACGAGGTCAGGAGTTCGAGACCAGCTTGGCCAACATGGTGAAACCTCATCTCTACTAAAGATACAAAAAAAATTAGCCGGGCATGGTGACTCATGCCTGTAATCCCAGCACTTTCAGAGGCAGGAGAATGGTGTGAACCTGGGAGGTGGAGGTTGCAGTGAGCTGAGATCGCGCCATTGCACTCCAGCCTGGGCGACAGGGCAAGACTCTGTCTCAAAAAAAAAAAAAGGCCAGGCGTTGTGGCTCATGCCTGTAATCCCAGCACTTTGGGAGCCCGAGGCAGGTGGATCACGAGGTCAGGAGATCGAGACCATCCTGGCTAACACCATGAAACCCCATCTCTACTAAAAATACAAAAAATTAGCCGGGCGTGGTGGCAGGTGCCTGTAGTCCCAGCTGCTTGGGAGGCTGAGGCAGGAGAATGGTGTGAACCCAGGGGACAGAGCTTGCAGTGAGCCGAGATCGCACCACTGCACTCCAGCCTGGGCAACAGAGTGAGACTCAGTCTCAAAAAAAAAAAAAAAAAGTCCTGTGAGGATGGGGAGGGGTCCTCAATCTAGAGTCTCAGTGTTGTAAGATCTGGGATTTAAAAGGGCTCTGGGACCGGACGCGGGGGCTCACATCTGTAATCACAGCACTTTTGGAGGCTGAGGCAGAAGGATCACTTGAGGTCAGGAGTTCAAGACCAGCCTGGCAAACACGGTGAAACCCCATCTCTTACTAAAAATACAAAAATTAGCCGGGCACGGTGGCATGTGCCTGTAGTCCCAGCTACTTGGGAGGCTGAAGCAGGAGAGTCATTTGAACCCAGGAGGTGGAGGTTGCAGTGAGCCGATAATCGCCCCACTGCACTCCAGCCTGGGTGACAGAGTAAGACTCTGTCTCAAAAAATAATAATAATTAATAATAATAATAAAAGGGCTCTGGTCAGCCAGGCACGGTGGCTCATGCCTGTAATCCCAGCACTTTGGGAGGCCTAAGTGAGCAGATCATGAGGTCAGGAGTTCCAGACGGGCCTGGCCAACATGGTGAAACCCCGTCTCTACTAAAAATACAAAAATTAGCTGAGCATGGTGGCGCGAGCCTGTAATCCCAGCTACTTGGGAGGCTGAGGCAGGAGAATCGCTTGATCCCAGGAGGCAGAGGTTTCAGTGAGCTGAAATCATGCCATTGCACTCCAGCCTGGGCAACAGAGTGAGACTCCATCTCAAAAGAAAAAAAAAAGTCTGGTTTTAAGAGATGTCAGAGTGGAGCCCTTAGGGGTGACAGCCTGGTTTAGAGATCTAGGAAGCTAAGAAAGAAGCACTAGGGATCCTGGGTGCCAAGTTTGGGGATCACTGAACTGGGAGTCCTAGACTTAAAGGGCAAGAGGCAGAGAATCCCTCCCAAGGTTGGGGGTGGTAGGTGGGGTCACCATACCGGATCAGTGTGGCACGCTCCACATTCAGCAGAGGCAGCAGCAGCAGCAGCAGGGGTAGCAGCAGCGGTGGTGGAGACATCGCTGGGGACCTGGGTGTGAACCCAGGTGTCTTGGGGCCTCATTTTCTTTCCCCTGTGACTCCACCTTGTTCATGCCCCACCTCCAGGTTTAGAAGGAGACCAGGACATGAAATCTGTCCACAGGTGACACAGTGGGACAAGGATATTTTTTGAAGATTTGTGCAGAGTATTTTTGGAGGGTCAGGAGAAGTAGTATCCTGTGCTCCTGATGCTCTTCACTCCCTACTTGGGTGGCAGTGGTGGTGGGGTCTCCTCCACCGTCACCACCTCCCACCTCCCATCCTTCAGCTGCTGTCAGTTTTACTTTTAACTTTCACATAACTTTTCTGAGACTTATTAACCACAAGTGTTTCCTTGGCCAAGTGGGAGAGACCAGCAGGTATCTGTGAAGGGCCTGGGGGAAGGGAGAAAGGATGTGATTAGACACCTGCCCTCACATATGAAGTGGGACTGCCCGCATTTCAGGACCCAGTCTCTTACTGTTTTATTTGTAGGTGAAGTATGTTTCTTGTAGACAACAGATCATTGGGTATTGTTTTTTGTTTGTTTGTTTTTGTTTTTTTTGAGACCGAGTTTCACTCCTGTTGCCCAGGCTGGGATTACAGGTATGCGCCACCACACCCAGCTAATTTTGTAGTTTTAGTAGAGACAGGGTTTCTCCATGTCGGTCAGGCTGGTCTAGAACTCCCGACCTCAGGTGATCCGCCCGCCTCGGCCTCCTAAAGTGCTGGGATTACAGGCGTGAGCCACCGCACCCAGCTGATTCTCAGTTATTTCAATCTCTTTGTTAAATGTATCTGATGGAATCTGAATTCCTTCTCTGTGTTATCTTGAATTTCTTTGAGTTTCCTCAAAACAGCTATTTTAAATTCTCTGTCTGAAAGGTCACATATCTCTGTTTCTTCAAAGATTGGTCCTTGGAGGCTTATTTGATTTGTTTGGTAAGGTCATTTTTCTGGATGGCCTTGATGCTTATAGATGTTCATTGGTGGCTGGGCATTGACGAGTTAGGTATTTATTTATTTATTTATTTATTTAGATGGAGTTTTGCTCTTGTTGCCCAAGCTGGAGTGCAATGGTGTGATCTCAGCTTACTGCAACCTCTGCCCCCCAGGTGCAAGTAATTCTGCCTCAGCCTCCCGAGTAGCTGGGACTACAGGCACCCGACACCACCCTGGCTAATTTTTTTTTTTTTTTTTTTGAGATAGAGTTTCACTCTTATTGCCCAGGCTGGAGTGTAATGGTGCCATCTTGGCTCACTGCAACCTCCACCTCCTGAATTCAAGCGATTCTCCTGTCTCAGCCTCCCAAATAGCTGGGATTATAGGCGCATGCCAGCTAGTTTTTGTATTTTTAGTAGAGACAGGGTTTCATCATATTGGTCAGGCTGGTCTCGAACTCCTGACCTCAGGTGATCCACCTGCCTCAGCTTCCCAAAGTGGTGGGATTACAGGCATGAGCCACCACGCCTGGCTATGTTAAGTATTTATTGTAGTCTTTGCAGACAAGGTTTGTTTGTACCTGCCCTTTTTGGGGAGGCTTTCCAGGTATTCAAAAGTACTTGGGTGTTGTGATCTAAGCCATGTCTGCATTAGGGGGCTCCCCAAGCCCATTAATGCTGTGGTTCTTGCAAACTCATAGAGGCACTATCTTAGTGGTCTTGGATAAGATCCAGAAGATTTATCTGGATTAACAGGCAGAGACTCTTGTTCTCTTCCCTTGCTTTCTCTCAAACAGAGTCAGTCTCAGTCTCTCTCTCTCTCTCTTTCTCTCTCTCTCTCTCTCTCTACTGAGCTACCTGGAGCTAGGAGTGGGGTGACACAAACACCCCTATGCCTACTATCACTGGGATTGTGCTGGGTCCTGCCCATGGCCTCCTGTAACCACGACCTACCTGGCTACTGCTTATGTTTGCTCAAGGCCCTTGGGCTCTAAAACTAGCAGGTTCCAAAGGCAGCCATGCTTGCATCCTTCCCTTCAGGGCATCGAGTTACCCCAGGTCCCAGGTGGGTCCAGAGATGCAGTCAGTGAGCCAGGGACTGGTCAAAACCCTTAGAAATCGGCTGGGTGCGGTGGCTTACGCCTGTAATCCCAGCACTTTAGGAGGCTGAGGCAGGCGGATCACTTGAGGTCAGGAGTTCAAGGCCAGTCTGGCCAACATGGTGAAACCCTGTCTCTACTAAAAATACAAAAATTAGCCAGGCGTGGTGGTCAGCGCCTGTAATCCCAGCTGCTCGGGAGGCTGAGGCAGGAGAATCGCTTGAACCTGGGAGGCGGAATTTGCAGTGAGCCAAGATCGCACTGCTACACTCAAGTCTGGGCGACAGAGCAAGACTCCATCTCAAAAAAAAAAAAAAAGAAAAGAAAAAGGCTAGGTGCGGTGGGGGTGCGTTTGGGAGGCTGGGGGTGTCATCCCAGCCCTTTGGAAGGCTGAGGCAGGAGAATCGCTTGAGCCTGGGAGTTGGAGACCAGCCTGGGCAACAAAGGGAGACCCTGTCTGTACAAAAAAATGTAAAAATTATCTGGGCGTAATGGCACACTCCTGTAGTCCCAGCTAGTGGGGAAGGTGAGGCAGGAGGATCACTTGAGCCCAGGAGGCTGAAGCTGCAGTGAGCCGTCATCACGCCACTGCACTCCATCCCGGGCGACAGAGTGAGACACTGTCTCAATAGAAATAAATAAATACATAAATAATGGTAAAGATCCACTTTGTGCACTCCTTGCTCTGGGGGATTTTCCTGAAGCAGCCGACCGTGTCCCTGATAACTGTCACCACCCCCCTTTGTTTTCTCAGTCAGAGCACTCGATCTGGGCCCCTTCAACTCTCCCCCCACGCTTTCCGTCTGCAGCACCCCATCCAACTTCACCCAAGCTCCCTTAAGTAGTTTGAGAGGCCGTGTCTGCAAATTCCCAATTGGCCACAAGGTGGAGGTGTGGGCCTATTTTCCCAGCCAAGATTCCCCGGCCGCCACCCCTGTTTCTAGAGCTGGACCCCTGGAACACCAGGCTCTTTCCAGCTTCTCTGCTTCCGCCCCAGCGGTTCCCACCGCCTGGAATGCCGACTTGCTGTCTCTCTGCACCCCACGGGAAAAGGAGCAGAACAGAGGCTTCCTCCCTGACTCGCCTGCCCGAGCTTACTGGGAGATCGCCTGCCGAACACGGCCCGACCAATGGGACCTGGATCTCCCCATGTCTTGTCTCTCAGGGGGGTTGTGACCGGGTCGGCCTCCACCATCAGAAGAGCACAGTTTCCAGAATCGCCCAACACAATCTTTCCCGAATCCCCTCAGGAGGTGATTAGGTAAAGGACTGCCAGATTTTTAAACCCATCATTTTATTTACTAACTAACCTTGTAAGAAAGGAATTATCGCCCACATTTTACGAGGTTGGGGGGTGGGTGCTGCGGCGCAGCAAGGTTAAGAGGAGGCAGCCCAGGTGCACTTGGAAGTGAATTGAACCTGGTTTTTGAAGCTGCAGACACCAAGTAATCAGCCCAGATGCCTTGCATTGTCTTTGCCAGGATTACTTTTGCCCCTGTTCCATTGGTGGAAATCTGTCACGTGGTTGCTCCTGGCTGCAAGGACGACCCGGAAATGTCCAGTTGTGTGTCCAAGAGTGAGGGACCCTTTGGGTGATTCTCAGTCACTGTGGGCCACATCTGACCCCACAAGGCCTCAAATTCGGACCCGCGTTCCGTCTATGACCTTATATCGCACCTTCCCGAGGTCTCGCATTAGTTGTTTTTTTTTTTTTCTTGAGGCAGAATCTCACTCTGTTGTCCAGGCTGGAGTGCAGTGGCTGTGATCTCGGCTCACTGCAACCTCCGAACCCCCAGGTTCAAGCGATTCTCCTGCCAATTTTTGTAATTTTAGTAGAGACGGGGTTTTGCTATTTTGGCCATGCTGGTCTCGAACTCCTGACCTCAGGTGAACTGCCCGCCTCGGCCTCCCAAAGTGTTGGGATTACAGGCGTGAGCCACTGCACCTGGCCTACTCAAAATATTAAACATAGGCATGGTGGCTTATGCATGTCATCCCAGCACGCTGGCAGGCTGAGGTGGGAGGATTGCTTGAGCCCAGGAGTTCCAGACCATCCTGGGGAACATAGTGAGTCTGTCTCTACAAAAGAATTACCCGGGCTTGCTAGCACATGCTTGTAGTCCCAGCTACCCCGGAGACTGAGGTGGCAGGATCACTTAGCCCAGGAGGTCGTGGCTGCAGTGAGCTGTGACCACGCCACCCCACTCCAGCCTGGGTAGCAGAGTGAGACACTGTCTCAAAACACAACAAAACAAAAAGTTAAACATAGAGTTACTGCATGACCCAGCAATCCCACTCCAAGGTGAAATGAGAACATATGTCTGCACAAAAACTTGTACATGAATGTTCATAGCAGCATTGCAGCCAGGAATAGAAACATCCCACCTGTCCATTAACTGGCGAATGGGTAAGTAAAAGGTGGTATATCCATAGCGTGGACTGTTACTGTGCCATAAACAGAAATGAAATATTGACACATTCTACAATGTAGATGAACCTAGAAAACGTTATGCCAAGTGACAGATGCCAGTCACAAAGAGCCACATATTCCAAGGATCCATTTATAGGAAATGTCTAGAATAGGAAAATTCCATAAAGCCATACAATTTTTTTTTTTTTTTTGAAACAGAGTCTTGCTTTGTCACCCAGGCTGGAGTGCAGTGGCACCATTATGGCTCACCACAACCTCAACCTCCTGGGCGCAAGTGATCCTCCCATCTCAGCCTCCTGAGTAGCTGGGACTAGAGGCATTTGCTATCCTGCATGGCTTAGTTTTTAATTTTTTGTAGAGATGGGGGTGGGGGTGTCTCCCTATGTTGCCCAGATTGGTCTCAAACTCCTGGGCTCAAACAATCTTCCAGCATCGGCCTTCCAAAGTGCTGGGGTTACAGGCATGAGCCACCTCACTCAGCCAGATATAGATTAATGGCTGCCTCAAGCTGAAAGAAAAGGGTGGGAGAATTGGGTATAACTGTTTTTTGATTGTTTGAGATGGAGTCTAGGTCTGTTGCCAGGCTGGAGGGCAGTGGTGTGATCTCGGCTCACTGCAACCTCTGCCTCCCGGGTTCAAGCGATTCTCCTGCCTCAGCCTCCTGAGTAGCTGGGATTTCAGGTGCCTGCCACCACACTCGGCTAATTTTTGTATTTTTAGTAGAGACGGGGTTTCGCCATGTTGGCTAGGATGGTCTCAATCTCTTGACCTCGTGATCTGCCCTCCTCGGCCTTCCAAAGTGCTGGGATTACAGGTGTGAGCCACCGTGGCCAGCGGGTATATCTGCTTATGGGAATGGGGTTTCTTTGTGGAGTGACCAAAATGTTCTAAAATTGGTTATGGTGGTGGCTGCACAACCCTGTGAATATGCTAAAAACCATTAAATTGTACTTAAAAGTGGTGAATTGTTTGGTATGTGAAGCAAATCTCAATAAAGCTATTACCAAAAAAATTAGAGAATATTGGGTTACTTACAAATGAGAACCTTGGTCCACAGCTACCTTCAGACAACAAAACTGCCAGTGACCGCATGCTTCTGGATGCCAGGCACTGTGCTTCCGGGATCCTCATACCCTTCATAAGAAATAAGAACAAGAGGCTGGGCATGGCAGCTCACGCCTGTAATTCCTGCACTTTGAGAGGCCAAGGTGGGTGGATCCCTGAGGTCAGGAGTTCGAGACCAGCCTGGCCAACATGATGAAACCCCGTCTCTATTAAAAATACAAAAAATTAGCCGGGCGTGGTGGCGGGTGCCTGTAGTCCTAGCTCCTCAGGAGGCTGAGGCAGGAGAATTGCTTGAACCCGGCAGTCAGAGGTTGCAGTGAGCCGAGATCACGCCACTGTACTAGAGTAAACTCTTTCTCAAATAAATAAATAAATAAGAACAAAGCCGGGCGCGGTGGCTCATGCCTGTAATCCCAGCACTTTGGGAGGCCGAGGCGGGTGCATCACTTGATGTCAGGAGTTTCAGACCACCCTGCCCAACATGGTGAAACCCTGTCTCTACTAAAAACACAAAAATTAGCCGGGCATGGTGGTGTGCACCTGTGATCCCAGCTACTCAGGAGGCTGAGGCAGGAGAATAACTTGAACCCGGGAGGCAGAAGTTGCAGTGAACCAATATACGGCCACTGCACTCTAGCCTGGGTGACAAGAGCGAAACTCAAAGAAAAAAGGAAGAACGATTTATCCTATTTTACCAGTAGGTCAACCGAGACTGAGTGCAATGTGACTCGCCCCAAAAGTGTCGTAATTCCTCTTCAGCCTATTTCAGGACTCTTGCACTTTTCTAATAGTGGAAACTTAGAAACAACTTTAAGAGCCACAAGAATCAATACAGGCTGGATGCGAGGCTCATGCCAGTAATCCCGGCACTTTGGGAGGCCAAGGTGGGCAGATCGCCTGAGTCCATGAGTTCAAGAACAGCCTAGGCAACATGGCGAAACCCCATCTCTACCAAAAATGTAAAAACTTAGCCAGGTGTGGTGGCTCATGCCTGCGGTCCCAGATACTCTGGAGGCTGAGGTGGGAGGATCACCTGAGCCCAGGAGGTCAGGGCTGCAGTAAGCCAAGATGGCACCACTGCACTCCAGCCTGGGTGACAGAGTGAGATCTTATCTCAAAAAATAAATAAATAAAGTATAAATATAGTTCCACCATATCAGGCACCTCATTTGAAACCCACCCTGTTTATGCTTTTACCTCATTTAGTCATAAGAGTAAGGCAACAAGGTCAGTACTCTTGATCCCAGTGGGCTAGGGGAAGTCCCCACACGCTGGTATGGGACCTCCAGCCCAGGCAATGTCCAGGCTCTTGACATCATCTTGGGAAGGAACTCAAGGACAAGTGGGAAAATACTGAAAGTACAAAGATGTATTGCAAAGTGAAAAGTACACACTCAACAAAGACGAGTGTAGGTGGACTCCAGAGAGAGTCCCCTGCAGGGGGTTTGGGGCTGCTACCTTTATGGGTTTCTTTCTTTCTTTCTTTCTTTTTTGAGACAGTCTTGCTCTGTCGCCAGGCTGGAGTGCAGTGGCACGATCTCAGCTCACTGCAACCTCCACCTCACGGGTTCCAGCGATTCTCCTGCCTCAGCCTCCTGAGTAGCTGGGACTACAGGCATGTACTATGGATTTCTTTAATCAAGGAGTTGAATATTCATGAAGATTCCTAGAAAAAGGAGATTTTTGAGAACTGTGGTGCCACCCACTTTTACACCAAATATGGGTGTTCCTTTAACTGTCCTGGTGCTGGTGCCGGTGGGTGCGTGTTTATGTTAATGAGCATATAAGGAGGTCCTAGGTGAGACCTAGGTCATATGTAGGGCCTTGATGAGTCCAATGTGTCTTAGCCAGGTTGGTCCACACCTAGGGTTTTCAAGAGTCTTATCAGCCCCACCTGCTGCAACTATTTCAACAGTTTCCTTTTGCTAGTCATGTGAAACTGCTGCCTGGAATTTTCTATTCTCTTGTGACCACCCTGTGTTATTCCTGTCTCTTTTTTTTTTTTGAGATAGAGTTTCAGTCTGTCGGTAGGCTGGAGTGCAGTGGCGCGATCTCGGCTCACTGCAACCTCTGACTCCTTGGTTCAAGCGATTCTCCTGCCTCAGCCTCCTGAGTAGTTGGGATTACAGGCACGTGCCACCACGCCCAGCTAATTTTTGTATTTTTAGTTGAGATGGGGTTTCACCATGTTGGCCAGGATGGTCTCGATCTCCTGACATCGTGATCTGCCTGCCTCGGCCTTCCAAAATGCTGGGGTTACAGGCATGAGCCACCGCGCCTGGCCTCCTGTCTCACTCTTTTTTATTTTTTTATTTTTATTGATTTGTTTATTTATTTATTTATTTTTGAGATGGAGTCTCACTCTGTTGCCAGGCTGGAGTGCAGTGGCGCGTTCTCAGCTCACTGCAACCTCCCCCTCCTGGGTTCAAGTGATTCTTCTGCCTCAGCCTCCCAAGTAGCTGGGATTACAGGCACGTACCACCACGCCTGGCTAATTTTTTTGTATTTTTTTTAGTAGAGATGGGGTTTCATGGTGTTGGTCAGGCTGGTCTTGAACTCCTGACCTCGTGATCCACCTGCCTTGGCCTCCCAAAGTGCTGGGATTACAGGCGTGAGCCACCACGCCCTGCCTTTTTTTTTTTTTTTTTTTTTGAGATGCAGTTTTGCTCCTGCTGCCCAGGGTGGAGTGCGATGGCACAATCTTGGCTCACCACAACTTCTGTCTCCCAGGTTCAATTCTCCTGCCTCAGCCTCCCGAGTAGCTGGGATTACAGGTGCCCGCCACCGTGCCCGGCTAATTTTACATTTTTTGTAGAGACCAGGTTTCAGCAAGTTGGCCAGGCTAGTCTCGAACTCCTGATCTCAGGTGATCCACCTGCCTTGGCCTCCCAAAGTGCTGGGATTACAGGCGTGGGCCACCACGCCCGGCTTTCTCACTCCTGTTTGCAACTTACAGGCAAGGAAACTGAGGCGCGGGGAGGTTAAGGAACTGGGCTCAGCGTTACACAGGAAGGAAGTGACAGAGACGCCAGGTTCTGCCATCTCCAGCGCTCATGTTAATCACTTGTTTCACTTCTAACATCCCTGGGTGGAAAATTCCACAATCTCAAACGATGGGCCTGAGTAGACATAATAAGTTACAAAAGAGCATGGATCACATAGTCCCATTTCTTTTTTTTAAAGGCATACACATATGTCAGAGGCATTCCAACCACAGCGATTCTGTCTTGAATAGGAGCTTGGTAAAATAAGGCTGAGGCCTACTGGGCTGCATTCCCAGGAGGTTAAGGCATTCTTAGTCACAGGATGAGATAGGATAGGAGGTTGGCACAAGATACGGGTCACAAAGAGCTTGCTGATAAAACAGCATATGCAGTAAAGAAGTCAGCCAAATCCCAGCAAAACCAAGATGGCGATGAGAGTGACCTCTAGCCGTCCTCATGGCTCATTATACACTAATTATAATGCATTAGCATGCTAAAGTCACACCCACCAGCACGATGACAGCTCACAAATGCCATAGCAACATCAGGAATTTCCCCTATATGGTCTAAATGGGGGAGGAACCCTCAGTTCTGAGAATTGCCTACCCTTTTCCTGGAAAATTCATGAATAATCCACCCGTTGTTTAGCATATAATCAAGAAATAACTATAAGTATAATCACAGTGAACAGCCCAAGCCGCTGCTCTACCTGGAGTAGCCGTTCTTTTATTCCTTTATTTTTATTGCATTTTATTTTTGAGAAGGAGTTTCGCTCTTGCCCAGATTGGAGTGCAATGGTGCAATCTCGGCTCACCGCAACCTCCACCTCCCGGGTTCAAGCGATTCTCCTGCCTCAGCCTCTCCTGAGTAGCTGGGATTACAGGCGCCTGCCACCATGCCTGGCTAATTTTATATTTTTAGTAGAGACGGGGTTTCTCCATGTTGGTCAGGCTGATCTCAAACTCCCAACCTCAGGTGATCTGCCCATCTCGGCCTCCCAAAGTGCTGGGATTACAGGCGTGGGCCACCGCGCCCGGTCTAAGACTGAGCTTTTTTAATTCTTCCAATCACCAAGTTATTGAAACCATTTTTGCAAAATTTTAACAATGAGAAAATTCTGACATCTCTAATCTGGCCAGGCACAGCGGCTCACGCCTGTAATCCCAACACTCTGGAAGGCCGAGGCAGGTGGATCGCCTGAGGTCAAGAGTTCGATACCAGCCTGGCAAACATGGTGAAACCCCATCTCTACTAAAAATAGAAAAATCAGCCAGCCGTGGTGGCGGGCACCTGTAATCCCAGCTTCAAGGGAGGCTGAGGCAGGAGAATCGCTGAACCCAGGAGGCGGAGGTTGCAGTTAGCTGAGATCGCGGCACTGCACTCCAGCCTGGGCAACAGAGCGAGATCTCAAAAAAAAATAGCTAAAAATAAGCCCGGCGCCGCGGCTCACGCCTGTAATTCCAGCACTTTGGGAGGCCGAGGCAGGCGGATCATTTGAGGTCAGGAGTTCGAGACCAGCCTCGCCAACATGGTGAAACCCTGTCTCTACTAAAAATACAAAAAAATGAGCCGGGCGTGGTGGCACATGCCTGTAATCCCAGTTACTTGGGAGGCTGAGGCACGAGAATCTCTTGAACCCAGGAGGCAGAGGCTGCAATGAGCTGAGATCACACCACTGCACTCCAGCCTGGGGTGACAGAGTGAGACCTGTCCAAATAAATAAAAAAAAATGAATAAAACCAACAAGTAGCACGAAATCCAAAATCAGAAAACTTGTAACGACCAAAAAAGTGCAAACGTGCCTTAAATCAGTCATGTGCGACAAGCAGCTATAGCTAGGGTTTGGCCGCAGGCTCAGAGAAGCGCAGGAATGAGCTAAAGCCACAAAGCGCGGGGCTGGAGGTTTGGCTCCCAAGAAGCGAGGAAATGGGTTCGGAACTCTTCTGCCAAGTCCCAGTAGATCCACCCGGTAAACTTCCGGTGAGTTACCAACTTCCGTGCGGGGCAGCAGCTTCGGCTGGTCCTAAGCGGACCGGAAGTTCGTCAACTTTCACGCTCCGCCCCTCTTCCGGACGTGACGCAAGGGCGGGGTTGCCGGAAGAAGTGGCGAAGTTACTTTTGAGGGTATTCGAGTAGCGGCGGTGTGTCAGGGGCTAAAGAGGAGGACGAAGAGAAGCAAAGCAAGGGAACCCAGGCAGGTGCACCGGAGAGTGGGGAGACGCAGGAGGAGCCCCGAACCCGGGGCTTCTCGGCGCTCCCCTCGTACTCCGCTCAGCCCCCTTCTCTCCTTCCATTTCCTCCCCTCCGTAACTCGCGCCTCCGGCGGCTGTTTCCAGGGCAACAGGAGTAGTTCCCTCCGCGAGAGGCCGTCCACGAGACCCCCGCGCGCAGCCATGAGCCCCGCCCCCCGTTGGTGCTTGGAGAGGGGCGGGACCTGGAGAGAGGTGCGGGGGCGGAGCATGAATGGAGGAGGCGGGGCGGAGCATGAATGGAGGCGGCGGGGCGGAGCATGATGGGAGGTGATGGGGTGGGACCTGGAGCGCGGTGCGGGGGAGGGGCATGAAGGGAGGAGGCGGGGCGGGGGCGGGGCATGATGAGAGGAGATGTGGCGGGGCCTGGAGCGAGGTTGTGGGGGTGCAGCACGAAGGGAGGAGGCGGGGCGGGGGCGGGGCATGATGGGAGGGGATGGGGCGGAACCTGGAGCGAGGTTGTGGGGGTGAGGCTTGGAGGGAGGGATGCGTATGGGGCGGGGCAAGGTGTTGGGAGGCCCATGATGGGGGCACTAGGGGCTGAACCTGGAAGGTTGAGGGTGGAGCATAATAGGAGGAGGTGGGGTCAGAATGAGAGATAGGGATGCTTGGGGCAGAAGTGAGGTAGAGTCTTAAGAAGAGAAGGTGGGGGGAAACTACATGGGATGGAGGACGTGATGGCAGAGCATGATTAAAGGAGAATGGGTCCTACCTAAAAAAATCAGGTGGTTTGGACCTGAGGGGGCGGGGCCTACAGCAGGGGCGGGGCTTAAGACCAAGCTGAAGGCTGGCGTGGAACAGAAGGGGCGGGTCCTGTTAGAAGGATGGGGAGGGTTTGTAGGCTGGCAGGAACCAGGGTTGTGGCTGAGAGTAGGGTCTCTGGAGAGATGGAAAAAAAAGGGGAAGCCCTGTCAGGACCTGTAACTGACCTAACCCAACCCTTCTTAGCCCCACAAGGCTCTCAATCCCCTGTATTCTACAGGCTGCTCCGTGACCCCACCATGTCCTCTCCCACCACGAGTTCCCTGGATACCCCGCTGCCTGGTGAGTGACTCTCTTCCCCACCCAGCCTTTATCATACACTAGCAGAAGCTCACTGTACCCCTCCCGGATTCCACCCTCTTCCAGGAAATGGCCCCCCTCAGCCTGGCGCCCCTTCTTCTTCACCCACTGTAAAGGAGGAGGGTCCGGAGCCGTGGCCCGGGGGTCCGGACCCTGATGTCCCAGGCACTGATGAGGCCGGCTCAGCCTGCAGCGCGGACTGGGGTGAGACAGGGCCCAGAGACAGGGCCCTGGAGCTGATGTGGGGGCTTGGGGAGGGGTTTAGGAAGGGAGAAAGAAATAGAGATGGGAATGGGAGGCCCCTGATCTTTGCTTTTTGTTCTTGCTTTCTCCTTGACACATACATCTTTCTAAATTGCAATTTCCCTGAATGTGGGCAGCAACTCCTCTCTCCCTCCATCCTCTGGTGCTTTGCCCGGGGATCTCCTGTGGGCCCATCCCTCTGGTTCCTGTTTCTCCTTGTGGCCCTCTCATGGCCTCTGCCTACCCACCCCAGTCATCCCGGATCCCGAAGAGGAGCCAGAGCGCAAGCGAAAGAAGGGCCCAGCCCCGAAGATGCTGGGCCACGAGCTTTGCCGCGTCTGTGGGGACAAGGCCTCCGGCTTCCACTACAACGTGCTCAGCTGCGAAGGCTGCAAGGGCTTCTTCCGGCGCAGTGTGGTCCGTGGCGGGGCCCGGCGCTATGCCTGTCGGGGTGGCGGAACCTGCCAGATGGACGCTTTCATGCGGCGCAAGTGCCAGCAGTGCCGGCTGCGCAAGTGCAAGGAGGCAGGGATGAGGGAGCAGTGTGAGTGCAGTGGGAGGGGGCGGTGCCGGCCTGGCCCCCCGCCCAGCCCTGGGGTTCTGCTGAGGCCTGCATCCCCCTATAGGCGTCCTCTCCGAAGAACAGATCCGGAAAAAGAAGATTCGGAAACAGCAGCAGCAGCAGTCACAGTCACAGTCACAGTCACCTGCGGGGCCACAGGGCAGCTGCAGCTCAACCTCTGGGCCTGGGGCGTCCCCTGGTGGATCTGAGGCAGGCAGCCAGGGCTCCGGGGAAGGTGAGGGTGTCCAGTTAACAGCGGCTCAAGAACTAATGATCCAGCAGTTGGTGGCGGCCCAGCTGCAGTGCAACAAACGCTCCTTCTCGGACCAGCCCAAAGTCACGGTACTGCCCCCTCCACAACCTTGAGTGTGATGGTCCCAATGGGGTAGAGCCGGCTGGACCATCAGCCAGGGTGTGGGAGAGTGAGGCTCCAGAGGGCAGGGGTTTTGGGGGTAGGGTCCCCCAGGGTGCAGGCTTGGTCTCAAGATGGCCGCCCAGACTTAGGCTCACAAAGACCTGGGTGTGACCCTGGTCTCCTGTGTCCCAGCCCTGGCCCCTGGGCGCAGACCCCCAGTCCCGAGATGCCCGCCAGCAACGCTTCGCCCACTTCACGGAGCTGGCCATCATCTCAGTCCAGGAGATCGTGGACTTCGCCAAGCAAGTGCCTGGTTTCCTGCAGCTGGGCCGGGAGGACCAGATCGCCCTCCTGAAGGCATCCACTATCGAGGTAATGGTCCATCTGCCCACAAGGAACCCCAGAGATAGCTCCAGGACAGATGCTGGGAGCAGAGTTTAGCAAGACCAGTCCTTGCCCTTGTAGGATGACATTCCACGGCGAGTAGAGTCTTCTATGAGCCAAGGAGAGAAAGGAAAAAGGGTCTGAGGCTGAGAAGATTGAGGATCAGGCCAGAGGGGCTATTTTAGAGAAAAGTTGCCAAAAAGGCTTTTCAGAGGAGTTAGCATTTGAATCAAAGTAGGAATAACATGTAAGTATTGAGCGCCTGCTGTATGCCAGGCTCTATTCCAAGTGTTGGCATATGGGGCAAAGAACAAAGCAGATGAAACCCCCTGCTCCTATACCTTGTGCTCACCTGGGGAAAGAGTATCCTAAGGAGATGGGGATGCAGCATGTGCGGAAGCCCGAAGTGGAGAAAGAGCTCGGCCTGTCTCACGTGATGGCTGCACGCTGGTGTGGCTGAGAGAACAGGGGGAAGGGGACAAAGGATAATCCTGGTGAGATTAGACCCCCATTTGGGCCAAGAGGGGAGGGACTAGCAGCTGAAGGGTCACAGGGCTCGAGATCCCCCTCCCGCTGCCGCCCTTAGATTATGCTGCTGGAGACAGCCAGGCGCTACAACCACGAGACAGAGTGTATCACCTTCTTGAAGGACTTCACCTACAGCAAGGACGACTTCCACCGTGCAGGTAGGGCCCAGGGGAGGCTTCAGGGAGGCTTGGCGCCCCTGCTGGCTGGAAGACCTGGGGCCAGCTCATCCCTGTTGGAGTCCCTGTTTCTTTATCTCCAAAGTCGGGGTGAGGGTTGAGCCAAGGTGAGAGTGAGGTAAGAGTGCATGTGCCGTGTGTGGTGGTGCACGCCTCTAGTCCCAGCTACTCAGGAGGCTGAGAAGGCCAGATTGCTTGAGGCTATAGTGAGCCGTGATTGTGCGACGGCATTCCAGCCTGGTGACAGAGGAGACCGTGTCTCTGTTTAAAAAAAAAAGCATGTGTTCAGTGCCGACTCTGTACAGTGGGTTGCAGTGGAAGTTGAGACAGGAGGAGCCCTGTTACCACATCAGGCATTTTGGTGGGCATTAGGAAAAGCATCCCCCCACCCCAAAACGTGGTCTCACCCAAGGGAGGCAGGCAGGAGCTCGGTCCATTGTGAAGTGGGCAGCCTTCCTTACTGTCTAGGGGAGCACTGCTTCCTGCCCTCTGAGAGTGCTGACCTGGGTGGGTGGGCTTCTGGAAGAAGGCCTGGGCAGTGAGAGGCACTGCCTAGGAAAAGGGTGGGAGGAGTGTTGCTAGTGCTGCAGAGCATGCGCCAGGGCCTCACTCCCTCATTGTCCCACAATCTGTGGGGAACCTCTCTGTATTTCCCGACATCTGTCCGAACCCCATCCTCTCCCCTTCCTCTTACTCCGGCCCTTTCACCACCTGAGACGGTCCCAGTAACCCTTTTAGTATGAGCTTAGCAGGGCAGGGCTGCAGGGAAGCGTTTTTGGCAGAGGGGATCGGCAGTTGCAGAGGCCCTGAGGTTGGGGAGAGCTGGTGGTTTGGAGGAACTACAGGGAGGCCCAGGCAGCTGGAGCACAAGGAGATGGGGTGGAGAGGAGGTCAGGAATCCCACCCTACCCCTTCCCAGCCCCTCCTCTGCCACCACCCTGGAACACTGCCAGGGTCCCCTTGAGGGGCCGCCTGCCTCCACCTCTGCCTGATGGGGCTGCTCACAGCGCAGGCAGAAGGGTCCTGTCAGCACTTGAGGCTGCCCACATCCCTCCTCCACTCAGAACCCTCCACGGCTCCCGTCTTACTGGGAGAAGAGCTGGAGTCCTCTCTGTGGCCCACAAAGCCCTTTAGGACCTGGCCTCGCCCACTCTCCGCCCTCGCTCCCATCCTCTCCCCCTCCTCCAGCCACTGTGGCCTCTTACTGGCACCCATCCAGCATGCTGCAGCCAAGGGCCTGTGTACTTGGAGTTTCCTCTGCCCAGAACTAGGGGGACCAACTGGTCCTAGTTTGCCCAGGACCTTCCCAGTTTTAACACTGAAAGTCTCATGGCCTGGGTAGCCCCCGTCCCAAGTCATGGGAACAGCAGTTGGTCACCCTCACAATCCCTTACCTCCTTCGGATTGGTCACTGCTCCAGCGTCACCCACAGCGCGGCCTTCCCTGCCCGCCTTGTATAAAATAGAACCGTGGCTCAGCAGGGCCCTTCACACTTCTCTGCACTGCCTGGTTCCATTGAACTCATAGCCCTCTGACAGGCTGGGCCTCTTCCTAATGTGTTTGTCTATGGCCTGTCCCCTAGGCTCTCAAATGTAAGTGCTGGAGCCTGGCACGTGGCAGGTACTCAGTGACATTTGATGAATGAATGAACAAGTCAGTTTTGGGAATGAGTTTGGAAACCTTGAGCAGTGGAAGCCAGCGCTGGGACCGACACGATGTGACCTAGGTTTTAAAAGCTTCCCTTTGCCTTTGTGAAGGGGACAAGAATAGGACTCAGGGAAGATGCAGCCACCGCCCAGGTGGGAAGGGAGGGTGGTGATAGGATAGTAGAAGATACTGAAGAAACATGCACCCTCATTATTCATTCCTTCACTGGGCGGCATGTGTGGCACACCGACTACATGCCAGCACTCTTATGGGCACGGGGCACAGGTGGACAGAAATGACAAGAACGCTGTAATTACTGCTATGTTCCCTGCCCCAGAGACTGTGGGCGGCGCCAGGGGCCAGAATGTGGGGCCCGGTTTCGGGCTGAGGGAGTCACCGGCTGCCTCCCGCCCCGCAGGCCTGCAGGTGGAGTTCATCAACCCCATCTTCGAGTTCTCGCGGGCCATGCGGCGGCTGGGCCTGGACGACGCTGAGTACGCCCTGCTCATCGCCATCAACATCTTCTCGGCCGACCGGCCCAACGTGCAGGAGCCGGGCCGCGTGGAGGCGCTGCAGCAGCCCTACGTGGAGGCGCTGCTGTCCTACACGCGCATCAAGAGGCCGCAGGTAGGGCCCCGCAGAGCCTCTGCGCAGAGCCAGCTACGCCCCGCGGCCCACGTGGTCCGTCCAGGCCGGGCTCCGCCAGCCGCACTGCCGTCTCCTCCGCAGTCTTTCCTCAGGCCCCACCCTGCTGGACTGGGAGCCAGGTCTAGTCCAAGCACAGAGGCGGGCCCCACGCCTGGTCGGGGAGGGACCCTCCTTTCTTTTGGGGTGGGCCGCCCAAAGCCTGGCAGGGCAGGGGCTCAGCCAGCGCCCACCTGCCTCCTCCCTCAGGACCAGCTGCGCTTCCCGCGCATGCTCATGAAGCTGGTGAGCCTGCGCACGCTGAGCTCTGTGCACTCGGAGCAGGTCTTCGCCCTGCGGCTCCAGGACAAGAAGCTGCCGCCTCTGCTGTCGGAGATCTGGGATGTCCACGAGTGAGGGGTCGGCCACCCAGCCCCACAGCCTTGCCTGATCACCCTCCAGCAGATAGACGCCGGCACCCCTTCCTCTTCCTAGGGTGGAAGGGGCCCTGGGCCGAGCCTGTAGACCTGTCGGCTCTCATCCGTTGGGATAAGCCCCAGTCCGGGTCCAGGAGGCTCCCTCCCTGCCCAGCGAGTCTTCCAGAAGGGGTGAAAGGGTTACAGGTCCCGTCTGCTGACCCTTCCCGGCTGCCCTCCCTCCCCAGCTTACACCTCAAGCCCAGCACGCAGTGCACCTTGAACAGAGGGAGGGGAGGACCCATGGCTCTCCCGCATAGCCCGGGAGACCAGGGGCCTTCCTCTTCCTCTGCTTTTATTTAATAAAAACTAAAAACAAAAACAGGAAAATAAAATATGAACACAATCCAGCCCGGAGCTGGAGTGCAAGATGGAGAGGGTGTGGGCTTCTAGGGACCTCAGTGACACCGGGTCCCTGAATCTGATTGAGCAGGTGGGACTGGGTGTCCCCAGGCTGTTGGGAAGGGTGGCACATAGGGTCCCAGTGCTGGGTGGTGTGTCGCCTGCTGTGAAGGTTCAGGACAGAGGCCTCAGCCTCAGGGTCACCTCCCTGGACAAGGTGAATCAGAACTCGCCCTTGAAGGATAAACAGGATTTAAGTGGATGAGGGGATCTGGACTTTTGTCCGAACAAAAAGTGTTTGCTGAGGCCTCCTGTGGGCCAGGCACCGGGTTGGCCATTCTAGAGATGGAGACATTCACCCAGTAAATGTTTCCGGAGCATTTACTATAGTCAGGCACAATTCTAGGCACTGGAAACATCCGTGAACAAGATAACCATCCTCCCTCCTATCAAGACTCGGGGGATGGGGACTTTAATGAGCGTGGCACTGTGGTGGGGCTAGAGGAAGTCAGGCAAGGTATCACAACAGAGGCAATCGCTGGGACCTAAAACAAGAGCCCGGGGGCTGGGCCTCCAAGTTGAGGGAACAGTACATGCAAAGTTTGAAAGGTGAGAGACACCAGGAGTTCAGAGCGAGCAAGCGACGAAGTTCTACAATTCTTCCTGCCCCTATGCCAGCCCTGAAGGAGCTGAATGAGCAATTCCAATCGAGGGCGAAAGGGAGGTTGTATGGAGGGATGGAACTTAAAGGTATATTTATTTGGGGCAGGGGACAGCGGAAGTGCGAGTAGGTAGAAACGATCATCTTATCCTAAGAGTAGTGTACCGGGCGCCCCATAAGTGTCCCTATCATGCGTTGTTGAGTCTAGTTTACATATAGGGAAACTGAGGCCAGGATGAAGGAGAACAGATGAAGCCAGGACTCTACCACTTATCGGCCAGCCTCTGCGGGGATCTCGGGCGTCAGGTCACCAGCTGGCTGCTGGGCAGCGACGGGGCAGGGCTCACTACACGGCCCCGGGGCGGGGCGGGGGGGGGGGGGGAGACGCGGAGGATGCGCGCGCAACACCCGAGGGTGGGAGGAGAGAACAGAACCGCGGCGCGCACAGACCGCACGAGGTCGTGAAGGCAGCCGGCCGGAGGGGCGTGGCCTCGAGCGGATACGTCATGGGGAGGCGGAGTTAAGGGTATTTTTTCAGCAAGGGGGCGAGGCCACTTCGCAAGCTGAGGGGGCGGGGCCTGCCCTGCAGTCGAACAAGCGGGGCGTGGTCCGCTGACCAGTTGGGCGTGGCCTCGCCCGCACTTGGAAAGACGGGGGCGTGGCCCGTCTCGGAGCGCCGAGGCTCTGGGCCTGCGCGCGCGGGAGTCAGGGGTCACGGCGGCGTAGGCTGTGGCGGGAAACGCTGTTTGAAGCGGGTGAGTAGAGGAAAAAAAGGGAGTTCGGGGCAGTGGGCCTGGTAGGGAACGGGGCTTGAGCAGCCAGGCACATAGATCTGAGAGACGGTTGCGAGGGCACCCCTTGGCCCGGGGGCGCGCAGGAGGGGGCAGGGGCCAGGGGTTTCCTGGGCGAGGGCGCGGGGACGAGCAGGAAAAGGCCGGGGTGGGGGTGGAATTCCTCGGCGGGCAGGGGGCGCATGCGCCGGGCACCGTGGGGAGGGACGTGGTCCGGGAGGAGCTGGGGGGACTGGGTGGTGCACGTGCGGGCTTAGTGTCATCCTGGATTCGCTGGGTGTTTGAGTACTCTGTGCCAGGCACTTTTCTGGAAGCAGGAACAAGTCGGAGAAGTCCCTGCCTCGGGAAGACAGACGATAGACAAGTGATGAATTTTAATATTAGCATCAGTAAAGCAGTGCTCTGGGGCTGTGAGATGCTCTCAGAAGGGAACTAACGCAGGGTAACGTGATAATGAGGGAAGAGCCTGCTGCTTTAGCTGGAGTGGTCCAGAATCGATCGCTCTGGGACCCTCAAGTGCAAAGCCCTGAGGTGGAAGGAACTTGGCGTATTTGTAGCAGGAGCCGAGAGGACGAGAGAAATACAGATGAGGTCGGAGTCATGATGGGGAACTAGATCCTATAGGGCCTTGTAAACCTTGGTATGGAATTTCTCCTTTATTCTAGGTTCAGCGGGGAGCCATGCGAGGGTTTGAGCGTGGAAACAACACGATTCGCCCCGTGTTTTGAAAAACTCACTGACCACTGAGTGGAAATTGGATTGTAGCAGGAATAAGAATGGAAGGAGGGAGATCTGTTAGGAGGGAGAGCGTCCTGCAGGCAGAGAGAATCAGGCTCAGGTTACCTTTGCGGGTGGAGCCAGGGGGACTGACTGATGGACTGGGCGTAGGAGCGAGGGGAAGAGTTCAGGATGACTCTTGGGTTTGTGGTTTGAGCAGCAGGCTGGATGGGGAAGGCCAAGGGAGAAGCAGGTTGGGGTTGCCGCTCTGAAGGCAAAGATTAGTGGGGGAGTGAGTGGGCAGGGTTTAGAGCGGAGCCAGGAGTGGGCAGGGCGATGTCAGTGCCTCGCCTCAGCCCTTCCACTCAAGGAACTTGTTGCCGCTGTCTTTTTTTTTTTTTTTGAGACAGAGTCTTGCTCTGTCACCCAGGCTGGAATACAGTGGTGCGAACTCAGCTCATTGCAACCTCCGCCTCCCGGGTTCAAGCGAGTCTCGTGCCTCAGCCTCCTGAGTAGCTGGAATTACGGGCGCCCGCTGCCACGCCCAGCTCATTTTTTGTATTTTTAGTAAAGATGGGGTTTCGCCGTGTTAGCCAGGCTGGTCTCAAACTCCTGACCTCAGGTGATCCACTCGCCTCGGCCTCCCAAAGTGCTGGGATTACAGGCGTGAGCCACCACGCACGGCCGCCTCTCCTCCTTCCTGTACTTCCCGCGACAGGTCTCTCTTCCCGCTAGAGAGGTTCCTTCCCTCCCCCTGAAATGCTCTTCCCTCTCTTATGTGTTTCTGACAGCTGCTCTTTGGACAGGCCCTCTGCTGAGCACTGGGGAGCCAATGATCATTCAGTTTGGTTGGGGAAGGACAGGAGATTTCAGTCCAGAGTGCGCTGAGCTATGGTGGAGCAGTGATAGTCTTTGGGAGCCAAGAGAAGAACCTGTGTGCTCAGTTTCAACTCACATGTCTTTTTTTTTTTGGTTTTTGAGACAGGGTCTTGCTCTGTTGCCCAGGCTGGAGTACAGTGGCACGATCTCGGCTCACTAACTTCCACCTCCCGGGTTCAAGCGATTCTCATGCCTCAGGCTTCCGAGTAGCTGGGATTACAGGTGCGTGCCACCATGCCCAGCTAATTTTTGTATTTTTAGTAGAGACAGGGTTTTGCCATGTTGCCCAGACTGGTCTCGAATCCCTGACCTCAAGTAATCCTCCCACCTCGGCCTCCCAAAGTGCTGGGATTACAGGTGTGAGCCACCACACCCGGCCTAAACTCATGTCTTGAAGTAACCGGACACTGTGCAGAGTGATGCTGAAGACCCCAACTTGGGCAAGATGCTGACTCCTTTTCTCGAGGAGCCCATAGGCTGAAAGGATCCCAGCTCTGTGTGCACACGTGCAATAATGAAAGTGGCACAAGGCATTGTGGGAACGCTGAAGGGCAGCTGGTCAGCTTGGAGGAGCTAAGCCTGAGCTGAGTCTCTGGATGCAGTGGAGTTTCATGCAGCGAACACTCCCTAAGGCCTCCTGGGGGCCCAGCTCTGTGCTGGGTGATGCTAAGATCCCAGAGGAGAGTCAGTCCTTGCTCTGCCATCCAGAGGTCCCTGGCTGGTAAAGGAGGAAGACATACGCCCAGGGCAGTCCAGAGACAGCGGTCACAGAGGCCTAGGGGAAGGACAAGGCCGAAAGCGTGCAGGTGAGCCTGGGCAACATAGCAAGACCCTGTCTCTACAAAAAATACAAAAGCTAGGCCGGGCACGGTGGCTCACGCCTGTAATCCCAGCACTTTGGGAGGCCAAGGCGGTCAGATCATGAGGTCAGGAGATCAAGACCATCCTGGCTAACACGGTGAAACCCCATCTCTACTAAAAATACAAAAAATTAGCCGGGCGTGGTGGTGGACGCCTGTAATCCCAGCACTTTGGGAGGCCGAGGCGGACGGATCACTTGAGGTGAGGAGTTTGAGACCAGTCTGGCAGACATGGTGAAAAACTCTACTAAAAATACAAAACTAGCTGGACATAGTGATGGGCGCCTGTAATCCCAGCTACCTGCGAGGCTGAGGCAGGAAAATCGCTTGAGTCCAGGAGGCGGAGGTTGCAGTGAGCAAGATCCTGTCCCAAAAAAATATATAAATAAAAATAAAGCTGTGAGATTGGATGAGGTCATTGAGGAAATGAGTGTCTCACTCATCGAGAAAACTCGTGTCTGGCCTGCAGCGAGCACGTGGTGTCATTTTATTGCTGAATCTCTGTTAAGTGCTTGCTTCTGAAGGGTCGTGAGAGGGGCAGAGGACAGTGTTTGCCAAGCTGTCATCCTGTGCCAGGGCTGATGAAAGGGAACACACAGGGCTGCTCTGCCTCCACTAACAAGAGCCCTGGTTTTGCCCCTGCTGACACCGTCCCTCCCACCGCACCCCCGTAGCCACAGCCAACTGACCAAGGGCAGCCAGTCGGCTCCTTCCTTCCTCCAGCTTCGGCGATGACTCTGGGCTCCCACAAGCCCCTGCGCTTCCTCTGTCCCACCCGGGTCTCTCCCCGCAGATCGTCACTCCCTGTCCCTCTCTGGCTACTTGCACAACCGGAGCCAGAGCCACTAACTATGCTTGCTTCTTCCTGTAAGTCACACATGTACACGGTTGTCACCCAAAGAGCGCGAATGCAGAGTCAAAGTCTTCCTCACACAAAACCTCCTGCACACACTCACGGCTGCACTATTCACAAAAGGTGGAAGCAACCCTAATGTCCATCCACTGAAGAAGGGATACGTCAAACGTGTTCTAGCCATACTGCGGAAAAGTACTCAGCAAAAAAGGGACACAGCACTGACGAAAGGCTGCCACACACATGAACGATGAACACATTCAGAGAAAGCAGCGAGACACAAGAGGCTGCATATTCCAAGATCCCATTTATAGGAAATGCCTAGAATAGGCAGATCCATGGAGACAGAAAGTTAGATGAGTGGCTGCCAGGAGTGGGGGCAGATGGGCCGAATGCAGGGAGAGAGCTAAAGGATTTAGGCTTTTTGGGGTGATGAGAGAGTTCTAAAATTGACTGTGGTGATGGTTGCCTAACTCTGAACATACTAAATACCGTTGAACTATATATACTTTAAATGGGTGAATTGTATAGTATGTGAATTATAGCTCAATAAAACAGTTAGCAAATGAAGTCTTCTACCCTGTCCCCCAGGAAACCAGTTTCTTAGCTCTCCTTGTAGAATGATGCATTAAAAGCAAATAGATTTATACATATGCTCTACATTAAAATAAAAAAGATGTCTACATACTCCCGGCGTTAAAAGCAAAAAGATTTCCACATACTCTTCTGCCCACCTTGTAAAATTTTTACTATTTTCATTTTATATATTTCCCCCTTAATATTTTGAAAAGTTTCAAACCTGCAGAGAAGGTACAAATTGAGTACAGTGAACAGCCACGGCCCTTTGCCTAGATTCACTGGCTGTTGGCATGACACCTCATTTGCTTTATCCAAGCACATGCATATACCTGTACCTTTTGACCTTTTTTTGGCTGAACTGTTTGAAAGTTGTGGTCATCATGATACTTCGCCTCTGAAAACTCCAGCAGTTAACTTTTTTTTTTTTTTTTTTCCTTGAGATGGAGTCTTGCTCTGTCACCCAGGCTGGAGTACAGTGGTGCGACCTTGGCTCACTGCAACCTCTGCCTCCCGGGTTCAAGCGATTCTCCTATTGCAGCTTCCTGAGTAACTGGGACTACAGGCGCGCATCACCACACCTGGCTAATTTTTGTGTTTTTAGTAAAGATGGGGTTTCACCATCTTTGCCAGGCTGGTCTTGAACTCCTGACCTTATGATCTACGTGCCTCTGCCTCCCAGAGTGCTGGGATTACAGGCGTGAGCCACCGCACCTGGCCTCTTTTTTTTTTTTTTTTGGTACAGTATTTTACTCTGTCATGCAGGTTGTAGTGCAGTGGGGCCGTCACGGCTCACTGCAGCCTCAACCTCCCCAGGCTCATCTGATCCTCAGCCTCCCGAGTAGCTGGGACTAAAGGTGTGTGCCACCACACCCTGCTAATTCTTGTATTGTTTATAGAGACAGGGTTTCACCATGTTGCCTAGGCTGATCTCAAACTCCTGGGCTCAAGCGATCCCCCTGCCTCGGCCTCCAGATGTCCTGGGATTACAGCCGTGAGCCACCGTACCTGGCCTCCAGCAGTCAGCTCTTAAGAACAGGGATGTCCGCCTGCAGAACTACAGTGTCATTGTCATCATCATGTAGTTTAACATGAGACAGTGACGTTATCGAATAGACGGTCCTTACTTAGATCTGCCACGTGTCTCTGTAATATTCTTCAAAGCTATTAATAATTTCTTTTTTTTTTTTTCCCAAGACTGAGCCTCCCTCTGTTGCCCAGGCTGGAGTGCAGTGGCACTATCTCGGCTCACTGCAACCTCTGCCTCCCGGGTTCAAGCCATTCTCTTGCCTCAGCCTCCCGAATAGCTGGAATTACAGGCATGCACCACCACGCCCGGCTAATTTTTTTGTATTTTTAGTAGAGACGGGGTTTCATTTTGGCCAGGCTGGTCTCGAACTCCTAACCTGAGGTGATCTGCCCACCTTGGGCTCCCAAAGTGCTAGGATTACAGGCGTGAGCCACCATGTCCAGCCTGGTTTTTTTGTTTTGTTTTGTTTTCTTTTCTTTTTTGAAACAGAGCCTCATTATCACCCAGGCTGGAGTGCAGTGGTGCAATCTTGGCTCACTGCAACCTCCGCCTCCTGGGTTCAATCGATTCTCCTGCCTCAGCCTCCTGAGTAGCTAGGATTACAGGCACCTGCCACCACGTCTGGCTAATTTTTATATTTTTACTAGAGACAGGGTTTCACCATGTTGGCCAGGCTGGTCTCAAACTCCTGACCTCAGGTGATCCACCCACCTCAGCCTCCCATAGTGTTGGGATTACAGGTGTGAGCCACTGCGCCTGGCCAATAATTTCTTTTTTTTTTTTTTTCCCCCACTCTTCTTGCCCAGGCTAGAGTGCAATGGCGCAATCTTGGCTCACTGCAACCTCCGCATCCCAGGTTCAAGCGATTCTCCTGCCTCAGCCTCCCAAGTAGCTGGGATTATAGGCGCCCGCCACCATGCCCAGCTAATTTTTGTATTTTTTTAGTAGAGACGGGGTTTTCACCACGTTGGCCAGGCTGGTCTTAATCTCCTGACCTCAGGTGATCCGCCTGCCTCGGCCTCCCAAAGTGTTGGGATTACAGGCGTGAGCCACTGCACCTGGCCCATCATTTTACTTTTTTAATCGAAGTTCTAACCTAGGATAACACACATTGTCATGGCAACTTTTTCATTTTTTGAGACAGGTCTCGCTGTCTTGCCCAGACTGTATTGCAGTGGTGCAGTCATGGCTCACTGCAGCCTTCACCTCCCAGGCTCAAGTGATCCTCCCCTCCCACCTCAGTGTCCCGAGTAGCTGGGACTATAGGTATGCACCACCATGCTTAAGTAATCTTTAATTTTTTGTAGAGATTGATTGAGTCTCACCATGTTGCCTAGGCTAGTTTCTAACTCCTGGCCTCAAGTGATCATCCCACCTCAGCCTCCCAAAGTATTGGGATTACAGATGTGAGCCTCCTAGCCCAGGCAACTTACTTTTTCATGACATCGACAGTTTTAAAGATTACAGACCAGTGTTGTCACCCTTCACTTTGGATTCGTTTGTTTCTTTTTCTTGTTTTGTTTTGAGACAGAGTCTTGCTCTGTCACCCAGGCTGGAGCGCAGTGGCATGATCTCAGCTCACTGCAACCTCTGCCTCCCAGGTTCAAGTGATTCTCCTGCCTTAGCCTCCCAAGTAGCTGGTATTACAGGCACCCACCACCACGCCTGGCTAATTTTTATATTTTAGTAGAGACGGGGTTTCACCATGTTGGTCAGGCTGGTCTGGAACTCTTGACCTCAAATGGTCTAACCTCCTTGGCCTCCTAAAATGCTAGGATTACAGGCGTGAGCCACTGCGCCCAGGCTGTTTGTTTCCTAATGACTAGAATCAGGGTAAACGTTTTCTTAGACATTTTTTTTCAACATGAAAGATAAACTTGTGAGTGCACCACTGAGCGTCTTGCTTTATCTACTGAACAATGCCTCTTTGAGAACCTTTCCTATCAGTACACAAAGAGCTTCCTCGTTCCTTTACACAGTTGCATAGTATTCCATTGAACAGACTTAACATATTTAAATAGCCCCCTGGGGGAGGACAGTTAGGTGGTTTCCAGTCTTTGGGGATTTCAAATGATGCTTTTGGAAATAACCTTATAAATGCAGTTTTTCTTATGTGATAATATATCTACAGTGTACGTCCCTAGATGTGGGATTGCAGCCTCCAAACTTTTATGTTTGTAATTGAGGTATCATTTATATGGCGTGCCATGTCCAGGTCTCCAGTGTACAGTCGGCTTTATAGTGTGTTTTATCACCCCAGAAACCCCCTCATACCCTTCCCAGTCTCATACCCTTCCCAGTCTCTCCTATCCTAGGAGCAGCCACTAGTCTGATTTCTAGCACTGTAGATCACTTTAATGTATTCTACAACTTTGTCTAAATGGTATTATACAATTTTTATGGAGGTAAAATTAGCCATTTTAAAGCAAACAATGGCTGGGCGTGGTGGTTCATGCCTGTAATCCCAGCACTTTGGTGAGGCCAAGGCAGGCAGATCACTTGAGCCCAGGGGTTTCAGACCAGCCTCAGCAACATGGCAAAACCCGTCTTTACCAAAAAACAATTGGCTAGGCATGGTGGCACGCAGCTGTCTTCATAACTACTCAGGAGGCCACGGTGGGAGGATCACCTGAGCCTGGGAGATCAAGGCTGCAGTGAGCTGAGATCATGCCACTGCACTCCAGCCTGGGCAACAGAGTGAGACTCTGTCTCAATAAAGAGAGAAAGTAATAAAGCAAAGAGTTCAGTTGGTACGTTCACAGTGTTGTACAACCATTACCTCTGTCTAGTTTCAAAACATTTCATCACCCCTACAGAAAACCCTATACTCCGTAAGCAGTCACTCCTCGTTCCCCCAGTGTGCACTTTGTGTCTGGCTTCTGCACAGCCTGCTTTCAAGATTCATCCGTGTTGCATGTCTGTCAGTAGCTGGCCCCTTTCTAATGCTGAGTGTCTGTTATGAACCTCCCTGAACATTTCTAACATATACTCCATCAGTTCAGAATTTTTCTGTGCTTATTTCAGGTCTAAGCTGTTGTACCAAGGAGCCCCCAAAACACAGTGGCCCAAGAAAGATACAAATTGATTTCTCCACATAATGCTTTGGAAGATAGGCAAGTGTGCAGGGTTGGCAGACAGCTTTGCTCTGGAAGGTTGTTGGGGAGCCCAGTGTTGTCCCTGTCCTTGTGGTTGGCTCCCCCACTACACCCATGTTCCAGCCAGTGTGATGGGGAAGCGGGTGGGAGGATGTTCCAGTAGCTGCACACCTCATGATCACTCTCATTCCTGGAGGGAGGCCTTAGTCACGTGGCATTCCTGGCGGCACACACTGGGAAATGTAGTCTTTGGCTGGGCAGCCTGTGGCCGCTCCGGACACGCAGGGTTGGAGGGGTGTGTTCTATTGCAAAAAAGCAAAGCAAAGCCGGGTGCGGTGGCTCACACCCATAATCCCAGCACTTTGGGAGGCCGAGGTGGGCGGATCATCTGAGGTCAGGAGTTCGAGACCAGCCTGGCCAACATGGTGAAACCCCATCTCTATTAAAAATACAAAAAAAATTTAGCGGGTATGATGGTGGGCGCCTGTAATCCCAGCTACTTGGGAGGCTGAGCCAGGAGAATCGCTTGAAGCCAGGAGGCAAAGGTTGCAGTGAGCCGAGATCAGCCACTGCATTCCGGCCTGGGTGACAGAGTGAGACTCCGTCTAAAAAAAAAATAAGTAAAATAAAAAGGCAAAGTGAGGACTGGATATAGGGCAACCGTTATGAGATCCAGGGATGGACAGCTGACCTGCTCACCTGCCTCTTCCCAGCCACATCTAGGATCTGCCCTAGGTTCCAGTAATCCCCTCTGTCTCAGCCTGGACCCTGGGGGACAAGTACTTTGTTTTTGTTTGTTTGTTTTTTGAGACAGAATTTCACTCTTGTTGCCCAGGCTGGAGTGCAATGGCGCAGTCTTGGCTCACTGCAACCTCTACCTCCTGGGTTCAAGGGATTCTTCTGCCTCAGCCTCCCAAGTAGCTGGGGTTACAGGTGTGTGCCACCATGCCCAGCTAATTTTGTATTTTTTTTAGAGACAGGGTTTCACCATGTTGATCAGGCTGGTCTCAAACTCCTGACCTCAACGCCTTGGTCTCCCAAAGTGCTGGGATTATAGGTGCGAGCCACTGTGCCCGGCTGGGTACAGGTACTTTTTAAAAATTTCTTTCTCTGATAATTTCAAATTAACAGGAAGGTTGAAAGAATAAATAGTATAGGCCGGGCGCGGTGGCTCACACCTGTAATCCCAGCACTTCGGGAGGCCGAGGCGGGCGGATCATGAGGTCAGGAGATTGAGACCATAGTGAAACCCCGTCTCTACTAAAAATACAAAAAAATTAGGCAGGCGCAGTGGCGGATGCCTGTAGTCCCAGCTACTCAGGAGGCTGAGGCAGGAGAATGGCATGAACCCGGGAGGCGGAGCTTGCAGTGAGCCGAGATCGCGCCACCATACTCCAGCCTGGGCAACAGACCGAGACTCTGTCTCAAAAAAAAAAAAATAGTGTAACGAACACCTGCACGCCCTTTGCCCAGATCACCTCTTTCAACATACCGCCCTGTTTATGATTTGCATGCATGTTTCTTATCTCCCTTCTCTCTGTATACGTACACTCACTTTTTCTTTTTTTTTTTGAGACAGAGTCTCACTCTGTCACCTGGGCTGGAATGCAGTGGCTGGATCTCGGCTCACTGCAACCTCTGCCTCCCAGGTTCAAGCGATTCTCCTGCCTCAGCCTCCCAAGTAGCTGGGATTACAGGCACCAGCCACTACACCCAGCTAATTTTTTGTATTTTTAGTAGAGACAGGGTTTCACCATATTGGCCGGGCTGGTCTTGAACTCCTGACCTCGTGATTCGCCTGCCTCGGCCTCCCAAAGTGCTGGGATTACAGGCTTGAGCCACCATGCCCGGCCACACTCACTTTTTACAAAGAATTCCGAATACCTTGCAGACGTTATGGCCATTTACTCCTAAATACTTGAGTGTGTATCTCCTTAGAATATTCTTACTGAACCACAATAAAGTTACCCACTTAAGTTTAACCTGCATATAATCTTGTCTAATCAACCAGAGGATATATACTTTTTGTTTGTTTTTGTTTTTGAGACGGGGTCTTGCCATCTTGTCCAGTCTGGTCTCAAACTCCTGGGCTCAAGCGACCTCCCACCTTGGCCTCCCAAAGTGCTGAGATTACAGGCATAAGTCACTATGCCCAGTGAACTCTTTTGCTGTTTTTTTGTTTGTTTGTTTGGGTTTTATTTGGTGGTGGTGGTGGTAATTTTTTTTTTTTTTTTTTTTTTTTTTTTTTTTTGAGACAGAATATTGCTGTGTGGCCCAGGCTAAAGTGCAGTGGCACGATCTCGGCTCACTGCAACCTCCACCTCTTGGGTTCAAGTGATTCTCCTGCCTCAGCCTCCCGAGTAGCCATAATTACAGGTGTGCACCACCACACCTAGCTAATTTTTTTGTATTTTTATTAAAGACAGGGTTTCACCATGTTGACCAGGCTGGTCTCGAACTCCTGACCTCAAGTGATCCACCCGCCTCAGCTTCCCAAAGTGCTGGGATTACAGCATGGGCCACCGTGCCTAGCTCTAGTCAACTTTTATATTGTATATCTTGTCAAAATACACCCCCAAAATAATAATTTTTTTTTTTTTTTGAGATGGAGTCTCACCCTGTTGCCCATGCTGGAGTGCCGTGCCGCAATCTCGGCTCACTGCAAACTCTGCCTCCCGGGTTCACACCATTCTCCTGCCTCAGCCTCGCGAGTAGCTGGGACTACAGGCGCCCACCACCACGCCCGACTAATTTTTTTGTATTTTTTTAGTAGAGACGGGGTTTCACCATGTTAGCCAGGATGGTCTCGATCTCCTGTCCTCATGATCCACCTGCCTCCCAAAGTGCTGGGATTACAGGTATGAGCCACTGCTCCCAGCCTCCAAAATAATCTTTTATAGGTTGTAATTAAGAAAACACACGCCAGGTGTGGTGGCTCACGCCTGAAATCTCAGCACTTTGGGAGGCCAAGGCGGGTGGATCACTTGAGGTTAGGAGTTCAAGACCAGCCTGGCCAACGTGGTGAAACCCCGTCTCTACTAAAAATACAAAAATTAGCTGGGCATGGTGGCGCATGCTTGTAATCCCAGCTACTTGGGAGGCTGAGGCAGGAGAATTGCTTGAACTGGGTCCCGGGAGGTGGAAGTTGCAGTGAATCGAGATTGCGCCACTGCACTCCAGCCTGGGCAACAAGAGTGAGATTCTGTCTTCTTTTTTTTTTTTTTTTCTGAGACGGAGTCGTGCTCTGTGGCCCAGGCTGGAGTGCAATGGCACGATCTCGGCTCACTGCAACCTCCGCCTCCCAGGTTCAAGCAATTCTCCTGTCAGCCTCCTGAGTAGCTGGGATTACAGGCGCCTGCTATCTCACCTGGCTAATTTTTGTATTTTTAGTGGAGATGGGGTTTCGCCATGTTGGTCAGGCTGGTCTCGAACTCCTGACCTCGTGATCCGCCCACCTTGGCCTCCCAAAGTGCTGGGATTACAAGCGTGAGCCATCGCACCCGGCCCTGATTCCATCTTTAAAAGAAAGAAAAAGAAAACACAAATATATAAAAGTAGCAGTCTGTATGTGGTTTGTGTTGTGTTTTGTTTGCTACTGTGGGTCCTGGACTGGGGGAGAAAGCGGGTTACTATAAACGGCATTTTGGAGACAGTTGGAGAAATTGGGAAAGATGCCTTTTATTTTATATCAACCTTGAGTCAGTGTTAAATGTCCTAGATTGTATCGTACTGTGCTCAGTGAAAGGAATTCCTTATTCTTAGGCACTATGTGCTAAAGTGTGGAGGGCTATGGGATCTGCAAGGAACTCTCAAATTACTCAGGAAAAGAAGTAACAATATGGTGTGCATACTGCACATGTGGGAGGGCAGAGAGAGGCGGTGAGAGAGCACACACAGAACACGCTGACCACTGTAGCCTGGGGAAGGGCATACAGGAGTTCTAGGCATTTGAGATTATTTCAAAGTATTTAGGTTGGTGCAAAAGTAATTGCAGTTTTTGTCATTTCAATGGCAGATGGCCTGGGCAGATGGGTGGTTGGTAGGCGAGGTATTGGAGACAGAGGTTTATGGGAAATAAAGAGATGTGCTAAGGCCGGGCACGGGGACTCACGCCTGTAATCTCAGCACTTTGGGAGGCTGAGGCAGGTGGATCACCTGAGATCAGGAGTTCGAGACCAGCCTGGCCAACATGGCGAAACCCCGTCTCTACTCAAAACACAAAAATTAGCTGGGTGTGGTGGTGGGCGCCTGTAATCTCAGCTACTCGGGAGGCTGAGGGGAGAATCGCTTGAACCTGGGAGGTGGAGCTTGCAGTGAGCCGAGATCATGCCATTGCACTCCAGCCTGGGTGATGAGCACAATTCCATCTCAAAAAAAAAGCGAGAGATGTGCTAAGGACCTAGTGTGATGAGAGAGAGGGTCAGGGAGTCGACTGGTCTGCTGCTGCAGTAGCTAACAATTGAGTGTCTGGAATGTGCTCCCACCCCACTGCCTGCAGGGTGCAGAGCTATGTTAGTATAGCCAGTCCAGAGTAGGAAAAGGCTCGTGGTCATGGTGGGTGCCTGGGATACCATGGAGAAGACGGGGTAAGAGGTGTCTCTGGTCAGAACCTCCACCAAGCTCCAACTTGCCCAACAGGATGGATGGCAAGCGGCGGCCAGGCCCAGGGCCCGGGGTGCCCCCAAAGCGGGCCCGTGGGGGCCTCTGGGATGATGATGACGCACCTCGGCCATCCCAATTCGAGGAGGACCTGGCACTGATGGAGGAGATGGAGGCAGAGCGCAGGCTGCAGGAGCAGGAGGAGGAGGAGCTGCAGTCAGTCCTGGAGGGGGTTGTAGACGGTAAGGCTTGGAGCTGGAAGCTTCTGCTGCCCACCGCATTGCCCCTGGCCTTGCCTTTGGTCCAAGAGTCAGCTGCAAAGCTGACCTGTGACCCCACTCTGGCCAATTTTGAATCCTACAAAGGACTGCCCTTCCACCCCATGCAGCCTGTGTGGCCTACAGTGATTCTGGCCCTGACCCTTGACCCCCATTCTCTTCCAAGTTTCCTGCCTGACCCAGACCACCACCTCTGCCTGGCTCCTTTCAGAATCACATGCCATCCTGGCCGGGAAAGACCATGACTCCATGCACTCCACTTCCTTCCCTTCCCCCACCAGGGCAGGTCCTACCATCAGCCATAGATCCTCGCTGGCTTCGGCCCACGCCACCAGCCCTGGACCCCCAGACAGAGCCCCTCATCTTCCAACAGTTGGAGATTGACCATTATGTGGGTGAGTTTAGGGGTTATGGGTGAGTGCTGGGGCCCTGCACTCCTGGGGCAGAGGCCGGGCCAGGTCAGCCCCTCTGGCTCTGCCCCTCTGGTTGCCATAGAGCTGTAGTGACAGAACAGACCAGTGGGTGCCAGGGTTGTGGAGTGCGAAGCGAAGGTGACACAGGGTCAGCTTGAGGGAGGTGCTTGGAACGTTGAGCTGTTTTGCATACGTAGTGGCTGCAGCCTGTGCAAGGACCTCTGTGCCTTAAAATTCATAACACTAGACACGTAAACCAAAAGTCAATTTGACTTTTTTCTTTTTTGAGATGGAGTCTTGCCCTGTTGCCCAGGCTGGAGTGCAGTGGCGTGATCTCGGCCCACTGCAACCTCCGCCTCCCGGGTTCAAGTGATTCTCCTGCCTCGGCCTCCCAAGTAGCTGGGATTACAGGTGCACACCACCATGCCTGGCTAATTTTTGTATTTTTAGTAGAGATGGGCTTTTGCCAAGTTGGCTAGGCTGGTCTTGAACTCCTGACCTCAAGTGATCCACCCGCCTCGGCCTCCCAAAGTGCTAAGATTACAGGTGTGAGCCATTGCGCCCAGCCCAATTTGACTTTTTACAAGAATTTTTTTTTTTTTTTTTTTGAGACAAGATTTCCCTCTGTTGCCCAGGCTGGAATGCACCTGGCCAATAAATTTTTTTGTTTGTTTTTTTTTTAGATGGAGTCTCGCTCTTGTTGCCCAGGCTGGAGCGCAGTGGCACACTCTTGGCTCACTATGACCTCCGCCTCCTGGGTTCAAGCGATTCTTCTTCCTCAGCCTCCCAAGTAGCTGGGATTACAGGTGCCCGCCATCACGCCCGGCTAATTTTTGTATTTTTAGTAGAGACAGGGTTTCACCATGTTGGCCAGGCTGGTTTCAAACTCCTAATCTCAGGTGATCTGCCGACCTTGGCCTCCCAAAGTACTGGGATTACAGGAGTGAGTGACAGTGCCCTGCCTATTTTTTTTTTTTTTTTTTTTTTTTGAGACAGAGTCTCCTTCTGTCACCCAGGCTGGAGGGCAGTGGCACAATCATGGTTCACTGTAACCTCAACCTCCTGGGCTCAAGTGATCCTCCCACCTCAGCCTTGGAGTAGCTAGGACTACAGGTGTGCACCACAATGTCTGGCTAAGTTTGTTTTTTTTTTTTTTTTTGAGATGGAGTTTTGCTCTGTCACCTAGGCTAGAGTGCAGTGGCACGATCTGGGCTCACTGCAAGCTCTGCCTCCCAGGTTCTCGCCATTCTCCTGCCTCAGCCTCCTGAGTGGCTGGGACTACAGGCGCCTGCCCCCACTCCCGGCTAATTTTTTGTATTTTTAGTAGAGACAGGGTTTCACTGTTTTAGCCAGGATGGTCTTGATCTCCTGACCTCGTGATCTGCCTGCCTCGGCCTCCCAAAGTGCTGGGATTACAGGCTTGAGCCACCATGCCCGGCCTGGCTAACTTTTAAAAATATAGTTTTGGGCCTGGCATGGTGACTTAAGCCTGTAATCCCAACACTTTTGGAGGCTGAGGCAGGCTGATCACTTGAGGTCAGGAGTTCAAGACCAGCCTGGCCAACATGGTGAAACCCCGTCTCTACTAAAAATTCAAAAAATTAACCAGGTGTGGTGGCATGGGCCTGTAATCTCAGCTGTTCAGGTGGCTGAGGCACAAGAATCCTTTCAACCTGGGAGGTGGTTGAAATATAAATATATATAATATATTCTTTATATATTATATATTAATTTATATATAATTTATATATTATATATAATTTTTATATAGTTTATATATATTTTGTATATTATATACATTAATTTATACATTATATATTAATATATTTTATAGAGACAAATATATTTATTTATACATATAATGTGTGTGTGTGTGTGTGTATATATGTATATATATACACATTTTTTTTTCTTTTTTTTTGAGGCTGGGTCTTGCTCAGTTGCCCAGGCTGGTCTCAAAGTCCTGGGTTCTAGCGATCCTCCTGCCTTGGCCTCACAAAGCACTGGAATCACAGGTGTGAGTCACTGTGCATGGCCAGTTGTTTTTATCTTGTAATAAAAAAGAGGGGCCTCCCTGTAGATGTGCTGTGGAGAATGGATCCTGGGGGATGAGGGTGGAGATGGGAACCAGGACGGAGGCTGAAATGGACACAGGGAACGGTACAGGGGCAGGAGTGCCCCAGGCTGCAGGCCCCAAGGTATTTCGAGGCTGTGGAGGCACACCTCGGAGGACCCTGAGAGGCATGGCCGCTGTCTTACCCTGTGACCCCACAGGCCCAGCGCAGCCTGTGCCTGGCGGGCCCCCACCTTCCCACGGCTCCGTGCCTGTGCTCCGTGCCTTCGGGGTCACCGATGAGGGGTTCTCTGTCTGCTGCCACATCCACGGCTTCGCTCCCTACTTCTACACCCCAGCGCCCCCTGGTGAGTGGCCCCTACCCAGCCCCTCCCCGAGCCAGTGGAGCCCCCTGCACCCCTGACTATCCCTCCCACACCAGGTTTCGGGCCCGAGCACCTGGGTGACCTGCAACGGGAGCTGAACTTGGCCATCAGCCGGGACAATCGCGGGGGGAAGGAGCTGACTGGGCCGGCCGTGCTGGCCGTGGAGCTGTGCTCCCGAGAGAGTGAGTGCTCCCCCGGGATCAGCGGGTTGGGGGATCCCCTCGGGAGGCCATTGGCTAGTCCCAGCTTCTTCCATCCGCAGGCATGTTTGGGTACCACGGGCACGGCCCCTCCCCGTTCCTGCGCATCACCCTGGCGCTGCCACGCCTCGTGGCCCCGGCCCGCCGTCTCCTGGAACAGGGCATCCGTGTAGCAGGCCTGGGCACGCCCAGCTTCGCGCCCTACGAGGCCAACGTCGACTTTGAGATCCGGTACGGCCTCTGCCTCACTTCTCCAGCCTCTATCCCCACCCTCAGGCAGCCCCTGTCCACTGACTCCCGGCCCCCTCCAGGTTCATGGTGGACACAGACATCGTCGGCTGCAACTGGCTGGAGCTCCCAGCCGGGAAATACGCCCTGAGGCTGAAGGAGAAGGTGCAGGGCTTCCCAGGGCAGGGCGGGGTAGGGAGCTGGTACCCTGCTGCCACCGCTGACCCACCCATGCCCACAGGCTACGCAGTGCCAGCTGGAGGTGGACGTGCTGTGGTCTGATGTGGTCAGTCACCCACCGGAAGGGCCGTGGCAGCGCATTGCACCCTTGCGCGTGCTCAGCTTCGATATCGAGTGCGCCGGCCGCAAAGGTCTGTCCCTGGGCCCGTACTCCTGCCCGCTTCATTGATGTGCCAGGTGGAGGGTCCGGAGGGCAGGTCCGGTGGAGGGAACGGCAAGTGTGAAGGTGCGGGGGTGGAGCACCCCAGCCCGTGTGGCCAGATGGAGTGAGCACAGAGGGTGTGGAGACAGCCTGGAGGTGAGAGCGGAGCAGGAGCCAGGGTGAGCCACGTAGGGCCGGCAGGCAACGGGGAAGCCCTGGGGAGATGGGAGGTGCAGCCTCCCTGCTGTGTTGGGAGTGAGGGGCAGGAGTCAGGCCCCTGCATCCTTCTGCCTCGCAGGCATCTTCCCTGAGCCTGAGCGGGACCCTGTCATCCAGATCTGCTCGCTGGGCCTGCGCTGGGGGGAGCCAGAGCCCTTCCTACGCTTGGCGCTCACCCTGCGGCCCTGTGCCCCCATCCTGGGTGCCAAGGTGCAGAGCTACGAGAAGGAGGAGGACCTGCTGCAGGTAGCTCTCGCTCCACGCCCCACACCATTTCCCGGGGTCCCCGCCAGCCTCCACGTCCTGAGCCATCAGCCCCTGGGTGCTGTGACACCCATGTCTGTGGGTCTGGGTGGGCGTCTGTGGGTCTGGGTGGGCCCCTGTGCACTTAGGCTTGAGCACTTCCCCTCTGGGTTCTGCAGGATTTTTAGGGGTGGCTGGGGTTCTAGAACATTCTGGAAGTGGGGGAATCCGAGGCAGGGCAATCACCAGGGTGACCCAGTGTGCTCCCACCCCCAGGCCTGGTCCACCTTCATCCGTATCATGGACCCCGACGTGATCACCGGTTACAACATCCAGAACTTTGACCTTCCGTACCTCATCTCTCGGGCCCAGACCCTCAAGGTGAGGGCTGGGCAGGTGGGAGGCTTTTCTCAGATGCCCCAGGTGTGGCCTCTGGGCCCTGGGCCTCCTTCCCACTCCCTCTCCACATGGCTTGGTGCATCTTGCTCTGTGTGCCTCAGCCCATTGCCTGCAGGGGCAGCCTAGGCATGGCCCTGCCCTGCTCCAAGTCGGAAAAGTTACTGTGGCTTTTGTCAGAGGCAAGGAGGGCGTTACGGTGGCGGTGGAGTAAGAGAAGGCTGTACATTCAAGGTCGGACTGAAGTTTGCACGGGTTCAACAAGCCATGAAGCAGCCACTGAATCCCAGTCTTCCTTTAGGTTATATCAGCATAAGGAAAAGAATCATAATGAAGGAGGAGGAGAGGGGGAGTGTGTTGATGGATGGGGCAAATTCGGGATGCTTGTTGAGTCTGGGTGTGTGTAAGGGTGGATTCCTCTGCCCGAGTTGCTGTAACAAAGAGCCACAGACCAGGTGGCTGAAAACAGCAAAAGGTCATTGTCTCACCGTCCTGAAGGCTGGAAAGTCCACAACCAAAGTGTCAGCGGGCCTGCTTCCTTCGGGGGCTGCAAGGGAGGACCAGTTCCCAGCCTCTCTCCTTGGCTTGCAGACGGCCATCGTCCCCCTCTGCCTCTTCACACCGTCTTCTCTCTGTGCGTGTCTGTTTCCACATGTCCTCCCTTTTTTTTTTTTCGAGACAGAGTCTTGCTCTGTCTCCCAGGCTGGAGTGCAGTGGCGCGATCTCGGCTCACTACAAGCTCCGCCTCCCAGGTTCGTGCCATTCTCCTGCCTCAGCCTCCCAGGTAGCTGGGACTACAGGTGCCCGCCACCACGCCTGGCTAATTTTTTGTATTTTTAGTAGAGATGGGGTTTCACTGTGTTAGCGAGGATGGTCTTGATCTCCTGACCTTGTGATCCGTCTGCCTCGGCCTCCCAAAGTGTTGGGATTACAGACGTGAGCTACTGCACCTGACCCCTTTTCTTTTTTTTCTTTTTTTTCTTTTTTTGAGACAGAGTCTCACTGTGTCGCCCAGGCTGGAGTGCAATGGCGCGATTGAGGCTCACTGCAACCTCCACCTCCCAGGTTCAAGCATTTCTCCTGCCTCAGCCTCCCAAGTAGCTGGGATTACAGGCATGTGCCACCACACCCTGCTAATTTTTGCTTTTTTGTTGTTGTTTCTTGAGATGGAATTTCGCTCTTGTTGCCCAGGCTGGAGTGCAATGGCACGATCTCGGCTCACCACAACCTCTGCCTCCCGGGATCAAGTGATTCTCCTGCCTCAGCCTCCCAAGTAGCTGGGATTATAGGCACCCGCTTCCATGCCCGGCTAATTTTGTATTTTTAGTAGACAGGGTTTCTCCATGTTGGCCAGGCTGGTCTCGAACTCCCGATCACAGGTGATCTGCCCACTTTGGCCTCCCAAAGTGCTCACATTACAGGCGTGAGCCACCACGCGTGGCCTATTTTTGTATTTTTTTTTTTTTTTTTTGTATTTTTTTTTTAAGTAGAGACTAGGTTTCATCATGTTGGCCAGGCTGGTCTCCATCCTCACCTCAGTTGATCTGCCCACCTCAGCCTCCCAAAGTGCTGGGATTACAGGTGTGAGCCAGTGCACCTGGCCCACATGTCCTCTTTGTGTAGTGACACCGTTGTGAGGTGGGGGCCCACCCCAGTGACCTCATCTTCACTTGATCCCCTGCAAAGACATATTTCCAAATGAGGTTGCGTTCTGAGGTGCCGGGGCTTAGGACCTCAACGTCTTTTGGGAGAACATGGTTCAGCCCTTAATGAGGTATATTGCCTTATTTTCCTGCTTTTCTCTATGTCTGGCCAGCTTGGTAATGGAAAAACAAAACAGGCTGGGTGTGGTGGCTCACGCCTATAATCCCAGCACTTTGGGAGGATGAGGCGAGAGGATTGATGGAGCCCAGGAGTTCAAGACCAGCCAGGGCAACATAGCAAGACCCTGCCTCTATTAAAGAGAAAACAAGAAAAAATCCATTCTAAAAAAACAGAACAAACTCTTAGGACCCCCAGTGTACATTCCACAGCGTGGCGCTGATGCCTGGGCCACGGTACTCCTCCTCCCCTTCCCTGGGTGCCCCTCACCCTCTGCCTGGCCCAGCTCTGGCTTCTGGCCTCAGTCTCCACCAGGCTGGGCCCCAGCACCCTGCAAGGCCCCCTCCAGCCAGGCGCCCTCAGCATCCATCTCAGCCCAGCTCTACGCCGCCTCCTGCCTCTGCCCCCACCTGGCCGCCTGCTCACAGTGTCCCCAAATCTCTTCCTGTTTCCTGCCTAGGTACAGCCCGCGGACACTGGGCTCCGTCCTTGGGCCCCTGACTCTCGCTGTCCCAGCCTCAGCTGCAGCTTTGTCCTCACTCCAGACTCCCTCCCCACCCTCTAGCCACTCACACCCAGCCCCAGACCGTCTTTCTGCCCCCAGGCTTGCTATAAGGATGTTGTGGTCGGTCTCAATCTCCGTTCGTCTGGCTGATGTGATGGGGACCCGCAGCCTGCTGCACACCCTGCCTCTCCTCCTCAGGTACAAACGTTCCCTTTCCTGGGCCGTGTGGCCGGCCTTCGCTCCAACATCCGGGACTCTTCGTTCCAGTCCAAGCAAACGGGCCGGCGGGACACCAAGGTGGTCAGCATGGTGGGCCGCGTGCAGATGGACATGCTGCAGGTATGGGCGGGAGGTGGGGTGTGTCCCTGTCCTTGGAATGCCCACTGCCCAGGCCCGCAGCCCACCGGCCCACTCACCCACCCACCTAGGTGCTGCTGCGGGAGTACAAGCTCCGCTCCTACACGCTCAATGCCGTGAGCTTCCACTTCCTGGGCGAGCAGAAGGAGGACGTGCAGCACAGCATCATCACCGACCTGCAGGTGCCTGCTGCCTCCCTGACCTCTCACCCCAACCTCTGACCTCCACCTCACCCTTCCCTGGCCTCTGACCTCAACTTCACGCCCCCATGTCTGACCTCACTCTTTGACCTGCTGTTATGACCTGTGACCTTGGTCACTATGACCTTGACTCTGCTTTCCTGGCCTGACCACAGGTGCACGGTGGCCTTCAGGCTGCTCCCTCCCCTCCCTCCATCCCCACCCAGACCCTGATGACTTGGAGGCCGCTCCTGCCCGCCTCACCTCCCAGGCCCTCCCCAGGCTACCTCACCCTGACCCCCACTTCCTCCTCCTGCTCCGCCTCCCACCCCCAACCCCTGGTCCCTGACCCCATCCGTGCCCATCCCCAGAATGGGAATGACCAGACCCGTCGCCGCCTGGCTGTGTACTGCCTGAAGGATGCCTACCTGCCACTGCGGCTGCTGGAGCGGCTCATGGTGCTGGTGAACGCCGTGGAGATGGCGAGGGTCACTGGCGTGCCCCTCAGCTACCTGCTCAGTCGTGGTCAGCAGGTCAAGGTTGTATCCCAGCTGTTGCGGCAGGTCAGTAGCCGAGACTTGTCCTCACCACCCCCCACCAGGCACGTCTCTGGCCCCCTCCAGGCAATGGCATCCTGGATGCACTTTTTCTCCCCACTCCCAATCTGCACGGCCCCGCCTATACCCACTCCATTTTCCACCTTCTCCCCTCCCAGGCCATGCACGAGGGGCTGCTGATGCCCGTGGTGAAGTCAGAGGGTGGTGAGGACTACACGGGAGCCACTGTCATCGAGCCCCTCAAAGGGTGAGGCCCCAGGCTGGGTGCAGTTTTTACCTGTAATCTCTGGGAGGCTGAGGTGGGAGGATCGCTTGAGCTCAGGAGTTTGAGACCAGCCAGGGCAACATAGCGAGGCCCCTGCTCCACAAAATTTTTTTATTTTTATTTATTTTTATTTTTATTTTTTTGAGACAGAGTCTCACTCTGTCGCCCAGGCTGGAGTGCAGTGGCGCAATCTCGGCTCACTGCAAGCTCTGCCTCCCGGGTTCACGCCATTCTCCTGCCTCGGTCTCCCCAGCAGCTGGGACTACAGGCGCCCACCACCACGCCTGGCTAATTTTTTTTTTTTTTTTTTTGCATTCTTAGTAGGGACGAGGTTTCACTGTGTTAGCCAGGATGGTCTCGATCTCCTGACCTCGTGATCCACCTGCCTCGGCCTCCCAAAGTGCTGGGATTATAGGCGTGAGCCACCGTGCCCGGCCGAAAAAATATTTAAAAATTAGCCAGGCATAGTGGTTCATGCCTGTAATCCCAGCTACTTGGGAGGCTGAGCTGGGAGGATGATGAGCCCAGGAGGTGGAGGCTGCAGTGAGCGATGATTGCGCCACTGCCCTCCAGCCTGGGCGACAGAGCAACACCCCAGCCCTAAAATAAATTAATAGGCCAGGCACGGTGGCTCACGCCTGTAATCAATCCCAGCCCTTTGGGAGGCCAAGGTGGGCAGATCACAAGTCCAGGAGATTGGGACCATCCTGGCTAACACGGTGAAACCCTGTCTCTACTAAAAATACAAAAATTAGCTGGGCATGGTGGCGGGCGCCTGTAGTGCCAGCTACTCGGGAGGCTGAGGCAGGAGAATTGCTTGAACCCAGGAGGTGGAGGTTGCAGTGAGCTGAGATTGCGCCACTGCACTCCAGCCTGGGTGACAAAGCGAGACTCTGTCTCAAAAAAAAAATAATAAAATAAAATAGTAGGTTAATTAATTATATATAAATTTTTTTTTCTTTTTCTTTTTCTTTTGTTGACTCAGGGTCTCACTCTGTCACCCAGGGTGGAGTGCGGTGGCATGATCTTGGCTTACTCCACCTCCCAGACTCAAGCGATCCTCCTGCCTCGGGCCCCTGAGTAGCTGGGACCACAGGCGTGCACCACCACACCTGTCTAATTTTTAAAATTTTTTTTGTGGAGATAGGGTTTTGCCATGTTGCCCAGGCTGATCTGGAACTCCTGAGTTCAAGCGATCCTCCTGCCTCAGCCTCCCAGTGTGCTGGGATTACAGGAGCGAGCACTGCTCCCAGCCAATGAATGATTTTTTTTTTTTTAAAGGGTGAGGCCACAAGACAGGGCAGGGGGCGGCATGGGAACTCCTAGCCCTGACTGCCCGCCGCGGCTGCTCCCCTCCCAGGTACTACGACGTCCCCATCGCCACCCTGGACTTCTCCTCGCTGTACCCGTCCATCATGATGGCCCACAACCTGTGCTACACCACGCTCCTGAAGCCCGGAGCTGTGCAGAAACTGGGGTATGGTGCCCAATTCAGCACGTGTCCCCTGAGGCCTACCTGGGCCTTCCCTTGCGGGGCTCAGTCTGGTGGGGGGATAGGCACAAGCCCAGAGATAGTGGGGAGTTGGGGGTGCTTGAGGGGCCTGCGTGTGCTCATGGCCAAGGCCAGGACCGTAGGGCAGAGGTGGGCTGGAGGAGGAGGGTGGCCGGCAGTCACCCCACCATCTTCCAACCCAGACTGACTGAGGATCAGTTCATCAGGACGCCCACCGGGGACGAGTTTGTGAAGACCTCAGTGCGGAAGGGGCTGCTGCCCCAGATCCTGGAGAACCTGCTCAGCGCCCGGAAGAGGTGAGCCCTGGAGATCCCCTGCTTGGAGCTCAGACCTGCTGGGGCCTCTGGGCAATCCCTGTCCCTCACTGGGACACCCCAGGGCTGCCCGGCCATCCTGCCCTCAGCTGTGCGTGAATTAGCACAAGGCATCCCCTCCTGGCAGCTTCCTTTTGCCCCCTTGGCCAGAAGCTTCTGTGCAGTGCACAGTACGCCCAACTGTACGTGGCACTCACTTCCAGAAAGGAGCCCTGACTAATGTCCAGGCGCCGCCTGAGTGCTTTACCTGTGTTCCCTCGCAGGGCCAAGGCCGAGCTGGCCAAGGAGACAGACCCCCTGCGGCGCCAGGTCCTGGATGGACGGCAGCTGGCGCTGAAGGTGAGCGCCAACTCCGTATACGGCTTCACTGGCGCCCAGGTGGGCAAGTTGCCGTGCCTGGAGATCTCACAGGTGAGCACTGGGTCCCCTGGAAGGCAACTGGGGGCAGATGGGCCCCCTGTGTAGGAGACCAGGGCTCCATGTGGGGGACCTGTATCCAGAGGACTGGGCGCCCCAACTTACTGGCCTTCTAGAGAGAGGATGCCAACGTGGCTTGAGCAATTGGTCCATTCCTTCACTCAGCAAATGCCTAGTGAGCACACACTGTGGTCAGGGCTGACTCTGTGCCCTGGTGATACAGAGGGGAACAAAATGGATGAGAGTTCCTGTCCCTGTCAGCTTGCAGCCCAGTGGGGACACTGACAGGTCCGTGATAAAACGTGTTTAGGACACAAGTGGTGCTACGAGCTTTGCAGCCGGATAAAGCAGGAGGTGCGGACTGTGGGGGAGTGATGGGGCTGGGCGGGACTCACCACTCTCAATAGGTGACGCTCACACAGAGGCCAAGGGACATGGGGAGGGAAGCCATTCACCGTCCCCACGGCAGCATCCCGGTCTGCCTACCCATGGCAGCTCTGCTGCTTGAACAGAAAAACAGATTCTTTGAAACCACAGAGGGCCTGAGTTTCCGAGATTTTGCCAAGCTGGGGTCAGTGCCCCAGCTCCTGGCATATGAGGGCCTCAGAAGGGTCTTCCTGTCCAGCCTTCTCCCCTGGGACTTGAGTCTTGGCCCATTCCAGGCCAGTAGTTGTGCCGCTCTGCTTGGTTACCTCTAGCCACGGGGAGCTCCCTCTCTGGCTGGGCACTGTGCCACTTGTCACAGGCTCTGGGTGGAAGGCTTGGATGAATTCTCAGTGGGTGGGGCATTTGCACACACCTACCCACCCACAGTTCTGGGGGGCCCCAAAGACCACTCAGGTTCAGTAATTCGCTAGAAGTACTCAGAGAGCAGAAAAGCTCATTCTCATGGTTATGATTTAATACAGCGAAAGGACACAGATTAAACTCAGCAAAAGAAAGAGGTGCACAGGGCAGGGTATAGGAGGGACCAGGCGTGTCTTCCAGTTGTGCTGTCCCAGTGGAGTTGCCAGGATGGCCCTCCTTTCTCCCAGTGTTGATGCGTGGCTGCACACATGCAGCATTGCCAACCAGAGGCTCTCACCCAAGCTTTGGGGTCCAGGGTTTTTCTTGGGTGTCAGTCCTGTAGGCATGGAGCACCCTGTGACTGGCCTGAGTGACTCCATCATCCCCAGGCCCCTCAGCAACCCCCAGAGGTCAAACTGATACTGCATGGCCCAGGGCCCTACCATAAACCATGTTAGTGTCAACTGCCTTGTGTGGTTTAAAGTCCCAGGTACACAAACACCTTTTTTTTTGAAACAGAGTCTCACTCTGTCGCCTAGGCTGGAGTGCAGTGGCACAATCGTGGCTCACTGCAGCCTCAACCTCCCAGACTCAGGTGAGCCTCCCACGTTAGCCTCCTAAGTGGCTGGGACTGCAGGCACGCACCACCTATTTTTGTTATTTTTTGTAGAGATAGGGTCTCGCCACGTTGCCTAGGCTGGAACAGAGACACTGTTATCAGGCGGGATATTCTAGGGGCTTAGACTACAGGAGCCAGGCAAGAGCCAGACCTTTCTTTGTACAAAGTGAATTGCTCACTGCATGCTCCCAACTCCCCTCTGCCTTTCACAGTCCCCGGCTGCCTCCCCAGCCTCCTTGGTGGAAAGGGGTGGCTGTGTGGACATCAGGCCCCAACCCTGAAGCAGGGGTCAGGCCAAGAGAGCACGGCTTGGCCCTCCCCTGGGGCTGCCTCTTACCAATCCTGTGTCTCTGTCTTTTCTCTCTCAGCCGCTTTCCTCTGTCACTGTTCTGTTTCTGTCTCTTGACCTCCTTCCTTATTTCTGTCTCTCAAGCTTACGGGAGCAAGAGGTGGAATAATAAAAATGCAATGAATAGGCTGGGTGCGGTGGCTCACACCTGTAACCCCAGCACTTTAGGAGGCCGAGGCAGGCGGATCATGAGGTCGGGAGTTCAAGACCAGCCTGGCCAACATGGTGAAACCCTGTCTCTACTAAAAATACAAAAAATTAGCCAGGAGTGGTGGCAGGTGCCTGTAATCCCAGCTACTCGGGAGGCTGAGGTAGGAGAATCGCTTGAACCCAGGAGGCAGAGGTTGCAGTGAGCCAAGTTTGCGCCACTGCACTCCAGCCTGGGCAACAGAGCAAAACTCCGTCTCAAAAAAAAAAAAAAAAAAAAAGTAACGAATTACAGTGTTCACGCCTGTAATCCCAACACTTTGTGACACTGAGGAGGGAGGATCACTTGAGGCCAGGGGTTTGAGACCAGCCTGGGCAACATAGTGAAACCCCGTCTCTACAAAAAATACAACCAAACAAAACTAGCCAGGCGTTGTGGTTGATGCCTATAGTTGGAGCTACTCAGGAGGCTGAGACGGGAAGATGGCTTGAACCCAGCAGTTTGAGTTACAGTGAGCTGTGATGGCATCACTGCACTCCATTCTGGGTGACAGAGTTGAGACCCTGTCTCTTTTTGTTTGTTTGTTTGTTTTGAGATGGAGTCTCCCTCTGTCACCCAGGCTGGAGTACGATGCTACAATCTTGGCTCACTGCAACCTCTACCTCCCAGGTTCAAGTGATTCTCCTGCCTCAGCCTCCTGAGTAGCTGGGATTACAGGCATCCGCTACCACGCCTGGGTAATTTTTGCATTTTTAGTAGAGACGGGGTTTCACCATGTTGGCCAGGCTGGTCTTGAACTCCTGACCTCAGGTGATCCACCTGCCTCGGCCTCCCAAAGTGCTGTGATTACTGGTGTGAGTCACCACGCTTGGCCACTTGTCTCTTAAAAAAAAAAAAAATTACTGAATCATTTCAGGAAAAGATTACAAAGGAAAGAAAAAGGAACATAGGACAGGTGGAACAAGTAAAAGCTAGACAGTAAAGTGATAGACGTAAGCCCAGCTATATCAGTAATTACACTAAATGTAAATGGACAAAATGCTCTAGTTAGACAGATTTCCTGACTGGATCCACACAAACAAAAACAAAAGAATCACACCCATCTCTCCTTGGTGTCCCCACCCCCAGCCTCAGGTTTGGTTGTTTTTTTGTTTTTGTTTTTGTTTAAGTATTTTTTAGGGGGGTGTGTGTGTGTGTGTGTGTGTGTGTGTGTGTATTTTTAGTAGAGATGGTGTTTCACCATGTTGTCCAGGCTGATCTCGAACTCCTGACCTCAAGTGATCCAGCCACCTCAGCCTCCCAAAGTGCTGGGTGTACAGGCATGAGCCACCGCGCCAGCCAGTTTTCTTAATTCTAAAATAAGACAGTGGGTTTCTCAATGGTTTCTTAGTCGGGGTGGTGCCACCCCCTGCCCTGGGGGGCATTTGTCATTGTGTAGGTAGGGCCAGTTCTGGTGGTACAGGGATGGGGGTGGCACTGCTGGCTTCCAGGGATGTAGCCGGCTATGTCAGTGGTCCTGTACCACAGAGAGCTGCCCAGAATGTCAATGTGAGGGAAACACTGAGCCAGTGGCCTCTTCAGGCCGCAGTCTTTCCAGCATGCATTTGATGTAGTCACTTCCTTGTGCGTGCCCAGAACTCTGAGCCAGGGAACCCACTTCTTTCCACCTGACCATTGAGGAGCCGCCTCGTAGTCCCATTTTGCAGATTTGGAAACTGAGGCCCAGGAGGGGCAGAGTGGCTTGTGCATAAGCCCATGCCACTGGGAAATGGCAGAGGTGGGACCCCTCCCCCGCCGGCCCACGTTCACTGCACATGGACCCCAGGGCTTCACTCCACATGATTCTCTCCCCGACAGAGCGTCACGGGGTTCGGACGTCAGATGATCGAGAAAACCAAGCAGCTGGTAGAGTCTAAGTACACAGTGGAGAATGGCTACAGCACCAGCGCCAAGGTCGGGGGCCACCCACCTGCTGCCCTGAGATGGGCCCAGGGCAGGTGGGGGGATGCAAGCCAGGCCGGACCCCCATGTCCCCGTGCCTCCTGGTCACACCCTGCCTACTCTCCTGTTGCATGCTTGGGTCCCGTTGTCATTAGCCACCCGTGCCCCCCTACACCAGTAGTTGACAGAAGGGACCCTGCTTCTCACACACACACATCCCTGCCGCCCACAGGTGGTGTATGGTGACACCGACTCCGTCATGTGCCGATTCGGCGTGTCCTCGGTGGCTGAGGCGATGGCCCTGGGGCGGGAGGCCGCGGACTGGGTGTCAGGTCACTTCCCGTCACCCATCCGGCTCGAGTTTGAGAAGGTGCGTGGCTGGGTCAGGGGCTCTGCATTTAGGTGCCCTCATCAGGGTACTCAGGGCGTCCCATTCTTTGGGTTCACAAAAGCCACAGTGTGAAGGGATTTTGCTGCTTAGATTCTCCTGAGGCTGGGGCCTTGGTTTTGGAAGCCTCCGAGGCCTTGGGCTTTGTTACACTGGATGGCATCTGTTCTTTGAAAACCCTGTCACAGTGTCCCTGGTTTTGAGGTTTCCCAGTACCTGTCAGCTGCCCTCCACGCAGGGACCCTGATGGGGGTGCATCGTAGGTCTATGCAACATTGCCCCTGGCGCTCGGGGTGCGGCACACTTGGTTCCAGGAAACCTTGCACCACATTTTCTTTTGAAGAGACTGGGTCTCGCTCTGTCGCCCAGGCTGGAGTGCAGTGGCCAGTTCACAGTTCATTGCAGCCTCCAACTCCTGGGCTCCGGTGATCCTCCCGCCTTGGCCTCTTGAGCCGCCACGCCCAGTTCTCACACTGTACTTTTTGCCCATGGTTTAACGCTTTCTTGTGCCAGGCCTTGGACTTGGAGCCTCGCAGAGTGGGGAGGTCTCTGCCTCAGGGCTCACCCAGCCGTAGTTTCTCCTCTCATGGGATGTTTCATCGACTCCCCTGTCTGGATCTCATGTTTTAGGGACTATCTGGATATATCCCAGTCTCTGTTTCAGATTGGGGTCTCTGGTATGGGGGCCCTGGCATGCCACTTCCAGGGCCTCAGGAGCCACTGGTATGGGGCCCTCAGGAGCCACTTCCAGCCACATGGTGTCTCAGGGTCCATCCCACCAGGTTCAGGGCACGGCTCCCATGTCCTCATCCTGCATCTGGGACCCTGTCTACCTTCAGTTTCTGGGGGGCGTCTCGGGATTGGGGCTTGGCCTCCTCAGGCTCAGGGTCTCGGCCATGGTTCCCTCCCAGGTCTACTTCCCATACCTGCTTATCAGCAAGAAGCGCTACGCGGGCCTGCTTTTCTCCTCCCGGCCCGACACCCACGACCGCATGGACTGCAAAGGCCTGGAGGCCGTGCGCAGGGACAACTGCCCCCTCGTGGCCAACCTGGTCACTGCCTCACTGCGTCGCCTGCTCATCAACCGGTGTGTGGGGCCTCCTCCCTCAGACTCAGGGGTCTGGGCCCCAACCCCCTCCTCCCTCAGACCCAGGAGTCCAGACCCCAGGCCCTGCTCCCTCAGACCCAGGAGTTCAGGCCCCCAGCCCCCTCCTCCCTCAGACCCAGGGGTCCAGACCCCAGCCCCTCCTCCCTCAGACCCAGGGGTCCAGACCCCAGCCCCTCCTCCCTCAGACCCAGGAGTCCAGACCCCAGGCCCTGCTCCCTTAGACCCAGAAGTCCAGGCCCCCAGCCTCCTTCCCTCAGACCCAGGAGTCCAGACCCCAGCCTCTCCTCCCTCAGACCCAGAAGTCCAGGCCCCAGCCCCTCCTCCCTCAGACCCAGGAGTCCAGACCCCAGCCTCTCCTCCCTCAGACCCAGAAGTCCAGGCCCCAGCCCCTCCTCCCTCAGACCCAGGAGCCCAGGCCCCCAGCCCCTCCTCCCTCAGACGCACGGGTCCAGGCCCCGAGCCCCCTCCTCCTCAGATCCAGGGGTCGGGGCCCCCAGCCCCTTCCTCTCTTAGATACAAGAGTCCAGATCCCCAGCCCCTCCTCCCCTGGGAACACAGGTGTCAGGCCCAGCTCTTCCTCGGTGGTGAAGCCGTGGAAAGAGTCGGCTTGGGCAGCTGTGGGTTCAGGCCCTGCCTTTGCCACTCTGCAGCCTATGGTAGGAAGGGCCTCTGTCTGCCCTGAGCCTCAGCCCTAAGAGCTCATCCTGGTCTCCAGCCCTGAGACCTGTGGAGGCACCAGCCTGGCCCTCAGTGCCTTTTGGTGACACTGTGCGGCCCGCTCTCCTACAGAGACCCCGAGGGCGCGGTGGCCCATGCACAGGACGTCATCTCGGACCTGTTGTGCAACCGCGTCGACATCTCCCAGCTGGTCATCACCAAGGAGCTGACCCGCGCGGCCTCCGACTACGCTGGCAAGCAGGCCCACGTGGAGCTGGCCGAGAGGTCCTGCCACGGGGCGGGTGGCCCAGCCAGAAATAACCCCCTCCTTCCTGCCAGCTGGGCCCACTTCCTACGCCCCCACCCCCACCCCCACCCCCGCCACCCACCTGCCCTCACCCACCCGCCACCCCATCTCCACGCAGGATGAGGAAGCGGGACCCCGGGAGTGCGCCCAGCCTGGGCGACCGCGTCCCCTACGTGATCATCAGTGCCGCCAAGGGTGTGGCCGCCTACATGAAGTCGGAGGTCAGGCCCACCTGGCTGCCCGCTCCCGCCCAGCCCCCTCGCTCTCACTTCTGCTTTCCGAGATGGGCGGGCCTGCGGGAAGGGCGGGGCCTCCCATGCCCTGTGGGGCCCTGAGAACCGCCTCCCATGGCAGCCTGGGTGTGGCCTCGGCCCCCTCTGGAGGTCCCCCCTCTATTCTGACTCCTCCATTGCTTCCCTATGGAAGAGGGCCCCAGTCCCTCCCCTGTGCATACAGCTCCCCAGCCGGGGGTTCCCTTGGATTCATAATCCTCCTGCTCTACCCCCACCCCCAGGGACCCACATCTTAGCCCCATGACCTCTGACCTCCTGACCCCTTCCTCATCCTTGCTTCCCCTTGTGAACTCTGACCCTTCCTTGGTGACCTGAGAGCCCTACAGACTCTGTGGCCCAAAGACTCCATGACCTCCGACCCCATCCCAGACCCAGGACCCCCCATGTCACAGCCCGCAGGCAGGCCTAGGCCCCAGGCCCCATGACCACCCCGTGCCATTGTCCCCCGTGTCCACCGCGGCGCCCTTTCCCTGGGCTGCCCGGGTGTGACTGCTGTGTGGCCGCAGGACCCGCTGTTCGTGCTGGAGCACAGCCTGCCCATCGACACGCAGTACTACCTGGAGCAGCAGCTGGCCAAGCCCCTCCTGCGCATCTTCGAGCCCATCCTGGGCGAGGGCCGTGCCGAGGCTGTGCTACTGCGTACGGGGGCACCAGGGGACTGGGGGCACCCTGGGGGGGCAGGGGAGGGCACCGGCCCACCACCTGCCTGCTCTCCTGCAGGGGGGGACCACACGCGCTGCAAGACGGTGCTCACAGGCAAGGTGGGCGGCCTCCTGGCCTTCGCCAAACGCCGCAACTGCTGCATCGGCTGCCGCACAGTACTCAGCCACCAGGGTGAGTGGCCCTGTCCACTGGGCCCCCACTGGCCCTCAGCCTGCCTCTGCCATCACCCCAGATCCTAGACACCCACCCCATGGGCTGGCACTGCCACCCAGTAGGCCCAGGGCCCCTGGGCGGGTGACCCCTCTCTCCACCCCGCACAGAGGGTCCTCGGCCCTCACCCCGGGAGTTCCCCAGGGGAGTTTTCCCAGCACACTTGCTCCGTTGTTCTCCAGCCTCTGGGGACTTTCAGAAGCTGGGATTGGCAGTGGGCAGGGATGGGGTGGCCCAGTTCCTGGCTGGGCCCCAGCACTTGGTGCTGACCCGCCTCCCCACAGGAGCCGTGTGTGAGTTCTGCCAGCCCCGGGAGTCTGAACTGTATCAGAAGGAGGTGAGAGGGCCGGGAGGTGAGGAGGGGCCAGGTGGGGAGGTGGGGGCGCCCTGCTCAGCCGCTGCCGTCCCCAGGTATCCCATCTGAATGCCCTGGAGGAGCGCTTCTCGCGCCTCTGGACGCAGTGCCAGCGCTGCCAGGGCAGCCTGCACGAGGATGTCATCTGCACCAGGTGTGCGCCATGTCCCGACCCTGGGCTGCCCCACCCCTTCCCAGCTCCCAGGCCTGTGGGTTGTGGACCCAGCCTCTGACTCCAAGCCCTCTCTTGAGCATCCTCCCCGCCCATCTCCTTCCAGCTGTGAGCTCTCCTGAGCCTCAGTGTCCTCGTCTGAAAAATGGGCCCATCCCAGCCCCCCAGAGGGGGTGGGTGCTTAGGGAGGCAGGGCCCGGCACCCAGTGTTGCCCGGGAAATGGCTGTCCTCCTGACACACCCAGCCAGCCTGGCCCCCTCCCCAGGGCGGGGCCGGGCTTTCCCCAGGGAACGGGTAGGCGGGGTGGGTTCCCACGCCAGGTGACAGGTGATATACGGCCAGCCATGGCCCTGCACCTAGCCAGGCACCCGCTCTTATCGGCTCCCCACCGTGCCTGCTGAGCAAACAGCCCGCTGCGGGAGGGGGCAGGTGGGCCGGGCAGCAGGCGGGGGCCAAAGTCCTGGGAACAGCCCCCACCCATCTCCCAGGCTGGGCACTGGGCCTTGGCTGGTCCTGACCCTGCCCCTGCCCCTGCCCCTGCCCCCACCCGCAGCCGGGACTGCCCCATCTTCTACATGCGCAAGAAGGTGCGGAAGGACCTGGAAGACCAGGAGCAGCTCCTGCGGCGCTTCGGGCCCCCTGGCCCTGAGGCCTGGTGACCTTGCAAGCATCCCATGGGGCGGGGGCGGGACCAGGGAGAATTAATAAAGTTCTGGACTTTTGCTACATGGTGCTTTGTGCTCTCTGGGGGACACCGTCTGGTTTCATAAGCCCTGGCCTTGGCTGGGACCCTCCTGAGGCCCCCACCGCCCCTCATCCTCAGCAAAAGCCCCCTGGACTCCCACCAGTGCTGCCTGGTTCATGTGGGCCAAGCTTGCCTCAGTTTCCTCTCTGGCCCTGAATGAACCCTTATACCAGCGCTTCTCTGCCCTGCTTAGGGCCACAGGTGTCTGGCCCCGGCCCAGCCCTCCCTGGTGATGACCCTGGGGACCCTGGTGGCTGCCCCGCCCTCCAGGTGCTGACCTGTTTCCTCCAGGCCCTGGGGCAGCCCCAGGCGCACCGGGGCTTCCACTCCTCAGCACGGCCAAGAGGACCCCCCCACCCCCCGCCGGACCACACACCCACGATGTTTCCACGTCGGGGTCCTGGCAATGGGCTTTGGGTCCGGGTTTCCCCCCAGCGACTCCCATCTCTATCCCCGCAGCCTCTAACTGCCCTCAGACACCCTCGGGCCTCCCGTCACCTCACAGATCCCCCGGGGAGAGTCTTGTGCTTGCCCCTCGGCCCCCGCCTGCCCCTGCTGGAATTCGGCTCCTGGGTCCAGATCCTCTGTTTCCTGATTCTCCTCTTGAGTGAACCCCAGCCCTTTCTTGACTTTTTCAGGGTTCCCCCAAATCCAGCTCCTGTCCCATCTCCAGCCCTCAAGGTCAGCCCCCCAAACCCAGCCCCACGGGTATCCCCAAATCCAGACAGCCCCTGGCCCGCCCTCCCTGCCACGTGACAAAGGGGTTGTGCAATCCAGCCCCCTCCCCTGACCCCCTCCCTGAGGGGATTTTTGAGGAGGGCTGAGCTTGTGGCCAGCGGGCACTCTCCTCCCCCCGGCAGGGGCTGGGCCAAGATATAAATAGGGTTGGCGGCTGCAGCGGGCGGCAAACAGCCCGCCCGGCACCACCATGCTCGCCCTGGAGGCTGCACAGTAAGTGAAGGCCCCCAAACCTGCACCCGGGGTCCCCACCTGCACTGCCCCTCTGTTGGGCCTCACCCATGGGCAGTGGTTTCTCTGCTCCTCAGGGCAGGTGGGTGGGAGTGGAGGGGAGGGGTCCGCCCTGTCTCTTGCCCCTTCTGGTTCTGTTCCCTCTTCACTTCGGACTCTCCATCCCCCCAGTTCCTGTCTTTCCTGGTCCCCAAAGATCTCATTTCCCCGGGACACTTGCTAGCATGCCCTCGCTGGGACTCTCCTCCATCCTCCCAGTCCTTGTCGTTCCTGGTCCCCAAAGATCTCATTTCCTCGGGACACTTGCTAGTGTGCCTTCCTGCGGGCGTCCTCTGTGGCTCTCACTCTGTCCATCCTCGACTCTTCCCGTCTCCCCGAGTTCCCGTATCTGTTCGCTCTGTATCTGGGATCTCCCGGCCCTCAGCGTTCTGCCTGTTGCTCTCTGTCTCTCTGCCTTTCTCTGTGTCTCTATCTCCAGTTCTTGCTCTCCCTGCCTTTTGGTCTCCTTCTGCCTCACCCTCACTCCCAGTGCCTCCATCTGGGGCTCCATGAATCCTCCCCGCCTCTGTGCGTGAATGTCCCTTTGCACACCTTTCTCCGTGTCCCACCTCTCCTCGAGCCTCCTCATCTGAGTCTTCTCCGGGCTTCCCCCTCTCCACCCAGACATCTCTCCATCCCTCTCCTCTGGTCCAAGCTGGACTCATTTAACTGACTCGCCACCAAGGCCCCACTTGACCCAGGCCCCCTCTCCATCCCCACACCTCCTTTCCGGGACTTTCTCTCCCTCACTTTCCCTGCCCCTCCCCACCAGGGTGTCTATGCAAATCCTGGGGAGGAGGGGGACATTTGCCTCACCCCCACACCCCCACTTCCTGTCCCAGCAGGGGGTAGTGGGGCAGTCCGGTGAATGTGGTGGGGCTGGTCCCTCACACAGGGCTGCGGTGGTCACAGCTGCTGCCGCCTCCCCATCAGCCCCCAACCACTTTGAGATTCAGGTGGCTGGAGGCAGCCTCGGCATGCCCCTGTGTCTCTCCCCCTCCAGGCTCGACGGGCCACACTTCAGCTGCCTGGTGAGTTGGGGCCCCCGGGGGCCAGGGAGGGGTGGCCCACGGTGACCTCCCTCAGAGAAGTCATTTGCTTCCTGCCTCAGTTTCCCCTCCCACCTCTTCCTGTCACTTTGTTTCTGAGCTCCCCCTTGGTATCTCCCGCTACCCCACATGCGTATTTTTGATGTCTCTCTCTCCCTCTCAGGCTTGAATCCACTTCCTTGTGGCTTTGCATCTCTCTCTGCCCATCCCATATTCAGCAAATGTATTTTCATGTTCCTTTCCTTCTTTTTGTTCGTATTTTTAAAAATTGTGTTCTCTAATAGTTCAGATACGGAATACTATACCCAACACCCTTGAACCCACAACCCAGTCTGAGAAATCAAATCTTACTGATGTGGTTGAAAGAAAGCCCCTGTTTATGCCCCTCCACATTCACACCCCAGCCATGTTTTTTTTTTGTTTTTTTGTTTTTTTGTTTTTAATTGAAGTGTAACTAACAAGTCAGTAAAGTGACAAATCTTGTGGACACTTCAGTGAGTTTTTGCATTATCTATACACCGTGTAGCCACAAGCCAGATCAAGATACCCAACATTTCGATCTCTGAAATATTCCTTCCTGCTCCTTCTCAGTCAATACCTTTCTCTGATATTTTCTGCCACCAATTTGTAATTTGTTCTGCCTGCTCTTTTTTTTGTTTTGTTTTTTTGAGAAGGAGTCTCGCTCTGTCGCCCAGGCTGGAGTGCAGTGGCACCGTCTTGGCTCACTGCAACCTCTACCTCCCAGGTTCAAGCAATTCTCCTGCCTCAGCCTCCCAAGTAGCTGGGATTACAGGCATGCACCACCATGCCCGGCTAATTTTTGTATTTTTAGTAGAGACAGGGTTTCACCATGTTATCCAGGCTGGTTTCAAACTCCTGAGCTCAAGTGATCCTCCCACCTCAGCCTCCCAAATTGCTGGGATTACAGGCGTCAGCCACCGCACCCAGCTGCCTGCTTTTGAACTTTATGTAAAGTGAGTCATACAGCATGTCCCTTTTGGGGTCTGGCTTCCCTCACTCAACATGAAGTGTGTGTCAGTGTTTGTCCTTTTTCCTTGCTGTATAGTACTCTATGATCAGCCCACACCACAGTTTGTTTATCCCTTCTCCTGTTGATGACGCCTGGGCTGTTTCCAGTTGAAGACTCATAATAAAGCTGCTGGGATGATTTTGGAACAAGGCTATTTTGTGCACACCCATTTTCAGTTCTCCTGATTAAATGCCAAGGAGTGAGACTGCCAGGTCCTAGGCATGGTGTGGATCTAGCTTTAGTTTTTCCTAGACTCAAGTTCTTGAAGCAACAACACATGATTCATGGGGCAAATCAACATATGGAGGTTTATTTATTTATTTATTGAGACAGAATCTTGCTCTGTCGCCAGGCTGGAGTACAGTGGGGAGATCTCGGCTCACTGCAACCTCTGCCTCCTGGGTTCAAGCGATTCTCCTGCCTCAGCCTCCCAAGTAGCTGGGACTGCAGGTGCGCACCACCATGCCTGGCTGATTTTTGTATTTTTAGTAGAGACGGGGTTTCATCATGTTGGCCAGGCTGGTATCGATCTCCTGACCTCATGATCTGCCTGCCTTAGCCTCCCAAAGTGCTAGGATTACAGGCGTGAGCCACCATGCCCAGCCTATTTATTTTTTGAGACAGAGTCTCACTCTGTCACCCAGGCTGGAGTGCAGTGGCGCGATCTCAGCTCACTGCAACCTCCACCTCCCAGGTTCAAGTGATTCTCCTGCCTCGGCCTCCAGAGTAGCTGGGATTACAGGCATCTGCCACCAGGCCCAGCTAATTTTTGTATTTTCAGTAGAGATGGGGTTTCACCATGTTGTGCAGGCTGGTCTCGAACTCCTGACCTCAGGTGATTCACTGGCCTCAGCCTCCCAAAGTGCTAGGATTACAGGCGTGCGCCACCACGCCTGGCTAATTTTTGTATTTTTAGTAGAGACGGGATTTCACCATGTTGGCTAGACTGGCCTCGAACTCCTGACCTCAGGTGATCTGCTCGCCTCGGCCCCCCAAAATGTTGGGATGACAGGCGTGAGCCACCACGCCTGGCCTGGAGGTGTATTTAAAAAGCATCGACCCCTGCCTCTGTTAAGTGAAACACTTCCATTTCCCCTTGCCCTTCACCTCCAGAGCCCCCAGGCAGGCCAGGCTGGGGGAGTTCTTCCACCCCTTCTCCAGGCGCCCTGATGTGCTGTCTGTGTGCCAGTGAGGGGCCAGGGTTCTTGGGAGCCCACCGTCTTAGCAGGAGCTGGCTGCTGTGTGTCCCTATTGGGTTGTGTCTCTACTCTCTGTATCTCTGTCTCTTTGTCCCTGTCTCTGATGCCTAGTCTCTGTGTCTCTTTGTTGCTCTAATCTCTCCAGCGTCCCCTCTTCTCTCCCCTCTCTGTGCTGGAGTCTCCCCAAGGGTCCAGGGTTGGTGGTGGGAGTCCCCAAGGCCTGGGATGACCCCTCTTTCCTCCTGCACCCCGTATCAGTACCCAGATGGCGTCTTCTATGACCTGGACAGCTGCAAGCATTCCAGCTACCCTGACTCAGAGGGGGCTCCTGGTGAGTGACCCCAGCCCAGTGCCCTTCCTGCCTTGGGGCCCATTTCACAGATAGGGGAGCTGAGGCCCAGGGGAGGTCATTGCCTAGCACAACAGGATAAAGGTGGCCGGGGCCTATAGCCCTCCTCCCCTTTCCTCTCCCACCCATCGGCTCCTCCATGCAAATCCTGGGGTCAGAGATTTGCACAGCCTACAATGGCCTCTCTGTGCTGGGGGCTTCGACTGCGAGGAGGCCTCCGTGAGACCTCCCAGCTTCTGACTCAGTGCCCTTCCCCCAGACTCCCTGTGGGACTGGACTGTGGCCCCACCTGTCCCAGCCGCCCCCTATGAAGCCTTCGACCCAGCAGCAGCCGCTTTTAGCCACCCCCAGGCTGCCCAGCTCTGCTACGAACCCCCCACCTACAGCCCTGCAGGGAACCTGGAACTGGCCCCCAGCCTGGAGGCCCCGGGGCCTGGCCTCCCCGCATACCCCACGGAGAACTTCGCCAGCCAGGTGAGTGCTAAGGGGGTAGTTAAAATCAAGCCCAAACCAGGTATGGTGGTTCACGCCTGTAATCCCAGCTACTTGAGAGGCCGAGGTAGGAGAAGGATTGCTTGAGCCCAGAAGGTCGAGGCTGTGGTGAGCGGAGATCGTGCCACTGCACTCCAGCCTGGGCAACAGGGCAAGACCCTGTCTCAAAAAAAAAAAAAAAAAGAAAAAGAAAAAGAAAAGAAAACTCAAGCTCAGTCGTTTGGTTGAGGTTTGCTGGGTGCCAGGCACTGCATTGAGACTGCGCATAGTGACCCCTGCAGCGGCCTCCCAGGTTACGTTCCGTTGTTGCCCCTCTGAACAAGTGAGTCAGCAGAGGTAGTGACAGGAAGCCAGGGACAGGGCAGACTCATATTACCTGTGGTGGGCCGGCTTTGAGGAGGTACCTCAGGTGTCCCCTGGCCACAATGTGGTGATCTGAACAAAGGCCAAAGTCCAGGCTGTCAACAAAGAGGGAGACCAGAGCCAGGAGGGCTACCGCCTTGGCCTGAGAGGAGGAAGTGGAGGGAGACAAGGGGTCCCTGGACGTGCAGGTGACCCTGACGTTCCGCAGAGCCTGGTTCCCCCGGCATATGCCCCGTACCCCAGCCCCGTGCTATCAGAGGAGGAAGACTTACCGTTGGACAGCCCTGCCCTGGAGGTCTCGGACAGCGAGTCGGATGAGGCCCTCGTGGCTGGCCCCGAGGGGAAGGGATCCGAGGCAGGTATGCGGGAGTGGCTGGGGTGGGGGAGATGCCGGCTGGAGATGGTGGGGGGGGGCTGCTGAGAGCACCATGGCTTCCTGGGCCTCTACATATACTCCAGCACTCCGGGCAGCTCCCAGATCCGCACCACCTGCTGGCTGTGTGACCTTGGGTAAGTGCCTCTACCTCTCTGTGCCCAGGTTTCCTGTCTGTGCGATGGGGATAGAGGTGATAGTGTCTACCTTCCTGAGGTCGTTGGGAGGATTAAATGGGATAATAAGTGTAAATGGGACAGCAGTGCCAGGCACAGAGTGAGCACTTCAATAAGTCAACCTCTTCACCACCATTCCCGATGCCACAGCAACAAATAATAACGCTATCAACCCCCAACGGTTCAACCCTTGCCCTGCCCATGTGCCCAACATCCTTTATGCTCAACCCCAAGAAAGCTGAGATCGTTCCTTCCTTTCTGTGTCTGGGCCTCGGTTTCTCATCTGTAAAGTGAGCATCATTGTCATCATCCCCATCTCACGGGGTTATGATGGAGATTAAATGAGCTCATAATTGTAAAGCGCCTTGCGAAGCACCTGGCACTACATGCTCCTCAGTGCATTGTAAAAATCAACACACAGGCTGGGCGCGGTGGCTCACGCCTGTAATCCCAGCACTTTGGGAGGCTGAGGCGGGCAGATCACCTGAGGTCAGGAGTTCAAGACCAGCCTGGCCAACATGGCAAAACCCCATCTCTACTAAAAACACAAAAATTAGGCTGGGTGTGGTGGCTCACACCTTTGATCCCAGCACTTTGAGAGGCTGAGGCAGGTGGATCACGAGGTCAAGAGATCGAGACCATCCTGGCCAACATGGTGAAACCTCACATTTACTAAAAATACAAAAATTAGCTAGGTGTGGTGGTGTGCACCTGTAGTCCCAGCTACTCGGGAGGCTGAGGCAGAAGAATCGCTTGAACCCAGGAGGCAGAGGTTGCAGTGAGCTGAGATCTCGCCACTGCAGTCCAGCCTGGCGACAGAGTAAGACTCTGTCTAAAAAAAAAAAAAAAAAATTAGTGGGGCATGGTGGCGCATGCCTGTAATCCCAGCTACTCAGGAGGCTGAGGCAGGAGAGTTGCTGGAACCCAGGAGGCAAAGGTTGCAGTGAGCTGAGATTGCACCACTGCACTCCAGCCTGGGTGACAGAGCAAGACTCCCTCTTAAAAACAAACAAACAAACAAAACCACAGCTTCATTTAAAAATTTTTAATTATTTAATTAATTTATTTTTTGAGACAGAGTCTCGCTGTGTTACGCAGGCTGGAGTGCAGTGGCACGATCTCGGCCCACTGCAACCTCCACCTTCTGGGTTCAAGCAATCCTCCTGCCTCAGCCTCCGGAGTAGCTGGGATCACAGGCACCCACACCATACCCAGCTATTTTTTGTATTTTTAGTAGAGATGGGGTTTCACCATGTTGGCCAGGCTGGTCTCAAACTCCTGACCTCAGGTGATCCGCCTGTCTTGGCCTCACAAAGTGCTGGGATTACAGGCATCAGCCACTGTGCCCGGCCACACAGCCTCATTTGTGGCTGAGGAGACTTCAGCTCAGAGGTTAATTAAGTCACCTGTTTTAACTTAGGACATTTAAGATGGAGAGGATCTCTCTCTCCAATGACTAGGAAAGACACAAGGTGGAAATAAAGATTTTATTTATTTTTATTCATTTATTTGAGACAGGGTCTTCATCTGTCACCCAGACTGAAGTGCAGTGGCACAGTCTCGGCTCACTGCTGCCTCAAACTCCTGGGCTCAATCGATCCTCCTGCCTCAGCCTCCTGAGTAGCTAGGACCACAGGCGTACACCACCACACCTGACTAATCTTTAAAATTTTTGTAGAGGTGAGGTCTTGCTATGTTGCCCAGGCTGAACTCCAATTCCTGAGCCTATGTGCTCCTCCCACCTCAGCCTCCCAAAGTGCTGAAGTTACAGGCATGAGCCACCACACCCAGCCGGAAATAAATTATTTTATGGCTTATAGGTCCTGGGGCATACATGGCATGCATGGAGGCCACACACACGAGGTCAGGGAGTGCAGGCAGGGAGGGAGAGAGAGAGGGACCAGTGGACTGACGCCTTTATTGGGTCCAAGGCGTCAGCCAAACAGGTTTCCTGAGGGGGGTTTTAATTGGTGGGTTCAGTCCAGGCACGGTGGCTCATGCCTGTAATCCCAGCACTTTGGGAGGCTGAGGCTGGTAGATCACCTAACGTCAGGAGTTCAAGACCAGCCTGGCCAACATGGTGAAACCCTGTCTCTACTAAAAATACAAAAATTAGCTGGGCCTGGTGGTGCAAGCCTGTAATCCCAGCTACTTGGGAGGCTGAGGCAGGAGAATCGCTTGAATCCAGGAGGCGGAGTTCGCAGTGAGCTGAGATCATGCCACTGCACTCCAGCCTGGGCAACAGAGCAAGACTCCGTCTCAAAATACATAAATAAATACATACATACATACATACATACATACATACGTACTTGGTGGGTTGAAAGCAAGCAGGATCAAGTTCCAGGAGGTCACGCTGTGCCTGAGAGGGGGTCACTGAGGCATCTGCACAGTCCATGCAGGACCGTCAAGTAGGCTGTCCATGGCTCTCCCACAGGGAGGTGGTCACCAGGAGTCGGTTGCATAAGGGAGATACCTGGGTCAGCCACACTGAGGAACTCGGGGAGGGAGATGTAGAACTGCCAAGGAGGACAGCCCTGCTTTCAGCATGAGAATGTCCAACTTCTATTTAGTTTTACTTTATTTTATTTTGAGAGGGAGTTTCACTCTTGTTGCCGAGGCTGAGTGCAATGGTATAATTTCAGCTCACTGCAACCTCTGCCTCCTGGGCTCAAGCAATTCTCCTGCCTCAGCCTCCCAAGTAGCTGGAATTACAGGCATGAGCCAGCACGCCCAGCTAAGTTTTGTATTTTTAGTAGAAACAGGGTTTCATCATGTTGGCCAGGCTTGTCTCGAACTTCTGACCTCAAGTGATCTGCCCACCTCGGCCTCCCAAAGTGCTGGGATCACAGGCATGGCCCACTGCGCCCAGCCTCCAACTTATACTTTAAATGAATGCCGAGGCAGCCTAAAATTATAAGAATTCAATCCGGGTGCAGTGGCTTACACCTGTAATCCCAGCATTTTGGGAGGCCGAGGTGGGAGGATCACCTGAGGCCAGGAGTTCAAGACCAGCCTGGGCAACATAGTAAGACACCATCTCTACAAAAAATAAAACAATTAGCTAGGCATGATGGTGCATACCTGTAGTCCCAGCTTCTGGGGAGGCTGGGGCAGGAGGATTGCTTAGGCCCAGGAGGTCGAGGCTGCAGTGAGCTGTGATTGCTCCTCTGCACTCCATCCTGGGTGACAGAACGAGACCCTGCCCTGAAAAAAAAGAAATTACGATGTCACTACGTCACCACCCCAAGGTGACACCGCTGTAAAATGGCAGAGATGGGATTCTTGTAGCCAGTGCCCTGCTTTGAAACTCCCAGTTATTGGCCGGGCGCAGTGGCTCATGCCTGTAATCCCAGCACTTTGGGAGGCCGAGGTGGGTGGATCACCTCAGGCCAGGAGTTCGAGACTAGCCTGGCCAACATGGCAAAACCCCGTCTCTACTAAAAATATAAAAATAAGCCGGGCCTGGTGGCAGACGTCTGTAGTCCCAGCTACTCGGGACGCTGAGGCAGGAGAATTGCTCGAACCCGGGAGGCAGAGGCTGCAGTAAGCCGAGATTGTGCCACTGCACTCCAGCCTGGGCCACAGAGCAAGACTCCGTCTCAAAAACAAACAAACTAAACCCTAGGAGCCCAGGAGTCAGGTGCCCTGGCCTCTCCCGGGACCCTGTCCCGCTTTGGGCTGAGAGGCTGGGAGACCAGGAGCTGGAGAGATAGCCAGGCCAATGCAACTGCCTCCAGATCTGTTCGCCTCTCCGTTATAATCCTTTAAGCGGCGCTGTCAACCCATTTCACAGATTCTTTCATCCACTATCTCAACAAATACGGAATATTACATGCTGGCCGCAGGGCGGAAGGCAGGACAGATGTAAATCCCGAAAATTAAAGCACAGCACGCGGAGGGGGCCTGGGGCTGACAGCTTCGGGCACGGGGAGTGGCTTGCCCCTCCCACCCCCCGTGGTGAGGGGCGCAGAGCCAGGTGTATGTAACAGCCACTTCCCTCACCCCACTTTTCAGATCCAGGAGATGGCGGCCGGGGTGGAAGTCTTGGAGGAGGGTGGATGGGGAAGGCGGGGCCTTAGGGACCCCTCATCTAACGCGTGCCCCCGACCCCACCGCAGGGACCCGCAAGAAGCTGCGCCTGTACCAGTTCCTGCTGGGGCTACTGACGCGCGGGGACATGCGTGAGTGCGTGTGGTGGGTGGAGCCAGGCGCCGGCGTCTTCCAGTTCTCCTCCAAGCACAAGGAGCTCCTGGCGCGCCGCTGGGGCCAGCAGAAGGGGAACCGCAAGCGCATGACCTACCAGAAGCTGGCGCGCGCCCTCCGAAACTACGCCAAGACCGGCGAGATCCGCAAGGTCAAGCGCAAGCTCACCTACCAGTTCGACAGCGCGCTGCTGCCTGCAGCCCGCCGGGCCTGAGCACACTCGAGGCTCCCACCTGCGGAGCCGCTGGGGGACCTCACGTCCCAGCCAGGAACCCCCTGGAAGAAAAAGGGCGTCCCCACACTCTAGGTGATAGGACTTACGCATCCCCACCTTTTGGGGTAAGGGGAGTGCTGCCCTGCCATAATCCCCAAGCCCAGCCCGGGCCTGTCTGGGATTCCCCACTTGTGCCTGGGGTCCCTCTGAGATTTCTTTGTCATGTACAGACTCCCCGGGATCCTCATGTTTTGGGTGACAGGACCTATGGACGACTATACTCGGGGAGGCAGGGTAGCAGTTCTTGCAGAGTCCCAAGAGCTTCTCTGGGATTTTCTTGTAATATCTGATTCCCCAGTGAGGCCTGGGACCTTTTTAAGATCTCTGTGTGTCTGTAAACCCTCAATCTTATCTGTGGTGGGGGCCCTGCTGGCAACCCTGAGCCCTGTCCAAGGGTCCCTCTTGTCAGATCTGAGATCTCCTAGTTATGTCTGGGGCCCTCTGGGAGCTGTTATCATCTCAGATCTCTTTGCCCATCTATGGCTGTGTTGTCACATCTGTCTCCTCATCTTTGAGATCACCCAATTCTCTGGAACCATTCTGCTGCCCCTTTTTATGTGTCTGGAGTTCCCCAATCACATCTAGGGCTCCTCCAAGATCCTTTGGCATGTCTGAAATCACTCTCGAGAGGTCTGGGGTGGGGGATGGGGAGTCAGTGAAATGTGTCATGTCTGGGCCCTGTCAGGGACACCCTTGTCATATCTGGGATCCTCCAATCACATCTGAGACCTCCTAGGCTCTCCATCTGATATGCCCTTTCAGGGACCCCACAAAGACTGAGTTCTCATGGGGACCCTACCCTTCCTAGTGGAACTCCCTATGGCCATGCTGAAGACCACTCTGGCCACGCAACTGATTTTGGGTGATCATGGCAGCTCCCCACCCGTGTCACTTCTAACCAGAAGTCTCAAGGTCGTCACCCCCCTGCCCCCCAACCCAGGCCCCGGTCCCTGGTGGTGGTCTCTTTAGTTCACTGTAGCACTTGGAGGTGGAGGTGTGAGGGATCCACATTAACAGCAGACCATCAGCTGGGCAACGGCTCATACCTATAATGCCAGCACTTTGGGAGGCGAGGCAGGGGGATGGCTTGAACCCAGGCATTCAAGACAAGCCTGGGCAACATAATGAGACCTTATCTCTACAAAACATAAAAAAACAATTAGCCGAGCATGGGGGTGAACACCTGTGGTCCCAGCTGCTCAGGAGGCTGAGGTGGGAGGATCTCTTGAGCCCAGGAAGTAGAGGCTGTAGTGAGCTGTAATCGTGCCACTGCACTCCAGCCTGGGTGACAGAGCGAGACACTGTCTTAAAAACAAAAACAAGGCCGGGCACGGTGGCTCATGCCTGTTATCCCAGCACTTTGGGAGGCCGAGGCGGGCGGATCACGAGGTCGAGAGATCGAGACCATCCTGGCCAACATGGTGAAATCCTGTCTCTACTAAAAATACAAAAATTAGCTGGGCGTGGTGGCACGTGCCTGTAGTCCCAGCTACTCGGGAGGCTGAGGCAAGAGAATCGCTTGAACCCGGGAGGCAGAGGTTGCAGTAAGCCTAGATTGTGCCACTGCACTCCAGCCTGGGCGACAGAGTGAGACTCCGTCTGAAAATAAAAACAACAAAAACAGCAGACCATTCAAAATAGGGAGACTTTGCATAATCCAGATTTCTGCCTTCACTTAAAACTTTGGACGATCTGGAGAGAGTGGGCCAGTTTTTGGTGGGGGATGGGGAGCTGGAACAGGACAGTAGCCTTTCCTAATGAGGCATTTGTTCTCCAATCTGCCCCAGTCGCTGCCATCCCTGGCTATCTCACCCTAGCAGCTTCTCAAGCCTGTTGGCTTTAGACCACTGTATAAACCCAGCTGGAACTGAAGCCTGGGTGGACTATGGCGCACTGGTTGGGACCCCCAGGGAGTCAAAGGCTGCGGGCCAAGAGGCCAGAGGTCCTTGAGCCTGGGTGTGCAGGTGGATCTAGGGTGAATGACTTGCTGCTTCCCAACCTTAGTTTGTCCCTTCTGTGAAAAAGGGAGAGAAGGAGGAGGAAGATCTCAAAAAGACTTTCCAGCCCAGCGCGGTGGCTCACGCCTGTAATCCCAGCACTTTGGGAGGCCGATGCAGGTGGATCACCTGAGGTAGGAGTTCAAGACAAGCCTGACCAACATAGTGAAGCCCCGTCTTTACTAAAAATACAAAATTAGCTGGGCATGGTGATGCATGCCTGTACTCTCAGCTACTTGGGAGGCTGAGGCAGGAGAATTGCTTGAACCTGGGAGGCGGAGGTTGTAGTGAGCTGAGATCACACCACTGCACACCAGCCTGGGCGACAAGAGCGAAACTCCGTCTCAAAAAAAAAAAAAACTGTTGCAGCCCTGGTGAGCCTTTGACACCGCCTGAAATCCACCCCACTCCCAGGAGGAGGAGGAGGAGGAAGGAATACCAATGACCTAGAGACAGGAGAAGTCCATGTGGAGGCACACAGCAGCTGGTGGCAGAGCCCAGGCTGGGACCCGCCCTCAAGAGAATGAGTGGGAAGGGGGAGGGAGGAAGGGCAGGTAAAACGTCCTCCCCAGGGCCCCCTGCAACAAAGAAGGTAGTTTTTACAAAAGCTATCATTGTCACCCTAAATGTGGAATAAAATAAGATGCATCGAGGTAGACAGACCTCCTGGGACCTTTCGTCAGGGACTGCGATCCTGCCCCTCCACTGAGGCCGCTGGCTCTCAGAGACACCGTGACATCACGGGTGATGATGACAGAGGAGTTCAAAGAATTATATGCTGTCGCGGTGGCTCTGTAATCCCAACACTTTGGGGGGCCAAGGCAGGAGGATCGCTTGAGTACAGGAGTTCGAAACCAGCCTGGGCAAGATAGTGAGACCCCCCTTCCCACCCGTCTACAAAAAAAAAATAAAAAATTAGTGGGGTGTGGTGGCGTATGCCTGTAATTCCAGCTACTCCGAACTACTGAGATGGGAGGGTCACTTGAGCACAGGAAGTTGAGGCTGCAGTGAGCCGTGATCGTGCCCCTGCACTCCAGACACGGCGAGACCCTGTCTCAAAAACAAACACAAGAGACCATACAGCAAAACCTATCTGAACCTTGAATGCCGAGAAATAAGAGGCTTGACGCGCAGGCACAGAGGGTTCCGTTTGTTTTATGTCTTCCTCTCTTCCTGCCAACTGAAGTTCTCCACCTCCTCCCCGCTTCCCCTTCCGTCTGGGTCTCTGTCCCTTTCCCTCTGAATTGAGCCCTCGGGCTGGCGGCGAGGGACGCGAGGCTTCAGGTGGCCGCGGCACTGAAGGCCTGGGCCCCTCCCCAACTTAGCGCGGCTCGCGGGAGCGCAGTGGCAGTCTGCCTGGCAACACGTGACATCACATGGAGCTGACGCCGGATTGGCTGGACGCTCCCTGGAGGCGGAGAAATTTCCGGCTCGTAGGGGGTTTTGGAAAAGGAGGAGGGGGAAGATGAACAGGAAGAAAAAGCGGAGGGACTTGTTTTCCTCACACCGGGTCCCTCACGCTACGTTACTAGCCAGGCAGTACCTCGCCTTAACCCTAAGTCCCCAACACCCTTTCCCTCCTTCCTCCCCACAACACCTGGTGTCCCCAAGCCCCGCCCCTCCCCAGGCCCCGCCCCCTCTGCTCCCCGCCGCGTCCAGAGCCACCCCATTCAGAAAGTCACAGGTCCCCCTGCCAGGAAGGGCGCCAACGTCCGGGCAGCCCTCCAGGGCCTTCCCAGCCTCCCGCCCGCCCCCTACCCGCGTCCGGTGCCTGCCGTGCCCGCTCCGGGAAGAGTCGTGGGGAGCGGTCCCAGGAGGGGCGGCGGCCAGTCCGGGGTCCCAGATGGCCGGGGCCCCAGCTTTTCGGGTTTGCCCACACTCGGGGCGCGAAACTCCGGAGTCCCAGAGCCGCGGCGCCCTCCCCGGAGGCGCAGGGACCTCCTCCCCCCGCCGCCGTCCTGCCTACGCTGGGAAACCGGACCCTCCCTCCCGGCTCCGGTTTCCCGAAAACTCCTGACTTGCAGATGCTAAGAATGGCTTCCTAGACCCTGTCCCTCCCCTCCCTGCTTCATGCCAGAGCTCTGGCCCGCAGCCCTTGTCCCCTTGAGACCCTTAGTCCCTTCCTCTTCCTCCTCCCGGGACTCAGGCGTCCAGGCGCTCGTCCTTTCTAGGGAACCCAAGAATCTGGGACCCCAGTTGCTTCTGCTCCCAGACTCAGGGGTCCAGGCACCCAGTCCCCTCCTCCCTGAGATCCTGGAGTCCGAGCCCCAGCCCCCTCTTCCCTCAGACCCAGGTGTCGGAGCCCCAGCCCCTCCTCCCTGGGGACCTGGCTCTCAGCCATCTCCCTAGGTCCAGCTGTTATTTCTCGCCCTTTAGAACATGCGGGCGGAATGTGGGGCGGCCCTATGGTCTGATGCCTCCCGGAGCCTTCTGGGAGTCTCAGGGCTCATTAAAAGGCTCCCCTTAGGGGCCCACCTGTCCTCCCTAGGGCCTAGCGGGACGCTGCTGCGGTCAGAGGAGCAGGAGGAGGTCCCCCGACATGCCTGAGGCAAAACCAGGTGGCGCCAGGACCCCCTCCCTATGTGGGGATGGGGCTCTTCTTTTCTGAATGGGGATTTGGGGCCCCTCTCTTTGTAGGGTTGGGAGAAGGAGGAGCCTTCACTGTGTGAGGAGGAGGCTCCCTTTGCTGTGCGGGATGGGGGTTCCCGCATCGGTTTAGGGTGAGGGTCTCGACTCTGCATGGGGAAGAGGGTCCCCTTCCCTTTGTGACAGGAGTTTCCTTCCTTGTATGAGATGGGGTCGGTCTCATATCTGTGTGGGGTGAGGGATCCCCTTCACTCGGCAGGGAGGGGGTTTCTTTTTCTATAAGTGATTGGGGGGGCATCTCTGGTGGAGATGGGATTCTCTGGTTGTAAACTGGGTTCCTTTTGCTTGATGGGGATGGGGGTCTGTGTGTGTAGACTGGTTTTTTTGTTTTTTTGTTTTTTTTTTTGAGATGGAGTCTCGCTCTGCCCCCGGGGCTGGACTGCAGTGGTGGGATCTTAGCTCACTGCAACATCCGCCTCCTGAGTTCAAGCCATTCTCCTGCCTGGGATTACAGGCATGCGCCACCATGCCTGGCTATTTTTGTATTTTCAGTAGAGACGGGGTTTTCTTCATGTTGGCCAGGCTGGTCTCAAACTCCCAACCTCAAGTGATCCACCCGCCTCAGCCTCCCAAAGTGCTGGGATGACAGGCATGAGCCACCAAGCCCGGCCAGACTGGGAGGTCTTTGCATGTGATTAGATTCTCCACATCCGGGGATGGCATCCTCTGGGCAGGGTCTGGGCCACTTCTCTGAGTGAAGACTCAGAGGGAGCCAGGTGCAGTGGCTCACGCCTGTCATCCCAGCACTCTGGGATGCCGAGGCAGGAGGATTGCTTGAGGCCAGGAGTTCAAGACCAGCCTGGGCAACATGGCGAGACCTTGTCTCTACAAAAAATTAAAAATCAGCCAGGTGTGGTGGTGCATGCCTGTAGTCCCAGATACTTAGGAGGCAGTTGAGGCTGCAGTGAGCTGTGATCATGCCACTGCACTCCAGCCTGGGTGACAGAGTGAGACCCGGTCTCTAAAAAACAAGCAACAACAACAACAAAAATGGCCCAGTGCAGTGGCTCACACCTGTAGTCCCAGCACCTTGGGAGGCCAAGGCGGGTGGATCACCTGAGCCCAGGAGTTCAAGGCCAGCCTGGCCAACATGGCAAAACCCCGTCACTACAAAAAATACTAAATTAGCTGGGCTTGTGGGGGTGCGCCTGTAGTCCCAGCTACTCAGGAGTCTGAGGTGAGAGGATCACTTGAGCCCAGGAGGCGGAGGTTGCAGTGAGCCCAAATCTTGCCACTGCACTCCAGCCTGGGAGACAGAGCGAGACCCTGCTGGGAAAAAAACAAAAACAAAAACAAAAAAATAGATTGCAAGGGACCTTCTCTGTAGGATATGGGGTGATTGTGGGTATAAAGATTAGTGGTTCCCATCTGCATGGAGTTACAGGGGAAGTTTCTGTATTAAGGATGGGGGAGCCTCATTTCTGTGGGCACTGAGGCTTCCCCGTGTAGGAATTAGCGGGGCTTCTTCATACAGGGAATGGGGTCCTTTCTGTGGGGTTTGGGGACCTTCTTTGAATGGGGAACACTTTCTGTGGAGATGAGGCTTTCTTTCTATGAGGAACTCACCGCAGGAATCATGCACCGCTGGGCGGACCCCCTCCTGGGATGTCTGGTCCTCTGGCATCAGGCCAAGCAGGCTGTGGGGTGGGTCCAGCCCCTACTGTAGCTGCAGACCCAGCCGGCAAGAAACAGCAGGCAGGGCAGGGGAAGGATGCTGCGGTCAGCACCAGGTGTCCAGTTTCCAGCCCAGAGGGAGAGCTAATTATACCCTCGGACCCAAAAGGTCAGGGCCTAGTGGCCTGGGCGGATGGGGCAGGGCCTACTGGGGGTAAGGGAAACCTGATCCCACAGACTCTCAGATCTGAGATAAATTTATACCTAGGGTGGGGGCCTGGACTCCTGGGTCTGAGGGAGGAGGGGCTGGGGGCCTGGATTCCTGGGCCTGAGGGAGGAGGGGCTGGGGGTCTGGACTCCTGGGTCTGAGGGAGGAGGGGCTGGGGGTCTGGACTCCTGGGTCTGAGGGAGGAGGGGCTGGGGGTCTGGACTCCTGGGTCTGAGGAAGGAGGGGCTGGGGGCCTGGACTCTTGGGTCAGAGGGAGGAGTGTGCAGACCCCATGCTCAACTATGACTGTCCCCTACCTTACAGCGGCGAAAAAGGCCCCCAAAGGCAAAGATGCCCCCAAAGGAGCTCCTAAGGAGGCTCCCCCTAAGGAGGCTCCCCCTAAGGAGGCTCCTGCAGAGGCCCCCAAAGGTGAGGAGGTGCTCCCTCGGGTTTAGCCGACCTGGCTTCTCATCTCCATCCTCCTCGCTATGCCTCCTGGGGCCTTTCCCCAGCCTCTATCCTTGAATCTGTCCCCACACAGCCCCAGGGCTGACCTGTGCCTCCCGTGCTCCCAGCCCTCCCGGGGCTCCCTGGCACCCCCAGGCAGAGCCCAGCCCCTTGGCTGGCATCGGCTCCTGTCAACTGGCTGATTGATCACCAAGTCCGGCCCCGGTCTCTCTAAACCTCTCCCGCCCCAAAGGCACACTCGGTGCCCTCCAGTCCACAGATGAGGAAACCGAGGCCCAAAGGGGTGAGGGAGCCTGGCCAAGGTCACACAGCCACGAGGGTGACAGGCGGCCTTTCCCAGGTCATGAAAAGCCATTTAACCCCCATGATGTTTGGTTTCTGAGCAGAGGGTCCCTCACTGTCTCTAAGTCCTTTCCCCAAAACGGCCCACTGTCCCCTCCCCAGCCTATCTCAGACCTCCTCGTCCTAATCCTGTCCCCTGAACAGAAGCCCCACCGGAGGACCAGTCCCCGACTGCAGAGGAGCCCACTGGCGTTTTCCTGAAGAAGCCGGACTCTGTCTCAGTGGAGACTGGTGAGGGGAACCCGGGGGAGGAGGGGCTGCAGCCTGGACTCCTAGGTCTGAGGGAGGAGGGGGCTAGGGCCTGGACTCCTGGGTCTGAGGGAGGAGGAACTGGGGACCTGGACTCCTGGGTCTGAGGGAGGAGGGGCTGGGGCCTGGACTCCTGGGTCTGAGGGAGGAGGAACTGGGGACCTGGACTCCTGGGTCTGAGGGAGGAGGGGCTGGGGGCCTGGACTCCTGGGTCTGAGGGAGGAGGGGCTGGGGGCCTGGACTCCTGGGTCTGAGGGAGGAGGGGCTGGGGCCTGGATTCCTGGGTCTGAGGGAGGAGGGGCTGGGGGCCTGCACTCCTGGGTCTGAGGGAGGAGGGGCTGGGGGCCTGGACTCCTGGGTCTGAGGGAGGAGGGGCTGGGGGCCTGCACTCCTGAGTCTGAGGGAGGAGGGAGCTGGAGCCCGGACTCCTGGGTCTGAGGGAGGAGGGAGCTGGGGCCCGGACTCCTGGGTCTGAGGGAGGAGGGAGCTGGGGCCCGGACTCCTGGGTCTGAGGGAGGAGGGGCCAGGGTCTCACCCTCAGTCTCCCTCTGGAGAGCCTTAGGTTCCTTCCTGGGCCTCCTCCCACTCCACCCTGTTACTCACCCCATGTAGGGAAGGACGCGGTGGTCGTGGCCAAGGTGAACGGGAAGGAGCTCCCGGACAAACCGACCATCAAGTGGTTCAAGGGGAAGTGGCTGGAGCTGGGTAGCAAGAGTGGCGCCCGCTTCTCCTTCAAGGAGTCCCACGACTCCACCAGCAATGTGAGGACCCCGTGGGCCAGAGGGCTGGCAGAGGGGAGTGGAGCTTGTGCAGGACATGCTCCTCAGAAGCCCTGTTGCCTGAGGCATCAATGTGGGCCTGGAGCCGGGATGGAGAGTGGGCCCTCTGAGGATGGAGGTTGTGCGGGGCTGCTGGGGAGAGGTTGTGTGAAGCAGAGGGAGGATGCCTGGGGTTGGGTGGGGATGCATAAGGGCTTGGTCGTGTACATTCCCGGCAAGGCCTGAGGGGGCCAGGGACCTGGGCCCCAGAAGTCCCGATGGGTCAGATATGAGGAGACAGAGCTGGCCACCAGGTGCTGAGCCCCCTCTCGGCCTCCATTGGCCCCCCTGTGGGGTGGGGGTGAGGACTTAGAGATAGAGCTATGAGTGGACTCTGAGGAATATGGGGTGGCTCTAGAGGGTGGTCCCATGCACCTACACCCCCGGCCCTGGACCCAGGTGTACACCGTGGAGCTGCACATTGGGAAGGTGGTACTGGGGGACCGTGGGGATTACCGCCTCGAGGTCAAAGCCAAGGACACCCGCGACAGCTGTGGCTTCAACATCGATGTGGAGGGTACGCTGATGGGGGGTGGGGGAGCAAAGGGTTCTAAGTCTGGGTGGGGCGGACAGATGTACCAGCCAGATGTTGGGAGAGTGCACCGGCATGGGCTTGAGGTGGGCACAGGTTTTTGGAGGAGGGAGTGCAGATTCTGGGGTCAGAGTATTCAAACTCGGGGAGATGTAGCGTGGGAGGAGGTCTGGATTTGGGGGTGAAAGTGTTCAGGGTATTTGGATGCACATGCAAAGGCTTAGGAGGTGAGTTATGCACATTCCATGTTCAAGAAAGTAGGCGAAAAGGCTTGGGAAGTGAGGGTGTCCAGGTTTAGAGAATAAGGGTGTAGGGGTTTAGAGTGAGGGTGTACAGGATTAACAGGAGGTTACACGGATTTGAGGGCACATATATGGGCCCCTGAGGGTGTACGGGCTCTGGGGATCTGCAGCCCAGAATGTGTGAGGGCTTAAATGTGGTGTGCACAGGAAATGAGATTGTCCAGGCCTGGGGAGAAAGGCATGGTGGCCCAGGTGTGGGGGGGTATAGGCTGCTGAGAGAGGGTGGAGCTTGGCAGCCGGGGAAATGAGTATGAGCTGGTTTAGAACTAGAGGATGCTCAGGCCTTAGTGAGGGTGTGCTGGTCCAAGAGATGGAGAAAAGGGGGCCTGGAAGAGGTTGTGCAGGCCTGGAGAGGGGCTCTCAGTCTAAGATCAGCCCTGGCCTCCAACTCACCTTCCCTTCTCTCATCACCTCTCCCCAGCACCCCGTCAGGATGCCTCTGGGCAGAGTCTAGAAAGCTTCAAGCGTACGTAAGTGACCCCAGGCCCTTATCAGGGTCCCATGGACCATGGGAGGCTCTCCCTTGGAAGGGGGAAAAGGGAAGATTGGGGAATGCAAGGGGTGAATCTGAAGGGTCAAGACTCACATGCCCTTTCAATGGCCACAGGGGTGAAAAGAAGTCAGATACTGCAGGTGAGCTGGATTTCAGCGGCCTGTTGAAGAAGAGGTGAGCCCCGGACCTGGCACAAAGAGGGGAGATGGGACTCAAGGGGAAGAGGTGGTGGGTGAAGCTCCATGGCCCACTGATTCCTCCTGGACTCACTGCTTATCCCTCTACCACCTCCATCTGTTCACTCCCTGCTCACCCAGTATCTAACACACCCACCCATCAGGCTGCCTGTTCATCCACCCATCTACCCATTTACCCAGACCCCTACCCACAACTCCACCCCGCCAAACATCTGCCATGAGTTCACCCACCTTCTCGCCCTTTAACCCACCATTGTCACACCCACTCTGCTGTTCACTCAGGCTCTAGTTCACCTATGCCTCCACCTACTCACCCTCCCATCCATCCATCCCTCCATCCATCTACTTTCCACCCACCAATCCATTCACTCACCCATCCATCCAACCAGTGGCCTATTTATCCATCTACTAATACATCTGTCCACCTACCTGCCCAGTTGCCAATCTATCTACCCACATATCCATCCATTAACCACCATTTTCTCACCTGTTTACCTGCCCATCTGCCATTACAGTCAACCTAGCTACGTGGGTAGGTGGATGGATAACGGGTGAATGGGATGTTGGATTTGGTTGGGAGATGCAGGTGCAGATAGACAGGTGGGAAGGTGGGTGGATGGTATGGATGAATGGGTGGTGGAGAGGTGGGAGGATGGGTGCCTCAGTAGGTGGGGAAGTGGATGGATGGATGGGGTGGGTGGAGGATGAATGGATGGGTTCATGAATAGGTGGCTGAGTTCACCAATGAAGAGGTGGGCAGTTGACACACCCATCCACACAGATAACCCTCTGTTAGATTGAACTATGTGAAATTGATGTTCTGTAGGTAAAAAATGATTGAAGTCTGGGTGCAGTGGTTCACGCCTATAATCCCAGAACTTTGGGAAAGCAGTGTGGGAAGATCACTTGAGCCCAGGAGTGTAAGACCAGCCTGGGCCACATAGGGAGACCCTGACTCTACAAAAAGAAGAAAAATTAGCAGGGCATGGTGGCATGTGCCTGTGGTCCTAACTACTTAGGAGGCTGAGGTAGGAGGATCATTTGAGCCCAGGAGATCAAGGCTGCAGTGAGCCATGATCGCGCCACTGCATTCCAGTCTGGGCAACAGAGTGAGACTCTGTTCCAAAAACAAACAAACAAAAAAAGTAAATATTGGCAATCTCATATGCATTATCTGCTCCCACTTATCCATCTTCAGTTGCCCATCAATCCCCATAACCAAATCCCTGACAATTCCATTTACTGATCAATTCTGTCTCCAGCCAGCCAGCCACTTCCTTGGCCACTTCTCATCAACATATTCACCCAACTGTGCAGTCATTTCTCACCAACCCATCAATCCATCCACTCATCCACCTGTCTTCCCCCAACCCATCTGCCTCTCTTCCCACCCACCCTTCCATTGACCCACCCACCTACTTATCAGCCCACTTACTCACCATTCTGTACGTCAATTCAAATATTCATGTCCCCACATTCACCTCCACATCTATCCTCTCTTTGTTCCTTTCCCTTCCTTCCTTCCCTCCCAAGCTCCATCCATGCATTCACTCACTCTCTCACCCATCAACCATCTTCTGAGACCTCCCGTCTACTAGGTCCTGGGCTGAGATCCAGGGAGAGAGAAGAGTCTGACTGGGTCCCTGATGTGAGATCACTCATTGCCTTGGGAAATGGGTCTTGTCCAACAGACATGGACACAGACTGAGACTATTTGGTGTGATTTTAGAGAGGGTCCCACCGGGGCCTGTGAGAGCCCAGAGCATGAGCAACTCACTGCCTTGGAGGACACGGAATGCCTCAGGGAGAAGGGAACTTTGGTGCTAGGTCTTGTAGGATGAAGAGGAGTCCAGGAGGAAGAGAAGGTGGGGAGAGGTCATGAAGGTGGGGAAACATTTTGTGCAAAGGCTGGGAGGCAGGAGAGAGCCTGAAGTGTTCAACAAAAGGCAAGCAGCTTGGTTCAGGTGGCTTTGGGGGGAGTGACGGAAGTAGCTGTGGTGTGATTGCCAGGCGGAGGGCTGGGGCTTCCTCCTCAGGGCAGTGGGGAGCCATGGAAGAGTTCTGAACATGAAAGGGAGAACCACTGATGTGGGTGTCAGAAATACCCCACAGGATAAAAGAGGACAAATAGGGTGCAATGTATGCTGCTTGGGTGATGGGTGTACCAAAATCTCACAAATCACTACCAAACAGCTTACTCATGTAACCAAACACCATCTGTTTCCCAATAACTTATGGAAATAAATAAATAAATAAATAAATAAATAAATAAATAAATGAATGAAAAGAAATACCCCGTGGGCCAGGCATGGTGGCTCACACCTGTAATCCCAGCACTTTGGGAGGCCGAGGCAGGTGAATCACTTAAGGTCAGGAATTCGAGACCAGCCTGTCCAACATGGCGAAACCCTGTCTCTACTAAAATACAAAAATTAGCCAGGAGTGGTGGCATGAGCCTGTAGTCCCAGCTACTCGGGAGACTGAGGCAGAAGAATGGCAAGAATCTGGGAGGTGGAGGTTGCAGTGAGCCGAGATCGCGCCACCGCACTCCAGCCTGGGAGACAGAGTGAGAATCTGTCTCAAAAAAAAAAAAAAAAAAATACCCAGTGGGGACTGTGCCGGGAAGAGGCCAGAAGACCCCAAGAGGAAACAATAAGTCCCCTAAAGGGAAGGTGGCTTGGGTGAGTCACAGAGACAATGAGTGAAGAAGGCAGAGGGACATCCTCCCCTCCTCACTCCCTGATGGGCCCTGTCCGTTCCCCCACCCCCCAGGGAGGTGGTGGAGGAGGAGAAGAAGAAGAAAAAGAAAGATGACGATGACCTAGGCATCCCCCCGGAGATTTGGGAGCTCCTGAAAGGGGCAAAGAAGAGCGAGTACGAGAAAATCGCCTTCCAGTATGGCATCACCGACCTCCGGGGCATGCTGAAGCGGCTGAAAAAGGCTAAGGTCGAGGTCAAGAAGAGTGCAGGTCAGCCCTGGTCTGGGGGGAGCTGGGCCCTGCACACAAGGGACCCCGAGTCTTGTGGGTGTCTGATGATTGGACCCTGGACCTATCTTTTCGAGGTCCCAATGAGGTAGGAGGCAAGACCCAACTCTAGCGGTGGGCCTCGGACACCGGACCAAATTGAGGACTAGCTAAAACAGGGACAGGGTGGAAGCAGCTTTCCATAAGACATGCCCACCAGTGTGCCATGTCAGTTTACCATGGCCATGGCAACAGCCAGGAGTTACTGCCTCTTTCCATGGCAATGACCAGACCACCCAAAAGTTACCACCCTTTTCCTAGCAATTTCCGTATAACCCGCTCCTTAATCTACAGGTAATTAAAAGTGGATATCAATCTGACTGCAGATCTGCCCTGCAGATCTGCCGTTGGTCTCTGTCTCTGGGGTAGCCCTGTTCCGCAGGAGCAGTCAGAGGGCTGTAACACTGCCACCTCAATAAAGCTGTTTTCAGGCTGGGTGCGGTGGCTCATGCCTGTAATCTCAGCACTTTGGGAGGCTGAGGTGGGCAGATCACCTGAGGTCAGGAGTTCGAGACCAGCCTGGCTAACATGGTGAAACCCCCATCTCTACTAAAAATACGAAAATCAGCCGGGCGTGGTGGCGTGCACCTGTAATCCCAGCAACTTGGGAGGCTGAGGCAGGAGAATCGCTTAAGCCAGGGAGGCAGAGGTTGCGGTGAGCTGAGATTATGCTGTGGCACTCCAGCCTGGGGAACAGAGTGAGACTCTGTCTCAAAAAAATAAAATAAAATAAAATAAATAAATAAATACATACATACATAAATACATAAATAAATAAATAAAAAGAAAGCTGTTTTCTTCTACCTAACACTGGCTTGCCCTTGACTTCTTTCCTGGGTGAAGCCGATAACCCTTGCAGGCTAAGCCCCACTTTGAGGTCCCCTGCCCTGCATCACCACCAGAGAAGTTCTCAAGGATCTCTAAGTTCATAGGAGGCCTCCTGACTTCCTCACTTTGACCTTGGAGAGCCCAGGGCCAGAGGAGGGAGATGTAGTGCCTCTGGGGATGACCAGGGGAATGAGGACCACACACCTCCATCTGCTTTGCATGCCTCAATCTCCAGCATTCACAAAGAAGCTGGATCCAGCCTACCAAGTGGACAGAGGCAACAAGATCAAGTTGATAGTAGAGATCAGCGACCCAGACCTGCCCCTCAAGTGGTTCAAGAACGGCCAGGAGATCAAACCAAGCAGCAAGTATGTGTGGGGTGGGCGGTCCCTGCACCGGGGAGATCCCAGTCCAGAGAGAACACCCGGAGACAAGGCCTATCACTCTTAACCAGAAAGGGCATATTCACCCCTATATGAAGAGTACAGGCCGGGCGCAGTGGTTCACGCCTGTAATCCTAGCACTTTGGGAGGCCGAGGGGGACGGATCACCTAAGGTCAGGAGTTCGAGACCAGCCTGGCTAACATGGTGAAACCCCGTTTCTACTAAAAATATAAAAAATTAGCCGGGTGTGGTGGCACATGTCTGTAGTGCCTGTAATCCCAGCTACTTGGGAGGCTGAGGCAGGAGAATTGCTTAAACTCGGGAGGCGGAGGTTGCAGTGAGCTGAGATCACACCATTGCACTCCAGCTTGGGCAACAAGAGTGAAATTCTGTCTCAAAAAAAAGAAAAGAAAAAAAAGAAAAAGAAAAGTACAAATAGACGAGGCCAGGTGCGGTGGCTCACACCTGTAATCCCAGCACTCTGGGAAGCCGAGGTGGGAAGATTGCTTGAGTCCAGGAGTGGAGTTCAAGACCAGCCTGGCCAACATAATGAAACCACATATCTACAAAAAATATACAAAATTAGCCAGACACAGTGGCACATGTCTGTAGTCTCAGCTGCTCGAGGGGCTAAGGCAGGAGGACTCCCCAAACTTGGGAGGCTGAGGCTGCAGTGAGCTATGATGGCACCACTGCACTCCAGCCTGGGCAACAAAGTGAGACCCTGTCTCAAAAAAAAAAAAAAAAAAAAAAAAAGAAAAGAAAAGAAAATGTAAACAACAGTGTTTCTGCTCTCCAAATGGGCAAAACCTTGCGAAATTCTAAAACCCAGTGCTGGAGAAGAATGCACAAATGTTGCTAGTGGGAATGTAATTTGGCAAGTCTCCCTAAGGGCAAGGTATTAAAAAGCCTTCAGGTTGTGCAATCCTAGGTATGTATTGTGAGGAGTTATCATGACTGTGCATATTTAGCCGCAAGGATGTTCGCTGAGGCATTTGCTATCATAGCAAAGAATGGAAAACAACCAAAATATAGTTTCATACTAAGACACTCTGCAGTCACTCAAACAAATATTTATAATAGCTGAATGCAGTGACTCACACGTATAATCCCAGCAATTTGGGAGGCTGAGGCGGGCGGATCACTTGAGCCCAGGAGTTTGAGATCAGCCTGGGTGACACGGTGAAACCCCGTCTCTACTAAAAATACAAAAATTAGCCGGGCGTGGTGGTGGGTGCCTGTGGTCCCAGCTACTTGGGAGGCTGAGGCAGGAGGATCGCTTGAACCCAGGAGGCAGAGGTTGCGGTTGTGGTGAGCTGAGATCTCGCCACTGCACTCCAGCCTGGGCGACAGAGTAAGACCCTGTTTCAACAACAACAACAACAACAACAAACACATCACAAGACAACCTTTTTTAAAGTAATTACTTAATTTTGTTTTGAGATGGAGTTTCGCTCTTGTTGCCCAGGCTGGTGCAATGGCATGATCTCAGCTCACTGCAACCTCTGCCTCCCAGGTTCAAGAGATTCTCCTGCCTCAGCCTCCCAAGTAGCTGGGATGACAGGAGCGCCCCAACACATCTAATTTTTGGGGTGTATTTTTGGTAGAGATGGGGTTTTACCATGTTGCCCAGGCTGGTCTTGAACTCTTCAAGCAATCTGCCCGCCTCAGACTCCAAAAATGCTAGGATTACAGGTGTGACTGGCCCTGCCATGGTTATTTAAATAATAGGAATTGCTAGCTTGGACAACATAGTGAGATCCCATCTCTACAAAAAAATAAAAAAATTAGAAGATACCATGAAAAGAGAAAAAAAATTAGCTGGGTGTGGTGGTGTGCACCTGTGATCCTAGCTACTCAGGGGCTGAGGTGGGAGGATGGCTTGGACCCAGGAAGTCTAGGTTGCAGTGAGCTGTGATTGCACCACTGCACTCTAGCCTGGGTGACAGAGTGAGACCCTGTCTCAAAAATAAATAAAAATAAATAAATAATTGAAACTGGGCCCTCAATCCCTTTCCACACAATTTGGCTCTGAGAGCGAGAGAGAGAGAGACTTGCCTTGAGAACAGGTGAGCAGAGCTACCCCAGGGCTAGGTGGATGCTCCACGCCCTGGTTTGAGGTGAGACTTTTGCATCAGGTACGTGTTTGAGAACGTTGGTAAGAAGCGAATTCTTACCATCAACAAGTGCACGCTGGCAGATGACGCTGCCTATGAAGTAGCTGTCAAGGATGAGAAGTGTTTCACTGAGCTCTTCGTCAAAGGTGAGGCTGGAATTCAGAACTGAGCCTGCAGAGGTACTGGAACTCTGGAGGGGGTCCTGAAACGACTGATCTCCTGTTTCCCTGCCCCACAGAACCTCCAGTCCTGATTGTCACACCTCTTGAGGACCAGCAGGTGTTTGTGGGTGACCGGGTGGAAATGGCAGTGGAGGTGTCAGAAGAGGGTGCCCAGGTGATGTGGTAAGTGACCCTTGATCCCTGATCTCCATACAGGTGCACATAGCTTCTTTGCCTCTGCCTTGATCTTTATGGGACCTCCTGTGACTTCTCTTGGAGATTTCTGACCTTTACTCAGCAGTCATCCCCAGGAGATCTCAGCTTTTCTCTATAAATCCTTACCTTCACCTAAAATTGTTTCTAGAATTTCTGACCTCTACCCATCCTATCCTCTTCAGGGTCGTCTTCCTGATCTCCGACTGTTCCATTAAATATTGATTCATCTGACCAATTATCTGTCCCTTGGTCCATCTATCCAGGTATCCACTCATCCACCCACTCCATCCATCCACCCACTCCATCCATCCATCCATCCATCCATCCAACTGCTTAACCCTCCATCCACTCATGCATCCATCCATCCACTCATCCATCCATCCATCCATCCATCCATCCATCCATCCATCCATCCATCCATCCATCCCATTGACCCATTCATCCATCTACTCATTCATATATCCACTCTTCCATTTAGGTTGCCATCTAGCCATCCATCGACGTATCAATCCAGAGATCTATCCATCCACTCACTCACTCACCTGCATACTTGCCCACCATCTACCTATCCATTCATCCATCTATGTACCTATTCACCAACCCAACAAATATTTATCGAGCACCTGTTGTGTGGTGTACTCTTCTACATATCAGAGATATAATGGGGAGAAAAAAAATGTCAACATGGTACCTGCCTTCATGGCATTTATAATCTGCTAATTTGGTGATAGTGGTGGTGGTGGTGTATGTGTATGTGTGTTTGTGTGGGAGACAGAGATAGGCATTACTCAAGTCATCACATACATACATATAAAAGTTCCATTTTGAGACTGGTTTGAAAGGAGCAGTAATGGATGCTGTAATAGCTTCCTAGGAGGAAGGGACTCAGGAGGTCAGGGAAGTCTTCCTGGAGGAGATGACAATTGAGCTGAGATCTGAATGACATGGAGGTATAAGTGAAGAGAAGAGGGGAGCGTGCCCTGGACAGGGAAAACCATTGACAGAGGCCACAACGTTTGATGTTTCTCTGAGACCCTACAGCTTTCTCTGTGCGGACCTCTCCCCGTGACATCTTTTTGTGTCCCCTGACTTCCAGCCAGTACCTTGGTACCTTGAGGCAATTAACTGTGTGTGGCCTGTGACTTCCTCCTGTCTCTCCCCGCTGCCTTTTTTTTTTTTTGAGACAGAGTCTCAGTCTGTCACTCAGGCTGGAGTGCAACTGCGTGATCTTGGCTCATCGCAACCTCTGCCTCCCGGATTCAAGCAATTCTCCTGCCTTAGCCTCCTGAATAGCTGGGATTACAGGCGCCCGCCATCACACCCGCCTAATTTTTAATTTTTTATTAGAGGTGGGTTTTCACCATGTTGGCCAGGTTGGTCTCGAACTCCTGACCTCAGGTGATCCACCCACCTCAGCCTCCCAAAGGGCTGGGATTACAGGCATGAGCCACTGTGCCTGACCCTCTCTCTCCCCTTCACCTGACCTGTGACCCGTCCACCACTCAAGATGTCTCTGCCACTCTTTATGTCTTCTCCCTCTGGGGACCTGCCTTCTGACCCCTTGCATGGGCCCCCGACTGACTCTCCAAGACCCAGACCGAGAGCTGTGCTGTCTCCTCACGTCCCGTTCTGTGTCTCACCCACCTAGGATGAAAGATGGTGTGGAACTGACTCGGGAGGATTCCTTCAAGGCCCGGTACCGCTTCAAGAAGGATGGGAAGCGCCACATCCTCATCTTCTCAGACGTGGTCCTGGAGGACAGGGGTCGCTATCAGGTCATAACCAACGGCGGCCAGTGTGAGGCCGAGCTGATTGTGGAAGGTACGGGGCCTCCAGGTGGGGCACGGGCTGCACTGCGCATGCTTCTCCACACAGCTTGAAGTTGCTCAGGCCTCCCAGTCTGGAAGTTGTTCCTGACTCCTCTCTTTCCCACACACCCTATGTTCAGCTCACCAGGGAGATCTGGTGGCTCCAGCTTCAAAGTAAATTTTGAATCCAGCCAAGCGTGGTGGCTCACGCCTGTAATCCCAGCACTTTGGGAGGCCGAGGCGGGTGGATCACTTGAGCTTAGGAGTTCAAGACCAGCCTGGCCAACATGGTGAAACTCCATCTCTACCAAAAATACAAAAAAATTAGCTGGGCATTGCGGCATGCACCTGTAGTCCCAGCTATTCAGGAGGCTGAGGCAGGAGAATTGCTTGAACCCAGGAGGCGGAGGTTGCAATGAGCCGAGATTGCACCACTGCACTTCAGCCTGGGCAACAGAGCAAGACTCCGTCTTAAAACAAAAACAAAACCAAAACCAAAACCAAAAAAAACCTGGGCGCAGTGGCTCACACCTGTAATCCCAGCATTTTGAGAGACCAAGGTGGGTGGATCACTTGAGGTCGGGAGTTCGAGACCAGCCTGGCCAACATGGCGAAAACCCATCTCTACTAAGAATACAAAAATTAGCTGGGTGTGGTGGCGTGCACCTGTAATCCCAGCTACTCGGGAGGCTGAGGCAGGAGAATCGCTTGAACCCAGGAGGTGGAGGTTGTGGTGAGCCGAGATTGCACACTGCACTCCAGCCTGGGCAACAGAGTGAGACTCTGTCTCAAAAAAAAAAAAAAAAAAAAAATTAGCCAGGCATGGTGGCACACACCTGTAATCCCAGCTACTCAGGAGTCTGAGTCAGGAGAATCGCTTGAATCCAGAAGGCGGAGGTTGCAGTGAGCCGAGATTGTGCCACTGTGCTCCAGCCTGGGTGACAGAGCAAGACTCCATCTTAAAAAACAAAAAAAAATCTGAATCCAACCACAGCCCCCCTGTTGCTGCCCCTGCCTGGCCCAGGCCTTCCTCCCCTCATGCCTGGACTGGTGCAGTTGTCTCCTCTCTGGTCACTCTGTGTCTATACCTGCCCCTTGACCTCCACCCTCCAGTACCCGCCAGAGTGAGCCTTGTAAAACATAAGTGAGACAGTGAAAAGAAACAGGTCTGTGGTCTGAGTAACAGTACTGGGTCCGTGTCAGTGTCCTGGTTTGGATACTGGACTCCGTTATGTACGATGTCACCAGTGGGGGAGGCTGGATGAAGAGCACACGGGACTCTATGTGCTATTTTTGCAAGCTCTTGGGAGTCTATAATTCTGTAAAAATAAAAAGTAAAAAACAACGAACTCAAGTCATTTATGGGCCAAACAAATGATGGTATTTCCATATCTAGCCAAAAAAAAAGAGAACGTTTTAGACTGGGCATGGTGGCTCAGCCCTGCCATTCCAACTCTTTGTGAGGCCGAGGTGGGAGGGTAAATTGAGTCCAGAAGTTCAAGGCTGGCCTAGGCAACATGGCAAGACCCTGTCTGTATAAAAACATCAGGCTGGGCTTAGTGGCTTACTCCTGTAATCCCAGCACTTTGGGAGGCCAAAGCGGGTGGATCACCTGAGGTCAGGAGTTCAAGACCAGCCTGGTCAACATGGTGAAACCCCATCTCTACTAAAAATACAAAATTAGCCAGACGTGGTGGTGCATGCTAGTAATCCCAGCTACTTGGGAGGCTGGGATTATCACTTGAACCCAGGAGTATCACTTGAACACAGCGGGTGGAGGTTGCAGTGAGCTAAAATCACGCCATTGCAGTCCAGCCTGGGCGACAAGAGTGAAACTCCATCTCAAAAAAAAAATAATAATAAATAAAATAAAATAAACAAAATCCCCAAAGTGCTGGGATGACAGGCGTGAACCACTGTGCCCGGCCACCTCAGGGCCTTTGCATGCACCAGTCCCTCTGCCTGGGAGGCTTTCTTTCATCCTCTGGTAGATTCCCCCCTGCCTCCCTCAGGCCTCCTCGCTCCCTCTTCTGTTTCTTTCTTCACTGTCTCCCACTAGTGTGGGAGCTTCCCGAGGCCAACGGGTTGTTTCTGAGTTGTCTGTGGCTGGTATCCCCAGTGCCTAGACCAGCGCCTGGCACGCAGTGGGTGCTCACAAGTGTCTGTGCACCGACTGGAGTAGTGACGGCTCCTTGTCTTTCTCTCCCTGAACAGAGAAACAGCTGGAGGTCCTGCAGGACATCGCGGATCTGACGGTGAAGGCCTCAGAACAAGCTGTGTTCAAGTGCGAGGTGTCTGATGAGAAAGTGACGGGCAAGTGGTATAAGAATGGGGTCGAGGTGCGGCCCAGCAAGAGGATCACCATTTCCCATGTAGGCAGGTGAGGAGTGGGCTGCAGAAGTGGCTGAGGGTAGGGTGTGCGTAGCAGTTAGCTTTAGCTGCGTAACAAGCTGTCCCCCATTTTTTTTTTTTTGAGACGGAGTTTTGCTCTTGTTGCCCAGGCTAGAGTGCAATGGCGCGATCTCAGCTCACTGCAACCTCCGCCTCCTGGATTCAAGCAATTCTCTTGCTTCAGCCTCCCAAGTAGCTGGGATGCACCACCACTCCTGGCTAATTTTTTTGTATTTAGTAGAGACAGGGTTTCGCCATGTTAGTCAGGCTAGTCTCGAACTCCTGACCTCAAGTGATCCACCTGCCTCAGCCTCCCAAAGTGCTGGGATTACAGGCATGAGCCACCGCGCCTGGACTTTTTCTTTTCTTTTCTTCTTTCTTTCTTCTTTTTTTTTTTTTTGAGACAGAGTCTTGCACTGTAACCTCCAACTCTGAGGTTCAAGCGATTCTCCTGCCTCGGCCTCCTGACTAGCTGGGATTACAGGTGCGTGTCACCATGCTAATTTTTGCAATTTTAGTCAAGACAGGGTTTCGCCATGTTTGCCAGGCTGGTCTCTAACTCCTGACCTCAGCTGATCCACCCACCTCGGCCTCCCAAAGTGCTGGGATTACAGGTGTGAGCCACCACGCCTGTCCTGTCCCCTAACTTAGAGGTTTAAAAGGATGAGGATTGGGCTCAGCGCAGTGACTCATACCTGTAATCTTGGCACTTTGGGAGGCCAAGGCAGGAGGATTTCTTGAGCCCAGGAGTTCAAGACCAGCCTGGGCAACATAGTGAGACACTCTCTCTAAATAAATAAATAAATAAATAAATAAATAAATTAGGATTAATTTCATCTTGAGTGTGCAGGTTGGTTGGGGGCTGGCTGATCCAGGATGGCCTCGTTCTTACCTCTGTGGTGGTAGGACCTGGGCCCTGCCGACTTTGTGTGGGCGCTGTCAGGACTTCAGCTGGGGCAGCTGGGCACCCAGCACGCCGCTCCCTATGGCAACTCCTCCTCCTCCAGTGAGCTCAGCCTAGCACACTCATGTGACACAGGCAGAGGTCCTGAGAGAGCACGGAAGCAAACGAGACCTCTGTGGCCCAGGCTGGAAACTGGCCCAATGCCACTTCCGCCATAGTCTGTTGGGCAAGGAAAGTCCCAGGCCAGCTCTGAGTCAAGGGCTGGGAAGCAGATTCCACCACTGATGGGAATGCTGCAAAGTCACATTGCAAGGGCATGGACATGGGCAGGGAAAAGCCTCTGGCCATATCAGCTAACAGTCAACACAGGCTCCAGCTCAGAAAACAAGAAGCTGGGATTCAACAGGTGGCACGTGGACACCTAAGACAAGCACCTGGTTATCTGCAGAATGCAGAGAACCACCATGACGCCCGGAAAATATCATGCCGTCCAGGGCTTCCTGGCAATAGCTCTTAGTGGGATGTAGGCTTTCCCTGTGTTCTGTGTAGGGAACCATGCCGGATGGTGGTCTCAACAATGATAATAGCCGGCCGCGGTGGCTCACACCTATAATCCTAGCACTTGGGAGGCCGAGGTGGGTGGATCACTTGAGGTCAGGAGTTCGAGACCAGCCTGGCCAACATGGTGAAACCCCCATCTCTATGAAAAATACAAAAATTAGCTGGGTGTTGTGTTACACGCCTATAGTCCCAGCTACTCCAGAGGCTGGGGTGGGAAAATCATTTGAACCCAGGAGGCGGAGGTTGCAGTGAGCCAAGATCATGCCACTGCACTCCAGCCTAGGTGACAGAGTGAGACTCCATCTCAAACAAACAAACAAAAACAACAACAACACACAATGATGATAACACGTCCTGACACTTATAGGGCACTTACTATGTGCCAGGTACTTTTCTAGGTGTGTTTTTTTTCTTTTCTTTTTTTGAGACGGGGTCTCAACCTGTCACACAGCCTGGAGTGCAGTGGTGCAGTCATGGCTCACTGCAGCCTTGACCTGGGCTGGAGCAATTCTCCCACCTCAGCCTCCCCAAGTACTGAGACCACACGCATGAGCCACCATGCCCAGCCAAAGAACAGTATCTATTTATTTACTTTCTGTAGAGACAGGGTCTCGCCGTGTTGCCCTGGCTGGTCTCGAACTCCTGGGCTCAAACAATTCTCGATCCTCAGCCTCCCAAAGTGCTGGGATTACAGATGTGAGCCACTGCACCTTTCTCGATGCTTTACAACAACCTTGATGTAGATGGATATCATTACCCCTATTTTATAGATGAAGAAACAGAGGCACAGAGAGGTTAAGTAACTTGCCCAAGGTCACATAGCTACCGATTTGAAAATAGACCACAGCATTCCAAAGCCCTGGATAAGAATGCAGGCACGTGAATTGCACTGAGGGAAGCTGATGAGGCGGTGCAGCCCCATAGTGGTCCCCATTGCAATCTGGTCCGAGCCCTACCCTGCTCCCCCACCCCTTAGGTTCCACAAGCTGGTGATCGATGACGTCCGCCCCGAGGATGAGGGAGACTACACGTTCGTGCCTGACGGCTACGCCCTGTCGCTCTCGGCCAAGCTCAACTTCCTGGGTGAGGATGCCCCTTCCTCCTTCCCTAGGGGCTGTAGGATCCACCCTCGCAGACCCAGGGCCCGGATGTCCCCCTCCAGGATTAAGGTTCCCTGAGTGCGAATGAGGACGACAGCAAGCGTCTGTCCCGCTCGTGGCTGGAGTCAGAAGACGGAGGGAGAGCGCTGAACTCGCCGCCGCCAGCCGCCTGGGAGGAGGGGTGGCTCCTGGGCCCGAATCTGTCCCCAGCACCCCAGTTCCCAGGGAGACTTCCAGACCCCGTCACCTCTTCCTCTGGGCTGTGAAGGTGGGGTGAGGGGCCTGCTGGGTTTAGACCTAACCGTCCAGTCTTCTTTGTCTTCCAGAAATCAAGGTGGAGTACGTTCCCAAGCAAGGTGAGCGCCACCGGCTGCGCTGGGAGCGGGTCCGAGGAAGGAGGGGCGGGGCTGAGGGAGGAGGGGAATGGCCGAGGGAGGATAGGCGGGGCGAGGAAGGATGGGCGGGGCGCGGGAGGATGGGTGGGGAGAGGAAGGAGGGGCGGGTCTAAGGGAGGAGGGGCGGGGAGCCGACAGACGGGGTGGGGGCGATCGGCCGAGAGAGGAGGGACTGGGGTCCTGAGGGAGGAGGGGTTGGGGACCTGGATCCCTGGGTATGAGGGAGGAGGGGCTGGGGGCCTGGACCCCTGGATCTGAGGGAGGAGAAGCTGGGGGCCTAGACTGTAGGGTCTGAGGGAGGAGGGGTTGGGGGCCTAGACTACCGGGTCTGAGGGAGGAGGGCTTGGGGACATGGACCTCTGTATCTCTGTCGCTGTTGGAACCCAACTTTTCGGAGATTCTCTTGTGGGGACTGGGAAGGCCCAGCCTCCCACTCCCAGGGTCCCCTTATCTCTTCTGTGCCACCAGAGCCACCAAAGATCCACTTGGATTGCTCGGGGAAGACCTCAGAGAATGCGATTGTGGTTGTGGCTGGAAACAAGCTGAGGCTTGACGTGTCCATCACAGGGGAGCCCCCTCCCGTCGCCACCTGGCTGAAGGGAGATGAGGTGGGTTGGGGCCGCACCTCTGTCCTGACTCCCTTTCCCGTTAGGCAAGTCTCTTTCCCCCTGAGCCTCAGTTTTATCCTCTATAAAATGAGGGTGATGATTCCTTCTTCACAGGATTGTTTTGAAGATTGGAGATTATGTTTGTCCATCACAGGTATGGGCCTAGCACATGGTGGATGTTCCATCCATTCATCCATTCACCTTTCAGTTAATTAAACAAGTGATCGACCAGTTTAGCCTTCCAGCCATCCAGTAACTCATCCGCCCATCCAGCTGATGATTTTTTCATCAACTAATTGGTTAATTCACCCAGCCATCCACTCACCCAGTAATTAATCCGTTTGTCCATTTATCCATCAACCAATCCAGTTATCCATTCATCCAGAAACACATCTACCCACTTCTATGTATGTATGTATGTATGTATGTATGTATCTATCTATCTATCTATCTATCTATTATCTATCTATCTATCTATCTATCTATCTTTCTATCTATCTATATTTTTGAAAGGTGGAATCTCACTCTGTCACCGAGGCTGGAGTGCAGTGGCGTAGTCTTGGCTCACGGAAACCTCCACCTCCCAGGCTCAAGTGATCCTCCCACCTCAGCCTCTTGAGTAGCTGGGACCACAAAAGTGCACCACCATGCCTCGCTAATTTTTTGTATTTTTGTAGGGACAGGGTTTCACCATGTTGCCCAGGCTGGTCTCAAACTTCTGAACTCAAACGATCCTTCCACCTTGGCCTCCCAAAGTGTTGGGATTATGGGCGTGAGCCAACATGCCCAGCCATATCTATATATTCCTATATCCATCCTTCCAACAAATATTTTAACCTTGCATGTCCCAGGTCCTGGGACAGCTCGATTTTTCATTTCTTCTCTGTGCTTCCATTTCCTCGTCTGTAAAATGGACAGACTTGGCTCAACATCCATCCATTTGCTCACTCAGCACACATCCCCTGAAGTTTTCTTTGCATCAGGCACTGAGGATGCAACCGTGAGTTGGATGCAGCTCCTGCCCTCCAAGAGCCTTCATTTTACTTAAAATTTATTTATTTATTTTTAAATTTGAGACAGGGTTTCACTATGTTGCCCATGCTGGTCTTGAACTCCTGGGCTTGAGTGGTACTCCTGCGTCAGCCTCCGTAAGTGCTGGGATTACGGGCATGAGCTACCTCACTCTGCTCAGTAGCCTTCACTCTTGCGGAGACACAAACACCTGCCCAAGCAGCCACGGTTCAGGGTGCTCTGGCTGAGATAAAGGGAGGTTCTAGAAGCTATGAGAACCCAGGGGCTGGAGCCAGCACTTCCAGCTGAGGGTATCCAGGAAGGCTTCCTGGAAGAGGTATCTTCTGGGTGTGTCCTGAAGGATGAGTAAGAGCTTAGTGTTGCATGCACAGGGACCAGCCTTGCAAAATCTCTGGGACAAGGCAGTCTGTTGGGGTTTTTTTTGTTTTTTGTTTGTTTGGTTGGTTTCTTTTTTTCTTTTCTTTTTTTTTTTTCTGAGACGGAGTTTTGCTCTTGTTGCCCAGGCTGGAGTGCAGTGGTGTGATCTCGGCTCACCACAACCTCCGCCTCCTGGGTTCAAGCGATTCTCCCGCCTCAGCCTCCCGAGTAGCTGGGATTACAGGCATGCACCACCAGGCCAGGCTAATTTTGTATTTTTAGTAGAGATGGGGTTTCACCATGTTGGCCAGGCTGGTCGCAAACTCCCAACCTCAGTTGATCTGCCCACCTCAGCCTCCCAAAGTGCTGGGATTACAGGTGTGAGCCACCGCGCCCGGTCCAGTCTGGTGTTTTTAATGAAGGACGACATTTGGAGGGCGAGGAGGGCAGTGGAGCGAGTGAGGACTCTGTGTGTCGATGGCGAATCATGGGAGGATTCTGAGCAGGGGAATGGCAGAGGCAGGCCTGGGTTTGCTTGGGGACACGATGGGGTGCAAGGCCATCTGGTGGCTGTGTTCAGGTATTCACGACCACCGAGGGCAGGACCCGCATCGAGAAGCGGGCGGACTGCAGCAGCTTTGTGATTGAGAGTGCGGAGCGGGAAGACGAGGGCCGCTACACCATCAAGGTCACCAACCCCCTCGGCGAGGACATGGCTTCCATCCTCCTGCAGGTTGTGGGTGAGCAGAGAAAGCCGAGGTGGCTGGGCCAAGGGGTGACTCCCTGAGGCCTCGAGGGGCCACCTGACTCTCCTGCCTCCTGCAGATGTCCCAGACCCCCCGGAGGCCGTGCGCATCACCTCGGTTGGAGAGGATTGGGCCATCCTTGTCTGGGAGCCACCGACGTACGATGGGGGAAAGCCGGTCACCGGTGAGTGCCTCTGTCCTCACGACCTCTGACCTTCCCTCCTTCTGTCTTTTTTTTTTTTTTTTGAGACGGAGTCTCACTCTATCACCCAGGCTGGAGTGCAGTGGCTCAATCTCGGCTCACTGCAACCTCTGCCTCCTGGGTACAAGCAATTCTCCTGCCTCAGCCTTCCAAGTAACTGGGATTACAGGTGCCCACGACCACGCCCGGCTAATTTTTGTATTTTTAGTAGAGATGGGGTTTTACCATGTTGGCCAGGCTGGTTTTGACCTCCTGGCCTAAAGTGATCTGCCCACCTCGGGCTCCCTAAGTGCTGGGATTACAGGCGTCAGCCACGGCGCCAGCCTCTCCCTACTCCTTGACCTCCCAGAGCCCTTAGCATCCTCAGTGACCTACCTCTGACCCCTGATTTTCCATTTTGCCATCTCAATCCCTTTGGTCTTCCCTCTTCGTTTACTTGCTGGTGGCCTGGGAATCCTTACTTTGACCAGTAGCCTGGGGTTTTCTATGGCTCCTGGCCCCCTGGTTCATGAGCTGTGACCCCTTCTTGATTCCCGACTCCAGGGCTGGTAGCCTCCGAATGCTCTGTGGCCCCTGAGATCCATCTAAGATTCATGGCCTCGGACCACCCTGGGCCATGCGATCCTCTGGATGTGACCCTCACTCCCCCAGCTGACTTGTGCCCCGTGTCCTCCCGTTCCCTCTTCTCCTCTCTACTTGGAGCCTCCAGGGTACCTTGTGGAGCGGAAGAAGAAGGGCTCTCAGCGCTGGATGAAGCTGAACTTTGAGGTCTTCACGGAGACCACCTATGAGTCCACCAAGATGATTGAGGGCATCCTCTATGAGATGCGTGTCTTCGCCGTCAATGCTATAGGGGTCTCCCAGCCCAGCATGTACACCAAGCCTTTTATGCCTATTGGTAATGTCCTCCCTCACTCTGACAACCCCGTCCACCTCTGGCCCATCTTTTGCCCCCCATCAATCTCTGACCCTACACCCTGGCCTTCTGACCATTCTACCTCTGACCCTGCCCCTTCCTGCTGACCTCTGACCCCTCATTCCCCCCATATCCTCTTTTTCTGGATGCTTCCAGCACCCACAAGTGAACCCCTGCACCTGATAGTGGAGGATGTGACAGACACCACCACCACACTCAAGTGGAGGCCTCCGAGCAGGATCGGGGCAGGTGGCATCGATGGGTACCTGGTGGAGTACTGCCTGGAAGGCTGTGAGTGACCCTGGCAGGCCTGGTGGGGGTGGTGGCTAGCACAGGTGGGTATCCAGTCCAGGGAGCTGAAAATAGGACTGTGTGGGAGAGAGATGGGTGCAGTGGCCTGCTCGTGTTTTGTGTCTGTACTGTTATAAGTCTCTGGAATGGGAATCCCCTGTGACTAGTGTGTTTTCTCTCCCTTCTTCCTTTCTACATCCATCCTCCATACAGCAGTGACTTTCTGTCCATTCCATCTATCCTTCCATCCCCCAATTTATCTTTTATCTTTTACCTCTATGCCTTCTTTCTTTCTTCTATTCATTTATCCATCTAACCAATCTTTCCTTCATCCATCTTAACATCCACCCATCCATCCATCTGTCCATCTGTCCACCCATCTGTACATCCATCCATCCGTATTTCCATCCATCCGTCCGTCCATCCATTCATATTACTGTCCATCCATCCATCCATCTTCTCCATCCATCCATCCACCCACCCACCCATATTTCCATCTATCTATCCATCCATCCATCCATCCATCCATTTATCCATCCATCCACCCATCCATATTTCCATCTATTCATCCATCTGTCCATCCCTCCATTTGTCCATCTGTCCACCTGTCCATCATCCATCCATCCATCCATCCATCCATCCATCCGTCCGTCTGTCCATCCATCCATCTGTCCATATTTCCTTCCTTCGTTTCTCTCTCTCTCTCTTTTTTTTGAGACAGAGTCTTGCTCTGTTGCCCAGGCTAGAGTGCAGTGGTGCGATCTCGGCTCACTGCAAGCTCCACCTCTTGGGTTCACTCCATTCTCCTGCCTCAGCCTCCCAAATAGCTGGGACTACAGGCGCCTGCAACCACGCCCAGCTAATTTTTTTTTTTTTTTTTTTTGTATTTTTAGTAGAGACGGGGTTTCAGTGTGTTAGCCAGGATGGTCTTGATCTCCTGACCTCGTGATCCACCTGCCTCGGCCTCCCCAAGTGCTGGGATTACAGGCATGAGCCATTGCACCCGGCCCAGTATCATTTTTCATCCATATATCTATCTCTTCACCACTATCTTTGCTTCCTTCCTTCTTTCTATCTATATGGCCATCCAACCATCTGTCCACCTAACTAGCCATTGTCTCTCTGCCTGTCCATCCATCATCTGTACCTCCATACATCCACTCTCCATCCTCCACCAAACAAACATTCACTGAGTACTGACTCGTGCCCGGCCCAGCGCCATGACTATGGAGATGTCTCAGACACAGCCATCTCTCTGGGAGAACAGACGTGATCACCTCGACACACTATCCCAGGCCTTAAAGTCAGACAGATGCAGGTTCCAACCCTGCCCCTCCACTGTCTAACTGTGTGTCCTTGGGCAAGTCTCTGAGCCTCAGTCTCTTCATCTAACCATGGCGAAGACAGTTCTCATCTTGACAGGGTACAGTGACGATGTACTCGAGAATGCATGGAAAGGAGGGATGGTTGAACCCTCATCAGCTTCCTCCCTCCTCCTCTCCTCCGTGCTCTTTACCCCATTCCTCCCTGGCCGGCTGCTCCCACCCTGACGTTTCAGAACCCAGCTTGTTAGAGTTCACTCTGTTGATTGCTGCTCTGAGCCAACAGCCATGAGTTCCCCAGCCCATAGCCATAAACCCAAGACAGAAGGGCGTGTAACAAAAAGCAGGCAATCCGAAGAGCTCTGACCCTGCCCTCAGCCCACCCTCCCAGACACCCACCTGGCTGCGCCCTCAGACAGAGCCAAGATCCCTGCCCTTCTGTGCCAGCCTTGCAGGAGAGCAGAGCTTGAGAGCCTGCTGGAGTCAGACAGGCCTGGGTTTAACATCCTAGTCCACAGAGCCTGAGCTGTGTGTCCAGGATGGTCTCGAATTCCTGGGCTTGAGAGATCCTCCTGCCTTGGCTTCCCAAAGTGCTGCGATTGTAGGCATGAGCCATTGCACCTGGGGAAAGTTTTTTTTTTTTTTTGATGGAGTCTCGGTCTGTCGCCCAGGCTGGAATGCAGTGGGGTGATCTCGGCTCACTGCAACCTCTGCCTCCCAGGTTCTCCTGCCTCAGCCTCCTGAGTAGCTCGGATTAGATGCCCGCCACCTTGCCTGGCTAATTATTATATTTTTAATAGAGACAGGGTTTGCCATGTTGGCCAGGCTTGTCTTGAACTCCTGGACTCAAGTGATCTGCCCATCTCAGCCTCCCAAAGTGCTGGGATTACAAGCATGAGCCACCACTTCCGGTTGAAAGTTCTTTACTCTCTCTGGCCCTCATCCTAACATGTGAGGGATGGTTTCTCATCCCTAACATGGGGATAGCACAGGGTTGAGGTAAGAATTAATGAACAACGCCTGTAATCCCAGCACTTTGGGAGGCCGAGGTGGGCGGATCACAAGGTCAGGAGTTCAAGAGCATCCTGGCCAACATGGTGAAACCCCATCTCTATTAAAAATACAAAAATTAGCTGGGAGTGGTGGTGCGAGCCTGTAGTCCCAGCTACTCAGGAGGCCGAGGCAGGAGAATTACTTGAACCTGGGAGGCGGAGGTTGCAGTGAGCCAAGATCTTGCTATTGCCCTCCAGCCTGGGCGACAGGGCGAGACTCCGCCTAAAAAAAAAAAAAAAAAAGAATTCGCCCCACTGCACTCCAGCCTGGGCGACAGGGCGAGACTCCGTCTAAAAAAAAAAAAAAAAAGAATTAATGAGCGAAGAGAATGGCCACCCTTAGAACCTTAGAACCTGGCCATGAGAATGCTTAACTAACGCCAGCTGCTGCTGCTGCTGCTTCTACTGGGAACTTACCCAGTGCTCACTCGCTGCCTGGGGCCCAAGTCCCCGGGAGAAACGGGAGCGGAGGATGGGAGGAGGGCATGAGATCCGCCAGCAGGGCCTCTCTCTCCAGCGGAGGAATGGGTCCCTGCCAACACTGAGCCCGTGGAACGCTGTGGCTTCACGGTCAAGAATCTCCCGACCGGAGCCAGAATCCTCTTCCGAGTCGTTGGGGTCAACATCGCGGGGCGCAGCGAGCCGGCCACCCTGGCCCAGCCGGTCACCATCAGGGAGATTGCTGGTGCGTGGCCCCTGACCGTGCGCTCCGAAAGACCAAGCTGGCGTCGTCCCGCCTGCCCTTTCCGTGTCGTCGACAGGACCTCCCCAGACAGTCTTATCACCATTGGCCCCTGGAATGTGCCCCGGCCCCCCGCTGAGCCCCCTCCCTGTGTTTGCGCCCTCAGAGCCACCCAAGATCCGGCTCCCCCGCCATCTCCGCCAGACCTACATCCGCAAAGTGGGCGAGCAGCTCAACCTTGTCGTCCCCTTCCAGGTCAGGGGAGCGGGGTCAGGGGCCGGGGGTCCGCTCCTGCCTCAAGCCCCCTTTGTGCGGGTGGATCCCCGCTGACCCCGCCCCGCCCTCTCCCCGCAGGGAAAGCCCCGGCCCCAGGTGGTGTGGACCAAGGGCGGGGCCCCGCTGGACACCTCCCGCGTGCACGTGCGGACCAGCGACTTCGACACCGTGTTCTTCGTGCGCCAGGCGGCCCGCTCCGACTCCGGGGAGTATGAGCTGAGCGTGCAGATCGAGAACATGAAGGACACCGCCACCATCCGCATCCGCGTCGTGGGTGCGCCCGCTGGGGAGGGCCCCTGGAGGCCGGGAGGGACAGGGATGGGGAGCGATGGGGGAGGAGGTGAGCTGAGGTGTGGGAGAGGAGGTAAGAGATGAGGGGTGGGGAAGGAGGTGGGAGATGAAGGGTGGGAGAGGAGGTGAGAGATGGGTGGGAGAGGAGGTGAGAGATGGGGGGGTGGGAGAGGAGGTGAGAGATGGGGGGTGGGAGAGGAGGTGAGAGATGGGGGGTGGGAGAGGAGGTGAGAGATGAGGGGTGGGAGAGGAGGTGAGATGAGGGATGGGAGAGGAGGTGAGAGATGAGGGGTGAGAGGAGGTGAGATGAGGGGTGGGAGAGGAGGTGAGAGATGGGGGGTGGGAGAGGAGGTGAGATGAGGGGTGGGAGAGGAGGTGAGAGATGAGGGGTGGGAGAGGAGGTGAGAGATGGGGGGGTGGGAGAAGAGGTGAGAGATGAGGGGTGGGAGAGGAGGTGAGATGAGGGATGGGAGAGGAGGTGAGAGATGAGGGGTGAGAGGAGGTGAGATGAGGGGTGGGAGAGGAGGTGAGAGATGGGGGGTGGGAGAGGAGGTGAGGTGGGGGGTGGGAGAGGAGGTGAGATGAGGGGTGGGAGAGGAGGTGAGAGATGAGGGGTGGGAGAGGAGGTGAGAGATGAGGGGTGGGAGAGGAGGTGAGAGATGAGGGGTGGGAGAGGAGGTGAGATAAGGGATGGGAGAGGAGGTGAGAGATGAGGGGTGAGAGATGAGGGGTGGGAGAGGAGGTGAGATGAGGGATGGGAGAGGAGGTGAGAGATGAGGGGTGAGAGAGGAGGTGAGATGAGGGGTGGGAGAGGAGGTGAGAGATGGGGGGTGGGAGAGGAGGTGAGATGAGGGGTGGGAGAGGAGGTGAGAGATGGGGGGTGGGAGAGGAGGTGAGAGATGAGGGGTGGGAGAGGAGGTGAGAGATGGGGGGGTGGGAGAGGAGGTGAGAGATGAGGGGTGGGAGAGGAGGTGAGATGAGGGATGGGAGAGGAGGTGAGAGATGAGGGGTGGGAGAGGAGGTGAGAGATGAGGGGTGGGAGAGGAGGTGAGATGAGGGATGGGAGAGGAGGTGAGAGATGAGGGGTGAGAGATGAGGGGTGGGAGAGGAGGTGAGATGAGGGATGGGAGAGGAGGTGAGAGATGAGGGGTGAGAGAGGAGGTGAGATGAGGGGTGGGAGAGGAGGTGAGAGATGGGGGGTGGGAGAGGAGGTGAGATGAGGGGTGGGAGAGGAGGTGAGAGATGGGGGGTGGGAGAGGAGGTGAGAGATGAGGGGTGGGAGAGGAGGTGAGAGATGGGGGGGTGGGAGAGGAGGTGAGAGATGAGGGGTGGGAGAGGAGGTGAGATGAGGGATGGGAGAGGAGGTGAGAGATGAGGGGTGAGAGATGAGGGGTGGGAGAGGAGGTGAGATGAGGGATGGGAGAGGAGGTGAGAGATGAGGGGTGAGAGAGGAGGTGAGATGAGGGGTGGGAGAGGAGGTGAGAGATGGGGGGTGGGAGAGGAGGTGAGAGATGACGGGTGGGAGAGGAGGTGAGAGATGAGGGGTGGGAGAGGAGGTGAGAGATGAGGGGTGGGAGAGGAGGTGAGATGAGGGATGAGAGAGGAGGTTCGAGATGAGGAGTGAGAGAGGAGGTGAGATGAGGGGTGAGAGAGGAGGTGAGAGATGGGGGGTGGGAGATGAGGTGAGATGAGGGGTGGGAGAGGAGGTAAGGGATGAGGGGTGGGAGAGGAGGTGAGAGATGAGGGGTGGGAGAGGAGGTGAGAGATGAGGGGTGAGAGAGGAGGTGAGAGATGGGGGTGGGAGAGGAGGTGAGATGAGGGGTGGGAGAGGAGGTGAGAGATGGGGGGTGGGAGAGGAGGTGAGAGATGAGGGGTGGGAGAGGAGGTGAGAGATGAGGGGTGGGAGAGGAGGTGAGATGAGGAGGGGAGGGGGAGAGGAGGTGAAGAGATGAGGTGGGGGAGACTAGATAAGGAGCAAGGCAAGTACCAGGGCTAGGAGTGGAGGAGAGATGAAGATGGGGGAACCCTTGAGAGGGAGATTGGGTGAAGAGAGGAAGTGGGGAGATATGGAGGTGAGGAGAGGAGGTGAGGAGGGATGAGGGTGGCCCAGGAAAAGAGGAAGTGGAGAGATTGGGATGGGGGAGGCGGTAGGCAGGAATGGGAATGGGGCATAAGAGAGGTTAGCATCAGGAGGGAGGGGGTGTGGAGAGGGGAGGGGAGGGAAGCGGCTGGACATCCCAAAACCCGGACTGACTTGTCACGCTTCCCCATTTCCAGAAAAGGCTGGGCCCCCCATAAACGTGATGGTGAAGGAGGTGTGGGGCACGAATGCGCTGGTGGAGTGGCAGGCCCCCAAAGATGATGGGAACAGTGAGATCACGGGGTATTTCGTCCAGAAAGCAGACAAAAAGACCATGGTGAGAGAGCAGAGGGGGAGACAGGGAAGAGCCGGTGAGGTGGGCAGAGCAGGTGCAGATGTCCCCCGTTCATAGCTGGAAGGGCAGGGAGGGGCCCAGAGGCTGGAGGACGGGCTGGGGCTGGGAGGGAAGCCTTTTAGCTGAGACTTGGCACGTGATGGGTTTTCATTTTATTTTTTCATGAGGTAAACGTCACATAACGGAATTAGTCATTCACCATTTTAAAGCGAACAATTCAGCAGCACTTAGGACATCTGCAGGGTTGTGCAGCCACCGCCTCTACCCAGTCCATTTTCATCCCCCAGAGGAAGCCCTGTACCCAATAGCGCCACCCCCTGGTCTCCCCTGGCCCCAGCCCCTGGCAGCCACCGATTTGCTTTCTGTCTCCCTGGATTTACCTACTCTGGACATTTCATACACATGGAATCCTAGCTATGTGACCTTTGTGTCTGGCTTTGTTAGCTCAGCACAACGTCTTCGAAGTTCACCCATGCTGCAGGGTGCAGGGTGTGTCCGTGCGGAAATCCTGTTTTTAGAATTCTTTTTTTTTGAGACAAGGTCTTACTCCGTCACCCAGGCTGGAGTGCAGTGGTACAATCTCAGCTCACTGCCTTCTCTGCCTCCGAGCTCAGGTGATCCCCCTCATCTCAGCCTCCCAAGTAGCTGGGAATACAGGCACGTGCCACCACGTCCTGCTAATTTTTGTAGAGACAGGGTCTCAGTATGTTGTCCAGGCTGGTCTCGAACTCCTGGGCCTAAGTCATCCTCCCACTTTGGCCTCCCAAAGTGTTGGGATTACAGGCATGAGCCACTGCACCTGACCTTTATTTCTTTTCTTTTTTTTTTTTTTTTTTTGAGACAGGATCTTACTCTGTCACCCAAGCTGGAATGCAGTGGCATGATCATGGCTCACTGCAGCCTCCAACCCCCAGGTTCAGGCAATCCTCCTCCCTCAGCCTCCCGAATAGCTGGGACTACAGGTGCTGGCCACCAGACCTGGCTAATTTTTTGATTTTTTTAACAGACAAGGGTCTCGCCGTGTTGCACACGCTGGTCTCAAACTCCTGGGCTCAAGCGAGCCTCCCACCTCGGCCTCCCAAAGAGCTGGGATTACAGGCATGAGCCACGGTGCCTGACCCCTTCTTAGTGTTGAATGATGTTCCCTTGTCTGGGCCGACCGTTTCATTTGTCCATCCCTGCACTGATGGGCGTTGGGTTGGTTCCACCTGTTGGCCACTGTGAGTAGTGCGCCATGAGTGACAAATTTTTTAAACACTGGATGTGCTTTTCTCACCCCTTCTTTCCTCTGTATCTTGTGTGTAATCGTGTGATCCTGTGGCCCCGACCCGCCTGGTCCCTCCCTGTCCCCACACTAGGAGTGGTTCAACGTCTATGAACGTAACAGGCACACTAGCTGTACTGTGTCCGACCTCATCGTGGGCAATGAATACTATTTCCGAGTTTACACTGAGAACATCTGTGGGCTCAGTGACTCACCTGGTGTCTCCAAGAACACAGCCCGTATCCTCAAGACAGGTACAGCCATCCTGTTCCACAGCCCAGGCCTACCCGCTCTACCCTCTCGCCCAGGTCCCACCTGGACTCCTGCCCTCCCCTCCCGACTGGGGTTGACAGCACCTAGTCATGGGAGAGAGGTGATTGTGGTTTGTTCCCTGGTTGGTGTCAGGGGACCATCTAGATCAGTTGCCTTACGGGTGCATCCTCTCTCTCCAGGAATCACCTTCAAACCATTTGAGTATAAGGAGCATGACTTCCGGATGGCTCCCAAGTTCCTGACGCCTCTCATAGACCGGGTGGTCGTGGCTGGGTACTCGGCGGCCCTCAGCTGCGCTGTCAGAGGCCACCCGAAGGTGCCAGGGCAGGGACCCAGATCTGCATGTGTGTTGCCTTGTGGGGAATCTTCCATACAATGAAGCCCACTCCCCATCACGCCAGTTCTTCTTCCCTGAGTTCTCTGTCTCAAGGGATTTAGTCACTTAAAAAAATTTTTTAATTGATTTTTTTTTTTTTTTTTTTGAGACAGGGTCTTGCTGTATCACCCAGGCTGGAGTGCAGTGGCGCGATCACAGCTTACTGCAACTTTGACCTCCTGGGGCGTGATCACAGCTTACTGCAACTTTGACCTCCTAGGTTCAAGTGATCCTCCTACCTCATCCCCCCGAGTAGCTGGGAGCACAGGCATGAACCACTGTGGCCAGCTAATTTTATAATTTGTAGAGATGGGGTCTTGCTATGTTGTCCAGGCTGGTCTTGAACTCCTAGGCTCAAGTGATTCTCCTGCCTCGGCCTCTCAAAGTGCTGGGATTACAGGTGTGAGCCACCACGCCCAGACTGGACTTGTTCACTTTTCAGCCACTTCCTGTTAACTCCTCTGACCAGAGCCCAAGTCTCAGACAATCAATCACACCTTGCCTTTGGCTTCCTGCCTTTTTCCTTCTTTCTTTCTTTCCTGAGACCAGGCTGGAGTGCAGTGGTGTGATCTCGGCTCACTGCAACCGCCTCCCAAGTTCAAGCAATTCTCCTGTCTCAGCCTCCTGAGTAGCTAGGATTACAGGCGTGCACCACCATGCCCAGCTAAATTTTGTATTTTTAGTAGAGACGGGGTTTTGCTGACCTCAGGTGATCCGCCTGCCTCAGCCTCCCAAAGTGCTGGGATTATAGGCGTGAACCACCGCTCCCGGCCTCTTGCCTTTTTGTTTGTCCCCTGACTGCCAGGTAACAGCTTGTCTCAGCAGCTTGAGGAGAGGATCATTAAGTCTCTCTTGCTCTGTCCAAGGACAAATGCCAGTCCCGTGGAAAAAGAAACGTTGGGAGCAGGGGCAGCCTAAACCACCATGGCTCCCCAGGGTCTTCCTGTCCAGCCATTTTCCGACTGCTCTTTGTGAATATGGACACTTGCAACCTAGAGCTCATTTAGACCAGGGGTTGGCAAACCATCACCCATGGGTCAAATCCACTGCCACCTGTTTCTCTCAATAAAGTTTTATTGGAACACGGGCCAAGCATATTTGTTTATGTTTTGTTTACAGCTACTGCAGACAAATAAATATGCGTGGCTCGTGTTCCAGGCCCAGAGACTACAGGGCCCAAAAAGCCCGAAATATTTACCATCTGGCCCTTTATAGGAACAGTTTGCCAGCTTCTGGTCTGGGCTGTGGGTTCTTCGCTTCAGCCTCCTTAAGGCATACCAATGATTCATGGATTCATTGGTCCGTCTCCATCTCTGTGTACTTTATTCACTAACTCCACTCATTCATGCCACTCATTCCACTCATTTATCCACCTACCAATCCATCCATTTACTCAGTTCATTCCTTCACTCCATTTGCTTATTTACAGCACTCTTCTGTGCTCTCATTCATTTATTCACTCCATTTATTCTTTCAATAAACAATTTCAGAGGCTTTCAATGACCTGGGTGATTTGAACAAGAAATTTCCTGTACGTTGGGGGAGACTGACATTTGCCCAGAGTCACACAAATAATATAAAATTATGAAGGGCTGGGCCAGGTGCGGTGGCTCATGCCTGTAATCCCAGCACTTTGGGAGGCCGAGGTGGGCAGATCACCTGAGGTCAGGAGTTTGAGACCCGCCTGGCCAAGATGGTGAAACCCTGTCTCTACTAAAAATACAAAAATTAGCCGGGCATGGTGGCAGGTGCCTCTAATTCCAACCACTTGGGAAGCTGAGGCAGGAGAATCGCTTAAACCCGGGAGGTGGAGGTTGCAGTGAGCCAAGATCATGCCACTGCACTCCAGCCTGGGAGACAAAGCGAGATTCTGTCTCAAAACAAAACAAAACAAAAAACGGCCAGGCGCGGTGGCTCATGCCTGTAATCCCAGCACTTTGGGAGGCCGAGGTGGGTGGATCATCTGAGGTCGTGAGTTCGAGACCAGCCTGACCAACATGGAGAAACCCTGTCTCTACTAAAAATACAAAAAAGTAGCCAGCCGTGGTGGCGCATGCCTGTAATCCCAGCTACTTGGGAGGCTGAGGCGGGAGAATTGCTTGAACCCGGGAGGTGGAGGTTGCAGTGAGCTGAGATTGCGCCATTGCACTCCAGCTTGGGCAACAAGAGTGAAATTCCATCTCAAAAAAAAAAAAAAAAAAAAAAAAGGGCTAGCACAGTGGCTCACTCCTGGAATCCCAGCACTTTGGGAAGCCATGGCAGGAGGTTGGCTTGAGGCCAGGAGTTTGAAATCAGCCTGTGCAATATGGTGAAACCCATCTCTATATACAAAAATTATAAAGGGAGGCAAGTGTGTGAGAAAAAAACAGGGAGTGTAAAAATAGGTATTTCCGTTCTAGTCTAGGGGCCATGAAGGGACGTGTGAACTGAGACCTAAAGGATAGGTTTAAAAAAAAAAGAGGGAAGGGCAGTATGGAAGAGGGAACAGTCAGTGCCAGGGTCCTGAGGTGGGCGCCCGTCTGGTCTGTTTGAAGGACAGCGAGGTAGCCTGTTTGGCTACGGCAGAGAAGTAATGGGGGTCAAAGAATGTGGGACCCTGTACCCTGTGGGCCACTACAAACAGTGAGCTCTTTGTCCTGAGAGCAATGGGAAGACCCCACCATTACCCTGTGAAGTAGGGATTATCAACCTGCTTTTACAGAAGAGGAGGCTGAGGGTCAAGGAGAAGTGACTCGTCCAAGGACATCTGGCAAGAGGGTGGCAGAGCCTAGAACCCAGATCTGCTTCCTGAGCCCCATTTTGTCATTGCCCGGGGACTCTCTCTAAGTTGGCCTCCTCTCCTTTGACTCTCAATAGCCGAAGGTGGTCTGGATGAAGAACGAGATGGAAATCCGCGAAGATCCCAAGTTCCTGATAACCAATTACCAAGGAGTCCTGACGCTGAACATCCGCCGCCCCTCGCCCTTCGACGCTGGGACTTACACCTGCCGGGCCGTCAACGAGCTAGGCGAGGCGCTGGCTGAGTGCAAGCTGGAGGTCCGAGGTGAGGGCGTGGCCATCCCCAACACTGGCTGACCCCTGCTCGGGCCCTGTGCCAGCCTGGCCGGTGGCCCCAGGCTGAGCACTGCTGAGATCTGGAGATGAGTGAGACCGGCCCTCTGGGAGGAGGACTGGGAAGCTGCTGTCCTGAAGGCAGTATAGGGCATCCTAGGAGTCGGGGTGGGGGAGCCCCTGACCCAGCTTGGGCAGGAGTCAGATTTTTCCAAAGGAGTTGAAGGACAAGGAAGAGGAAGGCTGAGTGAGAAGGGCTTAGGAAACGTCCCCAAGGCCTCCAGTGTACCCGGGCCCCCGTAGGCAGGTGGGTTGACAGAGTGAGAGCAAACATGGATAACACGGATGACCAGGGGTGGTGGGAGCTCCCAAAAGTGCCTCCCCTCCATAGCCTGTCCCCATGCTCCAACCCACCTGCACCTGCCTCTCCCTGCCCTGTCCCCTCATCTTGGTCCCACAGCTCCAGCCCCAGCAAAAGCTACATCCTCTTCCTCCCATATTCCATTTCCAGCCACCTCCCTGTCTCCAGTCTCTCCCTCCTGCCAGCCACCTTCACCCCTGGACTCTGGCCCCAGAGAGCCCTCTCTATCCAGAGCTGCTGTGCCCCAGCCCTGATCCCAGCCTGTTGGGGGCTCCCCACCGCCCCACCGCCCCTCCGCCTGGTGTTCACGGTGGTGTGTCCACCCCCGGCCCCCACCTGCCCCGGTTCTTCCCACGTGATGTGCCAGCCACACCGGGCTGTTGGCTTACACTGGCCAGGCTTTCCCGCCACAGGGACTTGGCACATGCTCTTCCCTCTTCCTAGAACACAATTCCCCCGTTCCTTTACCCTGTGCTCCAGCCCATCAGACGTCTGCCAGTCAAGGCTCAGTGAGGAGGCCACTAACCGTGTCCCTCAGAGCAGGACAACATCAATGTGGATTTCCAGAGTCCCTCCCGGATGGTGACTTCTGACCTCTGACTTCCCTGGCTCTGAGGACAGCCCAGCAGACAGGGTGGCTGGGGACCCTTAACAAAGGCTCAGAGAGGACACTTTCTAGCCAAGCACGGTGGCTCTCGCCTGTAATCCCAGCACATTGGGAGGCCAAGGCAGGCGGGTTGCTTGAGCCCAGGAGTTCAAGACCAGCCTGGGCAACATGGCAAAACCCTGTCTCTACTAAAAATACAAAAAAAATTAGCCGGGCCTGGTGGCACATGCCTGTTGTCCCAGCTACCTGGGGGGCTGGGGCAGGAGGATCACTTGAACTGGGGAGGCCGAGGCTGCAGTGAGCTGAGATGGCACCACTGCACTCCAGCCTGGTGCAACAGAGTGAGACTCTGTCTCAAGAACCAAACAAAAACACCCCAGATCACTGCCCTTCCAAGCCCACCCAATTTCTGATACTCTGCTGTCTCCCTGATTAACTATTAAATCAGCTCAGAAAAATCCCGGCCTCAGGATTCCAGTGACTGCGTACAGCCAGCAGCTCAGAACGTCCCCATCTGGGATCCAAAATAGCAGTAATCAGGGGCATTGTGACTCTGAGTTGTCCAGCCACAGTGGCCTGGGATGGGGCGGGATGGTGACCGTCATCCTGCCCCCCCTGCTGGTCATGTGGATGCAGCTCCTCCTCCTGGGGCTTCAGGAGGAGGCGTGCCCGGGCCTGGCTCACCCGCTTTCTCGTTTTCCTGCAGTGCCTCAGTGAGACCTATCCCCTACCTGCCAAGACAGTTGGCGGCGGAGTCCTGACCCCAATCCCCAACCTGCCGGGACTGTGTTCTTTCTGGAGTTTTCGCTGAGAACAAAACAGTGTTGTCTGGACCCTGGAGTGTCTGTCCTTCTTGACTCCGTAGCTCCGTCTTCCTCCTGCAGGGGATTGGTCACCCCGGGGTTGGCGATGGGAGCAGCTGCGTTGACACAGGCCGCGGTGAGGTGGCCTCTTGGAATAGCTACTTTAGCAAGGCAGCCACGTTGTCACAGCAACCAGAGCATCAGAGGTGAACCCAAGCCCACGTGGAGGCCGGCCCCAGAGGAGCTGCTGGGAGGGAGGGAGGGTGCAGGCTAGGGGCAATGACAGTGGCAGCGAGTCAAAGACGCACCCAGGCCACACCCAGAAGGCTGCTCTACTGAAGCAGCTGTGTTGGTGTGGCCGCCTCTAGGCCTCGGCAGCGGCCCCAAGAGCTAGACGTGGTGAACCGAAGAGGGAGGCAGCCGTGCTGGACAAACTCCTGCCAAGCAGCTGCGCGGACTTGGTGACGATGGCGAAACCGCTCGTGGCCTGCTTGTTGGTTCTTAACGGATTGACCTTTATTAACTTTAATATCTCATCTGCCCGGCCCTGAGGCAAGGTGCTTTGATCTCTGGTCATTCGGTGACCTTGAAGGATGCTGGAAGACTCAGAGTCCCCAGAGTTCAGAGGTCTTGGGGTCAAGTCTGGCTTCCACGCCTTGGGGCTGGGGAGAGAGAGCTCGTTTCAGAGGCCTTGGCCTGCAGTTAGGGAGTGGGGGGGCGGGGAGGGACCTTGCACTTACTGAAATGGCAGGCGAAGCCAGGTGTCTTAAGAGGGGGCACAGATTCCAGTGCCCCCAGCTTCTAAAACTGGCATCATCCTCTGCTCCACCTTGACCCCCAAGGCCCTACAGAGAACTGGACATTGGGCCTGGCTGACCCCACTCCTTCAGGGCACAGGTTGTCCCTCTCTAGACCCCACTCTGGTATGTCACGGGGAGAGGGGCTGGGGCATGGGTGTGGGTGGCTGTGTGTGTTCCCAAGTAGGATACGACAGCCCCCTTGGCTAGGGGCACCAAGGCCCTGGGGAGACTGCTGACTTCTACCCACAGACCCCCATATCCCTGGGTCACCTCTAGTTCCAGACCCAGGAGTCCAGGTCCCAGCCCCTCCTCCCTCAGACCCAAGAGTGCAGACCCCAGCCCCTCCCTCCCTCAGACCCAGGAGTCCAGGCCCCAGCCCCTCCTCCCTCAGACCCAGAAGTCCAGGCCCCAGCCCCTCCTCCCTCAGACCCAAGAGTGCAGACCCCAGCCCCTCCTCCCTCAGACCCAGGAGTCCAGGCCCCAGCCCCTCCTCCCTCAGACCCAGGAGTCCAGGCCCCCAGCCCCTCCTCCCTCAGACCCGGGAGTCCAGGCCCCAGCCCCTCCTCCCTCAGACCCGGGAGTCCAGGCCCCAGCCCCTCCTCCCTCAGACCCGGGAGTCCAGGCCCCCAGCCCCTCCTCCCCCAGACCCGGGAGTCCAGGACCCCAGCCCTCACCTCCCTCAGACCCAGGAGTCCAGGACCCCAGCCCTCACCTCCCTCAGACCCAGGAGTCCAGGACCCAAGCTCTCTCCTCTCTTAGACCTGGGAGTCCTCAGACACCTCCCCTCTGCCCTCTGCTGCCCCACTGCGCTTCCCCCCTCTCCTCACCTCCTCCCACTCCCTCTGGGCCTCCACCTTATCATCATCACCCTCCTCATCTTCATCCTCCAGCACCTCTTACTCCTGCGTGAAGGGCACGGCGGAAGCGGAGAGGAAGCGCAGGCGGTAAAGCAGCCGCACCCACTGGCCGAACTCTCGGTCTCGGGTCTCGAGTGGGGCGCGCAGCTGCAAGTAGAAGGTGCGGCTGGTGTTCAACTTGACCTCGAGCTGACACCGGCTTTTGTCGTGGACAAAGAGCTGGACGAACTTCAGGGGGAACAGCCTGGGTGGGAGGAAGGGGCAGCCTCAGGTTCCGACCCTGTCGCATCCTCCCGCACCATCGGGGTCGGGAGTCCCCACCTTGCCACCCCTCCCTCTGCCCCACGAATCCCTTTCCACTTTCATTGCCTCTTGAACTTGAGTCCGTTCCCAACTTTCTTCCAGCCACATGTCTCCTTTTTGTCTCCCACTAGTCCTCTCCCCTAAACTCCAGACTCGAATATACAACTGCCTACTTGAAATTTCCATCTGGGGCCGGGCGCGGTGGCTCACGCCTGTGATCCCAGCCCTTTGGGAGGCCGAGGCAGGAGGATCACCTGAGGTCAGGAGTTCGAGACCAGCCTGGCCAACATGGCGGAACCCCATCTCTACTAAAAATACTAAAAATTAGCCAGGCGTGGTGGTGGGTGCCTGTAATCCCAGCTACTTTGGAGGCTGAGGCAGGAGAATTGCTTGAACCTGGGAGGCGGAGGTTGCAGTGAGCCGAGATCACGCCACTGCACTTCAGCCTGGGCGACAGAGAGAGGGACTGTGTCTCAAAAAAAAAAAAAAAAAAAATCCCATCTGGGTGTGGGATCTACCATCCGACTCATAACATGTTCAACAGCCCACTTCTCGAGCTCCCTCAGCCCCTCGCACGCAGCCTACTCCTCTTGGTCTTCCCTGTCTTAGCTACATCCCCCTCTTGCTTGGTCAAAATCTTGGAGTCGCTGTGGACTCCATGTTCTCACACCCTGATGAGTCCTGACACCACATCCTGGTGGCTCCAGTATTTTTTGTTGATTTTTGAGATAGAGGGTCTCGCTCTGTTGCCTGGGCTGGAGTGCCGTGGCACAGTCATAGCTCACTGCAGCCTCAACCTCTTGGGCTCAAGCAATCCTCTTGCCTCGGCCTCCAGAGCAGCTGGGACTATACGCACACCACCATGCCTGGCTAATTTTTCTATTTTTATATAGTAGAGATGGGGTTTCACCATGTTGGCCAGGCTGGTCTCCAACTCCTGGGCTCAAGTGATCCTCTCGTCTCGGTCTCTCAAAGTGCCAGGATTATAGGCATGAGCCACCTCACTTTGCCTGCCACCTTTAAAATGTATCCACAATCCAAACCCTTTTAACTCCCTCCTCCGCCACCCTTGGGTCCAGCCACCTGCCTCAGCCCTCAGTCCCTACAGTCTGTTCCCCACAAGTCCCCCAGAGGGCGCAGGTCAACACCTTGGGCAGCTTGGGTCCCTCTGCTCAGAGCCCTCCTGTGGCTCTGGCTCAACAGGAATAAAAACAAAGCCCTCACCATGCCCCACAGACCTGCAGAGCCCCTTGCTCCCTCTCTGCCCTCATCTCCTGCACCTCCAGCCACACTGGCCTCCCTGCTGTTCCATGAACACACCAGGCTCAGTCAGACCCTAGCACCTTTGCATAGATGGTTCCCTCCACCTGAAAAGCTCTTTCTCCAGGCAAGACTCGCCCCCTCATCCCCCTGTGTTTCAGGAGGCACGTTCTCAGGGACGTCTCCCCTGGCCTATTTCAACCACATCCACCCTGTTGAGACTTCCTCATAGTCCTTCCCTGTCTGACAGAGCCCCACAGGCCTTGCCCATCTAACAAATGGCCACCTGTTCCCTCTTCCTGCCTGGTAGAGTGGGAGCTCCTGGAAGGCAGGGAGTTCCTGGAGGCCTGCTTTGTCCAGTGGTGAAAGTTTCCCTGGTACCCACAGCTGACACGTGGCAGGTGCTCAGCGGATGCTTCAGTGGATGCTTTTTGAGTATGTTGGTAAATTGACTGCTCAGGCCCACAGCCCGACTTAAGGCCCAACAGGGCAGAGCAGGAAGCAGTCAGGAAAGAGTGAGGATCTTGGCTCAGGTCACACAGCCAGGATTGGAGCCCAGGTCCCATGTTCTCAGCTACAACACTGAGTAGCCAGGTGGCCTCTCTGGTCCAGCAATATCACTGCCAGGAATGGATCTCACAGACACATATGCGCGCATGTCCCCTGCCACACTGCCTGTAACCGAGACGCTGACAAACCCCAGTGTCCCTCACTGGGTGACTTGATTTTTGTCCCCCAAATAGAAGAATAACAGCTGACATTTATGGAGCACTTACTCAGAGCCAGGTGCTATTATACTTACCCAGTTTTTCCCCTGACAACCTTATGGGGTGGGCTCTCCTCTTATCCCTATCATCCAGATGAGGAAACTGAGGCACAGGCAGGTAGGGTGAGCTTGGCCAAAGCCAGTGATGAAGTAACGCCAGGATTTGAACCCAAGCCATCTGAGGGCAGGCATTTGTTTAAGGACATTGCCTACCACTTTAACATGAGGAGGCTGGACATAGCTTGGTGTCTAAGACAGCAGAGCATGTGCAATGGTCAAAAAGAGTCCAACTGTGCAGGCCGGGCGTGGTGGCTCAGGCCTGTAATCGCAGCACTTTGGGAGGCTGAGGCAGGCAGATCACCTGAGGTCAGGAGTTTGAGACCAGCCTGACCAACATGGCAAAACCCCGTCTATACTAAAAGTACAAAATTAGCTGGGTGTGGTGGCACATGCCAGTAATCCCAGCTACTTGGGAGGCTGAGGCAGGAGAATTTCTTGAACCCGGGAGGCGGAGGTTGCAGTGAGCCAAGATCGTGCCACTACTCTCCAGCCTGGGCAACAAGAGTGAGGCTCCGTCTCAAAAAAAAAGAGTCCAATTGTGCAAATATGTCTGAAAGAGTGTGGTGGCTGTGCTCATGCCAATACAAAACGGATATGCATGTTGTGCTGACGAGGGGGTGGGCACACGGAGAAGTGGTGTATGGCTTGTGGCTACTGCTGGTTTTTTTTTTTTTTTGAGACGGAGTCTCGCACTGTTTCCTGGGCTGGAATGCAATGGCGCGATATCAGCTCACTGCAACCTCCACCTCCTGTGTTCAAGTGATTCTCCTGCCTCAGCCTCCCGAGTAGCTGGGATTACAGGCGCCTGCCACCATGCCTGGCTAATTTTTGTATTTTTTAGTAGAGAGGGGTTTCACTATGTTGGCCAGGCTGGTCTCAAACTCCTGACCTCGTGATCCGCCCGCCTTGGCCTCCCAAAGTGCTGGAATTACAGGTGTGACCACCGCGCCCCGCCTGTGGCTACTGCTTTTTATTTTTTGAGAAAGGGTCCTGTTCCCATTGCCCAGGCTGGAGTGGAGTGGCATGATTACAGCTCACTGCAGCCTGGACCTGCTGGGCTCAAGCAATCCTCCCACCTCAGCCTCCTAAGTAGCTGGGACTACAGGCACACCCCACCATCCCTGGCTAATTTTTGTATTTTTTAGTAGACATGGGGTCTCACTATGTTGCCCAGGCTGGTCTTCAACTCCTGGGCTTAAGCAATCCTCCCACCTCAGCCTCCCAAATGCTGGGATTACAGGTGTGAGCCACTGCACCCAGCCTTCTACTGCTGGTTTATTTGTTTGTTTTGAGATGGTGTCTTGCTTTGTCACCCAGGCTGGAGTGCAGTGGTGAGATCTTGGCCACTGCAACCTCTGACTCCTGGGCTCAAATGATTCTCCTGCCTCAGCCTCCTGAGTAGCTGGGACTACAGGCGCCCATCATCATGTCTGGCTAATTTTTTGTATTTTTGTAGAGATGGGGTCTCACCATGTTGGCCAGGCTGGTCTCAAACTCCTGGCATCAGGTGATCTGCCCACCTCGGCCTCCCAAAGTGCTGGGATTACAGGTGTGAGCCATCACACCCAGCCTCTACTGCTGTTTTTAAAGAAAGGATGGATCCATATATATATGTGTGTATATATATGTGTATATATATGTATACGTGTACATATGTGTATACAAATGTATATGTATATATGTGTATATATGTATATATGCGTATATATGTGTATACGTGTGTATATACGTATACATACATGTATCTGTATATATACATATACATACATGTGTCTGTATATATACGTATACATACATGTGTCTGTATATATACGTATACATACATGTGTCTGTATATATACGTATACATACATGTGTCTGTATATATACGTATACATACATGTGTCTGTATATATACGTATACATACATGTATCTGTATATATATATCTCTCTCTGTCAGAAACTGCCCCAGAATAGCTCAGGGCTGGAAGTTGGTTAGATAGAAGTGAGGGGCTAGGAGGTGAGTCCTGAGGCCAAATTTGCAGAGCAAGCTCAATGTTCTCACTTCAGTGGTATGTTCATTTGGGAAGGGGTTTTAGGGTGCCAAAGGAGCTTATGAGAGGGTCAAAGCCACTCTCAGCACCATCATTGGTGTTCTTCCAACTGCAGGTCATGATTCAGTGAGTGATGAGATCAATTGGTGAAATACAGTTAGCATTTAAAATAAAAGGGGCTGGGCAAGGTGGGTCACACGTATAGTCCCAGCACTTTGGGAGGCTGAGGGAGGAGGATTGCTTGAGCCCAGGAGTTTGAGACCAGCTTGGGCAGCATGGTGAGACCTGTCTCTACAAAAAATACAAAAATTAGCCAGGTGTGGTGGTGCACACCTGTAGTCCCAGCTACTCAGGCAGCTGAGGTGGGAGGATCGCTTGCACCTGCAGAGAACTGTGATCACTCCAGCCTGGATGACAGAGTGAGACCCTGTCTCAAAATTAAATGAATGAATGAATGAATGAATAAATAAAGGCCAGGCACAGTGGCTCATGTCTGTAATCCTAGTGCTTTGGGAGGCTGAGGTGGGAGGATCACTTGAGGCCCGGAGTTCAAGACCAGCCTGGGAAACATAGTGAGATCCCATCTCTACAACACATAAACAAAAATAAAGGCAGAATGTAGAAGAGAAAATATCTCAGTGTACTGCACTGGTGTCAGAATACTGCTTTGTGAAAGGATTTTAACTTAGGCAGGGGGGATTAATAAAGGCTGTAAGTAATCTTGAGTACATGCAGGTCAAAATCTGATTTGGCCACGAAATTATAAAAGCAATCTTTTGGATTTCAGAAATGCAGAGAAGGAACTGTGGACCTTCATGTGTGCATGTGTGAGACAATGTGAGTTTGTCCTTCCTTCCTTCCTCTATTTCTCCCTCCTTACTTTCTTCCCTTTCTTCTTTTCTCTGTCTTCTTTCTTCTCTCTCTTTCTTTTTTAGAGAACGGGTTCACACTTCATTGCCCAGGCTGGAGTGCAGTGGTGTGATCACAGTTCACTGCAGCCTTGAACTCCTGGGCTCAAGTGATCCTCCTGGCTCAGCCCCAGTAGCTAGGACCACATGTGTGTGCCACCACACCTGGCTAGCTTTGTAATTTTGATTTTTGTAGAGATGGGGTCTTGCTATGTTGCCCAGGCTGGTCTTGAACTCCAAGCCTGAAGTAATCCTCCCACCTCAGCCTCTCAAAGTGCTGGGATTAGGCATGAGTCACCATACCCGGCATCTCTCTTTCATGAACGGTGAGATGTGGTCAAAAAAGTGAAAGCTGGACAGGCATGGTAGCTCATGCCTGTAATCCCAGCACTTCGGGAGGCCCAGGCAGGCAGATCACCTGAGGTCAGGAGTTCAAGACCAGCCTGGCCAACATAGTGAAACCCCATCTCTACTAAAAATACAAAAATTAGCCGGGCGTGGTGGCAGGCACCTGTAATCCCAGCTACTCGGGAGGCTGAGGCAGGAGAATCACTTGAACCCAGGAGGCAGAGGTTGCAGTGAGCCGAGGTTGTGCCACTGCACTCCAGCCTGGAGAGACTGTCGCAAAAAGACAAACAACAAAAAAAGTGAAAGCTACTGGCAGAATGTTTCTGTACTATAGGCAAGTAAACATTTCAGTGTTTGTAGCTGGACTTGGGGCAGGAGCCTTGGGTGAGAGAAAGGAACAGCTTCTGCTGTCTATTTTGTGCTTGTTTTCTCATTTGTTTGCATTACTTTTTCTTTTCTTTTTTCTTCTCTTTTCTTTTGAGACACAGTCTCACTCATTCTGTTACCCAGGTTGGAGTGCAGTGGCATGATCTCAGCTCACTGCAACCTCTACCTCTTGGGTTCAAGCTATTCTCCTGCCTCAGCCTCCCGAGTAGCTGGGATAACGGGCGCCCACCACCACACCTGGCTAATTAAAAAAAAAATTTTTTTTGAGATGGAGTCTCGCTCTGTCGCCCAGGCTGGAGTGCAGTGGCGCGATCTCGGCTCACTGCAACCTCTGCCTCCTGGGTTCACGCCATTCTCCTGCCTCAGCCTCCCGAGTAGCTGGGACTACAGGCGCCCACCACCACGCCCGGCTAATTTTTTTTATTTTTAGTAGAGACGGGGTTTCACTGTGTTAGCCAGGATGGTCTCATTCTCCTGACCTCGTGATCCACCCACCTCAGCCTCCCAAAGTGCTGGGATTACGAGTGTGAGCCACTGCGCCCGGCCCTGGCTAATTTTTTGTATGTCTGGTAGAGACAGGGTTTTGCTATGTTGGCCAGGCTGGTCTCAAACTCCTGGCCTCAAGTGATCCGCCTGTCTTGGCCTCCCAAAATGCTGGGATTACAGGTGTGGGCCACTGCACCCGGTCTGCATTACTTTTTCAATGAAAAAATATGACGTAAAGGGGCAGTGTGGAGTGAGGCACAGGAGGGCTCAAGAACCGCGAGATCCACAATCATGACAAGCTTGGCGTTCCAATCCCGGCCCACTCTGGAGCCACAGTGGCACCCTGGGCAGCTGGATCCCGGCTCTCTGAGCCTCAGTTTAGCTCTTTGGGGGATGGGGCTAAGGGACCCCACCATGTGAAGATATGAAGTCAGAGGTGAGATCGCATGCACGGCCTAGGGGCATCTGGCATGAGCAGGCCCTGCGGAAATGGTCATTCTCCTGACTGCTGCTGGGGCACGGCTGAGGACTGTCCCCTTCAGGTCTGTCTAGTCTCTGATTTCTGGCCCCTGAGGGCTGCTCTGTCCTTGTTCTCCTGGGTAGATGGCAGCTCAGGGAGGGCCGGTAGCACCGCCAGTTCCTGGCCCTGGGGGTGGTCTGGATGAGGGGAGGTACTGCTGGGGGCTCAGGTGCCTGGAGCTGAGGGAGGAAGGGGTCTTGGCTGAGGTGGGGGCAGTTACCCGAAGAGTTGCAGGTGTCCGTTCTCCTTGGCAGGGCCGGCCAGAAGCAATAGGTCCGGGAGCTCCAGGGCTGGACTGGAGGCTGCCACCCCCATGGTGACCTCGTTGGCAACTTCTCCCAACCGAGTCACCTGGGGCCAGAGGTCAGAGGTCAGGGGCAGGATAGATGTGGGGGCAGAACTGGGGAGGGATCAGAGGTTAGGAATCTTGGTAGGGGAAAAGGTCATGAACCAGGTGAGTTGAAAATCAGGCTGGGGGCCAGATATCTTGAAATTAAAGTTCAAGAATCATATGGGTGTGAAGTCAGGGAAACTGAGGCAAGGGAGTTAGAGGCCACGGTTCACAAAGAATCTAAAGAACTAGAAGTATGGGGTGTCAGAGATCACATAGGCATTGGGAGTCGGGAATCCCACGAGATGGACGTTACGGGGGAGCAGGGGCTTTCCAAGTCAGGAGGAGGTCGAGGGGCAGGCCAAGGCTGGGGATGAGGGGGTTCTGGGGCTCCCTACCTGTACGAAGTTGCTCTCAAAGATGGGGAAGTCCCGAAACTGGTCGAATTCGCCGCTCTGGAGGTAGCGTTGGAGCCGTCTGGGACGGCCCATGGGAGAGGCTGGAACCAGGAGGCATTTTACCAGGATGAAGTCTGGAGGTCGATCCCGGGAGGCTGTGCCTGGCTCCCCAACCGGGAGGGCCCGGCACAGCCCCGCGCAGAGGACGGGGTATCAGATGTCCCCGAATTGCCGGCCCCATCCTACTTGGTTCCCTCACCAGGTCCAACCCCTCTAGGCCTGGCTCCCCTCTCTCACCTGCCATCCCACCTGGTTCCACCTCGCCAGCTCCACCCAGGGCCGTTTTAGGGCCGCGATCCCGCCTCATCGCAATGTCCCCGCTCGACGGGAGCGGATGGAGGAGCCGAGGGAGAAAGCGAGGGGGCGGGACTACGCGCACTGTGACGTCACGATGCGGAGCGGGCTTTATGACGTCACACAGAAGCGGGCTCCTGGTTTGTGATGACGTCCCTGGAGGGGGCGGCTCCTGGAGATCAGGCTAAAGGGGCGGCCCCATCCTGCTGACGTCAGGCCCCAGGTGCGGACGGGCGCCAGTGCGCAGGCGCCGGGGCGCAGCGCAGGCGCACGGGCGTCAGGATGCGAAGTGTTTCTCCCGGCGTGCTCCGCGGCTCTTGGCTCACAGCCTTCCCTTCGCTGGTGGGAAGGATCCGAGATGGCGGCAGCCAGCGCTGGGGCAGCCCGGCTGCTCCTGCTCTTGCTGATGGCGGTAGCAGCGCCCAGTCGAGCCCGGGGCAGCGGTTGCCGGGCCGGGACTGGTGCGCGAGGGGTGAGTGCTCTTTAGCTGTGCATAGCGGGCGCGGTCTACGGATGTCGCGGGTCTTGGGTCTTTAGGTGGGTTACAGGCGGAAGGAGGCTGCGCAGGGCTGAGAGGGAAGAGGTGGGAGGGCTCTGGAAAGCCAGGCCTCAGTCACGCACGCGCAGGAGGGGCCTCGCCACGGTTGCAGGGACTGGGAGGGAGAGCAAGCGCACCTGTTGGAAGGCTCTGGCTCGGGAATATGTATGAGGGGGCGGGGCTGGGGGTGTGGAATCTTGGAGAATCCGACGTCTGGGCGGTTGAAATGAAGGAGGCAAGGTGAAGCCGGGCGCGGTGGCCCATCTGTCATCCCAACGCTTAGGGAGGCCGAGGCGGGAGGATTGCTCTAGGCCAGGAGTTCAAGACCAGCCTGGGCAACATAGCTAGCCCTGTCTCTACAAAAAATACTAAAAAAAAAAAAAAATTAGGCCGGTCGCGGTGGCTCATGCTTGTAATCCCAGCACTTCGGGAAGCCGAGGCGGGCGGACCACTTGAAGTCAGGAGTTCAAGACCAGCCTGCTCAACATGGTGAAACCCCATCTCTACTAAAAATACAAAAATTAGCTGGGTGTGGTGGCAGGTGCCTGTAATTCCAACTACTCGGGAGGCCGAGGCAGGAGAATCGCTTGAACCCAGGAGGCAGAGGTTGCAGGGAGCTGAGATCACGCCACTGCACTCCAGCCTGGGCGACTGAGCGAGACCCTGTCTCAGAAAAGGAAAATAAGGCATGGGAGGGGACTCTTGAGGAAGAGACTTTTTGTCTCCTAAATATGCGTGAATATGCAAGTTTGGAGATTGGAGAAAAGGAAAGCATGAATCTTGAATGTACTTAATAGGGACTGAACTCAGGCTGCATCTTGGCTATTGGGCTGTCAGGTGATAAGGAGGCCATTTGAATATTAGCATGAAAAAGAAGCCTTGGGAGAGGGAAGGTGTCAATTAACTCGAGTATTTGTGGTGCAAGTCTCGGAAGTGACCTTGGGATAGTTGCTTTGGCAATGAGGTTAGGCATGTTTGTAGGGTCTGGTTTTCTGGGGGTGAGGGAGTCCAGAGTATGAATATTCATGAAATGGGTGGTTTCTAGTGAAATAAAGGCAAGCAGCAGTGATTAACTTGAAGATAAGGCTCCTCCCTCAGCCCACCAGTCTGTCTGTCCTGGGCTCTGTGGGTGACTACTATGCTGAGGGCTTGGGTGGTCCTCACCTGGGGCCTTCTGTGTCCTCTGCAGGCTGGGGTGGAAGGTCGAGAGGGCGAGGCCTGTGGCACGGTGGGGCTGCTGCTGGAGCACTCATTTGAGATCGGTGAGTCAGGCAACGTCCTCTCCTAGACACTTAACATTGGTGCCCTGAGAAGTCAAGACTTGGAGTCCGGGTGCCTCCCATCGTATGACATTTACTAACATCCATTTACTAACAGATTTGCCTCAAGTTGGGGGAAAGGGGGACATGAAAGAAGAGGAACACTGTCTTTAAATGCCCCCTTGCCTGTGAGACAAATCTTAGTTTTTAAAAGGTCAGCACAGCAGTAATAATTTCAGAGCGGCTTTCCTGATCAGTCGCCACGTGCCCAGCATTAGTGGTTCCACGCTTTGCAAGTATTAACTCAGATGTCCTCACAGCAGCCATGTGAGGTGGTAGGTATTCGTGTCAGCCCCTTTTTCCAGAAGAGGAAACGGGCTCAGAGTAGGCACCACACAAGGTCTCATCGTGAGTGAGTGGCAGAGCAGGGGCCAGCTTCAAACCCAAACTTAAATTGCCATGATGCAGGTGTCCAGGTTCCCAGAGCTGGACGTCAGTGCTGCCCAGAATGTAGTAATCGAGTCTGAGGCCCTGAACCTGAGGGCACAAACCCTGAAGCTGGTGCCCCTCTGCAGACCCTGGCATCTGCTCAGTGAACAGCTCCCCTGATTCTGACACGGCCAGGTAGTTGGGAATTCCTGAACTCCACAGCCTCCGTATTTTGCAGTTGGGGAAGCTGAGGCTCAGAGAGGTTGTGTGGCTATCCCTGGGTCACCTGGCGAGAGGCAGGATTTGGGAGCTGTGGGGTTCATGCATCTGCTACGGGTTGCCTTGTGAGGTGGAACATGGTGGAGGTGTCCCCACTTTGCAGATAGGAAAATGGGGGCCAAGATGGGGAGGGAACCTGGTCACTCGGGTGGAGGCCGGGCCAAAATTTGAAGCTGGACCTCCTGGCCCTGCCTGGGTTGAAGGGTGGGTGGGGGAGGGGGCGTCTCTGAACCCGAGCTCCTCACAGATGACAGTGCCAACTTCCGGAAGCGGGGCTCACTGCTCTGGAACCAGCAGGATGCTACCTTGTCCCTGTCACAGCGGCAGCTCAGCGAGGAGGAGCGGGGCCGACTCCGGGTGAGGTGGGGCACTCAGGGCTGGGTGTGGATGGGGATGGAGGGTTTCCAGCTGTCTCTTCAGCCACCTGCTGCTGGTCCCTGGCAGCCTTCCCTCCAGGCCCAGGTGGGCTCCCAGCACCACCTGCCACTCTCAGCCTCTGTCCTCGATGACTGCCCCTGGTGGAACGGCATTGCAGTTCGTCTTAGCGCCGCCGGGCACGATGTCCTGCGTCACGGCCTCTTCCCGCACTGCTCCCTCTGCCAGCAGACCCCCTTCCCCTGCAGGTTCACACAATCGGCTCCTCTTCTTTTCCAGATCAGCTGAGCTGTTTCATGACCACTTAGATGAGATTTGCTTGTGAGGAGAAAGCCTCAAAATAGCTATGGTTGGACAGGAGCTCACTTCTGTCGCCCTGTGTTGTGGCAGCCTCAAGGGCCCAGCTCAATCCTCCGTAGGGGTCATGCAGAGAGGCCCCAGGGCTCCAGGCAGCAGGATAGAGAGGGAGAAAGAGGGGCAGAAGGAGCAGCAGCATTTAGAGAAAGCTTGCAAAAGCTGGCACAGCCCACTTCCACCCATCAGCCAGATGTAGCTGTGAGGGAGGCTGGGGAGCGCAGGCTTGATTCTGGTGGCCACGCGGTAAGGTCTGCCTGAGCAGCCTTCCTGCATGGTGCCCACATGATTCTCTTGTCACAGCTGCCCCCAAACAGAATTTATTGTGCGTGTAACTGGTACGTCCAGGCGTAGGGTGGACGCCAGGTGTGGCTGGATCCAGGCACAGTGAAGGCGTCCTCAGGACCGACTCCATCGCTGGGCTGGGCTTTGCCCTCCTTGTGGTGGCTTCTCCCTTAGGTGGGGCGGTCCCAGCTGCTCCTGGCCTCACCCACCAGCCGGGCCACCCCAACAGGAAGAGTCCCGGGCCGACTCAGGTTGGCTAGCCTGGGGAATGTGGGCCGTGATGTGGATGGGGCTGGAGAGGGGCCTTCGCGGAGGCCTGGTGGGCATCACAGCCTGTCCAGGGCTGACACCATCCTTTTGACCAGCACCCTCTTCTCCCATCCCCAGGATGTGGCAGCCCTGAATGGCCTGTACCGGGTCCGGGTCCCAAGGCGACCTGGGGCCCTGGATGGCCCGGAAGCTGGTGGCTACGTCTCCTCCTTTGTCCCTGCGGTGAGTTGGTGTCGAGGATGAGCCCCCTTCTCCCTCGTCCTCCTCACCCCCTACCCTGGTCCTGCTTCCACCATTTGAACCCCTGTGTTTCTGGAGCCCGCAGAGGCCTGGGAGACTCAGACCTGGCCTTGCCCTCCAAGGCCTCCTGGTCTGGAGGTGTCGGTCCAGGTAGCGGGTGCTTTCATGGGGATAGCATTGTGAGGACTCCGGGGTGGGGGGCGGTTGAGCTTGGGCCTGAGGGTGATAGGGAGCCATGGGGAGATTTTGAAAAATGCTCCGGGGGGCCTGTGGTGGGGGCGGGGGGAGGTTAGGGTGGAGCCCAGGCAGCAGGCTCCCCACCTCCACTGACTCCACTCCCCCCACAGTGCTCCCTGGTGGAGTCGCACCTGTCGGACCAGCTGACCCTGCACGTGGATGTGGCCAGCAACGTGGTGGGTGTGTCGGTGGTGACGCATCCTGGGGGCTGCCGGGGCCATGAGGTAGAGGACGTGGACCTGGAGCTGTTCAACACCTCGGTGCAGCTGCAGCCACCCGCCACAGCCCCGGGGTGAGCCTGCCTCTGCTGCCTTCGCGGCGCCCTTGGTACCTGCCCCGGCCCTTCCTGGCGGCCTCAGGGTCTCCAGGTCCCTGGACTCCGGGCCTCACCCTTCTTCTTCTCTCCCCTTGCCCCAGCCCTGAGACGGCGGCCTTCATCGAGCGCCTGGAGATGGAACAGGCCCAGAAGGCCAAGAACCCCCAGGAGCAGAAGTCCTTCTTCGCCAAATACGTGAGTGGGGCTCCCCCGCCTCCCCTATTCCCTTCCTGACAGTCCTTGCGCCTGGCCAGGCCCTCCGTGCTCCCACCCAGACTGCCCTATGGTGCTCGGGCCTGCTCCTTGTTCTCCGGGCCTCCTGCGTGGGGGCCCCTCGTCCTCCGGGCCTCCTGCGTGGGGGCCCCTCGTCCTCTGGGCCTCCTGCGTGGGGGCCCCTCGTCCTCCGGGCCTCTGCGTGTCCTGGTACCTGGGCTGAGGCTTGTTTGGGCCCCTCATCCTCCGGGCCTCCTGCGTGTCCTGGTACCTGGGCTGAGGCTTGTTTGGGCCTCTCGTCCTCCGGGCCTCTGCGTGTCCTGGTACCTGGGCTGAGGCTTGTTTGGGCCCCTCGTCCTCCGGGCCTCTGTGTGTCCTGGTACCTGGGCCGAGGCTTGTTTGCAGGAAGAGGGTTTGGAGGTGTGGTCAGGGGAGGTCCGGCCAGCTCTCGGGCGCGGGGTCCTGGGGGAGGTCTTGGCCTGAGCTAGGTTGGAGCCGTGAGGCTGGAGAGGAAGGGAACAGTGGAGGTTTCAAAGGAACGAGGGAGGCTTGGAAAGGAGGGGCGAGCAGGTTCTCCAGGGGGTTGTACAGGAAGGAGAGAGGAGTGGGTCCAGGAGGGATGTGGCCCAGGGAGGGGCATTGGGGGCAGCAGGGTGCCTGGGAGGCCTCCTGGAGCTGAGGAGGGAGGGGCCTGTGCTGCCAGCAGCAGGTCTGAGTCCCGGGGGCTTGGAGGCTGAGGCGTGGGGTGGGGAGGCTGGGGACGGCCGGAGGAGGTGGCTTCCGCCCAGGCCTCTGGTCCCTTGAGTATGGAGACTGGTGTTAGGTTGTAGCACAGGAGCCCAGGCAGGCCGAGGCCAGCGAGGAGGTCTGCGTGGCCTGAGGCAGGCTAGGAGGATGCTGAGGCTGGGATGGCTGAGCCCTGCTGTGCTGAGCGCCCTGCCTGAGGGCCTCACCCGCTCTGCCTGGATAGTCCAACAGCTGTGCTGCGGGGAACTGAGGCCCAGAGGCTGAGCCCTTGCCTGCTGGGCCCTGCCCTGCTGCCCACTCGAGCGCCCTCCCGCTCCCTGCTGGCCCTCGGGCCCCACGGCTGCCCGCTGGCCCTGACCTGCGCTCCCTCCCTCCCCAGTGGCACATCATCCTGGGGGGGGCCGTGTTGCTCACAGCCCTGCGTCCTGCTGCGCCAGGGCCCGCGCCACCGCCGCAGGAGGCCTGAGTGAGGACCGAGACCCCTGCCCCTCCCTGCGCCCCACCGGCCCTCCCTGACCTGTAGTGACGTAGGGGACCTGGGCGCCCTCCCCTTACGCGGCCTCCCCTCATGCCGGGCCCCACCTTCCCCACCCTGGGTGGGTGATGCCCACACTCACCTCCTTCCCCTCTCTCTCTCTTTCTGTGTCTGTCTGTCCATCCTTCCGTCCGGCTGCAGTGGATGTACATCATTCCCGTCGTCCTGTTCCTCATGATGTCAGGAGCGCCGGACACCGGGGGCCAGGGTGGGGGTGGGGGTGGGGGTGGGGGTGGGGGTAGTGGCCGGTGAGGGCCCAGGCTGGTCAACGTCCCGTCTTGCACACCCAGGGGCCTCCCTTTCTGCTGGAGTCCCCTGTGTCCTCAGCCATCCCAAGAAGGGTTTGCTGGTCCCTCCTTTCCCCCCGTCTCATGAGGCCACCTGGGCCAGCCCCTTGTCCTCTGCCTTCCTGCTAGCAGAGGAGTGGCTGGACTGGGGCCTTTGGCACAGGAGCTGGTGTCTCCTGCGCCCGCCTCCGCCATGGCCCCATGCAGCCCCAGGGGCTTCCCCCCTGCCCATGGACTAGAGCCTGAGATCCTGGCCACTATGCCAGTTCTGACCTCACATCCCCCTACCCTGAGCCCATGCAGTCTGGGAACATGCCGCCTTCTCTCCAGCCTCTGTGCCTTTGTTCCAGGTGGTCTCACCCTCCTGTCCCTGGCTGGGCTAGGTGGTCCTGTCCAGGCTCCTGCAGCGCCCCCCTCACTTTGACACTGGACTAGGATGCAGCCTCCCTTCCGGGTTCCCTTGAGGGTACCCTGGGTCCCCTCATCAGGGGCAGAGGCATGAAAGAGTCAGGGCTGGATGGCCAGGGGCTTCTGGGCCCCACGCCTAGCGCAGCCCCTGGGGTCATGGTTTGACATTTGTCTGCCTGGTGCAAACAAGGAATCCTTGCCTTTAGGGTGACAGGGCCTCCACAGGCCTCCAGACTTGAAGGAAAAGGTTTAAGATAAAAAAGAAAACAAAACCAACATTTAGTGGAGTCAAAGCCCAGACACTATAAACAGAACCCCCTCCACCGACCCCGCTGCCCAGCATCCTACCTGGACTGCGGTGCTACGAGGGCCTGCGGGCCTTTGCTGTGTGCCGCCCTCCCTGTAAGTCTATTTAAAAACATCGACGATACATTGAAATGTGTGAACGTTTTGAAAAGCTACAGCTTCCAGCAGCCAAAAGCAACTGTTGTTTTGGCAAGACGGTCCTGATGTAAAGGCTTGATTGAAATTCACTGCTCACTTGATAACGTTATTCAGAAACCCAAGGAATGGCTGTCCCCATCCTCATGGCTGTGTGAGGCTCAGCTGTGTCGTGTGGCAGTTTATTAAACTGTCCCCCAAATCGACACGCAGCTAGCCTCCTGCATTGTGTGGTTATAAATAGCACCCTAGTGAATGCTGTCGTCCAGTCTCTCCTGGGTGTGGTTTGAATGATCTCGGGATGCATGACTAAAATGGAATTACGATGGCAGATCGGAAACGCGCTTATGAACAAGTGATGGTTCACGTGAGTCGACTGTCAAGACCAGGTGGTGCACCGTGGGAAGTTGCCTTCCCTCCCATCACTTCTTTTTGTTTTTGAGACAAGGTCTTTCTCTGTCACCCAAGCTGGAGTGCAGTGGTGGTACCTTGACTCACTGCGACTTCCACCTCTCAGGCTCAGCGGTTCTCCCACCTCAGCCTCCTGAGTAGCTGGGATTTCAGGCGTGCACCACCACGCCCAGCTAGTTTTTGTATTTTTTGTAGAGACAGGGTTTCACCATATTGCCCAGGCTGGTCTTGAACTGCTGGACTCGAGTGATCCACCTGCCTCGGCCTCCCAAAGTGCTGGGATTACAGGCGTGAGCCACCGCGCCTGGCCTATTTTTGGTAATTTTAATAAAGAAGATAGTCTTAGCATTGCTGACTTCTGTTTCTTTCTCCACCTGCAGGAGATAGCTTATGCTTTTTCTGTCTTCATTCCATGTGAATCCTGCTTCACTCTTTTCCTAGATGATTCCCGAAATATTTACTAATGCTTTTTTTTTTTTTTTTTTGGAGGCAGGGTTTCGCTCTTGTCACCCAGGCTGGAGTGCAATGGCACGATCTCAGCTCACTGCAACCTCCGCTTCCTGGGTTTAAGTGATTCTTCTGCTTCAGCCTCCCAAATAGCGGGGATTGCAGGCGCCCACCAACACACCTGGATAATTTTTGTATTTTTAGTAGAGACAGGGTTTCACCATGATGGCCAGGCTGGTCTTGAACTCATGACCTCAGGTGATCTACCTGCCTCAGCTTCCCAAAGTGCTGGGATTACAGGCATGAGCCACTGTGCCAGGCCTACTGATGCTTTTTGGGAAGTGTTCACAACTCGGAGTCCTGGTCCCTGTGTCTGATCTGCAGATGCCTTCTACCCCGGCACTGGGGGACATATTTTTCCTGGGTTGAACATTGGGATCTTTATAAGCCTGATTATGTCCTTTCCCTCTAAGACTCAGTTGCTTTCAGGCTGGCAGGGTTACTCTGTGGGATATTCCAGGAAATGCCTGAGCTCCTTCTGGCTCCCCTAGGGTTCTGTTCTTATTAAACTTTTCTTCCTGGTCTTGCCAGTCCCTGGGGAACCCACTCACTATTTTATTTTACTGACGGGGGTATCCAGGGATGAAGTATGAAACTCAAAAGATAGAGTAGGTTGGCCAGGCATAGTGATTCATGCCTGTAGTCCCAGCTGTTTGGGAGGCTGAGACAGGAGGATCGCTTGAGCCCCGGAGTTCGATGCTTTCCTGAGCTGTGATTGAACCACTGCACTCCGGCCTGGGTGACAGAGGGAGACCCTGTCTCCAGAATAGACAAAAGATGCAGTGGGATCCACGTTGAGAAACCGTATGCTCACCCTGGGCTCCAGCACCCACTTCCCCTCCCTGGAGGCAGCCTGAGTTTTCTGTCCCCTGGTATTCTGCAGATACTCTCCACAGAAACAAGCAGATGCACATGTCAGCAGTTTTGCAAGTGTTGCTCTTTTTCCCCACCTTCTTTTGACACAGCTGGGGCAGTTTCCATCTCTGGTATAAGGTGCCATCTTATTCCATCTCTGGTGTAAGAGTGTGTTGCTGGATTTGAGTTGTTTTAAGCAGCACTGCAGGAATCCCCCATTGTGCTGCATCATTTTGCACACGTGTGTGTCTGTGGAAGACGTGGCCCAGTGGGGCCCCACCTTGCTGGGGGACAGGGATGTGTGTGTGATGGTGGTGCATGCTGTCCCCTTGCTACTGCAGGTGTCTGCCCCACCCCTTCACCCTGGAGGTTCCAGACAGCCCCTCTTCACCAGCGATTCCCCAACTCATCTCCAGCTCAGATCCCACCCCTGATCTCCAGACTCATGGCCCCATCTGCCTCCTGGGCTCCTTCCCCGGGATGTGCCTCAGGGGCCACTAAAGGAGCCAGGGCCTCCCACCTGCCCGGGTGCTCCTCCAGGGATCTTTGTTCCAGTGAGTGGTGCCACTACCTGCCCAACCTCATGGACCAGAACACTGCCCTGTCCCAATCACGTTCCCCTATGCACCACCATACCTACCCCTACAGTTCTTCCTGGCCTCATCCCTTCACCTCTGTCTCCATGGCCTTGGTCCCAGCTCAAGCCTCCTACTCTGCCACCTGGACCATCAGCCCAGCGTCCTCTTTGGCCTCCCAGCCCCCAGCACCCCCCTCAGTCCATCTCCCTAATGGAGGGCTTCCTGACACTAGAGCTGACCTCACTACTCCCCTGCTCACAGCCCTCCCTGTGGCCCCTCACCTCCCGCAGGATAAAGTCCCAACCCATCCTTCTGTGTCTCCTCCTCTCTGTCTCCACTCTCCTGACCCTAACTCAACTGTCATTCTCTGCCTTCTGGACCCTCATCCCAGCCTCGTGACTTCTGGTCTAAGATGTGAGAGCACCTGGCAAGGTAAATGCTCCAGGAGGGGTTGCTCCCTCCCATTTCCTGCCACCAGAAAATGTTATTGGCTCCGTGGCATTGAGAAAGCTTCCCTCTTCCCAGCCTAGGGTTTCATGTGGGCATTTAGGTGCTCCCAGTACATAGTTGCATGGCAAACAATCCTAAAATATGCAAGACTACATTTAGTATTTTGTAAAATTCTTTACTAACCCCAAATTGTCTATTGGAAACTATAGGCTCCTTTTTTTTGGTGGGTGGGGGGCAGGTGTGTTTGTGGGATGGAGTTTCACTTGTCACCCAGGCTGGAGTGCAGTGGCTCAATTTTGGCTCACTGCAACCTCCACCTCCCAGGTTCAAGCAATTCTCTTGCCTCAGCCTCCTGAGTAGCTGGGATTACAGCGGTGTGCCACCACACCCAGCCAATTTTTGTATTTTTAGTAGAGACCGGGTTTCACCATGTTGGCCAGGCTGGTCTTGAACTCCTGAGCTCAAGCGATCCACCTGCCTCAGTCTCCTAAAGTGTTGGGATTACAGGTGTGAGCCACCGCCCCTGACCTCTGTAGGCTTCTTTAACCCATCAGAGAGACTCCTTGGTAAGGATTAGGGGCTAGTTACTGGTGCCTCTTCAGCTGTCAGTCCATCCTCCTTTGTTTGTACCCACCTTCCAGTCAGCAAGGCACAACAATGTTGTTACAAAGGAAACAAACTCAATTTGGCCCATTTTCTGGAAATGCAGTCTCCCAAACAGGTTTGTGTGAACCAATATTCCATTTTCCTTTGTTTCCCATGTGCAGTCCCAGTTGCATTTCCATGGGAGCCGATCCACCCACTCATAGAATGACTTGAAAATGTGTGAAGTTCAGAAGTTTCATACCAAGAAGTTTGCTGAGTATGATGTTTATATATTGATTAGGAGTAAAAATGTTCATTTTTACAAAATATTACAACTTCTCCCTCTCCCCTCTTTCCACCCAGTATCCACTGTTCCTCCCCCAGGCATTCTGGTCACTGTTCCTTTTTGTTGGGATCATTCTTGGTGTCTCATACAGCTGGGTTGCAGCTCCGTTCTTTGCCAGGAGGTGGTGATAGAGGATTCCACGCACTCAGAATGTCTCAGGCCGGCGCCTGTGGCTTTTCTCAATGGAGGGAAGTGTCCTGCAGGGGGCGCTGTTGGTCCTTCAGGCAAGGTCGGGTTCCCTGGAAGTCTCTGTCTTAGCAGTTGCTGGTCTTCAGAAACATTGGGCACCGATTTTCTCATCTCTGAAATGGAATTCAAGTGAGGTCCCCTCAGTGCTGAGGTGCTTCATGTTGTCAGAGGAGGAATTGGGGAGGGAGCAGAATGGAGCAGAAAGGCGTCATCCCCTGCTCACTGAGCTCAGATAGGAGGCCAGGGATCAGCAGATTCAGGAGCCCATTCCTGGCCAACCCCAGGGGACCCACCCAGTCCTGTCCCTGCTCCTTACATGCTGTGTGTCTTTAGGCAAGTTGCTTCCTGTCTCTGAGTATCTTCTTTGTTTCCGCCTTCCTGGGCCTAGGGCAGGCCTGATTCCTCCAGGCAGTGTCCAGAGTTCCGGACAGATGGAAAAGAAAGAGAGAATAGGTGTCACAAAGGTCCATCCACTCCTGGGCCTCAGGCTTGGGGGCCCTGCTCAGGGCTAGCCTGTTTGGGTCTCAGTATGAACTCCTGCCTCCTGCTCAGGACCTGGGAGCAGGCAAGGCAGGAACAGGAGAGGGAGGCAAAGGCCCACCAGGCAGGGATGCAGGGGCCACCTGGAGACGGAGGAGATGGGCTCCTGGGAGGGAGGCCAGTGGGAGTGAGAGCTCAGAGGAGAGAGAGGGAGAGAGAGCCAGGAGAGGAGACAGGTCCAGAGAGGAGGGAAAGGAAAGGACAGGGCAGAGACAGAGGAACAAGAGAGAGGGAAGGAAGAGAGACCCAAGGGGGAGAGACAGGGAAGGAAGAGGGAGGTGAGCAGAGGAAGAGGCAGATTCAGAGGAGAGAAAAGAGGTGGAAATCAAACAGGAGAAAGGGGGAGGAAAGGAGGGAGGAGAGAGTGCAGGAAAAAAGCAGGAGGAAAGAGCCAGACGCGGTGGCTCACGCCTGTAATCCCAGCACTTTGGGAGGCCGAGGCAGGCAGATCACGAGGTCAGGAGATCGAGACCATCCTGGCTAACATGGTGAAAACCTGTCTCTACTAAAAATACAAAAAAACAAAAAAACAAAAAAAAAAAAACAAAAACTGGGCGTAGTGGCGGGCGCCTGTAGTCCCAGCTACTCGGGAGGCTGAGGCAGGAGAATGGTGTGAACCCGGGAGGCAGAGCTTGCAGTGAGCCGAGATCGTGCCGCTGCACTCCAGCCTGGGCGACAGAGTGAGACTCCGTCTCAAAAAAATAAAAAAAGAAAGAAAGGATGGCCAAAGCCGGGGGGGAGAGACGAAGAGGGAGAAAGAAGGAAACAGAGTAGGGGGTCAGAAGTGGAAAGAGAAGAAAAAAACAAGGGCAAAGGAAGATGAGGGGGTGAAAAAAGGGACAGGAAGGAAGAGAGGGAGAGGATGAGTGCCATGGCTGGTGAGCTCGGAGAAGAGGGAGGCAGAGAAACTGGTGAAGGAGGGAGCGTCCTAGGGAGAAGCGGGTAGGGGAGAGGGGCCGACTGCCCAGGGAGAGGGAGGGATGGAGGAGCGGGGAGCTCCAGCCAGAGAAGAAGAAAGAGAGAAAGGAGAGAGCCAGGAACTGGGAAGGAAAAGAGAGCTAGGAGACCGTGAGACGGAAAGAGAAGAGGGTGTAGAGAGAGGAATAGTGGCTGGGAGGAGAGAAAGGGGATGGAGAGAGGAGGAGGGAGGAGCACAGAGGGAGAGGAGAGGAAACGGCCAGAGAATCTGCTAGAAGGGAGAGAAGAGAGAGAAGAGCCAGACGGGGAGACCAGAAGTGAGAAAAAGGAGGGTGGCCGCAGAGAGGACAACGAGGAAAAGAGAACAGGAAGAGGGGAAAAGAGAACAGGAAGAGGGGAAAAGAGAAGAAATGGGAGAGGGAAGAAGGGTGGGAGAGAAAACGGAACAGAGAGGGGGCAGAGACAGCGGACTGGACCGAGAGGGAGACGGAGCGGTGCGGAGGGGGAGACAGAAAGAGGGAGGGAAGGAGGGTAGGAGAGGGCTGGAGATAGGGGAAAAGAGAAAAGGAGGGTAGGAGAGGGCTGGAGAGAGGAGGGAAGTTAAGAAGGGAAGGAGAGAGACAGACATTAGGGAAGAAGGAAAGGAGAAAGGAAAAAATACAAAAAAGGGCAGAGAGAAAAGAACAGGCCGGGCATGGTGCCTCGCACCTGTGGTCCCAGCACTTTGAGAGGCTGAGGCAGGAGGATCACTGGAGCCTGGGAGGTGGAGGCTGCACTACTGCACTCCAGCGGGTGAGTGAGCTAGAAAAAAAGAGCAGAAAGGAAAGAAGAGGTGCATGAGTGTGGAAGAGCAATATGGAGAGAAAGAAGGGAGAGAGGATTGGAAGTAGTAGGGGACAGAGGACCATACCGCTCCAGCTGAGGAGGGGGCACCCCTAAGACAGCGTCAGCCCAGAGACTGGGACAGGAAGCAGGAATGTGAAGCAGAGGTTAGGAGCCAGTGCGAGGCAGGGAGAGGGCCAGGTAGCTGGGAGGCAGGGGTGTCGTGGGCACAGCCCAGGCTACTGCAGGGACAGGCTGCCAGACCCGGTGGGTCCAGGTTGGGAACTCGGCCATGCAGCAGAAACGTTCCCTCACAGAGACATTCCCTGCCTCAACAGGGCGCGGCCACCCTGGGGCCATCTCTGTGACCCAGGGAGAGAAAGGACAACGAATGGGACTAGACAAGGATGGGGAGTAATGGAGCAGCTGTGGAAGGTGCGGCAGAGAAGGGCCCAGGAGAAAGGAGGAAGGGAAGGAGCTGGGAGGGCGGGAGAACAGGAGACAGAATAGGACAGAGACAGCTGCCCGGAAGGATGGGAGAACAGAAAGGGAGGAAACGCCGAGCACTGACCTGGGGGATGAGAGTAAAGAGAAGTGAAGAGGGATTGGAAGGGAACTGGAGAATGAGAGAAGCAAAGGCGGGGTGCGTGTAGGAGGGCGGGAGAGCCAATGACAAGACAGAAAAGGCACAGAAAGCAAAGCAAGACTGGACTCCTCATCCGGTAACACTGCGTCAGGTCATCGCTCTCCCACCCTGCCCCCACCCCCATAACTGAAAACAAGTAGGAACCTAGATAAAATATTCTTAACCATTTTTTTTTGAGACGGAATCTTGCTGTGTTGCCCAGGCTAGAGTGCAGTGGCGCGATCTCGGCTCACTGCAAACTCCGCCTCCCGGGTTTAAGTGATTCTGCTGCCTCAGCCTCCCGAGTAGCTGGGATTACAGGGGCCTGCCATCACGCCTGCTAATTTTTGTATTTTTTAGTAGAGACGGGGTTTCACCATTTTGGCTAGGCTGGTCTCGAACTCCTGACCTCATGATCCGCCCACCTCGGCCTCCCAAAGTGCTGGGATTACAGGCGTTGAGCCACCGTGGCCGGCCGTTAAAAGCATCAAGCTACATACAAGACCATAAGGAAGCTGTGGGTCAACGCGGAGGGACGTGGGAACCCATCCCGGTGAAGCGGCAGCCTCACGTCCTTTCTCCCAGGGATCTGTTGGTCGGAGACATCTGGACTTTCATGTGGACAGCCTGGGTGACAGGGGGACCCAGGGCCCTCACCTGGGCTACCTGGGGTGGGTAGACCCTCCACTGTGCCAAGGTGCAGCCTGGGCTCAGAGGAACATGCCCTCCGCCTAGTCCCTGACATCCTTTTTACATCCAACACGCAGAGCAGGGGCGCGAGCGAGCAGGCAAGCAGGGAAGGGAAAGACAATGAGCAAGAGCCAGCGAGACGGTGGGGCGGATGGCAGAGGCTTCGCTGCTGGAAAATCAGACGCAGACTACGAAACGCCTGTGCTCGCTATGTTAATAATAAAAGGCGAAAAACCAGGCTCATTGATACACTGATATTAACCAGAACAGAGTACTGTGGGAGACAGGTGAGGAAGAAAGCAGAAGAGGGAAGGCTAAGTTTCCTGCCGTCCACTTTGTGACCTCCTGCATGATGGCGCGTCCTTCCAAGTCAGGGGGTAACGTCCCTGTGGCCCAGATAACGAGCTGCAGACGGACGGGAATGTACAACTGTGGAGACATGCGAGCTTATGGTCCCAGGACCTGGCAGGACATGAAACGAGTTTCTTAAAGGGTGAGACAGATTGCAGGACCAGTCGTCCCGATCGTCCAAGGCAGGATAAAAATATCCCAGCACGCGGAGGAGCCCTCCCTGCCCAGTCTCCTCCGAGGGGCCTCGGGGCCTCTGCAGCTGCAGCTGTTGCAGTCATCAAGAAGACGGGGATGCGGGAGGGGGACAGGGACCGGGAGGCGAGGGGATGGCGGGAGTCGGGGGTGGGGTTGGGCGGGGTGGGGAGGGGTGGGGAGAAGGCTGTCAGCACCAGGCTCAGACGAGCCGGTGGGAGCAGAGACGAGGAGAGGGAAGGGTCAAGGACAATGACTGGCAGAGAAACTGGAAAGGAAGGAGCGGGCATGGAGAGGCGGAGCTGGGAAGGACTTGGGGGACCAGAGGCGAGGGGAGAGAGAGCTTGTGGGGTGAGGGAGAAAACAGAGAGGAAAGAGCGAGGAGAACAAAATACCAAGAAGGTCAGGAAAGAGCCAGTGAAGGTGAGGATGGAAAGGAAACAGGAGAGCCCCATGGAGTGGAGGATGGGAGAAATAGAGTGTGTGTCAGAGACAGAGAGAGGGAGAGAGAGATGGCGAGAGACAAGGAGAGAGAAAGAGACAGAGACATTGAGAGAAACAGAGATAGCGAGAGAGTGAGAGAAAGACAGGGAGACAGCAAGAGGGAGACCGAGAGAGAAAGAGTGAGAGACAGAGAGAGAGAAAGAGTGAGAGACAGACAGCGAGAGACAGACAGCGAGAGAGAGACAATGAGACAAAGCAAGAGACAGAGAGAGACAGTGAGAGAAACAGAGACAAAATGATGGCAAGAGAGAGCGAGCGAGACAGCGAGAGACACAGACTGATGGCAAGAGAGAGCGAGCGAGGCAGAGCGAGAGACACAGAGACTGATGGCAAGAGAGAGCGAGCGAGGCAGAGCGAGAGACACAGAGACTGATGGCAAGAGAGAGCGAGCGAGGCAGAGCGAGAGAGACAGAGACAGCAAGAGATGGGAGAGACGGAGAGAGAGAGACAGAGACAGCAAGAGATGGGAGAGACGGAGAGAGAGAGACAGAGACAGCAAGAGATGGGAGAGACGGAGAGAGAGAGACAGAGACAGCAAGAGATGGGAGAGACGGAGAGAGAGAGAGAGACAGCAAGAGATGGGAGAGACGGAGAGAGAGAGACAGAGACAGCAAGAGATGGGAGAGACGGAGAGAGAGAGAGAGACAGAGACTGAGAAAATGAGACAGAGACAGCAAGAGATGGGAGAGACGGAGAGAGAGAGACAGAGACAGCAAGAGATGGGAGAGACGGAGAGAGAGAGAGACAGAGACAGCAAGAGATGGGAGAGACGGAGAGAGAGAGACAGAGACAGCAAGAGATGGGAGAGACGGAGAGAGAGAGAGACAGAGACAGCAAGAGATGGGAGAGACGGAGAGAGAGAGAGACAGCAAGAGATGGGAGAGACGGAGAGAGAGAGAGAGACAGCAAGAGATGGGAGAGACGGAGAGAGAGACAGAGACAGCAAGAGATGGGAGAGACGGAGAGAGAGAGAGAGACAGCAAGAGATGGGAGAGACGGAGAGAGAGAGACAGAGACAGCAAGAGATGGGAGAGACGGAGAGAGAGAGAGACAGAGACTGAGAAAATGAGACAGAGACAGCAAGAGATGGGAGAGACGGAGAGAGAGAGAGACAGAGACAGCAAGAGATGGGAGAGACGGAGAGAGAGAGACAGAGACAGCAAGAGATGGGAGAGATGGAGAGAGAGAGAGAGAGACAGCAAGAGATGGGAGAGACGGAGAGAGAGAGACAGAGACAGCAAGAGATGGGAGAGACGGAGAGAGAGAGACAGAGACAGCAAGAGATGGGAGAGACGGAGAGAGAGAGAGACAGAGACAGCAAGAGATGGGAGAGACGGAGAGAGAGAGACAGAGACAGCAAGAGATGGGAGAGACGGAGAGAGAGAGAGACAGAGACAGCAAGAGATGGGAGAGACGGAGAGAGAGAGACAGAGACAGCAAGAGATGGGAGAGACGGAGAGAGAGAGACAGAGACAGCAAGAGATGGGAGAGACGGAGAGAGAGAGAGACAGAGACAGCAAGAGATGGGAGAGACGGAGAGAGAGAGAGAGAGACAGCAAGAGATGGGAGAGACGGAGAGAGAGAGACAGAGACAGCAAGAGATGGGAGAGACGGAGAGAGAGAGAGAAGCCACCAGGAGCATGCGGAGGGAGCCAGGTGGAACTCACTGAAGGCGCAGGGAGAGGAAGGGGAGGCAGGAGGGAGAGGAAAGAGGAGAGGTAAATCCAAGGGACAGAAACTGGAGGCAAAGGAGGCGGAGGAGGGAGGCAGACCAAGGACACAGGCCCCACCCGCAGTGCTGCCCCTTGTTCCCGGCCCCCTTGTCTCCTGACACAGTCCAGCCCTGTGGACGTGCACAGTGAGACCGGGGCCCCATCAGCGCCTCTTCTGGGGGTCGGGTACAGATGATGAGGAAATGACAGGGCGGGGATGTGAGGGAGGACCCAGCGCAGGGGAAGGAGAGAGGACAGAGGACAGTGGGGGTTGGCAGTCTGGAGGACAAGGGAGAAGATTCCAGAAAGGCTGAGAGACACAAGGTGGACAATCAGGAAAAGGTGGGGCCGGGTGGAAGCGTGTGGAGGACTGGCATATCGCCCAAGGGAGGAGCAGCGTATGCGAGACCTAGACAGGAGGAAACACTGAGGATCCAGCCAAAGAGAGGACACGCAGGGACAGGAACAGCCTGTGTGTGTGTGTGTTATGGAGAGAGGGGAGGAGGAGGGGGAAAGAGGAGGAGGGAGAGGAAGGAGGAGGAGGAGAAGGAAGGAGGAGGAAGAGGAAAGAGGAGGAAGAGGGAGGAGGAGGGAGGAGGAAGAGGGAGGAGGAGGGAGGAGGAAAAGGAAAGAGGGCGAGGAGGAGGAAAGGAGGAAGGAGGAGGGAGTAAGAGGAAGGAGAAGGAAAGATGGAGGAGGAAAGAGGAGGAGGTGAAGGGAGTAAGAGGGAGGAGGAGGAAGGAGGAAAGGGGGAGGGAGGAGGAGGAAGAGGAGGAGAAAGGAGAGGGAGGAAGGAGGAGGTTAAGGGAGTAAGAGGGAGGAGGAGGAAGGAGGAAAGGGGGAGGGAGGAGGAGGAAGAGGAGGAGAAAGGAGAGGGAGGAAGGAGGAGGAGAAGGGAGGAAGGAGGAGGCGGAAGAGGAGGAGAAAGGAGGAGAGAGGAAGGAGGAGGAGGAGGAAGAGGAAGGAGGAGAAGGGAGGATGGGGAAGAGGAGGAGAAAGGAGGAGGAGAGGGAGGAAAGAGGAAGGAGGAGGAAAGAGGAGGAGGAGGGAGGAGGAGGAGAGTAAGAGGGAGAAGGAGGGAGGAGGAGGAAGAAAGGAAGAAAGGAAGGAGGGGAAGAGGAGGAGAGGGAGGAAGGAGGAGGAAAGAGGAGAGGGAGGAGGAAGGAGGAAGAAGGAGGAGGAAAGAGGAGAGGGAGGAGGAAGGAGGAAGAAGGAGGAGGAAAGAGGAGGAAGAGGGAGGAGGAGGAAGAAGGAAGAGGATGAAAGAGGAGGGAGGAGGAGGAAGGAGGAGAGGGAAAGAGGAGAAGGAAGGACCTGGAGGAAGGGGCAGGAGGAGGAAAGACAGGGAGGAGGAAAGGAGGAGAGAGGAGGAAGGAGGAGGAGAGGAGGAGGAAGGAGGAGGGGGAAGAGGAGAAGGAAGGAGATGGAGGAGGAAGGAGGAGGGGGAGGAGAAAGGAGGAAAAGGAAGGAGAAGGGGGAAAGAGGAGGAGGAAGGAGGTGGGGGAAGGAGGAAGAAAGAGGAAGAAGAAGGGGGGAGGAAGGAGGAGGAAGAGGAGGGAGGAGGAGGGAGGAGGAAGGAGGAGGATGGAGGAGGAGGGGTAGTTTCAGGAAGAATAATGAAAAGAAAGAAGAGGTGATCAAGAAGGTGGGAGTGAAGGACGCTTGCTGGCATGTAGTGGGAGGGAAATTAGTGTATGGAGGAAAGTGTGTGGCAAAGAGAAGTTGGGGCTGGGCGCAGTAATCACGCCTGCAATCCCAGCATTTTGGGAGGCCGAGGCAGGTGGATCATTTGAGGTCAGGAGTTCGAGACCAGCCTGGCCAACATAGCAAGACCCCATTTCTACTAAAAATACAAAAATTAGCGAGGCATGGTGGCGGGTGCCTATAATCCCAGCACTTTGGGAGGCTGAGGCAGGAGAATCACTTGCACCGGGGAGGTGGAAGTTGCAGTGAGCCGAGATCGCTCCATTGCACTGCAGCCTGGGCAACCGAGTGAGTCCCCATCTCAAAAAAAAAAAAAAAAAAAAGGAATTTGGGGGCATGCAGAGACAGGAACAGTGGGAGAAGGGGTGGGGGGAGAGATTCAGAGAATGGGAGAGAGGAGAGGGCGAGAGACAGAGGAAGGGGGTCCCAGAGGAGAGGTAGGAGAAACGGGGAGGGGCAAATCCTCTTTCCCACCCGAGCCTCAGTTTCCTCATCTGCTCCCTCAGGTGGTGAGGAGTCCAGGGACCACCCGCCAAGTGTCTGCAGGGCAGAGAGGCCTGAGGAGGGGAGAAGGAGGTGGAGGAAGGAGGCTCGGGCTTGAATCCAGTGTGGTGACTGGCGGCAGAAGCATCCCCTCTGTGGGCACGGGCTGCCTCTCAGGCTCAGATTCTAGAGTGTTCCTTCCTAGAGTCCCTCCAGGCCTCCTTCAGCTTCCCCCACCCCAACCTGACCTGGGAGGGAGTGGCCATTGTCATCCACATATTTTTTCCAAGGGAGAAGTCAGGCTGCAGCCCACATCCTCCTTCCTCCTCCTCTTTGCTGCAGCCCCGCGGGGTGTAGCTGGCCGCCCCTTCTAGGGCTGTGGCGGCTGAGACTCCTGGGGGAAACCTAAACCCCTTCCATGTGGAAGGTTTGGAGCTTCCACCGCTGAGAAGGAAGAAAAAGGGAGTCGGTGGAGTGGAAGGGGCAGAGGGAAAGGAGGGTCTAAAGAGAGTCTCCTGGTACACAGTCGGCGCTCAATTGGTGCCCTTCCCCTTTCCTAGGGGAGAGCACAGAGAGCAGGAAGGCAGAGAGAGAAAGGGAAAGGGGGAATCGAGGGTGAGAAGGGGAGGCCGTATCTATAAAAAGCCTGGCACACAGTCGGTGCTCAATAACTGCCCATTCCCTTCAGGACCACATGAAAAAGGACAAGAAACTCCCGCAGAGGAAAAGCAGAAGGAGAGGCAGCCTAAAGAGAGGGACATGGGGCCAGGCGCGGTGGCTCACGTGCCTGTGTAATCCCAGCACTTTGGGAGGCCTAGGCGGGCAGATTGCCTGAGCTCAGGAGTTCGAGACCAGCCTGGGCAACACGGTGAAACCCCGTCTCTACTAAAATACAAAAAATTAGCCGAGCATGTTGGTGGGTGCCTGTAATACCAGCTACTCGGGAGGCTGAGACAGGAGAATCGCTTGAACCCGGGAGGCGGAGGTTGCAGTGAGCTCAGATTGCCCCACTGCACTCCAGCCTGGGCGACAGAGCAAGACTCCATCTCAAAAAAAAAAAAAAAAAGAGGCACTGGTGGAAAGTGTGAAGCAGACCAGTAGGTGTTTGTTAAGTGTTATTTCTTTTCCCCAAGAGACAGGAGAAAGTAAAGAAGAAGTGAGGAGAGGAGGAGGAGGAGGAGGAAGAGGAGAAGGAGAAGAGGAAGAAGAGAGGAGGAGGAGGAGGAGGAAACTCCAGCAGAGAGAATAGAAGAGACTGTTGTGTGCGAAGGAGACAATATATGTAAAGTGACTAATACACAGTGCCTAATAAATGCCCATTCTCCTCCCTGGAAGCAAGCACAGAGAAAGCAGCCAGGAGGAAGGGAGCAAGCAGAGAGAAGGAGAAAAGGAGAGAAGGGAGAACAGAGCCTGTGAGGCAAGCAGACAGTGTAGATGAAGGGGCAGCATACAGCAGGCACTCAATACATGCCTATTTCCTCCCTCAGGAAAGAGCTGGCAGGGCAGAGAGGAGGGGGAGAAGCTGGAGAAGAGAAGGAGGCAGGGAGAAGAGAGGAAATGAGAACAAGTGCGCTGGTGAGGTGGGCACACAGGAGACACTCAATAAATGCACATTGTCTTCCTTGGAGGAGCAAGAGAACAAGACAGAAACGAAGGCACAGACAGGAACGAGAGGAAAAGGTGTTGGCCCAGGAGGCCTCCGTGGGGGCGGAGGAGCAGAGGGAGGAGGGATCAGTGAGAGGAGTGTGGCAGAGGAGAGGATACGCAGGGAGGGGGCATTGCAGCTAAACCATGGGGCACACAGGAGGCACTCAATAAACACCTGTACCCTTCCCCAGAAAAGGACCCGGAGAACAGCAAGGGGATAAGCTGGCAGAGCAAGAGGGGCAGCAAGAAAGAGGTAAGAGGAGATGAGGGATGTTAATTGCCTGGCATACAGTAGGTGCCCCATAATTGCTTTTTTTTTGTCCCCAAGAAAGAGCCAATGGAACAGAAAGAGGTTAGAGATAAGGGAAGAAGGTGAAGTGAAGGGTTAGGGGAGAATAAGAAAACTGTCTGGCACACAACAGGTGCTCAATAAATGCCCATTTTCTTCCCTGGCAGACAGCAGAAAGAAGCAGAGACTGGTGGAGTCAGTGGAGACTGAAGGGCAGGAGGAGAGTAGAGAAAGGACATAATTGCTTGCATACCAGAAGTGCTCAATAAATGTAGTCCTTGCCTTGGAAGAGGGCAGAGAGCTCAGAAACACAAGGAGACGACAGAAGAGGGACCGAGGAGGAAGAGAGTGAGGACAGAGGTATGTAAGGTGTTTAGTACACAGTAAGTGCTCAAAATGTGTCCGCTCCCTCTGCCAGGAGAGAGCAGAAAGTCAGAAAGGAGAGGAAACCAATAGAGAGGAAAGAAAGGGGCCAGGCGCCGTGGCTCATGTCTGTAATCCTAGCACTTTGAGAGGCAGAGGTGGGAGGATCGCTTGAACCCAAGAGTTTAAGACCAGCCTGGCCAACGTAGAGAGACCCTGTCTCTACAAAAAATACAAAAATTAGGCTGGGTGTGGTGGCTCACTCCTGTAATCCCAGCACTTTGGGAGCCAAGGTGGGTGGCTCACCTGAGGTCAGGAGTTGAAGACCAGCCTGACCAACATGGTGAAATCCCGTCTCTACTAAAAATACTTAAAAATTATCCAGGCGTGGTGGTGGGTGCCTGTAATCCCAGCTACTCAGGAGGCAGAGGCAGGAGAATCGCTTGAACCCAGGAGTTGGAGGTTGCAGTGAGCCGAGATCACGTCATTGCACTCCAGCCTGGGCGGCAAGAGCAAAACTCCATCTCAAATAATAATAATAATAATACAAAAATTATCCAGGCATGGTGGTGCGTGGAGTTCCAGCTACTTGGGAGGCTGGGGTGGGAGGATCACTTGAGCCCAGGAAGTCGAGGCTGCAGTAAGCTGCAGTTGTATGCGCTCCAACCTGGGCGACAGAGTGAGACCCTGTCCCAGAAAGAAAAAAAGAAAGAAAGGAATGGGGGTGGGGGGAGGAAAGAATGTAGTGAGAGAGGAGCCACATTCCTCAACTCCTCGGCGCATAGTAGATGCTCAGTAGATGCCCGTTTCCTTCCCAGGAGAGACCAAGCAAATCAGAAAGAGAAAGGAACTGGGGCAGAAGGGACAGGAAAGCAAGAAGGATGGAAAGTGCAGACACGGTTAGGGGAATTGCCTGCCAAGCATCAGGTGCTTAATAATTGCCCATTTCTTCCATGGAAGGAGCCAGAGGCACAGGAGGAACAAGTAGAGGGCGCCGAGGATGGCACACCCGAGGCGGGAGGCGGGGTGTGTGAGGAGAGGCGAGGAGGTATTTTGGGTGCATACAGCAGGTACTCCATAAATGCCTGTCCCCTTCCCCAGGCAGAGCAGAGAAAGCAGGCTGGGAGTAGGTGGAGACCCCAGGAAGGGAGGCCCGGGGAGAAGGAGAGTCTGAGGATGGAGGCTGTGGGCCAGGCCCGCAGGAGGTGCACCTTCCCCAACCCAGCAGCTGCTGTGGCCACCGTCCCCTGTGGTCCAGCCCACAGGCCTCCCCAGCTGGCCGGCTCCTCCGGAGCCCTGACAAGGGCCCATTGTCCTGGGCCTGGCACCGCCTGGCCTGGCCTGGCCGGGAGGGGGAGGGGAGGCTGCCCAGCCCTGCCCGGCTCTTGTCCCCTGTGTCTGTTTGTGTGTATTGGAGTTGGGGGGCGCTGTCTGATCTCTCTGTCTCTGTCTCCCCGTCTCTCATGTGCTGTGTCTCCGTGACCTGCCGTCTCTCTCATTTCTGAGCTTATGGCCCCCATCTTGTCTCTGTCTCGCTCTGTCTCTTTCTCTGTCTCTCTCCGTGCCTGTCTCTGGTTCTCTCTCTGCATCCATCTCTGTCTCTGGGAGGGAGGAGCCCCCACCCCCAGCTCCAGAATTCCCACCCCCTACACCCAGGATCAGGGCTGGGGGCCGAGCTGAGAGGCAGAGGAGTGAGGAAGGAAAGAAGGAGGCGCAGAAGGGAGAGAGGTGAGGACAGAAACAGCTTTATTCAGCAGGGACCGCAGAGGCCCTGGAGGGCTTTGTCCAGGGAGCTGGGGAGAGAGGAGGAGTCGGAGAGGAGAGACAGACAGAGACAGAGAGAAGTGGGGGGAGAGACAGAAGCAGAGAGAAGTGGGGGAGAGACAGAGACAGAGAGAAATGGGGGGAGAGACAGAGACAGAGAGAAATGGGGGGAGAGACAGAGACAGAGAGAAATGGGGGGAGAGACAGAGACAGAGAGAAATGGGGGGAGAGACAGGCAGAGAGAAATGGGGGGAGAGACAGAGACAGAGAGAAATGGGGGGAGAGACAGAGGCAGAGAGAAGTGGGGGGAGAGACAGAGGCAGAGAGAAGTGGGGGGAGAGACAGAGACAGAGAGAAATGGGGGGAGAGACAGAGACAGAGAGAAATGGGGGGAGAGACAGAGACAGAGAGAAATGGGGGGACAGACAGAGACAGAAATGGGGGGAGAGACAGGCAGAGAGAAATGGGGGGAGAGACAGAGACAGAGAGAAATGGGGGGAGAGACAGAGGCAGAGAGAAGTGGGGGGAGAGACAGAGGCAGAGAGAAGTGGGGGAGAGACAGAGACAGAAATGGGGGGAGAGACAGGCAGAGAGAAGTGGGGGGAGAGACAGAGGCAGAGAGAAGTGGGGGAGAGACAGAGATAGAAGTGGGGGAGAGGCAGAGACAGAGAGAAATGAGGACAGAGAAAGAGAAGTGGAGGAGAGACAGAGAGAAGTGGGGGAGAGGCAGAGATAGAAGTGGGGGAGAGGCAGAGACAGAGAGAAATGAGGACAGAGAAAGAGAAGTGGAGGAGAGACAGAGAGAAGTGGGGGAGAGGCAGAGACAGAGAAGTGGGGGAGAGACAGAGATAGAAGTGGGGGAGGCAGAGACAGAGAAGTGGGGGAGAGACAGAAAGAGAAATGGGGGACAGACAGAAAGAAATGGGGGAGAGACAGAGAGAAGTGGGGGAGAGACAGAGAGAGAAATGGAGAGACAGAGATAGAAGTGGGGGAGAAACAGAGACAGAAAAGTGCGGGAGAGTCAGAGAAGTGGGGGAGAGGCAGAGATAGAAATGAGATGAGAGATAGAGACAGAGAAGTGGGGGAGAAGCAGAGAAAGAAGTGGGGGAGAGGCAGAGACAGAAGATGGGGGAGAGACAGAGATAGAGAGAAGGAGACACAGAGAAAGAGACACAGAGATACAAAGGCAGGGAGAGACAGACAGAGATGGGGAGAAAAGGGAGAGTAAGAAAGAGAAACGGGGTGCTGAGGGAGACTGAGAGAAAGTTGGGGGGAGGAGGCAGAGACATAGAGAAGAGGTGAGAGGAAGAGACAGATGAGACAGATGGAGAGACAGAGAGAAACAGATGGGGAAGGAGGAGAGATGGAGAGAACGACAGGGAGAATGAGAGAGAGACAGTGAGAGAGGAAGGGAGATGAGGCAGGAGAGAAGGAGATAAAGAGAACTGGGGAGAGGGACACAGAAAGATGGATGGGGAGAGAGACAGAGACAGGGAGAAAGAGAAGGAGAGAGAGACGGAGAGAGAGAGGAGAGAGGGAGACAGCAGGAGAGAGAGGGAGAAAGAGAGAGATGGGGAGAGAGGGAGATGGAGAGAGAGAGGGAGAGAGAGACAGAGAGAGACAGGGAGAGAGAGATGGAGAGAGAGAGAGAGAGAAAGACAGAGGGAGGCAGAGGGAGAGAGAGACACACAGAGGGAGAGAGAGACAGAGGGAGAGAGAGACAGAGGGAGACAGGGAGAGAGAAAGACAGAGAGAGAGAGACAGAGGGAGGCAGAGGGAGAGAGAGACACACAGAGGGAGAGAGAGACAGAGGGAGAGAGAGACAGAGGGAGAGAGGGAGAAAGAGAGAGGGAGAGAGAGACAGAGGGAGAGAGAGACAGAGGGAGAGAGAGACAGACGGAGATGGAGAGAGAGACAGGGAGAGAGAGACGGAGAGAGAGACAGAGGGAGAGAGAGACAGGGAGAGAGGGAGAGAGACAGAGGGAGAGAGAGACAGAGGGAGAGAGAGACAGAGGGAGACAGCGGGAGAAGACGCGCGGAGCCTTGCGGCAGGAGGTCGAGGAAGGAACAGCCCCTCTCACCTGGCGTCGGTGGCAGCTGAACCCTGGGCCCGACCGTGCGATTTAAGGGGTGCCCTGGGGGTGAGACCGCCCCCCCACCCAACTGCCTTATCTGGCCAGACCCAGCTCTGTGAGCTAAATCGGGCAGCAGCTGTCACCACCAGGGGGTGCGGGACAGCTGTCTCCCTCCCTCCGCACCTGCCCTGCACCTGCCTCGTGACCGCAGCCCCTCCCTCTCCCCTTCTGCAGCCGGGGGGTGTGGAGAGGCCGCTGGCATCTGCACGGGGTGCCCCAGCCCCCTCAGCTCTGGGACGGGCCTGGCTGGGTGCCCTGGGGCAAGCGGCAGCCCTCTGAGTCCTGAGGCGCTCCCCTGGGAAGAGCGGTCCCAGCGGATGGGGGCACAGGCGCTCTGCACTGTGAGGGGCAGACAGTAAGTGCTTAGTTGATGGGATGACCTGGTCTGCCGTGCCTGCTCTCACCTGCCAGAATGTGGGGGTTGGGGCAGGAGGGAGTGGGAGCAGGAGGAGGTCAGCCGGCCCCTCTCCCCCCACCCCCGGCACCCCCAGCTCCTCCTCCCTGGGCTCCTCGCTCCGGACCTTATTTGGCCATAGCCCAGGACGCACCTGGGGGCCACAGCCCCGCCTGCCACTCAGGCCCAAGAATAGCAACACTCAGGCCCCCGCCAGTCTGTCTGGGACCTGCGATGGGACAGGCGACAGGCACAGGGTGGCAGGGAGGGGCCCAGGGGCACCGAGAGAAGGGGAGAGACGCAGACAGAGGGGAGAGACAGCGAGTTGAGGAGAGACCGAGAGACCGTGGGAGAGACCGAGAGACAGGGTCAAAGAGACAGAGAGGGGTGGAGAGAAATGCCCAGCAAGAGAGATAGAGAAGGGAGGCTGAGACAGGCGAAGCGAGAGACAGAGGGAGACACAGAGACAGAGGGGGCTTAGCCAGGGGCCCGGAGCCAGACACCCAGACGGGGCAGAGAGCGAGACCCACACCAGCAGAGGCACGGGGAGCCTGGCGGGCGGGCAGGAGGTGCAGAGGTCTGGGTGGGATGGGGCCAGAGCCCTCCGGGAGTCAGGGTGTCTGCATCCCCCAGCAGCTTCCCCTCTGGTGCTGTCTGGCTTTTAACTTTACGACCTGCCCTTTGACCTTGGGAAAACTTGCAAACCAGAACCTGGTCCATGCGCAGCCAGGGCTTTTGTGAGCGAGTCCTGCGGGGCATCAGCTCCACCTTGCCTTGGGTGTCATGGGCAGCTCGTGGGCTGCCTGGATGAACTGCCTGCCTGGGGCACGGGCCTGTAGCTCCAGGAGGGGACACACCCCAAGCCGGGGACCCCTTGCCTCCCTGTGCCTGAGTCCCCCACTTCTGCAGGTACCTAACGGGGATCCCCAGGTTCAGCTAGGCCCCTGGGCACCTTCCACTCATTCCTGCCTCCTCACCTCCCACGGCCCACCAGCCTCAGACCCTCCTCTCTGTTGCCCTCAGGGGCCTGGCTCAAGCCCTGCCTCTCCCCTCCCAGCCTCCTCCTGGGCCTCCTGGCCTCTGGTTCCCCCTCCCTTCTGTGCCTGCAGCCCCAGAGGGGTCTCTGCACCCAGAGCTGACCTGCCCTTCCCTTCTCGCAGCTCCCAGGCTGCCTCGCAGGTCCCGCCTGGTTGGGTTCCTGGCCGGGACCCACCCTCCTCCTTCATCACCTCCTCAAATAACTCTGGCGATAAACAGCCGTCGTGTTCCAGGTCTCATCCGGGATGACTTCCAATTCTGGAGCGCCCTCCCCTGCCCCACCAGCCTCTGCAGAGCCCTCCTCAGCCTTCCGTGGCCAGCCTTGTCTCAGGGCCATTTTATGTGACTTGCTTGTCCCGGGGTCCCTTCTCTGTCCTCTGGTCCCTGCAGTGCTCCGTGGGAACCCCGTAAAAGCCCCCACTGCTGGGACAGGAACTCTTGGTGTCCCCTTGGGTCTCCCCACAGGGTGGGAGCTGGGAGGGTGGGCCGACTCTTCCCGTCAGCACAGGCGTCCCTCTTCCGCTGTGGGGACCCTTGTGATGACCCAGGGCCCACCGGGGGATCCAGGACACTCTCTCTGTCTCAATCCCACTCGCAACCTCACTCCCCCTTGGCCGAGTAACACAACATATTCACAGGCTCCAGGGATTAAGACAGGGCATCTTTTAATTTTATTTATTTTAATTAATTTTTTTTTTTTTTGAGATGGAGTTTCACTCTTGTTGCTGAGGCTGGAGTTCAATGGCGCGATCTCAGTTCACTGCAACCTCTGCCTCCCGGGTTCAAGCAATTCTCCTGCCTCAGCCTCTCGAGTAGCTGGGATTACAGGCGTGTGTCACCACGCCCGGCTAATTTTTGTAATTTTAGTAGAGATGGGGTTTTTACCATGTTGGCCAGGATGGTCTCGATCTCTTTACCTCGTGATCCACCCACCTCAGCCTCCCAAAGTGCTGGGATTATAAGTGTGAACCACTGCACCCGGCCTAATTTTTTTTTTGTTTGTTTGTTTGAGATGGAGCCTCACTCTGTCACCCAGGCTGGAGTGCAGTGGCACGATCTCCACTCACTGCAAGCTCCGCCTTCTGGATTCACGCCATTCTGCCTCAGCCTCCCCAGTAGCTGAGACTACAGGCACCTGCCACCATGCCTGGCTAATTTTTTTGTATTTTTAGTAGAGACAGGGTTTCACCGTGTTAGTCAGGATGGTCTCAATCTCCTGACCTTGTGATCCGCCCGCCTTGGCCTCCCAAAGTGCTGGGATTACAGGCGTGAGCCACCGTGCCTGGTCTATTATATTTATTTTTATTTTTTTGAGACAGGGTCTCACTCTGTCACCCAGGGTGGAGTGCAGTGATTCGACCATGGCTCACTACAGCCTCGACCTCCTGGGCTCAAGGAATCCTCCTGCCTCGGCCTCCCAAAGTGCTAGGGTTACAGGTGTGAGCCACCATGCCTGGGCTATTATATTTTGAGACAAGGTCTCTCTTACTCACAATCATGGCTAACTGCAGCCTTAACCTCCTGGGCTCAAGCAATCCTTCTGCCTCAGCTTCCCAAGTAGCTGTGATTACAGGCGCAGGCCACCACGTCCCGCTTATTTATTTATTTATGAGACAGAGTCTTCCTCTGTTGCCGAGGCTGGAGTGCAGTGGTGCAATCTCGGCTCACCAAAACCTCCACCTCCTGGGTTCAAGTGATTCTCCTGCCTCAGCCTCCTGAGTAGCTGGGATTACAGGCCTGCGCCACCACGCCTGGCTAATTTTTGTAATTTTAGTAGAGGGGGTTTTCACCATGTTGGCCAGGCTGGTCTCGATCTCTTTACCTCGTGATCCACGCACCTCGGCCTCCCAAAGTACTGGGATTATAGGCGTGAGCCATTACACCCGGCCTAATTTTTTTTTTTTTTTTGAGACGGAGTCTCACTCTGTCACCCAGGCTGGAGTGCAGTGGCACTCCACTCACTGCAAGCTCCGCCTTCTGGATTCATGCCATTCTCCTGCGTCAGCCTCTCCAGTAGCTGAGACTACAGGCGTTCGCCACCATGCCCGGCTAATTTTTTTGTATTTTTAGTAGAGATGGGGTTTCACCATGTTCGCCAGGATGGTCTCGATCTCCTGACCTCGTGATCTGCCTGCCTCAGCCTCCCAAAGTGTTGGGATTACAGCCATGAGCCACTGCGCCCGGTCAGTCTTGAACTCTTGATCTCGGGTGATCTACCTGCCTCGGCCTTCTAGAACGCTGAGATTACAGGCGTGAGCCACCAGCCTCACATGCCACTTACTTTAAATTTTTTTTTTTTCTGTAGAGACAGGGTCTTGTTATGTTGCCCAGGCTCGTCTCATACTTGTGGACCTCAGCCTCCCAAAGCACTGTGATTACAGACATGAGGCACCACATCTGGCCAGGGTGTGGACATCTTTGGGGCCGCTGTTCTGCCCGCCTACCAATCAATGGAATAGAATCGAGTCAAGAAGTAAACTCAGGCATGGTGGCTCACACCTATAATCCCAGCACTTTGGGAAGCTGAGGCAGGCAGATTGCTTGAGGTCAGGAGTTCAAGACCAGCCTGGGCAACAAAGTGAGATCCCATCTCTACAAAAAAATTTAAAGAAAGTAGTCAGGTATGGTGGCATGCACCTGTGGTCCCAGCTACTTGGGAGGCTGAGGTGGGAGGATCGTTTGAGCCCAGGAGTTCAAGGCTACAGTGAGCTGTGATTGACCCACTGCACTCCAGCCTGGGTGACAGAGTGAGACCCCTGTCTCAATCAATCAATCAAATAAAGAAGTAAACACCTGCTTTCTCCTTAGCAATTACCCCCGTGGAACCCAGGAGATCAAACTCATTTGTTTGCCACTGGTCTCTCTCCAGCACCGGAGGAGCACGGGCCCCTGGGGGCACGGACTTGTGTTTTTTTCTGCTGTGTCACTGATAAGGAAACTGAGGCCCAGCGGTGAGAAACTGGCATGAGGTGGCAGAGAACCAGGAGGCCTCCTGGGTTCTCGGCCCCACCCACCAGGGTGTCTGGCCTGTCAAATAAGTGCAAGTCACTGAGTGGAAGGGGCCCCAGAAGGGCGGGGCCGTCAGACACAGGCCAGGCGGGCAGCAAATCAGCAGATTTATTGAGGCAGCAGCGGCAGTGGGGAGCAGGGGTGTGGGGAGGGGGCCGGGCCTCCCCGGGGTCCATGAAGTGCTGGCCTTTCCCAGGCACGCAGTGTGCGCAGCCGGAGGGGGACGCGCAGGACTACGCTGTGGGTGCCGATGGTCAGCCATGGTCAGTCTGTCCGCAGCCAGCAGCCCTTCTCCTCCACCTCCTTGGTCACTACCAGCAGCACCTCGCACAGGCCCTGGGCCAGCGCAGCCGCCAGGAAGGCCCTGGGTGGGAGAAATGGGGAGACTGAGGCTCGGCCAGCCTGGGCATTCCCTCTGGGAAGTGGGGTTTCAGGCCCCTGGTCTTGGAATCGCCTCTGCGGGGCTCACCTGACTCCATCCTCATCCCCCAGGGCCTCGGGCGCCCGCAGCTTGGAGTCCAGGTTGTAGTAGATGCCATCCACCTGGCGCAGGGCCACCCAGTGCCGCCGGCGCAGCGGCAGTGACAGCAGCCCCAGCGACACGGGTGAGGGCAGGTTCAGGATCAGCCCCAGCACCTGGGGCAGGGCCAGCTGGGACAGGGGCCTGTGTGGGCAGGGAGGGGACACTGCCATCGGGGCCTGCTCCGCCCGCCAGTGAAATGTTGCTGAACATGTGGGGCCCAGGCTGGTGGTGATGGGGGCCTCCTGAGCCCACCCAGAGGTGTTCCTTAATCAGCCACCCTGGTTCCCGACACTAATCCGTTCACCCGCCCACTCAAACCTCCCACCCACTCACCCACTGTCCACCCAACTCACATCGGCCCTTCACCAACCACCATCACCCTGTCTGTCCAGCCACCCACCCACCAACTTACCCACTCCTCACACAGCCACCCAGGATCCATGCGTGATCCGCCCACCCCACTGAGCCTCCCAGCCACCAGCCAACTTCCCAGTGACGATTCACACACTCACCTCCCATCTATGCATTCACTTCCATCCCTCATACACACCCGCCCCACCTCCCCGTCAACCACCCAACCACCATCGCCGTCCAACTAGCCATCGACTGTTCACCACCCACCCCCGACCCACCCACACAACCAGCCACCACCCAGCCAGCCATTCACCCAACAGTGGACTCGCCACGCCCCCAATCCTCAGTCTCTTCACCCACCTGCCATTGGTCTACCCCTCATCCACCAGCCACACACCCGGCCACTGGCCAGCCAGCCATCAAAACCTCCCATTCATCCACCCAACTCCCCAGCCTCCTGTCTGCTGCCCACTGCCCAGGAACACCCATCCCCTTCACTCCCCCTCACCCAACACATCCAACTGCCTACTCAGCATTCACCCAGTAACCATCATCCACCCAGCATCTCAGCCCATCGACCACCTGATCTCCCCCTACCAACCCATCAGCGCCAGGCTTCCCACATTCACGCCAACCTCCCCCAGCCACATTCCCCTCCCTGCCCCCCAACAGGCTCACACTACAGGGTGCCCTCTGTGCCCGGCCCAGCACACGCTGTGCTGCTCTGGGGCCTACCTCCTCCTGTCCCACCACACGGCGGCCAGGCCCAGCCCCTGCAGAGCGGCCATGATCACATTGACGTCATAGTTGCCGGTGCCCAGGAGGCTGCGATGAGGGTTCAGCCGGGAGTCTGGGGCCAACCTGGTAGTGGGGGTGGCCAGAGCTGAGGTGGGGACCCCTGGAAAGGCCTCCCCACAAAATGGGGGTCCCAGGGGCCACAAGTTGCCTCAGCCTTTGACTCTCCCCGCTTCAGACCCCACAACTCATCCACCTCCAAGTCTTGCCTCTCCTGCCCCAACTCTGCCCTGTCCCCAAGTCCTGTCTCTCCTGCCCTGACTCTGCCCTGTCCCCAAGGCCCCAGATGGGCTCTGTATTCTCCCGCAGCCTCCAGCCTCCCTCCAGTCCATTCCCACACGGCCCTGGCCCTCTCCTGCTCACAGCTCTCCCATGGCTCCCCAACGCCCTGGACAAAGTCCCTGTCCCTCCGCCAGTCCCTTCCTCCATCCTTCAAGACCCACTCAGATGTCACGTCCTCTGAGAGGAGCCTCCTGACCTCCAGGCTGGGTCGGGGCCCTGTCTGGGCTCCCCCAGTGAACTGAGCCAACTCAACGATGACAGCTGCCCGCATCACCCTGATTTAACACTGCTTGCTTCTCCCACGGGGTTGCCCTCACCCCTCCCCTGCTCACAGCCCACTCTGCTGCCTCATTTTCCCCAGGACAGAGTCCCACAAGGCCCTGCGTGGTCTGGCTCTGGTGGCCTCACCTCAGAGCCTCAGCACCCTCCTTCCTGGTCCCCTGTCCCCAGCCACATCCCCGGTGCCCACTGCCTCCTGCCCCACCCCCGCCAACCTTTCCTCCAGCTCTTCCCCTGCCCAGGAAGGCTCTTCCGCCTGTCACCACTTGTCTCTGGGTTCTCTGGGCCCTGCCTCTGAACAGCTGCACCTCTGTTCCCTATCTGGACCCTGGGCAGGCAGGGCATGGGAGGAAAAGGCGTGTGTGTGTGTGTGTGTGTGTGTGTGTGTGTGTGTGTGTGTGTGTGTGTGTGTGTGTGTGTGTGTGTGTAGGGCATGGGAGGAAAAGGCGTGTGTGTGTGTGTGTGCGCGCGCGTGTGTGTGTGTGTGCAGGGCATGGGAGGAAAAGGAAAGGCGTGTGTGTGTGTGTGTGTGTGTGTGTGTCTGAGTCATCTCAGGGTCTCCAGCGTGTGTGTGTGTGTCTGAGTCATCTCAGGGTCTCCAGCATGGCTTTGGTATGAAAGAGCTGATGGGTCCTTGTTGTGAATGACAGAGGAGATGAATAGATACCATAATAATCAGTCTGAGGGGCTGGGACTCTTAAGATGTCCGAGAGCCAGAGGAGGCTTGGAGCAAGAGGCAGGGGAGGCAGGGCCATCTCCAGGTGTAGAAAGACTCTCTAGGATCAAGTGGGGACTGAAGGCAGGGACAGACTGGAGGCCATGGGCAGGCTGGACAGGAGAGGGTCAGGCCTGAGCTGGGGCCAGGGACGTGGGGACAGAGAGGAGGGAATGAGAGATGATAAAGGAGTGATTTTTTTTTTTTTTTTTGAGACAGTCTTGCTCTGTTGCCCGGCTCACTGAAACCTGTCTCCCAGCTTCAAGCAATTCTCCCACCTCGGCCTCCAGAGTAGCTGGGACTACAGACGTGTGCCACCACGCCCAGCTAATTTTTTTTATTTTTTATTTATTTTTATTTTTTAGTAGAGACGGGGTTTCACCCTGTTGGCCAGGCTGGTCTGGAATTCCTGACCTCAAGTGATCCACCCGCCTCAGCCTCCCAAAGTGTTGGGATTACAGGTGTGAGCCACTGTGCCCGGCCAAGGAGTGATGTTGGACATTGTGAATAGTGAAGAGGAACATTCCATGCTGGCAGAGAAGGAAGCCACGCCAGGCAGAAAGAAGTACCTGGAAGCCCAGAGGCTGCACAGAAGGGCTCACGGGAGTGGAGAGTCTGGTTTGAGGCGGGCCGTGAGGGCTGAAGATGCAGAGGCAGGCTCGGCCTCTGCTATGAGGGAGGGCCCTGAGTAGGGCGGAGGCGTGTTTAGGATGGACTGGAGAGCTGTGACAGGGCCCAGATAAGAGACGCCTGAAGCTGGGTGAGCCTGTAATCCCAGCTACTGGGGAGGCTGAGGTGGGAGGATCACTTAAGCTCAGGAGTTCAAGACCAGCCAGACTTTGTCTCTAAAGAAAGAACCAGGGGGCCGGGCGCGGTGGCTCACGCCTGTAATCCTAGCACTTTGGGAGGCCGACGCGGGTGGATCACGAAGTCAGGAGATCGAGACCATCCCGGCTAACATGGTGAAACCCCGTCTCTACTAAAAATACAAAAAATTAGCCGGGCGTGGTGGTGGGCGACTGTAGTCCCAGCTACTCGGGAGGCTGAGGCAGGAGAATGGCATGAACCCGGGAGGCGGAGCTTGCAGTGAGCGAGATCGCGCGCAACTGCACTCCAGCCTGGGCGACAGAGCGAGACTCTGTCTCAAAAAAAAAAAACAAAAAAAAACAAAAAAAAAACGAACCACTGGATTGAGGCCTGGCTGGGGCTGAGGCCACAGGGACAGACAGGCACAGGAGGCAACATCTCCCCAGAGTCCCAGCGTCTAGCTTAGGCAAGTGAGCGCGGGGCAGAAGAAAGCCCCCAAGGCTCAGCGCCTGCCTGGCGGCGAGACCCAGGTGGGTCACTCCGCCAGAGCCCTGCTGCTCCAGGGGCTGGGGTGGGTGACGGTCACCTCTTGCAGATCTCATCGGCAGCCTCCTGGCTAAAGAGCTGCTGCTGCAGAACGTTGTTGAGGGCGTGGACGGCACACAGCTCCAGGCGCTGCCGTTCGTGGTACACAGTGGGTGGGCTCGGCTGTGCTCCCGGGGCCTGGGACATGCCGTCCTCGGCTCCTGCTGGGGGTTGGGAGGGGGAGAAGGTCCTCAGGGGCCCGGGATCTAGAGGTCCAACCTCCCAGCAGGCCTTTGGGGCATCGCCATTGATTGAGCTGGGGCTCGGGGCAGCCCAGGAGGACACTGGGCCCCTGACCCCGCTCCCCGGCAGTCTCTTGGCAGTACACGTCCCTCCATCCCCTATTCCTATTCCTATGGAAAAGGCTGTCTCTTCTGCTCCCCTAGCAACAGAAAACCACCCTCACCAGGTCTCTAAGTAAAAGGGTCCCTATCATGGTCACCTAGCAACAGAGGAACCCTCCTCCCCGTCCCTAGGTAACCAGGGCGCTCTGTGGTTACCTAGCAACAGAGCCCCCTCCCCACCGCACTAGGTAACAAAGTCTGTCCTCCGAGCACCTAGCAATAGAGAATCCTCCTCCCCTGTCTCTAGGTAATAGGGTCCCCTCTGGTCTCCTAGCAACAGAAGACTCCCCTTCCCCGGTCATGAAGCAGCGAGGCTCTCTGCTCTTGTCACCTGGCAACGGGGCCCCCTCCCCAATCACTAAGCAACAGGAGTTCCTTTTCCTATCACCCAGCAACCAGGCCCCCTCCCCGGACACCAAGGAATGGAGCCCTTCGCCGACCCGCACCCCAACCACGGCGCTCGCCTTTTGCCTGGCAACGCCCCTCACCCCGCCTGCCTCTCCGCTCCACCGAGCCAGGGGCTTCCGCATCCCCTTCCTGGGCGGCGGCTCTGGGCTCCGAGTGCGGGGCGGGGAGCACCGCGCTGACTGGGCAGGCGGGACGGACTACAGCTCCCGGTGATCCCCGCGCGCCGGACTACGACGCCCGTGGGACCCCGCGGGACTCCTGCTCCACATGGAACGCCCGGGTCGCGTGGCCCTGAAGTCGGCCGTCGGGCCTAGGAAATGCCGCACTACAACTTCGTCGGGCCCCGCGGCAGGTCCCGGAAGTGCGCCTCAGAGGCCCTTCTTTCGCATACTGCCGCGCCCACTACCGCTCAGAGATTCTAGGAAACGTAGTGGGTAGGCTCTCGCGATAGCTTTCTGGCGCCGCGCTCTCGCGGGTGCTCGCCCCCGGCGATGGCGTCATGCGCGGTGCGCAGACGCAGTGTGACGTCACACAAGGGAAACGGATCAGAGACGCCAGGCGGTGCGGGGGGAGGCAGCGGTGATCTTTACTGAGTCGGAAAGGAGACCCTGGGGACGTGGGGCAGGGCAAGGGTGGGGTGGTGGTAGTGAGAGGCCAGGCAGATGATCTTGTCTCGGGAGGGAGGAGGCTTCTCAGCAGAGATGGATCCCCGGCCTGGAGGGGAGCTGGCAGCAGGCTGCGGGGAGAGAGGGGAATGAGCGAGTGAGACAGAGGAGAGATGAGGAGACAGACGCTTGGGGGAGGCAGTGGTGGGAGGAGGGGACAGGCCAGGGGGGCGGTGGAGGAAGACCCGGAGAGAGCGGGACAGAGCCCTGGGGGTGGACAGAGACAGAGAGAGAGAGAGTCTTGATCAGAGGCGGGCACAGAGACTCAGAGAGGGGACGTGGACAGAAATGGAGACATCTACAGTGCCAGGATTCAAAGTCGTGGAGAGAGGTTAAGGAAATAAAAGTCAGAAATAAAGGTCAACAAATACAGAACCAGAACTGCAGAACTAGCGAGAACCCGGGACCCCCAAGCTCTGCAGAACACAAGAGCCCAGGGCCGGGGGAGAGGGGCCTGGCCGCACCCAGGAGGCTCCGCCAGAAGGCCGTGACGGTGGCGGAGCCGGTGACCGCGCCTGGCTCGGCAGGGTTCTCTCTGTGGGTGTGCACAGCAAAGCTTCGGCCCGTGGGGCCCGGGGGTCCGCTCAGCTCTACATCCACCACGTGCATGTCCGTGAGGCTGGGACAAGCGGGGCAGTCAGTCTGGTGAGCCTGGACTCAGCCCACCACCCTGCTTAGCTCTGCTCACCTGAGATCAGCCACAAGCACTCCAATCACCCCATCGAAGCCCAGGCTGGGGGCAGCCAGGGCAGCCGCCGCCATGGTGTTGGAATTTCGGGGGGCAAAGGGGCAGAGCCCACGGACAGGGCCTTCGTAGAGCACAGTGCAAGGCCCAGTGCTGTGGGCTGCAGCCAGGGGTCCCTCAAGCCGGAAGCCATCGGGGTGTGTGGCCATGGTGACACGAAGGCTCTGGAAGCAAGAGCCCGGGTTAGGGGGAGTGGGGTCTTTGCAGACCTCCCCTGGTTCTTGGGGAGCCCAGCAGGCCTCACCTGGAGGCCCCCAGCTGCATCCAATCTCCTGATGTCCTCAGTGCCCCACAGGGCCCCTCGGGCCACAAACACGGCGTGGTCCCAGTGCTGTGAGGCCTCCAAGAGCTGTCGCTCTGTGGTCTGGTCACTTAGAGCTGAGGGGGACCCCACCTGGGGTGGAGGAAGGAGGGGAGGGTTGAGGTCAGGGAGGGATATCCACTTCAGGGTGGGGTGAGACCAAGACAGAAGGGGTACGGCTCTGCGTGAATGGTTGGGGTGGGGCTTACCAGGAGATTGGCATGGCGCAGGATTTGTGCCCCAGATTCATGGATTATTTTGGGATGGGCCACTTCCACAACCAGATCAGGGTGCCTGGGAGAGGGGAAAGAGGGCAGAGAGTCTTGGAGAGGTATTAGGCCTCTTCTCCCCAAGGTTCCCTCCGAGTCTACTGAGGGCTGCCCCTCTTCTCCTTGACCTGGGAGGCGAAATGAGATGAATGGGTTCGTCCCGTTTCACATTTGCTTCAACCAATGCCCAGAGAGGGTCAGGGAACCCCTGAGATCACACAGTGGCTAAGAGGGCCAGGACAGGAGCTTCAGGGAGCTCCACTCTCCCATGGCAAGGTCACTGACCTTTCCCCAAAGGCAGCAAGGTTCTGGAGCTGCAGGGAAGGGGGCACGCTCCCTGCCATTCGTCCTGGGTCACGATTCCAGACAAAAACAAGTTCTAGGCCAAGTTCTGGTCCCTGAGCCAAGAGGCGGGAGACGAGGGACTGTCCTGGGGAGAGGGAAAGGAGAGGGCTAGAGATCCAGAGAGAGGGGTACAGAGACCCAGAGAGGAGGGGACGACAGAGACCCAGAGAGAGGGGGACAGAGACTCAGAGATGGGAACAGAGACCCAGAGACAGGGGGACAGAGTCCCAGAGAGAGAGGAGGTGAGGACAGAGACTCGGGGAGACAGAGATGGAGCCAGGGGCAGAGATTCAGAGGGACAGGAGGACACAGGCTTAGAGAGAGAGGAGGTGGGGACAGAGACCCAGAGAGAGAGGAGGTAGGGACAGAGACCCAGGGAGAGAGGAGGTGGGGACAGACTCAGATTTCGGGGAAGGGAGACAGAGATGGGGGCAGGGGCAGAGACGCAGTGTGGTGGACAGAGGCCAGAGAGAAGGGAGACAGAGACGGAGAGGACAGAGACCTGGGGTGGGGGTGCGGTGGGCAGACCCAGAGACACAGCCAGGGGCAGATAGAGACAGAAAAAAGTATTTGTGGAGGGCAGAGAGTCTTGGGAGCTTTAGGAAGGGGCTTGGGGAAGGAGGCCCAGGATGGTCAGGGACTCACCGAGGCGGCCATAGCCCACCACGCCCACCCTCCACGGGCTCCTGTCGGCCATGGCCCTGAGTGCGGTGTCTGTGGCCCGACTCCCTGGGCTGCTCGCTGCCTCCTGCACAAGGCCTGGGCAGCCGCTGCTCTTTGGACATCTGACCCTTGAGCCTCTGGGCTCAGTCTTCCCCCTTCCCCGCAGGCCCAGTGTGGGGGTGTGGGCCTGCGGGAGTGGAAGCGGGAGAATCCTTCCCTGTGCTCTGTCCACTTTCCCGGGTCCTCACAGTGAGCATGGTGACCGGGGGTTCTGGGAGCCCTGCGTGCCCCGCTTTCCCCTGCAGCACACCCTCTCTCTCCCTGCTGATCTGGAAAGTTTTCTTTGCAGTCCCCTGCCCCATCTCTGGCTGGCCGGGTTGTCATGGAAACTGCATCTTGCTTTGGGTGGGGAGAAGAGATGGTGACAGGGACTCTGGGCTCTGTCTGTCCCCTTGTGCTTACCTCTCCTCCTTGTCCTCAGGCGGCTGAGGTCTGAGGGAGGCTTCAGCCTGGCCGTGACCCCAGCCCTCCCAGAGGCAGCGGGAGCCCTGTTTGCGGCTTCTCCTTGATGTGCCCTTGCCTCAGCGGGTCCAACCTCCCTAGCCCTGCTGCGCAGCTCGGGTCCCCTTCCCGCAGCCTCCGCTCCCGTCCACAGCCTCCCTCCGCTCTGATCATCCTTCAGTTCACCTTGACTTGCCACCTTTCACTCTGTCCCCCATCGTGCCACCAGCTGCCTCCCGTGTGACATACTCACTCCCACGTCCGTCCCTCCCGTTCCCCAGCTCGCATCAGCCCAGAAGCCTTCGAGGCCTGGAGAGGCCAAGTGCCCCCAACCTGAGCCCCAGCCACTGTGCCTCGAGGGTGCCTGGCATCGGAAATGGCGCAGGCTGCGGCAGCGCGGGCTCCCTGCCCCCAGCCACCACCTGGTTGGTACCCGCTGCAGTGTTTCCATGGCAACCAGGATTGGCGCTGGAAGGAGGCTGGAGAGAAAGAGAGCGAGAGCGTGAACGGCAGCATGCGGTGGGGGGGCGGGCACTGGGTGGCAAGAGCCCCAAGTTGACAGGAGGAGAGAGGAGACAGATGCAGGCAGACAGAGAGGGGCCAAGACCCCGACGCGGCACCCAGAGGCTGCCACTGCTGATAAGGGAGGAATTGGCTTCCGGAGCCAGGAGCCCCGGGTGTGGGAGAGAGAAGATGACTGGGTGTAGACAGCCAGGAAGGGGGCAGGGGCCAGGCACCTCATGGAAGTGGGGGGCGTCCCGCCATCTCCACCTTCTGACTCCTCCTGGGGCCTGAGTGTCCCCATAGTGCCCATAGCTGCCATGTATGGAGTACAGGCTGGGCCACTATGAGGGGAGAAGGGGGCTGGGCGCAGGCCTGTGTGTCCTCAGGGCTGTGTCCCCGAAGCCATCTCAGTGTGGGAAAGCACTGGAAGGCCCTGCATGGCTCTGTCACTCCCTCTGCCTCCCCCAGCAGCGTGAGATGGCAGCTCTGGCCAGCCTTAGCCCTGCAGGGGCTGCAACTCAGGCGCCTTGACCCCCCAAGAGACATCATCACCCCCTCCTGCAACCCACTCGACAGCTGCCCACTGTGCCGGCAACCCCCCAACCAGGCCCGCTCAGGGTTTGCTCCCTGCCCTCCCAGGGCTCTGTTCCTGCCCTTCTGGGTGGCACTGTGGTGCCCCTGCCGCCCCAGGCCCACCCAATCCGGCCCTCCAGCCTCCCACTGAACCGGCCAGAAATACAGCTCCTGTGCCCCAGAGGCCGCAATCCCAGCCTCCCACTTGGCCTGCCTCCCCTTCAGCGCCCCCTCCTCCGGAGCAGCCTTGAGGGGGTCTGCAGTGGAGACATGCGCTCTGGATTGGGCCCTGTTGTGGGTTGAATTGTCACCCAGAAAGGGAAGCGCAGAAGTCCTGACCTCCAGGGCCTCAGAATGGGACCTTATTTGGGAATTGGTTTTTGCCAAGGATGGAGCTGAGGTTTTACTGGAGGTGGAGGCTCCTGGTCCAGTCTGACCTCTGTCCTTGTTAGAGGGGAGGTTAGGCAGGCTGCAGTGGCTCACGCCTATAATCCCAGCACTTTGGGAGGCTGAGGCAGGTGGATCACTTGAGGTCAGAAGTTCGAGACCAGCCTGGCCAACAAGGTGAAACCCTGTCTCTACTAAAAATACAAAAATTAGCTGGGTGTGGTGGTAGGCGCATGTAATCCTAGCTACTCAGGGGGCTGAGGGAGGAGATTTGCTTGAACCTGGGAGGCAGAGGCTTCAGTGAGCTGAAATTGTGCCACTGCACTCCAGCCTGGACAAGAGAGCAAGACTCTGTCTCAAAAACAAACAAACAAACAAACAAAAAAAACGGTCAGGTGTGGTGGCTCATGCCTGTAATCCGAGCACTTTGAGAGGCCGAGGTGAGTGGATCACCTGAGGTTAGGAGTTTGAAACCAGCCTGGCCAACGTGGTGAAACCCCGTCTCTACTAAAAATACAAAAATTAGCCAGGCGTGGTGGCGCATGCCTGTAATCCCAGTTACTTGGGAGGCTGAGGCAGGAGAATCGCTTGAAGCTGGGAAGCAGAGGTTGCAGTGAGCCGAGATCACACCATTGCACTCCAGCCTGGGCGACAAGAATGAAACTCCATCTCAATTAAAAATAAAAAAATAAAAGAGGGGGAGTTGGACACAGACAGACGCACACAGAGGGAAGAGATGAGAGGCTACAGGGCAGGCGCTGGAAGACTGGGGTGATGTGATACAGCCACCAGCCAGGACAGCCTGGGGCCACCAGAAGCTGGCGAAGCAGGAAGCTCCCCTGAGGTACCCCCAGGTTTCAGAGAGAGCGTGGCCCTCCTGGCACCTTGATCGCTTCCAGCCTCCAGAACTGTGGGATGATAGATTTCCTTTGTTCTAAGTCTCCGCCTGGGTTTGGGTGTGGTGTGGTGGTGCTAGGGGAGGAGTTTAGGAAGGGAGGGAATCAGACCTTCTCTGGGGTCTCCAGGGTGAAGGCTGAGGGGCCTAAGACCACCCGGAGGTGCCCTGTGCCCACCCTCCCGAGGGAGCTGCGAGGCTGGCTCTCCAGCCTCTCCTTCCGCCCCCACCCACATTCACTTTGTTTTCTCTCCTCCGTGCTTTCATGACCAAAAAAAATATTTTTTTACTTTTTCCATGTTTTTTTTTTAAAGTAATTACAGAGCAGGTAGTCGTTGACGCAAACCTCCCTTCAGTATCAAAAGTGTCTGTGGGGCAGGTGGGGCTGGGGCAGGTGGAGGCTGCCACCCCCTGCCGACGACAGGGACCGCCGGCCGGGAGCAGAGCCGGGCGCTGGGCCGGGAGCAGAGCCGGGCGCTGGGACGGGAGCTCTGGCGACGTGTCCTTCTCTTCAGTTTTGAGGGCGGAGGAGTGGGAGGGAGGGACGGGCGTCAAACTGCAAAAACTGAACCGTAAAAGGAGGGTGTCTGGGGCCGAGGGGAAAGGACACCCCTGGAAAAAGCTCCTCTCTCCCCTGGAAGGCGGCGGGCCGGGAACGCTTGGTGGGAGAGCGAGGAGGAAACGCGGAGAACTCAGGCCACTTCTCCTGGGTCCCACGTCCCCTCCCGTCACCGGGGATTGGCGGGGGTGAGGCGAGGATCCCAGAGACTCCGCTCCTGGAGCCCCACCCTGTCCTCACTGGGGGTCCGAGCCCCAGATGGGGCTGGAAGCCACCTCTCCCCAATTCCCTGCGTGGTCCCAGAAGGTGGGCTGGGCTGTGGGAAGGAGGGGTCCCGGTCAGGCTGCGCCCGGGCTGGGGCTGGGGGGGGGGGCTCCACGCCCCTCGCCCACCCGGCCCCGCCGCCTCAGATCTGCGTCTCTTGCACGTTCTCCTTGGAGCCGCTCTTGAAGAGCAGAGGTTCATGGATGGAATTGAGGCCAGGCGGGCCTTTGCCCCCGCAGCCCCCGCCGCTGGGGTTGCTGCTGTAGTGCGCCTTGAAGGCGGCAGCCACGTAGTGGTGGTGGTTGAGGTGGTCTCGCTCCAGGGCGGGCAGGGCCAGGTGGCTGTCCCCGCCCACACCCCCCCCACTGGCCACGGCGGCTGCGGCGGCCACGGACACGGCCGAGGCGGCGGGCAGCTCGTCCTCCACGTTGATGATCTCCACGGTGCGCGTGGGCCCGTGGTGCTTGTGGAGCTGGTGCTGCTTGCGCAGCTTGTAGAAGGCCACGAGCATTACCGCGGCCATGAACGTGATGGCCACGAAGCAGCCGATGATGATTTTGGTGGTCTTCATGACGTCGTCCAGGTCCTTGAGGGCGTTCTCCGTCACATCCGTGATGGGCACCGTGAACGCCTTCTCTGTGGGCCGCGAGGAGCGCGGGGCGGGTGCCGTGGTAGAAGACGAGGCAGGGCCGGCCGCGTCCCCAGGCCGGCCCCCGCCCCAGACACCGTCCGTCGTGGGCCCTGGCGGTTCCTTCTCCGTCCCCCGCGGCTGCAGGGCTTCCTCTCCGGGCTGCGTCTCCAGGGTCTCCACGGTCACCGTGGTGAAGTAGGTGTAGCCTCCACTGCCCCCTCCAACACCACCACTGCCCCCAGGGCCGCCCCCGCCGCTGCCGGTGCCCCCGGCCGCCACGGGGTCCACGGCCGAGACGTTGAGTGTGGCCGAGGCGGTGGTGTTGCCGGCTGAGTTCGTCACCATGCACGTGTACTGGCCCGTGTCCTGCACGGTGACGTTGGTGAAGTTAAGCGTGCCGTCATGCAGGACGGAGATGCGCACGCGGTAGGAGCCGTGGGTCATGAGGGTGCCGTTGGGCGTCAGCCAGTTGACGGAGGTCATGGAGGTGCCCGTGCGGCATTTGAGCTCGGCAGCCATGCCCTCGGTGACGTTGAGGTCCGTGGGCGGCTCCACGATGACGGGCGCATAGCAGGTGAAATGCGACTGGTCCAGCTCCCCAATGTAGCGCCCCTTGAGGCCGGCGGGCGCATGACAGCGGGCGCAGCACGTCGTGTTGCTGGGCACCGTCTCCTTGAGCCACCAGCTCAGCCAGAGCACGTCGCAGTTGCAATGCCAGGGGTTGTGGTTGAGGTGCACGCGCTCGAGGCGGTGCAGGGGCGTGAAGAGGTCGTGGGGCAGCGACATCAGGTTGTTGTGGGACAGGTTGAGCTCCTCCAGCGACTTGAGGTCGTCGAAGGCGTTGCGCTCGATGGTGGCTACCTGGGCGTGCATGAGCCACAGCTTGCGCAGGCTGGTGAGACCCTGGAAGGAGCCCGGGCGGATCAGGTCCAGCCGGTTGCCCGACAGCTCCAGCTCCTCCAGGCGCACCAGGGCCGTCAGGTTGGGGATGTCCTTGAGGTTGCACATGCCCAGGTTGAGGTAGCGCAGGTTGACCAGCCCCTCGAAGGCCGCCTCCGAGATGTACTCCAGCCGCTTGAGCTCGCCCAGGTCCAGGCGCCGCAGCGAGGGCACGCGGTTGAAGGCGTAGGAGGGGATGCTCTCGATGGGGTTGTTGCGCAGCCAGAGCTCCCGCAGCTTGGACAGGTACTCGAAGGCCTGCGTGGGCACCGTGGTCAGCCGGTTGTCAAAAAGCTCCAGCGTGTTGAGGCTGGGCAGCCCGTTGAAAGCGCCCACCTCGATCTTGCGCACCAGGTTCTTGCTCAGCTGCAGAATCTCCAGGTGCCGCAGGTGCTTGAACGTGTCCGTCCGGATCACCTGGGGAGAGGGAGACACGGATCAGTCACGGAGATACTGATGTGGACCGTGGGGGGATCACCAAGGTCCTGGGCGCAGGTGGGGCCGGGTGGCTGGATCTCCCATGCCGTGCTGTGACGGTACGACCATATTGCAACATGGTTTGATGAGTTTCTTATAAAGTTAAAACTGGAGTCAAGGCTGGGTGTGGTGGCTCACGCCTGTAATCTCAGCACTTTGGGAGGCCGAGGCAGGTGGATCACTTGAGGTCAGGAGTTTGAGACCAGCCTGGCCAACATGTCTCTACTAAAAATACAAAAATTAGCCAGGTGTGGTGGTGCGTGTAATCCCAGCTACTAGGGAGGCTGAGGCACGAGAATCACTTGAACCCAGGAGGCAGAGTTTGCAGTGAGTCGAGATAGTGCCACTGCACTCCTGCCTGGGCAACAGAGCAAGACTCCATGTAGAAACAAACAAAAAAACTGGATTCAAGAATTTTGGGGGACCAAGCACAGGGGTGGCTCATGCCTGTAATCCCAGCACTTTGGGAGGCTGAGGTGGGCAGATCACTTGAACCCAGGAGTTCAAGATCAGACTGGTCATCAGAACATAGACCCCATCTCTACAAAAATAAAAATAAAATAAAATAAAATAAAATAAAATAAATTAGCCAGGTGTGGTGGCATGTGCCTGTTGTCCCAGCTACTAGGGAGGCTGAGGTGGGAGGATTGTGTAAGCCTGGAAAGTGAAGGCTGCAGTGAGCCCTGATCATGCTACTGCACTCCAGCCTGGGCAATGAAGTAATACCCTGTCAAAAAAAAAAAAAAAAAAAGAAAAAAAAGAAAAGAAAAATGAACAAGCAAGAAAATGAAAAAAAGAGAAAAAAAGATAGTTACTTATAAAGTTAAAACTGGATTCAAGAATTTTGGGGACGGCCAGGCATGGTGGCTAACGCCTGTAATGCCAGCACTTTGGGAGGCTGCAGTGGGTGGATCACCTGAGGTCAGGAGTTTGAGACCAGCCTGGCCAACATGGTGAAACCCCGTCTCTACTAAAAATACAAAAATTAGCCGGGCATGGTGGCACATGCCTGTAATCCCAGCTACTTGGGAGGCTGAGGCAGGAGAATCGCTTGAACCTGGGAGGCAGAGGTTGCAGTGAGCTGAGATCGTGTCACCGCACTCCAGCCTGGGTGACAGAGCGAGATTCCGTCTTGAAAAAAAAAAAGAATTTTGGGGGCCAGGCACAGTGGCTTATGCCTGTAATCCCAGCACTTTGGGAGGCCAAGGTGAGACGATCACCTGAGCCCAGAAGCTTGAGACCAGTCTGGGCAACATTGGGAGACCTTGTCTCTACAAAAAGAATTTAAAAAGAAATATAAAAACAAGAATTTTGGGACTGAAGAGGAAAAAACTTTTGAAAAAAAAGTTAAAACTGGAGTGGCCATCCGACCCAGCTGTTCCATTCCTGGGTATTTCCTCAAGAGAAATGAAGGCAGATGTCCACGCAACGGCTTCTATGTGGGTGTTCACAGCATTTTTTTCTCAGGACTGCCTAAGCTGGAGACATCCCAAATGTTCCTCAGCAGGTGAATGGACAAACACTGCGAGGTGTGGCCGTGTGAAGGATGCTGCAGCTCAGCCATGAAAGGGACCTGGCTACTGTGACCCCCTGGATGAATCTCTCAGCTCAGCCATGAAAGGGACCTGGCTACTGATGACCCTCTGGATGAATCTTTAGAGGGTTACACTGAGCAAAAGACGCCGAACACAAAGGAGCTGGCGCGGTGGATCCGTCCACACCATACTCTGGGTGTTCTAAGTGGATGTCTCTGCATGTGTGGGTGGGTGAGGTATCTGGGGCAGACAGGGAAGGGCATTAGAGAGCTTTCTGGGGTGACTGAAAGGTGCTACATTGGCGTGGTGGTTACATGATGAAAAGTGACTGTTAGGACTCCCCAAACTACACTTAAAATGAGAATATTTTATTCTATGCCAGTGATACTTTATTTTATTTTATTTTATTTTTGAGACAGAGTCTTGCTCTGTCACCCAGGCTGGAGTGCAGTTGCACAGTCTCGGCTCACTGTAACCTCCGCCTTCCAGGTTCTAGCGATTCTTCTGCCTCAGTCTCCCAAGTAGCTGGGATTACAGGGGCGTGCCACCATATCTGGCTAATTTTTGTATTTTTAGTAGAGATGGGATTTCACCATGCTGGCCTTGAACTCCTGACCTCGTGATCCACCCACCTCGGCCTCCCCAAAGTGCTGGGATTACAGGCGTGAGCCACCGTGCCCAGCCAATTTTGTATTTTTAGTAGAGACGGGGTTTCACCATGTTGGCCAGACTGTTCTTGAACTCCCAATCTGAAGTGATCTGCCTGCCTTGGCCTCCCAAAGCGCTGGGATGTTACAGGTGTGAACCACCACGCCTGGCCACTATACATAGTTTTAAAAATGAAAAAAATAAGGCTGGGCATGGTGGCTCAGACCAGTAATCCCAGCACTTTGGGAGGCCGAGGTGGGAGGATCGCTTGAGCCCGGGAGGTGAAGACAAGCCTGGTCAACAAAGCAAGACCCCCATCTCTACAAACAAATACAAAAATTAGCCCTGTGTGATGGCGTGCACCTGTGGTCCCAGCTACTCAGAAGGCTAAGATGGGAGGATCGCTTGAGCCCAGGAGGCCAAGGCTGCAGTGAACTGTGATCGTGTCACTGCACTCCAGCCTGCGTGACAGAGGCAGACCCCGTCCCCAAAATAAATAAATAAATAATACAAAATGAAAATACTAATACCAGCAACTAAGACACATTGAACACATCTTTGGTGCCAGACACTGTTCTAAACGCTTTGTGGGTAATAACTCTTTTAATCCTCCAAACTGCCCTGTGAGATGGGCACTATTACCAGTCCTTATTCGATACCTGCAATTCCAAAATTCTTGAGGCCCTAACAACCAGATTTTTCCAAACTTTGACACCAAATCCCACTTGGCAGCAAAACCCGATCAGAACTCACGTGAAGCTATTTATTTATTTATTTATTGTATTGTATTTATTTATTTATTTTGAGACGGAGTCTTGCTCTGTCGCCCAGGCTGGAGTGCAGAGGCGTGATCTCGGCTCACTGCAACCTCCGCCTGCCAGGTTCAAGTGATTCTCCTGCCTAGCCTCATAAGTAGCTGGGATTACAGGCACGCATCAACACGCTTGGCTAATTTTTTGTATTTTTAGTAGAGACAGGGTTTTGCCATGTTGGCCAGGCTGGTCTCGAACTCCTGGCCTCAGGTGATCCACCCGCCTTGGCCTTCCAAAGTGCTGGGATTACTGGTGTGAGCCACCTCACCCAGCCACATGAAAGTAAAGCTTTTATTGATCCCACTCGTGACTATCCAAACATTTCATTCTAGAAATTCCCATGTTTCAAGACCACTAAGATATTATAAAACCTATACTGTCTATTACTACGTTTCTAATATCAGAATGTCAAAACGCATCAGACCTCAAGAGTTTCACACGAAGGATGATGAATTAGGCCCAGGGAGGTGCAGTGACTTGCCCAAGGTCACACAGAAGTGGACAGCAGAGTTGGGATTGGATCCAGGCCCTCTGGTTCCAGAGTCCTGGCTCTTGACCTCTGACCCTGGCTGCCACCTCTCAGGGCTGGGGCTGGGGTCCAGTGCTGGGTCAGAGCACGAGAGGCAGGATCTCACAGGGTCCTCACTACTGATGACCATGCCGGGTACACTGAGGCTCAGAAGGCCACACAGCCATTGGATCATATTTGCAAAGCCCAGATAGTGGTGTGTGCCAGGGAGAAGGGGACAGACACTGGGGGAATGCAGTGTTACAGTATTAACGGAGGAAACTGAGAACCTCAGATGCATCCTGTGTCATCACAAAGAAGCTAAGAATTAGGTATCAGAGTATATGCACCAAAAGAAAAAAGAGAAAAAGAGGCCGGGCGTGGTGGCTCACACCTGTAATCCCAGCACTTAGGTAGGCCGAGGCAGGCAGATCAGTTGAGGTTGGGAGTTTGAGACCAGCCTGGCCAACATGATAAAGCTCTGTCTCTACTAAAAATACAAAAATTAGCCAGGGGTGGTGGTGGGTGCCTGCAATCCCAGTTACTCGGGAGACTGAGGCAAGAGGGAGGCAGAGGTTGCAGTGAGCCGAGATTGAGCCACTGCACTCTGGCCTGGGCGACACAGTAAGACTCCATCTTAAAAAGAAAAAAGAGGCCGGGCGTGGTGGCTCATGCCTGTAATCCTAGCACTCTGAGAGGCCAAGGCAGGTAGATCACCTGCGGTCAGGAGTTCGAGACCAGCTTGGCCAACATGGCGAAACCCCATCTCTACTAAAAATACAAAAAATTAGTCGGGCATGGTGGCAGGTGCCTGTAATCCCAGCTACTTGGGAGGCTGAGGCAGGAGAATCTCTTGAACCCGGGAGGCGGAGGTTGCAGTGGGCCAAGATCGCCCCGTTGCACTCCAGCCTGGGTGATAGAGTGAGACTCTGTCAAAAAAAACAAAAAACAAAAAACAAAAAAACAAACTGGAAGGACATACTCCAAGCTTTTCTTAGTAGTGAACTTTATCTGTTGGGAATTATGGACAATTTTTATTGTTTTGTGATTTTTTTTCCTCAATGAGCAAAAATTACTTTTATAGTAAGCAGGAATAAAAACAAAACCAAACCCAGATATACCTGAGAGGCACCCAGCATAAGAAATGGTAATATTCATGGCATAGGCACAGTCATAACATAATAATAATTTATGTCGGTGCTGTCCAGTAGAAATAGAATGTAAACTACATGTGTAATGTTTGGTTGTTTTGTTTTAAGACAGAGTCTCACTGTGTCACCCAGGCTGAAGTGCAATGGCACAGTCTCGGCTCACTGCAGCCTTGACCATCTGGGCTCAAGTGATCTGCTCACCTCAGCCTCCTGAGTAGCTGGGACTACAGGCATGTGCCAGCGCACCTGGCTAATTTTATTTTATTTTAATTTTTTGTAGAGATGGGGTCTCCCTATGTTGCCCAGGCTGGTCTCAAACTCCTGGCCTCAAGCGATCCTCCCGTCTCAGCCTCCCAAAGTGCTGGGATTACAGGCGTGAGCCACCACATCCAGCCCACATGTGTAATTTCAAATTTCCTAGAAGCCACATTGAAAAAAAAAAAAAACCAAACAGGTGAAATCAACTTTACTAATATATTTATTTAGCTCAACAGGTCCAAAATACTCCAATTTGAACCTGTCATCAGATGAAAACTTGCGATTGAGCCATTTTACACTCTTTATGGTGGAGCTTCGAAATCCAAGGAAACCCAACACGTGTTTTACACCCAGGGCGTCCAGGGCGCCTCTCAGTAGCAATGCACGCAGTCCCCGAGCCCAGCCAGCAGCCCCGATGCTGGCGGCTGCCCTGTGAGATGCTGCAGGTTTACTTGGCGCTCAAGGATGCTCTGCAGACACAGTCGCCTTTTGTCCATCCAGCAGCCCTATGAACAAGGACTGTGATTGCCCCGTTTTAGAAAGGAGGAAACAGGAGCCTAAAGAAGTGGCTTGCTCCATGGCAGAGCTGGGCAGGGCTGGCTGGAGGCTGCGCCCCTCCCCATCTCGCTCTGCCACCTCACACCCACCCATCGCCATTCCCCGTGGACAGACACGGAAACAGAGGTCACAGATGTGGTGTGAAGAGCAGAGACCTGTTCAAATCCCTCCTCCCCCGTCCTGGTTGTAGGGCCTGTCACTTGAGCTCTCTGTACCTCTGGGCCCACTCTTACCACAAGGAGGATGATGAAAAGCACTTCAGAGGGTGAGGGAGAGGAGATGAGGTCCCAGCGTTCAGGGGTGCTCAGCACATCGTCATTCTCATTGTTATTATCGCTGGCGTTGAGAAACTTGTACCATGCCCTTGGGATTACAGCCCTGAGCCGTCCACTGAAAGGCGGCTGTTAGGGCCAAGAACCGCCCTTTTTTTTTTTTTTTTTTTTTTTTTTTTTGAGAGGGAGTTTTGCTCTTGTTGCCCAGGCTGGAGTGTAATGGCGTAATCTCGGCTCACTGCAACCTCCACCTCCTGGGTTCAAGTGATTCTCCTGCCTCAGCCTCCCAAGTAGCTAGGATTACAGGCATGCACCACCACGCCCGGCTAATTTTTGTATTTTTTTTTTTTTTTAGTAGAGACGGGGTTTTACCATGTTGGCCAGGCTGGTCTTGAACTCCTGACCTCAGGCGATCTGCCCAACTCGGCCTCCCAAAGTGCTGGGATTACAGGCGTGAGCCACCCTCCCCGGCAAGAACTGTCTGACTGCATCCTTTCCCGCAGAAAATCAGGGCCGCCCCGCTCCTGGCTCCCTGTCCTCTGACCCCCTGTTCCAGCCTCTCCTCTCCATGCCAACGGCCCCAGTTGCACCTCAGCCCTCTGCCTCTCCCACTAGGCCCTAGAAAGTTCTGTTTAGGCAGGGCGCATGCCTGTAATCCCAGCTATTCGGGAGGCTGAGGCAGGAGAATCGTTTGAACCCAGGAGGCGAGGTTGCGGTGAGCCAAGATCATGCCATTGTACTCCAGCCTGGGTAACAAGAGAGAAACTCAGTCTCAAAAATAACATCACATAACATAACATAAAACATAACAAAATAAAAGTCTGTTTATACCCACAGATCCCCTATCCCTCCCCTGGGCCCTTCACAATCCTCCCAGGACTGCCGTCAGTCCCAGCATAAGACTCTCCCGTGCCGCGCTATGCTGCCCACCAAGGCGACGATGACAGTGAGAGCCCATAAGACACAGTCTCTGCCCTGGAGCAGCTCATCCGCCAGGCACCACCTTCTCCTTCCTCCCTACTTGTTTCCCCCACCTCCTGTTCTGGCAAGTCCCTGAGCCCAGCAGACACACTCTTGCCTCTGGCCTTTGTGCCTGTGTTTCCCTCTGCCAGGAACCCCTTTCCTGCTTTTTTCCTGGATACCTCCCCCCATCTGTCCTTCAACACCTAGTTCCAGGGTCACTTACACGGGAGGATGTCCTGGTCCCGTCTACCCACCCCAGTCTGGTCAGGGATCCCCGGGGCTGGGTTCCCTGGAGCCCAGGGTCCAGGTGCCTCCAGGGAGGACAGGGACTGGGTCCCAACCACAGGGCATCTTGCCCAATGAAGGACTCCACGGCCTCAGAGTGAAAAGGATAGACAAAGGATAGGCGCAGTGGCTTATGCCTGTAATCCCAGCACTTTGGGAGGCCGAGGCAGGCAGATTACTTGAGGTCAGGAGTTCCAGACTAGCCTAGGCAATAAGGTGAAACCGTGTTTCTAAAATAAAAAAAATTTTTAAAAAGTGATATATACTCATTTAGGAAAAAATGTATGAGAAGAAAGTAAAAATTGGCCAAAATACATCTACCCAGAGTTAATTTATGTTAATCATTTGGCACACCCTTCCAATTTTTTCTATGCATATTATGCAGGGATATATTTTTTCATTATCTTTTACTTTTTTTTTTTTTTGAGATAGAGTCTCACTCTGTTGCCCAGGATAGAGTGCAGTGGCACAATCTTGGCTCACTACAACTTCTGCCTCCCGGGTTCATGCAATTCTCCTGCCTCAGCCTCCTGGGTAGCTGGGATTACAGGCACACGCCACTACGCCCGGGTAATTTTTGTATTTTTGTATTTTTTTTTGAGACAGAGTCTCGCTCTGTCACCCAGGCTGGAGCGCAGTGGCACAATCTTGGCTTACTGCTAGCTCCGCCTCCTGGGTTCACACCATTCTCCTGCCTCAGCCTCCTGAGTAGCTGGGACTACAGGCACCCGCCACCACTCCCGGCTAATTTTTTGCATTTTTAGTAGAGATGACGTTTCACTGTGTTAGCCAGCATGGTCTCGATCTCCTGACCTCGTGATCTGCCTGCCTCAGCCTCCCAAAGTGCTGGGATTACAGGCATGAACCATTCATTGCGGCTTGCTGTTTTACAAAATTTTGATGATACAATATACTTGCCTGGGTCCTGCATTTCCCCTTAATAACATTGTATTTTCTTACATCACGAAAAGTGCTTCAAAGACATGATATGAACGGCTCTCTAGAGTACTGGCCCACGGCTGGCTATACCTATGTATGGACGTTGATCTGTAATTGATAGGGTGATCTTTCCTTTTCTTTCTCCTTTCTCTCTGTCTCTTTCCCTCCCTCCCTCCCTCTTTCTCTTTTTCTCTCTTTTTTTTTTTTGAGTCTTGCTCTGTTGCCCAGGCTGGAGTGCGGTGGCACAATCTCAGCTCACTGCAAGCTCCGCCTCCCAGGTTCAAGTGATTTTCCTGCCTCAGCCTCTGGAGTAGCTGGGACTATAGGCACGCACCACCACACCGGCTAATTTTTTGTATTTTTAGTAGAGGTGGGGTTTCACCGTGTTAGCCAGGATGGTTTCGATCTCCTGACCTCGTGATCTGCCTGTCTTGGCCTCCCAAAGTGCTGGGATTACAGACGTGAGCCACCACGCCTGGCCCTCTCTCTCTCTCTTTCTTTCTGACAGTGTCTCCCTCTGTCACTCTGGCTGAAGTGCAGTGCTGCGATCATAACTCACTGCAGCCTCAACCTCCTGGGTCCCAGTGATTCTCCCACCTCAGCCTCCCAAGTAGCTGGGACGAAAGGCACACACCACCATGCCTCGCTAAGTTTAAAATGTTATAGACATGGGGTCTTGCTGTGTTGCCCAGCCTGGTCTCAAACTCCTGGCCTTGAGCAATCCTCTTGCCTCAGCCTCCCAAAGTGCCGGGATTACAGGTGTGAGTCACTATGTCTGTGCTTGATTTCTTCTTTTCTTCTTTTCTTTTTTTCAGATGGAATTTCACTTTGTCGCCCAGGCTCGACTGCAGCAGTGTGATCTCAGCTCTCTGCAACCTCTGCCTTCTGGGTTCAAGCAATTCTCCTGCCTCAGCCTCCCGAGAAGCTGGGATTACAGGTGTGCACCACCACGCCCAGCTAACTTTTGTATTTTTAGTAGAGACAGCATTTCGCCATGCTGGCCAGGTTGGTCTCGAACTCATGACCTCAAGTGATCCACTCGCCTCTGCCTCCCAAAGTGCTGGGATGACAGGCGTGAGCCACCGCGCCCGGCCGATTTTTTTCTTAATAGGCTTCTGCCTTGTCTAACTTCCCCGAGTGAACATGGCTAGCTTTCAGAACTGAATGAGACCTCTGTGAATGCTGTTTCACAGGCAGGAGGGTGTGAATGTGTTTGCAGGGAGCTGGTGGGGGCTCAGCCTGCAGGACGCAGCCTGAGGATGGGCTCGGGCAGGCCTTGTGGGGCAGGGAGAATGGCGGAGTACAACAGGAGTGCCTCTGCAGGCGCGGGTCCTGAGGGTCAGTTGGGTCCCAAGCCGGCCTGGGGTCTCTGCACCCAGCCGGAGATGTGACTGTGCTTGGGCATGAGGCTGGGGGCTGTGGGCATCTCCTGTCCAGGGCAGGAGAAGCAGGGGCTTGAGAATGTCTCTGGCCTGACTGGGCTGGAGCTCTAAAACTCCCCGCTCTGCCAGGGGACCCCCCAGAGCTTGCATTTCTTCCTCGGAGAGAATATCTGGGGAAGAACCCAACCTGGAGCTTCTCGGAGCCGGTTCTCAGAGCTCGTTCCCTGGGACGCTAAACACCGATAGCAAAAAAACACTCTCATATCAATGCATTAGGAGCCTGCACACTCCCTCCCCGAGACTCCAGTGCACCTGGTGTGTTGAAGCTCCGTGAAACCCAGTGGGAGACAGTGGCTTTGTTTTGCTCAACTCTAGTTTTCCCAAACATAATACACATGGGACCCTTATCACCAAACGCCGCTTATCACCTCCCTGGGAAATACTGGTGATCGACAAAGCAGGTGCTTGGTTGCTATTTCTATTATTAATAATAACATCAATAATAATAACAGGAGGAGGAGGTCCTGGTCATCACTGATCGCTAGGCAGAGAATGAGGTGGACTTTGAAAGAAAGCCTGGACCAAGAGGCTGGGCGCGGTGGCTCACGCCTGTAATCTCAGCACTTTGGGAGGCTGAGGCGGGCGGATCACTTGACGTCCGGGGTTCAAGACTAGCCTGGCCAATGTGGTGAAACCCCGTCTCTACTAAAAACACAAAAATTAGCTGGGCGTGGTGATGCACGCCTGCAATCCCAGCTACTCCGGAGCCTGAGGCAGAATTGCATGAACTTGGGAGGAGGAGGTTGCAGTGAGCTGAGACTGTGCCACTGCACTCCAGCCTGGGTGACAGAGTGAGAATCGTCTCGATAATAATAATAATAAATACAGAAGGAACAAAGGTATTGCTGGTCCATGTGCCGTCAGGAGCCCCCTGGAACTTTCCCCCTCTCTGGGTTACACTGAGATGGCCTGGGCCCCCTCCATTCCCAGCAAACACTCTGTGCCCCCCCCCCCCCCGCCTTCAGGGTCCCTTTTCTCAGTGGGGCCCCCCAGCTCACCTTCCCCGTCCAAAGCGGGGCTGCAGGCTTGCCCGTGGGTCGGCCAGCAGGGCCAGGTGGCTTCATGCAGCAAACTCCCCCATTTCCTTTCCAACCCCACAGCCCAGCCCTGCCTCCTCCTCTCTCCCTGGGCCCGCCGCAGCCTCCTGCCTGGCCTTCAGTCTCTCCCCTCCAGTCCATCTCTGGGGTCCTGCTATGCCAGAGCTGACCCTGCCTCTGCCCTCCTCTAGACGCCTCCGGGGCTCCCCAGTGCCCTCGGGAATTTCAGCCTGCACTGGAAGCCCTGCCTGGGCATCTGCCTTTCTCCCCACTCCCCTCTGCATGGCCCCTCACTCGCAGCCCTCACTTGGATACACGTTAGCCAGGATCAGTCCTTGGACCCTCTCGCCGGGCACTCCACCTTTGCACATGCTGTTCTCTCCGCTCAGGACGCCCTTCCCTTTCATCCACTGGAAGGCTCCTGCTCACCCTCTTGAACCCAGCCCAAAGGTCTCCACTCATTCCCCCATTGCTTATTGATTGAATGGAGATAAAGCAGGTCTGCAGGTACAGAGGTGGAGAGGGGCCGTTGTCTGTGAAAGGACCTCACAACGTCAGCCTTGGAGAGCTGCTCTGAAGGCTTGAGGTGAGACTCACTCCGCTCAGGGCTTGGCACCTGGAGGCGTGTGCTGGGCACAGGCGATGATGCCCTGCAGGGCACGTGTTGCTAGGCTCCTTTTTTGTTGTTGTTTTTTTGTTTTTTTTTGAGACGGAGTTTCGCTGTTTTCACCCAGGCTGGAGGGCAGTGGCGCCATCTTGGCTCACTGCAACCTCCGTCTCCCGGGTTAAAGCGATTCTCCTGCCTCAGCCTCCCGAGTAGCTGGGATTACAGGCATGTGCCACCATGCACGGCTAATTTTTTGTATTTTTAGTAGAAACGGGGGGGGGGGTCTCTCTATGTTGGTCAGGCTGGTCTCGAACTCCCGACCTCAGGTGATCCACCCGCCTTGGCCTCTCAAAGTGCTGGGATTACAGGCGTGAGCCACTGCACCCAGCCTAGGCTCACTTTTCAGAGAAGGAAGAAGGCTCAGCGAGGCCACACGACCAGGGTTTGAGCCCTGGGCCTCAGCCCCCTCCATGCCCGCCTCTTGCCTGCAGCTCCCGGAGCCTCTGCAGCACCCCAGGCTCCTGCTGACTCCCCCGGCAGCTCGGGAGGTGAGCATCACACGCCATTTTAGAGACAGGAGACCAAGGCTCGGTGAAGTCAAGTGACTCAGCAGGGTTGCCGGTCCCGGGGAGTGTGCACCTGGGGCTCCAGCCCACAGTGTCTGTTTTCCAAGTCTCCTTGGTGCCTCTGGACAGAGGACCGTGACAGCAGCGTGGCCATAGGCGGACAGCCTGAGGCTGCTCGGCGCTCAGCACGCAGTGACCCAGCTGCAGAGGGAAGGGGGTGTGAAGGGAGATGAAGGGGCACTCCCAAAGGGAGGGGGTGGGGTCCCCCCGCCAATCACTTTAATAATGCAGTTGAGAACTAAGTGGGATGGGGGTGTTGCTGCAAAGGGAAGCCTGGTTTTGTCGAAACATGTGGCATAGGGCTGCTTTAAATAGGGAGTCTCTTTATTTTGAACAGAATTCCAGTCTATTCTCTCTCCTCTTCTCTGCAGAATGCCTGCTGAGCAGCCTCGTGGGGGATGGTGGAGGCTGGGTTTGAATCCTGGCTTTGCTGCTGACCAGCTCGAACTCCAACTCCCTGGCGGCCTCGGGCAAGTGTCCTCACCTCTCTGAGCCCACTTTCCTCACAGGTACCATGGGGTCATTGTGATGCTTGGACAAGACAGTGAGTGCTTGGGATGAGATAATGAATGTGTGGGACATGGAGAGCATGCAGTAATACATATTTTTCATTGTTAATTCAGTTGATAATGATCATTAACACTGGTCCTGGCCAGGCGCAGTGGCTCACGACACTTTGGGAGGCCAAGGCAGGAGGATTGCTTGAGCTCAGGAGTTCGAGACCAGCCTGTCCAACATGGTGAAACCTCGTCTCTACTAAAACAACAACAACAACAACAACAACAACAACAACAACACCACCCACCAAAATTTACCCTGGCATGGTGGCACACTCCTGTAGTCCCAGCTACTTGGGAGGCTGAGGCAGGAGAATCGCTTGAACCCGAGAGGCGGAGGTTGCAGTGAGCTGAAATTGCACCACTGCACTCCAGCCTGGGTGACAGTGAGACTCTGTCTCAAAAATAAAAAAAACAAAAAAACACAAAAAAAACACTGGTCCTGTCTCTGGGCTTCCAGTTTCTCCCTCAGCATCTTTCCTCTACACTGGCTGTCAGAATGACCGGAAATGCAGTTCAGACCTTGCCACATCCCCGCTCCCAGTCTCCCATAGCTATCACCCTCGACAAACTGTCAGAGGCCCTTCAGAACCTGCCCTGCTGCCCTCTCCTTGACTCTAGCCATAGTAGGGACAAGAGAGATGCATGGGGTTCCCTCTGCTTGCCACACTCTGTCCAGCCTCTCTGCGTTTGCACAGGCTCTGCCCCTTTTCTATACTGTCCTCCTCCTTGTTCTCTAGAAAATTCCAATTGCCTTCCTTGGAAAAGCCCTTTTTGACCCCTGGTCCCTCATCAGTCACACACACACTCTCTTATTAGATCCCTATCGCAGTGACTATAATTTGGTTTCACACATCTGTCTCCTTGTCTAGGCTGTGAGTCGGTATGAGTAGAGACTGTGTTGGGGCGATTTCTGCATAACCAGCATGCTATGCAAGGCCAAGTTCATGACAGACTTCGGCCAAGGTCTGCTGAGTAAACAGACTAGAGTGTCTAAGGCTCTTATTGGGGAACACCCTGGTTGTGCTTGTCCCTGTTTCCTTCACGCTTTTTGGCCTGGGTGATAATGACAACATGTCAAAATCATGTTGACATCAATATGACAGAACTTGGGAACTGAAAAACATTGGTGTTCTGGTTCCAACTTAATCTGCTTTTTACCTTCATGTGCACATCTCAGATCATCAAAGCGACATCACCTTTCTTGTGTTTGTCATCATTTTTACTTTCATGATTTCTGTCCTCATGTTTTAGGTATGTCTTTCGATTTTAAGTCAGTCTGAAATCCTTGTCTTTTAACTGGAAGTTTAGCTCAATTACATTTACTATAATTACTAATATACTTGGAATTCTTCCTATAATGTTATTTTGTGCTTTTTAATTGTCCTGATTTTTGTAGCTTATTCTTTCCCCTTTCCTGTCTTCTTTGTATTGATGGAATTTCTTATGATTTCATTTCTTCTCTCCACTGTTTTAGAATTTATATATTTTCTCTTTATTTAGTGGTTACCCTTAAAATTTAACATGCATACCTAAAGGCCAAAGCCAGTTAATTCTTCTCTTCTCCTCCCATATAATACAAAGCTGATCTCATCTCTGACTTTAAAACAAAGAGACATCCTGGTCAGCTTCCCAATAAGGTAAAAGGGGGGGATCATAATTTGTTAAGTGCTGATTATTGCCAGAGCTGTGCTAAATGCTCTGAGGTATGATCTCATTTAATCTTTGTGGAAATTCTGTCACATGGGGGTTATCAAGCACATACCCCTGCTCCCTTCATATCTGGTGGTTCATAGCTGACAAAATGAAGGTTCACAGAAGTAAAGTCACTTGTCCCCAGTCTCACAGGCTCCAAAGTTGCAGAACCAAGACTCAACATCTCCTTCTCCTGAACACAGACATGGAAGTCTCCACCACACCTACCCACCCTAAACTGAAACAGCTGGGCTGTCTGTGGGCTTCACAATGCTTTTTGAGCTGTGGGGCCCATTCATTCTTACATTACCATGTATTGTTTTGCTCATTTGACAGGTTATTTTTTGAGAGCTGCTATGTGTCAAGTGTCATACTGGGCTCTGGGGATCCAGCTATGGACAAGACAGACAAAGCCCTGTCTTCCTAGATCCCAGCCTCAGAGAAGAAGAGAGACACTAAATAAAACAATTATGCAAACAATCATTTAACCAGCAAAGGTGTACACAGATCATGGAGGCTGCCCTGGTTGCAGGGGGAGGCAGGCCTGGGGCCCCTCTAAGGCCTGATTTGAAACACCCTAGACCAGATCACCTCTGAAGTTGTGAGTGTCATCACCGTCATGGCCCCGACACAGAGTAGGATAGGCAAGGCGGGGATTGGTTCTTGAAGCAGGTAAATCCCCCTGCCCCCTCACCCTAACATCTTTCGCCTGACGAAGATGTTGACATTTTGTCCTACAGTAGAGGACCTAGGCCTGGGGCCACCTCTGACAGCCACTTAGCTGCCCACACTTCCAAGTTCCCTGGATCTTCAGCCCCCATCTGCTGAGCCCACCTCCACCTATGCTGGGCTCTGGGACAGATCTCAATGATGCAGATGTGAATCCGGCAAACGGACGCGGCCCCCATCAATGACTGCCTTCTAACCCCAATGGGGACTTTCCTTTTATCCTGCAACTTGGCCTGTGTGGGGGACTTTCCACTTTGGTTGTGGTAGGTAAATATTACTAAAGCTGAAAAAAATCCCACTGAAATCTGTTGGGGTTTTTAAGAAAATAAATTGTCGAGAAATTCCTTATTAAAAATGTAACTGTGGTAAGAAAACAATTAAGTGAACTGTTTGTCTTGACATTATAAATTGTATTTATTTATACTTATTTATTTATTTGAGATGGAGTCTTGCTCTGTCACCAGGCTGGAGTGCAGTGATCTCGGCTCACTGCAACCTCTGCCTCCCAGGTTCAAGTGATTCTCCTGCCTCAGCCTCCTGAGTAGCTGGGATTACAGGCGCATGCCACCACACACAGCTAATTGTTTGTATTTTTAGTAGAGAAGGGTTTCACTGTGTTAGCCAGGATGGTCTTGATCTCCTGACCTCATGATCTGCCCACCTTGGCCTCCCAAAGTGCTGGGATTACAGTCGTGACCCACCAGGCCCGGCCTATTTATTTATTTATTTATTTATTTTTATTTATTTATTTTTAAGACAGGATCTTGCTCTATTGCTCAGGCTGGAGTGCAGTGGCGTGATCTCAGCTCACTGCAACCTCCGCCTCCTGGGTTCAAGTGAGTCTCCCACCTTAGCCTCCTGAGTAGCTGGGATTACAGGTGCAAACAACCACACCAGGCTAATTTTTGTATTTTAGTAGAGACACGGTTTCACCAAGTTGGCCAGGCTGGTCTCCAACTCCTGACCTCAGGTGATTTGCCTGCCTCTGCCTCCCAAAGTGCTGGAATTACAGACGTGAACCACTGCACTCGGCCTGTTTTTATGTTTTGAATATAATGAGTCAATCACAAAAGTTTAGCAAGCTTACTGTTGTTTGTGTGTGTGTGTGTTAATTTTTTTACATTCAGATTTTAAAAACTGTTATTTGTCACATCAACTGTCTTTATGATGACTTCTCATGTTTCTTCCTTGTCCCTGAGACAAGGGACTTGTACCTCCCTCTCCAACAGGGACTTCCCTAACTGCCATGACTGGCAGCACTGCAGGGGCCATTGTGGGCCCTCACACTGACCTGGCTCAGGCCTAGACGTCTCTGTCTCCCTCCTCCCATTCATCCTCCTGGGAGTGGCCTCCTGAGCCCTTCTGCGACCAGGCCCTGGCCTGGGTGGAAAGTCTGGCTGGATGGCTACCCGCCCGCCCCCCACCCTTCCCCACCACCAGGAGCCCAGAGAGGCATCTAAACCTGGGTGTAAACAACAAGGGGATGAGATCTATATCAGAGGCATGTGCAAGACCCAGCAAGGCAGCAGGACTTTGCCTAAGGCACCTGCGGGTAGGGTGGGAGTGTGGGGTTAAGCTGAGGCACAGGCCATGGTCCTACACCGCTTCCTGGGCAGACTTCCCTAGCCTCCTCTCACTGTGTTCAGCTCAGCAGCCCCCCGCCAGCTCGTGCACGCTGCTGCTGCACTTGTTCACCTTCCTTTTTTTTTTTTTTTTGTGATGGAGTCTTGCTCTGTCACCCAGGCTGGAGTGCAATGGCATGATCTCGGCTCACTGCAACCTCCGCCTCCCAGGTTCAAGCGATTCTCCTGCCTCACCCTCCCGAGTATCTGGGATTACAGTAACACGTCACCACACCTGGCTAATTTTTGTATTTTTAGTAGAGATGGGGTTTCACTACGTTGGTCAGGCTGGTCTCAAGCTCCTGACCTCAAGTGATGCACCCGCCTCAGCCTCCCAAAGTGCTGGGATTACAGGCGTGAGCCACTGTGCCCAGATGAGACTTGCTCACTTTCTGAACCACCCCTTTCTGCACGCAGTGTCGAGAGGGCAGGGATCTCTGTATGTCCTGCTCTCTGGGCCTCGGGTGGTGCCTGGCACACACTAGGTGCTGAATAAACGAATCAGGGCTGCACTGAATGCTGCGGATGGATTAGCCGGGGCTGTTCAGACACAGGAGGAACAACCCATGCGGGGAGAAGGATGCACGGGTCTCAGCTCAGCTCCTAGGATTGCCTCGGGGTGGTGATGAGACCATGGCATCCTTGTGAGGATTAAGCTGTCTCGATATCTGTAAACCATAGGGAAGAGCGCCTGGCACAGTGCAAGCACATCTGTATCTGTGACTATTTAAAGGCAGGGCAAGTTTCTGGAAGGGTGGGAAGGAAGGGGCTGGGGGTAGCTTCTGGTGCCCAGTAGAGGGTGCCCCTGAGCTTGGTGTAGCTGAGAGCGCCAGGCATACTCATCCTGATCTGAGATGGGGACAGGGTGGCTTGCAGAAAGGTGTCCCCTAGGAGGAGTTGGTGTGGCGACTCCAGCTGGGTGTGCTGGCAGGGGTGTGCGGGTACAGGCTACAGCTGGAAGGCTAGGAAGAAGCTGGGGCTTCCGGATGAGCAAGGACAAGGCCGGAGCCAGGCTGGGCTGTGGGGATGTAGATTGGGACTCAGTGGCAGTTCTGAGACTGAGTCACCAAGGCACAGCGCCAGGGATAGCTACGAATTAGGAAGCGTTAGGAATCGCGTTGAAAAAACCAAGTTCTGCAGCCAGCCTGCCTGGGCTGAGTCCCAGCTCCGTTACTAACCTTGGGACCAGGACCGTGTGCAAGTGTCTTACTCTCCTATGTCTCAGTTTCCTCATCTGTAACATGAGAAGAATAGGACCTACTCAGGGGGCTGTCATGAGGCTGAAATTCACTGACCCTGTAAAGGGCTTGGAGCAATGCTGGGGGCCCGGCTGACATTCTCCCACCCACCCTCGCTGAGCTGTAGAAATAATTGGTCTATTTTCTAGAAGAGAAGGCAGGCTCAGAGAGGTGACTCAAGGACTTAGCGTCATTCGTGGAGGGGAGAACGCGGGTCTTGTGCCTCTCAGGCCTCTCAGGCCTCTCAGGCTGCTCAACAGAGATGTGGACTGATACTCCCATCCAGCCCGTCCCGGGCCTGTCCCGAGGCTCAGGGGCCATGTGGCTTTGCAGGACGCCAAGGAATTCTACGCGTTTGTCAATTTAACTTTAACAGGTGTCAGCCACCGCGCCCGGCCAACTATTCTTTTCTGTAAGTGTGCTGTGAGTCATCATGAGAAAAACTTAAGAAGAAACTGACAAAGTATGGGAAATCCTATTTGAAAAGGGTAGAAACTGAGGCTCGGAGTGGTGACAAGGATTATGTGGGCCCCGAGATGGCGCTGCTGAGGGAATGAAGAGGATAACTCAGCTGGAATGAGGCAGAGAGGCCGCAGTTAGACACCGAAGTCTCAGCAGCCTGGGAACGGACGGCAGAGGGCGCACTGCTCCCTCCTATCCAGAGGACCTCCTGGCTGCTGGTCGCAGGCCCGCGGCTGGGGAATGTCCCAGTTGACCTCAAGAGAGGTCAGCTCCTAGATTCCCCCCCTGCAGATTCTTCCTTCCGCCATTTTCTTTCTTTCTTTCTTTTTTGTTTTTCTGAGATGGAGTCTCTCTCTGTCGCCCAGGCTGGAGTGCAGTGGCACAATCTCAGCTCACTGCAACCTCTGCCTCCCGGGTTCAAGTGATTCTCCTGCCTCAGCCTCCTGAGTAGCTAGTACTACAGGCACGCACTACCACTCCCAGATAATTTTTGTATTTTTGGTAGAGACAGGGTTTCGCCATGTTGGCCAGGCTGGTCTCCAGTTCCTGACCTCAGGTGATCCAACTGCCTTGGCCTCCCGAAGTGGTGGGATTACAGGCATGAGCCACCGCGCCTGGCCCTCCCACCATTTTCTTGCTTAAAGGGCTCTAACTGGGTAAAGTCTGTCCAATCAAAAGCTCCATGTTTCATGCCCCTGGAGGGATCAGCCGCCTGGAAAATGCAAACTAGTGGGTAATTTAAAAGCCATTCTTGGTATTTGCCTTGATAATGCACTATGGCCGGGGTTTTTGTTTTTATTTGGTTAATTTTTTTGTTTTGTTTTGTTTTGTTTTTTTTTTTGTTTTTTTGAGACAGAGTCTCACTCTGCCACCTAGGCTGGAGTGCAGTGGCAAAATCACAGCTCACTGCAGCCTCTGCCTCCTGGCCTCATGCAATCTGCAATCTTCCCACCTCAGCCTCCCAGGTATGTGGGACTACAGGTGCATGCCACACCTGGCTAATTTTTGTATTTTTAGTAGAGATGGGGTCTTGCTATGTTGCCCAGGCTGGTTTCAAACTCCTGAGCTCAAGCGATCCACCTGCCTTGGCCTCCCAAAGTGCTGGGATTACAGGCGCGAGCCACCGCATGCCACCTTTTTTTTTTTTTTGAGATGGAGTCTTGCTTTGTCGCCAGGCTGGAGTGCAGCAGCATGATCTTGGCTCACTGCCACCTCTGCCTCCTGGGTTCAAGCGATTCTCCTGCCTCAGCCTCCCAAGTAGCTAGAATTACAGGTGCCCACCACGATGCCCGGCTAATTTTTGTATCTTTAGTAGAGACAGGGTTTCACCATGTTGGCCAGGCTGGTCTCGAACTCCTGACCTCGTGATCCACCTGCCTTGGCCTCCCAAAGTGCTGGGATTACAGGTGTGAGCCACCGCGCCCGGCCAGGTTTTGTTTTTTTGTTTTTGCAACAGAATTACCATCCTGTAGCTGCCCCACTTTGGCTGTCTGGGCCTGGCTTCTCCACGCTGACTCTCAGGGTGGGACAGACATATATACCTTCTGAGGCACAGGGCAAGCCCATGGGGGCTACAGCTTGCTGGGCGACCTTGGATAAGTCACTCAGAGCCTGTGCCTCCATTTCCACGTCCATAAGATGGGAGAAGTCATCGTGCCCTCACAGGAATAAATGGGGTTGATGAGCGCTCCCTGACCCCCTGCTCCAGGTAAATGCTTTGAAATTTTTGTTTCTTTTTCGTCATTTAGGAAAAGGTGAGCAAATTCCAGTATAGCCTTTTTTTTTTCTTTCCAGCTTGCATAGGATTTTATACTTAGTATTTTTAAAGCTTAATTTGTTCTGATTATAAAAGTTATTGGCTGGGTGTGGTTGCTCACACGTGTAATCCCAGCACTTTGGGAGGCCAAGGTGGGTGGATCACAAGGTCAGGAGTTCGAGACCAGCCTGGCCAGCATGGTGAAACCCCGTCTCTACTAAAAATACAAAACTTAGCAGGGCATGGTGGCAGGTGCCTGTAGTCCCAGCTACTCGGGAGGCTGAGGCAGGAGAATCGCTTGAACCCGAGAGGTGGAAGTTGCAGTGAACCGAGATCGTGCCACTGCACTCCAGTATGGCGGACAGTGCGAGACTCCATCTCAAAAAAAAAAAAAAAAAAGTTATTAAATGCTCTCACTGAAGAAAATCTAGAGAATAAAGAAAACATAAAGAAGAAATTAAATATCCCTGTAATACTAATGCAAAGAGAAAAGACCCTGTTGACCTTTCTGGGTGTTTCTTGGTCTTTTAAAATATATTACTTAAGTTTTAAAAGTGAATTGGAGATCCTATTCACATTCTTTGAAAGCTCAGTATTACATTTTGAGCATTTCCCCATGTCATCCACTATTATTTGAAACTCTGTTTTAAATAGCTGCATAATATTCCATTGTAACGGGCACAGAGATTCACTGAACCCAGGGGTCCCCAACCCCTAGGCCACAGACTGGTACTGGTGGGTTGCCTGTTAGGAACCAGGCTGCACAGAAGGAGGTGAGCAGCGGGCGAGCGAGCATTACTGTCTGAGCTCTGCCTCCTATCAGATCACTGGCGGCATTACATTCTCTTTTATTTAAATTACAAAAAAATTTTTTTTTGAGACAGAGTCTTGCTCTGTTGCCTAGGCTGGAGTGCAGTGGCACGATCTCAGCACACTACAACCTCTGCCTCCCGGGTTCAAGTGATTCTCCTGCCTCAGCCTCCTAAGTATCTGGGATTACAGACGCCTGCCACCACGCCTGGCTAATTTTTGTATTTTTAGTAGAGACAGGTTTTGCCATGTTGGCCAGGCTGGTCTCGAACTCCTGACCTCAGGTGATCCACCCACCTCAGCCTCCCAAAGTGCTGGGGTTACAGGCGTGAGGCACCACGCTCGGCCAGCATTAGATTCTCATAGGAGCGTGAACCCTATTGTGAACTGTGCAGGTGAGGGATTTAGTTTGCTTGCTCCTTATGAGAATCTAATGCCTGATGATCCATCACTGTCTCCCATCACCCCCAGATAGGACCATCTAGTTGCAGGAAAACAAGCTCAGGGCTCCCACTGACTCTACGTTATAGTGAGTAGTATAATTATTTTATTATATATTACGATGTAATAATAATAATAGAAATAAAGTGCACCGGCCGGGCGTGGTGGCTCACGCCTGTAATCCCAGCACTTTGGGAGGCCAAGGCAGGCGGATCATGAGGTCAGGAGATCTAGACCATCCTGGCTAACACGGTGAAACCCCATCTCTACTAAAAATACAAAAAAATTAGCAGGGCATGCTGGTGGGCGCCTGTAGTCCCAGCTACTCAGGAGGCTGAGGCAGGAGAATGACGTGAACCCGGGAGGCGGAGCTTGCAGTGAGCCGAGATCGCGCTACTGCACTCCAGCCTGGGCGAAAATGAGAGGCTCTGTCTCAAAAAAAAAAAAAAAAAAAAAAAAGAAAAGAAAAATTAGCCGCACATGGTGGCGTGTGCCTGTAATCCCAGCTACTCGGGAGGCTGAGGCAGGAGAATCACTTGAACCTAGGAGGCGGAGGTTGCAGTGAGCCAAGATTGCACCACTGCACTCCAGCCTGGTGACAGAGTGAAGCAAGACTCCATCTCAAAAAAAAAAAGAAAAAGAAAAAGAAATGCACCATAAATGTAATACCAAAACCATCTCCTCGACACCCCAGTCCATGGAAAAATTATCTTCCATGAAACCAGTCCCTGGTGCCAAAAGGGTTGGGGACTGCTGATGTAACCAGTCCCTTGTCAGCAGGAGTTGAGGCTACTTCTAAACATTGGTAGTCAGGCCATCCTTAAACACAACTCTTTGAAGCCCCTCTAATAATTTCCTTAGGATGGATTGGTTTGTTCCTTAAGCTGGAACCACACTTACTTGCCATACAACCTCATAGCCGGCCCCAGGAGGGACCAGGGCCGCCCGCTAAAAGCCTTGGGTGGATTCAGTGGTACTTTGTTAAATTAAGTACATGAATATCCTACGGCCCGGCAATTCCCTCTGGGTATATATTCTACAGAAATGATCACGCAGCTCCCAGAGGGGTCCTGAGGGAGGATTTGCGGTGGGGCAGCTAGAAGCCTCCTGGACGTCCAGTCTCATCAGGAAGCAGTGGGGGACTTGGCAGATGGACGGGGGTGGGTGCCCATCGATTCTGTAGCAGCGACAGCAGCAGAGTGGACACACACAGCAATATGAACCACTCTCAGAAACACAGGCTGAGCAAACACAGTGAGACAAAGACAGCGATCTTAACGCAGCTTCATCTGCATAAATTAAGAATACGTGTACACAAAGCAACAATACCCATTTTGCAAGAACACACACAAGCAAAAAATCCACAGTAAACACATTAGGAGGACTTTCTGTGGGGAGAGGGTAAGGCGGGGATATGAGGATAAAAGGGAGGGAAGGAGGAAGGAGGAAGTCCGGTGAGGACCAGGTGCCTGACTGAGGAGCGAGGAGTGGACCGGCTGGGCCCAGCCGAGGTGGTGCAGCTTCCCCCCAGGCCCCGAGAAGATGGAGGAACAGATCTGCACCCGGTCTTCTCCCAGGGGGCCAGGGCATGTGAGCTGGGGGGAGGCAGTCTCCAGGCCTCTGCCTTAAAAGGCATTTCCGGAGGCTCCAGGCTTGCAGGCCCCACCAATCTCAAAAAAGTGGTGGGGCCGGGGGAGGGCCTCAGAGGATTGCTGATTTTTTTTTTTTTTGAGACAGAGTCTCGCTCTGTCACTCAGGCGGGAGTGCATTGGTACGATCTCAGCTCACTGCAGACTCCACCTCCCGGGTTCAAGCTATTCTCCTTCCTCAGCCTCCCAAGTAGCTAGGACTACGGGCATGCGCCACTATGCCTGGCTAATTTTGGTATTTTTAGTAGAGATGGGATTTCACCATGTTGGCCAGGCTGGTCTCGAACTCCTAACCTCAGGTGATCTGCCTGCCTCAGCCTTCCAAAGTACTGGGATTACAGGCATAGCCACTGCGCCTGGCCATGATATTTTAAAAAACACATCCTCTGTCTTACTATGGGGACCACCTACTGTTGCTGTCATGTGGCAGAACATTTTAACTCTCTCACCAAAGATGAATGGCAACATTCTAGCTTCCCAGAGAGCGGCCAGCACCGTCACCCCGTGGACTTAGAGTCCCCCAAAGTCCCCTCGAGGTTCTTGCTGCCCACACCGCGCCCAGGCCAGGGACAGGCAAGAACAGGTGACAGGAGTCTCCGAGCCACCCCCCAGAGCTCACGGGAGGGCGTTGCAGGGATTCGCGTCGGCTCCCACCGACAGATGGCTGCAGGCCTCTGCCAAGGATCCGGGCAGGAGCTCGGGAGCTGGCCTCCCATTCAGAGGCAAACAGCTGCTGGGCACCTCCTGCGTGCCAGGCTCGGCCCTAGGTGCTGGGGATCCGGCAGGGAACATTGCAAAGTCCCTGCCTTCGTGCAGGTGGTGGTGCGGCGGAGGACAGATGACAACCAAGGCGGCAGGCCACACGGGAGGCTCTCAGCTCTCGAATCCCCAGAATTCAGCCTGTCGCTACCAGTGCTTCAGTGCCAGGCCCTGGTGTGTGTGTGTGTGTGTGTGTGTGTGTGTGTGTAAGGGAGAAGTATACTCAAATGAGGAAGCCACATAGAACTCACAGGGCGGTGCTTCTCTCATCATCCCTCAGACCCGGAAAGTCCGCTTCTAGGAATTTATCCCAAGGGCAGAGTCCAGAACATTAGGAAGAATGAGCCAACAGATGTCCCCCTGGTGTTGTTCATATCAACTCAGAAATTGGAAATAAGGAGGCCGGGCGCGGTGGCTCACGCCTGTAATCTCAGCACTTTGGGAGGCCGAGGTGGGCGGATCCCTTGAGGCCAGGAGTTCGAGACCAGCTGGGTCAATATGATGAAGGCCGGGCGCAGTGGCTCACGCCTGTAATCTCAGCACTTTGGGAGGCCGAGGTGGGCGGATCCCTTGAGGCCAGGAGTTCGAGACCAGCTGGGTCAATATGATGAAACCCGGTCTCTACTAGAAAGTACAAAAATTAGCCGAGTGTCGTGGCGGGCACCTGTAGTCTCAGCTACTCGGGAGGCTAAGGCAGGAGAATCTCCTGAACCCAGGAGGGAGAGGTTGCAGTGAGCCAAGATCGTACCACTGCACTCCAGCCTGGGTGACAGAGTGAGATTCCATCTCAAAAAAAAAAAAAAAAAAAAGAAAAAAAGAAAAAGAAGGGCCTGGTTAAGTAACAGGATGCTGCAGGTGTGGTGGCTTGTGCCTGTAATCCCAGAACTTTGGGAGGCCAAGGCGGGCAGATCCTCTGAGGTCAGGAGTTTGAGACCAGCCTGCCCAACATGGTGAAACCCCGTTTCTACTAAAAATACAAAAAATAGCTGGGCGTGGTGGTGCGCGCCTGTAATCCCAGCTACTCAGGAGACTGAGGCGGTAGAATCGCTTGAACGCGGGAGGCGGAGGTTGCAGTGAGCTGAGATTGTGCCATTGCACTCCAGCTTGGGCAACAAGAGAGAAACTCCGTCTCAAAAAAAATAAAAAATAGGCCGGGCGCAGTGGCTCACGCCTGTAATCCCAGCACTTCGGGAGGCCGAGGTGGGTGGATCATGAGGTCAGGAGATATAGACCATCCTGGCTAACACGGTGAAACCCCATCTCTACTAAAAACACACACACAAAAATTAGCCGGGCATGGTGGCAGGCGCCTGTAGTCCCAGCTACTCGGGAGGCTGAGGCAGGAGAATGGTGTGAACCCAGGAGGCGGAGCTTGCAGTGAGCCGAGATTGCGCCACTGCACTCCAGCCTGGGCGACAGAGTGAGACTCCGTCTCAAAAATAAATAAATAAAAATAAAAATAAAAATAAGAAAATAAAAAAGCAAAAACTCCATTTACAAATCAGCAGCAATTGTGCAACGCACTGTGCATGGGTGGGGAGGGTGTCCGAATCCAAAGACACCAAAGCGAAGGAGAGCTACCTGTGGCTGTGGGATTATGGTTGGCTTCTGTCCTTCTGTTTTTACTTAGGTATATTTTCTAGTTTTTCTCAATTAATTTGTATTCATTCTGTAATAAGCAATTAAAAATACACTTATGGCTGGGTTAGGTGGTTTATCCCTGTAATCCCAGCACTTTGGGAGGCCAAGGAGGGCGAATTGCTTGGGCCCAGGAGTTCAAGACTAGCCTGGGAAACATAGTGAGACCCTGTCTTCATAAAAAAGAAAAAAATCGAGACCATCCTGGCTAACACGGTGAAACCCCGTCTCTACTAAAAATAAAAAAATTAGCCGGGCGTTGTGGCGGGCGCCTGTAGTCCCAGCTACTCAGGAGGCTGAGGCAGGAAAATGGCGTGAACCCAGGAGGCGGAGTTTGCGGTGAGCCGAGATCACACCACTGCACTCCGGCCTGGGCGACAGAGCAAGACTCCGTCTCAAAAAAGGAAAAAAAAAGGTCAGGCTTGGTGGCTCACGCCTGTAATCCCAGCACTTTGGGAATCCAAGGCGGGCAGATCATCTGAGGTCGGGAGTTCAAGACTAGCCTGACCAACATGGAGAAACGCTGTCTCTACTAAAAATACAAAATTAGCTGGGCATGGTGGCATATGCCTGTAATCCCAGCTACTCAAGAAGGCTGAGGCAGGAGAATCGCTTGAACCTGGGAGGCGGAGGTTGCGGTGAGCCAAGATCACACCATTGCACTCCAGCCTGGGTAACAAGAGTGAAACTCTGTCTCAAAAAAAAAAAAAAAAAAAAAAAAAGAATTAGCTGGGTGTGATGGTGTCTCCCAGTAGTCCCAGCTACTCTGAGGCAGGAGGATCACCTGAGCCAGGGAAGTTAAGGCTGCAGGGATGCAGGGAGCCGTGATAGTCCCGCTGCACTCCAGCCTGAGTGACAGAGTGAGACCCTGTCTCTAAAAATGAAACCATTTACATAGACACAGGAAAGAGCCAGCAAGGTATTCAAACAAAATGTAAACAGTAGTTATTTATACCTGGTGATGGAACTAGGGGGATTTTTTCAATTTTTTATTTGGATAACTAAAAAGTTATTACTTTTTTTTTTTTTTTTTTTTTTAAAGACAGGGTCTCTCTGTTGCCCGGGATGGGGTGCAGTGGTGAAATCTCAGCTCACTGCAACCTTGCCTCCTGGGATCAAGCAAGCCTCTCACCTCAGCCTCTTGAGTAGCTGGGACCACAGGCTCATGCCACCATACCTGGCTAATTTTTGTTTCTTTAGTGGAGATGGGGATTCGCTGTGTGGCTCAGGCTGGTCTCAAACTCCTGGGCTCAAGCAATCCACCTGCCTCAGTCTCCCAAAGTGCTGGGATTACAGGCATGAGTCACCGAGCCAGGCTAAAAGTTATTACTTTTTAAAGAGCCTCTGGGCCGGGCGCAGTGGCTCACGCCTGTAATCCCAGCACTTTGGGAGGCCGAGGTGGGTGGATCACCTGAGGTCAGGAGTTTGAGACCAGCCTGGCCAACATGGTGAAACCTCATCTCTACTAAAGATATAAAAATTTGCTGAGCATGGCAGCAGGCGTCTGTAATCCCAGCTACTCAAGAGACTGAGGCGGGAGAATCGCTTGAACCTGGGAGGTGGAGGTTACAATGAGCCAACGTTGCGCCACTGCACTCCAGCCTGGGAGACAGAGCGAGACTCTGTCTCAAAATAAATAAATAAATAAATACAAAAATAAAGAGCCTCTGATTACCCTCGACATGGTCCATGCCTCTTGCTGTCTGGGATGTGTCCACTGAGGGAGGTCAAGCCCACTGACAAACACTCACAAGCATCCACTCTCATGGACTGGACGAACACACCCTCCATCCATGTCTCTGGTGGGGGGGGGGGGGCGCAGTGCAAGAACCCCTGAGTGGGAAGATGAGAAATAGAGGCGACTGGATCCCTATTGATGCTTTTCACCCTTTGACAATGTCCATCTTGGTGTGTGCTTTACCAGGTGCATGATATACAGAGGGAGCGGGCCTGTGCGCGACTTATCATAAATGAACGTACGTCCGCTGGTGGCGCTCAGCACATGTTTGTGGGACTGAATTGTTCACTGAGCCCCCCCGCTCCCCCCCAAAGAGAAACGGGTCCAGGTTCTATGACGGGGATGTTGCCACGGCCTGGGGCTGATGGTGAGTGGCGTGGGTGCCTTCCTGTCCCACGCTCTCCCTGGCCATTTCTGCAAAGCGCGTTTCCCTGGCGTACCGTTCCAGCCACTGGCTCCTTTTCCTCCTCATTTCTTCCCCACTAGAATGTGAGCTGCCGGGGCTAGGGCTGGGCTTTGCCTGGCTCAGTCACCACCCAGGACAGGGCTTGGTGCAGAGCCGGTGCTGCCGGTGTCTGTTGAACGTCACGTGTATAAGTGGGGGAAGGATGGAGTGCAGGGAAGCCGGGGGCAGGTGCATGGGGACCACACAGTGCGGAATGTCACCTGCTCAAGGGAGACGTGGATGGATCTGTGGAGACTGCAGCTAGGGAGATGCAGGGCAGACTCAAAGCAAACTGGCAGACATGGGAGCCTGTGGGAGGTGGGTGTGGACAGAGGGACAAGGCCCTGCAGGAGCAGGGGGTGGTGATGTGACGACGCCCCTGATGTTTCTGGACCCCTTCACTGGCCCTTGCCCCACAGCCACCAGGAAGGGACTGCTCCCCTGAGAGGTCCCCTTTCTTCCCTGAATCTGGCTCTCAGGACGGTCAGGTGGGAGCAGCCAAGTCCTCCCACCCCTTCCCAGGGACAGACCAGGCAGAAAAGCAGCCGCACTTCTTAGGGGAGCTGTTACATCTGGAAGGTTGGATCTGGAGGGGCTGGGACCTCTGGCATCGGCACCCTCTTCTCTCCCAGCTTTACAGGCTGGAACAGGAGGAGGCTTGCTTGGAGGCAGGAGTTGGACCAAATCAGCCTGGGGTAATGATCCCCTGGGAATCACTGGCAATGCCTGGAGATATTTTTGGAACTGGGGGTGGGGTGCTACTGGCATCTAGTGGCCGGAAATGCTGCTAAACATCCTACAGCACACAGGACAGAGCCCCCACCCCGCCCGCCAAACGATGATCCGACCCCAAATGTCAACAGGGCAGAGGTTGAGAAGCCCTGCTTTCTAATAGCACAGCTCTGTCCCCCCAAGCCCTCGCTTACGGCCTGACCTAATCAGAGTCATCATTAATCGAGTGGCAGCTGCCCCATCCTGAGCACCAGCCACAGGCCACCATGGCGCCAGGCACCAGAGCGTTCTCAGCCTCTCTGCTCTCCAATTCTCACACCAGCTCCAGGAAATGGGGACGCAAACCCTGCACCGCCCGGCAAATGACCATGGAAACGCTTCCTGTCCTCTGACCACTTGCCAGGTGCCAGCACACAGGCTAATGCCCCAATAAGTACCAGACCTATCAGCAACGCCTCAGCGCAGGGGCTTGCATCGTCCCCGCTTTTCAGATGAAGAAACTGAGGCTCAGAATCATGCCGTCACCTTCCCAAGGCCATGAGAGGGTGTGGTGGTGCAGATGCCACAGCGGTCCCTGTGGAAGGGTTGCTCTCCACACCCCAGGGACCCTAGGGCTCGGCCTAGGCCGACCCGCCTGTCCTGTGCTGGGGGCTGGGCAGGTGGCCTGCACTTGGGCCCCAACACAGTGGCTCAGAGACAGGGAGCACTCTGCTCCCAAAGCCTGGAGGGCCTCCACTCCACCTTGGGAGCCCGGCTCCAGCTGATAGGATGCAGACCGGCAGGCCACTTCCACAGGTGCCGGAGATGGGGAAGCCCCTGTGTGGGGAGGCCCAGAAGGGATGGGCTGCATCTGCACGCCTCCCCAGTGCCCCCCTCCATGGTCCCCCTCTGCCCGCTGGCCCCGAATACCTGGATGCCGTTCTCTTGCAGGTTCAGGTACCGCGTGTTGACTGGGATGCTGGCTGGGACCTCAGCCAGGTCTCTCCGTGTGCAGATCACCCGGCTGGCCTGGTTGCTGCAGGAGCAGGCCACGGGGCAGGAGGTGGCCGGCGGGGAGCCCCCTCCGGCGGCAGACGTCACGGCCACTCCACCTCCACCGGCCCCCAGGGGTGGGGAGAAGAGCCAGAGGAAGAGCAATGCCCCGTGGGGCCAGGACATCCTACCGGGCGGCAGCGGGGGGCACGGGGAGCCGCGGGCACGCGCCATCCTCAATGTTCATGCTCCGCGTGGACGCTGGGGGGCTGTGGGTGGGGGAGAGAGAGGGGAGAGGCTTGGTGAGGGACAGGAGCCCATGTGGCCCGGGTGCTCGCCAACACCCAGGCAGCCCCATCGCCACCTCCCTGCCCCGTGCCCAGAACAAAGGGACAGGGAGGGAGATAGCCGCTGATGGACCCACCCAGCAGGCTGGGGCAGGCAGAGGGAAGCTTGGCCCGCCCGGCCCTGCGCTAGCTCATCCTCTCCATGCTGGCAAGATTCTACGCCCATTCTGCAGCAGGGAAAACTGAGGCTGGGGGAGAGGAAGTGCCTGCCCAAGGTCACTCAGCCAGTAAGTGCAGAAGTTGTCCAGATTCAAAACCCAGTTCTTTGCATGATTTCAAAAAGGTAGATACATCAGAGGAGTGAGACAGACAGACAGACAGACAAGGCGAGGGGGCAGAAAGGGGGAAGAGCAAGCGAGGTGGCAAGGACCTCGCTCCCATCCCAACACCCGCCCGGTCCCCTTGCCACCTGCGTGATCACCTCGGAGGCGGGTCCCAGCCTCCTCTCCCCTCCACTCCCTCTGCCTCTCCCCCTCCCAGGGATGTTAGCGAAGAGATGCATTTCCCCCACCCCCTGTGCCCTCAGCTAAACCGAAAGACCCTCCGCTGCACACCCTCCTGTCACTGCCCACCCTGTCCAGGCCCTCTGGGGGCCTCACAGCAGCTTCAGAGACTTGAGTCAGACTCATGGGAGAATCTGAGGGAGAGAGAGGTAAGGTGGCAGACAAGACAACTGTGGAGGTGACAGGTGTGGGCAGGTGAAGGGGGGGCTGGGAGGCAGCAGGGTGAAGAGGGAGGAGACTAGAGCTTGTGTGTGAGGGTGGCTGGGGACCTGGCGGGGGGCGGCACAGGCCGAGAGGCCACCAGCTGCACCCCCTCCTTTGTCCTGAGACTGTGGGTGCTCCAGGCAGAGACAGCCCCGATGGGACTTGTGCCAGCTGCTGCCGCAGGACTGAGCTCGGTTCTCGGGGAGGGGATGGGGAAGGGAAGGGGGTCCAGGGACTCTGCCTGGGTTCTGGGAGGAAAGCGGACAGTGGGGACTCGGGTCCTCTGAGAAGTCACGCTGTACCTCCCCAATCTGTCCTGCCATGCCATTTCCATAGAACCAGAGAGCGAAAGGGGATGGGCGAGTCACAGCAACAGCAACGATACCAGTAACAATAGTCTCTCCGGAACACTGGGTAAAAGCCCTTGCAATGCAGCAAACTGTATCCCGGTCGTCTCATGTGAGCCTCATAACGACCATAGGAGAAAGCTGTTAGGATGCCCAATTTACAGATGGGGACACTGAGGCACTACGAGGGAAAACGGCCTGTCCAAGGGCACAGAGCAGGCCGGGAGGGTGCAGAGGGGGTACTTCAGCCTTGGGTCTACCCTCTGGCTCCCAGCTGTCCTTTGCACGCAGCATCTCTGAGTACACACAAATACACCCACACCAGCAGGCCCTGCCCCAACACAGCAGGCCCTGCCCCAAGAGACCAGGTCACACAAACACGCACACCGACCCACTCACACACTCAGCAGTGATGGGGCACACCCTCTCACAGTGGACTCTCAGGACCCCCGACACAGGCTCACCCCCAGGCACACGGCTGTGCACACACACAGTCACTCCCTCCTCCTGCAGTTTCCAAGACCATTTTAACCCAGATAAAAATGTGTGTGCATATGTCTGTGTATCTGAGTGTGTGTGTGACAGCGAGGGCTAGACAGAGACACAGAGAGAGACAGAGACAGAAGCAGAGGCAGAGAGACAGAGGGCAGGAGGAAGAGGGGGCTGGGGAGAGAAAGAGAGAGAGAGAGGAGAGAGAGGTTGATTCTGTGTTCAGGCGGGCTCATTTTTCTCCTGCAGGGCTGGGGCCGTGTGTCTGTGTCTGACTATGTGAGTGCAGTGAGGGTCTTCATTTTCCTGAATATGAACAGGGAGGTCGATGCCCAGTCCTTATCCTGGGTCTGGGGCTCCCACCTCTTAAGACCCTGGCGATGATCCAGCCCACACCCTCTTAGCCAAAGGGCTGGCCCAAAGCGCAGGGCCTGGATTTGAGGCCGGGGGACCCCGCAGGGCCTGGGGGAGCCCACGGCACCCACCCCGGCCTCCAGGCCTGCCGCTGCCATGTCTACCTCCGCATCTGTCCCCAGCTCTCCCGCTGCCAGCCCGCATTCCCCCACCCCCATCACAGCTTCTGCAGCGACTCGGCCTCCCTCCCCTTCCCCCCCTCGCCCTCCGCCATCTCCCATCCTTTTCTCCCCCCAACCCCACGGTGGGGGACACTCACCCTGGTGGCTTGGCTTCCGCTGGGCCTCTCCCTGCGCCCAGGCCCCCCCCTCCACATGCCTCCGGCCAGCCGGGGTCTCTGCCTCCCCAGTTCTCCAGGGCTTCCCGTCGAGATCGTGCTGGGGGGGGGCGCAGGGGCTTCTTGGGTCTCCCCGCGCCCCCCCCCACTGGCCTGTCGCCCTTCCCACCCCTGGGGGGAGGCTGTCCTTTGGCCACTGCAGCAGTTCTCTCCTCCCCTCCCCGCTCGCCTCCTCCGGTCTCCTTCCACCCCCTCTCCCACCTCTAGCTCGACTCTCCCCCCACTGCAGCCTGCTTTCTCTCTACCCACCGACCCCAGCCCCCTTCTCCTCTCTCTCTGCCCCTCTCAGTCCTCCCCTTCCACCTCTGGTCCCCGTCCACCTCCTCTGGCCTCAACCCCCTCCTGAGTCTCCCCCCTCACAATCTTGCCTCCCTCGGGACCCCCAGGCCCCTTCTCTCCTTCTCCTCCATCTATTCCTCCCTCTTGCTCTATCCCTGTCACCCTCTCATCGGCCCTGAGCCCATCTCAGTCAGGTTGTCTGTCTGTCCGTCTGTCTTGGTCTCTTTCTCCCCAGCTCTGTCTGTCTCTCTCTTTCTCCGCGATTACAATTTCTAGTCACACGGCAGTGCAGAGCCAAGCTGTGCCTCAGCTCCCTCCCCCCCACCCCTCCCTCCTTCTTTCTCTCCTTCTGAACGGGGAGGGCGCCTCTCCTCCCTCCTCCTCAGCCTCCCTTCCCTGCGCCGCCGGGGGGAGGCCTCCCCCTCCCCCGCTAATCAAAGGCTCCGTTATCTAATTAACCCATTGGTTCTGGGCAGCCGAGGAGGCAGCCGAGGAAGGTCGGGGGAAGTGGGGGAGGAAGGTTGCCGGCTGGGCTGCCCAAGAAAGGGGGGTGGTTGGGCCGTGCCAAGCCGGAGCCTCGTGGCACACAGACAGCCTCGTTGGCTGCATGACCGGGCTGGGCCACCGCTGACACCCCCCGCCCTCACTGCCGGCCAAAACCCCCCAGCATCACACCCCCCACCGGGTCTAGGCACACAATCTTGCCCAGGGTTTTCCTGCAGATGCCCCTGTACCCCAGGAACTCCTTCGAACCCCCACCATGCCACACAGCCTTTACTCCAACCGTGATATACCACACCTGATATACCAGCACTGGAACCTGCGCCCTGCACTGTCACCCCTGTCCCGTGGCTGAGGGCCAGCCCCTCTTCATGCCACAAAGACCCCCACCCCTAGAGGCACCCCTCTCCCTTGGACCTTAGCCAGATCCTGACATCCGCCTCCTGACACACTTCTGCAAAATCTGTAGGGCAGCCACGTTCATTCACTCAACTTATCCGTCCATCCATCCGCCCATCCGTCCATCCGTCTATCCATCCGTCCTTCCATCCGTCCATCCATCCATCCATCCATCCATCCATCCATCCATCCATCCACCCATCCATCCTTCCATCCGTCTGTCCAACAAATGTCTACCCAGTCCCTGCTATGTGTCAGACACTGGCCCAGGACACCCACAGGCCACAAAGGCACCTCTCGAGAGTGGGGCACATTGGTGAGTGCCGAGAGGCCTGGGTTTGAGTCCTGACTCTGCTGCCACTTCCCGTGTAACCTCGGGCCGGTGGCTTATTCTCCCAAGCTGCAGTTCCCTCCACTGTGAAACAGGGATAATGAGAGTATCTGCCTCCTAGGGCCGCTGTGGGGATTAAATCGCTAAATCCTCGGTAAAGGGTTCTGTCTTCACAACATATGCGGAATCAGACCCCGGAATCAGAGGATCTTTCTCCCCACGCCCAGGCTACTTCCCTGACCTGGTTCCCATCTCCCTCTTGAACGATTACAGTGTCCTCCCCTCCAGCCTCCCATTCCTACCTTCACCCCCACTCCCTGTGCGTTCCCCATGGGCAGCGAGAGGGATCCTGTCAACACCCCATGGACCCTGCCCCGCCTCCGCTCCACAGCCTTCCACAGCTCCCGTCCCACTCACAGCAGAGGTGAGGACTTCACCGCGGTTTTCAGGCCCCCACTGTCCCCCCAGCTCCTCCTCTGACCTCATCACTTCCCTCCTCCCCCTGCTCACTCGCTGTTTCCAGAACAGGCTGTGCACATCCCAGCCTCAGGGCCTTTGCACCTGCTCTTCCCTTTTCCTGGAATACTCTTCGCCGGTTGTCCACAGGGCTCTTGCCCTGCTCTCTATCAGGTCCGTGCTCCAATGCTACCTTCTCAGTGAGGCCGTCCTGACCGCCCCGCATCAAACAGCACCCCCATCCCTCTCCAGAACCTTCTCTGTTTCATTTTTCTCCATGACATTTATCAGCATCTGAGCTTTTATATGGGTCTGTGCGCTTGAACGCAAGTTTCCCGAGGGCAGTCAGTTTGTGACTATTTGGTTCCCAGGACCCATAACAGTGCTGGGCACATGGCAGTTGCTCACCAAACACTGGGTGCAGGGATGGATGGGTACGTTATCATCACTGTGAGTCTATTTCCCCCCACGCTCACACACAGATACCCCCACTCTCCGTTCTGCACACCGAGCCAGGCCGCACTGCAATAGCTGCACAATGCAGGCTCCCAGCCCTGGACACCCTCAGTCCCCAGGTCCCCTTCCATCCCAGGAGGCTTGCTGGCAGAGGCAGCAGCTTTTTTTTTTTTTTTTTTTTTTTTTTTTGAGACAGAGTCTCACTCTGTTGCCCAGGCTGGAGTGCAGTGGTGCAATCTCAGCTCACTGCAACCTCTACCTCCTGGGTTCAAGCAATTCTCCTGCCCCAGCCTCCTGAGTAGCTGAGACTACAGGTGCCCACCACCACCCCGGCTAATTTTTGTATTTTAAGTTAGAATTGGGGTTTCACCATGTGGGCCAGGCTGGTCTTGAACTCCTGACCTCCAGTGATCCACCTGCCTTGGCCTCCCAAAGTACTGGGATGACAGGTGTGGGCCACCGTACCTGGCCGAGGAAGCACATCTCATGTCAGCTGGACACCAATGTCCCGGGTCACCCTCCATGCCCTGGGTCACCCTCCATGCCCCAGCACCACCCGGATGGCTAAGTCCTAGATACTACACCTCAGGTTCCAAACAGGAGGTCCCCAGCGCAGCTCTGTGCACCCAGAGGAAAGCTACCACTCTGCCCAAACCTCAGATACCACCTGCGTGAGCTACACTCCTGGATACAGCTGCATACTGACAGGGCACCTGGCCCCAGTTGTCCCCAGATAGAGCCCTCTGACCTGGATAACAGGAATGCCGGCTAACCTCATCTCTTCCGCACACACATCTGACTTGCGTGAACTCACTGAATAATGACACCACCAAAGGTGGTAACGTCCAACACAAATCTGGCACTGACTGGGCACCGTTCTGGGAGCTTTACTTGCATTAGCCACTGCAGTTCCCGTCAACCCTCTGAGAAAAGACTGCTGTTACACCCAGTTCCCAGCTAGCAAAGCTGACACACACAGAGGTACTGTTAGTTGCCTAATGCGAAACACACGGCTAGGAAGTGGCCCCTCCTAGGTCGGCCTCGCCAGAGTCCAGGGCCCCCAAAGACCCCCAAGTTTGGCCTGACAACAGCAACAATTCCCATGGAGGTTGCCTCTGTGTTGGGGGCAGGGTGCAGGCAAGGCCACAGGTGTGCTGAACAGCCACCCTTCCTCAGCCCCTGCAGTCACCCGCACTGCACAGGATATCACACGCCTGACACTCCACCACGGCTTCATGCCTGGCTGGCAGAGGCTCCATGGACTGCCCTCTGCCCCTGTGCACCCCTAGTAGTGATGGGAAGTACTGATTACGTGTAGGTGCCATGCTATCCACTCCTCAAGCTGCTGGCTTCTCCCCACGGCCCTGGGAGGAAGGGATGGTTCTTGTGCCCATTTTACAGATTCAGAGGTGAGTGGCACTTGCCAAAGGTTACATAGCCCTCCAGCAGCACTGCGGGCATTGGAACCCCAGGCCCGGAACTTAGCCAGGTCACCACGGTTGCCTCTCCCACCCCTGCTGCCCCAGGAGAGGACCCATCACAAGGGTACACCTGTTCTCCCTCACCTGGTGCAAGGAACAAGCCAGAGGTGCAGACACAGAAGGACCCCAAAGAGGAGAAGTACGAGGGGCAGAGAGTGGCAGAGTCACAGGGAGACAGACACAGGCATACAAAGGGGCATGAAAGGGGCAGAAGGACAGGAGGCCCTGAGATGGAGCTGAGATCCAGGGGAATGCAGAGGCTGGGAGGGCCTGGGCACTCGAGGCGTGAAGCTGAGTCCTCACCGGCTTCGCCATCCTCCCCAGCCCCAGCTCTGAGAGATCTCGGGCACTGTGCCTGGGAGGATTCAGGCAGATGGCAGATCGGAAACTCGGGGACCCAGGGGAGGTGGGGTGAGGAGAAATGGGAGGCAGGGAACGTTCCTGTCAGGCGCACTCATTTTTTGGGGTGGGGGTGGGGGGGTAAATTCAGACGGCCAGAGGGAAGATAGGAAATTGACTACCATTGCAGCAAGAGGGCTGGAGGTTAGAGTTAGAGAAGAACTTCCCCACTGCGAGGGACTGGGGCAGAAATGGAGCCTGGAGCCCAGAAGGTGGAGAGGGATTGAAGCCGGGGAGGGATGAGCCCTTCTGTCCCTGGAAGCCGGTCCTATGGGAGAGACCTGGGTTCAGGGGGAGGGGACAAGGCAGTGCTGGCGTCAGGGACGGATGAGACTTCCCGCGTGTGTTTTTCTGAGCCAATCCATGTCCTGAATGCTTTCAAAATAAAAGCAGCCCCACAGCTCCAAGAATTGTCAGGCTTCTATGTTTGGAGGTAGAAGAACCTTAGGGAAAGGGCAGTCCAGGCCCCCTAGGGGCTGCTGACGAGGAAGCAGGACTAGGGACTTGGCTCAGCTCACGAGTTTCCGGGGCCACTGGCCACTGGCCACTGGCCACTGGGCAGCAGGACCAACAGGCGGCCCGTGCAGTGGGGGTGCAGTCGGGGTGGGGGTGAGCTGCAGTGGGTGGGGGTGAGGTGGTGACTTGCTTGGAGGGGGGCTGTCCTTTCCCGTGCAGCCACGCCGGCCTCCCCCAGGCTCCTCCCACCCACCAGGCGCCTCCCACCCAGGCTCTTCCCATCCACACCAGGCCCGTTCCCCTGAGGAGACTTTGTCCCTGCTGTGCCCTCGGCCAGCCAGGGGTGTGCTCTTCCTGGGGTCAGGGGGGCTCTGCGTTCCCACGACACCTCCAGGAGGTCTTCTTTGAGCTCCCCCTACCATCCCTATCCCTTGCCCTTCCTTTTCTTCACAGCTCGTGTCACGGCCACCCAGCACCTGATGCTCGGTGATTTGTTCCGGCGTTCATTGCCTGCCTTCCTGCTAAGAGGGGAGCTCCGGAGGGCTTTGCCGGGGCGTTCACGGCTGCATCCTCAGGGCCTGCCACAGCGCTGGCCCCTCCGAGCCTCAGTATTTGCTGCAGGAACGAGCGAGCCAGCGCCCCCTACCGGCAGTTCCTCTGCTGGCACCCGAGGCAAGGAGCCCTGTCTCTAGGGAGGCAAGTGTGGGGGTGGGGGAGCCGCCCGAGGGCTAAGTGAGAGGGTGGGTACAGGGTGGGCCCCGGAACGTCCAGGAGGGAAGCCAGGAGGAGGGAATGTCGAGCTGTTACAGAGGCCGTGGCAATGGGCCGGGGGCGGGGGGGCCCTCCTTCCTCCCACAACCGGCTGTGACAACAGAGAGGCAGGCTCAGCTCTGGTGGGTGAAGGACCCCTCTGAGTGGACTGGAGCGGGGCGGCTGGAGGCCAGGAAGGAGCTGCGCCAGGGGTCCGGGGGTAGAGGATGAGGCCGCGGCTGGAGCCACGGGGATGGAGAGAAGGGAAAGAGTGAACAGATAAAGCAAATTTGTAAAAGTGGCAGAACCTGGAGGCGGTGTAGGAGGTGAGGGAGAGGGAGGAGCCAGGCTCTTCTTATAGATCTGGGGTCAAATTCCAAAAGCCAGAAGAGGATGTGGGGCGGGAAGCAGTTACACGGAGAAGAGAATGCAAAAGTCCCTGCCACGGGCCCCCCAGCCCCAATCTCCACTCACAGGCGGTGCCTCGCTCTGGTCACACCCACAGGGCAGCAGGGGAGCTGGGGACACACCGCCCACCCGGCTCCCGCCCAGTCCCTGGCTGTGCCACCTTGGGCCAGCTGCAGCCTCTCTGATGATGCTGCACGGGGCTGTGGCAAGGGGGCCCAAGTAGGGCCTGGCACACAGCAAGTGACCAACAAGTGACATATAGGACTCGGAGCCTGGCTGGAAGCTGGAAAAAGGAGAAACCTGGGCTCCGACCCCCTGGTGCTGCCAATTTTCTGCTAGGAACAGTACCCTGCGGTCACTCAGTTTCCTCATCGGAGAAATGGGAATTAACAGCAGGTTTCAGAAGACAGGGGGCTGGGAGGGCTGGGTGGGGGGTGGTGGGGAGCCAGGAAGGGCTGAGGTGAGCTATTTACCAGCCAGTGGAGGACTACAGTTGACCCTTGAAGGAGAGGGGTTTGCACCGTGTGGTCCACTTATATGTGGACTTTCTCCTGCCTCTGCCACTCCCGAGGCAGCAAGACAACCGCCCCCTCCTCCTGCTCACAGCCTACTCAACGTGAAGACAATCAGGGGAGCCCGTTACGATGATACACTCCAGTTAGTGGCTAGTAAATGTATTTTCTCCTCCTTAGCATTTTCTCAATAACATTTTCTTTTCTCTAGCTCACTTTATTGTCAGAATTCAGGATGGAATACATTTAACATGAATGTGTTAACTGACTGTTTATGTTATTGGTAGGGTGTCCAATCAACAGGGCACTATTAGTAGTTAAGTTTTAGGGGAGTCAAAAGTTACATGCAGATTTTCAACTGCACAGGGGGCTGGCACCCCTAGCCCCCAAGTTGGTCAGGGGTCAACTGTATACATATGCACACACACACACATGCACACACACATACATATATATACACACACATACATACACACACACATCACACAAATTTCTGCTGGAGTGCAGTGGCGTGATCTCGGCTCACTGCAGCCTCCACCTCCCAGGCGCAGGTGATCCTCCCGCCTCAGCCTCCCGAGTGGCTGACTACAGGAGTGGACCACTACACCTGGCTAATTTTTTTTGTATTTTTGTAGAGATAGGGTTTTGCCATGTTGCCCAGGCTGGTCTCAAACTCTCGGGCTCAAACAATCCTCCTGCCTCAGCCTCCCAAAGTGCTGGATTATAAGCGTGAGCCACGGCACCTGGCTATATTTCAATATTTCAATGCATCACCATCAAATAGACTCTCTGCAGTGATGCAAATGTTCTCTCCGTGCCGTCCAGCACTGGCGGCCACCGGCCACATGAGGCTATGGAGCACGTGACGTATGTCGAGAATGAACAGGGACTAAATTCTTCATTTGACTTGATGTGACTGTTGGTGCTCACGCGTGGCAGTGGCTGTGGCAGCTACTGTGTTGGACAGCATGGATCTAACCACTGATCCTACTTGGAACTGCTTCTGCCTGAGTCCCTGAAGTGTCGCTCCGTCTGCTCCTTGGCCCTGCCCAGCTACCTCACAGGGCTCTTATAGGACTCATGGACAAGCCAGGGAGATCACAGCTGGAGAAACGGAACGTTATGGAGAGTATGAGGCCCGAGCACCTGGCCAGTGCTGCCTTGGTTGCCTGTGCCAGGCCTGAGCTGCGGGAGCCGCCCGCGAGAGCTCATTCAGTCCCCGCAAGGGGCCCATGGCGAAAGCTGCTGCTGCCCATTTTACAGAAGGGCACACTGAGGCACGGTGAGGTCACTGCCATACCCATGGATAGCCAGATTTGGGTAGGCTTTGAGATAAAAACTGAACTTCCAAAAAAAAGAAAAAGAAAAAGAAAAAGAAAAGAGGGCCGGGCATGGTGGCTCACGCCTGTAATCCCAGCACTTTGGGAGGCCAAGGTGGGCGGATTACCTGAGGTCAGGAGTTTGAGACCAGCCTGACCAACATGGTGAAGTTCCACCTCTACTAAAAATACAAAATTAGCCGTGTCTGGTGGCGGGCGCCCGTAATCCCAGCTACTGGGGAGGCTGAGAAAGGGGAATTACTTGAACCGAGGAGGCAGAGGTTGCAGTGAGCTCAGATGGCGCCACTGCACTCCAACCTGGGCAACAGAGCGAGACTCCGTCTGAAAAAAAGGAAAGAAAAAAACCTGAACTTCCAGGTCCCTGGACTGTGATTCTGTGCTGGGATGGGGCGGCTTAACACCCCTGAACTGAATTCACCCCAGAAGAGAACTGGGCCCTGGCCTGGCATTGGTGGTTTTTACAATAGTATTTGTTGCCAAGGCTCGGGCAGTGGGGCGTGAGAGTGAGTTTGCAGGTGGGGAGGGGCGTGGCCCCAGCCAGCTCTACTCATAGGGGTCCTGCCTAGGAAGGACGCTGATCCGATCTGTTTTCGCTCACAGGGTTGTGCATAGTTATTTTGCTTACAACAAAAGGGTGCTGCTAAAAGTCATAAAAAGCTGAAAACTATGTGAACTGGAGCAATACTTCTCAGACATGAATGTGTGTCCAGCTGTCTGGGAATCTTGTTAAGAGGCAGATTCTGGCCAGGCGCAGTGGCTCACGCCTGTAATCCCAGCACTCTGGGAGGCTGAGGCGGGCGGATCACTTGAGGTCAGGAGTTTTGAGACCAGCCTGACCAACATGGTGAAACCCTGTCTCTAATAAAAATACAAAAATTAGCTGAGCGTTGAGGCACCTGCCTGTAGTTCCAGCTACTCAGGAGGCTGAGGCAGGAGAATCGCTTGAACCGGGAGGCGGAGGTTGCAGTGAGCCGAGATTGCACCACGCACTCCAGCCTCGGTGACAGAGCGAGACTCTGTCTCAAAATAACAATAATAACAAAAAACCGCAGATTCTGCATCGCCATATCTAGGGTGAGGCTGTCATTCTGTTTCCCAGGGGATGCAGGTCTCACAGCAAGGGGTTGAAGGGTCTCTAAGTGCCCATCTCACTCCTATATTCCATTTCGGGATGAAGAATGAAACCCCCTCCTCTCCTCTCCAGAGCTCTGTATAGGGGTGTGGCTCAAGGCGGGCCTTAGAATCAACTAGACCTGGGTTTGAACCTCAGCTGCCACAGTTACTAGCCATGTTGGCTTGCAAAGGGAACTTCACCCCTCAGGACCTCGGTCTGCTCACCTGTAGGTGGGGAAGGTCTGATATCTGTGATGAGTTTAGGGAAATGCCTGGGGCATAAAAGGAAAATGCTCAGTGAACTTATTCCAGGATCCAGAAGATCCTCCTTCTCCTCATCTACCTCATCACACCGTCCTGTGAAGAGGAAGGATGGAGAGGTGGAAAGAGTGTTGGTGTTGAGGAAAACTGGGTTGAAACTCTGGCTGGCCACTTTCTCCCTGTGTCCCCCGCCCCAGGCTCCGCCTTGCAGTCTGTGAAGATAATGACACCTATTAATAGGAACCCCACCTTGTTGGGGTTCCTGGTGACCATGTACAGTGCTTGACACTTAAGTGACAGCTACATTAAAAGTTATCATTTATTCTCGGCCGGGCGCAGTGGCTCACGCCTGTAATCCCAGCACTTTGAGAGGCCGAGACGGGAGGATCACTTGAGGTCAGGAGTTCGAGACAAGGCCGGCCAACACAGTGAAACCCCCGTCTCTACTAAACATACAAAAAATTAGCCAGGCATGGTGGTGCGTGCCTGTAATCCCAGCTACTCAAGAGGTTGAGACAGGAGAATCCCTTGAACCTGGGAGGTGGAGGTTGCAGTGAGCCAAGATAGCACCACTGCACTCCAGCCTGGGTGACAGAGCGAGACTCCGTCTTAAAAAACAAAAAAAGTTATTTATTCTTACAGGTCAGAAGAATAAACAGTTTTTCCATTCCATGACTCAGCCCCCTCCCCACCCAACCCTGCCACTTCTCTGCCATTGTAAATCCAGCATTTCTGGCTGGATCAAAACCACTCATCTGTCAAGGAGTGGGGGGCCCATGGGATCACATTTGGGGTCTTTGCCCTTCCCACAACAAGATCCTACAACCCCCACGTCGGTGAGGGCTGATTCTCTACTGTGAGAATCAGCATGGGGAATCCTTTCCCTTCTGGTGCTTTAGAGGCATAAACAAGATTGAGAACCTGACAGCCCCCAAGTTATAGCAGCTTCAATGCCTTCAAAAGTCTAGACTTGTTGGCCGTGGTGGCTCATGCCTGTAATCCCAGCACTTTGGGAGGCCAAGGCAAAGAGGATCGCATGAGCTCAGGAGTTCCAGACCAGCCTGGGCAACATAGTGAGAACCCCCTCTCTAGAAAAAATACAAAAATTAGCTGGGTGTGGTGGTGCATGCCTGTAATCCCTGCTACTTGGGAGGCTGAGGCAGGAGGATCGCTTGAGCCCAGGAGGTCAAGGCTGCAGTGAGCTGTGGTTGTGCCACTGCACTTCAGCATGGGTTAGAGAGCAAGACCCTGTTCTCCCCCAACCCCAAAAGTCTAACCTTCTATGAGTGTATTGTTATTAACAATCTAATTATTGTGATTATTAACAATTTTATGGCCGAGTGCAGTGGCTCACACCTGTAATCCCAGCACTTTGGGAGGCTGAGGCAGGTGGGTCACTTGAGGTCAGGAATTTGAGACCAGCCTGGCCAACACAGTGAAACGGTGTCTCTACCATAAAATACAAAAAAAAAAAAAAAAAAAAAAAATTAGCCAGGTGTAGTGATGCGTGCCTGTAGTCCCAGCTACTCAGGAGGCTGAGGCAGGAGAATTGCTTGAACCCAGGAGGCAGAGGTTGCAGTGAACCGAGATCGCGCCACTGCATTCCAGCCTGGGCAACAGAGTGAGACCCTGTCTCAAAAAAAATAAATAAATAAAATAGAATTTCCACTTTTAGGGCCCAATGGACCAGTGCATTCTCCTCTCTTGGCCTCAGTTTCCCCCTCTGTAAAGCAATAGTCTCATGGAGGGAGGCGACCTGCAGGGCGGCCCACACCAGGGTTTAGAAATGGCTCTGCCATTTCTAGGTGTATTATTTTGGGCAAGGGACCCCACCTCTCTGGGCCTCAGTTTCCCCATCTGTCAAACCAGGGATGATGGCTGTGCCTCCTTGCAGGGTTGCCCGAGGAATACATGGAAAAAATCCACATAAGAGGCTAAGCACTGAGCCTGGCTCGTGGCATGCTCTCAATCAGTTAGCTACGATCATGATCATCTCCAGCTCTGGAGAGAGGGTTCAAGGCAAGGGGAGGGCCAATCTCCTCTGCATTTACCACCTGGGGCTGGCCTCTCCAGTGAAGCTGTGGCTGCACAGCCTTCTGACCTTTGTTGCAGTGTTTGAACAAGAGCTCTGGGGCCTAAGCTCAAGTCCCTGGGCTGGTGCAGCATCTGGGGGGCACAGTGAGCCTGGGAGTGGCTGGGGCTGTTGCCCCCTCCCGCCCTGCCTCACTCTCTTCCTCCTCTCCAACTAGGTTTTTTTTGTTTTTTTTTTTTTTTTTTTTTTTTCTTTTGGCGATGGAGTTTTGTTCTTGTCATCTAGGCTGGAGTACAACGGCATGATCTCGGCTTACTGCAACCTCTGCCTCCCGGGTTCAAGCGATTCTCCTGCCTCGGCCCCCTGAGTAGCTGGGATTACAGACTCACACCACCACACCTGGCTGATTTTGTATTTTTGGTAGAGACGGGGTTTCACCACGTTGGCCAGGCTGGTCTCAAACTCCCGACCTCAGGTGATCCACCCGCCTCAGCCTCCCAAAGTGTTGAGATGGCGTGAGCCACCATGCCTGGCCTGTCTCTGTCTAGGTCTCTCAACCTCCCACCAGGATCCCAGATACTACCAGACACCCCCCATTCTCACTCTCAGCATCCCTCCTGGGGAACCAGCAGTCCCCTGGGCTCCTGCCTGCCTCCTGCGGTGAGCCCCCACCAGCCCCTCTCGTGGGTCTCCAAGGCAGCCCCTCCACCTCTGCCTGCCATGACAACAGTTGCGCGTGGGTTTCCAGGCAACAAGGGGCATCCTGCCACTCTTCTTACTCTCCTGCCACCCTCTGTCTGGCGGAGCCAGCCCAGCCTCAGGAATTGGGAGTGGAAGGGAAGGGAGGTTCTCCCCAGTGGGGACAGAGGGTCTCCAAACTCAGAGTTAATGAGGTTTCCCGTACCCCGCCAGAGAGGACACAAAGACGTGCCCCCTTCATCCAGCAAGGGTGATGGTGGAGGGGCTGCTGCTGGGCTTGAGCGCTGCCAGGCACAAAGGGGAGCCCTGTCCTTTGCACCCCTATCTGGAGGTGAGGCCCTCCCTCTGGAAACAGGGTCCGCATGCCAGGTCCTCTAAGGCAGCCCCTGCTCTCCACCTGCTCTGGGGCCAAATGTGCAGCCTGGTGTACAGAGAAGCCTACCCCTTGCCTACGGGCTGTGATGCCACATGTTGGGGACAAGAGTGTGGGGTCTGTGGCCCACCCCAGCCATCAGCCAGCTGCGAAGGACAGGTTGCAACATGGTGCCTTCATGCAACGCTGACTTTCCAACACTGTGAGGGGCTGGCAGTTTCACAGCAGACCCTGGCCCTGGAGAATGGGTGTGTGCTCTGCGCCCTGGCAGTCTTAAGAACCACTTCTCCCAGAGAAGGATAAGACTTCCTGCTCTTGGCAAGGGAAGGAGGCCATTTAAGTGGAAACAGGGCCCAGTCAAAGTGAGGCTTGGAGTTAGGGCAAACTGATGGGGGGATGAAGGAGGAGGGGCAGAGAGAGGACCTGGCAAGGGAAACCAAGGGAAGGAGAGTGGAGAGGGTGACAGGGCACAAAGACGGAGCAGAGAGGAAGAGGAGCAAACAGCAGAGGTTGCAAACTCCTCTGTCTACGGAGCCCAGCAGGGAAGATGATCACGATGCTGGTTAGAGGGGAGAGTGGGGCGTGGTGGCCCTGCACACCTGAGCACAACCCACAGTTATCCAGGGGGAAGACGATTCCAAAAGCTGACAGTCTAGATTTTTATGCGAAATCTCTAATTTAAACAATGTTGGCAACAAATTAAACATGTTGAAAGCACTGGGGGAAAATAACCCTCTTGGGCCGCCGGAGGACCCCAGTGTAAGTGAGTCCTCAGGGATGTGGGGAGAGGGAGCCACCGGAAAGGAGCAGGGGAGGCGGGGAGGCAGACAGGCTGCAGGAACAGCAGCGAGAGGTGAGGGCGAGTGACACAGAGGGACAAAGAAGAGAGGCACAGAGAGCGGTGTCGAGCAGACAGAAATAGAGGCAGGTTTCACAGCAGATGGGTGGGAGAGGGAAAGACTGATGAATGAGTCCACAGACTAGACAGATGGGCCAGGCCAGCAAGACACGGGGCTGGGAGGGCGAAGGGTCAGTCCCAGGGAAGATGAGGGGAGATGGATAGGCGAGACGGCTTGACAGAGACAGGAGGTCCAAGTGACACCTTGAGACAGATGCCCGGCCAGAGAGAGTGGGGTGGGAAGGGGTGAAACATAGGCAGAGAGGATGGAGAGAGAGAGCCAGTGTGAGCTACACAGCAGGTGTCCTAGCAGGTGAGACAGGTGAGACAGGTGATTGAGGGGGTGGGGACCCTGGCAAGAAAGCAGGGCCAGGGTTCCGGAAGGGACTGAGGATTCAGCGGCCACCACCCCCCCAATCCCCAACCCACAGCACCTCTGCCTGAAGATCGGCCTCTCTGCATGGGCCCTGAGGGTGTGTGTGCGGGCACATGTGTGCACAGCCTCTGCTTGTGAGAGATGCCAGCGCCCTCTGACACCTGATGTCTTAATTCTGCTGACCTCTCGGACGGTGAGGAGGTCCCTGAGGAGCCCCATGGCGAGAGGAACACTCTCCGGGCTGTCTCTGAGTGGGATTAAGGGTGACTGCTGGAGCCCGATGGGGCTGGCCCTCCCTGCAGTGCACAGACGTGCCCCCCACGCTGGCACTAGGTTTGGTGTGTGCGCAGCTCTGTGACTGTCTTAGCGGCACCTGGGGCTGCATCTCTGTAGCTCTGGGGCCACCTCCGTGCCTTTTGCCTTGTGTCTGTCCGTGAGCGTGAGGCCACGAGGCCACAGGACCAAGAGGCAAGGGCCTCCTACCTTTGTCTCTCCCTCCAGGTCTGTGTACGAAGGACTGTGTGTGTCTCTGTGTGACACACGACTACAGGTCTGGGGACTGCTCCCTGTCTCTCCTGACCACTGGCTGACTGAGTGTGGGGGCTGCGTCTGCAACTGGGCCTCTCTGGTTCCACATCGGGGTCTCTGGCTGCCAGTGAATGACTGTGTGCTCGTGTGTGTGTGTGTGTGTGTGTACCTGCCAGGGGAATCTTTGCCTCCATGTGCCCCGTGTCTTCCTCGCACGCTCCCACTCTCTGTCGCTGACTTGGGGTCCCTCTGACAAGTCAGAAGCGGCCTCTAATCCCCCAGAACTCTGGTGGCCAGTGTCCCCCGGCTCCCTGCTGGCCCCAGCAGGCACCCCGTGGGTCTGTCCCACCCTCCCTGAGTCTGTGGCTCCCTGCGTCTCTGCCTCACCCGCGTGTCTGCTCTCTGGGTGGGAGTGGCGTGTGTCCCTGGCTCCCCGACTCTTTCTTTCGGAAATTAAGTGAGTAACTCCGTGACTCCGTGCTGATGCCCTAATTGCCTGTATGTCTGTTTCGGAGGCTGGGTCCCTTCTCTCCCTCTGTGCCTCTTTCCCTGGCTCCCACCCTTCCCTTCCTTGTGTCTCTCTCCCCGCCTTTCGGCGGCTTCACTCTCTGTCCCTCCTTTCTCTGTGTGCGTTTGGACAATCTGGTGGCCAGGAGGAGAGGAGCCCCAGGGAGGAGGAGGAAGGTGGGAAGGGGAAGTGGAGGCTGCGGAAAGGCAGGTTAGAAGGCGAAGGCTGCGGAAGATGCTACAGGAAGAGGGAGGTGCGGTCCTGGCCGCGGTCCGGGGGTGGGGGGCGGGAGTTTTCAGGCTCCTGGACCAGGAGAGAAGCCGGCTCCGGCTACTCCCAGCTGCCTGGAGCCCGAGTTCCTGTCTGGCGGCTGCGCGGCCGGGACTTGGGATGTGAGGCGCATAGCAATGGGGCGCTGCGGAGGCGCCACTGCAGCTCCCAGCTGGAGAGGGGGGCGGGGAGGGGGCCGAGGGGCAGCCCCGAGGCTCCCTTCCCCCTCCCCGTTCCCAGCTGGGCTCTCCCCACGGGAATTCCCCACCCCGACAGAAAGTCACCAGAGGCTGCGGGGAGGGGGCAGGGAGGAGGGGAGGGCGCCTAGGAGGAGAGCAGAGGTGAGGAGGTCTGGGGAAGGAGATGGGGGTCCAGAGAGGAGGCGAAGGGGTGGAGGGGTGGGTAAGAGGCCATCCTGGGCTCTGGAGACTCGAGTCCTGGAGAGAGACTGGCTGGGCCCCTGGCAGGACAGGACCCCAGGGAGGCAGGGGCATAGAGATGGGGGAAACCCTGAGGGCCCGGGATTGGTGGTGAGTTGGAAGGAGACGTTCCCAAAAGGAGAGAGCTAGGATTGGAGGGGGTCTGAGATTGGGGAGTACTATGGGGTGAGGAGACAACGATGGAGGGGGTCTCTGGGTGAAGAAAGGTCATAGAAGGATGTTTCAGAGAGTGATGGGCTAAGGAGAAGGCGACTGGGGGTGTTGGGGAGAAAGGGGAGAGGCTGGGGTGCAAGGCCCAAAGAGGGGCGGGGAAGAAGTGGGAGGAGGGAGCTGGAGGAGAGGGCGGCTGAAGTGAGGGTCTCCTGGACAGAAGGTCTGGAGAGGGATATCTGGGGGATTGTCAGAGATGGGGGTTAGAGAATCCTGAGGAGCAGGTGCCGTGTCTTAGAAGGTCCTAGAAGAGCAGGTGTGAGGGTCGGAAGCCTGGGGAGGAGGCAGCAAATGGGGGGCGGGGGTCTCCAGGAGGAGAGGTTTCCAGGAGGGGAGGGCGGAGGGAGGTGGGAGAGGCAGTGGTCCTGGAAAGACACGTGCCCAAGGATAGAAGGCCCCAAAGCCTAGTGGGGTCAGGGAACGGGGGTCTTGGAGAGAGGGAGGGGCAGGGGTCCGAGCCGCTCACCAGGAGAGGCGGGGTGACCCCAGAGGGAGAAGGGCTGAAGACTGGGGAGGGGGTTGTCTCACTCCCCAATCACCCCCTCCGTCTTTCCCATTTTCACTTCCCAAACTCCCCGGTTCTCCCCGGTTGCCACGGCAACCGCTCTTGCCAGGCGCGGTCACCAAGGAAACCCCGTGCCCGCCTCTCCCCCCTCCCCATCACTGGCGTGCCCCCCGCACCCCAAGCAGCAGCGGTGTGGAGGGTGGGAGGGGCCATGGGGAGAGGAAGAACCTGGACTCCCGCCCCAGAAAGGGGGGTCCGGACCTACGCCCGGAGAGCCCCCCACCCTGAGCCTACTTCCTCAGCCCCACAGCTGGATACGCAGCGACCGCCGGACGCACCCCCCACAACCTGTCCCCAGGCAGCGGCGACAACCCCCTCCCACAGCACAGAACTCGCCCGGCCCGGAGAACCCCCACCCAGTCGCCTCCCCCACCGGCTTCTGCCTCCCATTAGGCCCCGCCCCCTGTCCTCTGCCATCCCCCCCCATCTCGGAGGAGGCCTAAGACCACTGTCCCCCAATTAGCGAATGCCCCCCACCCACCCCCCGCGGTTCCGCCTCCGGCCCCCGCCCCCGACCCGTGCCCCTTGGCGGCTACTCACAGCGAGGAGAGGGGTTCCTTCCGGGGGGCAGCATGCCCGGCCCGTGGGGGGAGGACCCCCCCAATGAGGCTCAGGAATTTGGGGTGCAAGGCCCGCTGCGGGGAGGCGCGGGGGGCGGGGCTGCGGCCGGGCCTGGAGCCTCTCGCGCTCTCCCCCCTCCCCGGCTCCTGGGTGGGGAGGGGGCTTCCGCAGGGCGGCGGTGGGGCTGGGGGGGCCGCTCTGCCTCCTCGCCTCGCGCCCGCCTGCCGTCCGGCCCGGCGCCCTCGCCCGCCGCCCGCCTTCCTTCTTGCCTTCCTTTCTTTCCTTCTTTCTTTCCTGGCTTCCTTCCTTCCAGCCTTCCTTCCTTCCTTCCTCCCTCCTCGGGCCCGCCGGCGCCGCTCTCCCCCCACCCCACCCCCCCCCAGGCCCCGGCCCCGGCCCCGGCCCCCGCCTCGGACGGTGCGGCAGCGACCGAGAGCAGCCGAGAGCGGCGGAGACGGGAGCGGAATACTGATGATGGTGGGAGCGGGCGGGCGGAGGGAGGGAGCAGGGAGGGAGGCCCGGGAGGAGAGGAGGGGGGAGAGAGGGAGGGGAGGGAGGGCAGCGTGGAGAGGGAGGAAGCAAAGAGGGGGGAAGAACCGGAGAGGATGGGAGAGGGAGGGAAGAAAGGAGAGGGAGACGGGAGGGAAGGGGAAGGGGGGAGGAAAGAAGAGGGAAGGGGAGGAAAGAAGGAAGGAAGTGGGAAGGGGGTGGAAGAAAGAAGAGGGGGAGAAAAAGGGGAGGGAGCAGGGGAGAGAGGAGGGAAAGGGGAGAGAGTGTGGGAGGGGAGGGGGTAACTCCTGCAATAAGGTCCTGGATGAAGGCGAGTGGAGGGCGGGAGAGCAGGGGGAATGGGTAGAGGAGGAGGAAAGGAGGGAGAGGAGGAGTGGAGGGAGAGATGGGTAGAGAGATGGGCAGGAGAGGCCCAGGGGCAGGGAAGTCGGGGGAAAGAGGAGGTAGGGAAGGCCTAACTTTGAGGGCTGCAGGGGACAGAGGGGCCTGGAGGGCGGCGGGGGCTGTGGGGAGAAGAATGGGGGGTGCGGTGTGTGTTGTCAGGAAGAGCAGGGGAAGCTGGCAGGACCCGGAAGAGGCAGGAGGATCTAAGTCGGACAGAGATGAGAGGATGGAAGAGGGAGGGAAGGACCCGTCTGGGGGAGGGGGGAGGAGAAAGATCTCGGGGGAGAGGAGAGAAGCTGGGGAGCTGGAGCTTTGAGGGCCCAAGACTGGGTGGCAAGAGCCTGGGGAGTAGACAGAGTGGGGGAGGGGACAGAGGGCCTTTCTTGAACCCCGCTGTATGCCCGCTTCGTCAGCCCCTCCACCTCATGAAGAGAAGAACCTTCAAACCCATTTTCCAGAAGAGACCATTGAGGCTCTTGGAGGAGCCAGGATGGGGTTTGAATGCAGTCCTGGGCTAGGGGTACCCTGAGGGAGATGGAGAATAGGTCAGTTCCTAGCTTTCTTCCCTGGTCCAGACCTGGCAGGTGGAGGCGCCTGGGAGGGGCAGAGGGCACAGCCTGCAGCCTCCCTACTCACTCTCCTCTCACCTCCCCCAGGTGTTGGCAGCGGGTGCTGGGGACGCATTTAGAGCTGTGAAGCTGAGCTACATCTTGGGTGCAGGGAGGGGGAGGGCGGATGCAGAGGCCTCTGGGAGGTCACCGTGACCCTCCCCTCTACCTCCCGGGTCCACTACCCCAAAAGCTTGGGCCCCAAGGAAGGGGGACATCGGGAATCAGGGGCAGAGAAACCCAGAAGGAGAGGTAGTCCCTGTCCAGGACACTGAAGAGCCTTCCGGATATTAAAATTAGCACAGAAGTTTCATCCCTTCCTTGTTATCCCCCAAAACGCTGACTAATAACTGAGGACTCAGGAGAGAGAGAAGAAAGATGAAGTTTCCTTCTTTCAGTGCCAGGGGACCCGGGACAGACTCTCCCTCTTCCCCTTCTCGGAGAGCCCCAGGGAGGGAAAGTGTGGCCGTACCCCCGCAGGCAGAGCCTGGGGAGAGTCGGGGTTGGAAGCTGGAAGGAAAGTGGGCCAGACGCATCTATAATGAGCCAGGGTTCCCGAGAGAAGCCAGGTCACAGATGGGTTCGGAAGAGGCGGTTTCGGGTGGGCACTGGTGGGTGCTGAGCCCCGAGAGCTGCCGAGAGGGGAAACTGAGAAGGGGCTGGGCAAGGGCCAGGGAGTGGCAGGTGGCTGTGGTGCTTCGGGTTTCACCCGCCCCTGGCGCCGCTCAAGTCTAGTTCGCGAGACTGGACCAGTGAATGTGTGTGCGCACCAGGGTCCAGCACAGAGTAGGCCAGGACCGATGGTAACACCAGCAAAACAGAATCACATGGTGGCAGCCCGCGGTTCCTGCTGGTCTCCCACAGGCCAGATGCTGTGCCCAGCACCTCACAAGCGTGGCATCCATCCTGCAACCATGCGGTACTAACTCCTAGGGATGGTGGTACCTGGTGGGCACAGGTGAGAGCAGGCCCCTCATGAGCCCCGAGTTAACCCTTTGATTACAAGAGGGTCTCGGCTGGGCATGGTCGCTCACACCTGTAATCCCAGCACTTTGGGAGGCCAAGGTAGGAGGATCACTGGAGGTCGGGAGTTCGAGACCAGCCTGGCCAACATGGTGAAACCCCATCTCTACTAAAAATACAAAAATTAGCCAGGCATGGTGGTGCGCGCCTGTAATCCCAGCTACTCGGGAGGCTGAGGCACGAGAATCACTTGAACTTGGGAGGCCTCCAGAGGTTTCAGTGAGCCGAGATCACATTATTGCACTCCAGCCTGGGTGACAGAGCGAAACTCAGTCTCAAAAAACAAACAAACAAACAAACCAAGAGGGTCTCAGGTGAGAGGCCAAGCCATGTCAGGTGGGGCTGTTAGAGAAGCAGGGAAGTATTCCAATATTTTAACAACCAGCGAACCCTCTTGGTCCATGCAGCCTAAGTTTCAGCCCTGCCTGGAGGGTATGACTGCCCCTGTTTTACTGAAGGAGAAATGATTTGCCGTCAACACCCAGAGCTCATCAAGGGCCTTCAGCACCGGGCACTGTTCAGGGCCTTGAGAGCCCAGCCAGAGAACAGTAAGGAGACAGCCCCTGTCCCTGCGGAACTGACCCTCCAGCAGAGAGGATAACTCAAGGTCCTATTTCCAAGAGCAGTGTGAGCAATGAAGAAAATAAGAGGACAATTAGGGAGGAGAGAAGTTGGTGGGAGGTCAGGAGGACAGACTTGAGGTGATCACGGGAGGCCTCCTGAAGGAGGTGTCTTTTGTGCCGAGGCCAAAATAAGGAGACAGCTCATTGCATGCACAGGGGCAAGCACCTGGGGCAGAGGCCCCCAGATGGCAGCAAGCTGGGCCCGTTTGAGAGATGGGAGCGAGACAGGTGTGGTGTGGAGGAAGAAGAGAAGCAGAGTGGAAAAAGATGAGGATGCGGCCCCAGGTTTGGCTCAAACACAAAACCAAACCTTAACGCTCCCCACCGTCCCGTAAACCTTGCCCTAAGGCTTAACTCCAATCTCCCACTCAGGTGACTGTCCTGAGCAACTGGAATACTGATCCTCATTTTTCATTCATGTTGTCAACATGGATTGGGGCCTCTGATGTCCCAGAAATGGTATTAGGTAAGAGACAGGGACAGTGACCCTCCACAGTAATGAGTGCTCAAAGGTATTTTCACCATTTCAAAAAATAAAATCAAAAAACAAAAACAGACAAAAAAAATGGAAGTTGTACATTTCTTTCGGGATGGGATTTCAGAGGTTAAATTTCAAATTTCTTTGCTTCGGACTGTAAAAAAAAATTATCCACTCAGTGTGTTCACTGCCTGTCTCACCCCAATCAGAAGCTATGATTGGCAGTTTGGTATACCTTTGATAAATAAAACATGGGAAAATGAATGAACTTTTCACTTAATGTAGTTTGGTTTGCTCAGAAAAATCTCTCAAAGTGGGACTCATTGGGGACAATGGCTAAAGGAATCACAGCCACTCTGGTGTTCCTGTATTTAGTTCCACACAGTTGCACTGGACAACTCCCAGGCACCTTTCACCTGGGCTGTGATATAACAAGACTGCCACCCACAATAGGAGGCTCTGGGAAGGCGGCTCACACCACCATGGGTGCTAAGCTGCTTGGCCTTATCCCTTACCCCAATTCTCCTTTTTTATTTTTTATTTTTTTGAGACAGGGCCTCGCTCTGTCACCCAGGCTGGAGTGCAGTGGTGCGATGTTGGCTCACCGCAACCTCCACCTCCCATTCTCGTGCCTCAGCCTCCGAGTAGCTGGAACTACAGGTGCGCACCACCATGCCAAGCTAAGTTTTGTATTTTTAGTAGAGATGGGGTTTCACCATGTTGGCCAGGCTGGTCTTCAACTCCTGGCCTCAGGTCATCCGCCTGCCTCAGCCTCCCAAAGTTCTGGGTTTACAGGCATGAGCTGCTGCACCCAGGCCCTTACTCCCAATTCTGACCATCACTAACTGCTATGATCTGAATCCCCCAAAATTCCTATGTTGAAACTTAATTGCCAATGTGACAGTATTAACAGGTGGGTCCTTTATGAGGTGATTAAGTTGCAAGGATAGAGCCCTCATGAATGTCATTAGTGACTTTATTTATTTATTTTTTTATTGGAGATAGTCTCGCTCTGTCACCCAGGCTGGAGTGCAGTGGCAAGATCTCTGCTCATTGCAACCTCTGCCTCCCGGGCTCAAGCAGTTCTCGTGCCTCAACCTCCCAAGTAGCTGGGACTACTTGCCCCTGCCACCAAGCCAAGCTTTTTTTTGTATTTTAGTAGAGACGGGGTTTCACGATGTTGCCCAGGGTGTCTCGAACCCTGAGCTCAGGCAATCCATCCATATCAGCCTCCCAAAGTGCTATGATTACAACCATGAGCCACCACGCTTAGCTGCATTAGTGACTTTATAACAGAGGTTTGGCCAGGCACAGTGGCTCAGACCTGTAATCCCAGCAATTTGGGAGGCTGAGGTGGGAGGATCACTTGAGCCCAAGAGTTTGAGAGCAGTCTGGGTAATATGGCAAAACCCATAAAAAATACAAAAAATTAGCCAGTATAGTGGCATGTGCCTGTAGTCCCAGCTACTCAGGAGGCTGAGACGGGTGGATGGCTTGAACCTGGGAGCTGCTGGTTCCAGTGAGCTGAGATTTCACCACTGCACTCCAGCCTGGGGGACAGAGTGAGATCCTGTCTCAAACAACAACAACAACAAAACAACAAAAAAACCCAGAAGTTTGAGTGAGCTATATTCCCTTTTGCTATGTGAAGACACAGCAAGGAGGCACCATCTATGAGGAACAGCTCTTCCCCAGACACTGAATCTGCTGGCGCCTTGATCTTGGAATTCTCAGCCTTCAGAACCGTGAGAGAAAATTCCCATTGTTTATAAATTACCCAATCTAGGCCGGGCATGGTTGTTCGCACCTGTAATCCCAGCACTTTGGGAGGCCAAGGTGGGCGGATCACTTGAGGTCAGGAGTTCAAGACCGGCCTGGCTAAAATGGTGAAACCCTGTCCATCTCTACTAAAAATACAAAAGTTGGCTGAGCATGGTGGTGGGTGCCTGTAATCCTAGCTACTCAGGAGGCTGAGGCAGGAGAACTGCTTGAGCCCAGGAGGTGTGGAGGTTGCAGTGAGCCAAGATTGTGCCACTGCACTCCAGCCTGGGCAACAGAGCAAAACTCTGTCTCAAAATAAATAAATAAATAAAATTACCCAATCCAAAGTATTTTTCTGTAGCAGCCCCAATGGACGAAGACACTGTGCCTCTAATCCAAACCCTAACCCTCACTGTTAGGAGAGATGAGTGGCCACTGAAACAGAAGCACAGAGCTGGGTGCTCCATCCTCACAGCAGGGTAACATCCCTATTGCCCGCTTGTCTGGTTTCCAGAACGTCTGTATTTGTCCTGAGTCAGTGTGACAGGCTACATTTCCTGAAGATAGCTGTGATCATCACCCCGTCCCTCAGGCTCTTCTTACGATGAGACTGACACTTTCCCCGTCTCATCCCATCAAAGTGCTGATTGGCAGTGAGGTATACCTTGATAAATAAAAGCCCTTGAAACTGGGAGGGCTTTTGTGGCTTTTTCAACCAATGGCCTGTGGCCGCCAAAAAGATGTAGTTTCTGCTTTATTTGCTAAAATATTAACTCCAGCCTTTGGCAGCTCTATGAGCTGACTGACTGCCCTGAGGTAGTTACGCTGTGAGGCGGCTCAGACTAACCTGATATAGTTGGGTATTTTTTTATTTTTTTTATTTTTTGAGGCAGTGTCTCACTCTGTCACCCAGGCTGGAGTGCAGTGATGCAATCATAGCTTACCACAGCCTTGACCCAAGGGGTTCAAGTGATCCTCCCACCTAAGCCTCCCAAGTAGCTGGGACTATAGGTATGTGCCACCACGCATGCCTAATTTTTAAGCTTTTTGTAGAGATGGGGTCTCACTATGTTGCCCAGGCCGATCTCAAATTCCTGGGCTCAAGCTGTCCTCCTGCCTTGGCCACTCCAAGTGCTGGCATTACAGGCATGAGCCACAGCTGGCCAAGTTTAGATACTTGTCCCTTCCAAATCTCATTTAGAAATGTGATCCCCAATGTTGGAGGTGGGGCCTGGGGGGAGGTGTCTGGGTCCCAGAGGCAGACCCCCTCATGAATGTCTTGGTGCCATTCCTGCAGCAATGAATGAGTTCTTGCTCTATTAGTTCACTGAGATCTAGTTGTTAAAAAGGGCCTGGTGCCTCCCTCCTCACCGTCTTTTTTGCTCCTTCTCTCACCATGTGACATACCAGCTTCCCCTCCCCTTTCACCCTCTTCTATGATTGAAAGCTTCCTGGCCGGGTGCAGTGGTTCACGCCTGTAATCCCAGCACTTTGGGAGGCTGAGGTGGGAGGATCGCCTGAGGTCAGGAGCTGGAGACCAGCCTGGCCAACATGGCAAAATCCCATCTCTACTAAAAACACAAAAATTAGCCAGGCATGTTGGCATGCACCTGTAGTTCCAGCTACTTGGGAGGCTGAGGCAGGAGAATTGCTTGAACCCAGGAGGTGGAGGTTGCAGTGAGCCAAGATCTCACCACTGTACTCCAGCCTGGATCACAGAGCAAGACTCCATCTTAGGAAAAAACAAAAACAAAAACAGAGTATCACTTATGACGTTTTCTTGCCAAGAGCATTTAAAGTAAATCTAATTAAGCCCCAAGACCTATGGTTCCCAAACTAGATGCCAAGACACCCTGGAGGGAATACAGCAAATTCATAGCAGACCACAGCAGTGCCGTGCTGGTAAACGTTTACCAACCGGTTCTCAACATTGGGTAGAGAAGAGATGAACTTTTTTTGCTTCTGTTTGGAAAGCCAGCACTCGCTGGCCCCAGCACACAACTGGTTACAGGATCTTTAAATTTTTCAAGTGAAACAGTGATGGTTGACATCTCTCAGACACCACCATGACCTCATGGCTTGGGATAGTCCACAGTTTCAACAGTAGATCATGCTGCATTTGGGGGATGATATTATCTCTGTGAAGCTGAGTTTTTGGCAGTTCCATGATTAAAAGCAAGCACTATCTGTTTGTGGAACAGGAAAGGAGGGTGGTGGTGTCCAATCTGATTCCAAAGTGTGATAGGTTGTACAGCGCCCAACAGGTGCGTATACCCTATTAGTAAGTAATCAGTGCCATTTAAGACTGAAATAAAGGCCGGGCACGGTGGCTCATGCCTATAATCCCAGAACTTTGGGAGGCCGAGGGGGGCAGATCATTTGAGACCAGGAGTTCGAGACAAGCCTGGCCAACGTGGCAAAACCCGTTGGTGAAACCCCGTCTCTACTAAAAATACAAAAAGTAGCCAGGTGTGGTGGCGCACACCTGCAGCCTCAGCTACTCTGGTGCCTGAAGCAGGAGGATCACTTGGACCCCAGAGGCGGAGGTTACAGTGAGCTGAGATCGCACCACTGCACTCCAGGCTGGGTGACAAAGCAAGACTCTGTATCAATTTTTAAAAAAAGGATGAAATAAAATATTTTTTCTTTCAATTTGTGTGCATTACTTTTTCAACTGGTGCTAAGTTGCTAGAACGTAATACTTCTTAAGTTGTATGAACACAACTACTTAATAACGGAACCACCAAGTATTTCTTTCTGGGTCAGGGACACCAGGAGAAAATGACTGAGGTGCTGTGAACTGAGAATGTGGGGGAACCTCCGCACGAGCTCTCATGTCCATCTACAGGAATTAGGAGAGAGAAACAAGCTGGAAGACACTGTGAAGGAACAATCAGGCAAATCCAGAATGTGGGGCATTCTAGGAGACAACCAGCCTGGTCCCTCCAAAAAGTCACCATGATGGGGCAGAGAAACTGGCTGGAGTGGTTGCTCTAAATTAAAATAGATTAAGGAGATATAACTACCACATGCAATGCTTGAGCCTTGCTTGGATCCTGGTTTGCAACATTTCTTTTTTCTTTTTTTTTTTTTTGGAGATGGGGGTCTCACTTTTTTGCTTAAGCTGGAGTGCAGTGGCGCAATCATAGCTCACTGCAGCCTCCAACTCCTGGGCTTAAGTGAGCCTCCTGCCACAGCCTTCTGAGTAGCGGGGATTACAGGCAGGTGCCACCACACCTGGCTAATTTTTTTTGTTGTTGTTGAGATGGAGTCTTGCTCTGCCGCCCAGGCTGGAGTGCAGTGGCACAATCTCAGCTCACTGCAACCTCCACCTTCCAGGCTCAATCCATTCTCCTGCCTCAGCCTCCCAAGTAGCTGAAACTGCAGGCACACACCACTATGCCTGGGTAATTCTTTTTCTTCTGTATTTTTAGTAGAGATAAGGTTTCACCATGTTGGTCAGTCTGGTCCCAAACTCCTGACCTCAAGTGATCTGCCCGCCTCAGCCTCCCAAAGTGCTGTGATTACCAGTGGCAGCTACTGCACCTGGCTAATTTTTAAAACCTTTTTTTTTTTTTTTTTTTTTTTAGAAATGGGGTCTTGCTATGTTGCCCAGGCTGGTCTTCAACTCCTGGCCTCATGTGATCCTCCTGCCTTGGCCTCTCAAAGCACTAGGATTATAGATATGGCCCACTGTGCCCAGCCCATAGTATGTTTTAAAAGTCCTAAAAGACAGTCTCTGGACAAGTGGGATAATGTGAATTTGGACTCGATCTTAGAAGCACTAGGGAATTAAGTTTACTCTTCTTGGGTGTGATATTATATAATATTGTAGTTATGTAGGAGAATGTTCTTATTCTTTCTTTTTTTTTTTTTGATTTTTGTTTTTGAGACAAGGTCTCACTTTGTTGCCCAGGCCGGAGTGCAGTGGCACAGTCTTGGCTTGGTGTAACCTCTGCCTCCCAGGTTCAAGCCATCTTCTCTTTTCAGCCTCCTGGGTAGCTGGGACTACAGGTGTGCACCAACATGGCTGGCTAATTTTTGTATTTTTTGTAGAGTTTCCTCATGTTTCTCTACATTGCCCAGGCTGGTCTTGAACTCCTGGCCACAAGCGATCTGCCTGTCTCAGCCTCCCAAAGTGCTGGGATTACAGGCATGAGCCACCACGTCTGGCCTAGAATGTTCTTATCTTAGGAGATTCGTATGGAAGCATTTGCGTCTGCAACCTCTTCTCAAATCATTCAGCATCTCGAATATTAACGATGGAATCAAAGTGGTGGGCATATGGATGCTCAATGTTTTTTTCAACTTTCTGGATATATGACATTTTTCATAAAAAATTTGGGGGAGATTCATCTGAGAGAAGTCACATTTAGGGCAGGTTGTTGCTTGCAATTAACTACTCCCCTCCTGCATAAACGCTTTTCCCTGTCTGCACCAGCATTTAAGATTTCCCCAGTATCTCCTGTCTTAAAGAGGAACCACCCCATCATGCCTTCCTCTGACACATCTCCCTGCAGTGACCACCCCCTTCTCTTGTTCTTCTCAGCAAAACTTCACAAAAGCTACCTCTCCTTCTTCATCTCATAGTCCCTCTGCAAACACCAGCTGGGTTTCTGCCTCCCACCCCCGACCAAGCTGTCCTTGTCCAAGGCCACCAATGGCCTCCGCACTGCACATTCAATGGCCACTTCTCTATCCCCATCCCACTCTTCCACTTGGCAGCACTGGCCACAGAACCTCCTGGAAACCAATGTCTTTTCACGGCTTCAGTGACTTCCAGCCCTCCTCACTTTCCTCCTCTTTCACCTGGCTGAGCCTTCTAGGACTTGTCTGCCAGTTCCCCTCGTTTGCTTGCTCCCTAAATGTGGGAGGAAAGCCACTGGATCCCAGTCCTCTTTGTGCTCTGTTCTCTACCCCTAGGTGACCCAGTTCTGTGGCTTTAAACCCAGACAGCCGGGCCAGGCGTAGTGGCTCAGGCCTGTAATCCCAGCACTTTGGGAGGCAGAGGCGGGCAGATCACTTGAGGCCAGGAGTTCGAGACCAGCCTGACCAACATGGTGAAACCCTTTCTCTATTAAAAATACAAAAATTAGCCGGGTATGGTGGTGGGCGCCAGTAATCTCAGCTACTCGGGAGGCTGAGGCGGGAGGATCACTTGAACCCGGGAGGTGGAGGTTGCAATGAGCCAAGATCGCACCACTGCACTCCAGCCTGGGTGACAGAGTGAGACCCTGTCTCAAAAAACAAAACAAACCAAACAAACAAACAAAAAATCCAGGCAGCTGATGACTCCCCAGTATGGGTGTCCGACTCTGAACTCTGTGCTGAGCTCCTCCTGCAGGTATACAAATGGCTCCTTGACATCTCTTCTTAAATGTAACAGCCAAAGTTGGGCTCCTGACTCCCGGCCCCTGCCCACACACACTTGCTTTGCTTCCAGTCTTCCTTATCTTAGTAAACTGTACCATCCTCCATTCAGCTGTTGACCTAAAGACGTAGAAATTGTTCTTGATGGCACTCTTTTCTCACTCCCTCTGTCCAATCCATCATCCAGTGACTCTACCTTTAAAATACATTTCCAAGCATCCCTTCTTTTCATCCCTTCTGGCACCACGGTAGCAAAAGCCACCATCCTCTCTCCCGTGGCCAACTGAAGGCCTCCTCCCTGGCCTTACTGCTTTTTTTAATTGTTGTTGTTTTTGTTTTTTTGAGATGGAGTCTCACTCTGTCGCTCAGGCTGGAGTGCAGTGGCGTGATCTCAGCTCACCGCAACCTCCATCTCCTGGGTTCAAGCTATTCTCCTGCCTCAGCCTCCCGAGTAGGTGGGATTACAGGCACCCGCCCCCACGCCCGGCTAACTTTTGTATTTTTAGTAGAGATGGAGTTTCACCATATTGGTCAGGCTGGTCTTGAACTCCTTACCTCAAGTGATCCACCCATCTCGGCCTCCCAAAGTGCTGGGATTACAGGTGTGAGCCACCATGCCCAGCCTAGCCTTATTGCCTTTGCTCTTGCCTCCCTACAATCCATTCTCCACACAGCAGCCAGGGTGAAACTTGTTGAAAAACGAAATCAGGGCCGGGTGCAGTGGCTCACACCTGTAATCCCAGCACTTTGGGAGGCCGAGGCGGGTGGGTCACGAGGTCAGGAGATCGAGACCATCCTGGTTAACACAGTGAAACCCCGTCTCTACTAAAAATACAAAAAAAAAAAAAAATTAGCTGGCCGTGGTGGCGGGCACCTGTAGTCCCAGCTACTCAGGAGGCCGAGGCAGGAGAATGGCATGAACCCGGGAGGTGGAGCTTGCAGTGAGCCAAGATTGCACCACTGCACTCCAGCCTGGGCAACAGAGCAAGACTCCATCTCAAAAAAAAAAAGAAAAACGAAATCAGATCACATTAACCTTCAACTTAAAACACTTGGAGGACTTCTCACTGCATTTGGGATTCATTCCTCCTTCCCATGACTGCTGAAGTCCTGAGCGGTCTCAGCCCTGATGCTGCCACACCCTCACCTCCCACCTCTCCCCACTCCAGCTTCTCCAGGACAGTGTGCTCATTCCCACCACAGAGCCTTGGCACCTGCTCCTCTCTGCCGGCATGCTCTTCTCCCACATCGTTACGTGCTGGCTTCTGATTTTCAGGTTTCAGTTCAAATATCACCTTCTCAGAGGGGCCTTCCTTGTCTCGCTGATTTAGAGACACTCTCCTACCTGTTCCTGGTAACTCTTTGCAACACAACTGTGTTCTATTTTCTTCACAGCTCTCATTGATAACTGAAATTTTCCTCTTTTCTTTTGCTTCTTTCCTTCCTTCCTTCCTTCCTCTCTCTCTTTCTGTTTCTTTCTCTTTCTTTTCTTTCCCTTTCTTTCTTTCTCTCTCTCCTTCCTTCCTTCCTTCCTTTCTTTCTTTTCTTTCTTTTTTTGAGACAGTCTCCCTCTGTTGCCCAGGCTGAAGTGTGGTGGTGCGGTCTCGGCTCACTGCAACCTCCGCCTCCCAGCTTCAAGCAATTCTTGTGCCTCAGCCTCCTGAGTAGCTGGGATTATAGGCATGTATCACCACGCCAGGCTAATTTTTGTATTTTTAGTAGAGAAGGGGTTTTGTCATGTTGGCCAGGCTGGTCTCGAGCTCCTGACCTCAGGTGATCTGCCCTCCTCGGCCTCCCAGAATGCTGTGATTACAGGCGTGAGCCATGGCGCCCAGCCTGAAATTTTCTTCGCTTGTTTCCTTACTACTCACTGTCTTCCCTCACTTGAAGGCAAACTCCATGAGAACAAAGACCTGGTCTATTTTCAGTGATGACTACATTCCCAGTGTCTGGAAAATACCAGGAGAACTGAGTATTTTCAAGGAATTTGTGGAATATTATGTACAATCCATGCAGGCTTCTCTGCACTTTAAATACCTTTCTTGAAACAGAATCATCCTTCCCCATAACAAAACATTAATTGTTCTTATTGGTCTGCTGTGCATGAGATAAGTGCTTGGATTACCTCTGACCCCACCAACAATCCTGCAAGGAAGGTGCTATTAATATCCTCCTCTCCACTTTACAGAGAAGACTCAAGTGCAAAGAGCTGAGGTGCTTACACAAGACCACCGCAAAGGAACGAAGTGTCAGAGTGTGGAATCGAGACCTGTTCTACTGCACTCCAGAGCACATGTTCTTTCTACTCTGCCATAATGTTTGGGACAAAATTGAATCATGAGGGTTTTTTTTTTTTTTCATTACAAATGTAACACATCGGGAGCTCCTGCGTACGGCTGGGATGAGTCACTGGCACCATACGTGCCCTCCTGCGAAAAACAGCTATGGAACTGGACAAAATACAGGAGGGCCACTGTTTTCAGGTGTTGAACAGTGGAAAGAGGACTGCGATCCTTGAGAAGAGACGATGGTGAAAGTGAGCCCATGTATTGGCCCAGGTTCCTCACTGGGAGCCCTGTCCCTACCACAGCACAGAGATATGGAGCTAAAACAATGCAGTTGTTTTTTTGTGTTTTCTCTTCTCTTCTTTCTATTATCTTCTTTTTTTTTCTTTTTTTTTTTTGAGACCGAGTCTCACTGTTGCCCAGGCTGGAGTGCAATGGGGCGATCTCAACTCAATGCAACCTCCACCTCCTGGGTTCAAGCGGTTCTCCTGCCTTAGCCTCTCGAGTAGCTGGGATTATAGACTCGTGCCATCATGCCTGGGTAATTTTTGTATTTTTAGTAGAGAGGGTTTTGCTATGTTGCCAAAACTGGTCTTGAACTCCTGGCCTTAAGGGATCTGCCTGTCTCAGCTACCCAAAGTGTTGGGATTACAGGCATGAGCCCCCGTGCCTGGCCCAGAGAGGTGTTACTGAGCTGAGGAGGCAGAGAGAGGGCTCTGGGGGCTGCTGACAAGGCTGGAATTTGCAGGATAGGGCAGTGGGGAAGAGGGAGCTGCATGAGGTGGGCCCCCAGAAGCCTGTGTGGAGTTCACCATAGGTCCTTGGCTAAGGACTGGACGGTGTCTGCAGAGGACAAGACTCCATGAGTCCCATTCGGGGGTAGCTGCTACAAAGATGAGAGATAAACAGAAATAAAAGCCGTCATGCAGTGCTAGGAGATGTTGAGTCTCCAGCTCAGCCAGAGTGGCAGGGCCTCACTAAGCTCCCGGGCACTCAGTTGAAAGCTCAGGAAGGCCATGCTTTAGGAGTAAGGCCCACACCCTATAGTAAGGGCCATGCCCCAGGACGAAGAAGAGAAGTGAAATGGACCTATCCTAACAGTGAGTCAAAACCAAGCCTGGGCTGGGCGTGGTGGCTCACGCCTATAATCCCAGCTCTTCGGGAGGCCGAGGCGGGTTGATTGCTTGAGGCTAGAAGTTCGAGACCAGCCTGGGAAACATGGTTAAACCCCATCTCTACAAAAAAATATAAAAATTAGCTGGGTGTGGTGGCAAGGGCCTGTGGTCCCAGCTACTCAGAAGGCTGAGGTGAGAAGATTGCTTGAGCTCAGGAAGCAGAGGTTGCAGTGAGCCGAGATCGCACCACTGCACTCCACCTGGGCAACAGAGTGAGACGGTGTCAAAAAACAAAACAAAAACAAAACCAAAAAAAACCAAACCTCAAAATCCCAAGCTCGATGGGATCCTATCTTCTAGTAACTGCCTTTCAGAACAAAACTCAGCACTTTTCTTTTCTTTCTGTTTTTGTTGTTGTTGTTGTTGGTTTTTTTTTGTTCATTTGTTTCGTCTTTTTTTTTTTGAGACAGAGTCTTATTCTGTTGCCCAGGCTGGAGTGCAATGGCATGATCTTGGCTCACTGCAACCTCCGGGTTCAAGCAATTCTCCTGCCTCAGCCTCCCACGTAGTTGGGATTATAGGTGTATACCACCATGCCCAGCTAACTTTTGTATTTTTAGTAGAGATGGGGTTTTGCCATGTTGGTCAGGCTGGTCTTGAACTCCTGACCTCAGGTGATCTGCCCATCCCGGCCTCCAAAAGTGCTGGGATTACAGGCGTGAGCCACCACACCCAGCCTAAAACTCAACACTTTTCAAAGGAAGACAGCATCATTCAGGGTCCCTACTATGCACCAACCATAATGTTCAATATTCAGCCAGAAAACATTAAACCTGAAAAAAACAGAAAAATGTGTCCTAAACTTTATAAAGCCAAAAAAAAAAAAAAAAAAAAGAAGAAGAAGCCGATAGAAACGGGCCTCAAGGTAACCCAGATGTTGGAATTGAGAGCCAAGAACTTTACAACAGCGATTACAAGTATGTTCAGCGACTTAAAGGAAAAGATGCACAGTGAGTGAGAGATGGAAAATCTCAGCAGAGATACAGAAACTATGAACAGAATCAGAGGTCAAGTGATCCATCACCTCGGCCTTCCAAAGTGCTGGGATTACAGGCATGAACCACCATGCCCAGAGACCAGCCTGGCAAACAGGCAAAAACCCGTCTGTACTAAAAATACAAAAATTACCCGGGTATGGTGGCACATGCCTGTAGTCCCAGCTACTCAGGAGGCTGAGGCAGAGGTTGCAGTAAGCCAAGATCATGCCACTGCACTCCAGCCTAGGCGACAGAGCCAAGACCCTGTCTCAAAAACAAAAACAAAAACAAACAAACAAAAGAATCAGAGAGATGGCCAGGTGCGGTGGCTCATGCCTATAATTCCAGCACTTTGGAAGGCCGAAGTGGGCAGATCACTTGAGCTAAACAGTTTGAGACCAGCCTGGCTAATGTGGTGAAACCCCATCTCCACAAAAAATACAAAAATTAGCCGGATGTGATGGCACGTGCCTGTGGTCCCAGCTACTCGAGAGGCTGAGGCCAGAGAATTGCTGGAATCTGGGAGGTGGAGGTTGCAGTGAACCAAGTTCTTGCCACTACACTCCAGTCTGGGCGACAGAGAGAGACTCTGTCTAAAAAAAAAAAGAAACAAAAAAGGCAGAGAGAAATTCTACATGTTACACAAACTCTTTCAGAAAATAGAAGAGGAAGAAACACTTCCAAAATCATTTCACAAGGCAGCATAATCCTGATATCAAAAGCTGACATTACAAGAAAAGAAAATTACAGACCAATATCCCTTATGAACACAGATGGAAAAGCCCTTAATAAAATACTGGAAAATCAAAATAGTAATATATGAAAAGGTTAATACATCATAAGCAAGTGGGACTTAGACCAGGAAAGCAAGATTTGTTTAACATTCAAAAAGCAGTGAATACACTTTAGCACATAACACAATAAAGGAAAAAAGTCATATGATTATCTCAATAGATGCAGAAAAATCTTTAAAACTATCTTTATTCAAGACAACAACATATATGTAAAAAAAAGCCCTTAGGAACTTACAAAACAACTTCTAGAAAAACGTGTGAATTTAACTATTTTGAAAAATAAAAGATCAATATAAAAATTTTTAAATTATATTTTTATATACTGGTGCAAAATGAAAATCTAAGATTTCACTCAAAATAGCAGAAAACATACAAAATGCGTAGGAATAACTTTAGCAAAAGATGTGCAAGACTTCTTTTTTTTTTCTTTTGAGACGGAGCCTCACTCTGTTGCCCAGGCTAGAGTGCAGTGGCACAATCTTGGCTCACTGCAACCTCCGCCTCCCGTGTTCAAGCGATTCTCCTGCCTCAGCCTCCCAAGTAGCTGGGATTACAGGCACCTGCCACCATGCCCAGCTAATTTTTGTATTTTTAGTAGAGACAGGGTTTCACCATGTTGGCCAGGCTGGTCTTGAACTCCTGACATCAGGTGATCTGCCCGCCTTGGCCTTCCAAAGTGCTGGGATTACAGGGATCTTGAATAGTAAAAAACAATCTTGAAAAAGAAAAACAAAGTTGGAGGATTCAAACTATCTGATTTCAAACTTACCATCAAGCTGCAGTAACCAAGACAGTGTGGTATTGGCATAAGAACAGACAATTAAGAGCAAAACAGAGGCCGGCACAGTGGCTCATGCCTGTAATGCCAACACTTTGGGAGGCCGAGGCAGGAGGATCCCTTGAGCCCAGAAGTTTGAGACAAGACTAGGCAACATAGCGAGACCCTGTCAAAAGATTAGCCAAGTGTTGTGGTGTGTGCCTGTAGTCCCAGCTACTTGGGAGGCTGAAGTGGGGGGATTGCTTGAGCCTGGGAGGTTGAGGCTGCCGTCAGCCATGATTACATCATTGCACTCCCCGCTGGGCCACAGAGGAGACCCTGTTCCCTCGGCCCACAAAAAAGAGTAGAACAGAACAGAGAATCCTTATACAGACCCGTATTTATTATCAAATGATTTTCAACGCAGAAGTCAGAGCAATTCATGATGAATGAGGGGTCCGTTACCTCATTGTCTGGATATGATGACCTGGTGAGTCTCAGTTCTTTGATACTTTTTTTGAGAGGCCTGAAGGTAGTTTCCCGAGGAAGGAACTCAGATAAAACAAATGTAAGGGCCAAGCTTTAAGAACAGAACGGTCAATTTCTCTGTTTATCCAAAAAGCCATCTATGGGACTAGTGGGTGGGTTTCAAATGGACAAGCAAATTGTGGTTTAATAATAGAAGAGAATACCATGAAAGCAACGTAAGCAACAAACTACTGACATAACAACCTGGATGAATACCTCAGTATTATTAAGAAAATGAAGGCTGGGCTCGGTGGCTCATACCTGTAGTCTCAGCACTTTGGGGGGCCAAGGTGGGCAGATCACCTGAGGTCAGGAGTTCGAGACCAGCCTGGCCAACATGGCGAAACCCTGTCTCTACTAAAAATACAAAAATTAGCCAGGCATGAGGGTGCACGCCTGTAGTCCCAGCCACTCAGGAGGCTGAGGCAGATGGATCGCTTGAACCCAGGAGGCAGAGACTGCAGTGAGCTGAAATCTCACCACTGCACTCCAGCCTGGGCAACAGAGTGAGACTCCATCTCAAAAAAGAAAAAAGAAAATTAAAAGACAACAGACTGAAAAATATTCATATTACATGTTCCCCCTTGGTATTCATGGGGGAATGTTTCCAGGACCCTCTTGGATAACGAAATCTGTGGATGCTCAAGTCCCTTATATAAAATGGTGTAGTATTTGCATAACCCACCTACATCCTCCTGTATTTCAGACCATCTCTACATTATTTGTAATACCTAATAAATTGTAAATACTCCGTAAATACTTGTTACACTGTATTGCTCTTAAAATCTGTTATTTTTAATTGTATTACTATTATTTTAAACATTTTCTTTTCTTTCTTTCTTTTTTTTTTTTGAGACAGGGTCTTGCTCTGCCATCTAGGCTGGAGTGTAGTGGCGTGAGCTCGGCTCACTGCAACCTCTGCCTCCCATGCTCAAGTGATTCTCCTGTCTCAGCCTCCTGAGTAGCTGGGATTACAGGCATGTGCCACCACGCCCAGCTAATTTTTTGTATTTTTAGTAGAGATGGGGTTTCTCCATGTTGGTCAGGCTGGTCTCGAACTCCTGACCTCAAGTGATCCCCCTGCCTTGGCCTCCCAAAGTGCTGGGATTACAGGCGTGATTCACTTCACCCGGTCAATTTTTGTATTTTTTTGTAGAGACGGGTTTTCACCATGTTGTCCAGGCTATTTCCAGACATTTTCAATATATTGTTGGTTGAATTTGTGGAACCCATGGATACAGAGGGCTGACTGTATTAGACAAAGGAATCAAGTGCAAAAAATATAAAGAGCTTCTACAGATCAACAACAGAAAAGACAAGCAACCTGATAAATGAGCAAAAGATTTCAACACGGGTGGGTGCCTGGCCAACTTGGTGAAACTCCATCTTTACCAAAAATACAAAAATTAGCTGGGCATGGTGGCACGTGCCTGTATCCCAGGTACCTGAGAGGCTAGCCAAGATCACCCCATTGCACTCCAGCCTGGGCGACAAGAGCAAAACCCTGTCTAAAAAAAAGAAAAAAAAAAGATTTAAACAGAAACTATGCAAAAAAATGATAGCACTTTTTATTTTTTTGAGACAGGGTCTTGCTCTGTTGCCCAGGCTAGAGTGCAGTGGCACGATCATGGCTCACTGCAGCCTTGACCTCCCAGGCTCAAGCCATCCTCCCATCTCAGCCTCCCAAGTAGCTGGGATTACAGGCACATACCACCACACCCAGCTAATTTTTTGTAGAGACAGGGTCTCACCATGTTGCCCGGGCTGGTCTCACACTCCTGGGCTCAAGTGATCCTCCGCCTCAGCCTCCCAAAGTTCTGGGATTACAGGCATAAGCCACCATGCCTGGCCCACTTTTTCAAAGTAAAGTAATGCATGGTTATATTAGTTTTCTATAGCTGCTGTGGCAACCTCAGGCTCCACAAGCAGATGAGCAGACAAGCAGGTGAACAGAAGAGCAGAAGAGCAGCGTGACAGAGGAGAGAAGAGAAGGAGCGTCTGAACGTTGAGAGGAGTTTGGCCGGGGATGGTTGGAGAGGACATTGGCTGAGGGACAGCTGAACTCCAGGGGAAGATCATCTTCCCACTCCATCCCCTTTCCAGCTCCACATCCATCCCACTGAGAGCCACCTCTGCCACTCAATAAAACCCTTGCATTCACCATCCTTCAAGTCTGTGTGTGACCTGATTCTGTGACCGGACACCTGACAAGAACCCAGGTACCAAGAGGGCACTGAGCTGGTTAACACTTAAGCCATCTGCAGATGGCAGAGGTAAAGGGGCACTGTAGCATGCCCATTGGGGCTTTGGGGGTCACAGGCATCCACCCTTAGAAGCTACCATGGGGCCGGAACCCAAAAAGCGCTTGCCCCCGATCCTGCACCTGCCCATTTGCATAAGGGGTTTGAGTGCGCGGTAGCCAAACAGTCAAGCCACACTCCTGTTGCATGTCCTTCGAGGGTGGGGGTGTGGGGGTGGTCAGGGAGTGCTTCCGTTTCCCTTGCATGGTCATGCTGCTTTCTCTGACTCTGATCTTCCCCTCTCCTTCTTAGAAAGTCCCTGTGATTCCACTGGGGCCACTCTGACAATTCAGGATAACTTCCCCATTTCAAGATTCTTAACTTAGTCACATTGGCAAAGTCCCTTCTGCCATGTAAGATAATACACTGATAGATCCCAGGCATCAGGACTTGAGCATTTTTATTCTGTCTGCTGCAATGATCATGAAAGAACAGGGCAAAACAGAGAAAGGCAGAAAAAATTCCATACCCTCACCTTCCAAATACAATCCCCTTTAAGAGTCTGTGGAGTCTTTAACATCTAGATTCATACTTCATAAAATGTCTGCACTCTGCTTTTGTTCACTGAACATTACCTCATCAGCATCTTCATGCTCATACATATATTCTTTAAAATGTCATTTTAAATGGCTGTGTAATATTCTGTTGAGTGGATACAGCATGGTTAATTTAACCATTCCTTTCTAGTTGGATACTCTGGTAATTTTATTTTTCAAAAACTAGGCCTGACATGGTGGCTCGTGCCTATAATCCCAGAACTCTGGGAGGCCGAGGCGGGTGGATCTCTTGAGCTCGGGAGTTTGAGGCCAGCCTGGCTAACATGGTAAAACCCCGTCTCCACTAAAAATACAAAAATTAGCCAGGTTTGGTGGTGTGTGCCTATAGTCCCAGCTACTTGGGAAGCTGAGGTAGGAGAATCGCTTAAACCTGGGAGGTGGAGGTTGCGGTGAGCTGAGATGGTACCACTGCACTCCAGCCTAGGTGACAGAGCAAGATTCCTTTCAAAAAAGAAATAAGGCTGGGCGCGGTGGCTCACGCCTGTAATCCCAGCACTTTGGGAGTCCAAGGCAGGTGGATCACGAGGTCAGGAGATTGAGACCATCCTGGCTAACACAATGAAACCCCGTCTCTACTAAAAATACAAAAAAATTAGCAGGGCGAGGTGGCGGGCGCTTGTAGTCCCAGCTATGCGGGAGGCTGAGGCAGGAGAATGGCGTGAACCCTAGGGGGGCAGAGCCTGCAGTGAGCTGAGATCGCGCCACTGCACTCCAGCCTGGGTGACAGCAAGACTCTGTCTCAAAAAAAAAAAAAAAAAAAAAAAAAGAAATAAAAATAAAAAATAAAAATAAAGGCCGGGCACAGTGGCTCACACCTGTAATCCCAGCACTTTGGGAAGCTAAGATGGGCGGATCACCCGAGGTCAGGAGTTCGAGACCAGCCTGGACAAGATGGCGAAACCCTGTCTCTACTAAAAATACAAAAATTAGCTGAGCATGGTGGCGCACGCCTGTAGTCCCAGCTACTCAGGAGGCTGAGGCAGGAGAATTGCTTGAAACTGGGAGGCCGAGGTTGCAGTGAGCCGAGATCACACCACTGCACTCCAGCCTGGGTGAGAAGAGCAAGACTCCATCTCAAAAAAAAAAACAAAAAAACTATTATAAATAATATCACGATGAACCTCTTTGTAAGCCTCTGACTTTCAGGTGAATTCCCAGGCATGGGATATTTTCAGGGTATGGACATTGTTCCTGTATCACCTTTCACCAAATTGCTTTCCAAAATGGTGGTGGCAATTTACCTTCTGACAACTGAGTATATCAGCATGAATGTCTGTTTGGCTGCACTCTTTCTAGCATTCGGTAGAACCTTAAAACATTTGTTGCTCATTTGATGGGCAGAGGAAGGAATCACTGAGCTGTTTTAATGCTATGCCTTTGGGCTTTAGAAAAGGAACTAAATGAAACAGTTAATGTGAAAATTGCTTTAGCTTCTGCAGAAAAGTTTTGCTAATGACCCAGCAATTCAACTCATAGGAACTTATATTCAGGAAGTCATCAGAGAGGTAGACAAAAATATACACACAGAGATGTATCTCATAGAATCATTTATATAGCCAAATCTGAAAAAAACTTAAGTGTTAAAAATTAATGGAGTACGTGTGATCTGGGGATGCTACTTTACCTGCAGCCTGTTTTCATTTCACTCCTACGTTATTTTTTTATTTTATTTATTTTTATTTTTATTTTTTTATTTTTAGAGACAGAGCCTTGCTCTGTTGCCCAGGCTGGAGTGCAGTGGCGCAATCTCAGCTCATTGCAATCTTTGCCTCCCAGGTTCAAGCGATTCTCCTGCCTCAGCCTCCAGAGTAGCCGGGACTACAGGCCTGTACCACCATGCCCGGTTAATTTGTGTATTTTTAGTAGAGATGGGGTTTCACCATGTTGGCCAGACTTGTCTCGAACTCCTGACCTCAGATGATCCGCCTGACTCAGCCTCCCAAAGTGCTGGGATTACAGGCGTGAGCTTCTGTGCCCGGCCCTGCCTTATTATTATTATTATTATTATTATTATTATTATTATTATTATTATCTTGCTCTGTCGCCCAGGCTGGAGTGCAGTGGCACAATCTCAGCTCACTGCAATTTCTACCTCCTGGGTTCAAGAGATCCTCCCACCTCAGCCTCCTGAGTAGCTGGGACTACAGGTGCCTGCCACCACGTCCAGCTAATTTTTGTATTTTTTTGTAGAGATGGGGTTTTGTCATGTTGCCCTGGCTGGTCTCAAACTCTTGGGCTCAAGCCCCCGGGCTCAAGTGATCCACCCGCCTTGGCCCCCCAAAGTGCTGGGATTATAGGCGTAAGCCACCATTTCTGGCCACTCCTGCCTTATTGACTAATAATTTTATTATTATTATTATTATTATTATTATTATTATTATTGTTATTGAGACAGAGTCTCTGTCACCCAGGCTGGAGTGCAGTGGTGCAATCTTAGCTCACTCCAACCTTCACCTCCTTGGTTCAAGTGATTCTCTTGCCTTCGTCTCCCAAGTAGCTGGGATTACAGGTGCCCGCCACCATACCCAGTTAATTTTTGTATTTTTGGTAGAGATGGGGTTTCACCATGTTGCCCAGGCTGGTCTTGAACTCCTGGGCTCAAATGATCTGCCCTTCTCAGCCTCCCAAAATGCTGGGATTACAGGCGTGGGCCACCACGCCCAGCCACTCCTGACTTATTGACTAATAATTTTATTATTTTTATTTTTTTGAGACAGAGTGACCTATAATTTTAGCACTTGGGAAGGTCAGGGTAGGAGGACAGCTTGAGCCCAGGAGTTTGAGACCAGCCTGGGAAACATAGAGAGACCCTGTCTCTGCAAAGAATCAGAAAAATTAGCCAGGCGTGGTGATACGTGCCTGCTCAGGAGGCTGAGGTGGAGAATCTCTTATAACTGGGAGGTTGAGGCTGCCATGAGCTGTGATCGCACCACTGCACTCCAGCCCAGGCAACAGAGCAAGACCCTGTCTCAAAAAAAAAAAAAAAAAAAAATCACCGAGAGTGGCAGGCTCTTCCACCTGGTACTTTCCCTCTACTTTGTGCTGTGTTTTGGCTGACAGTAGCCTTAAGGGAGAGGAAATCAATATATATTCCCCCCATAGGACTGGCAAAACCTAAGTTAACTGGTGTAGTAAGCATTGATGAGATGGGCTGGGCCAGTGGCTCACTCCTGTAATCCCAGCACTTTGGGAGGCCGACGCAGGCGGATCACTTAAGGTCAGGAGTTCCAGACCAGCCTGGCCAACATGGTGAAATCCCGTCTCTGCTAAAAATACAAAAATTAGCTGGGCATAGTTGCAAGCGCCTGTAATCCCAGCTACTTGGGAGGCTGAGGCAGGAGAACCACTTGAATCTAGGAGGCGGAGGTTGTGGCGAGCTGAGATCGCACCGCTGCAATCCAGCCTGGGCAACAGAGAGAGGCTCAGCTTAAAAAAAAAAAAAAAAAAAAAAGCATTGATGAGAATGTAGGGGAACAGGTCCTCTGTCCCATTACCAGCAGAAAGAAAATCAGCCTGGGCGCAGTGGCTCACGCCTGTAATCCCAGAACTTTGGGAGGCTGAGGCGGGCGAATCACCTGAGGTCAGGAGTTGGAGACCAGCCTGGTCAACATGGCGAAACCCCGTCTCTACTAAAAATACCAAATTAGCTGGGTGTGATGGCGGGCACCTGTAATCCCAGCAACTCAGGAGGCTGAGGTATAAGGAGCAGTTGAACCCGGGAGGCGGAGGCTGCAGTGAGCCAAGATCGCGCCTTTGCACTCCAGCCTGGGTGACAGAGCGATACCCTGTCACAAACACACACACACAAAGTGAAAATCAGTATGTCTACCAATGGTTCCACACCCTTGCCATGGCCTCATCGTGTGTGTAGGGTGCCTCCTTGCCCTTTAACTCTGCACAGTTAACTTGACTTGACTTGCTTTGGCCAATGGCATGTGGGTGGATGCACCAGCGTCTGAGTCTAGGCTTTCAGAAGCCTTGCATCTGCCTCTAGTCCGCTTGTGCCCCAACCGTCACCACGAGACGCTGTCCCTGGCAGCCGACCTTCCCTCAGCCTGGGCCCCAGAATGAGACGCTTGGAGCGGACCTGAGCCAGCCAGACCCTCAGCTTCAAGCAGAGCAGCCCTAGAAAAGTCTGGCTAGGCCGGGCGCAGTGGGTCACGCCTGTAATCCCAGCACTTTGGGAGGCTGAGGCAGGTGGATCACTTGAGGTCAGGAGTTCAAAACCAGCCTGGCCAACATATAGTGAAACGCCATCTCTACTAAAAATACAAAAATTTGCCAGGCGTGGTGGTGCCTGCCTGTAGTCCCAGCTACTTGGGAAGCTGAGGCAGGAGAATCACTTGAACCCGGGAGGCGGAGGTTGCAGTGAGCCGAGATTGTGCCATTGCACTCCAGCCTGGGTGACAGAGAGAGACTCTGTCTCAAAACAAAACAAAACAAAAAACAAATAAACAAAAAAACAGAAAAGCCTGGCTAGATCAAGAACACATGAAGTTGCTGAGTTTTTGGTATTTGTTATGTAGAAATACTTGACAGTTCCAGGAATTGTTTATTAAAATTAAAATGAATACATTCATATAACTTGATAATTCTAACTCTCCTTATTAGACATGTCTCCAAGGAAACTCGTGTAAAGATGTTCATAGCAACATTGTTTATAAGAGCAAAGAAACCAAGAATAACCCAAATGTCCAGCAAGAAGAGAGCGGACAAAGAAACGCCGAGTTCTATGGAATACTACTGCAGCTTTTAAAAGGAAGAGGACAAGCTCTTTAAATAAATCTGGATAGATTTTCAAGACATATTGTTGAGTTAAAAAAGCAAGCTGCAGAACAATATGTACAGTAGGATCCCATTTATGTTAAAAGACACTCATATGCTTGCTCAAAACAATACTACTCATTTACTATACAATACTATGCATATACTATATTACCACACATACACACACATGCATGTACACACACACACACACGCAGCATGCACTCACTTTTAGACAAAGATCCAGAAGGATCAACCATAAACCAATAATAATGGTTACTTCCAGGGAAGAGATCTAGATGAGAGAGAGGTGACCAAAGAGAATTTTAGCTTTGTCTGTAAGCTTTTTTTAAGAAGCAAGGAAAGTCTATCTGTATATTATTTGTACAATTTAAAAGTAATTTTCCTTTTTTTCTATTCTTTTTTTTTTTTTTTTTTTTTTTGAGATAGGGTCTTGCTCTGTCACCCAGACTGGAGTGCTGTGGCATGATCATGGCTCACTGCAGCTTCAAACTCCTGGGCTCAAGTGATCCTCCCACCTCAGACTCCCCAGTAGCTGGGACTACAGATGCGTGCCACCATGCCCAGCTAATTTTTGCTTTTTTAAAATTTTTTTCTGTAGAGATGAGATCTTGCCATGTTGTCCAGGTCGGTCTTGAACTCCTGGGCTCAAGTGATCCTCCCACCTCGGCCTCCCAAAGTGCTGGGATTACAGGTGTGAGCCGCTGCGCCCAGCCTAAAAATAATTTTCTAAAAGGAAGAAATATATATGAATATATATATCCATGCATACTATGAGTATAAACATAGGGCCTTATTTTAAATATCCTTTGTGGCAGACAGGCCTGAATTCAAATCCTGCTACTGCCACCAGCTAACTGTGTCACTAGACAAGTCCATTCTTTCACTTGGAACCTCTGTTTCCTCATATGTAAAACGGGGATACTCATTTATATTTAATAGGGTTGTCATCAAAGTAAATTATAATGTTTGTAAAGTTCCAAGAGCAGGCCGGGCATGGTGGCTCATGCCTGTAATCCCAGCATTTTGGGAGGCTGAGGTGAGTGGATCACCTGAAGTCAGGAGTTAGAGACCAGCCTGGGCAAAAAGGCAAAACCCTGTCTCTACTAAAAATATAAAAATTAGCTGGGTATGGTGGCAGGCACCTGTAATCCCAGCTACTCTGGAGACTGAGGCAGGAGAATCACTTGAAACCCAGAGGCGGAGGTTGCAGTGAGCCGAGATCGCATCACTGCACTCCAGTCTGGGTGACAGAGTGAGACTCTATCTCAAAAAAAAAAAAAAAAAAGTTCCAAGAGCAGTGTCTGACAACTAGTGTATGTTCAATTAAATACGAATTCCCTTCCCTTCCACTTCCCAGTCCCTGCTAACCCTAACCTTGCTCCTAAGCCATGAGTCACGCTGTGGTGACTATTTCGTAGGTGCCTCCTTAGCACTTACATTCCCTAGGGTAGGCGGAATAATTACTCCCCAAAGATGTCCTCATCCCCAGAACCCATGAATATGTTTGATTACATAGCAAAGAGGAAGTAAGGCAGCTGGCGGAATTAAGGTTGCTAATCAGCTGACGTTAAGATAGGGAAAGTAGGCCGGGTGCCGTGGCTCACGTCTGTAATCCCAGCACTTTGGGAGGCAGAGGCGGGCAGATCACAAGGTCAGGAGATCAAGACCATCCTGGCTAACATGGTGAAATCCCGTCTCTACTAAAAACACAAAAAATTAGCTGGACGTGGTGGCACACGCCTGTAGTCCCAGCTACTCAGGAGGCTGAGGCAGGAGAATCGCTTGAACCCCAGAGGCGGAGGTTGCAGTGAGCCGAGATATGCTGCTGCACTCCAGCCTGGGTGACAGAGCAAGATTCCATCTAAAAAAAAAAAAAAAGTTAGGGAAAGTATCCTGGAGTACGCAGGCATGCCCTATGCAGTAAGAATCCTTTCAAGTGGAAGAGGGAGGCCAGAAGGAAAGAATCAGAAAAACATGTGGGACAATGGAAGCAGGGTTAGAAAAATGCTACACTGCTGACTTTGAAAATGGAAGGTGCTATCAGCCAAGGCAGCCTTTAGAAGCTGGAAAGGACAATTAAACAGATTTGCCCCTAGAGCCTCCAGAAGAAATGCAGTCCTGCTGCCATCTTGATTTTAGCCCAGTGAGACCCATGTTGGACTTCTGAACTACAGAACTGTTAAGATAATGAATTTGCACTACATGGCGGGGCTCGTTGGCTCATGCCTGTAATTCCAGCACTTTGGGAGGCTGAGGTGGGCGGATCTTCTGAGGTCAGGAGTTCAAGACCAGCCTGGCCAACATGGTGAAACCCCACCTCTATTAAAAATAGAAAAATTAGCCAGACATGGTGGTGGGTGCCTGTAATCCCAGCTACTTGGGAGGTTGAGGCAGGAGAATTGCTTGAACCCGGGAGGCGGAGATTGCAATGAGCTGAGATTGAGCCATTTTACTCCAGCCTGGGCAAGAAGAGTGAGACTCTGTCTCAAAAAAAAAAAAAAAAAAAAAAAAAAAAAATTGCATTGCTATGGTAGCAACAAAAAACAATGCAACTTTGTGTGTGTGTGTGTGTGTGTAAGAGAGAGAGAGACAGGGTCTGACCTCTGTCACCCAGGCTGGGGTGCAGTGGTGCCGTCTCAGCTCACTGAAACGTCTGCCTCGCTCGCTCAAGCAATCCTCCCACCTCAGCCTCCCGAGTAACTAGGACCACAGACATACACACTAATACGCCCAGCTAATTTTTGCATTTTTTGTAGAGATGGAGTTTTGCCATGTTGCCCAAGCTGGTCTGAAACTCCTGGGCTCAAATATCCACCCACCTTAGCCTCCCAAAGTGCTGGGATTACCGGGGTGAGTCACCACACCCAGTCCAATGCAACCTTTGATTTCTACAAAGGCATCTCTATTTTTGGTTGCAGAACCACCTTTCTCTCCAAATAGCCCATGTGTCCTTCCTGGACATATCTCTTTGGATACACTGGGTCCTCTCAGCTTCAGACAGAGGACTCAGGCTTGGTTAATCAGAGAATTTACAATCTCTGGCCATACTGACTGGTTCAAGGACGGTCATGTGAGCAAAACTAGGCCAAAGCACAGAATTAAGCCAAAGTTGCTAAGGGGGTTGGATGTGAGCCTGATGATACTGATGGTTATATTTCCAGCATGAGGGAACAGCTTATGTGAAGCGAAGCCAGCCAGAGGGAATGAGGACTCAGAGATGCAGAGGCACATTCCCCACGACATCGTTTGAGTGCTTGGATCTAGTCCTGCCTGAAGTTCTAGGCTAGCCATGGCTTTTCAGCTACATGAGGCAATACATTCAATAAATCCCCCACAGTTTTTTTTTTTTTTTTTTTTTGAGACAGAGTCTCACTTTATCACCCAGGTTGGAGTGCAGTGGCGCGATCTGAGCTCACTGCAACCTCTGCCTCTGAGGTTCAAGTGATTCTCCTGCCTCAGCCTCCAGAGTAGCTGGGACTGCAGGCACGCACCACCACTCCTGGCTATTTTTTTGCATTTTTTGGTAGAGACAGGATCTCACCATGTTGGCCAGGCTGGTCTCGAACTCCTGACCTCCAGCGATCTGCTGACCTCGGCCTCCCAAATTGCTGGGATTACAGGTGTGAGCCACCATGTCCGGTCATGAACCTCCTTTTTAAAATTCAGCCAATTTGAATTGGGGTGTGTCCTTTGCAAGTGGACTAATCCTTTGAGAATCTGATGACAGCTATAAATTTTTTTCCCTTGAGAAAAACGCATGTGGACGAAACTTTATATACAATTTCAGGGAAACTTTTGACCCCTGAAGTCAGGCCCCAGGTTATGAAGTCCTGCTGTATTCCAAGCTGTATCACCAGCAAGGCATCAAAAAGGAGAGAAGAGACAGAGTATCTTCAGGGAGCCCAGGATGCCCAGTCCCTCCCTCCAATCCTGAAGAGGAGTTTTGATATAGGTCATAAACCACTGGATCAAGGAATGAAAAGTGGGAGTTCTCTGCGGGAGGCATAAAAAGGCTCTTTGCGATCACTGCACTCAGCCTCTTTGAGAGAATCTCTCAGCCCTACTTTTGGAATCTACTGATTCCAATCTACTTTTGGAATCTAAGAGCCTCTCTTGGATCTCTTTCCTGGATTATGATTATATTTCTTTCTTTCCCCTCTTTGCACACTTGGAAGAACCCAAAATCAGAGTGACACAGTAAGTGCCCAAGATACACAGCAAAGATATGAAGCAGGTTTTGAATTCTGGTCTCGTTAGCTCTTTTACACATAGGTCTTTCTTTTTCTTTCTTTTCTTTTCTTTTTTCTCTCTTTCTTTCTTTTTTTTTGAGGTTAACAGTGGAGGTTTAATAGGTGAAAGAGAAAAGCTCTCTCTCTGCATCTGGGTCATCTGGGTCATCTGGTTCCGTGGGTCATCTGGTTCCGTGGTGAAATGAACTGGGTTTTATAGGTGAGCTTGGGGAAGTGGAGTGTGATTTACATAGAGGATGAGAGATTGGTGGGACCAGGTGTGCCATTTGCATAGCATGCGGAGGGAATCTTTTATTATGCAGACGGACTCTCTACCTGGCCGGCACCATGTTGCCTGCTCTTTTTTTTTTTGAGACGGAGTCTCACTTTGTCGCCAGGCTGGAGTGCAGTGGCCCCACCTCGGCTCACTGCAACCTCCACCTCCTGGGTTCAAGCGATTCCCCTGCCTCAGCCTCCCGAGTAGCTGGGATTACAGGTACGCACCACCACACCCGGCTAATTTTTTGTATTTTAGTAGAGACGGGGTTTCACCATGTTGGCCAGGATGGTCTAGATATCCTGACCTCATGATCCACCCGCCTCGGCCTCTCAAAGTGCTGGGATTACGGGCGTGAGCCACTGCGCCCGACCTGCCTGCTTCTTTACTGTACACGTGGTCGACAAAGAAAAGGAAAGATGGAGCCTCCATGTTGAACATGCCTGGTCCCCAGGTAGCTTTTTCCTGTTGACACAGCTGCCTGCATTCACCCGAGCAAGCTCCTAGCTTGCTTTTAATAGAGACTCTTTCAATGGCTTCCCTTTCCTCTTAGAATACAAAAACAGGATCTCACTGTGGCCACCTGGCCTTATAAGATTTGTCCCTTGACTCTGTGCCCTCGTTTGGAGTCCCTCTCACCGTCATTCATTAGGCTCCTTCCAGCCATGTTGGTTTTCTGTCTGTCTCTCAAATGTGCCAAACATGCCCCTTTGTCCCTGCTCCTCCCTGTGTCTACAGCCAATGCTGGATAACCCAAGATGCAGACCACAAACATGCTCAAGAAGCCAGCAAAGTGTGGGCTCGCCCAAATTCTTTCTTGAAAAAAGTTTCATATTGTAAAGAAGTCATCATGGGAAAAAACAAAATGTAGATTCCTTTTTTGGCCTATCATACTCTCCTTGTCAGATTTTGGTATTAAAGTTAGGCCAGCTGGATCTTCTGGCTGGTTGCTCCTCCTCCTCCTCCTTCTTTCTTCTTTTCCTTCTTCCTTCTTTCCCTCCTCCCTCTCTGCCTTCCCTCCTCCCTTCCTTCTTCCCTCCCTCCCTTCCTTCCTTCCCTCCCTCCCTGCCTTCCTTCCTTCCCTCCTTCCTCCCTTCCCTCTTCCCTTCCTTCCTTCCCTCCCTCCCTCCCTTCCCTCTTCCCTCCCTCCCTCCCTTCCCTCTTCCCTCCCTCCCTCCCTTCCCTCTTCCCTCCCTCCCTCCCTTCCCTCTTCCCTCCCTCCCTTCCCTCTTCCCTCCCTCCCTTCCGTCTTCCCTCCCTCCCTCCCTTCCCTCTTCCCTCCCTCCCTTCCCTCTTCCCTCCCTCCCTTCCCTCTTCCCTCCCTCCCTCCCTTCCTTCCCTCTTCCCTTCCTTCCTTCCTTCCTTCTTTCCTCCCTCTTTCCCTCCCTCCCTCCCTCCCTCCCTTCCTTCCCTCCTTCCTTCCTTCCTTCCTCCTTTCTTCTTCCTTTCTTCAAGACAGAGTCTCGCTCTGTTGCCTAGGCTGGAGTGCAGTGGTGCAATCTCGGCCCACTACAACCTCTGCCTCCCGCAATCAAGCGATTCTTACGCCTCATCCAGCATAGCTGGGATCACAGGCATGTGCTACTGTGCCTGGCTAATTTTTGTATTTTGAGTAGAGACAGGGTTTTGCCATGTTGGCCAGGCTGGTCTTGAACTCCTGACCTCAAGTGATCTTCCCACCTCCCAAAGTGCTGGATTACAGGTGTGAACCATTGTGCCTGGCCTGGAATTATTTCCTCTTTAAATGTTTAGCAATATTTAGTGCCAGCGACACTGTATGGACCCAGAATTTTCTTTGTGGTTAATCTTTTAAAAATTACTGATTTATTTCATGGTTTTGGACTAACTGAATGCTATATTTTATCTTGAGTCATTTTTGATACGTTATAGCTTTCCAGGAATTTGTGCATTTCAGCTATATTTTTAAATTTGTTAGCGTAAAGTTGTTCTTAACACACAATTTTACTCCTTTGTTATCTGGATCCCGTGTGGTAAAGTTCCCTTTTAAAAATTCCTGATATTGGCTATTTGTGCTTTTTTCTTTCTCTTTTTAATCACTATCACTGGAGGTTTGACTATCTTACTAGGCTTTTCAAGTAACCAGCTTTGGTGTAGTTGATTATCCTAACTCTATGTTTGTTTTCTATATGATTTTTTTTCATTTTTATTACTTTTTCCATTTCCTTTTTTTTTTTGGATTTTTTAAGTTATTCTTTTTCTAACTCCTTGAGATGAATGAATTTCCCTTGAAGTTCTGCTTTATGCATTCACATTTAAAAATATACAGTATTTTTTTTTTAACCATACAGTTAAAAGTGTTTTACAGCTTCCATTAGGATTTCTTCATTGACCCAGGAGTTATTTAAAAGAACACTTTTTAATTTGTGAGAATTTTTTTTTTTTTTTTTTTTTTTTAGATGAGGTCACACTCTATCACCCAGGCTGGACTACAGCGGCCCGATCTCTGTTCACTGCAACCTCTGCCTCCCTGGACTCAAGTGATCCTCCCACCTCAACCTTCTGAGTAGCTGGGACTACACGCATGTGCCACCAGGCCTGGCTAATTCTGAATTTTTTTTTGTAGAGACAGGGTCTCCCTGTGTTGCCCAGGTTGATCTAAAGCTCCTGAGTTCAAGTGATGCTCCCGCCTCAGCCTTCCAAAGTGCTGGAATTATAGGCGTGAACCACCACACCCAGGACATGAGATTTTTGTTTGTTATTATTATTATTATTATTAATTTTTTTTTTTTGAGACGGAGTTTGGCTCTTGTTGCCCAAGCTGGAGTGCAATGGCACAATCTCAGCTCACCGCAACCTCTGCCTCCTGGGTTCAATTGATTCTCCTGCTTCAGCCTCCTGAGTAGCTGGGATTACAGGCATACCCCACCATGCCCAGCTAATTTTGTATTTTTAGTAGAGATGGGGTTTCTTCATGTTGGTCAGGCTAGTCTCGAACTCCCGACCTCAGGTCATCTGCCCGCCTCTGCCTCCCAAAGTGCTGGGATTACAGGCATGAACCACCACACCCGGGACATGAGAATTTTTAAAGCTATCTTTTTTTTTTTTGAGACAGAGTCTCGCTCTGTCATCCAGGCTGGAGTGCCATGGCGATCTCAGCTCACTGCAACCTCTGCCTTCCCAGCTTAAGAAATTCTCCTGCCTCAGCCTCCAGGGTAGCTGGGATTACAGGCGCCTGCAACTAAGCCCGGCTAATTTTTAGTATTTATAGTAGAAATGGGGTTTTGCCATGTTGGTCAGGCTGGTCTTAAATTCCTGACCTCAGATGATCCATCTGTCTTGGCCTCACGAAGTGCTGGGATTACAGATGTGAGCCACCGCGTCCAGCCTAAAGTTATCATTTTTTTTTTTTGAGACAGACTTTCGCTCTGTCGCCCAGGCTAGAGTGCAGTGGCGCGATCTCTGCTCACTGCAAGCTCTGCCTCCCGGGTTCACGCCATTCTCCTGCCTTAGCCTCCGGAGTAGCTGGGACTATAGGCACCCGCCACCACATTAGCCAGGATGGTCTCAATCTCCTGACCTCGTGATCCACCCACCTCAGCATCCACCCACCTCAGCCTCCCAAAGTGCTGGGATTATAGGCATGAGCCACAGCGCCCGGCCAAGTTATCTTTTTATTATTAACTTATAACAACCTACCTATGGTAATGACCATATTTATTCTGTATGATGTCATGTCAAACATTTGAAATGTGTTACTGTGTGTATATCTCATTTTATTGCTCCTTGCTTTATTGCACTTTGCAGATTTTTTTTTCTACAAATTAAAGGTCTGCTGTGTTGAGCCTGTCTATCAGCACCATTTTAACAATAGCGTGTGCTCCCTTAATGTCTCTGTGTCACATTTTGGTAATTCTCCCAATATTTCAAAACTTTTCATTACCATTCTGTTATGGTGATCTGTGATCAATTATTATTATTATTATTATTTTTTTGAGATGCAGTCTCACTCTGTCGCCTAGGCTGGAGTACCGCGGTGCGATCTTGGCTCACTGCTGCTCCGCCTCCCGGGTCCAAACGATTCTCCCGCCTCAGCCTCTTGAGTAGCTGGGATTACAGGCATGCACCACCATGCTCAGCTAATTTTTGTATTTTTAGTAGAGACGGGGTTTCAACATGTTGGTCAGGCTGGTCTCGACCTCCTGACCTCGTGATCTGCCTGCCTTGGCCTCCCAAAGTTCTGGGATTACAGGCGTGAGCCACCGTGCCCGGGGTGATCAGTGTTCTTTGATGTTGCTATTGTAATTGTTTTGGGATGCCATGAACCACATCCGTATCAGATGGTGAACTTCATCTATAAATGTTGTGTGTGTTGTGAGTTTTATAGCAACTGGCCTTTCCCTTGTCTTTCTCCCTCTCCTTGGGCCTCCTCATTTCCTGAGACACAACAGTATTAAAATTAGGCCAATTGATAACTCTACAGTGGACTCTAAGCATTTAAGTGAAAGGAAGAGTCACATGTCTTTCACTTTAAATCAAAAGCTAAAAATGATTAAGTTCAGTGAGGAAGGCACGTTAGAAGCTTAGACAGGCCAAAGGCAAGGCCTCTTGCCTTTAGCCAAGGTGGAAATGTAAAGGAAAAGTTCTTGAAGGACATGAAAAGTGTTACTCCAGTGAATGGATGAATCATAAGAAAGCCAAACAGCCTTATTGCTGATATGAAAAAGTTTTTGTGGTCTGGATAGAAGATCAAACGAGCCACAGTTTTTCCCTAAGCCAAAGCCTAATCCAGAGCAAGGCCTTAACTCTCTTCAAGTCTACGAAGCCTAAGAGAGATAAGGAAGCCAGAGAAGAAAAGTTGGAAGCTAGCAAAGGTTGGTTCATGAGGTTTAAGGAAAGAAGCTATCTCTGTAATATAGAAGTGCAAGGTGAGGCCAGGCGCGGTGGCTTATGCCTGTAATCCTAGGACTTTGGGAGGCCAAGGTGGGTTGATCACGAGGTCAGGAGTTTGAGACCAGCCTGGCCAACATGGTGAAACACTGTCTCTACTAAGAATACAAAAATTAGCTGGGCGTGGTGGCATGCACCTGTAATCCCAGCTACTTGGGAGGCTGAGGCAGGAGAATTACTTGAACCCAGGAGGCGGAGATTGCAGTGAACTGAGATCACACCACTGCACTCCAGCCTGGGTGATGGAGTGAGACTCTGTCTCGGAAAAAAAAAAAAAGAAAAGAAAAAGAAGTGCAGGGTGAAGTACCAAGTGCTGATGGAGAAGCTGCAGCAAGTTATCCAGAAGGCCTAGCTAAGATAATTGATGAAGGCAGCTATACTAAACAACAGATTTTCAATGTAAATGAAACAGCCTACAGCCTTCTATGAAAAGAACATGCCATCTAGGGCTTTTATAGCTAGAGAAGAAAATTCAATATTTGGCTTCAAAGTTCCAAAGGACAGGCTGACTCTCTTTTTAGGGTTTCATGCAGCTGATGACTTTAATCGAAGCCAGTGCTCATTTGCCATTCTGAAAATTCCAAGGCCCTTAAGAATTTTGCAGAATCTACTAGGCCTGTGCTCAAGGAATAGAACAACAAGGCCTGAATACAACACATCTGTTTACTTCATGGTTTACTGAATATTTTAAGCCCATTGTTGAGATCTGCTCAGAAAAAAATATTATTTCTTTCCAAATATTACTGCTCATTAACAATATATCTGGTCAGCCAAGAGCTCTGACGGAGAGATACAAGAAGATTAGTGTCGGCTGGGCTCGGTGGCTCACAGCTGCAATCCCAGCACTTTGGGAGGCCGAGGTGGGTGGATCATGAGGTCAGGAGTTCAAGACCAGCGTGGCCAACATGGTGAAACCATCTCTACTAAAGATACAACAAATTAGCTGGGCATGGTGGCAGGCACCTGTAATCCCGGCTACTCAGGAGGCTGAGGCGGGAGAATCGCTTGAGCCTGGGAGGTGAAGCCGAGATCCTGCCTGCAGTGAGCCAAGATCCTGCCATTGCACCCCAGCCTGGGTGACAGGGTGAGACTCCATCTCAAAAAAAAAAAAAAAAAGAAAAGAAAAAAAAAAAGAAAAGAAAATTAGTGTAATTTTCCTGCCTGCTAACACAACATCCATTTTATAGCCCATGGATCAAGAAGTCATTTTAATTTTCAGGTCTTATTATTTCAGAATACACTTCATAAGGGCATGGCTGCCATAGATAGTGACTCCTCTGATGGATCTGGTCAAAGTCCATTGGAAACCTTCTGGAAAAGATTCACCATTCTAGATGCCATTAAGAACATTTGTGATTCATGGGAGGAGGTCCAAAATCAACGTTAACAGGAGTTTGGAAGAAGTTGATTCCAGCTGTCATGATGACTTTGAGAGAAGTTCAAGACCTCAGTGGAAGAAGTCACAGCAGATGTGGTGGAAATAGCAAGGGAACTGGAATTTGAAGTAGAGCCTGAAGATTCTACTACTGAATTGACTGAATTGTGGCAGTCTCATAATAAAATTTGAACACATGAGGAGTTGCTCCTTATGGACAAGGAAAGAAAGTGGTTTCTTTTTTTTTTTTCTCTGAGATGGAGTCTTGCTCTGTTACCCAGGCTGGAGTGCAGTGGTGTGATCTTGGCTCACTGCAACTTCTGCCTCCCGGGTTCAAGCGATTCTCTTGCCTCAGCCTCCTGACTAGCTGGGATTCCAGGCGCACACCACCCTGCTAATTTTTGTATTTTTAGTAGAGAAGGGGTTTCACCATGTTGGTCAGGCAGTTCTCGAACTCCTGACTTCGTGATCTGCCCGCCTCGGCCTCCCAAAGAGCTGGGGTTACAGACATGAGCCACCGTGCCAGCCAAGAAAGTGGTTTCTTGAGATGGAGTCTACTCCTGGTAAAGATGCTGTGAACATTGTTGAAATGACAAACAAAAGATTTAGAATATTACATAAACTTAGTTGATAAAGCAATAGCAGGGTTTGAGAGGACTGACTCCAATTTAAAAACAAATTCTAATGTGGGTAAAATGCTATCAAACAGCATGCATACGTATGTATGTATATATAGAACAATTGGAACATGTTGACATCATTCTTGAAATATATTTTCACTGTCTGGGCATGGTGACTCATGCCTATAATTCTAGGACTTTGGGAGGCCGAGGCTGGTGCATCGCTTGAGCTCAGGAGTTCAAGACCAGCCTGGCCAACATGGTGAAACCCTGTCTCTACTAAAAATACAAAAATTAGCCGGGGGTGGTGGCATGTGCCTGTAGTCCCAGCTACTCAGGAGGCTGAGGCAGGAGAATTGCTTGAACCCGGGAGGCAGAGGTTGCAGTGAGCTGGGATCATGCCATTGCACTCCAGCCTGGGTGACAGAGTAAGACTCCATCTCTCTCTCTCTCTCTCTCTCTCCCTATATATATATAAATATATATATAAATATATATATAAATATATATAAAAATATTTATAAATATATATAAATATATATAAATATATATATAAATATATATATAAATATATATAAAAATATATATATAAATATATATATAAATATATATATAAATATATATAAATATATAAAAATATATATAAATATATATATAAATATATATAAATATATATATAAATATATATAAATATATATATAAATATATATATATAAATATATATATATGTTACTGGATATTAAATTGACAGTTATTTTCTATCAGCACATTGATCTTATTCTAGATTCCATTGTTACTGTTGTAACAATGTCAGTTGTTATACAAATTATTTATTTTTTAAAAAGCCAGTCCAATTTAGCAGTAAGGGGTTGTATAACAACTCGCAGTGAATTTCTTTTTTAAGACAAGGTCTCACTCTATTGCCAAGGCTAGGATGCAGTGGTACAGTTATGGCTCACTGCAGCTGCAACCTCTTGGGCTCAAATGAGTCTCCTGCCTCAGCCTCCTAAGTGAGTAGCTGGGACTACAGGCTGTGCCACCGTGCCTGGCTAAGTTTTTAAAAAAATTTTTGTAGAGACAGTCTTGCTATGTTGCCTAGGCTGGTCTCAAACTCCTGGCCTTAAGCAATCCTCCTGCCACAGAGGCTTCCCAGAGTGCTGGGATAACAGATGTGAGGCACCACACCTGGCCCTCCAACTATTGATCTTTTAAAGGACATCTGTCTTTTTTCTCTAGCTGCTGATGAGATCTCTTTGCCTTTAGTGTTCTGCAAACATACTGCCGCGGGTGCGACTGCTGGTGCCGGTGTCGCGGGTGCGACTGCTGGGGCCGGTGTTGCGGGCATTAAAGGAATTTACCGAGACAGTCATAGGTAAAGAAAAGCAGATTTATTAGAGAAAGTATGAAGATACGTTGCAAGGTTGCAATGGGCTGCACAGCAGAGAAGCGGCTGTTTGCAAAGAGGCAGGGGCTAGAGGGATGAGTTTATGCTGCTGAGGTTACATGCGGAGTGAGGTATTTGGGAGCAGGATGTTGTGCCAGCCTGTTGTCTGTGATTAGTCATCTCTCAGAACAATTGTTTTCCCCAACCTGGGACCCCTTCCTTTTTGCTTACTTATTTTGTCAGGACTCCACACATATTAATGCAATGATGTTTCTAAGTGTAGATTTCTTTATACTTATGATTCATTAGGCTTCTTGAATCTTTGAATTAGATTCTTTCCTCAATTTTGGAAAATTTGAAAAATCCATCATTATTTTCTTAAATATTCTTTCTGCCATATTCTCTTTCTCCCCTCCTTTGGGACTCAGAATACAGATAAGACTCTCACACTCTATACTCCATGCCACTTAACCTCTTTTACATGTTTCCTGCTTTGTCTCTTATGGTGAATTGTGGATAACTTCTATTGATCTATGTTCCAATTCACTATGTCTCTACTCAGCTGTTGCTTTTAGTTTTAATCCTCTTTCAGAGTTTTTGTCATTTTCAAAGCACCTAGATAATTTTTTATAGTTTCTTGGTCTCTTGCCATTGCAAAACAATGGCAATCTTATATTTTATATGAACAAACCACACTGCTTTATGTCCCTCTGATAGTTCTAAAATCACAAGGATTAGTGGGTCTGTTTACAGTGTCTCTTATTTCTGCTAGTTCTTGCTCCTGGTACTTTGTGTTCTTGGTTATACCTGTGTGCTGCTCACATTCCTTGGGAAAAAAAATATGTTTACAGGAATAATCTGAGGCCTTTAATGAAGATTATTTTCACCAGAGAGAATTATCTGTGTGTTGTCATCAAGAGTTTAAAAATACTTCCAGTTGGGGACTTTAAGTCCACAACTTGAGCTCTTTTGGACCACCCATGAAATAGGCTGCCAAGTAACAAACCAAGGCCAATTTACTTCTAGTTTCCCCTTACCCTGAGGGCATAGCCATTGCTTTCTCAGCTCAATGTGGACCCCCACCTTGGTGTGCCCTAGCTTTTTTTTGTATTCCTTCCATCTAAGAAGCCATCCAAATAAAAGTTTAAATTTGCCAGGGTTATAAAATTCCCTTAGGGTAGAAGTACTCTGATTACTTCTCTGAGTTCCCAATTTTCCATCAGTTACAGCCTGATAAATCCTGTGAGCCTTCGGTGGTTTTTTTTTAAAGTTACAGAAATTCTTTTAGAGACAGGGTCTTGCTACATTACCCATGCTGGAATGCAGTGGCTATTCACGAGCATATTCATTGTGCACTACAGCCTCGAACTCCTGGCCTCAAGGGGTCCTCCTGCCTCAGCCTCCTAGGTAGCTGGGACTACAAGTACAGGCCACTGTGCCAGGCCAATGCTTTCAAGATTTAAAAAAATGCATCCGGCATTTTTAGTTGCTTTTAGTGGGAATGTTGGTCTGAATAACCTAGCCTGCCATTATCAGCAACCTCAATTACTCTGTCCTCTCATCTTTGCTTAATTTCTCTTCTTAGCATTTAACACTACTTGACATTATATATTTATTTGTCCACCAACTAGTCTGAAAGCTGCGTGGGTGCATGTACTTTGTTTGCTGCTGTCGTCTCCCTGGCACCCACAATAATGCCTGGCACATAGTGAATACTCAGTAGTTGTTGAATGGATGAATGAAAAAAGAATGATTTTGCTTACTGCTTTGTGCCATGGCTACTGTGGGCCAAAGAAAGAGGACTGGGGGATTCAGAAACATGGTCACAAGTCTAGAACCAGTGTCGAGATCTTTCAAATCACAATTCCAAATCAAGGTCACAACTTAACCAAACTGGCAGAAAGAACCTCAAGCATTCTTGGCTTTCAATACTTCCCAGGTTTAGGTACTGAGCTGAGTGGCAGGTCTCAGCTACCGACGGGTTTGTGGGTTCCTGTCACTCTCTCTGGGTCTTTGCTCAGTTCGCCCATCTTTGCTTTTGTCTGTTGTCCTCACCCCTCACCAAGTCTCAGACAGCTCTGACCCTCTCATTTCCTTTCTTTGCCCTTTCTCTCTATTCATCTCTGTGACTCAGCCTTTGTGTCCTTATCTTTCTCTAGTGGGTCTTGATCATGTTCTTCCCGTCACTCTCCTCCCCTGTAAGATACAATTCTAACGGTTTTCTGACTCTGCCCGCACCCCTAATCTCTAGCTGCAGGATGTCTGACAAGCCATCTTCCATCTACCCCCCCGCCGTCTTGCCTCATGCCTTTTCTCTATCACCCCCTTTTTATGTTACCATGCCTTCTGTCTGACGTCACGCCCTCTGCCTTTATATCTTCACCTCTCTCTGTCTCATTGAATGGACTCTGTTATGCACATCCTGGTAGTGTCACCACAACTGCCCTCCACTCAGAGTCTGTGCATTCTGTTGCCATTCCCCCTGGCTCTGTCTCCTCCCACTCTGAATCCTCCATCTCTGTCCCTTGCTTGGCTTCTGTCTCCTCTATTTCTGTCAGAGCCTCTTTCTCTGACTTCTACCTTCTATCTCCGTCTCTGTCCCCTCAACTTCTGTTCCACTTCTCTCTTTGCTATTCTCTTTTCTTTTCTTTCTTTTTAAGACACAGTCTCATTCTGTTGCCCAGACGAGGCTGGAGTGCAGTGGTGCGAACACCACTCACTGCAGCCTCCAACTCTCAGGCTCTAGTGATCCTCCCACCTCAGCCTCCCAGGTAGCTAGGACCACAGATGTGTGCCACTATCACAACGCCTGGCTAATTTTAAACATTTTTGTAGGGACACGGTCTCCTTTTGTTGCCCAGGTTGGAGGGTAGTGGCATCAACATAGCTCACTGCAGCCTTGACCTCCCTGGCTCAAGTGATCCTCCTGCCTCAGCCTCCCAAATGGCTGAGACCACAGGCGCACAACACCATGCCCAGTGAACTTTTATATGTTTTTTTGTAGAGACAGGGTTTTGCCACATTGGCCGGGCTGCTCTTGAACTCCTGACCTCAAGTGATCTGCCCACCTCCGCCTCCCAAAGTGCTGGGATTACATTCATGAGCCACCGTGCCTGGCCTGTCTTTGCTATTTGCCACCAGCTGTCTGTCCCCTCTGTGCACTCCTAATCTAGTATTGTTTCCTGAATCTCTGATATTGACACCATTATCTCTGCCCCATCCATCTGAGTTTGTTCTCTTTGCCTCACTCGCTGTTGCCTCCAATTTTGTCTCTGCCACCATCTCCATTTTTGTCACTTTTCCCTGTGTCACTTCTGCTATCTCTGCCATCTGTCTATCACTGTCCATTATATCTTTATAGCCTCTGGGTCTCTGTCTTCTCTGTCTCTATGGCTGTCACCTTCTCTGTGTCGGCCACATCCCCTTATCTCTTTCTCCCCTATCACTGTCCCTTAGTCTCTGTCCCTTCTGTCACAGTCCTCCCTGTTTCTATTACCGTCCTCTTGGTCCTTCTCCCATCTTCCTCCTTTCTCTTCTTCCCTTCTCCTTCCTCTTCTCCTTCTCCTTCCCCTTCCCCTTCCCCCTCCCCTTCCCCCTCTCCCTCTCCCTCTCCCTCCCCTTTTCTCTCTCTCTCACTTACTCTTTCTCTCGTTTTTGTTTGTTTGTTTGTTTTCTTGTTGTTGCTTTGTGTTTTTTTGACGCAGTCTCACCCTGTCGCCCAGGCTGGAGTGCAGTGACACAGTCTCGGTAAACTGCAACCTTTGCCTCCCGGGTTCAAGCGATTCTCCTGCCTCAGCCTCTCCAGTAGCTAGAACTCTCCAGTAGCAGGGACTACAGGTGCCCGCCACCAGGCCCGCCTAATTTTTGTATTTTTAGTAGAGATGAGGTTTCACTGTGTTGGCCAGGATGGTCTTGAACTTCTGGCGTCAAGTGATCCTCCCGCCTTGACCTCCCAAAGTGTTGGGATTACAGTAGTGAGCCACTACGCCTGGTCCTGTTTCCCGTCTTTCTTAGACCTCTTAACCAATCTCCTGGACCGTGGGGTCTTTGTCACCGTCCCGTCTCCAGTTCGCTTCCATCTGATTCACTGGCTTCTCTTTCTGGTCCTCTCCCCTTTACCTCGGACTGTATCTTTTTCCTGGGGGAGTGATGGGTGTTGGATATGGCACGGGAACCCGGCCCGAGTCAGCGGACCCAATTGGCTGCTCTCTCTCAGATACAGGTCCCCTTCCTCCCTCCAAGGGGCGCCATGGAACGCCATGGAACGCCATGGAACGCAGTCCCCAGGGCGCCTCACTGGCCCTGGGGACTGGGTGACGTCAGGGGTGAACCTCTCGTGATTGGCTCCATCACCCTGGTAAGACTAAAGGGAAGAAAGGAGAGCCCACATACCGGGAGCCACAGTGGCTCAGGCCGGTTGCCCTGGCACTTGGGGAGGCGAGGCTACACTACACATTACAGGTTCGAGGCCAACCTGGTCAACATTGATTGGAACAACAACAAAAAAAACTTTTATTGTTCCCTATATTACAACAAAACATAAAGGGAGGACGCCTTGATAGGAAGAAATGGCATCTTCCTAAGTGTTTTTAAATTACTTCAGTATATCTTTTTTTTTTTTTTTAAGACAGAGTCTTGCTCCGTTGTCCAGGCTGGAGTGCAGTGGTGTGATCTTGGCTCACTGCAGCCTCCGCCTCCTGGGTTCAAGCCAGTCTCATGTCTCAGCCTCCCGAGTAGCTGGGATTACAGGCACGCGCCACCGTGCCTGGCTACTTTTTGTATTTTTAGTAGAGACGGAGTTTCACCATGTTGGCGAGGCTGGTCTCGAACTTCTGGCCTCAAGAGATCTCTCCCCTTGGCCTCCCAAAGTGCTGGGATTACAGGGGTGTGCCCTCGCGCCCAGCCGTCTCTCCTGTCCTTCTTAGACCCCTTGATCTCTGTCCTGGCCTCGGGATCTTTGTCTTCGTCCCCTCTCTAGTTCGCTCCCATCTGATTCACTGTCTTCTCTCTCTGGTCCTCTCCCCTTTGCCTCGGACTGTATCCTCTTCGTCGCTGTTGATCCCACTTCTGCACTGTCCTCGCTGCTCTCTTCTCCCAGTCCTGTGGCCATCCCCATCCCCTGCCTCAGTCCCCTGTGCCGTCGGGCGCTCCACCTGTGACCGTGGAGTCTTTTTCTGTCCCCTCCGTCTCTGTCACATCCTCTCTTGTCGCTCCTGGTCGGAGGCCCTGCCTCCCTCGCCTCAGGGCCCTTCCCCGTCTCCTTCTCTTCCTGTCATCCCTGGCTCCTTCCCAGCATCTTTCCTTCCTTCTCCCAATCGTCCTCTGCTCCTCCGGGTTTGCGCCTGTTGGGTGCTCTACCCCTGGGAGCTGTTTCCTCCACTCGGTCTCTGGATGTTTTCTAGGGGACCACAGCCTCTTCAAGGCCTGTCCTGGGGCAGAGCGGCCACCTTGAGGTCCATCATTCAGTCTGATCATCTCCGTAGAAGCTCGAACCTCTCGCCTCGGCTCACCTCGCCTGACGCCCTTTCCTGCCCTTTATGTCTCCCTTGAGAATTAAACAAACAAAACAACAACAACAACAACAAAAGTCGGAAGCAGCAGCGCATGCGCCCCAATCACCACTCTGAAACAGGTTTCGCGCGGCTGCCTGCGGGCTGGCGGGAGCTCATGCGAACTCACGCGCGAGCTCACCAGCTGCGGCGGCCGGCTCGGCGACTAGTGACGTCACGGAGGGTTGTCCCTGCCTTATTGGCTGCCTTCGACCAGCGCGCGTTTGCTGGAGTAGTCGGCCACGCCTTGCCAAGCGCCAGGGGGCGCTCAGCGCTAGAACTCGGCGACCCTGGGAACCCTATAGAGAGACTCGTGTCATCATGGCAACCCTGCCCTACCTAATTGGATACCTGCTCCAGTTCGTTGGATCCATTACTGTGATTGGATGCCTGGCGATTCAAGGCTTGTAGATAATTGGATGCCTGGAAATTTGGATCTGTCCTACGTTTCGCATTTCCCTCTCTTAGCCGGATTTCTTCCGCAAGCACTGGGGATGTGGAGATTGAAAGTAACTTGAGGCTCCGTGGGGGAGTGATTGGTGTTGGACACGGTATGGGAACCTGGCCTGAGTCAGCGGACCCAATTGGTTGCGCTCTCTCAGATACAGGTCCCTTTCCTCCTGACAAGGGGCGCCATGGAACGCAGGGCCCTCTCTGTCCCTGGGCACTGGGTGATGTCAGGGGTGAGTCTCTCGTGATTGGCTACATCGCTCCCTAGAAGGTCAAATGGAAGAATTGAGAGCACTTTCCCACCAGCTTAAATGGCTCAGTCTAGTTGTCCTGGCGCACAAGCTGGCGATGCTATGTGTTTGAAGCTAACGTGGGCAAAATTGAAAAATTTTTTTTTTCATTGTTCTGTATATAACAACAAAACATAAAGGGAGGTCTGGACGGGAAGAAATTTCGTTTCCAATACAAGTGTTTTTAAATTACTGCTATATATCTTTTGAGATGGAGTCTTGCTCTGTTGCCTAGGGTGGAGTGCAGTCTTATGATCTCGTCTCACTGCAACCTCTGCCTGCTGGGTTGAAGAGAGTCTCCTCTCTCACCCTGAGGTTACAGGAGCACACTACCACACTTGGCTAATTTTTGTATTTTTGGCTTCTTTTTGAGATGGAGTCTTGCTCTGTCACTGAGGCTCAGGGCAGTGGCGCGATCTCGGCTGACTGCAACCTCTGCTTTCCGGGTTCAAGTGATTCATCTGCGTCAGCCTCCGGAGTAGCTGGGACTACAGGCACATGCCACCACGCCTAGCTAATTCTTTGTATTTTTAGTAGAGAAAGGGCTTCACTGGGTTAGGATGGTCTCTATCTCCTGACCTCATGATCTGCCCGCCTCGGCCTCCCAAAGTGGTGGGATCACAGGTGTGAGCCACCACTACCCGGCCTTTTTAAAAATTTGTTTGTTTATTTATTTATTTATTTATTTATTTAATTTTGAGGCGGAGTTTTACTCTGTTGCCCAGTCTGGAGTGCAGTGGCGCGATTTTGGCTCACTGCAACCCCCGCCTCCCAGGTTCAAGCAATTCCTTTGCCTCAACGACCTGAGTAGCTGGGATTACAGGCACGTGCCACCATGTCTGGCAATTTTGTGTATTTTTAATAGAGACGAGGTTTCCCCATTTTGGCCAGGCTGGTCTTCAACTCCTGACCTCAGGTGATCCGTCTGGCTCCGCTTTCCAAACTGCTGGGCTTACAGGCGTGAACCACTGCGCCAGCCTCTTTATCCCTTCTATACTGCACACCCCAAGTTGCGAACTATTATTAGAGTGAATACCTAGGGGCAACTTGGATCCTTATAATGGACACCTGATATTTTTGCCTGAGTGACATCTGTTATCTCTGATTTTCTTCTTTGTTAATAATTTTTTTTTGGAGCAGTCTTAGGTTTACAGGAAAAAATCGAAGGAAAAGTATGGAGAGTTTCTATATCCCCCTTCATCCCTTCATTGCCCCTCATCTCCCCTGTTAACATCTTGTGTTACTGTGCTACGTTTGTTACGATTAATAAGCCAATATTGATACATTATTATTAGCTGAAATCTGTAGTTTACATTAAGGTCCACTCCTTGTGTGATACCTTGTACATTCAATTTTTTTTTAATAAAGGTTTTTTTTTGGTTTTTTTTTTTTTTTTTTTGAGGCAGAGTCTCGCTCTGTCGCCCAGGCTGGAGTGCAGTGGCATGATCTCGGCTCACTGCAAGCTCCACTTCCTGGGTTCACACCATTCTCCTGCCTCAGCCTCCTGAGTAGCTGGGACTACAGGTGCCCGCAATCACACCCAGCTAATTGTTTGTATTTTTAGTAGAGACGGGGTTTCACCGTGTTAGCCAGGATGGTCTCGATCTCCTGACCTCGTGATCTGCCCACCTCGGCCTCCCAAAGTGCTGGGATTACAGGCGTGAGCCACCGCACCCGGCCTTTTTTTTTTTTTTTTTTTTTTTTCAGTTTTAAAATCACAGTAAAATTGAGAGGAAAGTCCATAGTTTACATTCAGTTTCTCTCTTAGTGTTTTATTGTCTATGGGTTTGAACAAATTTATAATGACATGTGTCCACCATTATAGTATTATGCAGCGTAATTTCACTGTCCTAAAACTCATCTGGGCTCTGCTGATTCATCCTTCCCTCCTCCCAAGCCCCTAAAAACCAATGATTTTTTTTTTAACTGTCTCTATAGTGTTTCGTTTTCCAGAATGTGGTATAGTTGGAATCATACCATATGTAGCCGTTTCGTATTGGCTTCTTTCACTTAACAATATGCATTTTAGGTTCCTCCATATCTTTTCATGGCTTATTATAACTGAGTAATATTCCATTGTATGGATGTACTGCAGTTTGTTCGTCTACTGAAGGACATCTTGGTTGCTTCCAAGTTTTGGCAATTATGTACAGAGCCGCTATGAATATTTGTCTTCAGGTTTTTGTGTGGATGTAAGTTTTGAGCTCATTTGAGTAAATACCAAGGAACATGAGTGCTGCAATATATGGTAAGAGTGTTTAGTTTTGTAAGGAAGTGCCAAATTGTCTTCTAAAGTGGCTGCACCATTTTGCATTACTGCCAGAGATGAATAAGAGTTCCTGATGTTCCTCATCCTCATCAGCATTTGGTGTTATTCATGTTTTGGATTTTCACCATTCTAATAGGTGGTTGTCGTATGTCATCATTGCTTTAATTTGCAATTTCCTAATGACATTTGATGTTGAGCCCCCTTTTTTTTGGAGACGGAGTCTTGCTCTGTCACCGAGGCTGAAGTGCAATGGCATGATCTCGGCTCACTGCAACTTCTGCCTCCCGGGTTCAAGTGATTCTCCTGTCTCAGCCTCCCAAGTAGCTGGGATTACAGGCATGCGCCACCACACCTGGCTAATTTTGTATTTTTAGAAGACACGGGGTTTCTCCATGTTGATCAGGCTGGTCTCAAATGCCTGACCTCAGGTGATCTGCCCACCTTGGCCTCCCAAAGTGCTGGGATTACAGGTGTGAGCCACCACGCCCAGCCCAAGTATCTTTTATTTATTTATTTGTTTGCTTGTTTATTTATTTATTTTAAGAAACAGGTTCTCTGTTGCCCAGGCTGGAGTACAGCAGTGCAATCATAGCTCACTGCCGCCTCCAACTCTTAGATCCTCCTTCTCAGCCTCCCCAGTAGCTGGGACTACAGTTGTGTGCCGTCACACCTGGCTATTTTTTTATTTCTATTTTTATTATTGTATTTATTTATTTATTTAGAAACAGGGTCTCGCTCTGTCATCCAGGCTGGAATGCAGTGGCACTATCTCTGCTGACTGCAACCTCTGCCTCCTAGACTCAAGTGATCCTCCAACCTCACCCTTCCAAGTAGCTGAGACCACAGGTGTGCACCACCACACCTGGCTAATTTTTTGTATTTTTCGTAGAGATGGGGTTTCACCACGTTGCCTGGGCTGGTCTTGACCTCCTGAGCTCAAGAGAATTACCAGCTGTGGCCTCCCAAAGTGCTGGGATTGCAGGTGTGAGCCACCACATCTGACCTTTTTATTTTTATTTTTTGTAGAGATGGAGTCTCAGTGTGTTGCCTAGGTTGGTCTGAAACTCTTGGTCTCAAATGATCCTCCTGCCCCAGCCTCCCAAAGTGTTGGGATTCCAGGCAGGAGCCACCACACCTGGCCAACTATCTTTTTATTTACTTATTTGCCATCTGCATATCTTCTTTGTTGAAGTGTCTGTTCACATCTGTTGCCTATTTTTAAATTGGGTTGTTTGTTTTCTTATTGTTGAGTTTTAGTTCTTTGTATACTTTGGATGCTAGCTTTCTTTTTTCTTTTTCTTTCTTTCTTTTTTTTTTTTTTTCAGACAAAGTCTTGCTCTGTTGCCCAGGCTGGAGTGCAATGGCGTAATCTTGGCTCACTGCCACCTCCGCCTCCCAGGTTCAAGTGATTCTCTTGCCTCAGCCTCCCGAGTAGCTGGGATTACAGGCACCCACCACCACGCCTGGCTAATTTTTGTATTTTTGGTAGAGACAGGGTTTTGCCACGTTGGCCAGGCTGGTCTCAAACTCCTGACCTCAGGTGATCCGCCCACCTCGGCCTCTCAAAATGCTGGGATTACAGATGTGAGCCATCACACCTGGCCTGGATACCAGCTTTTTGTCTGATAGGTGTTTTGAAAAGATTTTCTCACAATCTATAGCTTCTCTTTTTATTCCCTTAAACATCTGATTTTCCTATCACTCCTCCCCATGCAAAACATACATTTTTTGACTGGATCTTGCCAGGGATCTCAGAGTGAGAACAAGAGTCAGACCTGGCCAATCTGAGTGCTTCATGACCTTGGTTATGATGTGCAGTAGTTTGGATGTATGTCCCATCCAATTTTTTTTCAGACAGAGTTTTGCTTTGTCACCCAGGCTGTAGTGCAGTTGCACAATCTTGGCTCAGTGCAACCTCCACCTCCTGGGTTCAAGTGACCCTTCTGCCTCCGCCTCCTGAGTAGCTGGGATTACAGGCACATGCCACGCCCGGCTAATTTTTGTATTTTTAGGAGAGACGGGGTGTCCCCGTGTTGGCCAGGCTGCTTTCTAAATTTCATTGTTGAAATTTGATCCCCAATGTTGGAGATGGGGTCTTAATGAGAGGCGTTTGGGTCACGGGGTGGACCTGTCATGAATAGATTAATGCCCTCCCTGGGAGCGTGGGTGAGTGAGTTCTTCCTCCATTAGTTCCCATGAGAGCTGGTTGTTAAAGAGAGGCTGACACCTGCCTCTCTTGCTTCCTCTATTGTCACGTGATCCCTGCTTTCTTTCTCCTTCCACCAAGAGTAGAAGCAGCTTGAGACTTTCTCTGTATGCCCAGTCTTCCAGCCAGCAGAATCATAAGCCAAATACACCTTTTTCTCTTTATAAATTACCCAGCCTCGTGGATCACTTTAGGTCAGGAGTTCGAGACCAGCCTGGCTAACACGGTGAAACCATGTCTCTACTAAAAATACAAAAAAATTAGCCAGGTGTGGTGGCGGGCACCTGTCGTGCCAGCTACACTGGAGGCAGGAGAATCACTTGTACCTGGGAGGCGGACATTGTAGTGAGCCAAGATTGCGCCACTGCACTCCAGCCTGGGTGACAGAGCAAGATCCTGTTTCAAAATAAATAAATAAAATAAAAATTACCCAGCGTCAGATTTTCCTTTATAGTGAGACAATATGGACTAAGACACATGCTTGCTATAGAAATGGACATGTGACCCAAGTTGGGCCAATGAGAGCTAACCTTGAGACTTTGGTATCACCATTCAGGAAGGCAGTACCCCTTTTCTGCTAGGTTGTTAAAATGATAAGCTAGGTTGTTAAAATGATAGTATGGAAGCTTCGAGCTGCTGTGGGCCTTGTTTGTTACCATGAGGGAAGAGATTCTGCCTGAGAGGGAAGTCGTGATACAGAAAAGTAAAGTCCAGATGGGAAATGAGCTGTATTGCTAAAGATTCATTTTAGTGCCTGGATCCAGTTATGCCTGAAGCTAGTTATATAGCTCGGTTCTATAAGTCAACAAATTCCCTTTGTCAAAAACAAAAAAAGCCAGAGTACTTTCCAGAGAGCAAGGCTTATTATAATAATAATTCAAGCAGCATACTCTTGCAAGGAAAAATAAATAGGCCAAAAGAACAAGATGGAAAAATCAGGAAAATTTCACACATATATGGTAACTTGGTTTATGAGAAAAGCAACATTTCAGTGCAATGAGAAGCAAAAGATGATCTTTTTGAATAAATAGGGCTGAGCCAGTTGATAGCCATATGACCTCTACCTCACACCATACACAAAAATTGATTCCAGATGTGTTGTAGATCTAAATGTTAAAGCTTAAACAATAAAACTTCTAGAAGAAAATATCATAGAGTATCTTCAGAACCTTCAGGGTAAGAAAATATTTCTTTTATTTACTTGTTTGTGTTAATAGAGATAGGGTCTCACTATGTTGCCCAGGCTGGTCTCGAACTCCTAGGCTCATGTGATCCTCCCTCCTCAGCCTCCCAAAGTGCTGGGATTACAGGCATGAGCCACTGCGCCTGGCCCAAAATGGTGTTAAATTTCTTTAGGCATTGGGCTAAAGGTAAATTAAAACCATAATAAAACACGGCTACAGTCCCAACCAGAATTGCCAGAATTGAAAGGACTAACAATACCAAATGTTGGCGAGCAACTGAAATTCTCAGAGGCTGCTGGTGGGTGTATAAATGGAGAAAATTAGTTTGAAAACCTGGTTGGCAGTGTCTATTAAGGATGAACACGATGCTGGGAATGGTGGCTCATGCCTGTAATTCCAACACTTTGGGAGGCGGCAGATCACTTGAGGTCAAGACCAGCCTGGCCACTCCCATCTCAAAAAAAAAAAAAAAAAAAAAAAGATGAACATGCACACCCTATGCATACACCCTGGGACCCAGCAATTACACTTCTAGGTATATACCCAACAGAAATACAGAAATGCCTACATATGTTCACCAAAATTCAATGTATATAGCAGTACTATAAGTGATCATGGCAAATCAGAAGGCACCTAAATGTCAATCAACAGTAGAATGAATACATAGATTGTTATGTATTCCCATAACACACTTTTTTTTTTTTTTTTTTGAGACAAGATTGCCCTCTGTCACCCAGGCTGGAGTGCAGTGGTGTGACCTCAGCTCACTGCAATTTCTGCCTCCCAAGCTCAAGCTGTCCTCCCACCTCAGCTTCCCAAGTAGCTGAGACGACAGGCATGCACCACCATACCCCACTAATTTTTCTATTTTTTTGTAGAGATGGGGTCTTGCTATGTTGCTCAGGCTGGTCTTGAACTCCTGTGCTCAAGCTATCTGCTTGCCTCACCCTCCTAAAGTGGTAGGATTATAGGCGTGAGCCACCGTGCCTGGCTCATAACACACTCTTATATAGCAATGACAATAAACAACCTCCAACAATCAGCAACTACATGGACAAATCTCATAGACGTATGATGAATAAAAGAATTCAGGCCAGCCGCAATGGCTCACGCCTGTAATTCCAACACTTTGGGAGGCCGAGGTGGGCAGATCACGAGGTCAAGAAATAGAAACCATCCTGGCCAACATGGTGAAACCCCGTCTCTACTAAAAATACAAAAAATTATCTGGGTATGGTACTGCGCACTTGTAATCCCAGCTACTCGGGAGGCTGAGGCAGGAGAATTGTTTGAACCTGGGAGGCGAATGTTGCAGTGAGCTGAGATCATGCCACTGCACGCCAGCCTGGCGACAGAGCAACTCTCCGCCTCAAAAAAAAAAAAAAAAAAAAAAAAAGAAAAAAGAATTCCAACACACAAGTCTTTATGCTTGTAGGATTCCAAGCAGATTAAGATCAAAAACAAGGCAAACTGACTTATGGTGTCAGAAATCAGGGTAATAGTTACCTTTGAGGTGAAGAAGTGACTGACAAGGGGCCAGGCGCAGTGGCTCATGCCTGTAATCCCAGCACTTTGGGAGGCCGAGGCGGGCAGATTATGAGGTCAGGAGATCGAGACCATCCTGGCTAACACGGTGAAACCCCATCTCTACTAAAAACACAAAAAAATTAGCCAGGCATGGTGGCAGGCGCCTGTAGTCCCGGCTACTCGGGAGGCTGAGGCAGGAGAATGGCGTGAACCCAGGAGGCAGAGCTTGCAGTGAGCCCAGATCGCGCCACTGCACTCCAGCCTGGGCAACAGAGTGAGACTCTGTCTCAGAAAAAAAAAAAAAAAAAAAGAAGTGACTGACAAGGAGCATGAGGGGTTTGGAGAGCTGGTAATGTTCTAGTTCCTGACCCAGGGCTGGTTACCCATGGTTACATGGGTGTGCTCAGTCTGTTATGTGATCCATACTTACTGGGTATTTGTGAGTTTCTTTGTGAGTATGTTGTACTTCAATAATTTTATTTTTTTGAAACTGGGTCTCTGTTGTCCAGACTGGACTGCAGTGGCTCAACCATGGCTCACTGCAGCCTTGACCTCCTGGGCTCAAGTGATCCTCCCACCTTAGCCTCTTGAGTAGCTGGGACTACAGGTGCACACCATGGTACCTGGCTATTTATATATATATATTTTTAAAGAGATGGAGTCTTGCTATGTTGCCAAGGCTGGGTCTCGAACTCCTGGGCTCTAGTGATCCTCCCATCTCAGTCTCTCAAAGTGCTGGGATTACAGGCATGAGCCACCGAGCTTGGCAATAATTTTTTTAAAGGCCAGTTTTTTGTCTCTTGAAAGTGGAGGAGTCTTGGCAAGTCCAGCAAATGGCATATACCATTTTGTTTCTCTTCTCTCCCCTTTCAAGTGAGAATTGTGATTGTTTTCTGGTTTTTCCTCCACTGTTATACATAGGGGTGGGTTGCTGAGGGGGCTACAATTTCATTTAACATTAATTTTTTTTTAGATGGAGTCTCGCTCTGTCACCAGGCTGGAGTGCAGTGGCACAATCTCAGCTGACTGCAACCTCAGCCTCCCAGGTTCAAGCGATTCTTCTCCCTCAGACTCCTGAGTAGCTGGGATTATAGGTGTGCGCCACCATGCTGGGCTGACAGGGTTTCACCATGTTGGCCAGGTTGGTCTTGAACTCCTGACCTCAGGTGATCCACTTGCCTTGGCCTCCCAAAGTGCTGGGATTACAGGTGTGAGCCACCGTGCCCAGCCTTAACATTAATTTTCAGGATCAAGAGAGACTCCATGTGCCCTTGATGAAAGAAATAGCCAATATCCAGAAATCTTGGTCTGAGGATTGGATGTGGCTTTGGGATCCCTCCCTTTGCAGAAGGGGTGAATGCTTCTGCAGTTGCACTAGAGATAGTTATATTATGTTAGGTGGGAGTATTAGTTTTAGCCAACTTTATCAAGATATAATTTGTGTACAAAAAAAGTATCAATATTTCAAAAAGATATTTGCAACCCACTTTCATAGCAGCATTATTTACAATACCCAAAGGGTGAAGGAGGCAACCCAGCTGTTCATCAACGAATAAATGGATAGACAAAAAGTGGTATATACACATAATGAAATTTTTTTTTTGAGATGGAGTCTCCCTCTGTCGCCCAGGCTGGAGTGCAGTGGCGCGATCTTGGCTCACTGCAACCTCCACCTCCCTTGTTTAAGTGATTCCCCTGCCTCAGCCTCCCGAGTAGCTGGGACTACAGGTGCCTGCCACCACGCCTGGCTAATTTTTTGTAGTTTAGTAGACATGGAGTTTCACCACGTTGGCCAGGATGGTCTCGATCTCCTGACCTCGTGATCCGCCTGCCTCTTCCTCCCGAAGTGCTGGGATTACAGGTGTGAGCCACTGCGCCTGGCCCATAATGGAAAATTATTTAACCTTAAAAAGGAAGGAAATGCTAACACATGCTACAACATGGGTGAAGCCTGAGGACATTCATGCTAAGTGAAACAATCCCATCACAAAAAGACAGATGCTGTATGATTCCACTTACATGAGGTACCTAGAGTAGTCAAATTCATAGGGAATTTCCCAGAGAGTGGAACGTGCTTCCCAGGGGCTGGGAAGAGAAGGGAGTGGGAGTTGCTTGATGGGAACAGTTTCAATTCTACAAGAGGAAAGAGTGGAGATGAGTAGGGGTGATGATTGCACAACAATGCAACTGTACACTTAAAATTGGCTAAGTCCTGGGGAGGTGGCTCATGCCTGTAATCTCAGCTACTCTGGAAGCTGAGGCAGGAGAATCGCTTGAACCGGGGAAGCGAAGGTTGCAGTGAGCCAAGATCATGCCATTGCACTCCAGCCTGGGCATTGCAGTGAGACCTGTCTCAAAAAAAAAAAAAAAAAAAAAATTGGCTAAGATGGTAAAGTTTGTGTTATGTGTATTTTGCAACAATGTACAAGAATTTAAATGCACCAATTTTAAGCGCAATGAATTTTGACAAATATATTCAGTTGTGTGATCACTTCCATCATCTGGAAAGATTCCCTGTGTCCACTAGTAATCAATCTCTCCATAACCACTGCCACTGCCCCCAGTCAACCACTAATCTGTTTTCTGCCCCTGCATATTAGCCTTTTCTTTTCTCTTTTCTTCTTTTCTCTTCTCTTCTTTTCTTTTACTCTGTCACCCAGGCTGGAGTTCAGTGGTGTGATCTCAGCTCACTACAACCTCCGCCTCCTGGGTTCAAGCCATTCTCCTGCCTCAGCCTCCCAAGTAGCTGGGATTACAGGCACTCGCTACCACACCCAGTTAATTTTTGTATTTTTAGTAGAGATGGGGTTTTACCATGTTGGCCGGGCTGGTCTTGAACTCCTGACCTCGTGATCCACCTGCCTCGGCCTCCCAAAGTGCTGGGATTACAGGGTGAGCCACCGTGCCTGGCCTCTTTCTTTCTTTCTTTCTTTTTTTTTTTTTTTTTTGAGTTGGAGTCTCACTCTGTTGCCCAGGCTGGAGTGCAGTGGCATGATCGGCTCACTGCAACCTCCGCCTCCCAGGTAGCTGGGATTACAGGTGCCAGGCTGGTTTTGAACGCCTGATCTCAAGTAATCTGCCTGCCTCGGCCTCCCAAAGTGCTAGGATTACAGGCGTGAGCTACCATGCCCGGCCCATATTAGTGTTTTCTTTCTACAATTTCACAAAACTGGAATCCTACAGCATATACCCTTGTATCTGGCTTGTATCACACGGCATCATGTTTTTGAGATGCAGCCCAGCGGTGCCATCACAGCTCACTGCAGCCTCAAACTCCTGGGCTCAAGTGATCCTCCTGCCTCAGCTGCCAGAGTAGCTGGGACTACAGGTGAGCACCATCATGCCTGGATAATTTTATTATTATTAATTATTATTATTATTATTATTTGTAGAGACAGGGTCTTGCTATGCTGCCCAGGCTGGTCTCGAACTCCTGAGCTCAAGCAATACTCCCACCTCGAGCTCCAAAGTAGCTGGAACTACAAGTGAACATCACCATGCCCGGCCAATTTTTTTTTTTTTTTTAAGAGAATCTCACTATGTTACCTGGTCTCAAACCCCTGGGCTTGAGCGATCCTCCTGCCTTAGCCTCCCAAAGTGCTGGGATTTACAGGCATGAGCCACTGTGCCTGGTGGTTACTACCACATTAACTTCAGACTTCTGGCCTCCAGTGTGAGACAATAAATTTCTGTTGTTTTCAGCTAGGTTACTGTAACTTGTTACATCAGCCCTAGCAAACTGACACAGTGATTGGACCAATTTTTGCAGTGGGAGTTTTTGAAATGTTGTGTCCCAGAGTGTAGATGTGAATTAGTGTGAAGTAGCTGAGGGTAGAATGTAGTGGACACCTACCTACTACTTTGAGGGACTGTCCCTTGCCCATTGCCGTGTGATTCATTTGGAACTGTCAGTCAAGGGACCCCTACATACTGGCTTCCAGGAGATGAATTCATCCGTTCCGCAAAAAGGGATGAGGTCCTGAGGGGCTTTGGACCAATCCCGGGCAAGATGGGCAGGGGAGGAGGAGGAGGAGTCAGAAAAGGCAGGAGGCGGGCCCAAGAGTCGGCTCCAAACTGGACCCAATGATTGGCCCGGGGTGTCTCCAAGGTCTGAGCTGGACCAATCAGAATCCTGTACCTGAATGACACAGCCGCTGAGAGCCAGCTGATTCTCACATTGTTTCCTCTGAAGTTATCTGCTCTGAAGGCAATTACAACAAGTCCTATTCATTTCTTGCAGTGGCAGCAGATCCTGTTAATTTCCTACCCAACAGTAGTTCCCCTCCCCGTGCTTCCTCTAGGCAAAGCCCGCACCCCACCATGGGGACTGGAAATGACAGATGTTCACTACCCAGACCGCTTTGCAACTCGGGGTAGCCACACAGCCGGGTTCTGGCAAGAGAGAAATAAGGAGAATTATTCTGAGGAGGAAAAAAGGGGAACACAGAAGGGGAGGCCCCGGTCTACACTGCCTGATTTAGATTCCGGTGTGTGAGAACACGATGCTGCTATAGACAGTTTGTACTCAGGAGGGGAACGAACACCAATCTCAGAGGTGCCAACCAGAGCCTAATGTTGTTGAGCAGCTGAACCAACCCTGGGACTGTCTTTGAAAAATTTGATATGCAAACACGCAAAAAAATCTTTCTCTTTCAGTTGGGAAGGTTTTTTTTTTTTTTTTTTTCAGCCGAAGGTATCATAACAGATACAGCATTATACACCTGGAGCTCCAAGTGGCCATCTCATTGCCACTGCAAACACCTACCTGAGAGAGAAGCCAATAGCCAGGCACGGTGGCTCACGCCTGTAATCCCAGCGCTTTGGGAGGCCAAGGCGGGCAGATCACAGGAGGTCAGGAGTTTGAGACCAGCCTGCCAACATGGTGAAACCCGTCTCTACTAAAAATACAAAAAATTAGCCAGGCGTGGTGGCAAGCGGCTGTAATCCCAGCTACTCAGGAGGCTGAGGCAGGAGAATTGCTTGAAACCGGGAGGTTGCAGTGAGCCGAGATCACACCACTGCACTCCAGCCTGGGCAACAAGAGCGAAACTCCATCCAAAAAAAAAAAAAAAAAAAGAGGAAAGCAGAAGTGAGAATCCCTTGAACAGCTGGATCTAACCATGCCTGAAGTCCCTCTGTGTTCATAGGCTTTCCATGGACAGAAGTCTTTCAATTCTGTTTATGGCTTTGGGTTGAATTTTGTGTTCTGTACTCACAATGATCCCGACTAACACCATTTTTATAAACTGAGGCTCAGAGAGATCATTAAGTTGCCCAGTCATTGAACGAAACACAAATTTGTCTGCTTGCAGAGCCAGCATATTCCAATCCAGTTTCCCAGTCTCAGAGAGGACAGGAGACCCAGGTGGAGTGAGACCCACGGAGTGTGTTTATTCTGGCGTTGATAGCAGCAGCGGTGGGGGGACCGGCGCGGGGTGTGGCGAACAGAAGGGGTGGACACAGGTGTGTGTGTGTCTGAAAGGACAGAGAGGATTGGCCCATTGACATTCACGGCAAGAACAAGGGTCGGGACACCGAGTCTTGGACAAACAGCAAAGAGACAGAGACAGACAGAGGGGTTTTGGGGGGCAGGGGTCCCCCAGACATGCATGGCCCCTCGCCTCGAGGGGGAGCCCCAGGGAAGAAAAGACAGACACAGTGGAGGCTGAATGCCCCCCACCCTGAAAGAAGGAGCTGGGCCGGCCTCCTCTCATCCTCTCGCTTCCAGGGGTAGGAAGCCTAGGGCCAGGGCTGCCCTGCACCAGCAGCTCGGACGTTATGGCTTCAAGGAGATGAATTCACGGTCCGGGCAGGAAAGGATAGGGTCCTGAGGGAGCCTGGTCCGATCCCGGGCCTAGGCCAGACCTGCACGATGGAGCAGGAAAGGAGGGGTCAGCAATGGCAGAGAACTGCATCACCACCTCCTGTAGCTCCACCACCACCCAGAGATCTAGGAGTCCCAGGCCCAGCCCCTCCTCCCTCAGACCCAGGAGTCCAGGCCCCAGGCTCTCCTCCCTCAGACCCAGGAGCCCAGGCCCTCAGCCCCTCTTCCCTGTGGCCAGGCTCCTCACCCCTCACTCAGAATTCTCTTTCTCTGATAGTCCTTTGCTGCCTTTTGTGAAGCTGGTCAAAGTCTTTTCCTAAAGGAGAAAGTCCAGAAGGTTCGGGAGTGAGGGATAGAGAGTTTAAACAGATGCTAATCATCAACAGGAGAAGACGTCAATCCTGTTTCATTATTTAGGACACGCTTTCTCACTTGGCCCTGAAGTGATGGACAGATGGTATTACAATTCCATTCTACAGATGGGGAAATTGAGGCACAAAAAAGAGTCTCTGCAAATGCGAGGAGAGATGAGGCTGTAGGGATGAGTGGGGCAGGTCCTGCATGGTATCAGAGGGGCTGAGACTCTGTCCTGGGGCCACTGGGGAGCCACGGGAGGGCTGTGAGCAAGGAAGGGGAGGGGAAGCTCTGGGTGTAGAAGGATCTTCTGGGGCCACAGGGAGCACAAGGGACTGAAATTCATGGGCAGTGTCAGGACTCGGCCTAGACTCTGTGCCACCAGCGTTGCCAAACATGGGCAGTGGCTCACCAGAAACTCCTGGGAAGGTTTGTGGGATGGATGAATGAGTGAATGACAGAAGGAGGGAGTAGCTTCCATCCTATCCACCTTAGTAGAGTCCCCGTCTTTTCCAATCTCAAATCTGAGTTGTGTGCCCAGGTGTTGGGTCCCTCATGATCACTGGAAAAAAGCCCACAGCAGGGCCAGACTAAATCTGGTGATGTGGTGAAAGTTTTACTCAGTACTAAATGTAAATGTGTGCCCCAAATGCAGCAATCAAGATAAAGAATATTTAATGCAATATTGGCCAGGCGCGGTGGTTCACGCCTGTAATCCCGGCACTTTGGGAGCCCAAGGTGGGTGGATCACTTGAGGTCGGAAGTTTGAGACCAGCCTGGCCAACATGGCAAAACCCTGTCTCTACAAAAATAAATAAATAAATAAATAAATAAATTAATTAATTAAAAAAAATTAGCAGGGTGAGGTGGCACACGCCTGTAGTCCCAGCTACTTGGGAGGCTGAAGGAGGAGAATCACTTGAACTCAGGGAGGGGGAGGTTGCAGTGAGCCAAGACTGCAACACTGCACTCCAGCCTGGGTGACAGAGTGAGACTCTGTCTCAATAATAACAATAATAATAATAATAATAATGCAATATTTAAAAAAAATCAAAATTAATGCAAAAAAATCAATGATGAACAAAATATCAAATTTTTTAAAAAGGCCAGTCTCATGCCACATCAGACTGCTATTTCAAAGGAAATGTATGTGTCCCCATATACTTGCTTTTTTTTTTTTTTTTAAGGAGAGGGGTTCTTGCTCCATTGCCCAGGCTGGAGTGTGGTGGTGAGATCATAGCTCACTGCAGTAACAAACTCCTGGGCTCAAGGGATCCTGCCTCAGCCTCCTGAGTAGCTGGGACTACAAGCACACACTACATGCCTAGCTAATTCCTAAATTATTTTTGTAGAGACAGGCTCTCCCCATGTTGCCCAGGCTAGTCTTAAAGTACCAGGCTCAAGTGATCCACCCACCTTGGCCTCCCAAGGCCTGTGCTGGGATTACAGGCATGAGCCACTGCACCCTGCCCAAGTTTTTATATATTTTTTCTAAATTTATTTTTCCCGGAATGCTAAACTAGTTGAAAAATACTGAAAAATGAAGTAAATGTGTTGAAATTCACAACATTATTTTATATTTAAATCTTTCATATATACCCTAGACAGAATTTGAATAATTTGACTTTCTTGGCTTTTAATGGAGGCAAATCTGTCAATAACACTTTATAAATCTACTTCTTTGCTCCTCTTGTTTTCTATTGAGAGAATGTCCATGTTTGATTATTTCTCCTGATGAAGTAAGATCTTAAATGACTTTTTTTTTTTTTTTTTGAGACTTGCTCTGTCGCCCAGGCTGGAGTGCAATGGTGCCATCTCGGCTCACCGCAACCTCTGCCTCCCAGGTTCAAGCGATTCTCCTGCCTCAGCCTCCCAAGTAGCTGGGATTACAGGCGTGCGCCACCACGCCCAGCTAATTTTGTATTTTTAGTAGAGACAGGGTTTCTCCATGTTGGTCAGGCTGGTCTCGAACTCCTGACCTCAGGTGATCCGCCTGCCTTGGCCTCCCAAAGTGCTGGGATTACAGGCGTGAGCCACCGCGCCCAGCCCCCTCTATTTTCAACTTAGCCTCATGGGTAACAACAGCAGCGACCACTTACAGAATGTTTAACTCAGCACATCTCACCTCTATCCTAACAGAAGATGCTATCAACAGTCCCATTTCCTAGTGGGTAAACTGAGGCACAGAGCGCTTGGGTAACTGGCTCTAAGCCGCACAGCTAAAGTTGGCACAGCAGGGATTGAAACCTAGGACGCCTGGCTCTGCGGCTCATAAGCATGCAGGGCGTTCGTTGCATGGATGAAGGGGCCGAGGGTGCACGGGTGCTTGTCAGCGGTCGGTGTGGGACCCCTACTCACCTCCACTAGCTGATGCCAGTGCTCCACGGGCTTGCGGGGGTTGGCCAGCATCTCTGCCCAGTGCTCGCGACCGTGCGGGTCGGCAGCGTCGGGGCCCACGCGGCACACGCCGATCACCTCGTTGTGCCCGATGCTGGGGGTGGGGGTCGGTGAGGACCGTGGAGGGCGGTGGGAGGGCCTGTCCCCACCCCAACCCTCCTGCCTGACCTCCGCCCGGGCCGCGCCCCTCACCAGTCGTAGTCCACCACGGCGATGCTGAGCCCCACGTTCTCCACGCTCTCGGGGGCCACGTCGAACACCAGCGCCTCATTATACGTGGGGTTCAGTGTGTTCTTCTTGATGGAGGTTTTCCGCTTCTTCAGACGCCGCCCCTCGCTGATCAGAGAGGCCTTCACGTAGGGGTCTGGGAACAGCAATGAAGTAAGGAACAGAGACTCCCTCCCTCAGACCTAGGGGTCCAGGACCCCAGGCCCCGAGCCCCTCCTCCCTCAGACCCAGAGGTCCGGGACCCCAGGCCCCCAGCCCCTCCTTCCTCAGACCCAAGAGTCCAGACCTCGGGTCCTCCTTTCTCAGAACCAGGAGTCCAGGCCCACGGCCCCTCCTCCCTAAGACCCAGGAATCCAGAACCCCGGCCCCTCCTCCCTCAGACCCAGGAGTCCAGGCCCCCGGCCCCTCCTCCTTCAGACCCAGGAGTCCAGATCCCCAGCTCCTCCTCCCTCAGACCCAGGAGTCCAGGCCCCCAGCCCCTCGTGCCTCAGACCCAGGACCCTCACCTGAGAAGCCAGTGAGGTCCATCGCTTTGAGGTTAGAGGCTTTGATGATGGTCACGGTGAGGCGCCCGGCCGTGGGGAGGTAGCAGAGTGAGAAGTTGAGCTCCCCAAGATCTGCCTTTTCCTGCAGTTGGGGAAGAGGTCAGTGATATCTTGCCTCAGCCCCTCTTCAACTCTCCCTGATTTTCTCTCCCATCGGAGCCTCCTGCTTTCCACCCTGACATCCAGGGCTCAGGCTTCCCATCCACTTAACAATCTGACTCTGGGCCAAGGCCCAGTAACTCCCTGGCCACAGCTACCCATGACCGTCGAAGCTTATTTGTTCTGCACGAAAGATTGGAAGACGCATGAGTGAGGGGGGAGAGAGAGGAGGGGAGAGACTGAGAAGGTGAGAGAGAGAGAAAACACAAAGAGAAATAGACTGAGACAGAAGCCAAAACACTGAGGGATGCAGCTGGAAAGACAGACCCACAGGCAAAGTTCTAAAGTCAGAGGGACAGAGGCCCAGAGACAGAGACAGAGACCCAGAGAGAGAGGAGGACAGAGGCCTAGAGAGAGAGGGGGACAGAGACCCAGAGAGAGAGGGACAGAGACCCAGAGAGAGAGGGGGACAGAGACCCAGAGAGAGAGGGACAGAGACCCAGAGAGAGAGGGACAGAGACCCAGAGAGAGAAAGGGGGACAGACACCCAGAGAGAGAGGGACAGAGACCCAGAGAGAGAGGGGGACAGAGACCCAGAGAGAGAGAGGGACAGAGACCCAGAGAGAGAGGGGGACAGAGACCCAGAGAGAGAGGGGGGGACAGAGACCCAGAGAGAGGGGGACAGAGACCCAGAGAGAGAGAGAGGGACAGAGGCCCAGAGAGAGAGGGGGACAGAGACCCAGAGAGAGAGGGACAGAGGCCCAGAGAGAGAGGGGGACAGAGACCCAGAGAGAGAGAGGGACAGAGGCCCAGAGAGAGAGGGACAGAGACCCAGAGAGAGAGAGGGACAGAGACCCAGAGAGAGAGAGACAGAGACCCAGAGAGAGAGGGACAGAGGCCCAGAGAGAGAGGGACAGAGGCCCAGAGAGAGAGGGACAGAGGCCCAGAGAGAGAGGGGGACAGAGACCCAGAGAGAGAAAGATATATATATATATATATATACAGAGAGAGAGACTCAGAGAGAGACAGAGGCCCAGAGAGAGAGGGGGACAGAGACAGTGGGTTGGGGGTGCATAAAGACCCAGAGAGAGTGATAGTTACCTAGAATTAGAGTGGAGGGGCAGAGACCAGAGAGCGAGAGAGAAACCTAGACTCAGACACCCTACTCCCTGCACTGAGAGAGAGAGAGAGGCTGACTCAGACAGAGTGGGACAAAGACCAAGCAGACACACACACACAAACCAGCCTGAGAGAGGGCAGCAGATTCATCAACCTCCACCGAAGTTTCCAGGACCGCCCCCAACCCTGACACACAGGCTGGAGCCACGCTGGAGCTAGTTGGGAGCTTTGACCAACCTGGCCTAGCCCTGCAGCCTCCCAGTTGTGCCCACCCAGGGCCCTGGACTCCCTACTCGCTCCCCTCAGGGCATCTGCCCAGGCTGCCCCTCTGCCAGAACACTCTTCCCTCTATCTCCTCCCTGGCCTTTGAGCCTCCCCTCGTTCCACAAGCTCCCAGATCCCCCACAGCCCTGCAGAGGCTCCTCCTGTGCCTCCCCATAACCCTGGCCCCTGAGGCCTGACCACCTAGACCTGGAGCTGCCGAGGGCTCCCCGGGGTCCCCAGGCCCTGCTCCTGAAAAAACAGTGGTTGAAGAAATGAATGAAGGCTGGGTGCAGTGGCTGATGCCTGTAATCCCAGCAGTTTGGGAGGCTGAGGTGGGCGGATAACCTGAGCTCAGGAGTTCGAGACCAGCCTGGCCAACATGGCGAAACCTTGTCTCTACTAAAAATACAAAAATTAGCCGGGCGTGGTGCCGGGAGCCTGTAATCCCAGCTACTTGGGTGACTGAAGCATGAGAATCACAATCACTTGAACCCGGGAGGTGGAGGTTGCAGTGAGCTGAGATTGCGCCGCTGTACTCCAGCCTGGGTGACAGAGAGAGACTCTGTCTCAAAAAACAAAACAAAACAGAGAGAGAGAGAATGTATGAATCAGTGGAATGAGTGAGGAAAACCTCAAGTGATGATGATGGCGAGAGAAAATGAGAAGGGTGAGCACAAGAATGAGGCCAGCATGGATACAGAGAGAAGGCCCTGGCATGGGGCTGCCACGGGTGATAACTGAGAGTAGGAGCTGGTGGAACACACAGGGGCTCTGGGACCTTGGAATGGGGCACTTCAATCTCAAAGGCTGGGCTTGGGGGCCAAGCAGGCAGGCTGGGGAGAGCCCCATGAAGAAGCCTACAGGAAGAGCTATAGGCACCCAGCTCAACTGGACATCTGTCATTGAACAGATGGGGAAACTGAGGCTCAGAGAAGGAAAGGACCTTGAGGAGGTCTAGTCCTCTCCTGATATTAAGGCTGCCCTCCCCACAACACACACACAGCTACCCCAGATTGGCAGAGAACTGGAATGTTGGATGATCCACAGATTAGGTTGGAGCGGGGGTGCTGTAGAGTTGAGGATCTGAGATTTGATGGGGCAGAAGGGCTCAGGACACACACAACAAGTACCTAAGAATGGGGCTGGGGAGGGATTGGAGGTACAGGGAGAATGAGATACTGGAGGGCAGGGGTCGCAAGGAATAAGGAAGAAGCCATTGGGCCCTATAATCTGCATGCTGGGAGAATTGAGGAGTGTCGGCATATTGGGGATCCCAGGATGGCTGAGGCCTGGGGGATCAGGCTATCAGCGTTCGGGCAGGGACCGTGAAAAAACAGAGGGTCAGAATATGAAAGAGTTCCAACGTCTGGGGTTGGGAAAATTCAGAAGTTCAGAGATTAGAGAGGGATTGGGGCTTCCAGAAGTCCAGACACTGGAAAGTCAGGAAGTTGGAAGGTAAGAAGTCTGGGGTGAGAGAGAAGTCGTGGGGTTGAGGCAGGAAGGCATCTGATGATAAAGTGGGTGAGAGGGTGGAAAATCGGATCCAGGCCTGATGCTAACATTTGGCGATGTTTAGGAGAGGAAAGGTGTCCATTGTACCATTATCTGTTCTTTTTTTTTTTTTTTTTTTTGAGATGGAGTTTCACTCTTGTTGCCTAGGCTGGAGAGCAATGTCATGACCTCGGCTCACCACAACCTCCACTTCCTGGTTCAAGTGATTCTCCTGCCTCAGCCTCCCGAGTAGCTGGGATTACAGGCACGTGCCACCACGCCCAGCTAATTTTTGTATTTTTAGTAGAGATGGGGTTTCTCCATGTTGGCCAGGCTGGTCTCGAACTCCCAACCTCAAGTGATCTGCCCACCTCGGCCTCCAAAAGTGCTGGGATTACAGGCGTGAGCCACGGCGCCAGGCCCATTCTCTATTCTTGCCTGTAAGTTTGCAGTCTTCCCCAGTGTGATACATTTTAACAGAAAAATGTGGGGACAAGAAGTGAGGAAGTTATGAACTCTGAGGGCAGGGCGCTTGCAACCCGGGGGGTCTCAGGGCCCTGGGAAGGGGAAGGTCAGGGGAGAGGGCCACTGACCGAGCCGCCCTCCACGATGTCTCTCCAGAGCGGGCGGTCAGGGGGCTGCTCGGCCAGCTCCAGGAGGTTGTCCAGCACCACCTGGCCGATGAGGTCGTGCCGCGAGAAGCGGTCAAAGTCATAGACGCTGAAGTGCAGTTTGCGTTGGGCCAGCTCAGCCAGGGGCACCGAGAATTGAAACGTCTCATTGAAGACGGGGTTCAGGGTCTTCCTGTGCACCTGGTGGTGGTGGGCAACAGGAGACAGACACCGTGCCCATGAGCCCCTCCTCCACGGGATCCAGGAGTCCAGGCCCCCAGCCCCTCCTCTCTCAGACCCCGGAGTCCAGGCCCAGCACCTCCTCCCTCAGACCTAGGAGTCCAGGCCCCCAGCCCCTCCTCCCTCAGACCCCGGAGTCCAGGCCCAGCACCTCCTCCCTCAGACCTAGGAGTCCAGGCCCCCAGCCCCTCCTCCCTCAGACCCAGGAGTCCAGGCCCCCAGCCCCTCCTCCCTCAGACCCCGGAGTCCAGGCCCAGCACCTCCTCCCTCAGACCCAGGAGTCCAGGCCCCCAGCCCCTCCTCCCTCAGACCCAGGAGTCCAGACCCCCAGCCCCTCCTCCCTCAGACCCAGAAGTCCAGACCCCTAGCCTCTGCTTCCTCAGACCCAGGAGTCCAGGCCCCCAGCCCCTCCTCCCTCAGACCCAGAAGTCCAGGACAAGCCCCTCCTCCCTCAGACCCAGGAGTCCAGACCCCCAGCCCCTCCTCCCTCAGACCCAGAAGTCCAGGCCCCCAGCCCCTCCTCCCTCAGACCCAGGAGTCCAGACCCCCAGCCGCTGCTTCCTCAGACCCAGGAGTCCAGACCCCCAGCCCCTCTTCCCTCAGACCCAGGAGTCCAGACCCCTAGCCTCTGCTTCCTCAGACCCAGGAGTCCAGGCCCCCAGCCCCTCCTCCCTCAGACCCAGAAGTCCAGGACAAGCCCCTCCTCCCTCAGACCCAGAAGTCCAGGACAAGCCCCTCCTCCCTCAGACCCAGAAGTCCAGGACAAGCCCCTCCTCCCTCAGACCCAGAAGTCCAGGACAAGCCCCTCCTCCCTCAGACCCAGGAGTCCAGACCCCCAGCCCCTCCTCCCTCAGACCCAGAAGTCCAGGCCCCCAGCCCCTCCTCCCTCAGACCCAGGAGTCCAGACCCCCAGCCGCTGCTTCCTCAGACCCAGGAGTCCAGACCCCCAGCCCCTCTTCCCTCAGACCCAGGAGTCCAGACCCCTAGCCTCTGCTTCCTCAGACCCAGGAGTCCAGGCCCCCAGCCCCTCCTCCCTCAGACCCAGAAGTCCAGGACAAGCCCCTCCTCCCTCAGACCCAGAAGTCCAGGACAAGCCCCTCCTCCCTCAGACCCAGAAGTCCAGGACAAGCCCCTCCTCCCTCAGACCCAGAAGTCCAGGACAAGCCCCTCCTCCCTCAGACCCAGGAGTCCAGACCCCCAGCCGCTGCTTCCTCAGACCCAGGAGTCCAGGCCCCCAGCCCCTCCTCCCTCAGACCCAGGAGTCCAGACCCTTAGCTCCCTCTCTGTGGGACCCCAGTGTCCAGCCCGCTGCTCCGGACCTTGGTCTGAAACTTTTTCTTGCGGTCAGGCAGCAGGTAGATCTTGACGTAGGGGTCTGAGAAGCCGTTGGAGTCCTTGGCGGGGAGGTCCAGGGCCTGCAGGATCCTCACCACCAGCTGGTCCGAGCCATAGAGGTACCGCAGGGCGAAGCTGATGCGGCCACAGGGTGCCCCTGTGCCTGCCTCTCCAGAGCCTGGGCCCCCACCGCTCCGCCGGCCACCAGGGCCAGTCCCCTGGTACAGCTCTGGCTTAATCTGCCCAATGAGTTTGGCTTTTTCCTCGCCGCCAGGCAGGGGCAAGGGCAGGGCAGGTGGCCGCTCCTCACTGCTGGGGTCCGGCTGGGAGGTCAGAGTCTGCTGGGTGAGGGGTCGGGGCAGGGCTGGGTACCTGTAGGGGTAGGGGAAGACCAAGGTGAGGTCGGTGGCTCTGATCTTTGACTGCATGCAGAGACCTGGGAGACTCCTCCCTGCCTTTCCCTCCATCCCCCAGCCAGGTGGCCACAAGTCCCCTCCTTTGCTCACTGTGTGAGCTTGAGGAAGCCACTGTGCTCTCTGAGCCTCAGTTTCCCCATTGGTATCTGGGGGCATTCCTTCCCTCCCTCCCTCCCTTCTTTCCTTCCTTCCTTCCTTCCTTCTTTTTTGAGATGGATTTTTGCTCTTGTCGCCCAGGCTGGAGTGCAAAGGCGCGATCTCGGCCCACTGCAACCTCTGCCTCCCAGGTTCAAGTGATTATCCTGCCTCAGCCTCCCGAGTAACTGGGATTACAGGCGCCCACTACCATACCCGGCTAATTTTTATATTTTTAGCAGAGATGGGGTTTCACCATGTTGGTCAGGCTGGTCTTAAACTCCTGACCTCAGATGATCTGCCCGCCTCGGCCTCCCAAAGTGCTGGGATTACAGGCATGAGCCACCACACCCAGCCTGATTCTTCCCATTTCAAAGCTAGCTCCAGCCCAGACCTGTGCATGCACCAGCTTCCAGTAACCTCCTTTGGACCTCAAGCTGGTGACCCAGGATGCTTCTCCATGGACCCCTGGCGCCCCACATAACACAGACCTTCTTTGAACCCTCTTCTGCCCTTAATCTCCGTGGCCGTCTCTCCTCTCTATCCCCACTGTCCTGGTCACAGCTCAGGCCTTGTCCTCTCCTGGACTCTCAGCCTCCAGTGTCTCCCTCCAGCCCACTCCCATATGGCCCCAGAGGGTTCCTTCTACACCCAGAGCTGAGCCTACCCCTCCCCTGCTCACAGCCCTCCCATGGCTCCTCAGTGCCCTCAGGACAAAGTCTCAGACCCTCAGGCGGGCACTGAAAGCCCCATGTGGTCTGGTGTCTGTAGCCACATCTCTGAAGTTTTCTTTTTTCTTTCTTTCTTTTTTTTTTTTTTGAGATGGAGTCTCGCTTTGCTGCCCAGGCTGGAGTACAGTGGTGCAATCTTGGCTCCCGGGTTCAAGAGATTCTCCTGTCTCAGCCTCCTGAGTAGCTGGGATTACAGACACACACCAACATGCTCAGCTATTTTTTTTTTTTTTTTGTATTTTTAGTAGAGATGGGGTTTCACCATATTGGCTAGGCTGGTCTCGAACTCCTGACCTCAAGTGATCTGCCCACCTCGGCCTCCCAAAGTGCTGGGATTACAGGCATGAGCCACTGCGCCCAGCCTGAAGTTTTCTTTTTTTCAAACTTATTCTCATGCCTTGGTGACTAAGGCTTGGTGCCCTGGCTGTCCCCTTGGTGTGGGCTGTCCTCACAATGCACTAGGATCTTGTTCTTCTCTTGTCTTTGCCTGGGCCGCTCCTTTCACCTGGAATCCCCAGGTCACAGCCCTGCCTCTTTGCCTTCCTAACTCTCCCTCAGCCTGCGGGTCTCAGCTGAGACATCTCCACCTCCAGGAAGCTCCCAGCCTTCTCCCAGCTGCGGTTCCCTGAGCTGCTTTCCTGTCTCACCAACCTGGCTACACCAGGACAGCCAGTCTGGGGGCCGCCTCCCCTGCGCTGTGAGTGACAGGAGGGCAGAGTCTGGTGTTTTCCTAACACCCCTCTCAGGCCTAGTTTATATTAGTGCTCAATATACATTTACATGTATATTGAGGAATAATGAATGAAGGAACTCCAGGTCCCACTACCAATCCTGGCTTAGGGTGAAAGGGGGTGAACTGCCTTGTGCCACAGGGGACTTGGGGATCCAACCTCATTCTCCTCTACTTTCCTGTCCTAAGTCCTGCCCCCAGTCTCCTCCCTCTGGACCCAGGAATTCAGGCCCCCAGTCCCCTACTCCTTCTGGTCCAAGGGGTCTAGACCCCACAGCCCCAACCTCCCTCAGATCCAGGAGTCTAGGGCCCCAGCCTCCTCTTTCCCTAAGATCCAGAAGTCAATACCCCGATTCCCCTCCAAATCCCAAACTCATAAGAGCCATAGATAGGAAAGAGACACAGAGGAGGAGCAGAAGTTCAGAGTGGACCCCCAACCCAGTATCCTCTCTCACCTGGTGGTGGGTGCCAGGCTTGTGACCTGCTGATGTGACTGGGCACTGGGCAAGCCCCCACCACTGGGGGGCAGCAGGAGCAACCCAGAGCCTGCTCCCCCCTCAGAGGGCAGCTCAGGGGATGTTTGGCTCGGTTTGACCCCAGCGGCCACTGCTGCTGCTGCAGCCTCTGGATACGAGTCCATGTCCAAGTAGGAGGGCTCAGGGGTGTCAGAACCCCCCAGGCTGCCTGGCTCCAGCAGCTCAGCAAAGGGTGGATGGTGGGTGGCATGGGCATGGTGGTGTGGGCCGCCCAGCAGAGGATGGCCACCCAGGCCAGCCCCCAGGTGGTGCCCGCCGCCGCCTACCAGGCCTGCCAGCCCGACACCAGGGCCTAGGTCTTTGCGCAGGGGGCCACCGCCCACTGCCGAGCCTCCCTTGTCCCGCCAGGGCACCCAGCACAACTTCCAGGACACGAAGAGAGAGACACCCAGAAGCACAATGCCACAGAATGTCACGATGACCGACAGCAGGCTCACGGAGATGTCTGGAGAGAACGAGGACAGAAGTAGGGGTCAGGATGGGGTCACAGTACATCCTCCTTCTGCTGTCCCCAAAGAGTTAACCCTTCATATTTGCCATGCAATTGTCCATGCAATTGCAAGTGCCAGGCACTTTACATGTATTACTTAATTTATGTTCTACAACTCTACAAGGTTAAGTATTGTATTTTTTAAAGAGATGGAATCTCTGTTACTCAGGCTGGAGTGCAGTGGCATAATCACAGCTCACTGTACCCTCGAACTCCTGGGCTCAAGCAATCCTCTTACCTCAGCCTCCCAAGAAGCTGGAACTACAGGTATGTGCTATCACACTTGGCTAACTTTTTAATTTTTTTGTAGAGATGAGGTCTTGCTATGTTGCCCAGGCTGGTCTCGAACTCCTGGCCTCAAGCAATCTTCCCACCTTGGCCTCCCAAAGTGCTGTGATTACAGATGTGGCCACTTTGCCCAGCCCAGTAGTTCTATATAACCATTTTAAAGATGAGGCAACTGAGACACAGATTCAGTGATTTGTTTAAGGTTTTACAAGTAATAAATGACAGTTCTAAGATTTGAATCCAACAGTCTCTCTCCAGATTTTATTCTCTTAATCACTAGACTTTGCTGCCTCTCTATAATAGAACACAACATGTGAGGTAGCACCAAGGTCCTCCAAAATGCTCAGAGACGGTCAAGGAAGCATGGATCCTGCATGACACAGTTAGGCAGGGCAGGGTTTAAATCACGCTTGCTGTGTGGCCTTGGGAACATATCTTAACCACTCTGAACCTTACATTTTCCATTTTCCAAGTAGGAAAAATCAGTTCTTCCCTCTTATAGTAGTTTGAAGGAATGCAGAAGGTAAATCACATGTGGAAGATAATAACAAATATATCTTGAGGGGTGATTACATACCAGATAGCTCAGTACTTTATAGAGATCAGGTTATTTAAGCCTGCCAGGCACTACACGAGGTTGGCAACATATTTATCCCTGTTTTCCACAAAAGAAAACTGAGGTTTGTATACCTGTAGTCACCTGCTCAAAGTCCATAGCTGGTAGGTGGTAGAGTCAGGATTTAAGTCTGGGAAGCCTGGCTTCAGAGCCCATGGTCTTTATCATGATGCTATCACACCTCAATGCTTCCCAATAAATGGTAGTTCAAACGTGAATTTTTATTAGAATAATAAATCCTATTGCTGCCACTATGTACGTCCAACACCATCAACACCATAGCTAACACATTCCGAATGCCACATATGTGCTGATATGCCTTGCAGAGAAACCCAAGTACAGAATTGTTCTTACAATCAAAGGTTTTAGGCTTCTTCAGTAATTGGTACCAGGAGTGGGGTTTTTCAGAAATGACCTTCAAGGAATGGGAATTTGTTTTGAAATGGACTTCTGGGTGTTGACAAAGTGAAAGACAGGGAAAATCCCGACTCCTAACAGACAGTAGGTTATGGTGGGGAAGCAGGTAGCTAGGCCATTGCCGGCAAGGACAGCTGAGTGAAACGGCTGTGTCCAGTTACATTAGGGGACACACAGCAGGAAGGGGTTGCCTTCTGGTCCTGGATTGATTAGTGAAGCTATAGTGGTGTGTGACATTAATCCTTATGACATTATATAACTTTGGAATGACTTATCCCATTTTACAGATGAGAAAACAGGCTCTGAGAGAGAGGAAGTGGCCCTGCAGGGACATATAACAGGCACTGGCAGAAGAACTCTGGGTTTCCTTCCCCCCTCCCTCTTGGGGTGCTTTTTTTGGGGGGGCAGAGTCTTGCTCTGTCATCCAGGCTGGAGTGCAGTGGCATGATCTCGGTTCACTGCAGCCTCCACCTCCCAGGTTCAAGCACTTCCTGTGCCTCAGCCTCCTGAGTAGCTGGGACAACAGGTGGGCACCACCACACCTGGCTAATTTTTGTATTTTTGGAATAGATGGGGTTTTGTTATGTTGGCCAGGCTGCTCTTGAACTCCTGGCCTCAGATCCATCCACCTCAGCTTCCCAAAGTACTGGGATTACAGGCATGCACCACCATGCCTGGCCAGAGTGCTCCTTTTTTTTTTTTTTTTTTTGAGACGGAGTCTCGCTGTGTCACCCAGGCTGGAGTGCAGTGATGCGATCTCTGCGGAGTGCAGTGGTGTGATCTCGGCTCACTGCAAGCTCCGCCTCCCGGGTTCATGCTGTTCTCCTGCCTCAGCCTCCCAAGTAGCTGGGACTACAGGCACCTGCCACCATGCCCAGCTAATTTTTTGTTTTTGTATTTTTAGTAGAGATAGGGTTTTTACCATGGATGGTCTCGATCTCCTGACCTTGTGATTTGTCCACCTCAGCCTCCCAAAGTGCTGGGATTACAGGTGTGAGCCACCACACCTGGCCCAGAGTGCTCCTTTTTAAGTGACCAACACTCACTGAGCATTCTGAGTGGCCTGTTAGAAACCAGAGGCAAGGACTTTACGAGCCTCCTGAACACAGGGTGAGTTGAGAAAACAGGGTCATTGTGGAGAAAAATTAAACAGATGCTTTCCCCTACTGCTAGCCTGATTCAGACCCTGTCCAACTCAAAACATGAATCCCACAAACCCTGACAGATTCCCCATTCCTGTCTGCACAGACTGGGGAGCTATTTGGGCGTGGAGAGGTGGTGTAGTTGCGCAGTAGAAGATTCACCTTGCCCAGAGAAAGGTTTGGCCCTTGATCAGCTCCCTGGAACTTCTAAGCCCATGGAATGTCCTGCCTGATTAGAGTGTCTTTGTTTACCTGGGGCCTTGGATCATGTGGCATAGTGTATGCTAACACTGTGGTGTATGCTGGAGGCCTCCAGCTCAACCTCTGGAGGAGCTGGAGACTAAAGTCAGCCACACCAGCAATCAGCCACGTATATGGGACTGACCCCCAATAAAAACCCTGCACACCAAAGCTTAGGTGAGCTTCCCTGGTTCGTAATAGACTGTGCATGCTGTCACACGTCATTGCTGGGGAAATTAAGCACTGTCCATGTGACTCCACTGGGAGAGGATGACTGGAAGCTCACACCTGGTCTGTCCCGGACTCTGCCCTGGGTGCCTTTTCCCTTTGCTGACTTCAGTCTGTATCCTTTTACTGTCATAAACCATAACCATGAGTGTAACAGTTTCCAGCCAGGCGTGGTGGCTCATGCCTGTAATCCCAGCACTTTGGGAGGCTGGGGCGGGTGGATCACTTGAGGTCAGGAGGTCTTGACCAGCCTGGTGAACATGATGAAACCCTGTCTCTACTGAAAATACAAAACATTAACTGGGCGTGGTGGCAGGCGCCTGTAATCCCAGCTACTAGGGAGGCTGAGGCAGGAGAATCACTTGAACCTGGGAGGTGGAGGATGCAGAGAGCCGAGATCCCACCATTAATTACACTCCAGCCTGGGCAATAAGAGTGAAACTCCATCTCAAAAACAAACAAACAGACAAACAAAAACAGTTTCCTGAGTTCTGTGAGTCAATGATTCTAGCAAATCATTGAACCTGAGGGTGGTCGTGGGCACCCCCAGACTACAGTGCTATACTAGACTATGCAGGATTCAATTCTGCCTCTGCCAGCATTGAGCCTCTGGGCAAGTGACTGGTGCTCTCTCGGCCTTATACCTCATGACTGTCACCTGGACATCCTGCACATGAGGTGCCAGGCCCTGCCCTGGTGCTCAGCAAGTGTGATTGTGGTTGTAATCACTCAGCACATGCTTCCACTGGTCACCGTTTCCTCCTCCGGACAATGGCACTCATAATGTTTCCTCATTCCCAGAACCCTGCTGCTTTCTGGCTGTGTGACCTTGGACAGGTCACTTCACCCTTCTCAGCCTCAGTTTCCTCTGTTGAAAATGGGGATTATATGTTCCACAGAGGGTCACTGTGAGTAATCATTGAGATGTACAAAGGACCTTGCATGCTGCCTGGACCACAGCTGGTGCTCAGTAAGTGAATCCCAGCATTGAATGAATGACCACTATGTGCCAGCATTGTTCTAAGTGCTTCCTAGGTGTTACATCATTTAAGTCTTTCATCTGCTCTATGAAGCATCCCTTTTATTATCCCCATTTTCCAGATGAGGATACTGAGTCCCAGAAGAAGAGTCACTTACCTACAGCCATGCAGTTATTAATAAAGTGAGGGAGATGGGATTTGAACCAAACAAGTCAGTCTGACTCAAGAGCCTGAGATTTACACAAGATGCACAGAGATATCTGAAGGGGGCATTTGGTGGTGGTAGTCGGAGGGAGGCCCACAGGGCAAAACTCAAAAAGCGGACCACACAGCTCCCTCTCCTTGGATCAGAGATTTGGGAGAGGGGCAGCAGCAGGCAGGATGGGGGCAAGACTCTACGAGGGACTGACCCCACAAGCAATGGAAAGCTGAGCAGTTCTGCTCTGAGTCTCCTGGCCATAGTGCAGGCAGGGGGCTGGCCAAGACAGGCAGGGGTGCTGACCTGCATCTGGACCCCGGGGATAGCCTCGGATTCGGTCATTGAACTCCTGGCACCTGTCGTTGGTGTCAGCATCTCGGACCCGCGCACAGAGGTCCGAGACCAGGATGAGTGCCCGCCGGCAGAGGTCATCCTCGTAGTCTCCTGACATGGTGGCCGTCTGGTCCTGTGCGTGGGAGGGATGGGGCAAGGGTGCAGATGGGAAACAGAATGGGAGGGCAGGGTGGCCAGGTGTGGAGATAAGGGTGGAAGGAGACACCGAGCAAAGGAAGGATGGGCAAAGGGGACAGAGATTAGGGGCAGATGGATTAGGGATGGAGATTCGAGGAAGAAGGACAGGGTGACAGGTATTAGAGAGGGATGGACAGGGAAAAGGAATTAGGAGTGGACAGACAAGAGGGCAGAAATTAGGGATGGAGATAGTAGCAGGGACTGGGTAAGTCAAGGAGACAGAGATGGGCATGAGTGGAGTAGAGGACAGAGAACAGGGACAAATGAACGAGGAGGAAGAGACAGAGAAGGCCAGTGAAGGGGCTAAGAATGAGGATGCACAAATAAAGGGATGGACAGATGAGGAAACAAAGATTAGGGCTGCACAGATGAAAGAACAGGAGTTAGGGATGAGCAGACAAGGTGCCAGCCATTCATCATTCATTCATGCAACAAACATCCATCCAGCACCAACTACACCCTACATGCTGTGCTGGTTGCTGCGAATCCAGCAGAGAACAAGGTCCTGGAGTTCCCTGACCTGGTGTCACAATCCAACGAGAGGAGACATAGAGTAAACAAGCAAACAAACACACATAGACAAACCGGTCACTCTCAGACTGTCTGTGAGAAGCGCTCCACAGGACGCAGCTGGAGGATGTGTCACAAAGGAACTCAGAGGGGGGCGGTCAGGGAGGGCTCTCCCAAACCTGAAGGATGACATGGAGCCAGCCACAGGCGGGGGGCAGTGGTGCCAGGGTGGGAAAAGCATTTTAAAGAAAAGCATTTTAGACAGCAGGAGCAGGATGACAGGGGCTTAGGGTAGGAAAGCAGTTGGAAGGTCCAGGGACCAAGGAGGCCAGACTGGGGTAGACGCGGGGAGGGCCAGAGAGAAGGATGGATGCAGGTAGAGAGATAGGAGGTGGATAGGTATGGTGGGAGCTGGGGGTGGAGAGGTGGAGATGCAGAGATGGGGACCGAGTTGAGGGAGGGAGAGATACAGGGAGGGGAGACAGAGATAATGTGAAGGGCAGACTGAGGCTTGGAAGAGATGGAGAGGTGAACAGGCAGGCAGAAGGAAAGTCAAGGATTGAGACTTAGGATGGACAGTGACAAGGAATGAACCGAGGTGTAATTAATTCACGGGGGCTTGAGAGACGAGAGGACGAGAGACGGTGAAGAGGGGCAGGCAGGAGTGTGGGCAGAAATATCTTTGAAAGAGAAACGGTCTAATGGGAGGATGGATGGGTGGGCAAGGACAAGTAGATGATGGCTAGAGATTGCAGATAGACAAAAGGAGAGAGGAGGGCTGGGCAGACAGACATGGGTTCATAAGGGAAGGTTCAGTGAGCACATAAATGAAAGGAGGCTAGGAAGGAGAGGTGGATGTGGGGAGAGCGGGAATTAGTGACACATGGCTCGGAGCCAGGCATCAAGATGGGTTGAAGGGGATGCAGGGGAATTAGGAACAGACAGACCAGGGCTCACAGATGGACAGGTGTCGTGGGGGTGCTGCAGAAGGCCAGGACTCCAAGACAGGCATGGTCACACTCACCTGCGCTTATCTCTGCCGTGTCCTGGGTGGCAGCCGAGACGGCGGCGGGCGGCAGCCCATGGGGGTTCTAGGGCGGACAAGGGGCTGTGGACCCGTTCCCACGCGCTGGGTAATGAGAGGGGATGTCTGATCTAGGGGCTGAGGCCGGGAGAAAAAGCTCAGCTTAAGAGTCACATCTTGCCCGACTCGAGCCAGCTGCCCGACCCGAGGCGACCCACTGGGAGCCCGGCCACCCCCTCCCACCTCCGGGCCCCCAGCTCCCGTTAAGGGCTTAGAGACTACAATTCCCGGCAGGTCTCGCGCTCGCGCTGCTGCGGCTTCATAGACCCGGCGCTGCAGGGTCTGCTGGGAGTTGAAGTCCTCAATGCCTCTCCGGGCTGCAGAGAGGATGGGATTTTTTTTTTTTTTTTTTTTTTTTTTTTAAGGTTTTGGGGGGTTAAGATGCTGGGGTCCCAAGACGCTGCAGGGGAGGGGAACGATGTCCGCGACTTCGAAAAGCCACGGAGCCCTAAGTCCGTAGGGGCCACGTAATGGGGAAACGATCCCCCCGCGCTGGGGATCAGTGGGCGAGGGGTGGGGTACACCCAGGTGTTTCGGGACCCCCTTCCAGGGCCACGTGCCCCTCCCCCGGGGTGGCCAGAGAGCGCTGCAGCGCTCCCACTCCCCGGCCCAAGATCCACGCGCCTCTGCATCTACCCCGCCCCCATGCGCCGGGGCCGACCCCCGGGATTTGGCTGGGGCTGGGGCTGTGGCAGGAGGAGGGGGAGGAGCGGACTCACCCGGAGCCGCCGCTGCCGCCGCCGCCGCCGCAGCCCCGCGCGCCCGCCGCGGTGCCGGCTCGGCTCCTCCCCTCGCCACTGTCGCAGGTCCGCGGCTCCTCCCCCTGCACCCCCTCCTTCCCCCACTCCGAACCCGCGGCAAGAAAGCCGAAATCACTTGGCCTCAGCAAGGAAGCAGGGAGATTGCCCGGGACCAAGGCAGCAGAGACCCAGTGGGTTTCCACACTGGGGACCCAGAGATCTAGGATCGTGACGTGCTGCTTCTCCAGGATCCGGGGGCCCAGTTCTCCGCCCCGCTATCCCACAGAGGTAGAAGTCCGGGGACCCCAGGCCCCTCTTCCCAGGAACCCAGGACTTCGGGCCCTTCAACCTGAGCCGCTCTGAAGGCCGGTGGTAGGAGCGGAAGCTGAGACTCAAAGGTACAGTGCCACAGCCAGGATAGAGGTACTAGAAGGGACCTGGGTTTGAATCCCACCTGGGCCAACTCCTGCCTGTGTGCGCCTCTTGCTCTGAGGCCCCGTTTCCTCATCAGCAAAATACACACCGTAAACTTATTTCCTAAGGGATCCACAGTTTGAAAAACCAGTCAGTGTAAACAAAACATTGGTACCAACTGGGTACTTAATGAATATTTCTCAAAAGCAGTGAGTAACAGTTTCTGGTATATTAATAGCAGTTAATGGCAATTGTCACTTCCTGTAAGTGGTGAAGTGCTAAGTGCTTTGAAAGCGTTTCCTCATTTAATTTTGGGTGCAATTATGACATTCCCATTTCACAGAGGAGACAACTGAGGCCCATGGAGGTTAAATCCCTTGGGTAAGGTCTAGGTCAGGGGTGTCCAATCTTTTGGCTTCCCTGGGCTGCATTGTTGTCTTGGGCTACACATAAAATACACTAACAGTAACAATAGCTGATGAGAAAAAAAAAATCACAAACGAAATCTCATAATGTTTTAAGAAAGTTTACAAATTTGTGTTGTGCCGCATTCAAAGCTGTCCGATGCTGCATGCGGGCCTCAGGCCGTGGGTTGTACAAGCTTGATCTAGATCTACATAGCCTGGAGAGGTGGCTCGGAGGCCCCCTCACTGCTCTCAATCAGTGACATCCAAATAAATACAACCTCTAAGTAAAAATCAAAGGCTGGGCACCTGTAATCCCAACACTTTGGGAGGCCGAAGTGGGAGGACCGCTTGAAGCCAGGAGTTTGAGACTATCCTGGACAACATAGTGAGACTCCATCTCTACAAAACAAAAAAAAGAAAAAACCAAAACAAAACCAAACTAGTGGGTGCGGTGGCGTGCGCTTGTAGTCCCACCTACACAGGAGGCTGAGGTGGGAGGATTGTTGGAGCCCAGGATTTTTTTTTTTTTTTTTTTTGAGACGGAGTCTTGCTCTGTCGCCCAGGCTGGAGTGCAGTGGCGCGATCTCGGCTCACTGAAAGCTCCGCCTCCCGGGTTCACTCCATTCTCCTGCCTCAGCCTCCTGAGTAGCTGGGACTACAGGCGCCCGCCACCACGCCCGGCTAATTTTTTTTGTATTTTTAGTAGAGACTGGGTTTCACCGTGGTCTCTATCTCCTGACCTTGTGATCCACCCGCCTCGGCTTCCCAAAGTGCTGGGATTACAGACATGAGCCACCGCGCCCGGCCTAGCCCAGGATTTTGAGGCTGCAGTGAGCTATGATTGCACCACTGCACTCCACCAAGCCTGGGCAACAAAGCAAGACCCCATCTCAAGAATAAATAGCCAGGTGTGGTGGCTTATGCCTGTAATCCTAGCACTTTGGGAGGCCAAGTGGGCGGATCACTTGAGCTCAGGAGTTCAAGACCAGCCTGGGCAACATGGCAAAACCCTGTCTCTACAAAAAATACAAAAATTAGCTGGGTGTGGTGATGCATGCCTGCAGTCCTAGCTACTTGGGGGGCTGAGGCAGGAGGATCACTTGAACCCGGAAGGTGGAGGTTGCAGTCAGTGAGCCAAGATTGTGCCACTGGGCTCCAGCCTGGGTGACAGAGTGAGACCCTGTCTCAAAAATAAACATAAATATGAATAAATAAATAAATATTTAGAGCAAGAAATAAAAATGTCAAAATAAATAAGTAAATAAAATAAAAATTGCTTGCTGCTTCTGCAAATACAACCTTAAGCAAGCATCCTGGGCCCTCCCTCTAATTAGATTACACCCTACCCCTATTGCTGCCTATGTGTACATTTTGCAGCCATTATCCTACCAAGGAACCCCCAGAAATGCCTCCCAGGTTTGCCCAGAGTCTCTTCCTTGTGGCTTCTTGCATCCCCCCAAATGGATGTACGTTTACACCCAGGGAAGCATGTGCAGGTGTAAACCTACAGACCACGAGTGCAGGTCCTGATGCCAACTCTCACAGCCCGACCCTTGAACCCTGCTGAGTCTGCCCAGGGTCCACAGGTAGCCCTGTTTCACAGGGAGAGACACGCAGAGATGCACACACTCAGAGATGGGCACACAGATGGGATTGCCAGGCTGCCATGACACGTTTCCAAAGAGACGCTCAGATTCCGAGGCTGCCCAGGCATTGAGAGGCAGCCGTAGTGCACTGGTTTTCTGTGTGACTTGGGGGCAGAGCACTGGGATTCAAATCCCAGCTCTGCTCCCCTCTCTGTGCAACCTTGGAGGGGTTACTTATATTCTCCATGCCTCAGTTTCCCTCTCTGTAAGTGCAGATAATAATACTTTAAAAAATCATACTCTGGCTGGGTGCGGTGGCGCATGACTGTAATCCCAGCACTTTGGGAGGCCGAGGCTGGCAGATCACCTGAGGTTGGGAGTTTGAGACCATCCTGACCAACATGGAGAAACCCCGTCTCTACTAAAACTACAAAAATCAGCTGGGCGTGGTGGCACACATGCCTGTAATCTCAGCTACTTGGGAGGCTGAAGCAGGAGAATCACTTGAACCCAGGAGGCAGAGGTCGCAGTGAGCCAAGATCATGCCATTGCACTCCAGCCTGGGCAACAAGAGTGAAACTCTGTCCCAAAAAAAAAAAAAAAAAAAAAAAGAAAGAAAAAAACATATCCTGTCTCATCGGATTGTTTTGAGGGTTAAATTAAATTCATGGAAGGTGCTTAGGAAAAATGGCTAGTGTTTAGTGTTGTCATAAATAAAAATTAAATGCATTTGCTCATTTAAACTTTAGCTGGACTTGACAAGTGAGGAAATTGAGGCTCAGCAAGGGAAGTGCTCTGCCCAAGATCACACATCTGGAAAGTGTGAGTGGAGATTAAAAACTGTATGGGTCTGGACCAGGTGCAGTGGCTCACACCTGTAATCCCAGCACTTTGGGAGGCCGAAGGCGAGAGGATCCTTTGAGCTCAGGAGTCGAGACTTGCCTGGACAACATAGTGAGACCTCATCTCTACAAAAAATACAAAATTTAGTCGGGCATGGTGGCACACACCTGTAGTCCCACCTGCTTGGGGGGAGGCTGAGGTGGGAGGATTGCTTGGGCCCCAGAAGTCGAGGCTGTGGGGAAATGGAGGCTGCCCAGAGTCCCATCCTTGTGCCTTCTTGCATCCCCCCAGATGGATGTGCGTTTACATCCAGGCTGGAGTGCAGTGAGCCATGATTGTGCCCCTGCACTCCAGCCTGGATGTCAGAGTGAGACCTTGTCTCAAAAAACAAAAAGAAAAAACAAAAAACGGAGTTGATCTGAATCCAGAGCCCTTGCCTTTAGCCACCATGCTGTTTGCATCTAGGACCCATTTGAGGACTTGCATGCTACTGCTGCTAGGAGTACAGAACAATATAAAGAGCACCAGACAGGGGGCCAGGAGACAGAGGTAGAACCTTCCATATTCATTCAACTCGATTCATGCAGTCATTTGAGAAATACTTTCTGAGCACCTAATGTGTGCCAGGCATTTTTTTTTTTTAGGCAGCAGGGACTCATCTGGGAACAAAATAGACTAAAATTCCAGGGTTGGAAGAGCTCATGGTCTAGTGGAAGAGACAGAAAATAATCAAATAACTACACATACTAGGATCCTTATAGGATCAATGCTAGGAAGGAACATCCATTGTGCTGTGTGTTTGAGAGAGGTCAAGGAAGTTCCTGAGCAAGTGACTTTTCAGCTGAGCTCAGAAGGATGAGTAGGCATAAGCCAGGTGGTGAAGATGAGGGAGGGGAGGGGAAATGCTCCAGGGAGAAGGAAGAGCTCATGTAAGACCTGGGGGCAGGAGGGAGTTTGGCACCTTGAGGACTGTCAAGCACACAAGCTCCGTAGGAGTAGCACTTTGTTTTGTTCATAGCTGTGTCCCAGCTGCCTGGCACAGTACCTGGCACATGGTAGGCACTCAATACTTATTGGCTGGTTGAATGAATGAACATGTGAATGGATAAGTGGAGGAATGTATGAATCTATGATGTATTGATGGATGGGTGCATGACTGGATAGATGCTGGAAGGATAGATGAAGGGATGGATGGATAGGTGGATGAGTGAATGGCTGGATGGATAAGATGGATGTTGGAGGAATAGATGAAGGAATGGATAGATGAAAGAGTGGATGATTGGGTGCATACATGGATGATTGGATGGATAGATGAAGAGTTAGAGTGGGGATGGATAGATGGATATTGCAGAAATAGATGAAGGGATGGATGAGTGAATGGCTGGATGGATACAGGATAGATAGACTGGTGGATAGATGGATGGATGTTGGAGGAATAGATGAAGGGATGGATGAATGGATGAGTGGATAGTTGGATGGGATGGATGGAAGCTGCAGAAATAGATGAAGGGATGAATGAGTAAGTGGTTGAATGGATAGAAGATGGATGGATTGGTGGATGGAAGGATGGACGGATGTTGGAGAAATAGATGAAGGAATGGATGGATGAGTGGATGATAGGATGGATGGATGGATGGATGGATGGATGCTGCAGAAATAAAGGGATGGATGAGTGGAGGGTTGGGTGGATGGACGGATGATCGGATGGGTAGATGTAGATAGAGAATTAGATAAAGGATGGATGGATTTTGGAGAAACATGAAGGGAGGGATGAGTGGATGGCTAGGTGGAGGGATGGATGATTGAATGGATGATTGGATAGATAGATGAAGAGTTAGAGGATGGATGGGAGGATGTTGGAGAAATAGATGAAGGGATGGATGGATGGATGACTGATTGAATGAGTTTTCACAAATACCTACAGATTCACACACAAATGTGCCTGGAGGTAGATGCAGATACACTCAGAGGCATGTACACATGTGTGTAAACACAGACTCACTTGTTCTCCTGGTGCTCCCCCTGGGAAGAGCAAACACTGAGAATGGGGAGGTAGGGAGACACACCCTTTGGCCAGGGCTATGGCCATCCCTGCCACCACTGCGGCGCTGACAGTATTTCTGGAATTGGAGGAAAACGCTGATTCAGGGATGTGTGTTTTAGACTGGGCACCAGGCCAGGAAGTGGGACAGGGATGGCCCAGAGAGATGGATTGAGTGGCAGAGGGAAGTCGGTCGGAGTAAGGCAGAGAGACAGGCAAGGCGATAGAGAGGTGGAGACAGAGAAGCGGAGAGATGGGGAAATAGGCAAAGTCATGGAGGCAGAGACAGAGACATAGAGAGAAAGGGAAGGAAAGAGAGATGGAGACACAGAAACAGAGATGGGGAAATAGAGTGATGGAGACAGAGACAGATGTACAGAGAGAAAGACAGGGAGAGAAAGATGGAGATACAGAGACATACAGAAATCTATAGAGATGCAGACAGTGAGAGACAGAGATATAGGAATACAGAAACATGTGATATAGGAATTCAAATTCAGACACACACTGTAGTCCCAGCACTTCGGGAGGCCGAGGTGGGCAGATAGCTTGAGCTCAAGAGTTCAAGACCAACCTGGACAACATGGTGAAATTTCAGCTTTACCAAAAAAATACAAAAATTAGCCGGGCGTGGTGTGTGCACCTGTAGTTCCACCTACTTGGAAGGCTGAGGCGGGAAGATCGCTTGAGCCTAGAAGGTTGACGCTGCAGTGAGCTATGATTGTACCACTGCATTCCAGCCTGGGCCCTTGTCTCAAAAAAAAAAAACCCCCACAAATCCCAAACCCCCACAAAAATCAAATGCAGACACACAGAGAGATGAGGTAGGGTTCCAGAGACAGGTAGAGAGAAGGGAAGAAACATAAAGACACAGAGAGCAATGGAGGCACAGACAGATGGAGACATAGAGTCCCAAATCCCAGAGGGAAAAAGAGAGACACAGAGGAGCAGAGAGAGATGCAGAGGAGCAGAGACAATGACATCCAGCCAAAGCTAGATGCAGAGTCAGAGGACTGGAAAGGAAATTACCTCCTTTTGGGTGCCTCCTTGGTGCATGGCTCTGATTTGGGGGTGCTGCTGTACCTTGCTTCATTTAAGCACCAACAGCCCTTGAAGGTAGCATTGAGGAAGGCAAGAGATAAGGAAGACGAGGCTCAGAGAGGGGAAGACATTTGCCTGACATTGCACAGCCTGGGAGCAGCATTTGATGCTGGTCTGTTTGATGCCAGAGCCCACGTTCTCTTCTTCCACTTATGTTGGCTCGTGAAGACCAGGAGGGACAGGGCAGATGGGGTTGGGGGCCACTGAGTGTGGGTCACAGAAATAGAGAGAAATAATCATGTATTCCTTCAACTCACGTGTCCTGAACTTCCCAGAAGCCTGGCCCTTGAGGGGTGATGCCGGAGAGCCAGAGATGAGTCAGGAAACAAATTTCTGAGCAAGATAGATGGGGCGGGGGACAGTGTTCAGAGGTCTGGAGAAGGAGCAGATAAAAAAAACAGGCGGGAGGAGGAGATAGAAAACACAACTGGTAGGAGGATGAGTCAGAGAAGGCTTCCTGGAGGAGAGGGCACTTGAGCTTCTTATTAAAAGATGAGGGCATTTGGGGACATGGGGAAAGGTTGGAAGAGCATTCCAGGCAGAAGACACAGCGTATGGAAAGAGTGGAGACAGAAGTAAGGTGGGATGTGTGGGAGGGATTATTTATTTATTTATTTTTTTTTTATTTTGTTTGAGACAGAGTCTTGCTCTGTCGCCCAGGCTGGAGTGCAGTGGCGCGATCTCGGCTCACTGCTAGCTCCGCCTCCCGGGTTCACGCCATTCTCCTGCCTCAGCCTCCCAAGTAGCTGGGAGTACAGGCGCCTGCCAACACGCCTGGCTAATTTTTTGTATTTTCAGTAGAGACGGGGTTTCACTGTGTTAGCCAGGATGGTCTCGATCTCCTGACCTCGTGATCCACCCGTCTCGGCCTCCCAAAGTGCTGGGATTACAGGCGTGAGCTACCACGCCTGGCTGTGGGAGGGATTATTTATATAAAATAATTAATAAAGGGTAGCTGGAGAATGTTTGGAGGGGTGAGGTTGGGAGAGGGAGGTGAGGCTAGATCATGCAGCTCTTTCAGCCCAGGTGAGGAGCTGAAAGTTTGTCCAAGGCACTGGGGAGCCCTGGGAGGGCCGTGAGCAGGGCAGGGGCAGGTCAGTTCCGGGCACAGAAAGACCCCTCTGGAGCCTCACTTGTGGGGAGAGGAATGAGGGTAAGAGAATGGAGGATGGGGCAGCCAGGAGGCTGGGCCAGGCGTGGTGGCTCACACCTGTAATCCCAGCACTTTGGGAGGCTGAGGTGGGAGGATTGCTTGAGCCCCAGAGTTTGAGACCAGCTTGGGCAACACGGTGAGGCTCCATCTTAAAAAAAAAAATAGCTGGGCGTAGTGGTGTGGGCCTGTGGTCCCCATTACTCGGGAGACTGAGGTGGGAGGATTGCTTAAGCCTGGGAGGTCAAGGCTGTTATCATACCACTGCACTCCAGCCTGGGGGACACAATGAGACCCTGTCTCAAAAACAAACAAACAAAAAAGGAGGCTGGGGCAAGGGTCCCAGCAGGAAAGGATGAAGTCTGAGTGGCTGCTAGAGCTATGGGAGCAGAGAGGAGAGGAAGGAGCAGAGAGAGGTGAGAGGCAAAAGCAATAGAACTTGGAGACAGATAGGCTGTGAGGGTCAGGTGTGCCTGTGGTCGAGGCAATCAAAAATGTCCTCCATCCTGCTGAGATAAAATTGCCAGCTGGAAATGGAAGACAGCTTGATGGGAGAGAAACAGATGTGAAGATGCCAGGAGGGGGTCAGGGCCCTCAGAACTGAGTAAGACTATTTCAGTCTGGACTGTTTTAATTGCTAATAATGGAAATGCAAATCAAATTGACCTAAGCATAAAAGGAACTTTATTGGGTGGATGAGGGCTTCAGGCATTACTGGATCCAGGTGTTCCAATCATCTCCAGGAATCCAACTGTCTGTATCTTTGGGCTATGCTTCCCTCGTGTTGTCTTTGCTCTCAGGCAAGTTATCTCCCTGCATGGTGATGTGGTTGCCCCGGGAGCTCCAACCCTGGCTCTGACCAGTCCCAAAACCACAGGGGAAAAAGCCTGTTTTCTAACAGGTCCAGCAAAAGTCCAAAGGTTGACTTTGTAGCCTAGATTGATTCTTAAGCTCGCCACTGAACAAATCACTGAGGAAATCAAGGTGCCACTACCTAGAACGAATACTTAGTAAGCAGGAACAACAGACAGTCCAGAGACCATCTGGATGTGGAGAGAGAGGAAGAGAAAGAGATACAAAGACTGCAAGGACAGACAAAATAAATAAGCGAAGGTCCAGCTTCCTCTCCCATAATTCCTGCTGAGAGCTCTGCAGACCCAGAGAAAGGGATGCTGAACAGGCACCTACATGGCTAGACCTCTTCTCTCTAGCATGAGAGGCCCCAGGAGACCCCAGACCCAGAAGTCCAGGCCCCCATCCTCTCCTCCCTCAGACCCAGGAGTCCAGACCCCAGGCCCTCCTCCATCAGACCCAGGAGTCCAGGCCCCCAGCCCCTCCTCCCTCAGACCCAGGAGTTCAGACCCGAGGCCCTCCTCCATCAGACCCAGGAGTCCAGGCCCCCAGCCCCCTCCTCCCTCAGACCCAGGAGTCCAGAACTCCAGTCCCTCCTCCCTCAGACACAGGAGTCCAGGTCCCCAGTCCCCTCCTCCTTCAGCCCCAGGTGTCCAGGCCCCAGGCCCTCCACCCTCAGACCCAGGTGTCCAGCCCCCAGGCCTTCTTCCCTCAGACTCAGGAGTCCAGGCCCCAGATCCTCCTCCCTCAGACTCAGATGTCCAGGCCCCAGGCCCTCCACCCTCAGACCCAGGAGTCCAGGCCCCAGATCCTCCTCCCTCAGACCCAGGTGTCCAGGCCCCAGGCCCTCCACCCTCAGACCCAGGAGTCCAGGCCCCAGGCCCTCCTCCCTCAGACCCAGGTGTCCAGGCCCCAGGCCCTCCTCCCTCAGACCCAGGAGTCCAGGCCCCAGGCCCTCCTCCCTCAGACCCAGGATTCCAGGCCCCAGGCCCTCCTCCCTCAGACCCAGGAGTCCAGGCCCCTGCCCCTCCCCCTCCCTCTGGAGGCACCATGGCAACCAGGCCCCCTGCCCACCATCCCCTCCCCCCTAGAGAACCCAGTTCCGTTGGAATCTCTCCTGTTTCTAACCAGTTCCTGGCTGGGGCAGGGATGAGCAGAGGGCAAGTGGGAACAGAAAGGGGATGATGGAGGGGAGGGGGGCTCAAGGGGGCAGTGGAGGCAGCTAGGAGAGGATAGAGATGGGGCAAGGAGACTGGTGAAAGGTGGGAAGACAGAGAGAGGGTGACGGGGTTAGGGAGAGGCAGAAAACAATGAAGACAAGGAGGGACGGGGGCCTGGGGAGATGCTGGGGAAACTGATGGAGACTGAAGAGATGGAGCCCAGGAGAGAAGGAGGGAGGAGCAGGGCAGAGAAATCAAGCAAAAGAGTGGTGGAGACGTGGGGACAGAGAGGAGGAGGCAGGGGGGCAGAGAGATGGGGACAGAATGAGGAAGGGAGGTGGAGAGAGAGGGGCGGGGAAAGAGACTCTAGGAGACAGAGAGAGATAGGAGGGAAAACAGGGAAATGGGAAAGAAGGGATTGGGGCACACAGGGAGTCCCTGAGGTCAGGGGAACCCAGATCTCCGCATGGTCTCAGCCTTCCAGTTCCTCTGTAATTCTACCCCGGGGCTTCAAAGAGGAGGTAGAGGAGGCAGTGGCGGGGAGAAGGAGCTGGGGCAGGTGGCCCAGTCAGAGCCTCTCTCGCCACCTTCCTAAGACATCCTTCACCCACCTTCCCAGGATGCAGCCAGAGGTGGAGCCCGTGTGCTCCCCTGCCATGGGCAGCTCCACCATGCACAGGAAGGCAGGTACTGAGCTGTGTCTTTGGGGAAGGGGTGGACTTCCTCCATCCAGGTAGTGCGTAGTAGCCCTGGCTCACAGTGTGGCCTTAAGCGAGTCACTGGCACTCCAAAGTGAAAGCCATCCCTAACATTCCTGGATTCACCAGATTCCTGGAGAGCGGCCCCCTTGGACCTCAAACTACATTTCCCACGAGCCTCTGCAGTTCCTTGGCCAATGCCCTGGACTCAGAACTACATTTCCCATGAGCCTCTGGGGCCTAAGCAACACCTCTGAGGCCATTCTTCTCCTAGGTAACCTCACTGTCTTGTCTCCCACCCTGAGCTCAGCATCTTCCCCCAAAGCTGCTCTCCTTCCTGGTTTCCATTTTCAAATGGCCCCACCGCCAACCCAGTCACTGGTGCCATCCTTCCACCTCCCACAATTCCCTCCCACAGCCCATCAGGACCCATCTTCCTGCCCTCTGACTCTCCCTTCCCCATTCCTTCCTCTCTGTCCCCGCAGCCCTGTCCCAGGTCTCATCCTCTTCCATGTGGACCCTCTCCTCACCTCCTCCCTGGTCCCCAGTTTCTCTCCTCCTGCCTATCCCTCCATGGCTCCAGAGAGGTCTCTCTGACTTCCAGCAGTGACCCTGGCTGTCCCTTGCTCATAACACTTCCTAGCTTCCCGTCACCTCTAGGACAGAGTCCCAAAGCTCCAGCCTGGCTTTTGAGGCCCTGTGTGGTCTGACCCCTGCTGACAACTTCAAGCTCCTAGCCAAGCACTTCCTGCTAGCACTCTGTGCTGTAGCACAGCTCATGCAGTCACACTCATTCAACATTTATGGAATAGTATCTCAGTGAGGAAGCATGTAACTGCAGGTAATAGAAAACCAAACTCAGGACTGGGTGTGGTGGCTCACGCCTATAATCCCAACACTTTGGAGGCCAAGGTGAGCGGATCACCTGAGGTCAGGAGTTCGAAGCCAGCCTGGCCAACATGGTGAAACCCCATCTCTAAAAATACAAAAATTAGCCAGGTGTGGTGCCAGGTGCCTGTAATCCCAGCTACTAGGGAGGCTGAAGCAGGAGAATCGCTTGAACCCAGGAGGCAGAGGCTGCAGCGAGCCAAGATTGTGCCACTGCACTCCAGCCTGGGTGATGGAAGGAGACTGTCTCAAAAAAACAAAACAAACAAAAACACCCAAAAACAAAACTCACTGCAGCCTTGAGCTCCTGGCTCAAGTGATCCTCCCACCTCAGCCTTCGAGGCAGAACAAATGCCCTGATGGCAAAACAGACGTTGTTTGTCTGCCTTTAGGTCTCTTTTAGTGCTTTTGAAGGCATCTTTCTTTTGGAGACCCCACGATGCACCATCTCTAGCCTAGACTGAGGCACCCACGTGACGTGTAATTTATATGTAGCTCCAGAAAAGTCAAGTGGAGTTGAGTCGACCAATTGGCTAGTTTTGTTGATCAACGTTTGTTCATTTCGATTTTGCTGTTTTCTTTGCAGCGTTGTGGAACCAATAACATTTTTTAGTTGATCAGGTTGCAAACTTCAGCACAGGCCATTAGAAAGCCCCTGGGCCCCAAGCATTTTGCCTGTAGTGCCTAATGGATGAAACGGCCTGGGTTGTTCTCTTGCTGGGAGAAGAGACGTGAAACACGCCATCTCACAGATCATTCATAGCCTCCAATGGCAATAAGCGCTCTTTAGTCTTGGGGCTCAAGGGAATTCTGGGAAGTTCTTGCAGGTGACTCTCTTCTCTTTTGCTCAAAAAGCTTGGCCCATGCTAGGCCCTTCATGTGAAACATCCTTCTCTCTGCCACCTTTTTATTTGGTAAATACCTTCTTATTCTTTAGGTCTCACTGTGGACAACACCTCCTCTAGGGAGCCTTCCCTGATTGCCCCTAGACTGGGAGACTGGGCTTTCCCTCCACCTTGTAACACTTTCATTGAAACACACATTGCGCTTTATCTGAGAGTTCTGAAACGGCAGAGGTGTGTTTCATTCATCTCTTGGTCCCCAGCATCCTCCAAGGCACACAGGGGCCCTCTGAGATGTCTGTTAAAAAAATTTAACCAGCTACTTGGGAGGCTGAGACAGGAAGATCCCTTAAGCCCAGGAGTTCCTGGCTGCAGTGAGCTATGATTGCACCATGGCCCTCCAGCCTGGGCAACAGAGCGAGACTCTGTTGAAATAGTTCTTATTTCTAATGTCATATTTCATGAGAAACTATTGTATTCACCTTTTTTCACATGCATCTTTGATGCTGCTAGAGTTACTTTTTGATTCATTTAACACTTTTACAAGGCTATTTTTTTAAAATTAATTTACTGTTTTGAGACGGGGACTCACTTTGCAACCTAGGCTGGCGTGAATTGACACCATCATAGCTCACTGCTATGACGCGAAATCCTGGGCTCAAGCGATCCTCCTGCCTCAGCCTCCCAAAGTGCCGGGATTATAGGTGTGAACCACCATGCCCAGCCTATAATTATTTTTGAATATCATCTCATACCTAGTACATATTTAAATTTCCCTAATTATCTCAAAATTGTATTTTTTATAGCTGGCTTGTTTAAATTAGGGCCCAAACAAAGTGCACACATTTCAGGCTTTTTTCAATAAATACTAAGGACAACGATAAGCCTGGCACTTTGCTAGATGCTGGGGACAAAAAGACAAGTCCCTGCCCTTACGTTGCTCAGAAGATGTAGGGAAGACAGAGTATAATTAGGGAATCATAGAAATAAAGGTAAAATTGCAATACTATGAGTACAAACATACTGTGCTATGAGGAATGGCATCAGTGGACCCTCAGGGAGACTTGATTAGTCAAATGAGGGGGAAGAGAGATCCACGCAGAGTTACAGCATTAGCCAAGATCCTGCAGCAGGAAGGGTCAGAGAGAGTCCAAGTCACAGAAAAACAGCGTTTCTGGACTGCAGCAGATGAAAAGGACGATTGTGCTTGATCAGGTTTAAGACATTAGCAGGGTCTGATCATGTGTGGTCTCATGGTCACTGGAAGGACTTTGGACTTTATTCATCCCAAAGACAATGAAAAGTCCTGGGAGGGTTTTGAGGAAGGGGGCCATAGGGTCGGATCTACATTTCAAAATTCTACCTTGCTGGGGTAACTGGAGAGGGAGAGGAGTTAGGAGACTAGATGAGAGTGAGGTGAGAGGAAGCCACCTGGGGAGATTGAGAACACGCACACTGGATCCAGATGCTTACATTTTTATCCTTATTCTATCATTTTGTGCTGTGTGACTTTGGGCAAGTCACTTAACCTCTCTGTGCTTCTGTTTCGTCATGTGTTAAACAACACTACCTCAGAAGGTTGTTGTGAGGATGCAAAGGAAAGTATTTTATTCTATTCTATTTTATTTTATTTTGGCACTAGAGTCTTGCTTTGTCGCCCAGGATGCAGTGCAGTGGCATGATCCCGGCTCACTGCAATCTCTGCCTCCTGGGTTCAAGCAATTCTCCTGCCTCAGCCTCCAGAGTAGCTGAGACTATAGGTTGGCGCTACCATGCCCGCCTAATTTTTTGTATTTTTAGTAGAGACGGGATCTCACCATGTTGGCCAGGCTGATCTCGAACTCCTGAGCTCAGTCAATCTGCCCACTTTGGCCACCCAAAGTGCTGGGATTACAGGCGTGAGCTACCATGCCCGGCCACAATGGAAAGTATTTTTAAAAGTGTTTGGCATGTAAAAGGGACAGTAAGCACACAGTTATATTATTAAGTGGACAGACTTGAGGAGGGGATGGCTGTGTTTGAGGGATGGAGAGAGGCCGGTATGGCTGGAAGAAAATAATGAGGGTAGGTATTTCTGGAAGGGGATCCTATGAAAATGTAGATTTGAATCCAGTAGGTCTGGGGGTGGGTCCTGAAGTAAGTGTCTACCGCACGTATGTGTGTGAGAGTGTGCAAGAGAGCCCGTTGTGAAACATATACCAGCACACCACTGACTATAGTTAAACCAAGTTGAATGTGTTGACTTATTGTAATGAGAGAGACAGCACACACACACACACACACACACACACACACACGTTGTCTCAGTAGAAGGGTGTTAGCAAGGACTTATTGTAAGAGCCGGGCTGTGTCAGGTGACTTTGGGGAGGGTTCACGGGGGTGGGGCTTTGCTCTGGATGGGAGAGACTGATGGAAAGCACAGGCAAGCCGGTGACTGGGAATCTTCATCTTATCGGGAACCAGGAGGGGTAGACGGACCTAATGCAGGGTTAATGAAAAAGCAGCCATCAGCTCTGAGCTGGGAGTGGGGGATTTTGGTCATTTTTGAGGTTTGGACAATGTTCATGTTTGTTGTGTTGAGACGTGATTCAGGAGTGGTCTTGTTTTTGTCTCAGTCCATCATAGTCACAGAGCAGCCTTGCTTGGTGTTGGTGTTATGGGAAATGTTTTATGTTCGGCAGGAGAGAGCAGGGCCTGGCTGTCAGGGTCTGCTTTCCTCTCTTTCAGCAGCTATAACAAAGACACCCCAAAACACAACACCATAAGACAGAAGTGTATTTCTTTTCTTTTCTCCCTTGCTCCTTTCCTCTCTTTCTCCTTCTTCCCTCCCTCCGTCTCTCTCTTTTCTTTCTCTCTCTCTTTTTGTTTTTGAGATGGAGTCTCACTCTGTCGCCCAGGCTGGAGTGCAGTGGCGCAATCTCGGCTCACTGCAACCTCTGCCTCCTGGGTTCAAGTGATTCTTCTGCCTCAGCCTCCCCAGTAGCTGGGACTACAGGCACACACCAACACACCCGGCTTCTTTGTATTTTTAGTGGAGATGGGGTTTCACCATATTGACCAGGTTGGTCTCGAACTCCTGACCTCGTGATCTGCCCGCTTCAGCCTCCCAAAGTGCTGGTATTACAGGAGTGAGCCACCGCACCCAGCTCCCTCCCTCCCTCCTTCCCTCCCTCCCTCCTTTCTTTCCTTCCTTCCTTCCTTCCTTCCTTCCTTCCTTCCTTCCTTCCTTCCTTTCTTCCTTCCTTTTCTTCTCTCTTTCTGTCTCTCTTTCTCTCTTTCTCTGTCACCCAGGCTGAAGTGCATTGGTACAATCATGGCTCACTGCAACCTCTAACTCCTGGCCTCAAGCAATCCTCCCACCCTAGCCTCCTCAGTAGCTGGGACTACAGGCACACAACATCATGCCCAGATAATTAAAAAAATTTTTTTTTGTAGAGATAGGGTGTTGCTATGTTACCTGCCTCAGCTGGTCAAGAATCAGAAGTGTATTTCTCTCTTGTGTAATGAAAGGCAGTGTTGGTGGGACATCTTGGCTTGGTGAGAAGATTTAAAGATAAGAGTTCCTCCCATATTGTTGCTTGCCATATCTGAACATGGTGGAAGCTGGGTTATTGCTAATCCACATTCCAGTCCAAGAGAAAGGGCAGAGTCCAAGAAAAGCAGTAATCTTTTAAGCAAATGACTCCAAAGTTACACCTCTCACTCCAGCTAACACTTCATTGGTGAGAGCATGGTCACATGGCCACACTTAGCTGCAAGGGAGTCTGGGAACTGTTGTCTCCAGCTGGGAAGCCATGTGCTGGGTAAAACTCTAGGATTGTAGGGGAAGGGGAAAATGGAGTGCATGGAACAAATAGCACTTGGCCATAAGAGAGAGACCAGTTAGCTGATGGTGATGTGGTCAAAAAGGGTCCATATTTGAGAACTATTATCTGTCAAGTTCCAATCAGGAGACTGATTCTGAGAGTGTTGGAAAAACTGAAAACTGGGCTGGGCACGGTGGCTCGTGCCTGTAATCCCAGCATTTTGGGAGGACAAGGTGGGAGGATCACAAGGTCAGGAGATTGAGATCATCCTGGCTAACACAGTGAAACCCCATCTCTACTAAAAATACAAAAATTAGCTGGGCGTGGTGGCGGGTGCCTGTAGTCCCAGCTACTCGGGAGGCAGAGGCAGGAGAATGGCGTGAACCCAGGAGGCGGAGCTTGCAGTGAGCCAAGATCGCGCCACTGTACTCCAACTTGGGTGACAGAACGAGACTCCGTCTCCAAAAAAAAAAAAACAAAAAACTGAAAACTGGATTCAAGTGTTGTTACTGAAGTGATGCTGCCACAGTGAAGAAGTAAGGCTGGGGTGACTAGAAGAGAAAGCAAAAAGGAGCAAGTTCCTCCTGCTTCCTCCTGCCTTGCGGGTTCCCACTGGCACCCCTGTTAGGCAGAGACTAATAGGAACCCAGCTGTTGAAGGAGAAATGTGGTTAGTAGAGTCTCAACCCAGGCATCACAGAGCCAGTGTCGTGGGGTGGAGTTTGGAGCTAAGAGACAGTAACTCAATATCTGGCATACAAGCTATTCTGGGTGTGGCATGGGCAAGCAATTGGTGATGGCCATTTAAGCAGAATCATGGCTGAGGAGGGCTCAGGGCAGCTGACACTGGGTTCTCTGTCCTCAGGAACCCTCCTTATGGACCTGGAGACCCCAGAGGAGATGCAGGCTCGGAGCCTGGGCAGGCCCATCAAATCCTCGTGAGTTGTCCCTGGCCCCCATGACCTCTATCCTCTGCTTCCCCAAATGTGACGGCAGCGAACCCTGACCTCAGAGGTCCCTGCCTGTTCGCTCTCTCCCTAGAAAGCAGTACCTGCGGCAGGTCATTGCAGAGTACGAGGCACTGGACCGAGAACTCCCGTGCATCCGGAAGTTCCCCACACCACCAGCTGCCCAGCCCCTCTGCCTCTGTATGGAGACCTTGGTGAGTGGACCTGGGCCCTTATTTTCTGCACAGTTTTGGTGGGGTGGTGGGAAGGGCACAGGCTGAGAAGCAGTGTGGCCAGAGTTTAAATTCAGGCTCTTGGCTTATAAACTGTGGGCTTGGCACCAGGACAGTTTGCTGAAAACTGATTGTGAATTTGTCAAAGGGTCAGTCATGAAATCTACTGCTCATGTCAGAGGGGAGACCATCAGGCAAAGAAAGGGGAGGCTGAGGGGGGCAGGGAGGGAGGACAAAAGGAGTCCTACTAATCCACTTCGGTGAAGTTTACAAATATAACAAAAACTCAAGAAAAAGCCCATGTGTGTCGGGTGCAGTGGCTCAGGCCTGTAATCCCAGCACGTTGGGAGGCCGAGGTGGGTGGATCCCCTGAGGTCAGGAGTTTGAGACTAGCCTGGCTAAGATGGTGAAACCCCACCTCTATTAAAAATACAAACATTAGGCAAGTGTGGTGGCAGGTGGCTGGAATCCCAGCTACTGGGGAGGCTGAGGCAGGAAAATCGCTTGAACCTGGGAGGTGGAGGTTGCAGTGAGCCGAGATCGTGCCACTGCACTCCAGCCTGGGTGACAGAGTGAGACTCTGTCAAAAAAAGAAAAAAGGAAGGAAGAAAGAAAGAAAGAAGGAAGGAAGGAAGGGAAAGTAAAGGAAAGGAAGGAAGGAAGGAAAGGAAGGAAGGGAGGGAAAGAAAGAGGTCATGTTTTTGACAGATTCAGCAAACTGGTCATCCCTGCCTTCAATCAGAAGAGGTATATATTAGGGTCCCAGGCACTCAATAATTGACTGAGAAGAGCTGATGTCAATGAGTGCTTACTGTGTGCCAGGCACAGGCCTCCAAGGTACCCTCTCAGCTAATCCGTGTAACTCTCCACCCTGCATACAGGGATTGCTGTCCTTGTTTTAGGGATCAGTCTCCACCCCATCACTCCACTTCTTTGTGGCTTTGAGCAAAGGACTCTCCAGCCTCCCCTCTCACCCCACTCAAGGAATGACTTTCTGGAAGTGACATCATTTTTCAGTGAAATAGTGAAAATTTTCATTTCATTGTAGTTCCTCAGCAATTTTATGTGCTATGACAACTGTTATCACCCTTGACATGCTAATCACGTGATGCAAATGTCTTTAGTGATCAGTACATGTTTCTGAATGTTAGATTGACAAGACATCAAAACCCCTATGACCCTTATGTTTTGACTACTGAACATTCTTAAAATGCTAATACGAATATAAAAGGAAAGGTGTGTAACTTAAATCCTGGCAGAAATTTTCAAGAGCTTTTAGTCGCATCCATTGCAAATTGCTGGGAAAGTTTTTGGTAGATTCGTAAAGTTGGCTAAGTTGGTGAATCATTCAACCAACTGTTCATTGACTTTGGGGCAAATTGGTTTGGTGAGAATTGATTATTTTGGAGAATGACCTAGAGTGACAGTAGATGCTTTCCCATCTGAGAGATAATCTGTCGTCTCCTTTGACAATAGAGACAGTACCCTGGGATTAAGAGCGATCCTTGCCCCTCAAATGCCACCTGGAACTCTGTGGCAGGTTCTGCAGGTGGGGTCTAGGGTGGTGACTTCTGAACCCAAAATGAACCAGGAGGTCACGGGCTGAGGTTCTCTCTCCGACACCCGCAGCCCGAGGAGGATTTTACCCACCTGGAGGTGCTACAAGCCCTGGAGGCCCAGTTACCGGGGGCCATGGAGGGCGGGCGCGTGAGCAGCATCCGCTTTGAGAACATGAACGTCATCTGTGGGACCGCTGGCCGCCGGAACCGGTGAGTTAGCGGCGGGGGCGGGGCCTGGAGCGAGCGGGAGGGGCGGGGCCCGGGGCGACCGGGTAAGAGCGTGGTTGGTTTTAGAGAGCTGAGGGACGTGGCCAAGAGTGAAAGCATGAAGGGGCGGGGCCCGGAGCGACTAGATAAGAGCGTGGTTGGTGTAAGGGTGCTGAGGGGCGGGCCCCGGAGCCACTAGATAAGAGCGTGGTTGGTGTAAGGGCGTTGTGAGGCGGGGCGACAGTGGAGTGACAGCGTGGGGGGCGGGGCCAGGAGGGACTAGATAAGAGCCAGATTGGTGCAGAGCCACTGAGGGGCGGGGCCAAGAGCGAGCTCGGTTGGAGGTAGGGTCCGGTGAGATCAGAGAGAAGGAAGGATCTCGAGTGAGTAGGGGCCCGAGTTTGAGTGACCCAGTAGTGACCGGGATAGGGGTCGGAGCCTGGAAAGGCAGCTGTGAGGGGGTGGAACAGACTGAGCACATAGTAGGTGTGGGGCCAGGGGTGATACGGTGGGGACAGGCCTGGAGTGCCTAGGGTAGAGCGGAGCCTGCAGTCGCCAGTGGAGGGTCGGGCCTTGGAGCGGTTTGAGATGGAGCCTCAACAAACAGTGATTAGGACGCAGAACCAGGCTAAGAGAGCTTAAGGAGCCTAGAGCGACCCAGGCGAGAGGGCAGGGCTAGAGGGGAGTTTAGGGACGGAGCGACGGTCCCCTGGACCAGGGCCTGTAAACGACTCCAGGGACCAGGCAGGGACTCTTCGACGATCAAAGCCAGGGCTGAAACGACCTGCGAATTCCTTTTCCGTCCCCACCCCCCTTACAGGTGGCTCATCACGGTCACGGACTTCCAGACGCGCTCGCGCTTGCTGCGCTCCGGGCTCAGTCCCCGCGGGCTTGCGCACCAGATCGTGCGCCACGACGACCTCCTGCTGGGCGACTACCGCCTGCACCTGCGCCGCTCCCTGGTCCGGCGGCGCATGCTCGAGGCCCTGGGGGCGGAGCCGAACGAAGAGGCCTGACGCCCGGGCCGGCCCCGGCAGCGCTTGCGCACCGCCCCGCGGGCTGGGGCAACCCACCCGGAGCCCCGGAGGATAGGGGGCGTTGCCTTCCCAGGAAGGAGGCGGGTCCGGCTCGAGGGGGTGGATACTGTGAGTTTAATTATAAAGAATGACCTGGTACAAAAGCCATTTCTCTCTGCAAAATCTTGGTGGGGAGTCAGGGGAAGGGAGGTGATGGGGGGTAGGAATGAACCCCCATGTTATAATCCCGCCTCCCTAATCTTCCTCCAGTCCCTGTACGTGGACGCCTGGGTCCCAATCCCTTGAGGGATGAACTGAGGCCCGCGAAAGGGAAGACCTGGGCACCGGGGCTTTCAACGCGTGCCGAGCTCTGTCTCAGCGAGAATCAGACGTCCTCATCCGCCCCCCTCCTCTTCCCCTCCCACCCCCCTTGGAAGACAATTCTCGGGCTTTTATTTCAGGTTTTTTTCTGGATTTTTTTGTGTGTTCTAGGGTTGTTTTTTTTTTTTTTTCTGTTTTTTATATTTTCTTCTTTTGTTATTGTTCCTCTTTTTGCTTTTTCTCTCCTCTCCACCCCGCGCTGTCCCCGCATTCGGTCCCTCCCCACTCCCCACCCCGACCTCTCCTCCCCCCCACCCCCTACACCCTCCCCAACCCCGCGGCACCCATCCAGAATGAACAAGCCCTTGATAGACGGGCGCCGCGCAGGCCCCCTGCGGACTGGGGGCATCCGACAAGGGGGAGGGGGCGGGTAGGGTCCAGCGCGGCCTCTGCCCTTCTCTTCACCACCCCTCCCCCCTCCCACGACCCTCCCACGAGGTTCCCCGCAGATCCCTGACATGGTGAGGGGAGGGGGCAAGCCCCCTCCCCTCATGGACGGAGCGCACCCCCCTCTCGGGGGTAGGGGGCAGCAGAGGGGGAATGGGCTTGGGGAAGGAGGGGGAGCTCCCTTCTTTGGCAGCTGAACATGGGGGGGGGACCTGAGGGCAATGCCCTCCCCCCTTTACCCACAGCAGGGGAGGGGGCTTTTCAGGGGTAGGGGTGGCTTGACATTCCCAAGCCCCGGGAATAAGCGGAGAGAGGAAGCGTGCGGGAAGGAACAGCCATGCTGGAGGGAGAGGGAGCTTCTTGGAGTGGACAGGTTAGGAGAGGGGAATCTTCGTGCAAAAGGGATGGACAGATGGCCCAGGAAAGACAGAAGAGGGAGGATGTGAGGAAGGGTGAGGGCTGGAGGCAGGGAGAGGCTCAAGTGTGGAAGCATGGTGAGCAGGAAGCCAGTGTGCATAGGGTCTTCTCTGACCAGGAAGAGAAAGAGCTTAAGGAGGTAAGAGAATCCGAATGAGAATGGCTGCAAGAGCTGCTTGTCAACAGGAATAAAAAATAAGCGTGTCAGGAAAAGAAATGACAGTTACAGCCCAAGAGTGCATGGAATGAGATGAGTGTGCAAAAGGAAAGAAGTGGTAGAGCTCTCATCCAGGTAGAAAAGACAAGATGCAGTGTGCAGCCACGTCCTGGTGTGCAAGAACATTATTAAAGGGGAGAAACAAGGCTTCCAGAGAGCATTGAAAATGCTGGGGGGGGGGGCGCGTGTGCAAAAGCAAGTGTGCAAGAGGGTTCACAAAAGAATAAAAAATGCAGAAGGGCAAAGATTCCAAACAGAAAGGGGCAAAGGAGTGGGAGCCTGGCAAAGAAGAAGAGAATGAGCATTTGTGAGAGAAACACAGTTTCTGGGAGGCAAGTGTGCAAAAGGTGTGACCAAAAGTGACGGTGCAAAAGGGGCAAGAGGGAAGGCGGGGGGTGGGGGGCTAGGAATGTCGCGGTGAGAGGGGAGAAGTGGGGAGTGGAAGAATCTGGGATTTTTAAGAATAAGAAGGGAAAGTGCTTCAACATAAGAAAATGGAGGTAAGAGTGTGTCAGGAGGGGTGCATAAGATAGCAAGTGTGCAAGGGCTGAGCAAAGAGCAGGGCACTCCAGAGAATGAATGATGTGCATGGAGTCTGTGAGGGGGAGGGAAAATGTGTCCCAAGTGTGTCTGCAACAAGGGTCCAGAGCGAGCGGGGAGGAGGAGATGTGAAATGGAGTGTGTAAAGGAGGGCCCTGGTAGGGGAAAAGTGTGTAAGCAGCGAGAATCAGAGAAGGAGGCATGGAGCGTGAGAAAGGAAATGCAGCGTGTGCGAGGAGAGCAGAGTGTATTTGAGCGGGCCTCGCCAGCCAGAAGCAAAGGCAGAATGTGCAAGACAGCGAGAGGGCAAATTTGTGCAAAATTGCAGCCCAGGGAGGGGAGGGGAGAGAGGTGAGCAGGCGTGCTACGGAGCGTGCAAGAGGCTGAGGGGGGCAGCTGTGTGTGCTGGGGAGAGGGGAAGGGGGAAGAGCTGAGGGGCCTGGAGAGAGTGGGAAGGGTTGTTAGAGGGGCGGCAGGTGGTGGAATCCGAGGGCACCCCCTTCCCCTGCGGCCTGGGGGACGGTCCCCATCCAATCGGGCTCAGGGCTGACCCTCTATGGCTCTGTCCATCCCCTCCCCCCAGAATAGGCCCTTCCCTCCTTCTCAATTCCCCTCTGTCATTTCTCCTATCCCACCTCCGCTCCCCGCTTCACACACACACACTCTTGTGTCAGCTGCCCCCCTTCAGTGAGGTGCAAATGTCCGGCCTGGATTGGGCCACCTGGTGACCTCTGGCCTTGGGAGACGAGGGCAGGGCGCAGTTTGAACAGAGTCCCTGGCCCGGGGAGAGAATGACAGTCAGGGGTCAGAGGTCAAGAGGCCAGCAGGCTCTACAGTTCTGTGGACGGGGCTGGTCCGTCCAGGCCAGCCATCACCTCTCCAGGAAGAATTTGAGAGCCCGGTCGATGTTCATGCGGTGGCCCACCCTGGTCACACCTAGATCGACGTAGTCCTCCTTCGTCAAGGCGGGCAGGTGGGAGCCGTCAATCTCGTGGTCCAGGAACTGGGCTCGGTGCTCCGCCAAACCCAGCCACTCCAGCCAATCAGCCACGTCGAACTTGGTCCAGAACCCCAGAGGTTTAGCGCCAAACGGCTTGTCCGGGGGCAGCGAGAGCAGGCGGGTTGGTGAGAGGGAGCGCGAGGCCCCTGACAAGGCTCCCCCGAGCCCCCCGGATATCCCCGGGTGTGGCGGCACAAAGACTGGGGCGAAGGGGTCAGCCGAGCCTCCTGCCCCTCCAGTTGGGGAGCCACGGATGTCAAAGAGGCCTGGGTAGAGGGGTCCGGAAGGCAGGATGGGCAGGGATGAGGGCCTGGGCGCAGGGCTGACCTTGTGCTCCGAGGCGGGCAGCAGCGAGGGGCTGGGGGCCCGGCGGAGCAGAGGGGGCCGCATCTCGAACTCCACGCCCTGGAGGTGGCGGGTGGACGTGGAGGAGGAGGAGGCTGAGGGTGAGGTGGCCCCTGGGGCCGCAGCGGCTGTAGGGGAGACCCCTGTTCCGGTGGGGAGTGGCGGCAGAGGTGGTTTGGGCCAGTTCTGAAACAGGCTGCTGACAGGCTTGGAGAGGAGTGAGGACTGGGAATCGTCGGAGAGTCTGGAATGTGACAAGGGGGCAGTGGGGGAGGACAGGGATTTAGGGGGCAAGGGCAGGGGTGAGAAAGAGGCAGAGGTCAAGATATAGGGAGAGAGGAGGAGAGACATAAGGGTAGGGGGAGAGATGGAGGAGAGAGGCGGGAAGAAATGGAGGGAGCAAAGGGTAAGACGGCCGTCGAGGAAACAAATGAAGGGAAAGAAAGATGAGAGGACAGGGAGAGGGCGACAGTTAAGAGAGATGAAAGAAAAAGAGACATTAAGTGATAATAATAATAATCGTCACCGCTTACTGATGCTCATGTGTGCCAGGCATTGTTCTAAGTGCTTTACATGATTGCATCTCAGTTTAATCCCCACGACAGCCCTGATGCAGGTTACTATTATTATCAGCACAGAGAGGTTAAATAACTTGCCTAAGGACACACAGGAAGTGGCAGAGCCCGGTTATATGGCACCAAAGTCTGAGCTCTTCACCACTATTCTATACTGCCTTTCAGGTTATGGCCAGTCATAGCAGAGTGAAAGATGGGGAGACAGTGAGAGAGAGACAAAAAAAGGGTGAGCATCCAGGGGAGAGAGATGGAAGGGACAGGGGACACAGAGAGAGAGAGATGAAGAGAGGGAGATGAAAGAGAGAAGAAACAAGGGGAGAAAAAGGTTCCCCTCATCCCTTTCGTTCCCTCCCCTCCAGCACTGTCCCACCTCAGGGCCTTTGAACTGGCCGCTCCCCCTGCCTGGCTCACTCTTGCCCTGGGCAGCTGCTCCCTCTCCACTTTCATTACTCTGCCCATCTTGCCTGTTAAGTGAGAGACCTTCTCCACCCATCCCATTGTGGTAGCTTTTTTTGTAGGATGGTTGCAATTATTTTGTTTACTGCCCCACCCCCACTCCTATGTCCCTAGACTATGAGCCCTATGGAGTTGCACAGTCTTTGCCTGTCCTGTCCAGCAGGGGATCCCATCACCCAGAAGGGCACTCTGCACACATAGGTCATGAATCAATAATTAATGCAATTATTGACTGAATTAAGCATCGTTCCTATTGCTGCTACAAGCAGTGGAAAAAAAAAAAAAGAAAAGAAAAAAAATCCTCTCCTCTAACCAGAATACTTAAGAATAGTCAAGGAATTGCATTCAGTTCTTACAGGCCTAATAAACCCATATTTGTTTGTTTGTTTATTTTTACAGCCTGGGAGCATTGATTCAAGTTGCTCTGATAATATACACTTCCTTTTTCTTTTCTTTCTCTCTCCTTTTTTTTTTTTTTTTTTTTTTGAGACAGGGTCTCACTTTGTTCCCCAGGCTGCAGTGCCTTGGTGTGATATCAGCTCACTGCAGCCTCAACCTTCCAGGCTCAAGTGATCCACCCACCTCAGCCTCCTGAGTAGCTGGGACTACAGCTGCACGCCACTGTGCCCAGCCTCCTTTTTCTTTTCTTTCTTTCTTTCTTTTTTTTTTTTTCAACCTGGGAGCATAGATTTAAGTTGCCCCAAATATACACTCCCTGAACCCACATCTGAAGGTCAGACACATTTGGATAGCAGACCTTCAAACAGAATTCAAGTGAACTCTGTAGATGGACAAGGATATTTAAAAACTGCTTCCAACCCTCTGTGTATCTGAACCAGAAATGTAACTCTACTTTCTCTAGGACTAGAAGGTCTTGAATGGGCTCGAGTTCTGTGGTGATGCAGCTACCTGACTGCTCTGGGAAGCATCTGCATCATCCCGTATTTCCGCATGTAGAAGTTGCTGGGCTCTTGTTTGAGGCCCCCTCTTCCCCCATCCCATGTTACAACAATGGCACACATTAAATCCTCTCAAAAACTCTTTGGGCTGGCACTAGGCCATTCCCCTTCTACAGAGAGGTGGATTCATTTGCCTAAGATCACCCAGGTAGAAAGTGCAGGGCTGGGACTGGAAGCCGAGAAGGTGGGCTCTAGAACCACACCTATAACTGCATCCTGTCTTGAACCACACTGGCTTCAAGGGACTCACAGATTTCAGGGACTGTCAGAAAGAAGTGGCAGCTCACCAAGGAAAAGACATAAGCAGGTCTCGCTCCAGTCTCCTTTGTTAATAACTTTTTTTTTTTTTTTTTTTTGAGATGGAGTCTCACTCTGTCACCCAGGCTGGAACACAGTGGTGCAATCTTGGCTCACTGCAACCTCCGCCTCCCGGGTTCAAGTTATTTTCCTGCCTCAGCCTACTGAGGAGCTAGGACTACAGGTGCCCACCATCACGCCCAGCTAATTTTTTGTATTTTTTTTAGTAGAGATGGGGTTTCCCCGTGTTAGCCAGGATGGTCTCGATCTTCTGACCTCATGATCCACTCGCCTCAGCCTCCCAAAGTGCTGGGATTACAGGCATAAACCACCATGCCCAGCCTGTTAATAACTTTTTGTTCATCATGGGGTGTAGGTTGTGATGGTGATGGGCAGAGACAACAGAAGCTACTGAAATAAATGGAAATTTAAAGGCTGGACTCAGTGGCTTACACCTGTAATCACACTTTGGGAGGTCAAGGCAGGAGGATCACTTGAGCCCGGGAGTTTGAAACTAGCCTGGGCAACATAGCTTGTCTCTACAAAAAGTTAAAGAAAAACTGGCCAGGGCCAGGCATGCTGGCTCATGCGTGTAATCTCAGCACTTTGGGAGACGGAGGTGGGATGAATCACCTTAGGTCAGGAGTTCAAGACCAGCCTGGCCAACATGGCAAAACCCCTCATCTCTACTAAAAATTCAAAAATTTGCCGGGCATGGTGGCGGGCACCTGTAATCCCAGCTACTCAGGAGGCTGAGGCTGGAGAATCGTTTGAACCTGGGAGGCGGAAGTTGCAGTGAGCTGAGATTGCACCACTGCACTCCAGCCTGGGCAACAGAGTGAGACTCTGTCTCAAAAAAAAAAAAAAAGAAGAAAAGAAAAATTGGCCAGGCATAGTGGCATGCACCTGTAGTCCCAGAGGATTGCTTGAGCCCAGGAGTTTGAGGCCGCAAGTGAGCTATGATTACACCACTGCACTCCAGCCGGGTGACAAGAGTGAGACCCTGTTTCTAAAAAAAAAAAAAAAAAAAAAAGCCAGGCATGTTGGCTCATGCCTGTAATCCCAGCACTTTGGGAGGCCGAGGCGGATGGATCACCTGAGGTTGGGAGTTCAGACCAGCCTGACCAACATGGAGAAACCCCGTCTCTACTAAAAATACAAAATTAGCTGGGGGTGGTGGCATGGGAGGCTGAGGCAGGAGAATTGCTTGAACCGGGGAGGCAGAGGTTGTGGTGAGCTGAGATCACGCCATTGCACTCCAGCCTGGGCAACAAGAGTGAAACTCTGTCTCAAAAAAAGAAAAAAGAAAAAGAAAAAGAAAAAGAAAGTATCTGTGAAAGCGTGCTTCTGTGAGAGCAAACTCCTGCCAACCTGGTTTCTGTTTCCTTTCTGCCACCCTGAGACCCTAAAGGGAAACAGCCATGCCATCAACACCTCTGGCCTCCCTTGTTGGCCACCAGCCCCCGCTTACCTCTGCCGCTGCAGGGAGGAGGTCCTCTCGGGGACATAGCTGGCTCCCCCGTGGTGGCTGTCTCCACTTCCCCCACTGCCTCCTCGGGCCCAGGGCAGAGCGCCGCCCGCTGCCGAGGAGCCCCCAAACTGCTGAAGCTTGGAGCTGAGTTCACTGATGATGCTGGCTTTTACTGAGGCCAAGGCTGAGGCCTGAGGCTGGGCCAGGGGTCCGGGCAGAGGTGGTGGCGGTGGGCCCGGGCCCTCCTCCCAGGGCAGCAGCTTCCGAGGCAGAGAGGAGGCCGTCGGCAAGGGCACCTGTGGGACTTCTGGCTCTACAGCCACCGGACCCCCAGCCACGCCTGCCGTGGGGGGTCCTGAACAAGCACGCAGGGCCAGCAGCCCATCGGTTCCAGCCCCTGTCACCGAGACGGTGGGGCTGGTGGGGGTGACAGGGTCTCGGAGTCCCCCGCTGGGGCCAGGTCGCAGGCCTCCGCTGGCTCCTAGCGCCCGGCCCCGGAGCTTAGAGGGAGTCAAGAGCTGAGGAGGGTATGGCGGGCCGGGAGTACCGCTGCCCCCAAAGGCCTGGCCGTCCAGGTAGGCCACATAGGTGTCCAGAAGCTCCGGCCCACTGGCCACACCGGCCCCAGCCCCGCCCCCACCCCCTGCGCTGCCACCACCTTCGGCAGATAGGCTGCTCAGCGTGGAGGCGCTGCTAATGGTCTCCAGTGGGTGGTCACTGCTGCTCCGACTGTCCACCTCCTCGATGCCAGAATCCGTGCCAGGCGGAGGGTCCGGGCCAGGCTGTGGGGCAGCGGGAGCCGGTGCTGCTGGGGCAGGCGGGCCTGGTGGAGGGGGGTCCCCAGGAGCGGCGGAGGCCCCCTGGGTCAGGGTGGCCACCTCGCTGTCATAGGATGTCAGGCTGGATGCGGTGGAGTCCAGGGTGGGAGGGGCTGCGGCCACAGCCGGGGGTGGCACAGGGGGTAACGGGGTGACCGGGGCAGGTGTGTCGGGCAGCGGGTGGGGAGGCCCAGGCGTGAGGGGCGACTCCGGCTTTTCGAAGCTGTTGGAGAATTCCAGAGGCGGAGGCAGCGGTTCCACGAAAAGGAATTCGCCATCTTCCACATCCACCGAGGGGGCGGGAGGCGGCAGGACCAGCAGGGGCAGCCCGTTCTCTTCGCTGGCCCTCGGGGAGGTCGGGGAGGGGGGCACGGACCGGCGTGGGCTGGGCGGCGGGACCCCCGGCCCGTCCTCGGAGGGGGGCCCCCTTCCGCTCGTCGCAGGGGCCCGGGGCTGGCAGTTTTCAAGGAACCGCACGTGCAGCGGCAGCCGCTCGGGTTCTTCGGGGGCTGCGGACCTCCAGGGCTTGCTCACTCCGGGGTGCGGGGCCGGGGGCTCCGTCCCCAGCTGCAGCAGGAGGGGCCCCACCCCGGGAGCGGTGGGCGGCAGGCGGTGTAGCAGGGAACGCCGGGCGGCGGGCGGGCTGGCGGGAAGGGACTTCTCCTGGCTGCCCAGCCCGGCCCTGTACCCCAGCTCCCGGCGCGCAGGGTCCGGCGGGGAGGCCCCCCAGAGACGCAGCACTGGCTCGTGGTGGGCGTGGGGCGAGTGGTGGTGCGGGGTGGGCGGCGGGGCCTCGTAGCGGGGCGATGGGGGCCTGGGAGGGGGCTGGGGGGCCCCGCCGCCCTCCGAGGACTCCTTCAGCGCTCGCTCGCGGGCGGCCAGGGCCAGCCCCAGCGGGGAGGCGGGATCCAGGGCCTTGCCGGTCAGCGGGTGCACCAGGGGTCGCGGGGGCAGGAAGCTGGTGAAGGCGCTGCTGCCCCCGCCACCCCCGTAGGCTCGGCTACCGGCCCCGTAGCCGCCGTAGCCCGCGCCGCTGCCCGCAGACTCCAGTCGGAGGTAGGGCTCGGCGGAGAACATGCCCTCGTCGATGGATTTGGAGTGGCGCAGCCGCGGGCCCGGGGCCGCCCCTGTGCCCAGCCCGCCGTCCCCGCCGTCCTCGTCCCCCGCGTCGGTGGAGAGGAACAGCGTGGAGCGCCGGCGCGCCTCATTCTGCCAGCCCCCCTCCCTCCGGGCCGCCCCCACCAGGGCGGCCCCGAACTGGCTCGTGAAGTCCAGCGTGGCCGGACCGCTGGGCGAGGCGGGGGTGGGCACGGGCGAGGGGGACGGGGGCACGGGTGACATGGCCGGGGCAGGGCTGGGCGAGGAGCCGCCGCCGCCGCCGCCTCCCGCGGGCTCGGGCTGGGTGGGGGGCTCCGCCTCGGTGCTGCTGCCCTGGCTGCTGCGGCCGCTGCTACTGGTGGACGGGGCCTTGATGATGATGGTGGGGATGGGGATGGAGTTCTTCTCCGAGGGCGCGGCCACGGCGGGCGGCGGCTGCGGGGAGGCCGGGGACGTGGGCGACGGCGCGGGCGGGAGGCCGCCGCCCTTCTGGGGCTCGCCTTCCACCTTGGTCTGCTTGACCAGCGGGCCCTTGCGGCCGCGGCCCGAGCGGGCGGGCACGTACATGGCTGCGCTGGCCGCCCGCGGGGGCAGCTGGAAATAGCGCAGAGCCGGGCCCTGGGAGGAGCCGCCGCCCCCGCCCGCGCTGCCGTGGTGCGATGGGGACGGGGCCCCCGGGGTCGGGCTGGGACCGCCGCCCCTCCAGCCTCGCAGGCTGGGCTGGGGCCCCAGAGCCAGGCGGGGTGGAGGGTCGTCGGGAGAGCCGCCTGTCTCCATCTCGGGAGGATGAGGGGGGTGGGCGTGGTGGTGGTGGGGCTGAGGGGGCGGGGCGTGGTGGTGGTGGTGGTGGGGCGGGTGGTGGTGGGCAGGGGGCAGGGGCCCACTGTGGTACAGGCTCTTCTCGCGGCTCCCCACGCGAGTGTCGGGAGGGGAGGGCCCGTCAAAGGACGCAGGGGAGGAGGCGGGGAGGGGGCCACCAGAGCCGGGGTTGAAGGGCCCTCCCCGAGGGGAGGGGGTGAGGCGCCCTGAGGAGGAGGGGACTGGAGGTGTGCTGTAGGGAGGCTCCGGTGGGGACGTGGTGGGTGGCGGTGGAATGTCCTCCGAACCAGGCACAGACAGGCTGCGGCTGAATTTCATGGCTGGGGGTGCTAGGTAAGGTCTGTCATCTTCTGCTGCACCTGGGGAGATACAGAGGATCAAGGAGGGGGACCCTGGTGGGGAGGGTCTCCCTGCTCCACTATCCCATAGAACCGCAACAATACTAATAACAAGAATGGCACCCCATATATGCCAGGAACTTCACGTGGACTCGCCCAGCTCTTCCCTATTTGGGGTAAACCCAAATCTGCTTCATACAGAGGTGCAGGTTGTGCAAGGTGAGGAAACTGAAATTCAGCGGAACTTCCTCCCCACGCCAGGAGGGGGCGCCATTTTCTAATTCCGTTCAAAGGCTCAGTGAACGGTTTGGGGCCAGCAAACGTGGCTGGAGCTGGGAAAGGATAGTCCCTCGTGTTTATGCATAGATGCGTGTTTCTTTTCACGTATATGCAGGAAAGAAATGCAACCAGCACATCAAAGCTGTGATTCTACAGAGAGAACCACTTATGATGAGGCTAAAGTTTAAAAGGGATTGGATCTATAGAAAAAAAAAATCAGGTAAACGATGAGAGCCAGGTGGACCCCACACTCAGTGGGAGTGTAAGACTCACACTGGTGGACTTTGAACACCAGGAGTTGGGGAAAGCTGAATACAATCAGGGAAAAACAACTCCAGGAGGCGTGCAGGAGTTAAGTCTTTGCTTACTTCACTGCCAAGGCTTGGTTTTTGACCCTCTTCTCACCTCTGACTACTCCCTCTCAACCAGTGACCAGCTTCATTCACTGCCTTTCTGCTGTCGACGCCCACGTTTATGCCTAGGGTCCCATCCTCCGCCCTGAGGTCTGGGCTCCTATATTCAAATACCCACACCCAGCTGGCTGTCTCACGGGCATCTCAGACTCCAAACGCTCCAACCCAAGCTCCTGATCTCCTTACCAACAGACTCCTCCCAGCCCACGGTCCCTCCCCACCACCGCAGCAAACAGCAGCTCTGTCCTTTCAGGTGCTAAGACTGAAAACCTTGCAGCCACCCTTAGTAGCTTTCTTCCTCACGTCACCCATATCCAATCCACCAGCAAATCCTGTTGTTTCAAAACATATCCGGAATTCAATCCCTTCTCACCCCTCCAGAGTCACCACCCTAGGCCAGCCACTATCATTTCCTATCTGGATAGCAATAGCTGTCACCTCCTCTTTGGTCCCCCAGCTTCCCAGCTCATCCGCTTCAATCTAGTCCCTTCACAGCAGCCAGAGGGTTTCTGTTAAAACTGAAGTCAGCTCATGTCCTTCCTCTGCTCAGAGCCCTGCCATGCACTCACCTCACTCAGGGCAAAGGTTCAAGTCCTCACCATGACTCCCCAGACCCTGCAGGATCGGGACCTTGTCCCCCCACTGCCCTCATGTCCAGTGCTCACTTGGCCCCTGCTACACGGGCCTCCTCCCTGTTGTATAAATGCACCAGACTCAGCCCGACCTCAAGACCTTTGCAGAGGTAGTTCGCTCTGCCTGGAATGCCTTAACTCCAGAGAGCCTCACGATTCCCCACTTCATCTCTAGGTGTTTTTTTTTTTTTTTTTTTGAGACAGAGTCTCGCTCTGTCGCCCAGGCTGGAGTGCAATGGTGCGATCTTTGCTCACTGCAACCTCTGCTTCTCGGGTTCAAGCTATTCTCCTGCCTCAGCCTCCTGAGTAGCTGGGATTACAGGCACGTGCCACCACGCTTGGCTAATTTTTGTATTTTTAGTAGAAATGGGGTTTCATCATGTTGGTCAGGCTGGTCTTGAACTCCTGACCTTGTGATCTGCCTGCCTCGGCCTCCCAAAGTGCTGGGATTACACGTGTGAGCCACTGTGCCTGGCCCATCTCTAGGTTTTAGCTCAAACCTGCGCCCCGCCCCCCACTCAGCACTCCCTGTCTCTCTTACCTTACTCTACTATTTTTTTCACTCTTTTTTTTTTTTTTTTTTTTTGAGACGGAGTCTTGCTCTGTTGCCCAGGCTGGAGTGCAGTGGCACGTTCTTGGCTCACTGCAAGTTCCGCCTCCCAGGTTCACGCCATTCTCCTGCCTCAGCCTCCCGAGTAGCTGGGACTACAGGTGCCCGCCACCACACCCGGCTAATTTTTTGTATTTTTAGTAGAGATGGGATTTCACCATGTTAACCAGGATGGTCTCGATCTCCTGACCTCGTGATCTGCCTGCCTCGGCCTCCCAAAGTGCTGGGATTACAGGCGTGAGCCACTGCGCCCGGCCCACTCTTTTTTTTTTGTTTTCCATAGCATGTACAACTGCTAACATACTAGATAATTTTCTTGCTTATCATCCTTATAATCCATTATCTGTCTTCCCCTGCTATAAAGCAAGCCCCATGAGGGCAGGAACGTTTAGTCTGTTTTATTCGCTGACATATCCCCATTCTAGAACAATTCCTGGCATGTGGGGAACGCTTGGTAAACACTTGTAAAATGAATGAATGGATGGAATCGGGTATAAGAGAAAGAACCAGAAAGCTGTAGCAGGGGCTTTAGCTCACTGCATCCCCATTCTCTAGATGTAGAGCCAGAGGCCCAGAGAAGTCAAGCCACCTGCCCCAGTTCACACAGCTGGGAAGGAGGGGAGCCAGGATTCATGGCCAAGTTCACCCATCTCCAAAGCCTGAACTCTTAACCCAATTTGATGAAACTATGGTCTCTCTGGAAGCAGAGAACATTTCCAAGTCCGCTTGCTTTTCCTAAACTGTCACGTTTCTGGCCTCCCCCAGCCCCCACATCTCTTCTTCTGGGTGGCATACCGATAGATTTTTGCCGGAGCATCAACCCAGGTCCTGGAGGCAGGAAAGAAGGACGCTCGTAACTTGGCTGGGCACGGTGGTGGGGATCGAAGCTCGACTTTGGAGCGGCAGTCAGGGGGGAGAGAGAGAAAAGAGAGATCAGTCAGCGCAGAAAGGCTTGTGGCTTCACCATACGGCTGCCCCCTATTCCTTCCTTAAGCCCCTGCAGTAAGGGAAAGCAGTGTGAAGACAGTGGAAGGAGGCCGGGCGATGTGGCTCACGCCTGTAATCCCAGCACTTTGGGAGGCTGAGGCAGGAGGATCATCTGAGGTCAGGAGTTCAAGACCAGCCTGGCCAACATGGCAAAACCTCGTCTCTACTAAAACTACAAAAATTAGCCAGGCATGGTGGCGGGTGCCTGTAATCCTAGCTACTCGGGAGGCTGAGGCTTGAGAATCGCTTGAACCCGTGAGGTGGAGGCTGCAGTGAGCCAAGATCACACCACTGCACTCCAGCCTGGGCAACAGAGTGAGACTCTATCTCAAAAAAAAAAAAAAAAAAAAAAAAAAAGAAGAAGAAGGCAAACGGGAATTCTGGGGGAATGAAAAGCCTTGAGTCTGGGCAGGAGCGAGAAAGAAAGGAGAAGAAAGCAGATTTTCCGACTCTTGCTCTGCTTCCTTCCTCCAGCCACTGCCCACGTCCAGGTCCCCACCAGTGTTCTCCGGGATGGAGCAGCCTCTTCCCTCATCTCCCTGCTGCCATCCTTGATCCCCCACCCTGTTCCAGTCTGTTTTCCACACAAGAGTCAGAGGCATCTTTCAAAAAGCATGCTATTGCCCCTGCTTGAAATCCCATGTCAGTTAGGAGATCAGAGGCGACCGAACTCCCAACTCTGGTCTACAAGACCCTCTATGGCAGGCACTGCTGGTGCACCTGCAGCTGCCCTCCCCCTGGATGCAGCATCCCATCCCTCACCCACTGCTGGGAGTGTCACCTGCCTGCGGCCCTTAAGAATCACCCTCCTTCAGAGTCCTGGACTCGCCCAGTCCATTATGTGTCCCTGCTTCCCGGAGCAGCCCACAGCCCACGATGGACTGATACGGAGTTCCGAGGCAGCACTAAAGCCGGGGTGCCCAGCCTGACCCCACGGGTTCCCACTCCAGTGAGAACCGCATCTGCTTGACCTCCTTCCACAGCCCCAGCCAGTCTCCCTGAAGGTTCCCCCTCAGCAAACCCTTGGTACAGGAATCCTCACCTCCGGCTCCCGTTCTAGGGAAGCCCACACGAAGACACCCTGCAGGACCCAGCCCCTGCCCCCATTTTGCACCTGCTCCCTTGGTCCACCTTCACCCCCACCTCTTCCTTCTCCTCTGTCATCCCCAGGTCTACCCTCATTTGAGAACACCCGCAAGCCCTGGTTCTCTCGGCAACAGCTTTCCCTCTTATTGTCACAGTTCCTTTTCAGCGCTAAGTTCTCCTCCGTGAGACCTTCCCCGACCCCCTGCCCGGACGGCACTTCCCTCTGTCCCATTTTCTTCACAGCATCTCTCTTCCCCAGAAACCATCTTGTTTACTTGCTGTTTCCTCCACTAGCCTAGAAACTCCCTGAAGGCAGGGCCTACGTATCCCAGGCATCGCACCAACAGTGTCTAGGGCCCATGATGCTTTTAGGGGAAGTGTTTTAATTTCTTTTCAAAGTAGAAGTGAAAGAAAAAAAGAAAAGAGAAAATTGTACCCTGGATAATATTGGTCTTTGCAGCAACATAAAATTTAAACTTTTTTTTTTAGACAGGGCTGGAGTGCAGTGGCGTTAACACGGCTCACTGCAGCCTTGGCCTCCCAGGCCTAAGCGATCCCAACCTCAACCTTCTGAGTAGCTGGGACTATAGGCAGGCACCATCACATCTAGTTAATTTTTAAATTTTTTTGCAGAGGCGAGGTCTTGCCGTGTTGCCCAGGCTCATCTCAAATTCCCGGGTTCAAGCGATCCTCCCACTTTGGCCTCCCCAAAAGTTCTCAGATTACAGGCATAAGCCACCGTGCTGGCCTTTTTTTTTTTTTTTTTTAAATACAGAAGGACAGAAATGCCTAAGGTTCATGGAAGTCATTATGAAACCTGCCTGAGGGTAGGGTAGTGACTTTATCAGTCTCATTTCCTACTGAGGCCCCAGTCCCTACATAGGGCCTGCTGTTCTATAAGCAAGTGTTAGATGAGTAACAGGGAGAATCAGCCAAGGTCAGGCACTTCGGGGCCCTGACTCCCCAGCTTCTGCTAGGTCACCCCATGTGTCTCCCTTCTCCATCTTTGAGACCAGAAGTGCGGAGAAAGGGAACCCTCTCGGAATGAAGTTCCCACCTTTGGGATGAACCCTTACTTCCTGCACTGCCCACCATACCCCCTCCTGCCTCTTTCCTCCAGCCATTCACAACCATTCCCAGTTCCCTCAATTCTCACCTCCGACACTCTGCATGGAGCATCCTTTCCCTGGGCTCTGTGCTCTGCTTGGGAAAGCTCTGCTAACTTAGCCCTCCACCCTGGCCCAGCTACCCACTTCCTTTAGGCCTGCAGTGCCTCCTTAGAGTAGCCACTAGCCATTCAACTGTACATTTCAGGCTAAAATGGTGGCTCATGCCTGAAATCTCAACATTAGGGAGGATCGCTTGACTCCAGGAATTTGAGACTAGCCTGGGCAGCATAGGGAGACTCTGTCTCTACAAAAATAAAAATTACAAAAATTGCTGGGCACGGTGGCTCACGCCTGTAATCCCAGCACTTTGGGTGGGCAGATCACCTGAGGTCAGGAGTTCAAGACCAGCCTGGCCAACATGGTGAAATTCCATCTCTATGAAAAATACAAAAATTAGCTGGGAGTGGCGGCGTGTACCTGTAATCCCAGCTATACAGGAGGCTGAGGCAGGAGAATCACTTGAACCTGGGAGGCGGAGGTTGCAGTGAGCCGAGATTGTGCCACTGCACTCCAGCCTGGGTGATAGAGCAATGCTCAGTCTCAAAAAAAAAAAAAAAAAATTAGCCAGGCGTAGTAGCACATGCCTGTCATCTTAGTTACTTGGGAGGCTGAGGTGGGAGTTTCACCTGAGTGCAAGAGTTCAAGGCTTCATTGAGCTATGAGTGTGCCACTGCACTCCAGCCTGGATGATAGAGTGCGACTGTGTCTCTAAAGAAACAGACCAACTAAAAAGACAAGTGTAAATTTCAATTAATTAAAATTAATTTGTAAAATTCAATTTCTCTGTTGCACTGGCCACATTTGAAGTATTCAATAGTTACCTGTGGCTGGTGGCTACCAAATTGGACAGTATAGATATGGAACATTTCATCATCACAGAGAGTTCTATTGGTTCTAGTCCAGACTTTCCTGGGGTCTGTATTACATGCCTCTCACTACACTTCCCTCCCTGAATTGGGACTGTCTGTTTCTATGTTTGTCTCATTAATTCATTCATTCCAGAAATATTTATTGAGGACTTCCTTTATGCCAGGGACTGTGGCAAATACTGCAGATACAACAAATTAGACAAATGTCCCAGCCCACAGGAAGGGCAAGCAGGCCATAAACAACATAAATTCGTAAAATATAACACTGGTCAGATGGAGGTAAGGGGGAGGAGAGAGGGAGAATGTAATTTAAAATACGGGCTGATGGCGGGCGCGGTGGCTCACGCCTTTAATCCCAACACTTTGGGAGTTCAAGGTGGGTGGATCATTTGAGGTCAGGAGTTTGAGAACAGCCTGACCAACATGGTGAAACCCCATCTCTACTAAAAATACAAAAAAATTAGCTAGGCTTGGTGGCACATGCCTATAGTTCCAGGGAGGCTGAGGCAGGAGAATCACTTGAACCTGAAGGCAGAGGTTGCAGTTAGTCAAGATCGTGCCACTGCACTCCAGCCTGGGTGACACAGCAAGACTTCGTCTAAAATAAAATAGAATAAAATAAGGGCTGGCCAGGCAAGTGGCTCCTGTCTGTAATCTCAGCACTCTGGGAGGCGGGAAGATTGCTTGATGCCAGGAGTTCGAGACTAGCCTGGGCAACATAGCAAGACCCTGTCTCCACCCCCAATTTTTTTTTTTAAATTAGTGGTGCATGGTGGCATGTGCCTGTTATCCCAGCCACTTGGGAGGCTGAGGTGGGAGGATCCCTTGAGCCCATGAGTTTGAGGCTGCAGTGAGCTATGATCGTGCCACTGCACTCCTGCCTGGGTAACAGAACAAGACCTTGTCTCAAAATAAATAAAATAAGGTGGTCAAGGAAGGCCTCACTGAGAAGGTATTATTTGAGCAAACTCCTGGAGGAGGTGAAGGAGGGGGCATAATGATGTGTAGAGGAAGAGTGTTCCAGGCAGGTGGAACAGCAGGTGCAAAGGCCCTGAGGTGAGGGTGAGCCAGGCAGGCTCAGGAGGAATAGGAAGGAGGCCAGGAGCTGAAGGGTGGGAGTTGAGGTTAGACAGGTGATAGAAGGGTGGGAGTGGGTAGGACCTGCAAGTTTCAGGTTTCTTTCAGATTTCGGCTCCAAGGTCTCCTCTCTGGAGAGGCTTCCTCCTGTTACTCTGTGTCATAACTCCCTTAACTTATGCCAGTTTGGAGTTATCATCATTACTTGCTTGCTTGTTTACTGTCTGTCTCCCTGGGCATGCAGCCCACCCCAATACTCCTTCTACTCTATTTCCTTGGTAAGAAAATGCCAATCTTATTTGGCACCTTTTGAGAGACTACACTTCCCAGCCTCCTTTGCAGCTAGGTGTGGCCATATGACTAAGGAAGGCCAACAGGGATGCACAAGTGGGAGTGTTGTGTGTTACATCTGGGATGTCTTGGAGGTAACTCAAGAGGCCTTTCGCCCTTCCTTGTTCCTGCTACCTGGAATGCTGGTGCAATAGCTAGAGCTCCAGCAGCAATTCTGGACTATGAGGCCAGTCTGCAGTTGGAAACATGGCTAAGATGGCAGAGCAGAAATTGAGAAGGATTCTGGGTGTTTAAGACCATGGAGGCTGCTAATCTGCCAGAGACTTCCTATTCCATACCTTTTTTTTTTTTTTTTTTTTTTTTTTTTTTTTTAGATGGGAGTCTCACTCTGTCACCCAGGCTGAAGTGCAATGGCACTATCTTGGCTCACTGCAACCTCCACCTCCTGGGTTCAAGCGATTCTCTTGCCTCAGCCTCCTGAGTAGCTGAGACTATAGGTGCCCACCACCACACCCAGCTAATTTTTGTATTTTTAGTAGAGACAGGGGTTCACCATGTTGCCCAGGCTGGTCTTGAACTCCTGACTTCAGGTGATCCACCCACCTTGGCCTCCCAAAGTGCTGGGATTACAGGTGTGAGCCACCATGCCTGGCCCCCATACTTCTTTAACAAGAGAGAGATAAAAGCATTTTTCTTGGTCAAGCCACCATTATTTGCTTTTTCCCCCTCAGGTACAGCAGAACCCAATTCTGCTAGTCTCCTCTTTCAAATGTAAATTCTCTAAAGGAAGTTACTTTGTTTGACTGATTCACTCTTATACCTTGAGAGCCCAGCAGCAGGTCCAGGATATAGTAGGTGCTCAATAAATATTTGTAGAAGGAAGAACTCATTGGAAGCAATACAAGACACCCTGACAAGATGTGGCGAGCAACTCCAGGGCAAAACCCCAGCCTGTTCCTCTGAACATCCCCATCAAACAGCACAGGGCCAGCTCCAAGCAGGCGTCAGGAGATGTCGCCTGAAGGCATCCCTGTTTTGAGGGATTTCCTGCCATGTTGCTCTTCTCTAAGCGCTTCTCAGCCTGTTCAATCCTTCTCCACTTTGCTGAATGTTTTTCTGACCCCCTCCCCCATCTCCTTCAGCCACAGCCCAATACTGTGCTTGGCTTTCTGTCCTGTCCTGCAGCTGTGTGGTATCAGAGAGCAGAACCTTGCAAAAGATAAAGGCAGTAGAGAAGTGGCAAGCGGAAGGAGACACTCTTGTGTGAGCCATTTTGCCTGCTGTTTTTCCTGTGTGTCCTCACTAGATCATCACGCCTGTGAGTTAGGGTGGATTATACCCATTTGGATGATAATGAAAGAGGCCATGGATCAGAGAGAAAAGGGCCTTATCCTAGACCAGCCAGCAAGTAAGGAGAAGACTAAAGATGCATCGGAGAAAAGAGATCAGAGTGGCTCAAAAACCCTAAGATAAAATGGGAGGGGTACGAAGAGCCAGGATTGGGGGATGTGACCAGTCAGGAAGCACAGAGGGACTGCTGAGGGGCAGAGCTGGAGAGGACAGCAAGAACAGAGTCCAGGCAGGAGAGGACAGCTGGGAGGAGGGGAAGAAGGCAAGGGAAACACCTGCACGGGGTATGGGGGCGGGTGGTGGGGGCCAGAGGGAGAGGCGAGGGTCAGGTGACAGGTGAGGGTGAAGGTGATGAGGCAGGGATCAGAGTGACAGTGGAGGGGTTGATGTGACAGTGGAAGGGTCAGAGTGACAGGGAAGGGACCAGGGTGATGGGGGAGAGGTCAGGATGACAGGGAAGGGTCAGGAGGACAGTGGAGAGGTCAATGTGACAGAGAAGGGGTCAGGTGACAGAGGAAGAGTCAGAGTGATGGGGAAGGGTGAGGGTGACAGGGTAGGGGTCAGGGTGAGAGAAGAGGTAAAAGAGAGACAGTGGAGGAGTCAAAGGGACAACGGAGGGGCCAGGGTGATGGGGAGGGGCCAGGGTGATGGGGAGGAGCCAGGGTGATGGGGAGGAGTTAGGGTGATGGGGAGGGGCCAGGGTGATGGGGAGGAGCCAGGGTGATGGGGAGGGGCCAGGGTGATGGGGAGGGGTCAGGGTGATGGGGAGGGGTCAAAGGGACAATGGAGGGGTCAGGGTGATGGGGAGGGGCCAGGGTGATGGGGAGGGGCCAGGGTGATGGGGAGGGGTCAGGGTGATGGGGAGGGGCCAGAGTGATGGGGAGGGGCCAGGGTGATGGGGAGGAGCCAGGGTGATGGGGAGGGGCCAGGGTGATGGGGAGGGGTCAAAGGGACAACGGAGGGGTCAGGGTGATGGGGAGGGGCCAGGGTGATGGGGAGGGGCCAGGGTGATGGGGAGGGGTCAGGGTGATGGGGAGGGGCCAGGATGATGGGGAGGGGCCAGGATGATGGGGAGGGGCCAGGGTGATGGGGAAGGGTCAGGGTGATGGGGAGGGGTCAGGGTGATGGGGAGGGGTCAGGGTGATGGGGAGGGGCCAGGGTGATGGGGAGGGGTCAGGGTGATGGGGAGGGGTCAGGGTGATGGGGAGGGGTCAGGGTGATGGGGAGGGGTCAGGGTGATGGGGAAGGGTCAGGGTGATGGGGAGGGGTCAGGGTGACGGGAGAGGGCTTAGAGTGGCAGGGAACTGGTTATAGTGCGTGGGGAGGGGTGTCCCCGACAGAGGAGGGTGCAGAGTGACAGACGCCTCGTCAGATTTGCAAGCTGACAAAAGACACGCCATGTGGAAGAAGAAGGGACAAAAATGGGTTAGCTTGACATAAGAAGGGTCAGGGTGACAGGAGAGATGTCAGACTGACGGAGGAACCATAACAATCTGATGGGGCATCGCACTGACTCCTGAGGGAGCACCTGAACTCCACCAACCAACGGAAGCATTCGCTCCCGCGCAGAAGGGGCAGCCAATCAGAGTGCGCAGCCTTGCATGACATCACCGGCTGCCGGGCAGACTCCCCTTCAGTCAGTCGCCCAAAGGCCCAGTTCTCCCTCACCTTGTGGCCTCGTGCCTCAATGGCAGCGCATGTCCTGCAGCTGACCAGTGGCTGGGGAACTCCTGCTAAGGAGGCAGCCCTGAGAGGGGATAGGGGAGAGAATGGACAGGGAGACAACTGAAGAGACAGAGATGGGGGGACAGAGATAGACAGAGACAGAGAGAGGGAGACAAGGAGACACAGAGACAGAGGTAGAGAGACAGAAAAAGAGAGACAGAGATAGAGAGACAGAGACAGAGAGACAAAGGCAAAGATGGGGAGAGAGAGACAGAGATGGAGAGACAGAGATAGAGAGACAGAGACAGAGAGACAAAGGCAAAGATGGGGAGAGAGAGACAGAGATGGAGAGACAGAGACAGAGACAAAGGCAGAGATAGGGAGACAGAGATAGACAAAGGCAGAGATGGGGAGACAGAGATGGAGAGACAGAGAGACAATGGCAGAGATGAGGAGACAGAGACAGAGAAACAGAGAGACAATGGCAGAGATGAGGAGACAGAGATAGAGAGACAGAGAGAGAGCCAGGGAGACAAGGAGACACAGAGACAGAGATGGAGAGACAGAGACAAAGAGACAAAGACAGATGGGGGAGAGAGGGAGGCAGGGAAACAGGGAGGGATGGGAAGAGAAAGATGGGGAGAGTGAGAGAGGGGAAGAGGGACAGACAGAGATGTGGCCTAGAAGGGGGAGAGACAAGGACTGAGAGATGAGAGGGGAAATGAGAGGACGACGGGAAGCAGGAAGAGCCCAGAGAGGCAGGAGGGAGGGCAGCTCTGACTCAGAGAGGGCCTGCGCAGCCCCAGGAGGGAACACCAGAAGTGGGGAGTGCAACTGAGAGGGAGCGATGATGTCTCAGACTGAGAGATGAGGGGCCACGAGGGATCCCTTGGGCATCAGTGGCGGGTGACAAAGACAGTAGCAGAGAAAGCCAAAGCTATACCGAGGGGCGGATGGACAGCAGAGCCCTGGGAGGAGACAGCCCAAGGGTTGCCCTGACCTAGGGTGGATCTGCTGGGCTCTGCGCCCCCAACTGTCCCTGCCTCCTCTAGGTTGTATGCAAAAGTGCATCTTTGGAGAGGGTTGAAATCTCCCAGTTTCCAAGTCCTTAGATAGTGGCATCTTTTTTTTTTTTTTTTTTTTTTTTGAGACAGAATCTCACCCTGTCACCCAGGCTGGAGTGTAGTGGCGCAATCTTGGCTCACTGCAACCTCTGCCTCCCAGGTTCAAGCGATTCTCCTTTCTCATCCTCCCGAGTAGCTGGAATAACAGGCGTGCGCCACCACACCCAGCAAATTTTTGTAGTTTTAGTAGCGGCGGGGTTTCACCTTGTTGGCCAGGCTGGTCTCAAACTCCTGACCTCAGGTGATCCACCTGCCTTGGCCTCCCAAAGTGCTGGGATTACAGGCGTGAGCCATCATGCCTGGCTGATAGTGGCATCTTATACAATGCTTTGCTCTTGTTCACTTTTGTGCAGACCTGACCCAAGAAGCCTCGGGGGGTACTGCACCCCCCATCCCACTGCATCTAGACCAGAGGGAAGATGCAGAGTGAAGAGGGGAGAGGAACCGAAATGAATGGGAAATCAAGACACCGAGAAGAAGACTAGATGTCAAAAGAGGCCACCAAGATGCAGAAACCTCATGAAGGGGCATCTGCATTGACTCAGAGAGCGGGAAAGATAAAAATGGCAGGTGGGAAGGAGCAGAGAAGGCGGCAGAGAGAGCCTCCAACATGAGAGGGGGGCCTGAGGAAGGCCCGGGGACAGATCCAAGAGGTGAGAGAAGAAAAAAAAAAGGCGAGGGGGATGTACAGGGCAAATGACTATGGGTCCTCTGGACACAGAGGGAAAGGAGGTCTCACAGAACTCAGGTGAGTGCTTGTGAGTTTCATTTCTAGGAGGCGGGGGCAGGTGGGCAGCTGGTTTTATTACTGGCTGGTGTCTGGGCTCCTCTGGGGGTGGGTGTCTTCGGAGCTCAGAAAGTGAGTTCCCTGAGGGTTAGGCTCTTGCCTGTCCTGTAACTGGGTTCATGTAGGGCAGACCTAGCACTGTGGCTGCCTGGCACTTCACAGGAGCTCTGTGCATTTGTTGAATTAATGAAAACAGGCCTTGCTCTAATTAGTTTATCAGAGATTTACACTCAGTCTGATATGCTATTGTGGGGTCTCTGGTGTTGGGGGTCTCTGGAGGCATACACAGAGATCACTGGTGAGTCATGGTGGACTTTCTAGTTTATTTTATTTCAATTAATTAATTTATGTATTTACTGAGACAGGGTCTCAGTCTGTTGCCCAGGCTGGAGCGCAGTGGCGCAAGCATGGCTCACTGCAGCTTTGACCTCCCTTGCTCAAGTGATCCTCCCACCTCAGCACACACCATGACTGGCTAATTTTTAAATATTTTGTAGAGACAGGGTCTCACTATGTTGCCCAGGCTGGTCTCGAACTCCTGGCCTCAAGTGATCCTCCTGCCTTGGCCTCCCAAAGTGTTGGGATTACAGGTGTGAACCGCTGTACCTGGCCTATTTTCTTTTCCTTTTTTCTATTTTTTTTTTTTTAGATGGAGTCTCACTCTATTGCCAGGCTGGAATGCAGTGGCATGATCTCGGCTCACTGTAACCTCCATCTCCTGGGTTCAAGTGATTCTCCTGCCTCAGCCTCCCAAGTAGCTGGGACCACAGGTGCACACCACCACGCCCAGCTAATTTTTGTATTTTTAGTAGAGACGGGGTTTCACCATGTTTGCCAGGATGGTCTTGATCTCTTGACCTTGTGATCTGCCTGCCTTGGCCTCCCAAAGTGCTGGGATTATAGGTGTGAGCCACCGCGCCCAGCCCAGCCTGGCCTGTTTTCTATCCTGAGGGGTTTACCTTGTGTTGGGAGTTTGCTGTGTTACAGTTAACCTCATGGAATCCTCATAAGAACTGGGCAAGGTTGGCTTTAGCCCCATTTTAAAGAACAGAAAACTGAGATGCAGAGAAATTAAGTAACATGGTCCAAGGTGGCAAATTAAGTTAGAGGAAGTCAGGATTTGAATCCCCATTTGTCTGTTAATATAGAGTTTCTGGGGGATCAGGAACAAACAGAAACACCTGGGGTATGGTTAGAGACCCAGAGAGGGAAATTCAGAGGGAGGAGAGTGTAAAATACAGAGCAGGGGGAGGCATGAAGAAATGGGATTAGTGGGAGTACATCCCAGACTTCCAATAAATACTGAATAATTTAATGAGTGAATATGGATGGTAGCATCCTGAATCTAAGTCCACTTAGGATACTCCTGGGGCTGAAAATCTTTTTAATCTTTTTTGTTTGTTTGTTTTTTAGAGACAGGGTGGTATCTCTCTGTCGCCCAGGCTGGAGTGCAGTGGCACAATCATGGCTTACTGCAGCCTCAACCTCAGAGGCTCAGGTGACCCTCCCTCTTCAGCTCCTGGAGTAGCTAGGACTACAGGTACGTGCAACTAATTTTTGTATTTTTAGTAGAGATTGGTTTTTTGCCATGTTGCCCAAGCTGGTCTCGAACTACTGAGCTCCAGGGATCAGCCAGCCTTGGCCTTCCAAAGTGCTGGGATTATAGGTGTGAGCCGCTGTGCCTGGCCCTGAAAATCTTTTAACCTTAGAATGATATAGGGCAGTGGTTCTCAATTAGAGGTGGTTTTGCCCCCCCAGAGGACATTGGGCAGTATTTGCTGTTGGCATCCAGACGGTAGAGGCCAGGGGTGCTGCTAAAATCCTACAATGCCCAGGACAGGCTTCCACAACAAAGAATTACGCAGCTCCAAATACAGGCAATTGTGGCTATATGCGGTAGTTGTGTTATATGGGGTTGCCACACATTTCCCTCAACCAATCAATACATAACCTTGTTTTATGCATGTTTCTGTTGAAGGATGCCTTATTTAATATACATTGTTGATTCATTCACATCCAACTCCTGGCCACCAGCGCTCTAACTCATGCCTGAATGAAGCTTCTCTAACATACATATTTTCTCCATAAGGCACATCACAGCCTTCTCGCACTTAGGAACACTAGACAGCTCTTCAGCACCATGCTTGGGGGACCTTTTAAACGCTGATATCACCACTAAAAGGCCCAAAGATGCAAAGCACGTGACATTAAATAGACCGAGAAAAGACACTCGTTCACAGTATAAGAGCTGAAATGAGAAGGCACCCTCGTTCAGCCTCGTCTGGGAACCTACACATAGGGCTACTCAAGATTTTCTCTTCTTTGTGCCTGTCCAAGAATAACCACAAAAACCCTTCGCGTATTGATTCTGGGGTTCTAATAAATTTCAGCGAGTAGGCAAATTCGCAAACACAGAATCTGGGAATCATGAGGGCCAACTGTGTCAACAGTGCAGATGTTAGAAACCATGATGGACAGGAAGAGGTCTTGGACTTTGGTTCTGTCTTGATTAGAGACACACTTGATGAAAGGTCTCAGGCAAGTGAATGCAAATCTCTAAGACTGTTTCATCTTCTGTAAAATGGGAATGTGCATGCTCTCTCTTTCTTTCTGTTTCTGTACCGCCCTTTCCTTCTTAAAGCTGGTTGTGAAGAAGTTTGTTGAGGAATTATGAGAAGTTTGCTGCAGGGCAAGTGAAGATAGAAGAAGACCACAGGAGGAGGAAACAGTGTCAAAAAAGGTAAGAGCCCAGGGGAAGTAGATTTGGACTCCATATAAGGAAGAAGTTTTTTTTTTTTGAGACAGAGTTTCGCTTTTGTCACCCAGGCTGGAGTGCAATGGCGCGATCTCGGCTTACTGCAACCTCCGCCTCGTGGGTTCAAGCGATTCTCTCGCCTCAGCCTCCTGAGTAGCTGGGATTACAGGCACATGCCACCACATCCGGCTAATTTTTGTATTTTTAGTAGAGATGGGTTTTCTCCATGTTGGTCAGGCTGGTCTCGATCTCCTGACCTCAGGTGATCAGCCCACTTCAGCCTCCCGAAGTGCTAGGATTACAGGCGTGAGCCACCGCACCCAGCCTCCTACTCTTGATTTTTATAAAAGTACAAGCCCCTCCAGAGCACGAGGGATTGTGGATAGACTTCAGGGGCCTGTGCACTTGTACAGGAAAAAAAATCCTATGTCTTCATTTTCATCATCCTCCAGCAAAAACTCAACCTTTCCTCAACTAAATATGTAAGCAGCAAACCATGCTAGTTTCAGCAAGACCCATGCCTGTATCCCCAGTAGGAATCACAGATATTTCCATATCCCATCACAGTGGTGCAGATTTCCCAAAATAGTGTTTATGCTCCTCGTGATTTTGAAATTAGAGTTGTTAAAATCCACCGCCAATGTCTAACATGTTGACAAAAAAAGATGATATTATGATATCACAAATTTTGCTTTTGAAAAATATTTTGAGAACTACATTTTAGTGTAACTGGCCTCTTTTGTTATTTTATGCTATGCATTTATAAGCATTATTCTGGGAAGGACTATGGCAGCCTGCCAAAGAGATTCATGACCCCCTAAAAGCCAAAGGACCCAGTTTTAGAGTAAATGGACCCCTGACCACTACGTGGTGGATGTGGCCAGAGGATGGGGACTGGGCAGAGAAGAAGGAAGCGGGAAGGGAGGATTAAGGCAGAGCGTGGCCTCTGGAGGAGACAGTTGGAGGGTAAGGGGTGGCACTGGCAGGCCTAGTGGAGGATGTGTTGGAGGGAAGGCACACAGCCCAGTGGAGTAGGGGCAACATCCAGGAAGGGACCAGCAGGACCCTACTAGGATAGCCAGGGCTGTGGCAGGACCATGGGTTCGGAGGGCTGCCTGCCTGGGTTAAAATCCCTCCTCCTTCCTTGAGTCTCAGTTTACCCCTCTGTAAATGGGCTAACAACCTCGTGTACCTCCCAGGATGAATCTAAGGAATGAATGAGATAATCCATATAAAATTTGGTGTCTGGCTGGTGGCGCACACCTGTAATCCCAGCACTTTGGAGGGCTGAGGCAGGCAGATCACTTGAGGCCAGGAGTTCGAGACCATCCTGGCCATGATGGCAAAACCCTGTCTCTATTAAAAATACAAAAATTAGCCAGGCATGGTGGCACACACCTGTAATCCCAGCTACTCAGGAGGCTGAGGCAGGAGAATTGCTTGAACCCGGGGGGCAGAGGTTGCAGTGAGCCAAGCTTGCCCCACTGCACTCCAGCCTGGGCGACAGAGTGAGACTCAGTCTCAAAATAAATAAATAAATAAAAATTAAAAAATAAAATAAAATGCAGTGTCCCCCAAATTATCAACACCCCCTACAGGGTGGCCTCTGGTTGTGGGGAGAGGCAGACAGAGTGGCGACAGACATGACCATTCATATTTTAATAAGTACTACATGTTGGGTATCTATTATTATGCTGGGGAATCTCCATCCATGACATCATTTTGCCTTCCCTGAGACCCTTAAGATGGGACACAGAGGGACAGAAAGAGGTGGGGCAAGAGCGCAAGTATAATAGCAGGGGTGGGAAGTGGAGAGAGAAAAGGACAGAGATGGGATTTGAGGGAAAGGGACAAGGAGGAAAGGAGGTCCCCAAAGTTGGGAGAAAGGAGGAAACCCTAGGATGCGTGTCGCCCCTCCAGGACCAGCCTAAAGCACAGGGGCGTCAGGAGGGTTTTGGAAAGAGAAAGGCTCCAGGTTGGTGTGTGAACCGCCTCCCCCCTGGCAGTTCCTCCCCACACCAGGCCGCCTACCTCAGTGGCAAAGAAACCTTTGGGTCGGTGTTTGCCCAGGGACGCGAGGCCACCGGGCCCAGGGCTCTCGCTTGCACTGATGGTCTGTTGAGCTGCGGCCAGGATTTCGTCCAGTTTGTCTAGGGGGAGATGAACAGAGGTGGGAAGACAATGAAATGAAGTTTGCCTTGACCCGGGCAGCAAAGGCCAGAGCTGCCGCCCGCAGTTCATCCAGCACCTGGATCAACCAGGAAAGGGCAGCCCTGTCTGGGTCCAGGTGGACGGGCAGTCCCGCTTGGAGACACAATCTCCCAGCCCGGTGGGCAGCACCCAGGGTGGGAAGGGGTGCGGGCAGGGAACGGGGCAGCCGTCAGGAGAAGGCGGGCGGAGGGAGGGGAGGTGGGATCAAGGCCTCTCTGGGGCAGGAAGGTGAGGGGCGCCGTGGGGTTCATGGTGGGACAGGGATGCAGCGGATGCCGGGGCTGGGGCCCGGCAGTCCGAGGAGCAGGGCTGGGCCGTCTTACTGAGAGCCATCTGATACACGGTCCGCTTTTTCTCCATGCTAGGAACCGGCGCCGGCTGCTGCTCGTACTCTGTGGGCAAGGAACACGGATGAAGCCCAGGGAGCCCCTGGGGGCGGGGCGGAGCGGGCTCGGCCTGTGGGCGTGGCCAGCAGGTGCGGGCCAGTGGGCGTGGCCAGCGGGCGCGCGCATGCGCGAGAGGGGCAGTGAGGGGCCGGGGTCAGGGAGGGGCGAGTCCGCCGGCGGGGTCGGGAGACGGGGGCCCTCCCGCCAGTCCTGTGCCCACTCACCACTCTTCTTCTTCCAGGGGGAGACTAGCCCAGGGGAGAGGCAGTAGAGGAGCCAAGAGTTAGGACGTCAGGGGAAGGCGAGGGGCCCCCTCTCTGGAAGCCCACCTCCCTCGGGGCCCCGGGGTGGGGGCGGTCAGCTGTCCGACCAGCCTCCTGTCAGGGGAAATGGGACCCCCAGGTCCACTCGGCCTCGTCTGGAGGGAGGGGCTCGCTTTCCTCTGTTATTGGGGGTTGGGGGGAGCTGGTGGAGGGAGAGATGTTGAATGGGGCTTGGGGGTGAGGTGGGACAGAAGGAAGGAGACAGAGACCCGCAGAGAGGGTACATACAGACCCTGAGAGAGACCCCAACAGAGAAACAGATACAAGAGCACAGAGGAAAGTCGTCTCTCAGACACCCCTTCCCAGAGACACACACACACAGGCCAGAGTCCGACCCATGGACTGGGGACAGGATGAGGACAAGGACCCCCGGTCACTAACAACACTAACGAACTCAAGGGATGGTCCAGCCCTCCTTCCCCTCTCCCCCCCGGCCCCCTGGCCTCAGCAGCCCCGCAGGCTCACCCATCTCCTCCAGCTCTGAGGTCATAGATTTGGAACGCAGGGAGATGGTTGGGGGCGGCAGCCGCTTGGCCTGCTGGGGTGCTGAAAAGGTGATGAGGGGAGGCATCAGTATCATGGGGGAGACGCCCCCACCACCCTCTACCACCACAGGGCTCCCAGGGCTCAGAGAATAGCCGATGCCAGCGTGCTGAGCCCTCCCTGCCTCAGTTTCTCCCCACAAGGGTCATGGAGAAGCAGTGCTAGGGAAGGGAAGGCCTTGGGCAGCAGCACCCGGCCCTGGGGCTCCCGCAGGGCTGAGCCTGATGGCAGTGGGGTGGCTGCGAGAGTGGCCACAGGAGCACCTTTCTTGTGCACTGCCTCATCCATGTCCGGGTGCCTGGTGACCATCACCACCTTCACCATCAGCGTGTTGCCCCCTTGGCGGATCATGTTCACCACCTGTCGGTGGCCGACCTTCACCACATTCTGCCCATTCACCTGTAGCACAGACACCCCCAGATCACACAGAGTGGACGAGGGGAGGGGTGCTTGCAGCTTCAGAGACCCCAAGGAGGATGCCTCCTGCGCTGCCCTGTCCATGGCCCTCGGGCTACGTTCCCCTCCCTCCGACCCTTCATACCACCGCCTCCCTGGGCAAGCCCCCTTTCCCACCCTCCCTGGCCCCAGGGTTGGGGAAGAGGCTCAGCCTACCCTATTCACTTCCCCCTCCCTCCTTGTCCCCAGTATTTATTTATTTATTTATTTACTTTTATTTTTAAAAGGCAGGGTCTCTGTCTGTCACCCAGGTTGGGGTACGGTGGCACAATCATGGCTCACTGAACCCTCGACTTCCTGGGCTCAAGCAATTCTCCCACCTCAGCCTCCTGAGTAGCTGGGACCTCACGCACACAGCACCGGCTAATTTTTTTTTTAAGAGACAGGGTCTTGCTATGTTGCCCAGGCTGGTCTCAAACTCTTGAGTTCAAGCAATCCACCTGCTTCAGCCTCCCAAAGCACTGGGATCACAGGCATGAGCCGCTGTGCCTGGCCATCCCCCGGTATTGTGTATGTGTTGGGGACAGCTCTGTGTCACTCTTTTGAGATGCCTCAGAGGCCTTTAGATGGAATCGCTGGGGAAAGCAGAGGCTGGCTGGGGGGTGGGCAGGGGGCTGGGAATCCTGGTGCCAAAGGAGAATAAAACTGGGCAGCCAGATCCTGGTGTGAATCATAAGGGGGTCTGGGAACTTGTCACAGGGTCCCAGGGAAGAGAGGGGGCCTGGACTCACCTCGATGAGGAAGTCTCCCATTCGCAGTCCAGCTCGCCATGCCACGCCACCCTCGTCCACTGACTCCAGGTACTGCAGCGCCGGGAAGGCCGGGGTGGGGGTGAACTCCTCGATGGGGGTCTGCGCTGCAGACAGGGAGGAGCCGGCGGGGTCGGAGGGGAGGGGGTGGAGAGGCCGAGCAGGGGATGGGGCTCAGACCCAAGTCACGGAGGCCTCACCGCAGCTGAGGGACCAGCACCCCGGGGTGGGGTGGTGGGTGGGCTGGGGTCCCTTCCCCTTTCCAGCCCCCCTTTCCAGCCCTGCTTCTGGGGTCACAGAGCCCTTCTCCCATCCCCTCCCCGGCTGGCACTCACCCTTGGCCCCCCGGAGCACGAACCCAAACCCCTCACTGTCCTTCTTCTGCAGCAAGACTGTCTTCTCCTTAATGATGTAATCGCTGGCAGGGAGGCAGGAGAAATGGGGGGGTGGTGGGGGGAGTGGAGAAGACATCATGAGACACAGAGCCTGTCCCCCACCCGGCAACCCAGAGACCCAAACCTCTGCTCCAGGGCCGTTAATTGCATCTCCTAGGATCTCTGTCACCCACTCTGTGTGTGTATGCTAGCAGCAGCCCCGATGGGCTTCCCCCTCAGAGCCGGCATGCTCTCTCTCTCACTCCCTCTCTCCTCATTCATCCATCCATGCATCCATCCACCCATCCATTCAGCACCAGGCACAGTGGGGAGGATGGGGAGAAGAGCTTCCAGATTACCAGACAGCCAGGCTTGGGTCCCTGCTAGTCACTTCCTGCCTATGACCTTGAGCCCACAACTTTAACCTTTTGTGCCTCAGTTCCCTCATCTATAATGAGGGGCTATCACAGATCCTACCTGATGGGGTTGCGGTCGGAATCCAGTGGGGGTAATACACATTTAGTATTTCGCACAGTGCCTGGCACATAGTAGGTGCTCAATACGATCTGCTCGATGTCCTTAGGTCAGAGTGTTAAGTCAAGAGGACTCATGTACTTTGATGATACCCCTCAAAATTCCTTTATATATATGTCACCTCCCAAGGACCCCACGCAGGGTAAAGTTGTTAATTCTGCACTGCCCAATATAGTGGCCAGTAGGTGCCTGTGGCTGTTTTTATGAAAGCTAATCAAAATCAAATGGAAAAATTCAATTCCTCAGTCACAGTGGCCATATTTCCAAGTGTGCAGAAGCTGCACGTGGCTGGCGGCCACCACATTGGACAGTACAGATATAGAACATTTCCATTGCTGTAAAGCTCCCCGTGGACAGCACTGTCTTCTGTATTCCCTGGTGCATCTCAAATGGAGCTACTGCATGCAGTCAGCATATTCTATTATAGTAAAATGCAAAGCACCAATGAATATGGGTGGTACTTTCCAGTAAAGCCATCAAATGCCACCAGCACATTTGGATAAGGCTCACGTACCCAGGAAATGTCAATGAAACTCAGATACAGTTCATGGATCTCAATGCTCAGTCAAACAGCCCCAAACTCCTGACATGACCACTGTACACCTCAGGAATACACATCCATTCCATTCCCAGAGGATCCGACACCCCAGTCTACAGCAGGAATACTCAGACACCCTGGCTGCAGCCCCACTGCCTTCAGAATACCCAAGAACACTCAGGAGTCACTGGAACACGTGCTCTGCTGTGCCCAGCTTCCTTCAGCACTGTCTAAAGCCCGTCCCAGGGCACACTTGTAGCACCTCCCACCCTCACAATCCCAGTGTGTTCCAATAATACCCAGATCCCAGTAACATCCATGTGGCCCTAATATACTCCAATCATAGCCAAGCATGCTCCCCAATTACCTGCCCCCACGAATTCAGCAAAGCAGCCCTCCTCGAATACTCCAGCATGTTTCGGCAACCCCCACACATCCCAGTATGTTCCAATAATAACTCCCCCTCACTCGGATCTCAGTGTATTCCCATAACACGCCCTCTGAACACATACATCCCAGGAAACGCCAATAATACTTACTGTGCTCCACTGTATTTAGGTACCACCCCCACAAGCACCCCTGTATGCTCCCAGGACCCCCATGGCTCCCCTTGTAAAAATCCATACATTTGCACCGCGGCGACAGGGTTTTGGATGTGCACGTGTCCTCCCTTCCTGCCACCACACTCCTTGTGGCGCCTCAGTGCACCTAACACCACGCATGTTCACATGTACATACTCCAGCAACAGTCCTCGCTCAAAGTTCATCACAGTCCAGTAAAGTCATCCACACCATACCCGCCATGTCTTCCTCTCCTGGATAGAGAGGTGTTGGCAGAGAAGGAGGGAAGGGGCTGAAAGGGGTGAATGAGGGTAGGAAAAGGGAGAGGGGAAGGGAGGAAAGGGGCCAAGAAGGCTGGAACAGCGAGTGGATGGGGAAACTGGACACAGAAATTGACTCAGAGGTCAGAGCTGCCTGTTTCTAACCATGCATTCTGTAATGTCCCCATTCTCACCTTCTTAATCCTCCTCCTGTATCTCTTCCAGGTCTTCAAGGCCCCCCCAGCAGCCAGCAGCACCCTTCCTCACTGGAGGCAACCTCACTTTCTTTCACTCATGCCACAAACCCCTCCCTTCCTCCATCTTTCTCCCTCCCCTCTGGAATCTCTCTCTTGCCCCCTTATCAGCCTCATACCCCATACATAAGCCTTCCCCAAATGTCAGCCAATATAGTCAATAAAACTCCCATGTCAATATGCCAAGAAGGAGCACTTGCCTTTGGCTGGGCAGTATCTGAAGCCCTTCACAGATAGATCATTAAATTGTCTTCTCATAACCAGCCTCTGGGGCAGGGACAAGTACCAATTCCACTTTATCTATGTATTTATTCATATTTTTTGAGACAGAATCTCACTCTCTTGCCCAGGCTGGAGTGCAGTGGCACAATTACAGCTCACTGCAGCCTCAAACTCCTGAGCTCAAAGGATCTTTCAACTTCAGCCTCCCAAGTACCTAGGACTACAAGTGCTTGCCACCACGGCCAGCTAATTAAAAAAAATTTTTTTGGTAGAGATGGGGTCTCACTATCTTTCCCACGCTGGTCTCGAACTCCTAGACTTAAGCAGTCCTCCCACCTCAGCCTCCCAAAGTGTTGGGATTACAGGCAGGAGTTGCCACACCCAGCCCTAGTTTCACTTTATAGGTGAGGAAACAGAGGCACAGAAAAGTTAAGTAACTTGTCCAATGTCACACAGTGAGTATCACTCTTCAACAATACCCAAGAGAATACTCGGGTAACTGCAGTGGTAATACCCTCCACTCCACAGCACCGAAATACCTTGAGCACGTATGTCCGTCTGCTCGGAATCCACCCTGAGCTCGGCCCTGCAGCACCTGGAGTTTATCCCAGGGTGTGGCAGTAACACCGTGACAATGAGGAACACTTATCGAATTATTACTGAATGCCACCCATGATTCCAAGCACTTTGCATTTATGTATTTCCATTTATGTATTCAGTTAGTCCTCACAACAACCCAGGGAAGGGTTGACTGTTATTCTTCCCATTTTATAAGTGGGGAAACTGAGGCACAGAGAAATAACTTGCTCAAGATGACACCAGCTAGAAAAATCTCAAAGCCAAGATTTGAATTCACCAGAGGTAACCTATATATATATATATATACCAGTGGTGATCTGAGGCGAGGAGGGGAGTCCAACCACATCCAGACCCACCCTGTTCCTGCTTCTCAACCACCCCCTATCCTACACATGCTCCATTCCCCTCTCTGCTCCATGACTCCCTCACCCAATCCCCAGCTAGGACATACGTGGTGTTGCCCTCATCCCACCACAGTCTCCTTGGACTTCCCAACTGCTCTCTTGCTCCCACAGCTCCATGTACCTCTAAACTCCCTCTCTCCAACTCCTGTGTACCCCTCCTCTCTGCACCTCACTCCCTACTCCTCCATGCCATGTTGAGGTTCCACATCGCCCTAACCCACCCCCCTCATCCCTGACTCCCACAAGCCCTCCTCACACCCCATGGAGCCATCCCCCCATTTCCCATGTCCCCTGACACACCCTACCCCCCTTTCCCCCAAAACATCCTCCTCAGACCTCTGTGACCTCCTCACCCTTGTCCTGCGACCTCTCCCTCATCCTTTGGCCTCACCCTTCCCACACCCTCTTGCATCTCCGTAAGTAATCTCCCTGGCTCCCCTAAAGCACCTCTGGTCCCTTTCATACTTCCCAGGTACCCGCTTTTGCATCCATGGAAACCTCTACCTATTTCTGCCCCCTCGACTCACTTCACCACATGCCCTCCCGCCTGCGTTTACTGGCAGCTGCGTTTCATTTACATTCCCTGCGTCCTCTTGGTATTCTCCCCCTACTGCTCAAATCCCCACCCCCAAATCTCCCCCACTTTCCCTGAATTCCCTCCCCGCCCCATTTCTCTGCTCCGAACCCTCGGTGCTCCAGCCTCCACCCCTCCCCCACTTCAGTATCCCCACTCTTCCCTGTTCCATTCTCAACCCTGCACCTCCTACCCAGACCCCTCTAGTCCCTCCCCCTTGCCCCCCATCTTGGCTGCCCCTGCAGCACCCCATTCAGGCTCCCTCTGGCTGACTACCTGCCCTGCAGGAGCTCACACAATGCTTTTCCCCAGGCCATCCCTCAGCGACCCTGAGCGGCCTCAGGAGCTCAGCAGCCAGCTCTTGTTCACTGGATCCCACACACAGGGGCACTGCGGCGGCCTCCCCTCCCCTCCCCACCCCAACGTCCCTCTCACACACCAAGGGTCCGCCAGCCCAGAGCCTGCTGCTGTGCACGGCGCACCCCCAACCCCGCACTCAGCCCCTTCCCATGTACCCGTGTCCACCGCCTGCCCAGAGGCCCCCACACAGGGACGCCAGCCCCCCTCCCCATGCTGAGAAGTGGCACACGCAAGCGGATGCGGCTCCTCATGCAGCTCAGCCGGGGCTCAGCACACGTGCCCCACATGGGCAGAGGGCACAGCCAGTGACTCAAGTGCCCCTGACATGCACAGACCCCCGGGGGCAAGGGGGCAGGGGGGAGGAGCACATGGGGACAGAGACACAGGATGGACCCTTGAAGTAGGGACCTGTGGGGGAGGGGCGGGCCAGGCCCAGGAGGGTGGGTGTTGGGAAGCACAGCCGCAGTCCCTGGGACAGACCCACTCCAGCACACACCACACACACACACACACACAGAGTCCCAGACAGCCTCGCTGTCGCTCCAAGTCATACAGAGACAGACGCTGTCACACAGGGACACACAGATGGACACAGTTGGGGGGTGGGCTGGGAGCCCACCATCTCTCCATTTCTCTCTCTCACTCACACACACACGCACACACCCGCACGCGGCTGCAGGCAGTCACACACACGCACATCGACACAGCCACACTGACACACGCACCGTCGCACAGTGACACGCAGCGGAAAAAGAGGAGGGGAGGGGAAGCCGGGGGCGCGGGATGCGTGTGTGATGGAGGGGGGATGACTGTGAATGGGAGAGAGGGGTATGAATGGGGGGACTTGCCAACACCGTGAAGAGGTGTGGGGATGTGGGGATCAGAGGGACAGGGGCCTGGGATGTAGGCGGATGCGGGTAAGCCACGGTGGCTCCCCACAGGGAGGGCTCCGGGGAATGGGGGCGCTAAGGGCGGCAGAAAGGCGAGTGGGCTCCAAATCCTGGAGGGGGGTCGGTTTAGGGGGCCTGCTGGGAGGAAGGTCTTGGGGGAAGAGCAGAGGGGGGCCTGGAAGGGCCTGTGAGGGGGTGGAGGAAAAGATTCCCAGGGCTGACGAGTGCGTATTAGGGGGGAGGGTCGGGGAGTGGGTTCCAGGGAGGAAGATGGAGAGGAGAAGGGTTGAGACCAGGGGCCTGAAAGGGATTTCGGGCTGAGAGAAGGTTAGAGAAGAGGAGCGGAGGGGAAGGGGCGGGTTGGGGGAAGGGGAAAGGCCCTGGGGCTGGGGATTAGCGGCGGGGGAGGGTCGCCACCGCGGGCCGGGGCCTGCCGGCCGGCCCGCAAAGCAGGGGGCGGCGCGCTCCGTTACCTGTAGATGTACCAGACGCTGCGCCGCCGGGGCCCCAGGGCTGGCCAGCTGGAGGACAGCGCGGGGGGCGGCTTCGGCAGGGAGCTCCCACCGGGGCCGCCCCCGAGACCCCCGCCGCCGACCGCAGACAAAGCCATCGCCGCCGCGGCCCCAGCCCCGGCCCGGGTCCCGGTGCCGGCCGCCCCCGCCGCCGCCGCCGCCGCCGCGTCCCCGTACCCGCTCGGCCGAACCCCCGTGTCCGGGCCCCCAGGCCCCGCCTCATGCTGACCCGCGCCGGGAGGGGGGAGGGGGAGGGGGCGCGCACCCCCCCCCGCGGGAGGGAGGGCAGGGCCGGGGGCTCACATGCCGGGGGGCGCGGGGGCGCGGGCCGCGGGGGCGCGGGGCGCGGGGTCGGGCCGCGGCGGTAGCGCGAGGACCGCGGACGGCGCCGGCTTCAGCACCGCGGACAGCTCCGGAGGCGGGCGGCGGGCGCGAGGCTTAACCCCTTGGCGTCCTGCGCCGGGCGGCGGAGGGGGCCGGGCAGGGGGGAGGGGGCCGGGAGGGGAACGCGGGGGCCCCCTTGGCGGGAGAAGGGGGAGGGGCGAGGCTTGGAGGGGGGAGGAGAAGGGGAGGCACTTCCGGTCTGAGCCCCCCCCTTAATCTCCCTCCCCCCTCCAGAGCCCTCCCGCGCAGGTGCAGAGCGAGAGAGCGCGGGGAGAGGGAGGCACAACATCACACAAGATGCCTCGCAGCCGCGTGCGCGGACGCGCGGACGGAGCCCTGCTTCCGCGGCAGGGACACCGCGGGTGAGAGAGGCCCCAGGCGGGGACACGCAGCCCACCACCACAGACCAACACGCAACGCACCTCGACACGGTCGGCAAGAAAGGCCAGGACATTCAGACTGGGCCCCAAGGCCATGAGCAACACCCCTCCCCCACCAGAGAAGCCCAGGCGGAGGGGCGAACACACCACCACAGCTGCCCGAGAGAGCGTGGACCCCGAGCCAGCGCGAGGAGGGGGCGGCACACGCCAGGAGGGGAGACACACGGAGGAACCGCCCAGCTCCGGCAGGGAGGCTGGGGTTGGGCCCTGGCTGCAGGGCGCACCGCACGGCACAGGCCAGGCCAGCGCAGACAGGGTCCGGGAACAGCGGGGAGGCAGGAGGAGGGGAAGCTCAGACGCACCACACACAGAGCAGCACGTGGGAGCCAGCGAGAGGCACGGAGGAGTAGGGGAGGAAGCCCATTGACGAGACAGAGTAGAAGGAGGAAGCTGAGGGTGACGGGGACCACCTGCATTCAGCTAGTAGGGCAAGTGACCCCCACAGACGGAGGCCAAGGAGAGACCCAGAGAGACACTAGTAGACAAGAAGCAGAGGCTGACATAGAAGCTCGGGGTGTGGGGGGTGTACCCCAATACTCACCCGGTGCCCAGAGCCGGAGACGTGCCAGGCAAACACGCACAACGGTCAAGCGCCTCAGACACTCGGGGCGCAGGGTGGCACCCCAGCCCCACCCTCTCTCCCCATGTTGCCATTTCTCTGTCCCCCCCATCCCCGACCCATCCCCACTGGCCAGAACACAGACACATAGGTTTGGACACATTTAATGGAAGGATGCTACGCACAAGGGGACCCTTCCCTGGATTGGGGGGAGCAGTGGAGGAGAGTGTCATATTTTAGACACCAAATTATGACCCTCCCTCCCCCACAGCCCTGTCCTTCTGGAGGCCCAAGCCCTGGAATCCTCCCCTCCTCTGCCCTTCCCTCCCCCAACATCCCAGGTCCTGAATCTCAGATCAATCAGACAGACGCACATGCATGCACACACGTTAATGTGCGAGCACACACGCACAGTGACATGCACGAGAGGGACGGATGTGTGCAGAGACCCACCTGTCCATGTGTGTGAGCAGACTCACTGACATGCCCTGCAGTGCTTGCCCACAGATTCAGAGAAGCACAGATGTGCAGAGCCAGCCCCACAGTAATCATAGCCACAAAGGCACCAGTATATACAGAGCAGGGCGGACCCTCCAGCCCCGGGCATAGGTACAGGTACATCCAGGCCACACATGCACACAGATGCTTGTCATGCACACCTACAGAGACACACGTTCACACACCGAGAAACCTCAGCTCTGGTCGTGCACACACACGTTCACACGCCCCCCAGGCACCCCGTCCTTCCCCTTCTGACCCCATCCCCTCCCTGCCCCTCGCCTCTCACCTCCCTGGGCCAATCCCATCCATTAAGCTTCCGAAGCAAGTCAGCCAGCAGCCAGGGAGGGGAAAGGTGTCAGTGCACCCCTCTCCTCACCCCAATCCCACCCAGCCCTGACTGCACCCTCCCCACACCGGTGCATGGGACACACACATTCCCACTGCACATGACTGCACAGAGATGGGGCACATAAAGGAGACAAGGGCCTCCAGCCAGCCAGACATAAGAGCGCCCCAGCCCCCCCCGGCATCCCCACCCTGCCCTGACCACCCTGTTGTCTCTGGCTACCCCAGAGCTGGGCAGTCTTAGTGGCTGCCGAAGATGGTTTGGGGTTGGGCTGTGCTGTCTGAAGCTAATTCTGGCTTATCCCACCCCTGGATAAAACTTTAGAAGGAACAGATTAGAAAGGGGGCTTAGAGGTGATGGAAATATTTATAGGCATACATTGTGAAGGGAACTTGGGGTGAGGGGGGTTGCCCGAGGGTGTAAGGACATTTACCTTGGGGCATCAAAGCTGTCATAGGAGCCCACGGTATAATGCCGGAAGAGTCTCTTTGCCTTGTCACTGCGGCTTTCTGCAGGGGGACAACAGACAACCTTGGACTCTTGTTTTGGAAACCGCAAGCCCAGCCCTAGAGCTCCTGGCCCAAGTCTTCCCATCTACCTCCCAGTACCCCACCCCCATTAGGAAAGGAAAGGAGTGGACATGGGAATCCTAGGGTCCATTGAACACTGCTGGGGGTTCCGCATTACCTTGCTTGCTCTCCTGAGAGCGATTTGCCACTTCTTCCAGGCAGTCAGAGGGGAACCAGCCAACACGACCTTTGACCTGGCCTTCCCAGAAGCCTCCTTCCCCGATGCTAAGTACTGGATGGGGAATGGGGACATAGAGACATTTCTGTGTTTCTGTGCTGCCCCTCAACTGCCAACACACTCAACTTACAGCATTCCCACAGTTACCAGCTCCTGGCCCAAGGGCATCCTTAATAAACGTCTGAGGAAGGGGTGAGGAGCTTGGGGGAGACCCAAATCATATCACTCTTGCATTCTAGTTTCTGGATCCAATGAAGACGACAGGCATTGGGGAAGACGACTGTGTTCCATAACATGATCTTCCTAGGTTAGGGGCAGGTCCACAATTGGTCCTTGTCTCCCCTGGTAACTGATGACAGCTCAGTTGTGTAATTCCCCTTCACCCTCCTAGGCTCTGTGGACTTAGATCACGGATGGGGGGACAAGCTCTACCTCACCCTCCCATCACTGTCCCTGCCACCTCCCAAAGTCTCCTTGCCACTTAATCTTCAGTCCTTTGTCCCCAGACCCCTCTCTCTGTCTCTCTTTGCCTCTCCTGGCTCTAGAAGGGAGAAGAGATTAGAATCACCTCTTTCCTTCTCTCCCTCTCCCCTAATGGAAGCTGCTTCCCCCTGCCCACCCTCCCAGGCCCCACCGCTTCCCCATTTAGCAAACATCGCAGACTCTGTTACATGCCTGCTGCTGAAAAACAGAGATGTATGACAAGAACAGCTAATGTTTATCCAACTCGCACCTGGGCCAGAACCCTAAGAGGGGCCACTTTCATTATCCCCCTTTTACTGATAGGAACACTGAGGCTTGGAGAGCCAAGATCATTTGCTGAAGGTTACAAGGCTAGTAACTGACAGATCTGGATTTGAACACAGCTCAGTCTGCTTCCAGAGGGCATACTTTCAGTCACTCATGTGCTGCTACCTCTCCATGCAAGGGCTTCAGTGCATGACAAGGGCACCAGTGGCAAACACATGGTCTTCCATTTCTCTGGCATTTTTCATGACTCTGCCCCCATTCAGCCCTTCACATAGTTTCCTTCCTCGTTCAACCCTTATGCCTACCCAGGTAGGTAACAACTGTTTTTCCATTTTATAGACAAAGAAGCTGAAGCGAATGTGGAGAATACCCTTGTCAGGAGATGGCTCCAGCTATGCTAGGGGTTGAGTTGGGGCCATCAGATGTATTCCCCTCCATAAACTGCCTCCCTTGAGAGCATCTGGGGAGACCAAATGAGGGGAAGCTGAAAGTCGTGGAAGAGAGCAGGAGATGGGTTGTCAAGAGGACTGGGTTCTTAGCTGGTACTGCCATGCCTGGCTTGGTGGTCTTGTAATCAATCATTTGTTCACTGTAAAAATAGTTAGTGCCAGTCATGAGTCAGGTACCAGGGTAGACACTGTTGAATATAATCAATGTTGTTCCTTCCTTTGAGGAGCTTCCAGAGCAGTGGCCAATAGAGGCATAACTATACAAGTGACTGTATGATTGGAAGTTGGGGTCAGAGCTCAAGGGAAAATAAGAGGGTGTTTGGAGAGAAGCCAGATGGGAGTATATAACTTATAGATAGCAAAGGGGTCCAGGGAGGTGTCCCTGAGGTGTGACATATAGGCTGAGACCTGAAGGATCCTAGGAGCTGGGGAGGCAAATAGAGCATGGAAGAGTTCCAGGCAGAAGGACCAGCATGTTTGAAGAGTTTGGTGTACAAGAAAGCTTGGGACATTGGAGGAATGGAGGGGTTGGTATATCGGAGGATTGGAGGATTGGAGGGCTCAGGGCATTGGGGGATTGGAAGGCTTGGGGCATTGGAGGAATGGAGGGGTTGGGGCACTGGGGAATTGGAAGGCTCGGGCACTGGAGGATTGGATGGCTTGGGCCATTGGGGGAATGGAGGGCTTGGGGCTTTGGGAGATTGGAGGGATTGGGGCATTAGAGGATTAGAGGGTTTGGGGCATTGGAGGATTGGAGGGCTCGGGGCATTGGGGGATTGGAGGGCTTGGGGCATTGGAGGGTTGGAGGACTTGGGCACTGGAAGACTGGAGGACTCAGGGCATTGGAGGATTGGAGGGCTCGGGGCATTGGAGAATTGGAGGGCTTGGGGCATTGGAGGATTAGAGGGTTTGGGGCATTGGGAGATTGGAGGACTCGGGGCACTGGAGGATTGGAGGACTCGGGGCATTGGAGGATTGGAGGGCTCGGGGCATTGGGAGATTGGAGGACTCGGGACATTGGAGGATTGGAGGGCTCGGGGCATTGGGAGATTGGAGGACTCGGGGCATTGGAGGATTGGAGGGCTCGGGGCATTGGGAGATTGGAGGACTTGGGGCATTGGGAGATTGGAGGACTCGGGACATTGGAGGATTGGAGGGCTCGGGGCATTGGGAGATTGGAGAACTCGGGGCATTGGGAGATTGGAGGACTCGGGGCATTGGAGGATTGGAGGGCTCGGGGCATTGGGAGATTGGAGGACTCGGGACATTGGAGGATTGGAGGGCTCGGGGCATTGGGAGATTGGAGGACTCGGGGCATTGGAGGATTGGAGGGCTCGGGGCATTGGGAGATTGGAGGACTCGGGGCATTGGAGGATTGGAGGGCTCGGGGCATTGGGAGATTGGAGGACTCGGGGCATTGGGAGATTGGAGGACTCGGGGCATTGGAGGATTGGAGGGCTCGGGGCATTGGGAGATTGGAGGACTCGGGGCATTGGGAGATTGGAGGACTCGGGACATTGGAGGATTGGAGGGCTTGGGGCATTGGAGGACTGGAGAGAAGGATGAGGTCCCTGGAACCTTGTGGGTGAAAGGAAGAGTCGCACGAGATGAGGTTGACAAGGTGGGCAGAGAGGCAGCTTGGAGGCCAGGTTAAGACTCTGGGCTTTGATTCTGAGAGTAGCAGGAGTCGGCTACCTCATCGGGTTGTGTGAAGCTCAGTGACATTGTGGATGTGGGCGTGCTTTGAGGCAATTAAGTCCCTCTAAACGGAAGATGAGGATATAAAAACAGAAGGCAGTGTGTTCTCTCCCTGCATAGAAGCATTGAGCTTGTAGCTCAGCAAGATACTGCCTATGGTCCTCTGCCTGCCCGGAAGGTCCTTTACCTCTGGCCTCAGCTCACCTTTCTTTTCTCCCATCTCCCCCAACCCCACATGCCTACGTCCCAGGCAGCTGGCCCTGAAGGAGCTGCACCTGGCCCCCACAGTAGCTCCTGAATTTGATCATTCATTCACTCATTCATTCACCCAACATATGTGCATTAAAGCCTCCTGTGTGCTGGGTCATTAAACTGAACCCTAGAGACCCAGAAACCAATGACTTATGACCTCACCTACAGGAACTCAGGCTATGGGAAGAGAGACTACGAAACACATGCTGTTACACAGCCCACCTGACGTTCTGACCCCCGAATACCCTTCAAGGCCTCACTCAAGTTGACCTATGGTAGGATCCTCCCTGCTTACTCAGGGGCCCAGGTCTCTCTCCCCTAAGTGCCTGAAGTAGGGGCCGCTTAGGAAAATGATGGCTTTTTTTTTTTTTTTTTTTTGAGATGGAGTTTCACTCGTGTCAGCCAGGTATGATCTTGGCTCACTGCAACCTCCGCCTCCTGGGTTCAAGCAATTCTCCTGCCTCGGCCTCCCAAGTAGCTGGGATTGCAAGTGCGTGCCACCACACCTGGCTAATTTTTTTTTTTTGGTATTTTTAGTAGAGATGGGGATTCATCATGTTGGCCAGGCTGGTCTTGAACTCCTGATCTTAGGTGATCCACCCGCCTCGGCCTCTGAAAGTGCTGGGATTACAGGTGTGAGCCACCTTGCCCGGCCAAATGATGGCTCTTATATGGCACTTGTTATGTAGGAAACATTGGTCTAAGTGCTTTACATGATCTGACTCCTCTAATCCTCATGAAAGTCCCATTTTACAGATGAAGAAACTGAGGCCCAGAGAAGTCACTTGGCTGAGGCCCAGAGAAGTGGGGTCTGGATTTGAACCCAGGCCGCCAGGCTCTCAACCTCTATACCGCTCAGCTCCTGGGCAGCCTAGAGTCTGGCAAAGAATTGTTCCAATGCCTCGTATTAACGGCCACACCTGCGGCACATGGTAGTCTCTAAAGCATCCTTCTATCCAAGAACACGTCAGCAGCCCTGCAAAGCCTACAAGCAAGGGAGACTGGCTCCACTTTCCAGATGAAGGCGGAAAAACCAAAGGGAGGTAAACCCTGATAACAGCAACCACCGTTTTGGGAGGCCTTGCCACGGCCAAGCATCTTACATCTGCCAGCTCACCGGGGCCCTAGAAGTAGGTCCCTGCCCATCTCTCAGTTGAGGACCCCTGGCCAGATGCAGGAGGCAAAGTTAAGGCTGCTCAGCCTCACGCTTTGCACCAGGTGGCAGGAAGGACTGTGGGCTTGGACTGAGGACCTTGGGCAAGTGGCTTCACCTGTGTGAGGCTCTGTTCCTTCAACCATGCAATGGGGCCCATGACCTCCCTCCTCAGAAAGGGCCATCAGGAGTCTAATGAGACGATTTGGTGAGACGTTCCAGCCATGCCCTGCACAGAGCATCAGTGTCCCACAGTGGGACATGGCTGACTTCACTGCCTCCTGACAGGGTCATCTCAGCTACACTCCATGGTCCTCCAGGCCTCAAGGGGTGTCCTGGGGCTCTCTGAGGTCTCCAGAGTGCATGAGATACTCCAGGAGCCCGAGAATGGTCTGCTCTCTGCTCCACATTTTCCCTGATCGCCCCCACAGCCCAGCCCAGGCCCTGCTTCCACCTTGGGTACCTTTGATCTTCTCGCCCTTGCTCAGGGAGATCTCCCCCTCGGCTTGGGCCTGGTAGGACTTCACAGCCATGAAGGAGCGTCCGGGTACCGCTGAGTAGAGCTTCCTCCGCCTCCCGCGGCTGCCCAGGGAGCCCCCGGGGCCCCCTGAGCCCCCCGTGCCCCCGGCTGGCCCTTCCCGGGGTGTCCCGCTGGAGCTGCGTACACAGAGGGCATGAGAGGCAGGGGAGGGTGGAGGGAGGAGACACCTCTGGGAGGACAGGGGTCCTTGGGTGGGGGAAGAGGACGGCGCATCAGGGTGGAGGAGGGAGGGTTTTGCCAGCACTGGCATCCTCCAGGGAAGAGGGCATTTGGGGGCTCCCTCTGCCTGCCCACAGCTGCCCCAACCAGCCCCCTCTCCTGCCTCCTGGCTTCCGGCTCTGCCCCCTCCCACGGTCCTGTGCGCACCGCCTGATTCAGCTTCCTGAGGCTGAGCTGGGACTGTGTCATCCCTCCGCTCACGAGCCTTCCGCGACTCCCAGCTTCCTCCTGGGTCAGGTCCAACTCCTCTGCCCGCCGTTGCCAGCCTCTCCCCCACTTCCTCGGGACACGCCTGGCTGGCCTTCGCCTCCTTCTCACCCTCCTCTAGCCAGGTGGGCTCCCTGACCCCGGAATGTCCCTCGCCCCCTCCTCATCCTCCCTCCAGAGTGACCTCTCTGTCTCCCCCAAGTCCCTGCCACCCCCCCATCCTCTTCCTGTTCAGCTTCCCTCCACCTCACCCTATCATTCTGTCTGTCCCCAGGGGCTGGGGCCCATGTTTCTTTGGGGTACCCTCTGCCTGGGGCCCCTGTCCTGGAGCAGACGTCCAGCTAACATGTGGTGCACTGGGGATGGAGTCAGGACAGTAGCTCCCAAGGCCTTACTTTACCCCAAGGTGACACTAGGGACTTGGATGGATGAGGGCCTACAGAGGAAGGCAGCTGGGCTGGCCTCGGGGGAAGCCGCCCATCTGGAGAGGGGATTTGATGGGGCTGGGGACTGTGGAGCCAGGGCTGCCTCCCCTACCTGGGCCGGCCTCGGGGCTGCCTCTTGGCGTCCTCAGGGTGCCTCCCTCGGGATGGAGAGCGGGCCCTGGCACCCCGGGGGCTGCTGGCACTTCGGAGGGTCCCGCTGCTGAGCTTGGTGGTGGGGGCCGAGGGCTGCGACTGGCCCTGGGACCCTGAGGTAGGGCCAGGGGCCCCAGAGGACGCGGCCCCCGGGGCGGAGAACACCATCCAGTCGGGCAGCGCCATGCTGGTGTCACTGTTGGCCCGCAGCAGCGCCGGGGGCACCGTCAGCCCTGTGCCTGGGGGCCCCCGTCGCCGGGCCGCGTACTTGGGGGACTCCTGGAAGGGCACTGAGAGGGCACAGTGGCGGCGGGGGGCAGATGTTAGGGGAGAAAAGGCAAGCAGGGGGCCATGCGGGGGCAAGAGATGGTGGGAGAGAGGCATGAGGGAGAAAGACAGAGATGAGAAAGGGCGGGGGGCCTGGAATTGCTCCCCCACCACCATCCAGACATTTTTGGTCCTCTAGGGTTTTCTCCATCCTATCCTGGCTCCCAAGTCAGGTCCCCCAACTTCCCCATCCGACCATGAAACCCCAACGGCCCCAGGTTCTCTGTGCAGCCCCAGCTCCCTGTCACTCACCCACATCCTGTTCTCGGTGGTTTCGGATCAGCTCCCCCAGCTCAAAATTCCCAGCAATCACTGCCACCTGGAGGGAGGGGGTAGAGGCAGGTCGGCGGAGGGTCCAGGCAGCAGACAGACGGCAGGAAACATGGCGAGGTCCCTGGCCCGACCTAAACCTTCCACTCCGACAATGCCACCCTCCATCTTCTTCCAGCTTCCCCTCCACGGCCTGTCTCCTTGCTTTCCTCATTGTCCCCTTCCTTATCCACTGGGTGTCACTGTCACCCTTTCCTTAGCCCTGGAAACTTCAGCACATCCCCTGCAGCCCCAGACCTGGAAGGGGGTCTGTCCGTTGTTATTCTTCACATCCTTGTCGGCACCTCGATACAGGAGGATCCTGGCACAGGTCTCCTGAGGGTAATGGCCAGTGGCACAGGACAAAGAGAGAGAAAAAAAATTAAGATCACCGTGAGTAGATACAGGTACTGTGCTAAGAGCCTCAGGAATAAATACTCCACCCTAAACCCGCACCACTCAGGACAGCAGCCACCTGCCAGGTACAGACCAGGAGCACTTTAGTTTAAACGTGGCCGGCCCAAATGGAGATGCACCATGCATGTGAAATACACACTGGATTTCAAGGATATGCCATATGAAAACAAGAAAGAATTTAAATGTCTATAGCCAGGCGTGGTGGCTCAAGCCTGTAATCCTAAGACTTTGGGAGGCCAAGGCAGAAGTTCCAGACCAGCCTGGGTGACATAGTGAGACGCCCCCCATCTCTACAAAAAAATAAACAGAAATTAGCCAGGCATGGTGGTGGGTGCCTGGAGTCCCAAATACTTGGGAGGCTGAGGTGGGAGGATCGCTTGAGCTCTGGAGTTCGAGGCTGCAGTGAGCTGAGATCAAGCCTGAGTGACAGAGCAGGGACTTATCTCCCCCCCAGAAAAAAAAAAAATGTCAGGTGTGGTGATACACACCTGTAATCCCAGCACTTTGGAAGGCTGAGGTGAGCGGATCACTTGAGGCCAGGTATTTGAGCCCAGCCTGGCCAACATGGTGAAACCCCGTCTCTATCAGAAAATACAAAAATTAGCCAGGCGTGGTGGCGGGCGCCTGTAATCCCAGCTACTCAGGAGGCTGAGGTGGGAGAATCACTTGAACCCAGGAGGTGGAGGTTGCAGTGAGCTGAGATCCCGCCACTGCACTCCAGCCTGGGTGACAGAGTGAGACTCTGTCTCAAAAAAAAAGTAATAATTTCTGTATGGATTCTACATTGAAATGATAATGTTTTAGATACACTGTTATAAGTAAAATATGTTGTTAAAATAAATGTCACCTAATTATTTTCCCCTTCTCTTTAACATGGCCACTAGGATATTTGAGGGCATTTAGGGTATGTGCTCATGCTATGTTCCACTGGATGTTAGGGCCGGATAATCCTTTGGTGATTCATTGGTTTGTGGAGGGTGTTCTGAGCCCTGTGGGATGTTGAGTAGCATCCCTGGTCTCTACCACTAGATGCCAGTAGCACTCCCCTCCCCAGTCATGACAACCAAAAATGTCTCTAGACATTGCCAAGTGTCCCCTGGGAGACAGAAGCTCCCCGGTTGAGAACCACAGGTCTAGACCTTACGGAGGCTTACCGTATTACGTGCCAGGTGCTTGGCACTTTAGAGGCAGAAGCTCATTGAATTGCCCAACAATTCCAGGACATGGAAATTGTCTCTATTTTACAGAAGAGGAAACTAAGGCTTTCAAAAGAGCCCAAGGTGGGCCAGGGGTGGTGGCTCACTCCTGTAATCCCAGCACTTTGGGAAGCCGAGGCGGGAGGATCGCTTGAGCCCAGGAGTTTGAGACCAGCCTGGGCAACACGGTGAAACCCCGTCTCTACAAAAAATTTAAAAAAATTAGCCTGGCGTGGTGGCACACGCCTGTAGTCCCAACTACTTGTGGGGCTGAGGTGAGAGGATCACTTGAGCCCAAGAGGTCGAGGCTGCAAAGATCCTTGTTCATGCCACTGCACTCCAGTCTGGGTGACAAAGTGAGACCCTGTCTCAAAAAAAAAGGGGGGGGGGTGGGGAGGCTCAAAGTCACACAGCTGGTGATTATCAGCCTTGGATTCGAACCCAGATCTCTCTGACTCCAAAGCCTTCTATCTTAATCACACTTTCTGCCAGGCCCAGAAGGAAGGGGACACACATTGTGGAGGAAAGGGTGGGGGCAGGACTGGGCCAGTGGGGACAGGGATGCCTTCTACATTCAGATCAATTTCTCACCAATGTCAATCACATGGCACCCATCATCACTCTTTGGGCTAAGCACAAAGTCCATGCCATGGCCTAGGAAGGTTAGGGTTAGCTGAGCTAACCTGAGCTGCCTGCCCTGCCACTCCCCACCCTGACCCTCACCAACTTCATCTTCTACCACCTGCCCTTGCTCCCAGGCTCCAGCCATACTGGCCACCTCCTTCCTCTGACAGCACACTCGTGCCGCAGGACCTTTGCACGGCTGCTCCCTCTGCTTGGAATCCTTTCCCGCTAGATCTCAGCATAGCTTGCTTCCTCACTTCGTTCAGGCTTTTGCACAAATGCCACCTCTTCAGAGAGGTCTTCTCTGGCCATCCTGTCTAAAAAAAAACCCTTGTCCTCTTCCTTGCTTAATAAATAAATTTTTATTTATTGATTTATTTATTTTTTAAATTTTTTTGAGATGGAGTTTCGCTCTTGTCACCCAGGCTGGAGTGCAGTGACACAATCTCGGCTCACTGCAACCTCTGCCTCCCAGGTTCAAGAGATTCTCCTGCCTCAGCCTCCCGAGTAGCTGAGATTACAGGCACCCACCACCACATCTGGCTAATTTTTGTATTTTTAGTACAGACAGGATTTCCCCATGTTGGCCAGGCTGGTCTTGAACTCCCAACCTCAGGTGATCCGCCTGTCTTGGCTTCCCAAAGTGCTGGGATAACAGGCATGAGCCACCGTGCCCAACCCTTTGCTTAAGTTTTTAGTACCACACTGATGTATGTGCCAGGCACTCTAAGCCAATGTTAACTCATTTTCTTTGTAACCCCGTCTCCCTGAAATTCCATTGTCTCAGTAGTGTCTCTTCTCCTCTACATCATAAGCTGTACAGGGGCATGATTTTGCCTGTGGCACCCACCACCTGGATTAATGCTGGACCCACAGGAACTGTTCGGTAGGAGGAGTGTCCTCTCCCTTTTATCTTGGCCTGGCCAAAGCCAACTTGGCCTCCAGCTCAACTCTACCTCAGTGCCCTCTGATGCTAATTTAACCACCATTTCCCAAGCACCTCCTTGATCTTACCCTTCCACATGACAAATCCACCAAGGGGTTTGTATGGGCCCATGTTACAGGACAGGTTCAGAGAGGGCAGATGCTATGCCCAAGACCACACAGCCAGTTAGTGAAGCAGTTAGGATTCCAACCTGGCCTTCTTCTTTTTTTTTTGAGACAGAGTCTTGCTCTGTTGCCAGGCTGGAGTGCAGTGGAGTGATCTCGGCTCACTGCAGCCTCCACCTTCTGGAGCGCAGTGGCACGATCTCGGCTCACTGCAGCCTCCACCTCTTGGGCTCAAGCAATCCTCCTGTGCATCTGGCCTTCTGATCCTATGGTTCACCTGTCTCATATGAATGGACGATTCTGACTGCCAAAGTCACACATCAGGCAGCAGAGTTAGCCCAGTGTGTGTTCTGGGTGTGTTTGTGAGTGTGTGTGTGCATGTGAGTCTGTGTATGCCCGTGTTGCTGGCCAACTAGACTGTTAACTCCTGCCATGTGTACTTTTGCGTGTTTTTCTTTTCTTTTTTTCTTTCTTTTCTTTTTTTTTTTTTTTTTTTTGAGATGGAGCCTCGCTCTGTTACCCAGGCTGGAGTGCAATGGCACGATCTCAGCTCACTACAACCTCCACTTCCTGAGTTCAAGCAATTCTCTGCCTCAGCCTCCCAAGTAGCTGGGATTACAGGCGCCTGCCACCACGCCCAGCTAATTTTTGTCTTTTTAGTAGAGACAGGGTTTCACCATCTTGGCCAGGCTTGTCTTGAACTCCTGACCTCGTGATCCACCAGCTCAGCCTCCCAAAGTGCTGGGATTACAGGTGTGAGGCACCGCGCCTGGCTTTTTGCATGTTTTCACACCCCCAACCCCCACACTGGGGGCACAGGGCCAGAGCACAGCCCCTAAGCTCACCTGCTCATCATCTTACTCTTACAAAGCTGAGAAGGTGTGCAAGTCAGAGTTGATGGCTCCCTCCCCTAGGCACCAAGAGAAACTCGCATTTAACGGCATCCTAGCACTTATCTCATGCCGTAGCCATGATTTGCTTACACGTCTGCCTCCTCACCAGACTGTGAACTCCCACCCCCCCCAACCCCGCCCTCGCCCTCCCCAGGCCAGATGCTGCGTCTGATTCATCTCACATCCCCAAGGCCTGGTGCTGTGTACATAGTAGGTGCTCAAGGAATGTGCATGGAAAGGATGAGGATGGAGGATGTGGGGTTGAGTCAGTCAAAATTCATTTGTTCGAGTCATTCATTCATTCGTTGAGTCATTCAGTCTGTTGAAACAAGCAAACACCTGTTGAATGCTCTGAGCCAGGCACTGTGCACAGTCTTGGTGGAAATCCAAGAGGGCTGACCCATCATTCATTCACTCATTTTCATTCATTCATTCACTCACTCAACAAAGATGCAGCTAGGCCTGCTGTTTGCTGGGGTCCTGGAACAGAGCAAGTAATCCCACTCAACCCCGACCCTTGAGGTGCTCACAGCCTAGACACGGATCTGACCTTCACCACCAAATGCTAGACGGGCATATCAGGAGGCCAAGGTGGCAGAGACTGAGGAAAAACTGTCAGACTCAGCCCTGGCTCTTGGAAAGCTTAAAGCCTGGGAGGAAGACAAGGGGGGAAATGGAGGAATCAAGTTCGTACGTGTTATGCATCGATTTGTTAAGCCCATGGCAAAGGCAAGAAAACCTACTAACCCACTTGATCCTTCTGCATGGTGGATATTTATTTATTTATTTTTTTGAGACAGAGTCTCGCTCTATCGCCCAGGCTGCAGTGCAGTGGCATGATCTTGGCTCACTGCAAACTCCGCCTCCCGGGTTCATGCCATTCTCCTGCCTCAGCCTCCTGAGTAGCTGGGACTACAGGCGCCAGCCACCACGCCCGGCTAACTTTTTTCGTATTTTTAGTAGAGGCAGGATTTCACCGTGTTAGCCAGGATGGTCTCAATCTCCTGACCTCGTGATCCGCCCGCCTCAGCCTCCCAAAGTGCTGGGATCACAGGCGTGAGCCACTGCGCCCGGCCTGCATGGTGGATATTAATTATTGACCCATTTCATAGCTGAGAAAGGAGATCAAGGAGGGGAAAATGACTTGTTCATCTGTCCCACTAAGAAAACTCTGCCTGCTGTCTAATTCTAATTGTTTTTTTTTTAAGGCAGGGTCTCACTCTGTCACCCAGGCTGGAGTGCAGTGGCATGATCATAGCTCACTGCAGCCTCCACCTCCCAGGCTCAAGCGATTCTTCTGTCTCAGCCGCCCGAGCAGCTGGGACTTCAGGTGCACGCCACTGTGCCCAGCTAATTTTTGTATTTTTTCATAGAGAGTGGATTTTCCCATGTTGCCCAGGCTGGTCTCCAACTCCTGGGCTCAAGCCATCCTCCCGCCTTGGCCTCCCAAAGTGTTGGGGTTACAGGCATGAGCCACCGTGCCTGGTCTAATTCTCTATACTAAAATTTCTCTGTTTATCTGAACGGTACAGTTTCTGTCTCTCGACTGGACCCTGACTGACACTGGTGATGGTAACAATGACAATTATTATTCTGATGGCTGCCTTCCAGGGATGAGCACTTAGTATACACGATGGCTCATCCTCTTCAATAAAAGCTGGCGTTATTCCCATTTCAGGAAGGAGGATGGAGCCTCAGAGTGGGAGGGACTTGTTTGCTCCCCACCCCCATCTGCCTGTGGGGCCGGGGCTTCTTCCCCCTCAGCAGCTCGAGGGCCTGGGAGTCAGAGGATTGGTTGTGAGGTCTGTGTCGCAGAGCAGAAGACAGAAGCACGCAGGGAGAGAAGTGCCGGCACCATGTTGGTTCGGTTTGACAAACACTGAGTCTTCCCTGGGCTCCAGGCATACTGCTGGCTGCCACGAGGCGGCACGTGGCCACCCGCCAAATCCCCAGCACTGCAAGTTCTGCCGAGGCAGAGGGGGCTGAGGGCTGTTTTGGAAGACTTCCTGGAGGAAGGGGGCTGACAGACCAGCTCTGTCATGCTAGTGCCTGTCTCTCTAAGTACCCCCACCAGCTGCCCTTCAAGGGCAGGAAGCATCAAGAAACAGGTGGGGAGATTGAGGCTTTCCATGGGGCTGACCTGCCCAGGATCATCTGCAGCTCAGGTGGCTAAAGTACCAGAGGTCATGACATTGAAAGACCCGGCTCTTGCCAACCAGCTGCCACGAGCCCCCCTGCCTGCTCCGTACCTCTCCTCTCCTAGGAACTCCAGAAGTGGGGGTGTTCTTCCCGTCTCCCTTCAGCACTCCCTTCCTGCTCAGGGACCCAGGTTGTCAGGACCCCCAAGGTCCTGAATTGCTGAAACTCCCACCCCACTGTCATTCCCTTCAGGGGCCACAGGGGCTTCACATTGGCCTTTCTCCCATGCCCTGCCGTGCTGCCACGTGGCACCTGCACACACCACTGGCTGAATGGAGACACAGGGGAACTGAGGACCCACAGCCCCCTTTCCTCTGGTTTTCTGCACAGGCTGTGCCCCCACCCTGGAGCACCCCTTTCTCCTCTTTTCTACTCCTGCTCATCTTAACACTGGGGGCACCTCCTCCAGGAAGCCACCTCCATCCCCAGCCACTCCATCCCAAGCCCAGTCCCAGATGTGGTCTCCCGCAGGGATCTGGATTCCCTGTGACTTTGCTCTGAGCACTCTGGATCGTAGCAACAAACTATATTGTCTGCCCTCTGCTAGGCCATGAGCTCAACACTTTGTCCCCAGCACCCAGCTCCAGGCCTGATACAGAGAAGGAGCTCAGTAAATATCTGTTGGATGGATGGATGGATGGGTGGATGGGTGGATGGATGGATGGAGGAATGAATGGATGACTGGATGAAAGGGTGGAAATAGTGAAGAAGTGAAGGGTGCAGAGATGCAGTCAAGAGGAGTGTCTGAGCTTGGTCCTGGGGGAGGCAGCTATAGGGGATGTGAGGGGCCTGGGGTGGCCGCTGCTAGGCAGACCTTGTTGTAGAGGGCGCAGATGTGCAGAGCCGTGTTCCCCGAGGCGTTCTGGGCTCCAGGCTCAGCCCCGTAGAAGAGCAGATGCTCCAGGTGCTGAGAGTGACCCCGCTGGCAGGCCTGGGCAAGACAGGGAGCGAGGGGCATGGATCAGACCCAGGCTGTTCTCCCTCTGGGCCAAGAGTCTGTCTATGACCTGTGCACTGGCCTTCTCATCCTGTTGTTCACTGCATCCACCTCCCCATCACCTTTTAGCCCTCTTCCTGCTCTGGGACCCAGGCTATCAGCCTCAAAAATCCAAATGTTCAGTCATTCCAAGGCCCAGGCATCTGGTCTGCCTCCTTAAGAGGGTCAAGAGGCCAGCTCATCCCTCTCAGAGATCAAGGCATCAGGTTCCCCAGCCTATGCCCCCTTAGGGTCTTCCTGTCTTCACCCCCACCATTTCCTCTTTGGGGACCATGTTATTCTCACCCCCATGCTCTGTGAGGACCCTGGCATCTGGTTCCCAGCACCAGCCCCTCGGATGCCTCAGGGACTGGGTCCCCCACCCCAGCCCTTCATGGCCTGAATCAGGAGCACCTGGTGGATTTCCTGCCAGCCGTTCTCATCAGCTATGCCCAGCTGGGCCCTGTTGAACAGGAGCAGCTCACAGCATCGGGGGTCACCACCCACCATAGCTGTGTGGAACAGAGGGGTCAGCCCCCGACGGTCCTTGTAGTTGGGGGAACCCCCAAGGTCCAGGAGCGCCTAGGAACGGAGAGAGAACCCAGTAGAAAAACACAGATAACAGTCACACATTAACCAGCTCATTCTGAAGGGCCAGGGGGACTGGACCGTCCTGGGTGACCTACAGTGGCCAATGACAGTCTCAATTCTGCCAGGATGCCCTTGTGCGACCTTGAGCCTGGCCCTTTCCCTCCCTGGGCCACTCTGATTCCCTGTGAACAATGTGGGACTTGGGTAGGTGCCTCCAGAGGACCCTTGCACTCTGACATCCCACCCAGCCTTTCCCCTGGGGGGTGATCTTGGATAAACCATTGAAAGACATGACGGGCCACAGTACCCACCCATTCCACTTCCTACAGGTGGGTTGTTGGGGACAAATGAGAGGACAGAGTCTGGATGCTGGAGGGTCTCTGGCCAAGTGGGAGGTGTTATTAGGTCCAGGATCTCAGAGAAAGGGCACGGCAGGAAGCCAGGGGACAGGTAAGCTTGGATAAGGGCAAGGATCAGGCCGGTCTCATTGGGGCTGGAGGCCACTTCCTGCCCCCACTTGAAGGACAGCTCTGGGTGTGGAAGGCTAGCAATAATGAACATTAATAGGAGAAAGTGTTGGCAGCAACCTTGTGTGAGGACAGCCTGTAGCAGTGCCATCCAACAGAATGTTTCCCCCATCGTGGGGATGGTCTGCAACTGCACCACCCTATATGGCAGGCACGTGTGGGCCCCTGAGCACTTGAACGTGGCTACTGAGCCTGAGGAACTGAAATTTTAATTTTACTTCATTCTAATTAATTTAAATTTAAACAGCCCCAGGTGGCCAGTGGCTACTGGCTCGGATAGCGCAGGTCTGGAGGCTGGGAGGGGTGTGTGTGAGCAGGATGTGGGTTTGGGGGTGAGTGTGCACGGGAGATACATGAAGAGGGTCTGTTAACTCCAGGGGTATACTGCAGATCTTTGTGGCTGGCGTCTGACTGCATTAAGGGCTCTTCAGGAAAGAATCTGAGGGAGAGAAGGGAGGGACCATTTAGCTGAAGCATCTGTGCGTTGGGGTGCTTCTCAATGGCTGTCTTTGGGGACAGCCCATCCTGACCCTCGTATGAAGAGGAATCAAGTGTCCTGGCGGGGGCAGGGGGAGAAGAGTATTTTAAAATTAGACGGTGCAGCTGCCGCTGTGTATGTATTTTGTGGGTGTATGGGTTTGTCTATTTGGGAAAGTGCATTTGAGGCTGTGTACGTGGGGAAGGGGCTGTATTTGCATGTGAGAGAGGAGGGAGTGGAGCTGGTGCAGTGCTGGGTTTGGAAGGGTAGCTGGGGGGCTGTTTTCAGGGTGTGTGTGGAGGGGCTCTATCTGGGGGCATAGCAGGGAGCTCACTTTGTATTTTAAGGAATGAGAGGGTTTACACCTTGGGGAGACAGAGGCAGATTTGGTATTCAGCTGGGTCACAGGGGATGGAGACGTTCTGGGTGTTTAGGGGAGGAGGCTGTGCCCGGGTCTGTGTGATGTCAGCTGTAACCCAGGTGGGTGCACCTGGGGGGCCTGACAAGGGTGACAATAGGGGCTGTGTGTCAGTCTATGGAAAGGGGCTTTGAACTGGGGACATGAGAGGGCCTATTTTTAACAGAAACCAAAGAACTGAGGTTTGAGAAAGAACAAAGGGAAAAGGAGAGAGGGCCCCATGGCGGGGATGGGGGGTCCCCACAGCCTCACCGTGAGCGCCAGGCAGTGTCGGGCGCATGCGGCCTTATGCAGTGCGGTCATGCCATCCCGGGCCCGGAAGTCGATGTGGGCCCCGCCCAGGCACAGGGTTCGAATCACCTCTACAGAGCCTTCGGTCTGGGCCGCCAGTGTCAAGGGGGTCTCTGAAGGGCAGGAAAAGCTGGTCACATGAAGCCCCTTCTCCTCTCCTCCATCCCTTCCCATTTTCCAGGCTGTATAGCTCTCCACCCCACAGCCTCTGGCCCTGTGGCCTCCCGCTTGGACAGCGATGTGTTTGGGAGATCCAGTCAGGAATGGATCTGAATGCAGATGGCACCCCTGCTCCCCAACCCTGTCCTGGCCCTGAGGTCCTCCTGATGCGCACCCCTCCCTACCTCCCGAATCCGAGTCATGGTAATTGGGGTCCAGCCCCTTGTCCAGCAGCCGCGCCACCTTGTCAGATGTCCCGAGCTGCACATACTCCAGGAACTTCTTCAACCCCGTCTGAGCCACGGGCAAAAAGAGAGAAGACAGGACAGTCAGGAGCAAGGCAGAGAAGCAGGGTCCTCAAGCAGCGCCGTCCAGTGAAAATATACGTGGAGTCACATACGCCATTGAAAAGCTTCTAGCAGCCTCCTTTACAGAGAAAGTACCCAGCCCTTTGGGAGGCCGAGGCGGGAGGATCACTTGGGCCCAGGGGTTCGAGACCAGCCTGAGCAACAAAGTGAGACCCTTATCTCTATGAAAAATGCAAAAAACTAGCCAGGTATGGTGGCACACGCCTGTAGTCCCAGCTACTCGGGAGGCTGAGCTGGAAGGATCCTTTGAACCCTGAAAGGTCGAGGCTGCAGTGAGCCATGATTGCACCACTGCAGCCCGGGTGACAGAGCAAGACCCTGTCTCAAAAAAAAAAAAAAAAAAAAAAAAGCAGGGTAGCAGGGGGTGAAGTGTTAATTGTGTTGAAATTCATGTTAATGATACATGTTCTTTAACTGATATAGCCACAATGTTACTGTTTCAACAGGTAATTGAGATGAAAATTATGAATGAGGTTATTTAACTTTTTTTTGGTACTAAGTCTTTGAATCTTTGAAACCCAGTGTGTATTTCACACTCACAGCAAGTCTTAGTTGGGACCAAACACACTGCAAGCACTCAGGAGCCACACTTGGCCAGTGGTTCCCAAAGTGGACCGTGAAAGTCTGGACGGATGGAACATTTAAGGGAGGAAAGAGTTCAACACATGCTGTGGTCAGGAGAGGGTAGACAAGGAGGGATTGGGAGTTTTTCCTTCTCAAGGATCAGGAGTCCTTCATTTCTGACCAAAGCAGTTCCCGATTTCCTCCCAGCTCTCACCATCGAGACACAGGAGAGACAGGGGCTGAGGATTGGCGGGCAAGGTACCAGGAGGACAGATATGGCTGGAAAGGGAGGTGCAATGGTTGGATTTTGCAGAGATTCAGGCTATGAGGTTGGGAGAAATGCAGCCTGTCTTTGAAATAGACTCTAGGCAGAAGGACCTTCAATGTCAGGGTCCTAGGCCAAGGTGAGGAAGTAAGGAGGCCTTGGATGGATATGGGGGAGGCAGGGGAAGAGAAGGGAGACTCAAAGCAGTCCAGGTGGGAATGATGTGGGTCCAGGCAGAGGGAAGAAGGGTAAAAGAGGAAAGTAAGAAGGAGTTGTGATGGGGATAATGGGGGGTATTTGTGGCTGTCTCAAATGTGGTACAGCATCCCAAGTTAAGCGGGGGGAGTGGCCAGAGGGATCGCTGGCTTGGGGAATGTGGAGGTCTGTTGGGAAGAGGTGGGGAGAGAAAGTGGTTGGGCAGGGGGTCCGGTGGTAGGGGGCTATAGGGGATAGATGCCAGCAGGGTTTTCTCACCTTCGTGTGCAACTTGGCCAGCTGCTTCTCATCCAGGTTGGTCTGTTTGTAAACTCGGGTCTTGTATCGGAACTGAGGTCGGGGTAGGGTAGTGAGAGAGACACAGAGACTTGGAATCAGGGGCCTGGGGAGAAGGCTTGGGGTAGGGGGAAGGTCTGATCCCCTTCTAATTCCCCAGGATAGCTCAGGGTAGGAGTGGAAACAGCCCTGGAACCTTGGTCTAGGCGGTAGATGAGTGGCAGTGGCTTTTCCGAGAGTGCTGGGTATTATGATATATGTGCACTGCAACCCCTGCCTTGAAGGAGGAGGAGTCTGGACCCTACAGGGAATGTTCTAGAGTGCCTACTGTAATTGGGAATCCTCCCCCAATTTGATGGGCGAGGAGAAGCTTGGGGCAGGAAAGTGACTTGGCCAAGGCCACTTAGCTGGTTAGAAGCAGAACAGACGGTAATTTGCACTCAGGACTCTCTGACTTCTCTGTGATGCTTAGAGATCTGGACTAGCACACTGGGTGCCCCCTCGTTAAGGTTTCGAGTGTGTTAAAAAGTGGGTGGGGGGCAGATGTGTTTCAGGGCATGCCTTCTCTTATCAGTGAAGGAGTTGGGGAAGCTTCACCTCCAGGTAGGGGACCCCCTTCTCAAAGGACTGGGGGTACTCCCGCAGCAGCCTCTCCTCCTCCAGGAAGTTGGCGTCGCGGCCTGAGGTGGCCGGTTGGAACAGGCCATAGTTGAGCACATCCTGCAGGCTCTCGCTCAGGGCACAGAGCACCTGCTGCTTGGCCGTCCAGATGGTGGCATCGGGGTTGAAGCGCAGGCATTTCTGGTTGGGGAAGAGATAGGGGCTAGGGTGGGCCAGGGGCCAGAGAAGAACCTGAGGTGGGTTGGGAAGTGAGCCAGGAGCTGGGTGTGGGGGTGACTCCTGGGAGGATACCCAGCACCAGTGGACTCCCCATGTCGGTTGGGGCCCTGTCCCTCTCCTGCCACCGGCCAGTGGGCAGGTACTCACTGTCTGGTGCAGGTCCGGGATGCCAATCCTGAAGACCATCATGCTGAAGTGGGCGTCGTCTGGGACGGACATTGAGCGGCCCTGGAGGCCTCTAACAGAGGCCAGGCTACCAGGTGCCCCACTGCCCTGGCCCCGGCTCCCCCGGGGGCCTCGACCCGGCCCGTCTGGGGAGCTGTCGGACTCTGAGCCCCCCTCGGGACACTCGCTGGCACTGTGGCGTTCCTCGTCCTCGCTTGTCGCGGGGCTGTGGGTCATCGTGGGGCCACGGGGCGACGGGGGACGGCAGCATCACAGGCGGCTGCAGGGGCCAAGGGCAGCCATCAGACTAGGAGCCCGGGACCCCTCAGAGGCCACAGGCGCTACTCGGTGGTCAAGCGGTCAAGGGCAGCCTACCCCCACTGCCCAAGATAGGCAGGAAGGAGGCCGGGCACACGCTCGGCCTGCACGGCCTCCCCTGCCGCCTCCTCCTACGCTGGCAAGCACACACCCCTGTCCCTGACATGCTTCTGGCATGTGTCTCCTTCCCTGCCCTTGGCCCCGCTTGCAGCCCGCCCCCTGCGCCCCACTTTGCTGGTGACCCAGCGTGGCCGTGTCCCAGAAACCGCAGAATCACCGCGGGAGCTACTGGCCCACTTTGCCAGGCCACAGAAAATGCAGCTAAAATTAGCTAAGGACACACAGGTGGACAAACTGACAGGCATCCTGCCCTCCTGGCCCCAGCCTGGCCCCTCACCCCAGGGCCGGGGGGTGGGGTTGGGGAGAAGCTGAGGCTGACAATGAGATGTAGTAAGGGGGAGAGGGAGGTGTGGTGAGCCTGGAGCGGGTGGAGCCGGTGACTTCACTCAAGTGTGGCTGACAACGCGTGGCATGCCGAGTAGTGCTGGGGAAACTGCCGTCCCAGGGGAGCAAGGGGCACTGAGATGCGGGTGTCATGGGCAGAGCATTTGGCCTAGGGTGTCGCCAAGGGAACCACAAGAGGTGGCTTTTGGAGACTGGGGCATCTTGAGAGGGTGTGCGGGTGGGTGGGGAGGTTGGCCTGGGGAGTGCTGTCCAGGTGACAGTGGTGTGGTGGCCCGGGTAGATGTGGGTGACTGCAGATGACCTGTAGCTCTTTTCTAGGACTGCAGGGTGGGTGGGCTGGCTTGCTGGGTACTAGGGGCTCCACTCTGAGGACTGGGGGTGTTAGGAGGGAGGCTAAGAAGTGAGAGGAGCGTCTGGGGAACTGAGGTGGGGGATCATCTCTAGCTCCTTGCTGTTCTCCCTTGAGGTGGCCTTATGAGGGTGGAGCCCCTTCCAAATGGGGTCCGCCTCCCTTCTGTTCTCCCCCAACTCCCACCCCAGCACCGGAAACCAGAATGTCTGGTCTGGTCCCTCCCCCCGACACCAGGCCCGGTTCCTGCACCGTTGCCATGGAGATGGGAAGCAGTGGAGGGTACTGCTGACTTTGGGGGAGTGGGGATGGGCTGGGGGGTTGGGAAAGGGAAGACTAAATGTGTGTGGTGGGAGAAGAGTTCCAGGAGGTGTGGGCGAGCGAGCCTCTAACCCAGGGCCGGCGGACCCCTCCCCCACGCGCGGCTGCGCTGCGAAGCCCCCTCCCCCTCCAGGTACCCAGCCACGCCGCCCCACCTCGTCCCTGCGGAGACCCCAGCCGCCTCCTCCCCGCCCCGCCGCACAGCCCACCTCGCGACCTGGGGCCCGCAGACACTCCCCCTCGGCTGACCCTGGCTGACCCCCAGCCTCAACCCCGCTCGGAGGGGGTGGCCGGTGGGATGAAAGGAAAGCTGGCTAGGGCCCCCCGCGCGTACGGCTGCCCCAGCCCCCCGGGCCGGCTCCGGCCCCTCCCCCTCAGGGCTCGCGGGAGGGAGCGGGCACGCTCCGCCGGGGCGGCATGAATCAAACGCTCCGCGGCTAAGAATAGCTGGCACGCAGCTGGTACCGAGACGGGCTGAGGAATCGGCGAGGGGGGTGGTGGAGGACGCGAGAGAGGGGGTGCCCTGGGAGGCTGTGGGGGGACAGGGGGCGGCTGGCGTGGCCGAGAGCGGGGCCCGGGAGAATGAATGGAGGCGGAGGGAGGCGGGGAGGGGCGGGGAGAGAGAGCCCGGGCCGAGGCTGGGAAACTGGTGGGGGAGAACCCGGCCGGGGAGAGGGGCGGGGGGCACCGGGGAGCAGGAGTCGGGGGCGGGAGCCGAGGGGGCGCGCCGGCCGGCGGTGTAGGGACTGGAGACCTGGTGGGGACGCGGGGAGCTTGGGCAGGGGGTGGGAAGGGACTGGAGGAGCCTGGAAGGAGAAGCGGGAGCTGGAGGGGTCGAAGGGGGCGGAGGAGGCCCGGGCCTAGACCCTCGCTGGAGGGGAGTGGGGACCACGGTGACCTGGCGGAGGGGCCCAGGTACGCCAGGGTGGGCGAGGCGGGGGAGTGGCCGGGCTGGGCGGGGAGGCGGGTACCGGGACCGAGCCCTTGGCCCCGGAGAGCCGGGAGGCGGGTTCGGGATAGGGGCTCTGCGGGCGGGGGATGGGGGGCGCGCCCTCCCATCAAGGATGCGATCTGGGACGGGGCACCGGGGACCCGGGCGTAACCCAATTTGGTGTCGCCCAGGCCAACGCTCCTCACCTCACCCGCAGCCCCAGCCGCACACCCAGGCCAGGAGCCCGGCGCCGGGCCAAGGACATCCGGGGCGCCCTCGCCCCCTCCCGCGGCCCCGACCCCGCAGCTGCCCCAAACCCCTAGGTTCTCGACCCCCTTACCTGCCTGGCGGGGCTGCTGAGTCCCGGTCGGCGGCGCCCGCGGCCCCTCCCCCCTCCCCCCACCCCCCACCCCCCCGGAGACGGGGGACCCTCAGGCCATGCCCCACCGCCCCGGAGGGCGAGCGGGCCCGGGGAGGGGGCGGGCGGGGACCGGGGGGGAGGGCGGGAGGGCCGAGGACCTCACCCCCCCCGAGGGCCGGGCCTGGCCATCCGCAGAGCGCCCCCCCTTCCGCCGCGGCCGCCGCGCCCCTCCTCGCCCGCCCCCGGCTCGGTCCGGCCGGCTCCGGGCGCCGCGTCTCCGCCTGCTCTTCCTCCTCCTCTTCCTCGGGCCGCCGCCGCCGCCGCCCGCTCCGCACCTCCTCTGCCACCCTTCTCGCTCTCTCGCTCTCGCTGTCTCTCCCTCACCCTGTCTCTCTCCCTCCCTCTCTCCCTCCCTCCCCTCCCTCCGCCCTCTCCCCTCCCTCCGGGAGCCGGCGGAGGAGACATCGCCCCTCCCCGCGCCCCCAAACCTCGCCCATCCCCCACCACCGCCGGCTCCGCCCCCTACCCTTGCCCTCCCCCACCACTCCTCGCCACCTCCGAGTCCCCAATCCTGACTCCGCCCCTGCTTGCTTCCATACCCCGACGAAGGGGTCCTGCCCCCATAAAGGTGCCCCCCACACACACCTCAGGACCACTCCCTCCCAGAGAGCTCCCCGCCGCCCTACACACGGTGGGGCACGATAAATATTTGTTGCCAGACTCTACACCCCCAAATTTAAGTGTGAGGGCTATAGATTCCCACCCTGTCCCCCCAAACACACACACACCCTTTCCATTTAAGCACTGGGTCAGGGCACACGTGGACATACCTGAGCCAGGCCACATTTCCCCAAGGCACAGGTGCATAGTCACCAGCTGTAACGGCACCTGCAGAGTCCCCATATACACACACTCTCCAGCGCACACATGCCCAGGCACACTGCACCTGGGGTACACAGCTACAAACACATCCAGCTACAGGCAGTTGTCACACCCCTGTGCCCGGGCACACACGCAACACATGCACACATTTGCCCACCACACACGCACGTGCGCGCGCACACACGCACACAGGCGTTCACCCCGGTATGCATGCCCAGATCTCTCAACACCAAAACGGAGTTACAGCACTGTAGAGACGTGTGCACGCCTTCCCATCACACCCACCCACCGTGCTGTCCATTGCACTGGTTCGCACTCACCCGTTTACATGCCCAACACCGTGCCATCCTTCCCCTCCGGGATAGTTACTGCTGACATTCCTGGAGCACTTTCTGTGTGCCAGGCTCAGGGACTTTCGCCATCCCCATTTTCCAGAGGGGGAAACCAAGGCACAGAGAGGCTAAGTAACTTGCCCAAGGTCATCCAGCTATAAGGAGGTGGTAACAAGGATCAGGAACAGGTAGGCTGGCTCCAAAGTCCTCACTTGACCGCTATTGTGCACTACTGGGCATATCCCCTCATAGTTGCATATCCTTATTCATCACGCACAGACACACCCAACCATCTCCTCAGAGTTTGCACATGTCTGTGTAGGCACGCATATGCAGCCAGCTGCAGGCAGACAGCTCATTCATGCCTGGGACGCACCCACAGGGACAGAGCAGATCCCACAAGGCAGCAGTGAGTGATGAGTGTCCCCTTAGCCCAGGCTTCCTCGTTCTCCCAGCTCCAACAGCACCTCCAGGGCCTGCAGGGGGCAGTTCTAGGCAGCTTCTGGGTTCCCCTCCAGCTGCAGGCTCTCCGGGGTACCCGAGTATGAGCTGGAGGAGGTGCCTGCTCAGCCTGGGGAGGCCTCTATCTTGATGCACACCCACTAGCCCAGGTGGTGAGCAGCTGGGCCCGGGGAAAGCACAGCTGCCCATGTTGGCTCCAGCAGCCAGAGAGGCTGTGCACCCCTGCACAGTTTACAAGGCCTTTCCCCACATATGCATTATTTCTTGAGGTCTGTAGCTCCTGGCAAGGGGCCCCAGGTTCCCGATGGGCATCTGAGAGACCCAGGCTCTGAGGCAGGGAGCTGTCTGCCCAAGGTCACAGTGTCCTCGATGTACCAGGATTTCTTGGAAAACGGAAGGCTGGAGGCATTGATTTCCAAGGCCCCTCCTGGGGCTCCCGGCAGCCGAGGGCAGATGCCCTGCTCTTGGAGCCAGAAACCTTGGCTAGCTGCCGCCACACTGGTGACCTCCAGCAGGCCATGCTGTTTCAGAGTCTCGGTCTCCTCCTTTGAAGAGCAGGCCCAGTGATCCTTGGCTGGTGTGCCCCATGGTTGTTGGCACCACCAGCCAGGCCTGGTCTGGAAAAGCCCTGTGTGACTCATGGGCCTGACATAGAGGGGCATGGCATGGCATCGTGCTTCCTTGCCTCCAAGCCTCTCTCCCACTGCCCTCACCACCTCCACCCACCTTGCCACCACCACCCTGGGAACTTGGGTGCCAGCAAACCAAAAAGGTGAAGCCTCCAGGCCTTTGACCCCACCAGGAACGGCTACCCTCTCGCCCACTCAACAGGTTGATTGAGCACCTACTATGTGCTAGGTAGGCCTTGTGCTAGGAGATGCAGCAGTGCATAAAAATCCCTGTTTTCATTGGCAGGGAACAGACATAAACAAACAAACAAGATCGTGCCAGTCTTGATTATACCAAAAAGATGAAATGGGGCATTTTAATAAAGTAACATGTGGAATAGATAAAGTAGTTGGGGAAGGCCTCTTGGAGCTGAGACCTCGATGATGAGAAGGAGCTGGGGAAAGAACCTTCTAGAAGGAGGAAAGGGCTAGTGCAAATGCTCTGAGGTTGTAATCAGCTTAGTATTTGGGGATGAGCCAAGAGGCCAGGGAAGGTGGAGGCTGGGGGTGTGTAAGGGGAGTGGGGGTGATGAAGCTGCAGAGGTGCAAAGGTTCTTCCTTCCCAGCCCCCAGCATGGTAGGCTGTGCTGAGGACTGAGGCCCGGGCTTGGCTTCCCTCCTGCTTATGATGGGAAGGTGGGGGAGCAGGGGAGTGGGGAGCGATGTGATCTGATTTATGGTTTGGAAGGATTGCTTTGGCTGCGGCAAGCAGCCGGGATTGGAGGGGCTCAGGAGGAAGGAGGGGGAGGGCAGCGAGACTGCAGTGGTCCAGGCTGAAATGAGGTGGCTCGCTGAATGCTCAGAGCTCCTTGAGCACACAACCTAGCGTCTGTCGATTTCACCCCCTGGAGAAACCTTCCCTGACTGCTCTGCCAGACTCCTCACCCTCTCCCATCTCCAGCCCCCTCATCCCCGGAACTATCTGGCTGCTGGTCTGCAAGCAGCTGGAGTCCCCAGCATCACCCAGCCCAGGGCCTGGCCTGCAGGAGGCTTCTAGTAAAGTGGCCAATTAATCCCCGAGCCCCGTCTTCCAGGGTCGTGCACACAGTCACATGCGTGCTCTTCACATGTGTCACCCCACCCCCACACACACTCACTTGGATCTCCAGACAAGGGCTTGGAGGGTGGGATGGGCAATCTAGGAGGGGCCCTGGAGTCTCCTCCATTGAGTGTGTGGGCGATGGTGGCCACAGGGTAATAACAACCTCAGCAAGACCCTGAGGTCTGCCCCTCCTCAGGAATGGCCAGGCAGGGAAGAAGGGAGCAGCGCTCCGTCCCAGCATCCCACCACTGCCCAGACGGTTCTGAGTGGGTTCCTGGGCTGAGGCCGGGGCCTGTGTTTTCCAAGATTCCTTGGAGAGCCAGCTCCATCCTCTTCCTGATTATCTGAGCTTTGGGCTACAGCAGAAGGAAAGAGCAGGGCGGAAGCGAGCTCTGGAAAGTGGAAAGAGGAGGGTGTGCGAGGAGACCCAAGGCGGGATCCCGGCTTTGGAACGTTGGAGGTTTCCGGCCACAGAGGCAGGGCCTCCGGGGAGCCAAGAGGGGCGGGGAGAGACACACACAGAGAAGCAGAGGAGACCAACGGACCGGACAGAGACGAGGAGAGGAACAGGAAGAGAGAAGCTGGGAGAGTCGGGAACCTGGGGGCTAGTGACCTGCACACAGGGCAGGGGCACTCGGCGGTTCCCAGAGGCCACCCCTCCCACCCCAGACATCCAGACATCTGGAACTTTGGGTGCCAAGAGTCCAGCTTAATGCAGGCAGCCTGGCTTTTGGGGGCTTTGGTGGTCCCCCAGCTCTTGGGCTTTGGCCATGGGGCTCGGGGAGCAGAGAGGGAGTGGGAGGGAGGCTGGGGAGGTGCCCAGGAGGAGGAGCGGGAGAGGGAGGCCCTGATGCTGAAGGTGAGCTCTGGAGTGTCAGGGAGCTATGGGTGGTGAACTGTGGGCCTGGGAGGGGGTATTCCAAGGTTAGGGAAATGGACAATGAGGAGCGATTGGGATAGTCTCAGAGGAGTGGGAGGGTGATGGGCTCAGAGACAGGACTCAGGCGGCAGAGAATGAGTTACGAGTTGGAAAGGGGCGAATGAGGCATCTTGGTGGCAGGCTGGGGCTCACCACCCCTCCTCTGCCCCAGCATCTGCAGGAAGCCCTAGGACTGCCTGCTGGGAGGGGGGATGAGAATCCTGCCGGAACTGTTGAGGGCAAAGAGGACTGGGAGATGGAGGAGGACCAGGGGGAGGAAGAGGAGGAGGAAGCAACGCCAACCCCATCCTCCGGCCCCAGCCCCTCTCCCACCCCTGAGGACATCGTCACTTACATCCGTGAGTAACCAGAAGCCCTCACCCCCAAACCCCCAGGCCGCCGCAGTCACTTTCGCAAAAATGAAGGGTCGGTTCACTGCCAGGTGGCCTTTCAGTTGTCCATTGCCCAGCCCAGAGCCCCCACACCCCTAGGAGCCCCAGGTCCACGGCCATGCCTCCTAAGAGCCTGGGCCACTCGACCCTACCTTCCAGGAGTCCGGGGTGCCCCCCCACCGCCACTCCGCCCTCAGGAGCCCTAGATCCCAGTTCTCCAGGTCCTCAGGCCCCCCGCTGCATCTCCAGGCTCCCCCTCCGCATCTCCAGGCTCCCCCTCCAGCATGATCCCTGTCTGTCCGCAGTGGGCCGCCTGGCCGGCCTGGACGCAGGCCTGCACCAGCTGCATGTCCGTCTGCACGCGTTGGACACCCGCGTGGTCGAGCTGACCCAGGGGCTGCGGCAGCTGCGGAACGCGGCGGGCGACACCCGCGATGCCGTGCAAGCCCTGCAGGAGGCGCAGGGTCGCGCCGAGCGCGAGCACGGCCGCTTGGAGGGTGAGTCCGCGGCGCGCGGGGTGGAAAAAAATGAGAATATCTGGGCCAGGTATGGGACTGGTTGAGAAGGTGACCCTAGGTGTCTGGGGCGGGAGAGTTCGGGAGAGCTGCTGTGTGCTAGCGGACGGGGTTAGAGACTTGGGAGGCTGAACGCAGGGAGCAGGGTGGGCACTCCAGACCCGCGCGGACCCGACTGGGGCAGCACCACGCCCCCTACAGTCCAGCTCCCACCGCCTGGCCCCGCCCCTGGCGGAGCAGACTCTCCACCTCCTGGCTCCCGCGGTTCTGACCACGCCTCCTCCCAGCCCTCCCCATGAGTTCCTGGCCCCGCCTCCCTCCACCCCCGGATGTTTTGTCCTCGCCCCCTTCCAGACTCTGAATGCATGACCCCGCCTTCTTCTCTACCCGGCCCCGCCCACAGGCTGCCTGAAGGGGCTGCGCCTGGGCCACAAGTGCTTCCTGCTCTCGCGCGACTTCGAAGCTCAGGCGGCGGCGCAGGCGCGGTGCACGGCGCGGGGCGGGAGCCTGGCCCAGCCGGCGGACCGCCAGCAGATGGAGGCGCTCACTCGCTACCTGCGCGCGGCGCTCGCTCCCTACAACTGGCCCGTGTGGCTGGGCGTGCACGATCGGCGCGCCGAGGGCCTCTACCTCTTCGAAAACGGCCAGCGCGTGTCCTTCTTCGCCTGGCATCGCTCACCCCGCCCCGAGCTCGGCGCCCAGCCCAGCGCCTCGCCGCACCCGCTCAGCCCGGACCAGCCCAACGGTGGCACGCTCGAGAACTGCGTGGCGCAGGCCTCTGACGACGGTTCCTGGTGGGACCACGACTGCCAGCGGCGCCTCTACTACGTCTGCGAGTTCCCCTTCTAGCGGGGCCGGTACCCCGCATCCCTGCCCATCCCACCACCCGGCCTTTCCCTGCGCCGTGCCCACCCTCCTCCGAGATCGCCCTTCCCTTCCTGTCCACGAATGGCAGCGTCCTCCCCGACCCCCAGGCTGGGCGCTTCTGGGAGGGCTCTTGCGGTGCCGGGACTCCTCCTTGTTAGTGTCTTTCCTTGAAGGGGCAGGCACCAGGCTAGGTCCGGTGCCAATAAATCCTTGTGGAATCTGACTTGAGGAGCAGTGAAGGCAGTCTTGGACTTTATCTCCTGCAGGGGAAGCCGGGAAGGGCCAGACCCTGGTCTTTGGGCGCGTGTCCTGGCCTTTGGATGCCTGTTCTGCTTTTTACAGATGTCATTTGAGCCCCAGATGGAGTGATGGAGAAACACAGGTGCATATGTACACACGGTCATCTGTTCTGTGCACAGATGGCCAGAGTACACGCGTACAAACGCTGTAGACACCTTCACCTCCATCGTGCCCGCTCTCTCGGCCTTTGGGACCCGGGGCTTGCCAATTGTCCCAGGCCTTGGCCTTGGTCCTGGTCAAAGAGATTTGGGAAACGTGAAGGGGCTAAAGGCTCTGACAAGTCCTGCAGGAAAGAGCCCGTTTAATTTGTTAAAGTGGTGTGTCCAATTTGTTTCCCCAGATGATATGGTTTCATGGACTTGTTGGGATGATATATTGAGACATGGACTTAAGGACTCACCTAACCTTGAAGCTTAGACTTCCTCCCAATTTTCCCTCCTCTGCTTCCTGCCAGTGAGGCCAGGAGCCAGTCCCTTCCCCTCTGTGAGCCTCGGGTTTTTTATTTGAACGTGGGCACAGTCCCTCCTACTTTGTGCGGCTCTTGGGATGTTCAGGTGAGACCAGGACAGTGTGCATTTGGTGGTGGCTGAACTTGATCCACACACTACCTTCCGTCCTCACCCTTTTTTTTCTTTTTTTGAGACGGTCTTGCTCTTTTGCCCAGGCTGGAGTGCAGTGGTACAATCATGGCTTACTGCAGCCTCAATCTTCTGGGCTCAAACAGTCCTCCCACCTTAGCCCCCCAAGTAGCTGGGACTACAGGTGCGCCCCACCACACCTGGCTAATTTTTGTATTTTTTTATAGAGGTTGGTTTTTGCCATATTGCCCAGGCTGGTCTTGAACTCCTGAGCTCAAGCAATCTGCCCTCCTGGGCCTCCCAAAGTGCTGGGAATACAGGCATGAGCCACAGTGCCCGGCTGTCCCTCACCATTTTTCATACCTTTACTCCCTGGTGAAGACACCCAGGAGTCAGCCAGCCTGGGCCTCAGCATAGTGGACAGCTCTGTTTGGAGGAGAGCCTCTTTGGAAATCATCCTAGTACCTCCCCCAAGGTTGGCATCATGGGCGTGACCCTGACATCAGGGAGCCCAGGAATGGGGATGTGACCCTGTCTGTCCTTACCACTCTGCCCCTTCCCTTCCTTCAGCCACGGCACCACTGCCTAAAGGGTCACCATTGGATCCACACATGGGAGGAGCAAGCCATCACTGTCAGCTTGGTTAGAGGGGAGATCACCCACCCTTCTCCCTTCAGGAGTCATTTGTCAGCCCCACATCCCCAGAGGAATACAGAATAGGAGAGTGGGGGTGTGGCCTGGAGTCAGCCCTCAATCAGAAATTCTTCTCATGCTGAGCTTCAGTTTCCCCCAGGAGGGATAGGCAGCCCTAGATCTTATAGCCAACCAGAGGTCAGATTAGGCAGACAATGATGAGTATCTATTATTTCCCAGAGGGGTCTCTGCCCTCGAAGAGCTTCCATTCTGGAAGATATTTGGGTATGGTACACCATGGCTACCCACCCAGATTCTGGAGCCAGATGGCCCAGGTTCCAGTCCTACCTCAGCCACTTATCTCCTGGGAAAACCTGAGTGAGACATAACCATGCTGCTTCTCAGTGTCTCCATCTGTTCTGTGGGGATAATAACAGTATTGATCTAGAATAGTACCAGACACAGAGGGGTCTTTGCAGTTCCCAGGTCTGAGCTTCACCAGGGCAATTCAACCTCACTTTCACCTCTCTGTGCTCTCTCCTGACACTGTGCTTTTGTATATGCAAAGATCTCCATTCTCCCTCCTCTCTAGGGTAAACACCCACTTCCAAGAACTGGATAACACATCACCCCAAACAACCAGCCTTTCCCCCAGCCCCGCGCAGGGTTAGGGATCCCCTTTGGTTTCCACAAACCCCTTGTTCCTCTCTTGACCCAGCCCTGATCAGACAGGCTGAGGGACACTCCAGGTGCATGGGGAAGGGCAGGACAAGGTATGACTTTCTCTGTCCCCAGCATCGCCTGGCACATGGGAGCCCTTTGAATGAAGATGCTTGTGTGGCATCATGCAGGGGACCCTGAGATGAGTCGGATCTCGGCTGCTTTTCCTCCTTGGCCTCCCCAAGGCTGGGTGAGGCACCTCCTCTAGTGTCCCATAGGGTCCAGGGCTTTCCACATCACTTTAGGTGCCACTGTCTGGTCTGACAGACAATGTCTGTCTCCCTGGCAGGGCCTGGAGCTACCATACCAAGCACAGGGCCAGCTGAGGGCATGCAGAGAGAGAGAGGTCTGAAGTGGGGAGTGGCGTGCCTGCAAGGACTGTTTATGCATCAGAACAGCACGCCTATATGTGGCATTCGGTGCTGATTTCCTGACTGGTCTGCGTGGGAAACCTACTCTCTCCTCCAGGAAGCCCCACCAGACTTCCTGCGGGCCAGAGTTTGCCAATGTCCTCTCTCTGGCTCTCTGCGGAGCGCTGGTAGTGTGCAAGGCCGGAGCCATGGACCAGGGAAGGCCTCGGCAGCTGATTGGAATAGATGCATTAAGGGATCCCAGGGAAGCAGTAGAACAAGGGCAGGAGGCCTGGGATGATTAAACGGAGGAGGAAGAACCAGAGAAGGAAGAACCAGCGGCCGCACGGGCTTGCAGGGCGATAAAGCCCAGGAGGCCGAACAGCAGGCCCATTACCGCCTTCCCAGAACCACGTTTTTCCGCAGTAACCGGGTGACTCCTACGGGTCACCTCGCAAGCCCCGCCCCCTCCTCCCATGTGAGGTTCGCCTCCATTTCCCAGCAAGCTTGAGGGCCACGCCTTGGCGGTGAGTTCGGAGCTCCGCAGTCTCCAATCAGAGCTCAGACCCCTCCTCTCCACCCAGGCCTCGCCCCGAGGCACTCTGGAAAATGTAGTCCTGTCACGCGCCTGCGGGTAGGAAAACCCCAAGTCGCGAAGCCTTAACCTTCAACTCGCGTTTGGATCTCTCAGACGAGAGTTTTTCAAAGCAGGTGCATTTCCTTGGGTAGATCATAACCATTTTTTAAAAAGTGAAATAAGTTCATATGAAATATTAGTATCATAGGAAATGGTAAGAAGCTTTTCAAAATTTAAACGTCGATGTGCTGAATTAACAATATAAAATTCAATATAAAATTTCTTTCTTTGTGGCTAAACACGGGTCCAAACCAACTTAGTTTCTTTCTTTTCTGTTTATTTTCAGATTCTGGTTTTTTTTTTTTTTTTTTTTTTGAGACAGAGTCTCACTCTGTCGCCCAGGCTGGAGTGCAGTAGTGGCACAATCATAGCTCACTGCAGCCTCGACCTCCTGAGCTAAAGCAATCCTCTCGCCTCAGTTTTCTGAGTAGCTGGGACTACAGGCGTGCACCTTAAAAATAAACAAAAACAAAAAACAAAAAAACCAGACAATTTTAATTTGGAAATAATTTTAAACTTATAGATAACCTACACAAATATAAACACTGTAGTACAAACAAATACTCTACTCTGATTTGTTTGTTAACAGTTTACCTCATTGCTTTGGCTTCATCATTCCATCTATCCATCCATCCACCCACCCACCCACCCATCCTAGCCCAATCATCAGGGACAAGCAAGACAAAGTCAGGTTTGTTGAACCACTGAAATGAAAGCGATCTCCCCCCAGAGGAGAAGCTGCAATCGAGTTACAGGATTTGGAGGAAGAGAGAAATTTGGATGAAATTTAAGTGAAACAATGTTTAGATAGGTTTAGAACAAGGTAGGAATGTGTATAAGTGAGTGAGCATCAGGCCTGGGCCGCATACAGTAGCTCATGTCTGTATCCCAGCGCTTTGGGAGGCCAAGACAAGAGGATCGCTTGAACCCAGGAGTTCAAGACCCGCCTGGGTGACATCTCTACCGAAGGAAAGGAGGGAGGGGAGGGAGGGGAAAAAAGGGGAGGGGAGGGGAGGGAGGGGAAAAAAGGGGAGGGGAGGGGAGGGGAAAAAAGGGGAGGGGAGGGGAGGGGAGGGGGGGAGGGAAGGGGAGGAGAAAATTATCTGGGTGTGGTGGCACACTCCTGTAGTCCCAGCCAGTTGGGAGGTTGAGGTGAGAGGATTGCTTGAGCCCAGGAGTTTGAGGTTGCAGTGAGCTATGATTGTATCACTGTATTCCAGTCTGGGTGACAGAACGAGATCCTGTCTCAAAAAAAAAAAAAAAAAAGGAAAAATCAGATTTGGACTGCAAAGTGGACCTAAGGTCTTGTTTCCCTGGAAACTACAATGTTAATATAAATGTGGCATGCTGTGCCCAGAAACTTTTTATTTAAAACTCTGCACCAGGGCTGGAAATGGATGCTTCTTATCTTTGTCAAAGTGACAGATCTTCCAGGAAAGAAAGATTAGTCTGTTTCATTCTTACAGATAGACTTTCATACAGCAAAGTTTCCAACAGTCTATGATTTTAGAGAACAAAGTTTCTCAGTGAGTAAGATAGCAGTAGTCACTCATAAAGGGGGCCGTTAGAACACTTTTACTGCTGCAGCTCGCCCCTGGGTGAAATGTGTCCTGTTAACTTTGCGGTTGGCTTTATCTCGGTCTATAGATGAAGGGCAGGCCAGATTTTTACAGTATTAGCTAGCTTTAGCTCATATATATATATAATTTTTCTTTTCTTTTCCTGCCTTTCTTTTTCTTTCTCTCTCCCATCTTTCTTTCTTTCCTTTTTCTTTTGTCTTTTTTTTTTTTTTTTTTTTTTTTTTGAGATGGAGTTTTGCTCTGTCATTCAGGCTGGAGTACCATGGTGCAATCTCGGCTCACTGCAATCTCCACTTCCTGAGTTCAAACAATTCTCCTGCTTCAGCGTCCTGAGTAGCTGGGACTACAGGTGCCTGCCACCACGCCAGGATAATTTTTGTATTTTTAGCAGAGACAAGGTTTCGCCATGTTGGCCAGGCTGGTCTTGAACTCCTGACCTCAGGTGATCCACCTGCCTCGGCCCCCCAAAGTGCTGGGATTACAGTTGTGAGCCACCACGCCCAGCCAGTTGTCACGTCTCTTTAGCCTCCTTGAATCTGGAACATTTCCATATTTATAATATTGACATTTTGGTGGCTGGACGCGGTGGCTTACGCCTGTAATCCCAGCAGGTTGGGAGGCTGAGGCAGGCAGATCACGAGGTCAGGAGATCAAGACCATCCTGGCTAACATGGTGAAACCCCATCTCTACCAAAAATACAAAAAAATTAGCCGGGCGTGGTTGCAGGCGCCTGTAGTCCCAGCTACTCGGGAGGCTGAGGCAGGAAAATGGGGTGAACCTGGGAGGCGGAGCTTGCAGTGAGCCAAGATTACACCACTGCACTCCAGCCTGGGCAACAGAGCAAGACTTTATCTAAAACAAAAAAAACAAAAACAAAAAAAATATATATATATGTACACATTTTGGAAGAACAGCTCCTTGCCCTTTTAAAAATAGAAGTTCCACATTTTTAGTTGGTCTGATGTTTCCTCATGATGATTAGATTCAAGTTATACATTCTCCACCAGAATAATGAAGTGAGGTGTGTACTTCTTTGAAGGTATCCCATCTGGACATAGTCAGTGTCCTACTGTGCCTCATTAGTGAAGTGAGTTTTGATCACCCAGCGAGCTGATGTCCCATTCCCCAGCTGTATAATACTCCTTTGCAGCTAATAAGCAGTCCAGGGGCAGATACTTAAGACAGGTAGTATCTGCCTTTCATCAAAATTTCCCCCTTGATTTCACACCCATTGATGATTCAGCAGATGTGGGCTTATTATGAATAACAAAAGACGTTCCTGGCCTGGTGGGGTGGCTCACGCCTGTAATCCCAGTACTTTGGGAAGCTGAGGCGGGAAGATCACTTGAATTCGGGAGTTTGAGACCAGCCTGGGCAACATAGTGGGATCTTGCCTTTAAAGAAAATATAAAAATTAGCCTGGCATGGTGGCAAGAGCCTGAAGTCCCAGCTACTTGGGAGGATGAGGTGGGAGGATTGCTTGAGCCCAGGAGGTCGAAGCTGCAGTGAGCTGTGATCATGCCACTGCACTCCAACCTGGGCAACAGAGGGAGACCCTGTCTCAAAAAAAAAAGACAAGAAAAAGAAAAAGAATAGGACGTTACTGTTAAACGCCTTCTCCCATCCCCCTCACCAGTACCTACCATCCTGAATTGTGTTTTGCCATTGCGTGATTTTCATTATTATTTTAGCATGTGTGTATATTTCCCGAAACAACATCTTATTTAGTTTTGCTTGTTTTTTGGGCTTTGGAGTAATAATACATGTATTCGTTGGCTCGAACTGCCCTTATAAAGTACCACAGGCTAGGGGACTGAAACAGCAGAATTGATTATCTCCCAGTTCTGGAGGCTGGAAGTCTGAGATCAAGATGTTGGCACGGTTGGTTCCTTCTGAGGCTTCCTTCCTTGGCTCGCAGACAGCCGCCTTCTTGCTGTGCCCTCATGTGGTCCTCTCTGTGTGCACATCCCTGGTGACTCTCTGTGTGGCCATATATCCTCTTCCCATAAGGATGAAGTCCAATTGGATTAGGGCCCACCCTAATGGCCCCATTTAACCTTCACCACCTCTTTAGAGATCCTATCTCCAAATGCAGTCATGTTCTGATGTACTGGGGGTTAGGGCTCCAAAATATGAATTTTGGGGGCTGCATTTCAGCTCACAACCATATCTTACTGTATGCAACTTGCTATTTTTTTTTTTTTTTTTTGAAACAGAGTCTCGCTCTGTTGCCCTGGCTGGAGTGAAGTGGTACGATCTCGGCTCACTGCAACCTCCACCTCCTGGGTTCAAGCCATTCTCTTTGCCTCAGCTTCCCAAGTAGTTGGGACTACAGGCACACGCCACCACACCTGGCTAATTTTTGTATTTGTACAGATGAGGTTTCACCATGTTGACCAGGCTGGTCTCGAACTTCTGACCTCAAGTGATCCATCCGCTTCGGCCTTCTAACGTGTTGGGATTACAAGCGTGATCCATCGCACCCTGCCAATGCAACTTGCTTTTTAAAGACAAACTCCTATTCCTAAGATGCATTCATGATGGTGCCTGTAGCTTTTGTTTGCACATTTTTCAGGGGTATGGTATGAAAATGCTTACAAATAATATGGGGAGAAATCGCTGAAATGGATGGGGGAAGAAAAGAAGATTAACAAAACTAAAAGCTATTTTAATTTTTGAAAAAGCAACTAAGACTTACTTTTGGCAAACCAATTAAGAACAAAGAGACAGGCTGCAAATAAAATACAAATTGTAAAGTGGTGAATAATTATAGCCAGGACAGAGATATAAAAAGTAATTAAACTATATTATGGCTATGTGCTAACATTAAAAACCTGAATGAACTGGTTAAATTACTAGCAAAATATACAATGCTAAAATGACACAAAATTAGAGACTGAATAAGCCAGTGACTATTAAAGAATTTGAAATTATATTCAGAGATCTCCCCTCTCCCCAAAAAACCCCCAGGCACAGATGGTTTTCTAAGCAAGTGATACCAAACATTCAAAGAATGTTTAATTCCTATCTTGTATGAATTATTCCAGAAAATCGCTGGAAAATTATGTAATAACTGCCTGATTCATTTTTAGAGACTAATGCAATGTTGAATCCAAAATCGGATAAGGACCAGATGCAAGAAAATTATAGATTCATTTCGCTTGTGAATGAAGATGTAAAAATCCCAAATCAAATAATTGCCTCTTAAATCCAGCATATCATAATTCTTCATGATCAAATAAGATTCCTGCTCCTAATGCGAAGATGGCTCAAAAATTAAAAAAAAAATCTTTCAATATAATTCACCATATCAGTGACCAATGAAGGAAGAAAATACAATGATTTCAACTGATGTGGGGAAATAATTTCATAAGGCTGTACATCTATTTATGATTAAAAATTAAAACACTTCACTTTGGGAGGCTAAGGCAGGAGGATCGCTTGAGCCCAGGAGTTTGAGACCAGCTTGGGCAGCACAGTGAGACCATGACATGGTGGTGTGCACTGGTGGTCCTAGCTACTTGGGAGGCAGAGGTGGGAGGATCACTTGAGCCTGGGAGGCTGCATGGTTTTGAATTGCATTTCTGTGATGATTAATGGTGTGAATATTTTCCTGGACATTTAGCCCATTTATATATCTTCTCTGGGAAATGTCTGTTCAGATCATTTGCCCCTTTTTTGTTTGGTTGTTTTATTTTATTTTTTGAGACGGAGTCTCACTCTGTTGCCCAGGCTGGAGTGCAGTGGTGGAATCCCGGCTCACTGCAAGCTCCACCTCCCGGGTTCCAGCGATTCTCCTGCCTCAGCCTCTCAAGTAGCTGAGATTACAGGCACCCACCATCACGCCCAGAGAATTTTTGTATTTTTTAGTAGATATGGGATTTCGTTATGTTGGTCAGGCTGGTCTCAAACTGCTGACCTCAAGTGATCTTCCCGCCTTGGCCTCCTAAAGTGTTGGGATTACAGCTGTGAGCCACCACACCTGGCCTCGCCCATTTTAAAATTGGGTTACTTGAGTTCTTTGTACATTTTATTTTTTGTTTTTGCTTTTTGGAGGGTTACCATATACATCTTAATTTATCAGAATCCGTTTCAGATTTATACTAGCTTTATTACAGTGAGATATAGAATGGTTATTCCTAGATAGTTCTATTCCGTTTCCCCTTCTTGTGGTATCGTTATAAACTTTTTTTTTTTTTTTTTGAGACGGAGTCTCACTCTGTTGCCCAGGCTGGAGTGCAGTGGTGCAGTCTCAGCTCACTGCAACCTCTGCCTCCTGGGTTCAAGCTATTCTCCTGCCTCAGCCTCCTGAGTAGCTGGGATTACAGGCACCTGCCACCACGCCCAGGTAATTTTTGTATTTTTAGTACAGATGGGGTTTCGCCATGTTGGCCAGGCTGGTCTCCAACTCCTGACCTCAGGTGATCCGCCTGCCTCGGCCTCCCAAAGTGCTGGGATTATGGGCATGAGCCACTGTGCCAGACAGTAATGCATAAAGCTTTGAATACCTAAGCTCAAGAGTTGACATCAGCCTTTCCCCACAGATAATTCTGGTCCTTGTGAACTAGTGGTCCCCGAAGACATTTGCCACCAAGAAGGTCCTGGGGACTCGCAAAAACAGTCTGTGGGAGATAGATGTGTGAGTCTGCTTCTAAGAAGCTCTTTGGCCGCCTCTGGCACACGGGGCCATCTCTCTTCTGCTTGCCCTCTGCCCTCTTCTCTCCCTCCACTTTCCATAATTTCAACAAAATCAGTTAATATTTACAAAGCACTGAGAACAGCACTTGGGACTCAGTAGGTGCTAAAAAAAAATCATCAGCTGCTTTTTTTTTTTTTTTTTTTTTTGTTTTGAGACAGAGTCTTACCCTGTTGCCCAGGCTGGAGTGCAGCGGTATGATCTCAGCTCACTGCAACCTCTGCCTCCTGGGTTCAAGCAATTTTCCTGCCTTGGCCTCCCAAGTAGCTGGGATTACAGATGCCTGCCACCACATGAGCTAATTTTTGTATTTGTAGTAGAAACGGCATTTCACCATGTTGGCCAGGCTGGTCTCGATCTTCTGATCTCAGGGAATCCACATGCCTCGGCCTCCCAAAGTGCTGGGATTACAGGCGTGAGCTACCGTGCCTGGGCCATCAGTTGCTATTATTAGCATTATTCCTTCTGGAGAATGTTTTAGCTACTGCATTTCATGGACTCTAAGAAACTCCACTTTTATGGTTGTTACAAAGAAAGAAAAGTGCATACTGTCTATAAGATGCAACAATGCTTCCTTACCACTTGCAATTTTTATTTCTTATTTACTGAAAGAGCTTTTATGGGTGTATTTATTACAAACAATAAAGGAAAATACAAGTAAAATAAAGGATTCCTAAAATTGTTTCACAATTGAGATCCTTTTTTTTTTCCTTATTGTGGAAAAGTTATACAAAAATTAGCTGGACATGGTGGTCTGTACCTGTGGTCCCAGCTACTCCGGAGGCTGAGGCGAGAGAATCACTTGAGCCCCGGAGGTTGAAGCTGCAGTGAGTCGTGATGGCGCCATTGCACTCCAGCCTGGATGACAGAGTGGCGAGAGGGAGACCCTGTCTTAAAAAAAAAAAAAAAAAAGATTGCATGTAAGAATTAAAAATCATTACTGCTGGGCTCTTGATCCAACTTTGCAATTAGAGGAAACAGTTTATTGCTGACTTCTGTTTTCAGAGCAAACACCAAACACAACTTATTCCCCACCAATTCCCCCTGACCCACCCAGGCGCACCCGTTGGTTCCCAGGGGCTGCGAGTGCCCCACTCTTGTCTGCTGGATTTTCTTCTGGGCTGTGGACACCCCTTCTGCAGGTTTTCATGCCTTTCAAACAGCAGTCGTATGGTGCCAGACGTTGGAAGATGCCTCCTGGTTTCAGAGGCGTCAAGATATGGGAAAAGTGGCTTCTTAGAATTGATCAATTACGATGTGTTTATCAAAGGTGGCGTCTCCTTTACTGAAGCCAGTTCCTTCTCTAAGGGTGACACCGAGGACAGCTGGTGGGATGATGGTTGTTCTCCCCAGGCTCTACTCTGCCTGGATTTGGGCACTGCTTCTTGCCAAGCTGATATCCTAACTAATATTTTCAAGTGGGCAGCCTGCTTTCGGGTACTTAATTTCTAGAAGCGTTTCCCCTGCTGCCACGCTATCTTCAGTCTTTTAAAATCGTAGTACCCTGGGAAGAGTTTATGGTTTATGGCATCCTTTTTTTTTTTTTGAGACGGAGTCTCGCTCTGTCACCCAGGCTGGAGTGCAGTGGCGTGATGTTGGCTCACTGCAACCTCCGCCTCCCTGGTTCAAGTGATTCTCCTGCCTCGGGCTCCTGAGTAGCTGGGACTATAGGCGCACGCCACCACACCCAGCTAATTTTTTGTATTTTTAGTAGAGATGGGGTTTCACAGTGTTAGCCAGGATGGTCTCGATCTCTTGACCTTGTGATCCACCTGCGTTGGCCTCCCAAAGTGCTGGGATTACAGGCGTGAGCCACCATGCCCGGCCCAGTTTATGGCGTTCTTACCCAATTCCTTCTTGGCGCAAATTTAAGGTTTTTTTTTTTGTTTGTTTGTTTTTTTCCTTCCCTAAGTGTTTTGCTATTGCAATGTCAAACTAAATAAGAAACACAGAGAGGCTTCCAAAAGAAAATATGTTATCTAGGAATAGATCATGCAGTGGGAAATGCATGTCATAGTAAACTATGTGCGTATGCGGGGAGGTAAAGGAAGAAGACGGTTTTTAAAGGGAAAGAAGAGGAGGATTACATATTGTTTTGAAATAATTATCCTTGGCTGCAAAGATCGATAATAAAGGTGACACCAGTCTGAGGGTGAACAGGCAATTGTGGGGGAGTTGTCCTTGAAGTATTTTTGGTGGCAGGTTGTGATAGCTTTTGTGCCAGGTTGTGGTTTTTATAGAGTCTTTTGTAATAGGTGTTGTTGGTTTTTGTTTTTGTTTTTGAGACGGGGTCTCACTTTGTCACCCAGACTGGAGTGCAGTGGTGCGATCTTGGCTCACTGCAGTGCAGCCTCCAACTCCTGGGCTCAAGCGATCCTCCCACCTCAGCCTCCGGAGTAGCTGGGACTACAGGCACATACCACCATGCCTGGCTAATATTTGATTTTTTTGTTGAGATGGGGATTCGCCATGTTGCCCAGGCTGGTCTCCAACTCCTGGGTTCAAATTGAGCCTCCCTCCTGGGCTTCCCAAATTGCTGGGATTACAAGCATGAGCCGCCATACCACACATGTGATAGTTTTTGTTATCAAGCATACAAGCATGATAACCGTCTCTTCATGGCTCTGTTTGTCAATGTTTTAAAAATATTAGTACCTAGGGATGGGCGCGGTGGCTCATGCCTGTAATCCCAGCACTTTGGGAGGCCGAGGTGGGCAGATCACGAGGTCAGGAGATCCAGACCATCCTGACTAACACGGTGAAACCCCGTCTCTACTAAAAACACAAAAAATTAGCCAGGCATAGTGGTGGGTGCCTGTAGTCCCAGCTACTCGGGAGGCTGAGGCAGGAGAATGGCATGAACCCGGGAGGCGGAGCTTGCAGTGAGCCGAGATCGCACCACTGCACTCCAGCCTGGGCAACAGAGCGACACTCCGTCTCAAAAAAGAAAATAAATAAATAAATACTAGTACCTGGGGACGGGCGCGGTGGCTCACGCCTGTAATCCCAGCACTTTGGGAGGCCGAGGCGGGCGGATCACGAGGTCAGGAGTTCGAGATCAGCCTGGACAACATGGCGAAACCCCGTCTGTTTGCACTGAAAACACAAAAATTAGCTGAACGTGGTGTTGCGCGCCTGTAATCCCGGCTACTTGGGAGGCTGAGGCAGGAGAATCGCTTGAACCTGGGAGGTGGAGGTTGCAATGAGCCGAGATCACGCCACTACACTCCAGCCTGTGCCACAAGAGTGAGACTCCGTCTCAAAATAAATAAAATAAATAAATAAAATAAAGACAAAAATATTAGTACCTCTATTTTGATTTTGGTGATTTTTACAATAAACAGTGCTGCAAATGACACCTTTGGGGGATGAAGCTTTTGTCCGTGTTTAGGATTTTTTCTTTGGTCTCGATTCCCACAAGTGGACCCCAAGAAAGAAAAGATCTTGTCTCTGTCACCCAGAAGGTCCTGACAACCCTACAACCGAGCAGGAGAGAGGCTGCCCCGGCCTGCCGCACCGCCCCGGGGTTTCCTGTGAGATTGTTTCCTGGTTGTTGATGGACGGGGTTGGATTTTGATTTCTTGTGTGCGGGAGCGTCTTCCTGCCATGATGGTTGGCCACTCCCTCTCTTTCCGATTTGCAAATGTCTCTCCATGTCTTTTGCCCACTTGCCTACTGGAATCCAACTTTGTTCCTTTTTTGTGTGGTTTACATGATAAGATTATTGACGCTATTTTTGTCACAGGGGATATAAGTTTCTTTTCCAAGTCTATTTCTTGACATAATTTTAGTGTGAGTTTTGTTTTATACACAGAGATTTTAATTTAAAAGCTGTCAAATCTGTCTCCTTAATATGAGAAAAAAGGAAAAAAATTAGCATTTTTTAAATTAAGGCATAATTTGCATATAGCACAATTCACCCTTTTTAGGTGCAGTTCTGAGGTTTTGGCAAATGCACACATCACGTGACCACCCCCAACCAAAACACAGAACGGTTCCATCACCGCAAATCCTCTCACACCCCATTATGGCTCAAGTGGTTAAAACATAAGAAAGCTAGAAGAATAGACATGAATAGGCAATTCTTTTCTCCGGGTTGCTCTATGTTTTAAAAGATTGGCCCCCAATTTTTAAAATCTTTTTTTCTTGAATAAAACCGAAAATGCCAAATTTCGGGGGGAGGAATTGCAGATCAAACTAAAATTGGTAGTTAAAGAGTCCCCTGCCATCCTTGTTCTTCCCTCAGATAATGAGAATTGTTAACAAGTTCCTTCCTTTCCTTCCTTCCTTTCCTTCCTTCCTTCCTTCCTTCCTACCTTCCTTCCTTCCTACCTTCCTTCCTTCCTTTCTTCCTCCCGTCCTTCCTTCCTTTCTTTAAATAGAGATGGTGTCTCACCATGTTGCCCAGGCTGGTCTCAAACTCCTGGGCTCAAGTGATCCTCCTACCTCGGCCTCCCAAAGTGCTGGGATTACAGGCATGAGCCACTGTGCCCAGCTAAGTCTTTCTTTTGAGGGCTTTCTCTCTACCTTTTATTTCTCTTCACGTATTCATTCACGTACGAGGCACAGGTGAAGCCCCGCCATGCACGCCCGCATCTGTGCGTGTTCCACAGTGTGCACCATTCCTGGGGTCCCTCATGCGTTTCATCTAACAGCATCATTGTCACATTCTTCTCCACCATAGCACAGAGCGTCTAAGGGTGCCACCCTCTCCCATAACTAGAGACACATGAGTGACAGCAGCAATGAGCTGTCCCATCTGCTAGTCGTCAACACAGAAGAGCCAGACTGAGAGAGCTGGGTGCCAATCACACCACGCAGGGACAGGCTGTCTGCCCAGAGGAGGCTGGTGGTGTCCACACCTGCCTCGCTGGGGTTGTTTCAACACAAATCTTCCAGCAGTTCTTAACTGAACGTCTGACCTACCGACTCCACTTTTGGGAGTTTATCCTTTGGTGATATTTTCTCAAAGGGCCAGTAATCACAATGGCTCACAGAAAAGAGTTCTCTGTGTTTGCTGGATATCCTGCTGAGAATCTGGCACTTTGATCTCATTTAAACCCCGCAATAACCTTGAGGTGGGTGCTGTTGTTATCTCCATGTTACAGAGGAAGAAAAGGAACTCAGAGAGATGACTTTACTTATCCAAGGCCACCCAGCCAGGCGGCAGGGCTGGGAACCCAAGCATGAAGTGAAATAGCCCCGCCCTGGACTGGCTGGATGGTAGCCACAGGCCACATGTGAGTAAGACACTGAATTTAAGAAATCACTTTATTAAGATATAATTTACATACCATGCAATTCACCCACGTAAAGAGTAAAATTCAACGGTTGTTGGTATATTGCATTATTCATTTTTAACATTATGTTAATGTGTGACATAAAATTTCCATTGAACCGTTTTTAAATGTATAATTCAGCGGCATTAATTACATTCATAATGTTGTGTAACCATCACCACAATCTATTTAAAAACTTTTTCATCCCCCCCAAACGGCAACTCTGTAACCGTTAAGCAGTAAATCCCCTTTCTCTCTCCCCCAATGCCTGATGAAGTAGGAGGTGGGACTAGACTCTGGAGGTGGGGCTTGCACTCAGGATCAAATTGAAGACCAGCTGAAACAGGGAAGAGGGGAAAGTGCTTCTCTATAAGACACGCCCACCAGTGCCATGTCAGTTTACCGTTGCCATGACAACACCCGGACGTTACCGCCCCTCTCCATGGCAGTGACTTAATGACCTGGAAGTTACCACCCTTTTTCTAGTCACTAGTGGATAATCTGTACCTTAATTTGCATATAATTAAAAGTGGGTATAAGTATGGCTGCTGGGCACACTGCCTATGGGGTAGCCTTTCAGGCAAGGAGCAGTACCCGTGTCGCTGCTGTACACTGCAGCTTCGATAACAATTGCTGTTGGCTGGACGTGGTGGCTCACGCCTATAATCCCAACTGGGAGGCTAAGGCAGGAGAATCACTTGACATCAGGAGACCAGCCTGGCCAACATGGTGAAACTGTCTCTACTAAAAATGCAAAAATTAGCCAGGCATGCTGGCGGGCACCTGTCATCTCAGCTACTCAGGAGGCTGAGGCAGAATTGTTTGAACCTGGGAGGCGGAGGTTGCAGTGAGCCAAGATTGCAGCACTGCACTCCAGCCTGGGCAACAGAGCAAGACTCTGCCTCAAAAAAAAAAAAAAAAAAATTGCTGTTTATACTTTCTGATGACAGGTCAAAAGAAGAAGTTGCTGTCTAACACCACCGGCTCACCCTTGAATTATTTCCTGGCCAAAGCCGCGAGCCCTCCCTGGCCAAGTCCCAATTTGGGGTCTCACTTGCGTAGCATCACTGGGACAACAGTAGGAGCTGCTTGAGCTTGTGGCTTCTCCTCAGCAAATATGGGAAACAGAGAAAAATCTGGAATCAGACAGAGGTTGGTGTCACTTCTGCCTGTTGTAACCTGTCATCTGGGGCAGGTCCCTCTCTTCCTGGGGCTCTCAGTCAGGTTCTGTACAAGGTTCTCACCCTCCCCATGGAAGGAGGCTGCCAGGAGGAGCCAGCAAAGCTATTCAAATTGCAGGGGCTCCAGAATAGCCTCTCCTGTGACCTCTGTCCACTCCCTACCCCTGCACCTTCAGCAATTCCCACCGAGTGGTGACCGTAAGATGCCCAGACACAGAGCATTATTTCTGCTCTTTCGCCGCCTACCCAATGTTAGTCCAAACTGCACCATTTTGGAAGCCTTCTGCCATTTCGCAGGTCAAAGTGAAATATTCCATGGGGGTTCAGGCAGTGAGAAACATCCTTATCATACCCTGCCGTGCAAAGGCCCGACTGAAGGAAAAATCCCTGTCACATCCTGCTGGGCAAAGGTCCAAGGAATATCTTATCACATCCCACTGGAAAAAGGGCCAAACTGCCTGATCGCACATCTTATCAATATCCTGCCAGGCAGCAAGCCATACTGCTCAGACCCCTCCCACCCATACCTTTAAGTACCCCAGCCTATAAGTGGCCATGGGCTCTGGCCCTAAGCTGGTCCCCCATCTCCGCAGGTTTTTGCAATATACCTGTGTTGCTGTTGAGCCCCCGTCTCTCTCTCTCTCTCTCCCTCTGTCTGTTTTTGTTTGTTTGTTTACTTTTTTGAGATGGAGTTTTGCTCTTTCACCCAGGCTGGAGTGCAATGGCATGATCTTGGCTCACTGCAACGTCTGCCTCCCGGGTTCAAGCAATTCCCCTGCCTCAGCCTCCCAAGTAGCTGGGATTACAGGTGCCCGCCACCACACCCGGCTGATTTTTGTATTTTTAGCAGAGTTGGGGGTTTCACCATGTTGGCCAGGCTAGTGTCAAACTCCTGACCTCAGGTGATCCACCCATCTAGGCCTCCCAAAGTGCTGGGATTACAGGTGTGAGCCACCGTGCCCAGCCTGTGGTGTCATTCTTTAACCCTCGCCTTCCTTTCAAAACCTAACACCCTAAGGACTGGAATGCCCTGTCATCCTGCTCCACATACTCAGCCACGTGGGTGGGTCTGAGCTCTGGCCTGGGCTCCCTGTGGGGAGGCTGGTTGGGAGAGGAGACATGATGGGATTCCAGCCCTGGGACTCACTGCCTTGTCACTGGAGCAGGTTTCCTCGGCTCTCTAGGTCTCACTTTATTCATTCTGCAGTGAACATTCCCTGAGTCCCTGCTGTGAGGCTCACACAGCTGTATCCAACCAGGAGCTCCATTCTAAAGGGATCCCAAGAGGTTCTTCCCCCAATTCCCCAGTTCGCCAACATCAACCAGGTGCCCAACCATTTACTTCAGTTCCAACATTGATTGCCCAGAGTTAGTGTCAGATGCTGCAGGTTATGGACTTGGGCCACAAAACTGCCCCCACCTCAGGCCGGGCGTGGTGGCTCACACCTGTAATCCCAGCACTTTGGGAGGTCACGGCGGGCGGATCATGAGGTCAGGAGTTCGAGACCAGCCTGGCCAATATGGTGAAACCCTGTCTCTGCTAAAAATACAAAAATTAGCTGGGTGTGGTGGCTCAAGCCTGTAATCCCAGCTACTTGGGAGGCTGAGGCAGAAGAATTGCTTGAACCTGGGAGGCAGAGGTTGCAGTGAGCCGAGATCGCACCACTGCACTCCAGCCTGGGCAACAGTGAGACTCCATCTCAAAACAAAACGAAACAAAAAAACAAACAAGCAAAAAAAACTGTGCCCACCTCAGATGCCAACTACAGTAGGGTGTCCACACTACCTTAATTTCCGCCCGGCCAATCACCAGTTCAGGGGTTCCCAAAACTCTCACTGATATGGTATGGATGTTTGTCTCCTCGACAAATCTCATGTTGAAATGCGACCTCCGGCCGGGCGCAGTGGCTCATGCCTGTAATCCCAGCACTTTGGGAGGCCGAGGCAGGTGGATCACGAGGTCAGGAGATCGAGACCACCCTGGCCAAAACGGTGAAACCCCATCTCCACTAAAAATACAAAAAATTAGCTGGGCGTGGTGGCAGGCGCCTGTAGTCCCAGCTACTCGGGAGGCTGAGGCAGGAGAATGGCATGAACCCGGGAGGCGGAGCTTGCAGTGAGCCGAGATCATGCCACTGACTCTAGCCTGCGTGACAGAGCAAGACTCTGTCTCAAAAAAAAAAAAAAAGAAAAGAAAAAAGAAATGCAACATCCAATGTTGGAGGTGGGTACTGATGGGAGGTGTTTGGGTCATGGGGGCGGATCCCTCATGAATGGCTTGGTGCTGTCCTTGCAGTAATGAGAGTTCCCAGTCTGTGAGCTCATATGAGACCTGATTGTTTAAAAGAGTCTGGGTCGGCGCAGTGGCTCGTGCCTGTTAATCCCAGCACTTTGAGAGGCCGAGGCAGGTGGATCACCTGAGATCAGGAGCCCGAGACCAGCCTGGCCAAGATGGTGAAACCCCATCTCTACTAAAATACAAAAATTAGTCAGGTGTGGTGGCACATGCCTGTAATCCCAGTTACTCGGGAGGCTGAGGCAGAAGAATTGCTTGACCCCGGGAGGTGGAGATTGCAGTGAGCTGAGATCGCGCCAATGATCTGCACTCTAGCTGGGGCGACAGAGTGAGAAACTGTCTCCCGCCCGACACCAACCAAAAAAAAAAAAAAGAGTCTGATACTTCTTCCTTCTCTCTCTTATTCTGTCTCTCATTGTGTCATGTGCTGGCTCCCCCTTTGGCTTCCACCATGATTGGAAGCTCCCTGAAGCCCTCACTGGAAGCTGAACAGATACAGGTGCCATGCTTGCACAGCCTGCAGAACAGTGAGCTGAATACATCTCTTTATGAATGACGCAGCCTCAGATATTCCTTTATAGTAATGCAAATGTTATAAAACACCTACTCAAATACACTAATTCGCTACAGGTTGGGCACTGTGGCTCACGCTTGTAATCTCAGCACTTTGAGAGGCCAAGGAGGGAGGATTGCTTGAGCCCAAGAGTTGGAGACCAGCTTGGGCAACATAGCATGATCCCATCTCTACCAAAAATAAAAATAAATTAGCCAAGTGTGGGGACATGCACCTGTAGTCCCAGCTACTCAGGAGGCTGAGGCAGGAGGCTCACTTGAGTCCAAGAGATTGAGATCGCAGTGAGCTATATGATCAGGCAACTGTGCTCCAGCCTGGGTGACAGAGGGAGACCTTGTCTCAAAAAAAAAAAAAGAAAAAGAAAAAAGAAAAAAAAATCACTAGAACAACTCACAGAATTCAGACAAGCATTTTACTTATTATTACTGGTTTATTATAAAGGATAGAACTCAGGAATGAAAGAGATACATGAGTTATGAGGAAGGGCATGGAGCTGCCAGGTCCTCTCCAGGCACCACCGTCCCAGCACCTCAATGTGCTCACCAGGCTTCATGGTTCAGAGGCTGTGTGTGTGTGTGTGTGTGTGTGTGTGTGTGTGTGTTTGAGATGGAGACTCCCTCTGTCACCCAGGCTGGAGTGCAGTGGCGCGATCTTGGCTCCCTGCAACCCCCACGTCTTGGGTTCAAGTGATTCTCCTGCCTCAGCCTTCCAAGTAGCTGGGATTACAGGCATGCGCCACCATGCATGGCTAATTTTTATGCATTTTGGGTAGAGACGGGGTTTTGCCATGTTGGCCAGGCTGGTCTCGAACTCCTGACCTCAGGTAATCTGCCCACCTTGGCCTCCCAAAGTGCTGGGATTACAGGTGTGAGCCACTGTGCCCAGCCTCTTTGTATTGCTCGTGTAACTTTTCTGTAACTGTGAAGTGATCTCCAGGTTAAAAAAAAAAAATGTACCCCACACAATCTCACTTATATGTGGAATCTGAAAGAGTGGAACTTGGCTAGGTGCTGTGGCTCATGCCTGTAATCCCAGCATGTTGGGAGGCCGAGGCAGGAGGATCACTTGAGGCCAGGAGTTTGAGACCAGCCTGGGCAACATAGCAAGATCTCATCTCTAAAAAAGAAAGAAAGAAAGAAACGAAAAAAATATGAACTTGTTAACAATTCTCATTATCTGAGGGAAGAACGAGGATGGCAGGGGACTCTTTAACTACCAATTTTAGTTTGATTTGCAATTTCCCCCTCATTTAGCATTTTCGGTTTTATTCAAGGAAAAAAAAGACAAAAATTAGGGGTCAGTATCATAAAATATAGAGCAACCCGGAGAAAAGAATTGCCTATTCACATCTATTCTTCTAGCTTTCTTATGTTTTAACCACTTGAGCCATAACGGGATGTGAGGGAATTTGCGGTGATGGAACCGTTCTGTGATGTGTGCATTTGTCAAAACCTCAGAACTGCACCTAAAAAGGGTGAATTGTGCTGTATGCAAATTATGCCTTTATTTAAAAATGCTAACTAATTTTTTCTCTTTTTTCTCATATTAAGGAGACCAATTTGACAGCCTTTAAATCAAAATCTCTGTGTATAAAACAAAACTCACACTAAAATTATGTCAAGAAATAGACTTGGAAAAAAAACTTATATCCCCTGTGACAAAAATAGCGTCAATAATCTTATCATGTAAACCACACAAAAAAGGAACAAAGTTGGATTCCAGTAGGCAAGTGGGCAAAAGACATGGAGAGACATTTGCAAATCGGAAAGAGAGGGAGTGGCCAACCATCACGGCAGGAAGACGCTCCCGCACACAAGAAATCAAAATCCAACCCCGTCCATCAACAACCAGGAAACAATCTCACAGGAAACCCCGGGGCGGTGCGGCAGGCCGGGGCAGCCTCTCTCCTGCTCGGTTGTAGGGTTGTCAGGACCTTCTGGGTGACAGAGACAAGATCTTTTCTTTCTTGGGGTCCACTTGTGGGAATCAAGACCAAAGAAATAATCCTAGGCTGGGCGCGGTGGCTCACGCCTGTGATCCTAGCACTTTGGGAGGCTGAGGCGGGCAGATCACGGGGTCAGGAGGTCGAGACCATTCTGGCTAACACGGTGAAACCCCATCTCTACTAAACATACAAAAAATTAGCCGAGCGTGGTGGTGGGCGCCTGTAGTCCCAGCTACTCGGAGGCTGAGGCCGGAGAATGGCGTGAACCCGGGAGGCGGAGCTTGCAGTGAGCCGAGATCGCGCCACTGCACTCCAGCCTGGGCAACAGAGCAAGACTCCGTCTAAAAAGAAAGAAAGAAAGAAAGAATCCTAAACACGGACAAAATTTTCATCCCCAAAGGTGTTATTTACAGCACTATTTATAATGCAAAACAGTTAGGGAGGAAAAAACAACACTTAAATTTGCCAAGAACTGATTGGGTAATAATGCCATAAACCATCCTGAGGTACTATGATTTAAAAAAAGGTTCAGAGCCGGCAGAGCAGCGGTGGTGAGTGGCTGGTAGGAGATGAACATAAAGCTGGGGGCCGGGCACGGTGGCTTAGGTCTGTAATCCCAGCACTTTGTGAGGCTGAGGTGGGTGGATCACCTGAGGTCAGGAGTTCAAGACCAGCCTGGCCAACATGGTGAAACCCCCTTTCTACCATAAATACAAAATTATTTGGGTGTGGTTGTGCATGCCTGTAATCCCAGCTACTTGCGAGGCTGAGGCAGGAGACTCGCTTGAACTTGGGAGGCAGAGGTTGCGGTGAGCCGAGATCGTGCCATTGCACTCCAGCCTGGGTGACAAAAGAGAAACTCCGTCTCAAAAAAAAAAAAGGATGAAATCTTGTGCTTTGTGGTAACATGCATGCAGCTGGAGGCCATTATCCTCATGGAATTAACGCAGGAACAGAAAACCAAATACCACATGTTCTCACTTATAAGTGAGAGCTTAACATTGAGTACTCATTATGTAAAGATGGAACAATGGGCACTGGGGACTGCTGGAGAAGGGAAAGGAGGAGGTGGCGAGGGTTGAACAACCAACTATAGGGGACTATGCTCAGTACCTGGGTGATGGGGTCATTCGTAACCCAAACCTCAGCATCACGTAATATACCCAGGTCGGCCAGGCGTGGTGGCTCACGCCTGTAATCCAAGCACTTTGGGAGGCCGAGGTGGGCGGATCACCTGAGGTCAGAAGTTCGAGACCAGCCTGGTCTACATGGTGAAACCCCGTCTCTACTAAAAATACAAATATCAGCCGGGCGAGGTGTTGTATGCCTGTGGTCCCAGCTACTTGGGAGGCTGAGGCAGGAAAATTACTTGAACCCTGGAGGCGGAGGTTGCAGTGAGCCGAGATTGCACCATTGCATTCCAGCCTGGGTGATGGAGCAAGACTCTGTCCCCTGCCCCCGCCCCACAAACATATATATATAAATATATATAAATATTATATAAATAAATATTATATATAAATATTATATATATTATATATTATATACAAATATATAAATATTATATATAAATATATATAAATAATATATATAAATATATATAAATAATATATATAAATATATATAAATATTATATATAAATATATAAATATTATATATAAATATATAAATATTATATATAATATATAAATATTATATATAAATATATAAATATTATATATAAATATATATAAATATTATATATAAATATATAAATATTATGTATAAATATATAAATATATATAAATATATATAAATATTATGTATAAATATATAAAAATATATATAAATTTTATATAAATATATAAATATTATATATAAATATATATATTTTATATAAATATATAAATATTATATATAAATATATATAAATATATAAATATAGATATATTAAATATATAACTATTATATATAATATTATATACCTATAAATATATAACTATTGTGTGTATATATATATGTATATATATTTCTCTCTCTCCAGGTCCACGTACCCCCTGCATCTAAAATAAAAGTTAGGAGAAAAAAATACCAGAATGGCCACCAAAACAAAGCAAAAAAGCCTGAATGTTGTGGTGCAGCAGGAGAAATACATTTAGAATTTCACCATGGGAAGAGGTAATCCCCAAATCCAGGCAGAGCACAGCCTGGGGAGAACAACTGTCGTCTCACCAGCTCTCCCCGGTGTTGCCCTTAGAAAAGGAACTGGTTTCATTTTTTAAATTATTGTTATTTTTTGAGATGGAGCCTCACTGTGTCACCCAGTCTGGAGTGCAGTGGTGCAATCTCGGCTCACTGCAACCTCTGCCTCCTGGGTTCAAGTGATTCTCCCGCCTCAGCCTGTCAGGTAGCTGGGACTACAGGTACCCGCCACCACACCTGGCTAATTTTTTGTATTTTTAGTAGAGATGGGGTTCACCATGTTGGCCAGAGTAGTCTCTAACTCCTGACCTCAAGTGATCCGCTGGCCTCAGCCTCCCAAAGTGCTGGGATTATAAGCGTGAGTCACTGCTCCCAGCCTTCACCATGCAGTCTTTAAAGCAACACCAGGTTGATGTCTACTTGGATTTCACAAACTATGACCCACTGCCCAGGCCAAATCTGGCTCACTGCCTGTTTTGGGGCAGTCGGTGAGCTAATGGTTAAGCAAAATCAAAAGCAGGATAATAACGTTCACGACACACGAAAATGAGATGAAATTCAAAATTCAATGTCCATAAATAAAGTTTAATTGGCACACAGCCCTGCCACTCCTTTACCTGTTTTTCATGAATCTTCCTTCATCCCACAACAGCAGAGCTGACTGCTTGACACAGGCCCTCGGGCACGAAAAGCCCAAAATATTTCCTCTGTGTCACTTTACAGAAAAAGTTTGCCAATCCCCCTGATCTAGATGCTACAGAGGATGGCAGTGTATAGAAATATACGGACATTGATGATTCTGAGTCCAAAAGTGATCTGGAAGAGTTAAGACACGCCCTTCCCCAAAATCTTTATAATTGTTATGGGACAATTGGAAATGTAAACATTGAGGGACTTGTGTGTTTGTGTGTGTGTGTGCTAAGGAATTGGAATTATTGCTATTCTGGGGATGTGGTAATAAAATTATATTTTTCTTTCTTTCTTTTTTTTTGAGACGGAGTCTTTCTCTGTCATCTATGCTGCACTGCAGTGGCACAATCTCTGCTCACTGCAACCTCCACCTTCCGGGTTCAAGCAACTCTCCTACCTCAGCCTCCCGAGTAGCTGGGATTACGGGCATCTGCCACCACACCCGGCTAATTTGTTTTTTGTATTTTTAGTAGAGATGGGGTTTCACCACATTGTCCAGGCTGGTTTTGAACTCCTGACCTCAAATGATCTGCCTGCCTCGGCCTCCCAAAGTGCTAAAATTACAGGAATGAGCCACCATGCCTGGTAACTGTATTTCTTTTAAGGGAGTCCTTTGTTTTGGAAATTGATGCTGAAATATTTATTTATTTATTTATTTATTCATTTATTTATTGAGACAGAGTTACACTCTGTTGCCCAGGCTGGAGTGCAGTGGTGCGATCTCAACTCACTGCAAACTTCTGCCTCCCGGGTTCGAGCAATTCTCCTGCCTCAGCCTCCCGAGTAACTGGGGCTACAGGTGTGTGCCATCATGCCTGGCTAATTTTTGTATTTTTAGTAAAGATGGAGGTTTCACCATGTTGGCAAGGCTGGTCTTGAACTCCTGACCTCAAGTGATCCGCCTGCTTCGGCCTTAGGTGGATCACCTGAGGTCAGGAGTTTGAGACAAACCTGGCCAATATGGTGAAACCTCGTCTCTACTAAAAATACAAAAATTAGCTGGGCTAGGTGATACCCACCTGTAATCCCAGGTACTTGGGAGGCTGAGGCAGGAGAATCGCTTAAATCTGGGAGGTGGAGGTTGCAGTGAGCCGAGATCGCACCATTGCGCTCCAGCCTGGGCGACAGAGTGAGACTCCAACTCACAAAATAAAATAAAATAAAATAAGCATTGGATTGTATTTTTTAGACAGTGTCTTTGTGATACCTTACCCTGTTTTAACCTGAGTGACTGTCTCCTAGCAGAGAGAGCCGGACAGACTCCATTTTGGTTTCTTTGCTTGCAGCCCCCAGTATCCCCCTTAAGGGAATAACTAGCGCAGGCTGACTCCAAGCACATCCAGGAATGCACCTGCTGATAAGATATTGAGGCAGGCTGTACCAGCAGCTCCTGAGAGTGTGCTCGGTGGAAGGTACCTAAAAGCCCCTGCATTTATCTCTTAGTGATAGTTTAAGCCCCTGCACCTGGAACTGTTTATTTTTTGTAACTGCTTCTATAACCAATTAATTTTTTAACTTTTTGCCTGTTCTGCTTTTGTAAAACTGCTTCAGTTAAACTCCCCCTCCCCCATTTAGACCATAGTATAAAAGAGAATCTAGCCCCTTCTTCGGGGCGGAGAGAATTCTAAGCGCTAGCTGTCTCCCGGTCACCGGCTAATAAAGGACTCCATAATTTGTCTCAAAGTGTGGCGTTTCTCTCTAACTCGCTTGGTTACAACATCTTGTCTTTCTGGTGACACCTGTAGACATGATGTGTCTGCGAGTCAGTGAAATGTTCCCGCTGAGGCCACGGCATTCTCCTGAGGGAATAAAGCCATGCGCAGCATAACGAGGTTTCTGTCAATGACAGACCGCGCATCCGACGGCGGCCCCACCGATTATAATGGAGCTAAGACTGCAGTTGCCCAGTGATGTTGTAGCTATCATAATGGAGTGGCTCAAGGCGTTACTCTAATGTTTGTGCTGATGCTGGTGTACCCAGACCTACTTGACCACCAGTCATATAAAAGCATAGCACATATAACTGTGTACAGTACATCATACTTGTCAATGGCAACAGGCAGGACATGGTGGCTCGCACCTGTAATCCCAGCACTTTGGGAGGCTGAAGTAGGGCAATCGCTCGAGGCCAGAAGTTCGAGTCCAGCCCATGCAACATAGTGAGACCCTGTCTCTACAAAAAAGAAAAAAAGAAAAAAGTCAATAAACAACTATGTTACTGGTGTGTGTATTTACTATATATAGGTTTGTTTGTTTGTTTTTTGGAGATGTAGTCTCATTCTGTCACCCAGGCTGGAGTGCAGTGGTGCGATCTTTGCTCACTGCAACCTCTGCCTCCCCAGTTCAAGTGATTCTACTGCCTCAGCCTCCTGAGTAGCTGGGATTATAGGCATGCGCCACCATGCCCGGATACTTTTTGTATTTTTAGTAGAGACGGGGTTTCACCATGTTGGCCAGGCTGGTCTCGAACTCCTGACCTCAAGTGATCCACCCACTTTGGCCTCCCAAAGTGCTGGGAAATATGTGTGAGGCACCGCTGCTGGCCTTTATTCACTGTACTATAGTTTTTGTTGTTATTTTAGAGTGTACTCCTTTTACTTATAAAGAAAAGTTAACTGCTTGAGTCTAGGAGTTCGAGACCAGCCTTGGCAATATAGTGAGACTTAGTCTCTGCAAAAAAGAAAAAGATTTAAAAATTAGCCCAGTGTGGTGGTGTGTGCCTTAGTTCCCGCTACTCAGGAGGCTGAGGTGGAAGGATCGTTTGAGCCTGAGGGGCATAAGCTGCAGTGAGCTGAGACTGTGCCACTGCACTCCGGCCTGGGTAACAGAGTGGGACTTTGCCTCAAAAGGAAAAAAAAGAAAAAAGAAAGGGAAAAATTAACTGTCAAACAGCCTCAGGCAGCTCCTTCAGGAGGTGTCCAGAAAAAAAGCACTGTTATCCTAGGAGATGACAGCTCCAAGGGTGTTATTGCCCCTGAAGACCTTCCAGTGGGATAAGACGTGGAGGTGGATGACAGCGACGCCGATGATCATGATCCTGCGTAGGCCCAGGCTGATGTGTGTTTGTGTCTTACATTTTTTCTTTTTCTGAGATGGAGTCTTGCTCTGTCACCCAGGCAGGAGTGTAATAGTGTGATCTCGGCTCACTGCCATCTCTGCCTCCTGGATTCAAGCAATTCTTCTGCCTCAGCCTTCCTAGTAGCTGAGATTACAACACTTTGGGAGACTGAGGTGGGTGGATCACTGGAGGTCAGGCATTTGAGACCAGCCTGGCCAACATGGTGAAAACCTATCTCTACTAAAAATACAAAAATTATCCAGGTGTGGTGGTGCATGCCTGTAATCCCAGCTACTCTGGAGGCTGAGGCAGAAGAATCGCTTGAACCTGGGAGGCAGAGGTTGCAGTGAGTTGAGATTGTGCCATTGCACATCAGTGTCGGTGACAGAGTGGGACTCTGTCTCAAAAAATAGATAGATGGTCCCATCTGGGCTATGGCCTAGACCCCTGTGCTAGATCATCTGGCACAGGTGTGTAGCAGACTCTCCCACCTAGGTTTGTGTAAGCACACTCTATGATATCTGTACAATGATGAAATCACCTAAAGATGCGTCTCTCAGAATTTATTCCTGATGTTAATCGAAGCAGGACTATAGCAGTATGAATAATGAGAGCTAACAATGCTTGAGCACCTACTATGTGCCAAGAAGTTTTTTTTGTTTTGTTCTGTTTTTGTTTTTGATGAATCTCACTCTGTCGCCCAGGCTGGAGTGCAGTAGCTCAATCTCGACTGGCTGCAACCTCCACCTCTGAGATTCAAGCAATTCTCCTACCTCAGCCTCTGAAGTAGCTGAGATTACAGGCACCCACCATGACGTCTGGCTAATTTTTGTATTTTTAGTAGAGACAGGGTTTCGCCATGTTGGCCAGGCTGGTCTTGAACTCCTGACCTCAGGTAATCCACCCGCCTTGGCCTCCCAAAGTGCTGGGATCACAGGCGTGAGCCACCGAGCCTGGCCGCAAGAAGTTTTCAGTGTGTTGTATCTCTTAACAAATTTCATTAACACAAGGAGGCAGAGGAGAATTGGAATGGCCTTGCAGAAAGATCTCCCTGGCACCCGCCTCCTCCTTATCCCCCAAGCCTGTAGCCCCTGGGGCCTATTATTAGGACCCACATCTGGTGACATTTCCCGGACTGATAGTGATCTCTGAGGTTCTTGCTCAAGATTCTTTCCTGGACATTTATCTGCTCCAAAACTCACAGCTAGCTTCCTGCCATTAGCCCCCTACCCTTAACGTGGGCTTGAGGCTGGCGGCCACCTGGGACTGATGACGGAGACAGAGCCTCCTCACCTTGTCTCACCCTCAGACACAGCACAAGGTGACAGGGGACTGGGATTTGTTGGCGGGGGTGGGTGTCTCAGGGAGCCAGGAGGTAGGAGCTTGGAGACTAGGAGAGTTGAAGGGCACTCTCCAGGGTATACAAAAAGGAGATAGTGGGCTGGGCACGGTGGCTCACCCCTGTAATCCTAGCACTTAGGGAGGCCTGAGGCAGGTGGATCACCTGAGGTCAAGAGTTCGAGACCAGCCTGGCCAAGATGGTGAATCCCCATCTCTACTAAAAATACAAAAACCAGCCGGGTGTGGTGGCAGCTGCCTGCAATCCCAGCTACTTAGGAGGCTGAGGCAGGAGAATTGCTTGAACCCAGGAGTCAGAGGTTGCAGTGAGCTGAGATCGTGCCACTGCACTCCAGCCTAGGCAATAGAGTGAGACTCCATCTCAAAAAAAAAAAAAAGAGGTGGCAAAAAGGGGCTGAAAGTTGTGGGCCACCTCCTCTGGGTGAGTAATGTTCTCATGCCATGTGCGTGAACTGTGCCTGGTCAGAGGTATTTGACTGTCTTCATCACTGCGGTATCCCCAGCGCTTAGGCTAGTGTCTGGCGTACAATTTGGGCTCAATGCATAATTTTACACTAAATGAATCAATGCATAATTTTACACTAAATGAATGAATCCATCCTCAGATGACGCAGGAGAGATTGTCCTCCTTAATGGATCACTCATCGATTATTTATCAAGTGCCTGCTATATTCCAGGGGCCAGGAGCAAGCCACACACCAGTCTCACTTCTAGGGAACTCAGAGATGAATAATGCAGATGGGTGATCACCAAATGATCCAACAAATGCGGTCTAATTGCTGCTGCCTGTAACCAGCTCTTTTTTTTGTGGGGGCTCGGGGGGAACGGGGGGAGAACAGAGTCTTGCTCTATCACCCAGGCTGGAGTGCAGTGGCATGATCATAGTTCTCTCCAAACTCCGCCTACTGGGTTCAAGCGATTCTCCTGCCTCAGCCTCCCAAGTAGCTGAGATTACAGGCATGCACCGCCACACCCAGCTAATTTTTGTATTTTTAGTAGAGATGGGGTCTCACCATGTTGGCCAGGCTGGTCTGAAACTCCCGACCTCATGCGATCCTCCCACCTTAGCCTCCCAAAGTACTGGTATTACAGGTGTGAGCCACCGTTCCCAGCCTGTAACCATCTCTTCATGGGAGAGAAGCTCCTATAGGAGGGTCTGATTGAAAAGGGCCAGGAAAAGCTTTGGGGAGAAAGTAAAATTTGTACTGAGATTGCAGGAATGAGTTAAAAAAAAAAAAAAAAGCAGAGGAAAGAAAGCTGTTCCAGGCAGAGGGGCGGCACATACAAAGGCCCTGGGGTGGGAGGGAGACGAGAATCTTGGCAATGGAGACAAAGGTAGGGAAGCTGGGATATGGCGCACAAAGAGGGGGGAGGTGCAAGAGAAGTCTGGAGAGGCTGGCAGGTGCCCCAGCTCTCACCAGCGGTGTTGGGGAGACTCGTATTTATCCCACAAGCAATGAAAAGCCACAGTGTAGTTGTCTGGTTTGAACCGTATTTTTCTGAGACAGGGTCTCACTCTGTTGCCCAGGCTGGAGTGCAGTGGCACAATCATGGTTCACTGCAGCCTCAACCTCCTGAGCTCAAGTGATCTCGTGCCTCAGCCTCTCAGGTAGCTGGAATTACAATGCAAGCCACCCCATTTGGCCAATTTATTTTTATTTTGTAGAGACAGGGTTTCGCCTTGCCGCCTAGACTGGTCTTGAAGCCCTGGCCTCAAGTGATTCTCCTGCCTAGGTCTCCCACAGTGCTGGGGTTACACGGTTTGGGGTTTCAAATGATCACTTTGGCTGTAGGGTGGTGAGTGGCTGGTAGGAGATGAATATAAAGCTGAGGGCCAGGCACAGTGGCTCACACCTGTACCTCCAGCACTTTGGGAGGCCGAGGTGCATGAATCACCTGAGGTCAGGAGTTCAAGACCAGCCTGGCCAATATGGTGAAACCCCGTCTCTACTAAAAATATAAAAATTAGCTGGGCATGTCCCCAGGATGTGTGCCTATAGTCCCAACTACTCTACTCAGGAGGCTGAGGCAGGAGAATTGCTTGAACCTGAGAGGCAGAGGTTGCAGTGAACCAAGATTGTACCACTGCACTCCAGCTTAGGCAACACAGTGAGATCCTATCTCAAACAAACAAACAAACAAACAACAAAAAAAGCTGGGGTGCTGTGTGCTTGGATGATAGGGCTATGGAGACAGGACATAGAAGACAGAGGCAAGAGACTTTTTGGAGGCAAAATCGACAGGGCTTTGTAATGAATTGGGTGTGTGTGTTGGGGGAGTAGGAGAGAGAGGTATTCAAGGATTCTACACCCCTATCTCAGATGAGCATGTGGAGGCTCGGGGTGCGGGGGAAGCCTTGAGCCCGAGATCACACAGTCATAATCCAGTGTCTCAACTAGAGCTTCGACCTATGCCTGTCTGCTGTGTGAACTCAAGCTTTCCTCAACCCCAGACCTCTCTTCTCTGTCTGTACCTCACCCTTGGAGGTCATTTTCAGGCTCAAAGACATAAATAGCATCTAAATTATTTTTGTATTTTTTTGTAGAGACAAGGTCTTGTCATGTTATCCAGACTGATCTGGAACTCCTGGGCTCACACAATCTTCCTGCCTCTGTCTCCCAAAGTGCTGGGACTAGAAAAGTGAGCCACTGCGCCCTGCCGGCATCTAAATTCTAATGACTCCCACATGCCCGTATCCAGCCAGGAACCCCTCTGTAATTTTTTTTTTTTTTAATTTTGAGACAGAGCCTCACTATGTCACCCAGGCTGGAGTGCTGTGGTGCGATCTTGTCTCACTGTAACCCCCATCTCCTGGGTTCAAGCGATTCTCCTGCCTCAGCCTCCCGAGTAGCTGGGATTACAGGTACCTGCAACCACACCCAGCTAATTTTTGTATTTTTAGTAGAGATGGGGTTTTGCCATGTTGGCCAGGCTGGTCTCGAACTCCTGACCTCAGGTGATCCGCCCACCTTGGCCTTCCAAAGTGCTGGGATTACAGGCGTGAGCCACCGTGCCGGGCCACCCTCCTGTAATCTCGCCGCCAGTATCCAGCTGCCTTAGTGAAGTTTCCCTGGGATGTCTTACAGGCATTTCAAAGGTCAAGTGACCAACCTCAGGCTCCTGGTCTTACCCCAAACCTGCTCTCTTGCTGTCTCCCCTATCCCAGTACAAAGTCCTGCAGTCACCCCGACACTGCTCTCCCTTTCACCTCACACATCCAGTCCAGCAGCAAATCTAGCCAGCTCCACCTTGACCCTGGAATCTGCTTCCCACCCCCTCCTCTGACATCAGCCTGGTCCCCATCTCCATCGTTGCCCACCTGGGTTACTGCAGCAGCCTCCTCCCGGCCTCCTGCTTCCATCCCACCCCTCTCAGTCTAGTCTCAACCTTAAAGCCACAGTGATTGTTAAGACCTAAGTCAGATATTGTTCCTCCTCTGCTCAACAGTCTCTTGTAACTCCCATCTCACTCACAGGAAAGGCCAGGAGAGTCTGCACTATGACTCACAGGGTCCTGCTCCATCTGCCCGCTTCCCTCTCTGCCTTCACCTCTCACCTCTCTTCCCATTGGCCACGTGGCTCCAGCCACACCGGCCTCCCTGCTGTTCCTTGAGCGTTCCAGGCACCATCCTGACTCAGGACCTTTGCACAAGCTGCTGGTTCTGCCTGAAGGGCTCTTCCTCCAGATACGTATGTGCCTCACTTTGTCATTTCCTCCAAATCTTTGCTCGAATATTATATTCTTTTTTTTTTTTGAAACAGTCTCACCCTGTCGCCCATGCTGTAGTGCAATGGCGTGATCTCGGCTCACTGCAACCTCTGCCTCCTGAGTTAAAGTGATTCTCCTGCCCCAGCCTCCTGAGTAGCTGGGATTACATGTGTGTGCTACCTCGCCCAGCTATTTTTTTTGTGTTTTTAGTAGAGACGGGGTTTCACCATGTTGGCCAGGATGGTCTTGAACTCTTGACCTCAGGTGATCCTCCCGCCTTGGCCTCCCAAAGTGTTAGGATTACAGGCATGAGCCACCGAGCCTGGCCAAATGTTATATTCTTATTGAGGTCTTCCCTGACCACCCCGTTTAATGTACCAGTGGCTCCTTTCTGCTTTCTATCTTGTCCCTCACATTCTCAATTCTCGTTAACTTGATTTTTTTTATTTTATTTTTTGGAGATGGAGTCTCACTCTGTCGCCCAGGCTGGAGTGCAGTGGCCTGATCTCGGCTCACTGCAACCTCCAACGTCCCAGTTTCAAGTGATTCTCAGCCTCCCAAATACCTGGGATTACAGGTGTGAGCCACCATGCCCGACTAATTTTTGTATTTTTAGTAGAGACAGGGTTTCGCCATGTTGAGCAGGCTGATCTCGAACTCCTGACCTCAGGTGATCTGCCTGCCTTGACCTCCCAAAGTGCTGGGATTACAGGCGTGAGCCACTGCACCCGGCCAAAAAAATTTTTAATTATTTATTTTTTGTAGAGACTGGGTCTCACTATGTTGGCCACCTTGGACTGGAACTCCTGACTTCATCCAGTCCTTCTGCTTCAGCCTCACAAAGTGCTGTGATTACAGGCATGAGCCTCCACACCTGGCCCCCTCCACTTTATTATTTTTGCATAACATTTGTAATCTTCTAAAGCAGTATATCATGAATTAATTTATTATATGTATTACACCTGACATCTCCCACTGGGATGTAAGTTCCATGAGGGCTTGTTTTGTTACATGAGTTATCTCTGGTACTTAGAACAATATTATTGTGTCCAGTGAGCCGAGATCGTGCCATTGCACTCCAGCCTGGGTAATACAGCAAGACTGTGTCTCAAAAAAAAAAAAAAAAAAAGAAAGAAAAAAGAACAGTATTATTGGGTCATAAAAAGCATTCAGGCTGTGCTCAATGACTCACACTTGTAATCCCAGCATTCTGGGAGGCCAAGGTGGGAGGATCACTTGAAGCCAAGAGTTGAAGTCCAGCCTGGGCAACACAGCAAGACCCCATCTCTACAGAAAAGAAAATTAAGGCCAGGCACAATGGCTCACACCTGCAATCCTAGCATTTTGGAGGCTGAGGCGGGCGGATCACGAGGTCAGGAGTTGGAGACCAGCCTGGCCAAAATCATAAAACCCCGTCTCTACTAAAAACACAAAAATCAGCCAGGTGTGGTGGCGTGTGCGTGTAGTTCCAGCTACTTGGGAGGCTGAGGCAGGAGAATTGCTTGAACCTGGTAGGTTTAGGTTGCAGTGAGCCGAGATCAGGCCACTGCACTCCAGCCTGGGAGACAGAGCAAGACTGCATCTCAAAAAAAAAAAAAAAATTAAAAAAAGTTAAAAAAATTAGCCGGGCATGGTGGTAAGTGCCTGTAGTCCCAGCTACTCCAGGAAGCTGAGGTGGGAGGATCTCTTGCGCCTAGGAGGTGGAGGCTGCAGTGAGCTATGATTGTACCATTGCACTCCAGCCTGGGTGACAGAACATGACCCTGTCTCTAAAAGAATAATAATAATAATAATCATTCCATAAAAAGTATCAAATGGAGAAATAAATCATCAGTGGGGTCTTGGAGGGGACCAGGGGCTGCAGTGACAGGCAGCCTGGGGCCCTGACACATGGTCATGCCTGTTCCAGGAAGATGAATGCTTCCAGATGCCTGTCGGAGGAGGTGGGGTCCCTCCGCCCGCTGACTGTGGCTGTCCTGTCTGCGTCCTTTGTCGTCGGAGTACTGGGCAATGGGCTGGTGCTGTGGATGACTGTCTTCCGTGTGGCCCGCACAGTCTCCACCGTCTGCTTCTTCCACCTGGCCGTTGCCGATTTCATGCTCTCACTGTTTCTGCCCATCTTTGTGTACTATATTGTCTCCAGGCAGTGTCTCCTCGGAAAGTGGGCCTGCAAACTCTACACCGGTTTTGTGTTCCTCACCTTCTCCGCCAGTAACTGCCTCCTGGTCCTCATCTCTGTGGACCGTTGCATTTCTGTCCTCTACCCCGTCTGGGCCCTGAACCACCGCACTGAGCAGCAGGCGAGCTGGCTGGCCTTCGGGGTGTGGCTCCTGGCCGCTGCCTTGTGCTCTTCACACCTGAAATTCCGGACAACCAGAAAATGGAATGGCTGTATGCAGTGCTACTTGGCGTTCAACTCGGAGAATGAGACTGCCCAGATGTGGACTCAGGAGGTCTTTGGGAGACAAATGGCGGTGATCATGGCCCACTTCCTGCTGGGCTTCCTGGGGCCCTTAGCAATCACACGCACCTGCGCCCACCTCATCTGGGCCAAGCTCTTGCGGGAGGGCTGGGTCCACGCCAACCGTCCCAAGAGGCTGCTGCTGGTGCTGGTGAGCGCTTTCTTTATCTGCTGGTCCCCATTTAATGTGATGCTGTTGGTCCATCTGTGGCGACGGGTGATGCTCAAGGAAATCTGCCACCCCCGGATGCTGCTCATCCTCCAGGCTAGCTTTGCTTTGGGCTGTGTCAACAACTGCCTCAACCCGTTCCTCTACGTCTTCGTTGGCAGAGATTTCCAAGAAAAGTTTTTCCAGTCTTTGCCTTCTGCCCTGGCCAGGGCGTTTGGAGAGGAGGAGTTTCTCAGTCATCCCGTCCCCACGGCAACGCCCCCAGGGAATGATGGAAGCCTTCAGCTGGAAGCTGGAAGCCATCCTTCTTAGTTTGCTTGTGGCCTCTTACCTTGACTGGCTTCTAAAACCCTGCCAAATCCTGCCTCTTCTTTCAGGAAGTCTTCCAGCAACCCCTCATCTAAAGCTCTGTGGTAGAGACAGCTACTTATTCCCCAGTGTCCATTCTTCCCTTTCTTTTTATCTTTTTCCTTTTTTATTTTTTGGAGACAGAGTCTCATTTTGTCACCCAGGCTGGAGTGCAGTGGCACAATCTCGGCTCACTGCAGCCTTGACCTCCAGGGCTCAAGCCATCCTCCTACCCCACCACCCCTGCCTCCCGCCCCCCGCCCCCGAATAGCTGGGACTACAGGCATGTGCCACGAAGCCTGGCTAATTTGTAGAGACGGGGTTTCATCATTTTGCCCAGGATGGTCTCAAGCTCCTGAGTTCAAATGACCCTCCAGCCTCAGCCCCCCAAAATGCTGGGATTACAGGTGTGAGCCACAGTGCCTGGCCTCCCCTTTCCTTGTAGTAAGACTCCTGTTTGTTTCAAATGAGGCACATGCTTAACTAGAAAAGAAAAAAAAGACTACATTTCCCAGAATCCTTTGCATGTAGTACAGCCATGTGACTGCCTTCTGGCCAATAAAATGTAAGTGGCAGCAATGAATGTAACTTCCTGGAAGGGCCCTTAAATGGAAGGGGCCTGTCCTCCATTTCCCCATTTCCCCCTTTCTATTGTCCAGAATGCAGACATACCAGTTAGCTCTTGTTGTGCAACAAACACCCTCAAAGTTTAGAGGCTTAAAAACATATCTTTTTTTTTTAATAGGGTCTTGTTCTGTTGCCCAGGTTGGAGTGCAGTGGTGTGATCATAGCTCACTGCCACCTCAATCTCCCAGGCTTAAGTAGTCCTCTCACCTCAGCCTCCTGAGTAGCTGGGATTACAGGCATACCCCACTGTGCCCGGCTAATTTTTTTTTTTCCTTGAGACGGAATCTCACTTTGTTGCCCAGGCTGGAGTGGAGTGGCGCCATCTCAGCTCACTGCAAGCTCCGCCTCCCGGGTTCACGCCATTCTCCTGCCTCAGCCTCCCGAGTAGCTGGGACTACAGGCGCCCGCCACCACGCCCGGCTAATTTTTTGCATTTTTTTTTTAGTAGAGACGGGGTTTCACCATGTTAGTCAGGATGGTCTCAATCTCCTGACCTCGTGATCTGCCCGCCTCAGCCTCCCAAAGTGCTAGGATTACAGGCATGAGCCACTGTGCCCAGCCCGCCTGGCTAATTTTTTTAAAAAAGTTTTTGTCAAGATGGAGTCTTGCTATGTTGCCCAGGCTGGTCTCAAACTCCTGGCCTCAAGCAATCCTCTTGCCTCAGCCTCCCAAAGTGTTGGGATTATAGATGTGAGCCACCACACCTGGCTTCATAACCTTGTATGATTTCTGTGGATCAGCAATTTGGGCTGGGCTCAGCTGAGTAGTTTTCTCATCTGACATCTGGGTTTCTTATGCATCTGTGGGTCACCTAAGTGATTCTGCTTCTGGGAGGGTGGCTGGCTCGGGGTGATGGGATTGGCTAATCCACATAGCTCTTATCATCCTGCAGGCTGGCTTTTTCGTGTGATGGTTGGGGAGGGTTCCAAGAGTGAGGGAAGTATGAGGCGGAGGCTCAGAACTTTGCACAAGGTGACTAGCACTCAAGCTACTGGTCAAAAAGCAAGTCACGAGCCTGGCTTAGATTCCAGGTGTGAGGAAAGAGACTCCACACCTTGATGGGAAAATCTGAAGAGTGACATTGCTAAGGAGCACGTATGCAGGAAGGTGTGCAGAACGGGGGCCATTTGTGTAATCTGCCACAGCAGCCCTGATGGAAAGCGACCGTGTCCCCAGGGAGTCCCTAGGCCAGCCCTGAGATTCTTACACCCAGGTTGTGAAAAGGGAGGTTTCAAATCCTAGCTCACTGAAGCCACTGTTATTTTGTGTCTCTCCTGCAACAGCTGAATCTACCCCTTAACTATTAATTACGTGCCAACCTCTGGAACTTGTGTAAAGTGACTTAATAAATTTCCTTATTGTTGAAGCCAGTTGGAGTCAGGTTTTCTGTTACTTAAAACCCCCCAAAAAACAAACTGGTGCATGTGAACAATACTCTTTTCTGGAGATTGAAGTCCTAGTGGTCCCTGGTCACAACAGACCATTCCCTTGGCTCTAGGTGGAGGCAAAAGAAAAATGTCATGCAATCCAGAAGCTGTCACACCACTTGCTCATGATTCAAAGAAGTAAATCTGCCCAGGTGCGGTGGCTCATGCCTGTAATCCTATTACTTTGGGAGGCTGAAGTAGGCAGATCACTTGAGGTCAGGAGTTTGAGACCAGCCTGGCCAACATGGTGAAACCCCGTCTCTACGAAACATACAAAAATTAGCCAGACGTGGTGGCAGGAACCTGTAGTCTCAGCTACTCCAGAGGCTGAGGAAGGAGAATCACTTGAATCTGGGAGACAGACGTTGCAGTGAGCCAAGAGCTCATCACTGTACTGCAGCCATGACTTGCCGTGAGAACTCCACCTCTCAGAGACTCATTTGCCCCCAAATCTGTAAAATAGGAACAAATGTTTCCATCTTCTGGATGAGCAGAGGATTAAATGACACAGTGACTGAGTGCCAGGAAGCACAGAGGCACCTTAAAAAAAATTAACTCCTGGGCTGGGCAGGGTGACTCAAGCCTGTAATCCCAGCACTTTGGGAGGCCAAGGCGGGCGGATCACCTGAGGTCGGGAGTTTGAGACCAGCCTGACCAATATGGAGAAATCCCATCTCTACTAAAAATACAAAATTAGCCGGGAGTGGTGGTGCATGCCTATAATCCCAGCTACTCGGGAGGCTGAGGCAGGAGAATTGCTTGAACCCAGGAGGCGGAGGTTGCAGTGAGGTGAGGTCACACCATTGCACTCCAGCCTGGGTGACAGAGCAAGACTCTGATTCAAAAAAGAAAAATAAAAAGAAAATTAAAAAAGCATTGGATTGTATTTTTTAGGCGGTGTCTTGTCTTTCTGGTGACACCTGTAGACATGATGTGTCTTAGAGTCAGTGAAATGTTCCCGCTGAGGCCACGGCATTCTCCTGAGGGAATAAAGCCATGCACAGCATAACGAGGTTTCTGTCAATGACAGACCGCACATCCGACGGCGGCCCCACCGATTATAATGGAGCTAAGACTGCAGTTGCCCAGTGATGTTGTAGCTATCATAATGGAGTGGCTCAAGGCGTTACTCTAATGTTTGTGCTGATGCTGGTGTACACAGACCTACTTGACCGCCAGTCGTATAAAAGCATAGCACATATAATTGTGTACAGTACATCATACTTGTCAATGGCAACAGGCAGGACATGGTGGCTCACAGCTATAATCCCAGCACTTTGGGAGGCCGAGGAGGGTGGATCATGAGGTCAGGAGATCGAGACCGTCGTGGCTAACATGGTGAAACCCCGTCTCTACTAAAAATTAAAAACAATTAGCCGGGCATAGTGGCGGGCGCCTGTAGTCTCAACTACTCTGGAGGCTGAGGCAGGAGAATACCATGAATCCGGGAGGCGGAGCTAGCAGTGAGCCAAGATCGCACCACTGCACTCCAGCCTGGGTGACAGAGCGAGACTCCATCTCAAAAAAAAAAAGTAATAATAATAATAATAATGAGAGCAGTATTAACAATAGAGAGCTAACAATGCTTGAGCACCTACTATGTGCCAAGAAGTTTTTTTGGTTTTGTTCTGCTTTTGTTCTTGATTATTCTCACTGTTACCCAGGCCGGAGTGCGGTAGCTCAGTCTCGACTCTCTGCAACCTCCGCTTCTCAGGTTTAAGTGATTCTCCTGCCTCAGCCTCCCAAGTAGCTGGGATTATAGGCACCCACCATGATGTCTGGCTAATTTTTGTATTTTTAGTAGAGACAGGGTTTTGCCATGTTGACCAGGCTGGTCTTGAACTCCTGACCTCAGGTAATCCACCCGCCTTGGCCTGCCAAAGTGCTGGGATCACAGGCGTGAGCCACTGAGCCCGGCCGCAAGAAGTTTTCAGTGTTTTGTATCTCTTAACAAATTTCATTAACACAAGGAGGCAGAGGAGAATTGGAATGGCCTTGTGGAAGGATCTCCCTGGCACCCGCCTCCTCCTTATCCCCCAAGCCTGTAGCCCCTGGGGCCTATTATTAGGGCCCACATCTGGTGACATTTCCCGGACTGATAGTGATCTCTGAAGCTCTTGCTCAAGATTCTTTCCTGGACATTTATCTGCTCCAAAACTCACAGCTAGCTTCCTGCCATTAGCCCCCTACCTTTAACGTGGGCTCGAGGCTGGCGGCTGCCTGGGACTGACGACGGAGCAGAGAAAGCCCCTTCACCTTGCCTCACCCTCAGACACAGCACAAGGTGACAGGGGACTGGGATTTGTTGGGAGGGTCTCAGGGAGCCAGAAGGTAGGAGCCTGGGGACTAGGAGAGTTGAAGGGCACTCTCCAGGGTATGCAAAAAGAAGTTGGCGGGCTGGGTGCGGTGGCTCATCCCTGAAATCCTAGCAGTTTGGAAGGCTGAGGCAGGTGGATCACCTGAGGTCAAGAGTTGGAGACCAGCCTGGCCAACATGGTAAAACCCCGTCTCTACTAAAAATACAAAAACTAGCTGGGTATGGTGGCAGGTGCCTGTACGCTCAGTTACTCAGGAGGCTGAGGCAGGAGAATCGCTTGAACCTGGGAGGCGGAGGTTGCAGTGAGCTGAGATCGTGCCACTGCACTCCAGCCTAGGCAACAGAGTGAGACTCTGTCTCAAAACAAAACAAAACAAAACAAAAAAGAGGTGGCAAAAAGGGGCTGAAAGTTCTGGGCCACCTCCTTGGGTGAGGAATGGTCTCATGTCATATGCGTGAACTGTGCCTGGTCAGAGGCATTTGACTGTCTTCATCACTGCGGTATCCCCAGCGCTTAGGATAGTGTCTGGCGTATGATATGGGCTCAATGCATAATTTTACACTAAATGAATGAATCCATCCTCAGATGACAAAGGAGAGATTGTCCTCCTTAATGATCACTCGTCAATTATTTATCAAGTGCCTGCTGTGTTCCAGGGGCCAGCGAGGAAGCTACACACCACCCTCGCCTCTAGGGAATCCAGAGATGAATAATGCAGATGGGTGATCACCAAATGATCCAACAAACGCGATCTAATTGCTGCTGCCTGTAACTAGCTCTTTTTTTTTTTTTTTTTTTTTTTTTTGGTTGAGGGGAGATCAGAGTCTTGCTCTGTCACCCAGGCTGGAGTGCAGTGGCGCGATCATGGCTCACTCCAACCTCTGCCTCCCGGGTTCAAGCAATATCTCCTGCCTCAGCCTCCCAAGTAGCTGGGATTACAGGCGTGCGCCACCATACCCGGCTAATTTTTGTATTTTTAGTAGAGACGGGGTCTCACCATGTTGGCTAGGCTGGTCTTGAACTCCTGACCTCAGGCGATCCTCCCACCTCAGCCTCCCAGAGTCCTGGGATTACAGGCGTGAGCCACCATGCCCAGCCTGTAACCATGTCTTCATAGGAGAGAAGGTCCTATAGGAGGGCCTGATTCATCAAGGTGGCTGGGAAAAGCTTTCGGTAGAAAGTGAAATTTGCACTGAGATCTCAGGAAGGAGTTAAAAAAAAAAAAAAAAGCAGAGGAAAGAAAGGGTGCTCCAGGCAGAGGGGCAGCACATGCAAAGGCCCTGGGGTGGGAGGGAGACGAGAGAATCTTGGCAATGGACACAAAGGTAGGGGAGCCGGGATGTGGTGCACAAAGAGGGGGAAGGTGCAAGATAAGTCTGGAGAGGGTGGCAGGTGCCCCAGCCCTCACCAGCGGTGTTGAGGAGACTCATATTTATCCCACAAGCAATGAAGAGCCACCGTGTAATTTTCCAGTTTGAACTGTATTTTTTTTTTTTTTTGAGACAGGGTCTCACTCTGTTGCCCAGGCTGGAGTGCAGTGGCACAATCATGGCTCACTGCAGCTCAACCTCCTGAGCTCAAGTCATCCTCATGCCTCAGCCTCCCAGATAGCTGGAACTACAATGCAAGCCACCCTGTTTAGCTTATTTTTATTTTGTAGAGACAGGGTTTTGCCTTGCCACCTAGACTGGTCTTGAAGCTCTGGTCTCAAGTGATTCTCCTGCCTGGGTCTCCCACAGTGCTGGGGTTACACGGTTTGGGGTTTCAAAGGATCACTCTGGCTGTAGGGTGGTGAGTGGCTGGTAGGAGATGAATATAAAGCTGGGGGCAAGGCACAGTGGCTCACGCCTGTACTCCCTGCACTTTGGGAGGCCAAGGTGCGTGAATCACCTGAGGTCAGGAGTTCAAGACCAGCCTGGCCAACATGGTGAAACCCCGTCTCTACTAAAAATACAAAAATTAGCCAGGCGTGTCCCTGGGGTGCGTCTCAACTACACTACTTAGGAGGGTGAGGCAGGAGAATTGCTTGAATCCGAGAGGCAGAGGTTTCAGTGAACCAAGATTGTACCACTGCACTCCAGCTCGGGCAACAGAGCGAGATCCTTTCAAAAAAAAAAAAAAAGCTGGGGCACTGTGTGCTTGGATGATAGGTCTATGGAGACAGGACATAGTGGACAGAGGCAAGAGGCTTTTTGGAGGCAAAATTGACAGGGCTTTGTGATGAATTGGGTGTGCGTGTTGAGGGAGTAGGAGAGAGAGTTATTCAAGGATTCTACACCCCTATCTCAGATGAGTATACTGAGGCTCGGGGTGCGGAGGAAGCCCTGAGCCCGAGATCACACAGTCATAATCCAGTGTCTCAACTAGAGCTTCGACCTATGCCTGTCTGCTGTGTAAGCTCAAGCTTTCCTCAACCCCAGACCTCTCTTCTCTGTCTGTACCTCACCCTTGGAGGACATTCTCAGGCTCAAAGATGTAAATGGCATCTAAATGTTTTTTTGTGTGTGGGGACAAGGTCTTGTCATGTTGTCCAGGCTCATACAATCTTCCTGCCTCTTTCTCCCAAAGTGCTGGGACTACAGAGGTGAGCCACTGCGCCCGGCTGGCATCTAAATTCTAATGACTCCCACATGCCTGTATCCAGCTAGAAACCCCTCTGTAATTTTTTTTTTTTTTTTTTTTTTTGAGTCTTACTCCGTGACCTAGTCTGGAGTGCAGTGGCGCCATCTTGCCTCACTGCAACCTCCATCTCCTAGGTTCAATGAATTCTCCTGCCTCAGCCTCCTGAGTAGCTGGGATTACAGCCACGTGCCACCACACCCGGCTAATTTTCGTAGTTTTAGTAGAGACGGGGTTTTGCCATGTTGGACAGGCTGGTCTCAAACTCCTGACCTCAGGTGATCCACCCACCTTGGCCTTCCAAAGTGCTGGGATTACAGGGGTGAGCCACCGTGCCGGAACCCCCTCCTGTAATCTTGCTGCCAGTATCCAGCTGCCTTAGTGAAGTTTCCCCGGGATGTCTTACAGGCATTTCAAAGGCGAAGTGACCAACCCCGAGCTCCTGGTCTTACTCCAAACCTGAGCTCCTGCTGTCTCCCCTATCCCAGTACAAAGTCCTGCAGTCACCCCGACACTGCTCTCCCTTTCAACTCAAACATCCAGTCCAGCAGCAAATCTAGCCAGCTCCACCTTGACCCAGGAATCTGCTTCCCACCCCCTCCTCTGACATCACCCTGGTCCCCATCTCCATCATTGCCCACCTGGGTTACTGCAGCAGCCTCCTCCCGGCCTCCTGCTTCCATTCCACCCCTCTCAGTCTAGTCTCAACCTTAAAGTCACAGTGATTGTTAAGACCTAAGTCAGATATTGTTCCTCCTCTGCTCAACAGTCTCTTGTAACTCCCATCTCACTCACAGGAAAGGCCAGGAGAGTCTGCACTATGACTCACAGGGTCCTGCTCCATCTGCCCGCTTCCCTCTCTGCCTTCACCTCTCACCTCTCTTCCCATTGGCCACGTGGCTCCAGCCACACCGGCCTCCCTGCTGTTCCTTGAGCGTTCCAGGCACCATCCTGACTCAGGACCTTTGCACAAGCTGCTGGTTCTGCCTGAAGGGCTCTTCCTCGATACGTATGTGCCTCACTATTTTGTTATCTCCTCCAAATCTTTGCTCAAATGTTATATTCTTTTTTTTTTTTTTTTTTTTGACATGGAGTCTTGCCCTGTTGCCTAGGCTCGAGTGCAATGGCGTGATCTCGGCTCACTGCAACCTCCGCCTTCTGGGTTCAAGTGATTCTCCTGCCCCAGCCCTCTGAGTAGCTGGGATTAAAGGTGGGCACCTCCACACCCAGCTAATTCTTTGTATCTTTAGTAGAGGTGGGGTTTCACCACGTTGGCCAGGCTGGTCTCGAACTCCTGACCTCGTGATCTGCACCCCTCAGCCTCCCAAAGTGCTGGGATTACAGGTGTGAGCCACCGAGCCTGGCCAAATGTTACATTCTTATTGGGGTCTTCCCTGACCACCCTGTTTAATGTACCAGTGGCCCCTTTCTGTCTCGTCCCTCACATTCCCAGTTGTCCTTATCTTGATTTTTTTTTTTTTTTTTTTTTTTTTTTTTGGTGACAGAGACTCACTCCGTCACCCAGGCTGGAGTGCAGTGGCCTGATCTCGGCTCACCACAACCTCCAACTTCCCAGATTCAAGTGATTCTCCTGCCTCAGCCTCCCAAATGCCTGGGATCACAGGTGTGTGCCACCGCGTCCGGCTAATTTTTTTATTTTTATTAGTGACGGGGTTTTGCCATGTTGGCCAGGCTGGTCTCGAACTCCTGACTTCAAGTGATCTGCTCGCCTCGGCCTCCCAGTGTGCTGGGATTACAGATGTGAACCACTGCGCTTGGCCTTACCTTGATCTTTTTCTAAAGAAAACATTTCATGGTTTTCATTTCTTCCTGTTGATATGTGTCACCATTTGAAATTACCTCCTTTCAGCCTAGAGGACTTACTTCCTTAAGCAATTTCTGTGGTCTGTAGGCCATATATTATCTCAGATCTGGCTTACCTGAAAATGCCCTTATTTCACTTTCATTTTTGAAAGATATTTTCACAGAATATAAAATTCTGGATCGACAGACATTTCTGCTGCCAATTTTTTCAAATAGTGGAGTAATTTTTAATATTTCGTCCAGATTTTAATTTTTTTTTTTTGTTTGTGGGACTATTTGTCTGACAGAGTTACTCTGACATTACCCAAAGTTAAAAGAACCTCCATCTCATTGTTTTTACTTCATTTTTATTGAGACAGGGTCTCGCTTTGTCACCCAGGCTGAAGTGAAATGGCATGACCATGGCTCATTGCAGCCTCGAATTCCAGGGCTCAAGTGACCCTCGTGTCTCAGTCTCCCGATTTGCTGGGACTACATGCACGCGTCACCATACCTGACTAATTTTTTTTTTTTTTTTTTGAGACAAAGTCTTGCTCTGTTGCCCGGGCTGGAGTGCAGTGGCACGATCTCGTCTCACTGCAGCCTCCGCCTCCTGGGTTCAAGGGACTCTCCTGCCTCAGCCTTCAGAGTAGCTGGGATTACAGGCACGCACCACCAAGCCTGGCTAATTTTTGTATTTTTAGTAGAGACAGGCGTTTGCCATGTTGGCCAGGCTGGTCTCGAACTCCTGAACTTAAGTGATCCACCAGCCTCAGCCTCCCAAAGTGCTGGGATTACAGGAATGAGCCATTACATCTCACGGCTAATTTTTAAATTTTATTTTATTTTATTTTATTTTTATTTTTTTGAGACGGAGTTTCACTCTCATTGCCCAGGCTGGAGTGCAGTGGCACGATCTTGGCTCACTGCAACCTCCGCCTCCCAAGTTTAAGTGATTCTTCAGCCTCATGAGTAGCTGGGATTACAGATGGCTGCCACCACACCCAGCTAATGTTTTTTGTATTTTTAGTAGAGACGGGGTTTTGCCATGCTGGGCGGGCTGATCTCAAAATACTGATCTCAGGTGATCCGCCTACCTCAGCCTCCCAAAGTGCTGGGATTACAGGCGTGAGCTACTGCGCCCGGCCACAAAAACTTTTAATTATTTATTTTTTGTAGAGACGGTCTCACTATGTTGCCCACCTTGGTTTGGAACTCCTGGCTTCAAGCAATCCTTCTGCCTCAGCTTCCCAAAGTGTTGTGATTACAAGCATGAGCCACCACACCTGGCCCCTCCATTTCATTTATTATTTTTCCATAACATTTGTAGTCTTCTAAAGCAGTATATCATGAATTAATTTATTATATGTATTACACCTGACATCTCCCACTGGGATGTAAGTTCCATGAGGGCTTGTTTTGTTACATGAGTTATCTCTGGTACTTAGAACAATATTATTGTGTCCAGTGAGCTGAGATCGTGCCATTGCACTCCAGCCTGGGTGACATAAGGAGACTCTGTATCAAAAAAAAAAAAAAAAAGAACAATGTTATTGTGTCATAAAAAGCATTCAGGCTGGGCTCAATGGCTCACACTTGTAATCCCAGTACTTTGGGAGGCTGAGGTGGGAGGATCACTTGAAGCCGGGAGTTCAAGACCAGCCTGGGCAACACAGCAAAACCCCATCTCTACAAAAAAGAATTTAAGGCCTGGCAGAGTGGCTCACACCTATAATCCCAGCACTTTGGGAGGCTGGTGGACGGGTCACGAGGTCAGGAGTTCGAGACCAGCCTGGCCAACATGGTAAAAGCCCGTCTCTACTAAAAACACAAAAATTAGCCAGGCGTGGTGGCATGTGCCTGTAGTTCCAGCTACTTGGGAGGTTGAGGCAGGAGAATTGCTTGAACCTTGGAGGTGGAGGTTGCAGTGAGCCGAGATCATACCATTGCACTACAGCCTGGGTGACAGAGAGAGCAAGACTCTGTGTCAAAAAAAAAAAAAAAAAAAAAAAGGTAAAAAAATTAGCCAGGCATGGTGGTTAAGTGCCTGTAGTCCCAGCTATTCCAGGAGGCTGAGGGGGGAGGATCTCTTGAGCCTAGGAGGTGGAGGCTGCAGTGAGCTGTGATTGTACCTTTGCACTCTAGCCTGGGTGACAGAGCATGACGCTGTCTCTAAAAGAATAATAATAATAAGCATTCCATAAAAATTATGGAATGGAGAAATCATGAATGGGGTCTCGGAGGGGATCAGGGGCTGCAGTGACAGGCAACCTGGGGTCCTGACACTTGATCGCTCTTGTTCCAGGAAGATGAACTCTTCCGGATGCCTGTCTGAGGAGGTGGGGTCCCTCCGCCCGCTGACTGTGGCTGTCCTGTCTGCGTCCTTTGTCGTCGGAGTGCTGGGCAATGGGCTGGTGCTGTGGATGACTGTCTTCCGTATGGCACGCACGGTCTCCACCGTCTGCTTCTTCCACCTGGCCGTTGCCGATTTCATGCTGTCGCTGTCTCTGCCCATTGCCATGTACTATATTGTCTCCAGGCAGTGGCTCCTCGGAGAGTGGGCCTGCAAACTCTACATCACCTTTGTGTTCCTCAGTTACTTTGCCAGTAACTGCCTCCTTGTCTTCATCTCTGTGGACCGTTGCATCTCTGTCCTCTACCCCGTCTGGGCCCTGAACCACCGCACTGTGCAGCGGGCGAGCTGGCTGGCCTTCGGGGTGTGGCTCCTGGCCGCCGCCTTGTGCTCTGCGCACCTGAAATTCCGGACAACCAGAAAATGGAATGGCTGTACGCACTGCTACTTGGCGTTCAACTCGGAGAATGAGACTGCCCAGATTTGGATTGAAGGGGTCGTGGAGGGACACATTATAGGGACCATTGGCCACTTCCTGCTGGGCTTCCTGGGGCCCTTAGCAATCATAGGCACCTGCGCCCACCTCATCCGGGCCAAGCTCTTGCGGGAGGGCTGGGTCCACGCCAACCGGCCCAAGAGGCTGCTGCTGGTGCTGGTGAGCGCTTTCTTTATCTTCTGGTCCCCGTTTAACGTGGTGCTTTTGGTCCATCTGTGGCGACGGGTGATGCTCAAGGAAATCTACCACCCCGGGATGCTGCTCATCCTCCAGGCTAGCTTTGCTTTGGGCTGTGTCAATAGCAGCCTCAATCCCTTCCTCTACGTCTTCGTTGGCAGAGATTTCCAAGAAAAGTTTTTCCAGTCTTTGACTTCTGCCCTGGCCAGGGCGTTTGGAGAGGAGGAGTTTCTCAGTCATCCTGCCCCCGTGGCAACGCCCCCGGGGAATGATGGAAGACTTCAGCTGGAAGCTGGAAGCCGTCTTTCTTAGTTTGCTTGTGGCCTCTTACCTTGACTGGCTTCTAAAACCCAGCCAAATCCTGCCTCTTCTTTCAGGAAGTCTTCCAGCAACCCCTCATCTAAAGCTCTACCTCATCCTGGGTAATTTGTAGACACGGGGTTTCATCATGTTGCCCAGGGTGGTCTCAAACTCCTGAGTTCAAGTGATCCTCCAGCCTCGGCTCCCCAAACTACTGGGATTACAGGTGTGAGCCACAGCACCTGGCCTCCCCTTTTTTGGTAGTAAAACTCCTGTGTTCTAATGAGGCACGTGGTTAACTAGAAAAAAGGAAAGACTACATTTCCCAGTATCCTTTGCATGTAGATACGCCCATGTGACTGCTTTCTGACCAATAGGATGTAAGAGGCAGCAATCAGTGTAACTTCCTTGAAGTGCCCTTAAATGGAAGAGGCCTGCCCTCCATTTCCCCATTTCCCCCTTTCTATTGTCCGGAATGCAGATGTATCAGTTAGCTCTTGCTGTGTAACAAAAACCCTCCATGTTTAGAGGCTTAAAAATATAATTTTTTTTTTTTTTTTTTTTTTTTCTGATAGGGTCTTGCTCTGTTGCTTAGGCTGGAGTGCAGTGGTGTGATCGCAGCTCACTGCCACCTCAATCTCCCAGCCTCAAGTGGTCCTCTCACCTCAGCCTCCTGAGTAGCTGGCATGTGCCACCATGCCAGGCTAATTTTGTATTTTCAGTAGAGATGGGGTTTCTCCATGTTGGCCAGGCTGGTCTCAAAATCCTGACCTTGAGTGATCTGCCCGCTTCAGCCTCCCAAAGTGCTAGAATTACAGGCATGAGCCACTGCACCTGGGCAGAACTACTTCTTTGAATCTTGAGCAAGTGGTGTGACAGCTTCTGGATTGCATGACATTTTTCTTTTGCCTCCACCTAGAGCCAAGGGAATGGCCTGTTGTGACCAGGGACCACTAGGAGTTCAGTTCCCAGAAAGGAGTATTCTTTACATGCATCAGTTTGGTTTTGGGGTGTTTTAAGTAACAGAAAACCTGACTCCAACTGGCTTCAACAATAAGGAAATTTATTAAGTCACTTCACACAAGTTCCAGAGGTTGGCACGTAATTAATAGTTAAGGGGTAGATTCAGCTGTTGCAGGAGAGACACAAAATAACAGTGGCTTCAATAAGCTAGGATTTGAAACCTCCCTTTTCACAACCTGGGTGTAAGCATCTCAGGGCTGGCCTAGGGACTCCCTGGGGACATGGTCGCTTTCCATCAGGGCTGCTGTGGTAGATTACACAAATGGCCCCCGTTCTGCAGACCTTCCTGCATGCGTGCTCCTTAGCAATGTCACTCTTCAGATTTTCCCATCAAGGGGTGGAGTCTCTTTCCTCACACCTGGAATCTAAGCCAGGCTCGTGACTTGCTTTTTGACCCGTAGCTTGAGTACTAGTCACTTTGTGCAAAGTTCTGAGCCTCCACTTCATACTTCCCTCACTCTTGGAACCCTCCCAACCATCACATGAAAAAGCCAGCCTGCAGGATGATAAAAGCTATGTCTCTAGTAAACATACAAAAATTAGCCAGGCATGGTGGCAGACGCCTGTAATCCCAGCTACTCGGGAGACTGAGGCAGGAGAATCGCTTGAACCTGGGAGACAGAGGTTGCAGTGAAGCAAGATCTCATCACTCCAGGCTGTGTGACTGAGACTCTGTCTCAAAAAAAAAAAAAAGAAAAGAAAAAGAAAAGAAAAGAAAAGTAAAAGAAAAAAAAAAAGCAGCAGCTCTGACTTGCCCTGAGAACTCCACCTCTCGGAGCCTCGGTTGCCCCAAGTCTATAAAATAGAAGCTAGTGTTTCCATCTTCTGGATGAGGAGAAGATTAAATGACACAGTGACTGAGTGCCAGGAAACACAGACGCACCTTAAAAAAAATTAACTCCTGTGGGAGGCTGAGCGGGGAGGATTGCTTTAGCCCAGGAATTTGAGACCAGCCTGGGCAACATGATGATACCCCATCTGTACAAGAGATTGGCATGGTGACGCATGCCTGTACTACTGGCTACCTGGGAGGCTGAGATAGGAGGATCACTTAAGCCTGGGCTGTGGAGGTTGCAGTGAGCTGAGATCGTGCCACTGCACTCCAGCCTGGGTGACATAGTGAGTCTCTCTCTCTCTCTCTCTCTCTCTCACACACACACAGAGAGAGAGAGAGACCTACCTATTCTGTTGACTAGTGGATCTGATTAAAAACAAATAAACTGGGAAAAATATTATTAAAAAAAAAAACTTGAAAGTGATGAGAAATAGTTCTCCCTTTCATTCCAAATCCTCCATTGTTACTTTTTCCTCACGAGAAAACTGTTACCAGTTCTTTGTGTATCCAACCCACGCATAAGCACTTTCTTTCTTTCTTTCTTTTTTTTTTTTTTTTTGAGACAGAGTCTTGCTCTGTTGCCTAGGCTGGAGTGCAGCAGTGAGATCTCGGCTCACCGCAGCCTCCTGAGGCAGGAGAAGTGATTCTCCTGCCTCAGCCTCCCGAGTAGCTGGGATTACAGACACCCACCATCATGTCCGGCTAATTTTTGTATTTTTGTAGAGACGGGGTTTCACCATGTTGACCAGGCTGGTCTTGAACTCCTGACCTCAGGTGATCTGCCCGCCTTGGCTTTCCAAAGTGCCTGGGATTATAGGCGTGAGCCACCGCATCCAGCACATAAGCACTTTCAACACAAATAGAACATGCCATAGCTATGATTCTACATCGTGAGTATTTTCCAAAGAGTATACCTTTGGGATGGAAATACATAAGATGTCTAGCAAATGACTTTTCAATGGTAGTGGCTAAGTGTTCCCTTATATGTATATACTGTGCACAAAAGTAGTTCCCTAATCCCCTACTGATGAGTTGCTTTGAATTTGATGCAATGATATTTTTGAAATTTTGAAAATTATTCAATAAAACATTCTGAACAATACAAAAATAAAATAGAACTGGAGGAATTCGTTTGATTTATCACCAAGTGAACAACCAGGGAACCGAGTCATAAGACAACGTGGCCACCCCAGGGCTCCCCTCCCACCTCCTCGCCCTCTCTGTCAGTCCTCCATCTCCTTTAAAGATAACTTTTATTTTGTTTTGTTTTGTTTTTTGAGATGGAGTATCCCTCTGTCATTCAGGCAGGAGTGTAGTGGTGTGATCTCAGCTCACTGCAACCTCTGCCTCCCGGGTTCAAGCGATTCTCCTGCCTCAGCCTCCTGAGTAGCTGGGATTACAGGCATGTGCCACCTCATCTGGCTAATTTTTTTTTTTTTTTTTTTTTTTGTAGTTTTAGTAGAGATGGGGTTTCTCTACGCTGGCCAGGCTGGTCTCGAACTCCTGGCCTCAGGTGATCCACTCGAACTGCCTCAGCCTCCCAAAGTGCTGGGATTACAGGTGTGAGTCTCCCCACCCTGGCCAATATATTTCAATTAAATATACCATCCTCACATTTGGTCAGTCTCTCTCTCCATCTGTCCATGCACTGTAGTACATCCAGTATGATGAGCAGACCAAGACAGGGACATGAGGTCTGGGAAACCCAGGGAGGGAGCCCTCAGCATACCCCCTGAGCTGTATGCTGTGCTGCAAGGGGCACAATGCTCAGCATTACCTCCCAAAAATGTTGAACTGTGTTAAAGTCTGCGCAGGTAGGACGTCATATTTCACCTATTAATTCTTTAGCCTGTATCTTCTAAGAACAAGGGCATTTTCCCTGTAAAATTATAATATTATTATCTCCCTCGAGAACTTTACCATTGGTATTATCTAATAAACAGGCCATATTCAAATTTCCTAACTGTTCCAATAATAAACTTTAGAGCAATTTTTCTTTTGAGTCAGGGTCTTGCTTTGTTGACCGGGCTGGAGTACAGTGGCATGGTCATAGCCCCCTGCAGCCTTGAATTCCTGGGCTCCAGCAATCCTCCTGCCTCAGCCTCCCAAAGTGTTGAGATTACACGTGTGAGCCGCTGCCCTTGGCATGGAGCATTTTTTAAAAAGCAGGATCCTGCAACGATACTCTCTGCCTCTCCTTGCCAAAAAAAAAAAAAAAAAAAAAAAAAAGACTATGCATTAGGTCACAAATAAAACATAGGTTGATTCCCCAAAGCAGAAGTAATACAGGCCATATTCAAATTTAGAAATTAATAACAAAAGATGAAAAAAATGCTTCAATTGCCTCGGACATTGCAAAACACCCTTCTAAATAACATCTGGGTTCAACTGATAATTAAAACTGAAGTTCTACTTCATTTAAAGCACACTACATATAAAAACTTATGGCCAGGCGTGGTGGCTCATACCTGTAATCCCAGCACTTTGGGAGGCCGAGGCAGGCAGATCACCTCTGGTCAGGAGTTCGAGACCAGCCTGGCCAACATGGTGAAACCCCATCTCTACTAAAAATACAAAAATTAGCCAGGCATGGTGGTGCACGCCTGTAGTCCCAGCTACTCGGGAGGCTGAGGGAGGAGAATCGCCTGAACCCTGGAGGCAGAGGTTGCAGTGAGCTGAGATCGTGCCACTGTACTCCAGCCTGGGTGACAGAGCAAGACTCTGTTTCAAAAATAAATAAATAAATAAATATTTTTTAAAAATCTTATGAGATGGGGCCAAAGCTGTGCTCAGAAGAAAATCTATAGCTTATTTGTTTTGTTGTTGTTGTTGTTGTTTATTTGAGACAGAGTCTCACTCTGTCACCCAGACTGGAGTATGGTGGCACCATCGCTCACTGTAGCCTCAACCTTCCAGGTTCAAGTGATCCTCTCACCTCAGCCTCCCCAGTATCTCCACCATGCCCTGTTATTTGTTTTATTTATTTATTTATTTATTGGTAGAGATGGGGTCTTGCTATGTTACCAAGGCTGATCTCAAACACCTGAGCTCAAGCCATCCTCCTGCCTTGGCCCCCCAAAGTGTTGAAATTACAGGTGTGAGCCACTGCACCCAGCCTTTAATTTAATTGTAATTAGAAGAGAGAGAGAGAGAGAAGGTACGAGAGGAAATTAGCGAAGCAAACAATTCAGGAAGAAAAAAAACAACTATAAAATAGCACACTAAAAGTTGAAAGAAAGCATTCATAGAGATTAGAGGGAATTAATTTAAAGTAACAAATTGTGGACAATAGTAAGAAGCTGGTTCTTTGGAAGGAAAAATACTCTTCCATGTTCTCTCTCTCTCATGTGCGCACACAGGTACACACACAAAAAACCAACAATAATATTCTTTTACATATTTGTTTGTGTACTTTTGTGAATGCTTCAAGAAGGCAGAAGAGCACAATGGGACACAAGTTGCTTCCACTCTCTGTGCCTCAGTTTCCACCAATGTAAAATGGGGATAATGGCAGTAGCTCCCTGAGAGGGTCGCTGTGAGGATGACTTGCGTTGCCGTGGGTGGGGCGCTTGGCTCCGTGCCTGGCACCGAGGAGGTGCGATGTGTTTGCTGTGATCAGTATCATCCTCTGTTGCATAAATTCCTCCTGGGGAACTGCCGGGTTAGAGGGCGGGTTCGATGTCGCAGACGCCGCCGCGAGCGCTCTGCAAGCCTGTTTCCCACGGCTTCGCCAACGCAGCAACCGCCAAGTCAGCCTCTTTGATCTCTGCCTTCTCAGAGGAGAAAAGTGGGATCCCGGGGAGGTTTTTAATTTGCATTGATTTTCTAATGAATGCGGTTCAGCCTTCTTCCAAGGAAGCTCTGCGGTTTTCAGAGCCGGCTGCAGGATCCTCCCTGGGGAGACGTGGTCTTTGCTGGGGCAGAGCCAGGCGCGGTGGTGGAGGTGGGTTTGAGTCTCGGGGAGCGCGCGGGAGCTGGGCACGGCCCCGTGCTTGAGAGGATCTGGCATTTTCCTGGGCAGCCTCGGCGAGAGAGTCGTGGAAGGTGAGTTAAGCCTCCGGATTATACTCTGCCAAACAGGGACTAAAAATCCGTATCCAATAGAATTGCTAAGACAGCTGAAGACTGCGATTCACGCCTTCGTCCCTTAAATAATGACAGCTCACAGGTATTGATCGTGACCTAAGTACCAGGCCCTGTCCAGAGCTTTCTAAACGTGTGAACTCCCAAAGTCAGCATCACAACCCTGAGGGCGGTGCTGCGATTATTCCCGTGGTACAGAGGAGGAAACTCGAGGCTCAGAGAGGTAAAGTCATTTACCGAAGGTCACACAGCTGGCTGGGCACGGTGGCTCACGCCTGTAATCCCAGCACTTTGGAAGGCTGAGGTGGGCGGATCACCTGAGGTCAGGAGTTCGAGACCAGCCTGGCCAACATGATGAAACCCCCGTCTCTGCTAAAAATACAAACATTAGCCGGGTGTAGTGGTGCATGCCTGTAAATGCCAGCTACTCTGGAGGCTGAGGCACGACAATTGCTTGAACCCGGGAGGCTGAGGCTGCAGTGAGTCGAGATCGTGCCACTGCACTCCAGCCTGGGCGACAGAGTGAGACTCCGTCTTAAAAAAAAAAAAAAAGAAAGAAGAAGAAGGTCACGAAGCAAGTAAGTGTAGGATGGGAACTTGACCGGTCTGACTCCATTAATCCATCCAGTTATGTTTACCGAGCGCCTGTCTGGTGAAGGTCACTGTTTTTGGCGTGGGAGAAAGGCAAAGAAGACAAAGATACCTACCTCTGAAGGACTAGCATTCTAGGGGGTAGCACTGACGTGCCAGGGGGAGGGGCTAGCATTTAGGGGGAGTGGATAACTTTAGGAGGCGGGGCTAAAATTCCAAAGGGAGAAACTGATCTTCCAGGGAAAGAAATTGACATTCAGAGGGGAGGGACTAACATCCCAGGGGAGGAGCTAATATTCCAGGGAGGAGGAGCTAACATTTCACGAGGAGGGGCTAATATTTTTAGTACAATTACACACTGTTAATCACTACCTCTGTTTCTAACATTTTAGGGTAATTGCATGCTCTTAATCACTACCTCTGTTTCTCTCAGGCAATAAAGGAGGGGCCAACCTTTATGAGGAAGGGGGTAACATGCCAAGGGGAGGAACTGACAATCCGTGGGGAGAAATGGACATTCTAGGGGGAGGAGCTAACAATGAGGAGGGGCTAACATCGCAGGAGAGAAATTGACATTTCAGAAGGGAGGCGCTAACATCGCAGGAGAGAAATGGACATTTCAGGGGGAGGAGCTAACACTGCAGGGGAGAAATTGACATTCAGGAGGAGGGGCTAACATTCAAATAAGGGTGCTAACATTCAGTGGGAGAGGCTAACATTACAGGGGAGAAACTGACATTTCAGGGCAGGGCTGACACTCTCTATCCTTCAGAGCCTACAGCCTCTGCCTCCTTGCTATACCCTGTCCCTACAAGTGTTGGCTGAGCTCATAGTAGGTGCAAATCTCTGCCACCCTGGGGATTTAAACGTGCCTGAAAAGAATGGAGTCTCTGCCCTCATAGAGCTCGCAGCCTGGGGGCAGATAGTTCTGAACGGAATGATTCCACAGAAAGACATTCACCTCCCAGGCAGGAGAGGTAATTACGCGCTGTTAATCACTACCTCTGTTTCTCTCAGGCAATACGGGAGGGGAGGCGGCGCCCCCATCGTGGCCTTGTTTGAGGTGTTCCCAGTCGTAGGAGACAGACAGACTGTCATCAAGTGTCGGAAAATAGCTGTCATGGGAATCCTCACCTCCTGACACCTTCCCAGTCCCGTGCTCCCGAAACCCTCCCGCGTGGCTGCAGAGTTGTAGGTTCTGCTCCTGTTGACGGGCAACCCCGTAATCTCCAATGCTCACGGCAGCTCTGCTGGGGCACAGCAGCTCCTGGGGGCCAAGGTCCCAGCCAGGACGTGGATGTCAGGGCCGAGATTGGAATGTAGAACCGTGGGAGTCCAGAGCCCAGGTCCTTCCCCACGCACCACCAGATGTGGTGTGGGTTTCCTGGTTTCCAAGAACGGAAACCAGGAAACCACGTGGAATAAAAGGAAAAGGCGGGGGAGTGACAGCCGCACCTAATGTCTCCGCACCACGGTGGGGGATTTTTGTCTGTTCCCTTTGCTGCTGTGTCCCCCGTGCCTGGGATGTGGCCAGTGCTGAACGATACCCCTTTGCACATATACAGTCTCACGCTGATTGATCTGGGTTTACTAAGTGTCAGTGATTCACTCCCTTGAAAATGGGGGCCGCTGTGTGACTCCCATTGTGGTCGTAGGTTCTGGGGACCCCCAGAGGAGTCAGGCCCAGACCCTGATCTCAAAAACGCCTCAGAGGCCGGGTGCAGTGGTTTACGCCTGTAATCCCAGCACTTTGGGAGGCCGAGGTGGGTGGACCACTTGAGGTCAGGAGTTCAAGACCAGCCTGGCCAACATGGTGAAACCCCATCTCTACTAAAAATACAAAAATTAGCCAAATGTGGTGGCGGCCGCCTGTAATCCCAGCTACTCGGGAGGCTGAGGCAGGAGAATTGCTTGAACCCGGGAGACGGAGGTTGCAGGGAGCCGTGATCGTGCCACTGCACTCCTGCCTGGGTGATTGAGACTCTGTGTCAAAAAAATAAATAAATAAAATAAGAGCAGGGATTTTCCATCCAGTTTGTACCTGAAACAGTTTCCGGTTGAGAGTCAGTGCTCAGTAAACATCATTGACTGAATGGATGGGTGGGAGTGAGGGAGGGTCCCCATGCCCTTTGTGGTAGGTGGATTAATGGCCCTCAAAATGTCCACATCCTAATCCCCAGAACCTGTGACTGTGTCATACCACATGGCAAAGGGAAATTAAAGTTACCAATGGAATTAAGGTTGCTTTCTTAACACAGGGAGATCAGCCTGGGTTATCTAAGTAGGCCTAACATAATCACAGGGCTTAAGTCAGGGGTGTCCATTCTTTTGGCTTCACTGTGCCAGATTGGAAGAAGAAATGTCCTGGGCCACACATAAAATACATTAACACAATAGCTGACGAGTTAAAAAAAATTACAAAAAAATCTCCTAATGTTTTAAGAAGCTTTACTAATTTTTCCTGGGCCACCTGCAGCCTGTGGGCCACAGATTGGACAAAGTTGCTTTAAGTAGAAGAAGGAGGCACACAGGTGAGAGTGAGGGAGCGATCTGAAGATCCTATCTAGATGGCTTTGAAGATGCAGGAAGGGGCTGGGCGCAGTGGCTTACGCCTGTAATCCCAGCACTTTGGTAGGCCGAGGTGGGCGGATCACCTGAGGTCAGGAGTTCGAGACCAGCTTGGCCAACACGGTGAAACCCTGTCTCCACTAAAAATACAAAAATTAGCCGGGCGTGGTGGTGCACACCTGTAATCCCACCTACTTGGGAGGCTGAGGCAGGAGAATCACTTGAACCCAGTAAGTGGAGGTTGCAGTGAGCCGAGATCATGCCACTGCACTCCAGCCTGGGCAACAGAGTGAGACTCCATCTCAAAAAAAAAGAAGATACTGGAAGGGACCTCGAGCCTTGAAAATGTGGGCAGGGCCTTGAGCCAGGAAATGTGGGTGTCCTCTAGAACCTGGGAAAAGAAAGGAAACAGGTTCTCCTTTAGAGCCCAGCAAGACCTATTTAGGACTTCTGACCACAACTAAATTTAAGGTAATTTGTTACAGCAGCAAGAGGAAACTAATTACACTATTTTATTTACTTATTTATTTATTTAATTTATCTATTTATTTTTATTATTATTTTTTGAGACAGAGTCTCTCTCTGTCGCCCAGGCTGGAGTGCAGTGACATAATCTTGGCTCACTGCAACCTCCATCTCCTGGGTTCAAGTGATTCTCCTGCCTCAAGCTCCCGAGTAGCTGGGATTACAGGTGTGTGCCACCATGCCTGGCTAATTTTTGTATTTTTCATAGAGATGGGGTTTCACCGTATTGGCCATGCTGGTCTCAAACTCCTGACCTCAGGTGATCCACCTGCCTCCCAAAGTGCTGGGATTACAGGCGTGTGCCCCTGCGCCTGGCCTGCTCTCACAAAGTCTCTATGTTAAAGCATTGAGAGGAGGCGGGGATGCAGACAGACAACACTATACAGAAATTTCAAACAATGCAGGATCAGAAGTGCTCTGAAGGGGAGAAAAGGAGGGTTAAGGGGCGAGCAGGTGCTGAGGAGCTGCCGCTTTACACAGGGTGGTCACAGAAGGCTTCTCAGAAAACGCTGCCTTTGGCCAAGTGCAGTGGCTCACGCCTGTAATCCCAACACTTTGGGAGGCCGAGGCGGGCGGATCACCTGAGGCCAGGAGTTTAAGACCAGCCTGGCCAACATGGTGAAACCCCATCTCTACTAAAAATACAAAAAAAAAAAAAAAATTAGCTGGGCGTGGTGACACATGCCTGTAATCCCAGCTACTCAGGAGGCTGAGACAGGAGAATTGCTTGAACCCGGGAGGTGGAGGCTGCAGTGAGCTGAGATTGCGCCATTGTACTCCAGCCTGGGTGACAGAGCGAGACTCTGTCTCAAAAAAACCAAAAAAACAAAAAAACAAAAAAACAAAGCTGCCTTTGAGCAGAGACCTGAATGACGTGAGGCAGCCAGGGGGTTCCATAAGGAAGGGTACTCCAGGTAGGCGTAAAGGCTGAGAGGTGGGAGAGTGCTGGATGTACTGAGGAACAGGGAGGAGGCCTGAGGGATCCCGTTGGGAGGATCCAGTATGGCGATGTCTGCGGCGTGCCGTGTTACTCACTCCTGAATTGCTGAAGGAGCCTTGGCCTCCACCTGAGGAAACTGGGCTCAGAAAGCTGTGTGAGGAATCGGGTGGCACGGGGGCTGAAGTATGGCCCCCTGAAGGATGGCCAGAGGGTAGGCCATCTGCGGACTCCTAGTATAGTGCTCTTTCAGCAGTCCTGGCCATCTCTACTCTGGAGAACCAGCCTGAGGTTCTGCGTCTCTTTCTCAGTCTTCGGGCTTTAGCCTCTTCTTCCTCCTGGTCTGTCTCCAGATCATGAGCTCCCTATGCATATATGCCTGGAAGCTCCCTGCAGGCCTCCGCCTGAGCTGGGTGATATTGGGGACTCAGATATGAATCAGCCCTTGGGGGGCTCCCAGGCTGTTCATGACATACATAGGGCACATTCATTTCCATCCTAGGGGGATCAAGTGGGTCAGGGGAGGGAAAGAGGTTGTAGGAGGACTCTACCTGGAAAGTCAGAGAGGGCTTCCTGGAGGAGGGGACAATTGAATTGGGAATTGATGTATGAGTAGGAGTTTGCCAGATGGAAATGGAAATACATTCATTCACTCATTCATTTACAGACATGTCCTGGGGCCTCGTGGGGTTTGATTGTGCAAGGATCATTCATTCATTCATTCATTCAATATGTGTCTGGGCAGGATAATGCAACACTTAAGACTGCAGATCCTAGAGTCGGTCCACCTGGATCTCTTTCTCAGTTGTGGCCCAGTTACTTGACCCTGTTCTATGCCTCAGTTTTCCCCTTGATAAAATGAGGACAGCAATAGTATCTTCCTCACAGTGTTCTTGGAATAAATGACAATGGTGCATGTAAACGTGATAACACACTGCTCTGTACATAGTAGATACTTAGTTCCCACCCTTGGTGCGGGCTGAACTAACTCTCAGAGACCCTTTATACAAGGAAGGTGATACCAGACCCAGCCTGATGGGGTGATTGGTGGTTAGAGAAGGGGTTCCAGGGAAGATGGCACCCAGTAGGGTTTTGAAGGATGAGTAGGAGTTTGCCATCTGCAGCGATGGGATAAAACAAGCTACTCTAGGATGAAGAAACAGCAAGGACAAAGGCTGCGTGTATGCAAGAGTGTGTGAAACTGTGTGGCTTGTTCTAGGAACTGCAGAGCAGAAAGAAGGGAAGTGGTAAGCTAGGAGGCTGGTGAAGTGGGTGGGGCCACAACCAGCAGGGCTGCAAATGCCAGGCAAAGGGGCTGGGACCTTATCCTGGGAGCAACGGTAAGACAGCCCTTGGGGGAATAAATGAGTCCTTCCGCTTTCAGAGGAGGAAGCTGAGGTCCATGTTCAGACCCTGCTTGGCAGCCTCTCTGATCTCCAGCCAGGACCCAGCTCCCACTTCCTCTTCTCTCCACTGGGGAGCTGCCCACATGGTCCCTCTTCGGGTCTTCTGGGGAAGACCAGGCCACCAGCTCCTGCTCAGAAGCCCTTGAAGACACCTGCTCCCCATCTTCCAGTGAATTCCGGACACGAGGGAGCAGAGGCATACACTGAGGCCCACAGACAGAGCAGGATCTGGGTGTGAGCCCCCTGAGCTGACATCGAGCCTCTGAAGTCTCACGGATGTGAGTTTGAGTCCAGGCTTGGTCTCGGCTTTGCGGTGGGATGTAGAGTAAGTGAATCCCTCTCTCTGAACCTGAGGGGTGCAGCTGTGCAGGGTAGCCACCTCGTGGGGCTTTGAGGCTGAAGAATGCAGGTTTCCCGGGAGGATGAAGCAGAGCAGCAGAATTTAAGGGAGTGAGGCGGGAGAGAAGGGCTAGCTGTTTGATGGACGGGGACTTTGTCCAGGACCACTGGGGTGCCATGGGAAGGTTATGAGCCGAGGAGAGGCAGGCCAGCTCTGAAGCCACGTGAGGATGGACTGGAGCAGAGAGACTGGAGGCAGGGAGGCCAGGAGGAGGATGGGCTATCGTAAAGGGGATAGAGGGGAGGCGATGGGGCAGAGTCAGTCGGAAGAGAAAGAACGGGGAGAGGATGGTGCCAGGGTCTGGGCGGCTGGTGGGGTCATCCCTGAGGCGAGGGACCTGGCCGGGTTGTGGGAATGGCAGTGGGACGGGCTAACCTGGAGGCCTGTGGGTCCCAATAGCATCGTCCAACCATGGAGGACCCTCCAGAGACACGGCAGGTGGCACCCCCTGCAGCCCTGTGCCTGCCTTCCTCCTCCTCTCCTCCCTGGCTGCTATCCCCTCGTACCTCCTGGACGTGGCCAGCCACAGCCTGGTGATCTGGGCCGCAGGGCCCCTCCTGCCTCCTCTGCTGTCCCCCATCTGGTTCGGCCACGAGGCCACAGCCGACGCCATCTTCACCGCCCTCCTGCCACTGACCCTCACCTGGACGCGCTCTGGCTGGCTCCTGGGTGGTGCCTTCTGCCACCTGGACCCCAGCCTGGCCTCCCTGACCTTCGATGCCAGCGGCTGCCTGCTGACCCAGGCCGCCGCCACCCACCACATTTCTGGGCTGTGGCCCTCCTGGGTGCAGTGTTCTGGGCCGGTGCATTCTGGCTCCTTCTGCTGGGCCTGGGCGGGCCAGCCTTGCACACCTTGGGGGACCAGGTGAACCCGGCAGTTCCCACTAACAGGACACTAGCTGGGGAGCCACCCAGCTGCCGCCAGGACTGCAGGGATTCCCCAAGTTGAATCAGCTGGTGTTTGGCTTTGGGGTGACTCTGGGGGTGCCGGGCGCCTTCCACAGCCTCCTGAGGGCCCAGCTGCATCACGCCAGGCTCACGGGGTGGCCAGAGCTGCTGGGCGAGCTGGGGGCATCGGGGGCCATGCTGTTTTTCTGCTGGTTTCCCTTCTCCTGCTGGTGCTGCTGAGGCTGCTGGGCGCAGGGGAGGTTGGGATGGAACTGGGGGATGTGTGGGTGTTGCTCAGACCCCTGGGTTCACCTTGGCGGGGGCCTGCACCTGCCTCAACCCTTTGCTCTACATGTGTGGGGACCAGGCCTTCAGGCGGCCGCTGGGCCAGGCCCTCTGGTCCTGCCTAGGGGGAGGGTCTGAAGACGCAGAGGTGGCAGTGGGCGCGGGGGATGGGGCCCTCGGTGACCTGTGAGGACCTGAAGGAAAATTCCTGGGGAGTTAGGGAGGGTGTGTGGGGAGGGGGCAGCCCCCCATGTCAACCTCCAGATAATGTGAGACGCTGAGCTGAGAGAAGCCAGAGATGATGGGCAGGGCAAGGAGGCAGAAAGACAGAGGAGCAGGGAGGCGGACAGAGACCCAGAGAGAGAGGGGGACGGAGACCCAGAGAGAGAGGGGGACAGAGACCCAGAGAGAGAGGGGGACGGAGACCCAGAGAGAGAGGGGGACGGAGACCCAGAGAGAGAGGGACAGAGACCCAGAGAGAGAGGGGGACAGAGACCCAGAGAGAGAGAGGAGGACAGAGACACAGAGAGAGAGGGGGACAGAGACTCAGAGAGAGAGGAGGACAGAGACACAGAGAGAGAGGGGGACAGAGACCCAGAGAGAGAGATAGAGACCCAGAGAGAGAGGGGGACAGAGACCCAGAGAGAGAGGAGGACAGAGACCCAGAGAGAGAGGGGGACAGAGACCCAGAGAGAGAGGGGGACAGAGACCCACAGAGAGAGGGGGACAGAGACCCAGAGAGAGAGAACAGAGACCCAGAGACAGGGGGACAGAGCCCCAGAGACAGGGGGACAGAGCCCCAGAGACGGGGGACAGAGCCCCAGAGAGGCAGGGAGAGCCCCAGAAAGAAAGCGGTAAGGCTGAAGAGGCGACGCCAGGAGCAGGAGCAATGTGGCCAGGAGGGAGACACACAGAGGCACAGAGGGGAGCGGAGAGAGCGGCCAGGCTTCTGGGAGGGGCAAGTGGGACACGGAAAAGGCCAAAGAGGCCAAGACTCAGGGAGAGACAGAAACACGGGGCACTCTAGTGAGAGACGGAAACACGGGGCACTCTAGTGAGAGACGGAAACACGGGGCACTCTAGTGAGAGACGGAAACACGGGGCACTCTAGTGAGAGACGGAAACACGGGGCACTCTAGTGAGAGACGGAAACACGGGGCACTCTAGTGAGAGACGGAAACACGGGGCACTCTAGTGAGAGACGGAAACAGAACCGGCGCTGGAGGATGGGAGAAGAGGAGAATCACCACTGAACAGGACAGACACAGCGACACACAGACAGAATGACAGAGACTGACAGAGCAGGTAGCCAGCTTTGAGAGAGCGAGGCGGGGGCCTGGGTGGAAAGCCTGGAATGCAGACATGGCCTACGAATTCGGCAAGTGGAATGAGGGTGACCAACCGCTGTGGCTGTCCCAGGACAGCAATTCCTGAGATGTGGGACAGCCAGTGCTGAAGCCAAATAGTTGTGTGCAAACAGAGCTTGCTGGTCCTCGCATGTGGGACAGAATGAGGGACAGGAGCAGGCCACCGGCTTTTCTGGTTCCTGAAGGAGTCTGTTGTGAAATACGCAAGTGCCTTCTGACCATGCGCACCAGGCCCTCTGCCCTGGGGAACAATGTGCTTCACCTTCCTTCGTTTTCAAGCTGCTGAATGTTTCCAAACTAAAAGGTAAATTTGGCTCCATGTTTTGAGTCTTTGATGTATCCACGGAGCTCCCTCTGAAATGCACTCAGCTCCAAGAAGAGGAAAATCGACCTCTTCGTCTTCTGGGAACACATTACAGCGAGGGCTCTTGACCCTGGCTCCACAGCACAATCTCTGGGGAGAGCTTTTAAAATAAAATCGATGCCCAGGCCCCATCCCCAGACCTTGTGGTTTAAGTGGTCCAGGGTGGAGCTCGGCTCTGGGAATTTCAAAACCTCCCCAGGGATTTCTGTGGGCAGCTGGGCTGAGACCCATCTATCTGTGGTTGTGAAAATACAACCTTGGGCCAGGCATGGTTGCTGACGCCTATAATCCCAGCACTTTGGGAGGCTGAGGCAGGCAGATCACTTGAGGTCAGGAGTTCGAGACCAGCCTGGCCAACATGGTGAAACCCCGTCTCTACCGGAAATACAAAAGAAAAAAAAAATGCAAGCATGGTGGCTCAAGCCTGTAATCCCAGCACTTTGGGAGGCCAAAGCAGGTGGATCACCTGAATTAAGGAGATCGAGACCAGCCTGGCCAACATGGCGAAACCCTGTCTCTACTAAAAATACGAAAATTAGCCGAGTGTGGTGGTGCACACCTGTAATCCCAGCTACTTGGGAGGCTGAGGCAGGAGAATCGCTTGAACCCAGGAGGTGGAAGTTGCAGTGATCCAAGATCTTGTAACTGCACTCCAGCCTGGGTGACAAAGCAAGATTCCATTTCAAAAAAAAAGAAAAGAGAAAAAGAAATACCAAAAAAATTACCCGGGTGTGATGGCACCTGTAATCGCAGCTACTCAGGAGGCTGAGACAGAGAATCGCTTGAACCCAGAAGGTGGAGGTTGCAGTGAGCTGAGATCGCGCCACTGCACTCCAGCCTGGGCGACAGAGCGAGATTGCGTCTTAAAAACAAAAAAAAAACAAAAAAAAGAAAAAGAAAATACAACCTTGATAGCTCCCAGAGGACTGAGAAAGGCAGCACTGAGTGGTTCAAACCCTGGGGTGTGGATGGGAACTTGGGGTGAAAACGCAAAGACCAGCTTTGTTGTCAATATTTGTTAGTGGTGATGTGGGTGCTGTGGTTCATGCCTGTAATCCCAACACTTTGGGAGACCATGGTGGGAGGGCTGTTTGAGACCAGGAGTTCAAGACCAGCCCGGGCACCATAAAAAGACCTCGTCTCTACTAAAAAAAAAAAAAATAGCCAGGCATAGTGGCGTGCACCTGTGGTCCCAGCTGCTAGGGAGGCTGAGGGGGGAGGATCCCTTGAACCCAGGAGGTAGAGGCTGCTGTGAGCCATGATCGCGCCACTGCACTCCAGTCTGTGTGACAGAGTGAGACCCTGTCTCAAAAAAAAAAAAAAAAAAAAGAAAAGAAAAGAAAGAAAAAAAAAAGAAAACTGAACTGTTGCACAAATGTAAGGCTTGATGTTATGTTCTTACACGTACTGTCAACTCCTTAAGGGTGGGAATGGTGTCTTTTTTTTCCTGCTCCCTCCACGGCATCCCCCATCCCCAACCTGTGCTCAACAAATGAATGGGTGTAGAGATGACATCGTAAAACACACTGCACGGTAACTTGCATGGTGGCTTAGCAAACAAGAGGTGCTTAATAAATGGTAGCTAAAACGACAACAAAAATTGTTTCCCAAACATTGACAGCCAAGCCCCAGCTGGGGGTTCAGCAGAGGTCAGATGCTGTTCAGAGCAACCCCACCCTGAAGCTCCCTGTCACAGCTGGGAAGGAGGGGAGGCAAAGTCGGGGCAGCAGACAGGAGAGTCTGACTTTGCTTAGTGTTCAAGGAAGCCTCAGGCGAGAGGTAGGGAAGTGACACAAAACAGACATGGGAGGCCGGGCACGGTGGCTCCTGCCTATAATCCCAGAACTTTGGGAGGCCAAGGCGGGCGGATCACCTGAGGTCAGGAGTTCGAGACCAGCCTGGCCAACATGGTGAAACCCCGTCTCTACTAAAAATACAAAAATCAGCTGGGCGTGGTGGTGGGCACCTGTAATCCCAGCTACTAGGGAGGCTGAGGCAGGAGAATCGCTGGAACCTGGGAGGCGGAGGTTGCAGTGAGCCAAGATCGCGCCACTGCACTCCAGCCTGGGTGACAGAGCAAAACTCGGTCTCAAAACAAACGAAGACATGGGAAAGGGCATTCCAGGCTGGGACCCAGCAGTGCAAATGTGTGGTGCTGCGTTTGGGACTATCTACGAATTCTCTGTGGCCAAGATTACACCAGGGTGGGCATGGGAGGTGGGTGAGATTTTTTTTTTTAAGCCTGGAGGGGGTCAGGTTACATGCAGCCTCCAATGCTCAGTGGAGGGCCTGGGATTCTTATCTTGGGTGGGGGTGCAGGGCCACTGGAGGGCTGTGAGGAGAAAGGGACAGGGTCAGCTCTGGGTACAGGAGGACCCCTCTGAGGACTGGAGGAGAGAGAGAGAAGGCTGGGGTGAGGGTCCAGCAGGGGAGGAAGCCCAGGCAGGGAGGAGGGAGGAAGCGTCCAGGACCCCCACCCAGGTCTCAAAAAATTGTGGTTTTGAACGAGACTCTGTCTCAAAAACAAACAAACAAATAAACAAACAATTGTGGTTTTGCCAAAACCAACGTTTATTTCTTGCTCTCAACCCCTAAGGCAACCAATTTCTGGCTGAGAAAATAGTGCAACACCGCCTCTATGTGGTTATTTGGAGTTTTGCAGCCAAGAACTGGAAAGTAAAGCCAGCCTCCAAATCGGGAAGCTTTTGAGAACTTCAGGAGGGCACTACTGCCACTGACGCTAAAACATTAGCCTAAAATGTTGGTGATCCACAAAAATTCTATTAATTTGAGATAAAATTATAGTGCGACTATGAATGTTTATTACTGAAATTTGTGGCCAAGCGCGGTGGCTCACACCTGTAATCCCAGCACTTTGAGAGGCCGAGGCGGGCAGATCACCAAGTCAGGAGTTCAAGACCAGCCTGGCCAACACAGTGAAACTCCATCTCTACTAAAAATACAAAACTTAACCAGGCGTGGCGGCGGGTGCCTGTAGTCCCAGCTACTTGGAAGGCTGAGGCAGGATAATTGCTTGAACCTAGGAGGTGGAGGTTGCAGTGGGCCGAGATTGCACTATTGCACTACAGCCTGAGTTTAACAGAGCGAGACTCCATCTCAAATAAAATAAAATAAAAAGAAATTTGTGAGGCCGGGCACAGTGGCTCATGCCTGTAATCCCAGCACTTTGGGAGGCCAAGGCGGGCGGATCACCTGACATTGGGAGTTCGAGACCAGCCTGACCAACATGGAGAAACCCCATCTCTACTAAAAATACAAAATTAGCCAGGCGTGGTGGCGCATGCCTGTAATCCCAGCTACTCAGGAGGCTAAAGCAGGAGAATTGCTTGAACCCGGGAGGTGGAAGTTGCGGTGAGCTGAGATTGCACCATTGCACTCCAGCCTGGGCAACAAGAGCAAAACTCTGGGAAGGAAGGAACGGGGGGGAAGGGGGCAGGGGAGGGGGGAGGGGAGGGAAGAGGGGAGGGGAGGAGAGGAGGGGGGAGGGGAGAGGGGAGAGGGGAGGGGAGGGGAGAGGGGAGAGGGGAGGGGAGGGGAGAGGGGAGAGGGGAGGGGAGGGGAGAGGGGAGGGGAGAGGGGGAGGGGAGGGGAGAGGGGAGGGGGAGGGGAGGAGGGGAGGGAGGGGAGGGAGGGGAGGGGAGACGGGAGAGGGAGGGGAGGGGAGGAGGGGAGGGAGGGGAGGGGAGGAGGGGAGGAGAGGAGGGAGGGGAGGGAGGGGAGGGGAGACGGGAGAGGGAGGGGAGGGGAGAAGGAGGGGAGGGATGGAAGGGGAGGGAGGGGAGGGATGGAAGGAAATTTGTTGGGCTTTTTCAGGAAAACCTAGCACATACAGTCAACCCTACTCCAAAGCTGGCTTTTCAGATATTGAGCTGAAATGAAATTGCTTTTGACTAGATGAGAAGGTAGGTGAAATGCAGCTGAAGGTGGAAGTGTCCCCCAGGGCATTGACCTGAGGATGCTGGAGACAGAGGCAGGGGGTGGGGGAAGGGCACTAAGCAAGGGGGCTGCTATCGAACTGCCTATGGGGGCGGGTCTGCACACTTTTATAGGAAGGGACATTGCTGGTGGGTGTTGAAGGTTAAATAGGAGTTTGTTAAGAAGAGAAAAGAGGCTGAGCACAGTGGCTCACATCTGTAATTCCAACACTTTGGGAGGCTGAGGTAGGAGGATTGCTTGAGGCCAGGAGTTAGAGACCAGCTTGGGCAACATACTGAGACCCTGTCTCTAAAAAAATTAAAAAGTTAGCTGGGCATGGTGGTGAACACCTACAGTCCCAGCTACTCAGGAGGCCGAGGCAGGAGGACTGCTTGAGCCTGGGAGTTCAGGGTTGCAGTGAGCTATGATCATACCACTGCACTCTAGCCTGGGCAACAGAGTGAGATCTCATCTCAAAAAGAAAAAAATTAAAAAAAAAAAAGAGGAAGATGTGTTGATACAGTATGACAGTGATGAGGAAGATGATGATAACTACAGACCCGCTGCAGCTGACAAAGTGCATTCACATTTTGGACATCAGGCTGCCCTGGCTGTGGTTTTCTGAGGCCCACTGGACAAAGATTTTCGCCTTTGTTTGATGGAGAAGAAATCGGGGGATCAAGGGAAATAACAAATCCGAGTACACAGCAGCCTGTGTTGGTGCCGGGTGCTCAATCTGCCCTGCTCTTTCTTCCCGCTGTGCCCTTATACCCAGAGTTGAAATGTTCTTCCTCTTCTTGGAATGCCCCCACACAGACTCCTACTCATCCCTCAAAACCCAGCTCAGATTCCCAGTTCCTAGCCTCAAACCTGAGAGGGTGGGCCCTCACCACTCTCCTACCTCAGACCCTGGAGTCTGGACCCCCCACTCCCTCCTGAAACACGGAGCCCCCAGGTGTGGCGTAGGCCCGAGGCCGGGCGCAGGCGCAGTGGGTTGGGTGAGCAGGATATGCGGATTCAGTTACATTTATTTGGCCTCAGAGCAATGGTAGAGGGAGAGGCAGGGCTCTTGTGTGGGGAGGTCCTGCGTCTTCTCACTGCTGAGCCTGAGAGAGGAAAACAGGGACATATACAGAGACGTGGGAGAGAAAGACCAAGATGACAAAACCGGACCAGGGAGACAGAGACTCAGCCCCCACCTCCGCCCTCCTCCCGCTCACCTTGTTGAAGAAATAGATGGACGTCAGGATGGTGAACAAGGCCATGGCCAAGGTCACATTCTGGGGGGGAGGAGATCAGAGGTCAGGAACATTCCCCTCCCTGCCCTCTGCCCCGCCCCAGGCCTCCCTTCCCCGCCAGACCCCTCCTCACTTCCTGAAAGTTCATGGCCTTGGGACTCCAGCCACCCCTTGCTTGGTCTTCTCTCTCTTTCCTGGGCCTCTGAGCCAGAGAGGGGAGAAGCATCTGGAACCCCAAGAGGGGGTTGTCGCAGAGACCAGAATCGTGGCCGTGGCAACGGGGGAAGGGCATTCTGGTAGAGGGGACAGGCAGGGGCATAGGGCAGAGACAGACCCTGGTGTGGCCCGCCACATGTGGTGTCTGAATGTGACATCGGGACATGTGAGATTGGAGAGTCTCGACCTCGAACACCACACTGAGGCGTTTGGGTTTTGCCCCGGAGGGTGCTGGGGAACGACGGGAGGGTTGACAGCAGGGGAGGGGCCAGGTCGGTTTTGGGTATAGAAATATCTCAAAACAGGAGCCTGCAGGCCAGAAGAACAGTTGAGGAAGTCCAGGCAAAATTTCCTCCTCCAGATGGGAGGATCACTTGAGCCCAGGGGGTCGAGGTTGCCATGAACCAAGATCACAGCACTGCACTCCAGCCTGGGCAACAGAGTGAGATCCTGTCTCCACAACTACAACTAAAAAAAATAAAATAAAATACATGTGATGCATGTGTGAGATACCTATTTACCTATCAATCGCTACCACAAAAAAGGGGACTATACAATCTGCTATTCAGGTAGCTATTTGCATTATTTGTGGCAGATATAGTCTCGCTATTTTTGGTAGTTATGTTGTACAACTGTGAACACCTATTGGGGAAATATATTTAGGGTTGGGTGCGGTGGCTCATGCCTGTAATCCCAACACTTTGGGAAAGTGAGACAGTAGAATCGCTTGAGCCCAGGAGTTTAAGACCAGCCTGGGCAACATAGTAAGACCCCATCTCTTTGAATATATATAAATATAGGCCAGGCACGGTGGCTCACACCTGTAATCCCAGCACTTTGGGAGGCCGGGGCGGGAGGATCACCTGAGGTCAGGAGTTTGAGACTAGCCTGGCCAACATGGCGAAACCCCATCTCTACTAAAAAAAAAAAAACCAAAAAAATTAGCTGGGCATGGTGGTGCACGCCTGTAGTCCCAGCTACTTGGGAGGCTGAGGCATGAGCAACACCTGAGCCCCAGGCGGAGGAGGTTACATTGAGCCGAGATTGTTCCACTGCACTCCAGCCTGGGCAACAGAGTGAGACTCCATCTCAAAAAAAAAAATAAATAAATAAATAGAAAAATATATACTTTTATTAATGAAGCAATGGGTCCTCATTTGCTGATTCAGTGGTCACAGTTATACAACATTGCTACTATGAATAATAAGAACTGACTGTAAAAACGATACCTCACGGCACTACCCAGAACATTCCAGACGGCAACACATTCTGCAGAGCAAGTGGCACCGTCTCTCCAACAAATCCATGCCACAGTGCAAAACAAAAGCAAGTGGCCTTGCTATATTTGAAATAATCTGTTAAGAGACACAAGACCAGCTTTGATGGGTGATCCTGGACTGGGTTTTGGTTTGGATGAAAGAAGCTATAAAGGCTCTTTGGGTGGGAGGCCGAGGCAGGAGGATCGCCTGAAGCCAGAAGTTCGAGACCAGCCTCAGCAGCGTGGCGAAACCCTGTCTCTACTAAAAATACAAAAATTAGCCCGGTGTGGTGGTGTGCACCTATAGTCCCAGCTACTCAGGAGGCTCAGGCGCAAGAATCACCAGAACCCGAGAGGAAGAGGTTGCAGTGAACCGAGATCGTACCACTGCACGCCAGCCTGTGTGACAGAGTGAGATCCTGTCTCAAAAAACAAAACAAAACAAAGTCTCTTTGGGGAGAAATGGAGGGACATTTGAATAGGGAGTGGGTATCAGACAAGACGAAAGCACTACCGCCAAGGAGAAGAGGAGGTTAACTGAAAGACGCAGGTTACAAAATTGCAGGTTCTGTATGATCTCATTTTGTTAAGAAGTACATATATGAAAAACTGCATTTAAACATCAGGTTTCACTCTGTCGTCCAGGATGGAGTGGAGTGACAGAATCAGGGCTCACTGCAGCCTCGACTTCGGGCTCAAGCAATGAGTGGCTGGGACTACAGGCATGTGCCACTACACCTGGCTAATTTTTGTATTTTTAGTAGAGACGGGGTTTCACCATGTTGCCCAAGCTGGTCTCAAACTCCTGGATTCAAGTGATCTGCCCACCTTGGCCTCCCGAAGTGACAGGATTACAGGTGTCAGCCACCATGCCTGGCCCAGTTATATTGATTTTAGACTTCCAACCTCCAGAACTGTAAGGGAATAAATGTGTGTCGTTTTAAGCCACTGAGTGCTAACTTGTCACAGCAGCCAATACATCAGTAGATATTAAAGTGCTGACATCTCTAGGGGCTAGAACATGGTTTCTAGTTCCTTAATTTTGTTTCAGGATTTTTTTCTTTTCTGTTTTTTTTAGAGACAGGGTCTTGCTCTATTGTCCAGGCTGTAGTGCAAAGGCACAATTATAGCTCACTGAAGCCTCAAATTCCTGGATTCATGTGATCCTCCCATCTCAGTCTCTTGAGTAGCTGGGACTACAGGTACACGCCACCATACCATGCCTGGCTAATTTTTGTTTATCTTTTATAGAGATGGAGTCGGACTCGGGGCGGGGTGGGTCTCACCATGTTGGCCAGGCTGATCTTGAACTCCTGGCCTCAAGCAATCCTCCCATCTTGGCCTCCCAAAGTGCTGGGATTACAGGTGTGAGCTGCCAGCTCCTGGTCTGGCTTAAGCCTCCAGCTCTTCTACTTCTTTATTCCAGGGGCCTCTACCCTATTTCAAGTACGAGGAGAGAGAGAGATTCACAAAACTTTTGTATCTGGTGCAGGGACTCACACCTGTAATCCCAGCACTTTGGATTGCTTGAGCCCAGGAGTTTAAGACCAGGCTGGGCAACACAGCAACACCCTGTCTCAAACAACAAAACAACAACAACAACAACAACAACAACAACCCAGGACAGGACTGGAGGCTGACTGTGCACAGTGAGGCTGGAGAGCCAGCCAGCCCCAGGTGGTACTGCGAAGTGTAGATTTTATTAGCATTGTGGGATGGTGAGGCCGCCTGAGCAGCAGACGATTGCCATTGAAAGATGACTTGTTGGCTGGGCGTGGTGTCTCATGCCTGTAATCCCAGCACTTTGGGAAGCTGAGGCGAGTGGATCACCTGAGGTCAGGAGTTCAAGACCAGCCTGGCCAACAGGGCGAAACCCCGTCTCCACTAAAATATATATATACACACACATACATATACATACATATATATACAAAAATTAGCCGGGCATGGTGGCGCGTGCCTGTAATCCCAGCTACTGGGGGGCTGAGGAAGGAGGATCGCTTGAACCTGGGAGGTGGAGGTTGCAGCAAGCTGAGATCGTGTCACTGCACTCCAGCCTGGGAAGTAAGACTACATCTCAAAAAAAAAAAAAAAGAAAAGAAGAAAGAAAGATGACTTGTTATACTCACAGCTTCCCCAGAGGAGGGGGCATGCATGCCACAGGGGCCACATGGGGACGCACCAGGGGTGCCCAGGAGGCAGACCACGAGCAAGCAGCTTTCTTGTGTTTTCTGTGGGATAAGGTAGGGTAAAGAGTGGCTGGTTGAGCCATTTCAACAGGCTTTGGGGCACAGGGGCTGTTCTGAGTTGTCCAGTACTCTGCCCCAGGTGATCAGGGCAGGTGGATGGTGGTCTGGGTGGTTGGGGTGTGGGCTCTGGGTTGGCTGGTTTGTACAAGAGAGGCATGCGCTTGGGCCTGTCCCTGACTATTTCCAGGAACTGGTAACCCTGGGAGGGGTGGTCCTTCTATGATCAGCAAGGCCCCTGATGTCAAAGCATCAGAGTACAGAAAATCAAGCACATGGTTACTACCGTCAGCCTCTGCAACTCAGGGGGTCAAGGCTGTTGCTGAGACGAACAATGTGGGGTGGGGGTCTCTGTCCAAGTCTGCATCCAGGTTAAAGGCACCTGGGTTCAAATCGCAGCTTTGTCTGAGAAATCTCAGTGTTTTCTCAGGCCAGTTAGGGAACCCTTCTGTGCCTCAGTTTCCCCATCGGTACAACGGGGATGGTGGTTAAGCACATCAGTGTCTCCTGGGGCAGCAGTGAAGATGAAACGAAGATGAAACGGGTTAATCCAAGGCTGGCAGAGGTGCTGGGGAATGGGATCTGTGGCCCCTGGGGGAGCGTGCCAGGGCCTGCTATAATGGGGGTGCTGAGTGCAGGGCTGGGACAGGCGGGGCTGCGGCCCAGACAGTGGGCTGAGCTCAGCGTCTGGGCTGGGTGGAAATGGCCGGCCTGGGGTTTTGGGGCCACCCTGCTGGACCTCTCCTGCTGCTGCTGCTGGTGCTGCCACCCCGGGCCCTGCCAGAAGGACCCCTGGTGTTCGTGGCTCTGGTGAGGCACCCCCACCCCGGCCTGCCCTCAGCTCCCCCAGGGCTAGCCCTGACCAGTCCTGTCCCCAGGTATTCCGCCATGGCGACCGGGCCCCGCTGGCCTCCTACCCCATGGACCCACACAAGGAGGTGGCCTCCACCCTGTGGCCACGAGGCCTGGGCCAGCTGACCAGGGTGAGAAGTGGGCAGGCGGTGAGGGCAAGGGTGGGAGGGGTGGGGAGAGGTAGGCTGAGGCTGTTCTGTCCCCAGGAGGGGGTCCGCCAGCAGCTGGAGCTGGGCCGCTTCCTGAGGAGCCGCTACGAGGCCTTCCTGAGTCCGGAGTACCGACGGGAGGAGGTAGGGCCACAGTGACCCCCACCTGGCCCCCTGACCTCCCACCTTTCACCTCCACTGACTACAACGCTCTCTTTGGGCCTCCACCTCTGGCCTTTGACCTCCATCAACCTGACTTGCCCTCTACCTCTAACCTCTGACCCCCGATACACTGACTAACCCACACTGACTTCTGACACCATCTCAACCTGTCACATCTCAACCTCTGACCTCCATCAACTCTGACTTTATTTTCTGGCCTCCATCTCTGTTTTCTAAGTCCCATTGACTCCAATCAGACCTCTGGCCTCTCACATTTGACCCCAAACTTGATTTCGATCTTTGACCCTTGTTGACGTAACTTGCCCTCTTGACCTCTAACCTTTAACCTCTACACTTTATCAATTCTGACCTACCTTTTCTGTCTCCTCCTATGTCTTCTGACATCCCCCAGTTACAGAGAGTCCTCCTGACCTCTGAAGAACATGTATTGAACTTTGACTCCAAGTCCTCCAAGCTGCCCTCCTAAACTTGACCTCTAACCTGCCTCCACCGATTCTGATCTTCCTTTTTGACCCTCATTGACTCAATTGACCCCCTAAATCCAACATGGCTGTCCAGCTTAGGACGTCCAGCCCAACTGCTCCTGACATTAGCCTCTGGACCCTTGATCCCAACTTCCAACTTCGAAGGCCGCATGATTCTCAATGTCTGACCTCTACTCCAAACTGAATCTGAAGCTTCTGATCTGCCATGACAGCTGACCTCTGTCCCCAACCACGACCCCCCCGCGTGCCCTCTCTCCACCCCGCTCCAGGTGTACATCCGCAGCACGGATTTTGACCGCACGCTGGAGAGCGCCCAGGCCAACCTTGCCGGGCTGTTTCCCGAGGCTGCTCCAGGGAGCCCCGAGGCCCACTGGAGGCCGATCCCGGTGCACACGGTGCCTGTGGCTGAGGACAAGGTCAGGGGGCTGGACCCAGGTGTGGCAAGGGAGGGAGCCGGTGGAGAGAGTGGCAGCTCTGGGTCTGGCCACCTGAGCTGGCTCCGAGAAGCAAGGCTATCCTCGAGCCGGTCTGTCCAGACCAGGGTGAGCCCCGGCCCACGCTGCTCTTCTGGATCTGGGAGAAACCGTGACAGACGCAGGGGCCGAGAGTCTGGGTTCCCCTGACCCGCTGTGAGACCCAAGGCACACAGCTGTCCTCTCTGAGACTCAGTTTTCCCCAGCTGCTGAGGTTCCCCATGCGCAGCTGTCCCCGATACCATGAGCTGCTGCGGGAGGCCACCGAGGCCGCCGAGTACCAGGAGGCCCTGGAGGGCTGGACGGTGAGCAGGGCGGCGGTGGGGGGTGGGGTGCAGGGGATGGGCCTGGGCTCACCCAGCCCCGCGCATCCAGGGCTTCCTGACTCGCCTGGAGAACTTCACGGGACTGTCGCTGGTTGGAGAGCCACTGCGCAGGGCATGGAAGGTTCTGGACACCCTCATGTGCCAGGTGAGCCCTGCCCCTTCCCAGCCAAGGGTTTCAGGACACCTGTTTCCAATCCCAGCTTACTACTCACTAGCCATGTTTCCTCAGGCATTTAGTTAACCCTCTGTGCCTCAGTTTTCCCATCTGCACAGTGGGGATGGCAACACCGGTATCAACACCTCCCGAGGACGCTGTGAGGATTCAAATGGGTTAATCCATGCACTGTGCTTACTTACAATAGTGCCTGGTGTACAGTGAGGGCCTTGCCAGGGTTTGAGGCTACACATTTGGCAATTCCTCCCCACAGTCCTATAATCAGAAAACCCAAAACCTGGGCAGCGGGAGCTGACCTGAAATGATGCAATGCTTTTTTTTTTTTCTTTTTTTGAGACAGGATCTCGCTCTGTCACCCAGGCTGGAGTGCAGTGGCATTATCATAGCTCACTGCAGCCTCCATCTCCCTGGCTATTGGAATTCTCCTGCCTCAGCCTCCCAAGTAGCTGAGGCAGGCAGATGCACACCATCATGCCTGGCTAATTAAAAAAAAATTAATATTTTGCAGAGATGGGGTCTCACTATGTTGCCCAGGAACTCCTGGGCTCAAACAATCCTTTCGCCTCCCCAAGCGCTGGGATTACAGGCGTGAGCCACCATACCCAGCTAGTACTCTTGCTAGTCTTTGCTCACTCCAGCTCACAGGAACGTTCTGAATCGCAAGGTGGGAGCAGTGATGTGTGTGACTAAGGGGGCTGCCCCAGCCCTTGCTGTGTGTGTTCCATGCTGTGTGGTGTCAGCACCATCAGACCTTTCTAAAGTCCAGAATGTCTGAGCTGTGAAATACCTCTGGCTCCAGCGGTTTCAGATAAAGCCTTCTGGGCTATGTAATGATGATGTCTATTATTAATAATCGCTGTTGGCCGGGCATGGTGGCTCACACCTGTAATCCCACCACTTTGGGAGGCTGTGGGCAGATCACCTGAGGTCAGGAGTTTGAGACCAGTCTGACCAACATGGTAAAACCCCATCTCTACTAAAAATTAAAAAAAAATAGCCAGGCATGGTGGCATGCACTTGTAATCACAGCTACTTGGGAGGCTGAGGCAGGAGAATCACCTGAACCCGGGAGGCAAGGATTGCAGAGAGCCAAGATTGCGCTACTGCACTCCAGCCTTGGTGATGGAGCAAGGCTCCGTTTCGAAACAAAAAACAACAAGAAGAAATCACTGTTGTCCACATCATGATTTCCCAGCCAGATCCAGATCCGGCCCATGGGGGACTCACAAGAGCAGGGGGCAGCACAGGCCTGTGGGGCCAGAGGCAAACTCGAGGGCTCAGGATGGTCCATCTGTCCTGTCTCCCCACAGCAAGCCCACGGTCTTCCACTACCAGCCTGGGCCTCCCCAGATGTCCTGCGGACTCTTGCCCAGATCTCGGCTTTGGATATTGGAGCCCACGTGGGCCCACCCCGGGCAGCAGAGAAGGCCCAGCTGACAGGGGGTGAGGTATGGGGCCAGGAGGCTGGGGTGCCTCCCTCTGGGAGAATCTAAGCTTTTTTCCCACCTTCAGGGATCCTGCTGAATGCTATCCTTGCAAACTTCTCCCGGGTCCAGCGCCTGGGGCTGCCCCTCAAGATGGTCATGTACTCAGCTGTGAGTCCTTGGGAAGCAGTGCCACGTGGCACTGAGGCACAGGGATGAGGGTGACAGCGATTTAGGTGAGGAAGAGCCTGTGGTCCCAGTGGATCTCAGCCCACTGCCTGGGGTAACCTGTATCTCCAAACCCTACTCTCGGGCTCTATCATTAGTCTGGAAAGAGGGAGGTGATGGTGTTATGGGAGGAAGAATTTATGAATTAAATATAATTCCTCTTGTTTTCCTTAAGAAAGTATGATTGGACTAAGCAGTCTGTCCTTCCAGAGGAGAAAGGCTGCTTAGTCCAATCATATTTTTGCACCTATTTGAGAAATCTTTATTAAGTGGCCGCCTGTAACTGCTCGTACTGCCTTCAGGGTGAGAGGAAGGAACAGGTTTGGGGGTTGGTTCTAAGAAGCCTGGGGGACATGTGGATGCACAAGTCTAGCGTTCAGGAGAAAGGCCTCCACAGAGAAGTGCTGTCTCAGCCCTCGGGTCCACCTGCAGCATGACAGCACCCTGCTGGCCCTCCAGGGGGCCCTGGGCCTCTATGATGGACACACCCCGCCGTATGCTGCCTGCCTCGGCTTTGAGTTCCGGAGGCACCTGGGGAATCCCCACAAAGATGGAGGGTGAGAATGGTTTGGTGCCCAGGGACATGGGCGGGACAGAACTCTCAAAGCAAGGGGTGACGTGCCAGGCAGAAGGCATGGCCAGGCAGGGAGCTGCATGGGATGGTGCTGGGAGGATGACAGGTGGGAGTCAGAAGCCCTCTTCTTCAGGCTTTAAGATCAACGACGGGAGGGAGGAGGTGCCACCATGTCCTCTCTCTCCAGGAATGTCACCGTCTCCCTCTTCTACCGCAATGACTCCGCCCACCTGCCCCTGCCTCTCAGCCTCCCCGGGTGCCCGGCCCCCTGTCCACTAGGCCGCTTCTACCAGCTGACTGCCCCGGCCCGGCCTCCAGCCCATGGGGTCTCCTGCCATGGCCCCTATGAGGCTGCCATCCCCCCAGGTGATAGTCCTCTGTGTTGGGGTGGGAGTGGAGGGTCACCAAGTCCTGGCACTCACACCCCACATGTTCTCCCTGCAGCTCCAGTGGTGCCCCTGCTGGCCGGAGCTGTAGCTGTGCTGGTGGCACTCAGCTTGGGGCTGGGCCTGGTGGCCTGGAGACCAGGGTGCCTGCGGGCCTTGGGGGGCCCCGTGTGAGCCAGAAACCAGGGCTTCCCTACCCCCAGCTGACACTGGACCCCAACATGTATGCTCACTAGCTGCTCTGGCTTCTGTGACTTACTGTGCGCCTGTGTGCATGGGGAACGAGGGCTGTGTGAAGCCTCTGGCCTGGAAACCAGTTTGTGTGTGCCTGTGTGCATCCACGTGATGGTGGCATGAGTGTGCATGCATGCGTGTCACGTGTGTGGTTTCTACACTTAGACGTGTGCACAGGCGGTCTGTACGTACATGCTGGTAAAAACATGTCTGTGACATACATTCAAGCACAAATGTGCCCATGTCTGAACAAGCAAGCATGCCTGCATGGCACTTTTTTTGGTAGAGACAAGGTCTTTGTGGCCCAGGCTGGAGTAGTGGCATGAGCATAGCTCACTGCAGCTTTGAACTCCTCTCAAGTGACCCTCCTGTTTCAGCTTCTACAGGCGTGCACGCCTGGTTAATTTTGTTTTCTTGGTATGTTGGCCAGGCTGGTCTCAAATTCCTGGCCTCAAGCAATCCTCCTGCCGTGGCCTCCCAAAGCACTGGGATTACAGTTTGAGCCACCACACCCAGGTGGCATGTTTATGCACCTTTCCATATAAGCATTGGAAGCATGTAGGCTGGCTGAGGACATGGTGGACCCTGTATGGACCTCCACTTGCAGCTTGTGTGACAAGACCTTGCTCAGTGAGCCTCAACGTGGACCATGTGCTCTGTGGAGACCAGGCTCACACAGGAGTTGGACCCTCAAGTCTGGTTATTTGGTGACCCCTACTAGCTCTCAATGCAACCATCAACTTGGGTAGAGTCGGGGGGATCTGGCAGCAGACCTGAGAAAGGTGCACGATTCAAAGCCTCGTCTCCGAGGCTGTGCGCCTCTGGGCAAGTGACAGGCCCTGATATCTCACTTGGCAGAACCACGACTCTAACCCAGTGGACTCCACAACTCCCAAAATTAACTTCCTGGGGACAGGCAGAGAGCAGGGAAAACCGATGACACTCTCGGCTGTGCACTCTAACTGCTGCAAGTGATGTGGAGGCGCTGGCCAATACAATAGCCACGACCACGTGTGGCTATTTAAATTTAGGTTAAATAAAATGGAGTGTTCAGGTCCCAACCATCACATGGGCCACACATCCACCACTGCAATCATTTATCAGATGCTGATGAGCTACTCCGCCCACACTCATGCAGCAGCAGGCGCTGTGTTGAGCCCCTGGCCCCCCAAGGGGAGGCTGCCTTTATGTGGCCTAGAGCAGAGCGCCAGCCCCTCCCAGGCCTTGCCCCACACCCATGGCTATGTGGCACCGTCTAACCAGGGAACTCGTAGGGAGCCCTGGTACAGTGGACGCTTAGTAACAGCCACTTGGCCCCCATTAGACGGGGCAGTCGGAGGAAGGTTCAAAGCCACTCCCAGTGACCAGGACCTAAAAAAGGCACAGGGCCCAGAAACGCCAGGGAGTGGAAGCTGGGACAACCCCTCCTCCACACAAGGGCCACCTGCATACTGCCCTAGCCCATTTCTTCCCAGGGTCCTGAGGGCAGCCTCTCATGCAGACTCATCCCTGGGGAGTCCCCAGACCTGCCTCACTGCGCTTCCTCGCATTCCCTAGAGGAGCTGGTTGGTCATGGGCCACCCCAGATGGATGCCAGGAGCCATGACCCTGGGAAGGCTGAGGAATGAACGCCGCTCACACTTTCTGGCCCTGGGACAGACTGGCTGCTTCCTTGCAGGCTCATGGAGACCCTAAGTGCCAGGTGGGGTTACCTGTGGCTGTGACCAACTCCCACCTGGTGACAAGAGCCCACCCTTTCCCAGCAGCCTGCTGGAAGGACCCGTTCAGAGCTGGGGGCCTGCTAGTGGGGAGAGGCCTGGGTAGATCCCCCTGGATGCAGCTCAGCAGCTGAACCCACAGAGGATTAAGCACCACAGTTTGGAATGACATGTCCACTGTTTAATAGGGGCCCCTGTGTCCAAGACCTCAGCTGTGAAGCCAGAACTGCCGGGGCTCAGAGAGTTCTCACAGAGCTGTCACCTGTGATTCTGGCCCCAACACACCCTAAACCCAGATTCAGAACTCAAGACCATACAGAAGCCACACACAGCAGACCCATCAGAAGGGACTGGCTGCCCACAGCACACAGCCAAGGCATGCTTTCAAAGAGAAGGCATAGCAACAGAGACCTTAAGAGAAAACCCATGACAGGTCAGGCATGGTGGCTCACCTGAGGTCATAAGTTCGAGACCAGCATGGCCAACAGGGTGAAACCTCAACTCTACTGAAAATACAAAACTATCCAGGCGTAGTGGCAGGTGCCTGTAATCCCAGCTACTCGGGAGGCTGAGGCAGGAGAATCACCTGGACCCAGGAGGTGGAGGTTGCAGTGAGCCAAGATTGCGCCATCGCACTCCCGCCTGGGCATCAAGAGCCAAACAGTCTCAAAAACGCAAAACAAACCAATCCTTACAAAAACTTAAAAGTGCTTTTTCGAAGTAAAAGCTTCAAAATGCTTTTATATCAAGGGCGTGGGGTCGCCCTGCTTGGCCTGCAGTGCTCTGGGGCCCCATGTGCTGGTGGGATGGGCACCCATGGTACCCACCTACCCTGCTGCCTGGGCAGAAATGTAACATGGCACACGATGCCTGGGGGATCACTCCCTCCAGGGACGCACGGTAAGTGTCCACTCACGAGGCCTGCTCCCCTCATGACGTCTGGCCAGTTGACACCCACGGGGGAGGTTGGGGGCAGACACCCTTCTCTTTCAGGGCCCTTCAACATGGTGTCAGGGTGTGGCTAGCTCGAGGGACGCCGAATGGCTCCATGGGGAGGTTAGCGCCCAAGGCTTTTTGCCTCCCCTACCATGTCCCGTGCTTCCTAACTGCAGCTCAAACCAGGAGCAGCTCCCCTAGGATTCTGGCCGGCTTCACCCCTGGAGCACCAGGCCAGGTGGTGCCTGTCCTCGAGAGCCAGGCCCAGGTCTCATGGTGGTGTATGGGCAGCTCCTCCCCCAGCCTGCAGGAAGCCCTTGGTAGCCCACTTATCCACCTTCTCCTGGGTGTGTGGCTCAGCAGCCAAGTCCTTGTGCACTGGGTTGGGTCCCAGCATGAGCCTGGTGGCCTGGCGGGCCCTGGCACCATGGAGAGCAGCCTGCTGTCAGTGATGGCCTGGATCTCCAGGACGGCCTCCAGCACTGTCATGCCCTTGACCAGCTCACGCTGGTACAGGACCCAGGTAACAGACATGTCCTTGGGCGTCACTGGCTCAGGGGCAGAGGACGAGGTTGAGGAGGAAGCTGGATACCCCTGTCCATGGTGGGCCGAGGCTGGAAGGGCGGCTCAGTGGCCTCCAAGTGGCGGGAGGACTCCCAGCTGGCACCAGGCCATCAGCAGCCGGGTGGGCAGTGCTGTGGTGCTGTTGCCCTCAGGGCCTTGCAGTGGTAGCTGAAGATGGCACCTTGTCAGGTTGGATCAGGTCACCCAGCAGCAGCAGCTCTCCAGAGCTGAGGCACAAGGCAGGGGCCCGGCTGTACACCTGCAGGACCCAGGAGAGCCTGTTGCGGTTCTTGCCCGAAGTGCCGAGATAGCCAGCTCAGTGTCCCTGTAGCAGGAGCAGAACCAGCTCCGGCCCAGGTGGGTGGGTGCCAGCACTTTCCTACCCATGGCTGCAGCCACGCCTAGGCAGGAAACAGCAGAGAGTCTGGAGGGATGCTGTCGGGAAGGACACAGAAAAGGCACTGAATGGAGTAAACGGCCACACCCCCGCCATCACCTCCTGGAGTGGGGCCCCTCAGACCCCCGGGTGTCAAAGGTCCCGGGGTGCACCGTGTCCTCATGGGCAGTTGGAGCCCAGTGCTGGACATCACGGGGTCCCCAAGTGCAGCCCTTTCAAGAACCCTGACACTGGACATCTCACTGCAACCCAGCCCCAGCCCCCGCCCCCATCCCACCTCCGCCCCTAAGAGGGTTACTAAGAAGGTTAATGAGCCCAGTGCTTAGGGCAGCGCCTGGCTCGGCACTTGCTGGGCACCTGTCTACATCCGCCTTCTCACCATCACGAGTAACAGGCAGTCTCCTCTGTTCTTACCGAGTGATGGTCAGACCCTTCAGCACCTGGAGGCAGCAGGGCACAGGGGAGGGGAGAAGGTCAGTGGGGTGCAGGGCAGCCAAGATACCCACCAGCCCTCCCCAGAGCCAGGGCCCCTCAGACCCCCGGGTGTCAAAGGTCCCGGGGGGGCACCGTGTCCTCAGTGGCAGTCGGAGCCCAGTGCTGGACATCATGGAGGCCCCGGTGCCCTCACTCCCTCCTGATGTGGGTCCCAGGACCACCTGCTGTCCTGAGGGTGACATCACAGAAGAGTGCTGAGAGATCAGGCAACAAACTGAATGACACTTGGTCCCTGGGGATGCGAGGCCCCTATCCAGCTCAGCCTGGGTGTGGCTACTTGTATGATCTAGGCCCACTGACCTCACCCCTCCCCGCCCCCCAGCAGCAGTGTTTCTCTGGAAAACGGGACTAGAGATGCCTGCAGACAGGCACATCTGTGGGGTTCAGTCAGAGGACGGGGCCAAACCCTTCTGCTTGGGCCTCCCGTGCCCTAACGGGATACCGCTCAATCACCTCTGCTGCCCCCGGCCCAGCTCTTCTAAGCTGCTCTGACTTCATCATAACCTTCTGTGACATGGGGAAGGGGCAGCTGCCTCTCATTGGGACCCTGGCAGGATAAGTTCAGTTTATTCTCCGCAAAAGCACTAACACTGCAGGTGCTCGCTCAGTGCGAGCTGCTGTTTAACAACCACAGAAACACCAAAAGCTCCATTTTGCATAGAAATATGCTTTGTATGAAGAGGGGGCCCTTGTTTAATTAAGAAAAATTAAAAACCCAGCCCCCAGCCACAAACTAGCCACATGCCAGGTGTCCAAGAGCCACCCATGGCCAGTGGCTGCCAGACTGGACAAGGCGAGGAACTTTTCTATCTGGACGGTCATAGGGAAGGCACTGGCCCAGAATCCACAGATGCTACATGTCCCTTCTGCCCTCCCTATCCCGCACCAGCTCTGTCTTCTCACATCTCACACATCCCTACCCAACTGGCACTGACCCCACTCCTTATGTCCCCAGGAATCCCCTCTAAGCCAGCCATGACAAATGCTCAGCTCCATTCACTACCCCACAGAGGATCTTGGATTAAGAGCACAGGACCCGGCCAGGCACAGTGGCTCACGCCTGTAATCCCAGCACTTTGGGAGGCTGAGGCGAACGGATCACGAGGTCAGAAGATCAAGACCATCCTGGCTAACACAGTGAAACCCCATTTCTACTAAAAATACAGAAAAAAAAAAAAAAATTTAGCTGGGCATGGTGGCGGGCGCCTGTAGTCCCAGCTATTCGGGAGGCTGAGGCAGGAGAATGGCATGAACCTGGGAGGTGGAGCTTGCCATGAGCCAAGATCGCACCACTGCACTCCAGTCCAGGCAACAGAGCAAGACTCTCAAAAAAAAAAAAAAAAAAAAGAAAGCACAGGACCCTCAGAAACTCAGGGGAACTGCAATCCCAGCCTACCCTGCCCAAAAGCCAGCTTCCTTGCCAGAAACAGCTGAAACCTCCAAGAACCCAGAGAACACACTTTCAGTTCTATTTCGCTGCAGCCACGCTTCCAGCTCCTAACATCTAAGGAACACATGAAAATCCTCCCAGAGCTGAGAACACCTGTCTCTTTTCTGATAACACACACTCACGCTTGTCTGATTTTGCTCTTTGAAACAGTTCTCCTGATAAAGCCTGTTATTTTTATTGTGAAAATAGGAGTTCCTTGAATTGTATCAGTTTATATATAAATGGTTGACTGCAGGCTAAGCTGTGCTTAAAGACACATTGCATTCAGCCTACAAAACCCAAGAAGTAACGTGACAGGATCACCTGGGAGTTACTGTTTCTTTTCCACTGCTAAGTTTGGACATGTTTGATTAGTTCTTTCTCCTGAAACACAAATGCTTGTTCCCTTCAGTCCACGCATTCCTCTTCTTATTCAAGCCCTACCTTTGGAAGGCAGGAAGCGCTACTGGCCCAGGCCATCTGCTCGGTGCCTGCTCCACAGACACAGCAATGAGGCACAGAAGAGTGATGGCCTGGTGAATGTCTCCAAGCCTGTAAACAGCAGAGCTGGGGTTTGGACCCAGGCCTGCCTGCCTAGTTTTCCACAGCTGTGAGATGGGTGGTTTTTTTTTTTTTTTTGAGATGGAGTTTCACTCTTGTTGTCCAGGCTGGAGTGCAATGGCGCCATCTTGGCTCACTGCAACCTCTGCTTCCTGGGTTCAAGTGATTCTCCTGCCTCAGCTTCCTGAATAGCTGGGATTACAGGCATGTGCCACCACGCCTGGCTACTTTTTTTTGAGACACAGTCTTGCTCTGTTGCCCAGGCTGGAGTGCAGTGGCACGATCTCAGCTCACTGCAACCTCTGCCTCCCGGTTTCAAGCAATTCTCCTGCCTCAGCCTCCTGAGTAGCTGGGATTACAGGCACCCGCCACCACGCCCAGCTAATTTTTGTATTTTTAGTAGAGACAGGGGGTTTCACCATGTTGGTCAGGCTGGTCTCAAACCCCTGACCTCGTGATCCACCCGCCTTGGCCTCCCAAAGTGCTGGGATTACAGGCGTGAACCACCATGCCCGGCCTAATTTTTTGTATTTTTAGTAGAGACGGGGTTTCACCATGTTGGCTGGGCTGGTCTCAAACCTCTAATCCACCTACCTCAGCCTCCCAAAGTGCTGGAATTACAGGCGTAAGCCACTGCGCCCGGCCTGAGATGGTTTTTGTATGTAAACACTGAGTACAATCATTGGCACATCAATTAGTTCCTAGAGGTACGGTATGAAGTCAACCTAGACAGTGAGATATTTTAAACCCAGGTGAGTGAAGGAGCAGGAGCAAGGGTTCTTACCTGGATGGGCATGGTGGGTGGTCCTAAGCTTGAAGCTGCACCTGTAACAAAGACACAGTGAGGGTGGGGGAGAAAATAGTCTACAAGTCCACAAGCCATTAAAACTGGGGCCCCTCAGACCCCCAGGTGTCAAAGGTCCTGGGGTGCACTGCGTCCTCAGGCGTGATCAGAGCCCAGTGCTGGACATCATGGGAGCCCCAGCCCCTCTGCAACCAGGTCCTGAAGCCACTTACCTTCAGGGACAGAGGCCAAGCTAACAGAGCTTAAAGAGTAGGAAACGCAAAACCCATCCAGAAGGTAGGAATGACCAGTTTTGCTGATGGAGACACCAAGATGACCCAACCTCCCCAATGTCACAGGTCCTCGGGGGACTGTCCTCATGGGATGGGTAGGACCCCAAATGCACTACATGAAGAGGTCCCCGGTGTTCATCCCCCACTGTTTGCAGGTTTCTTTAGCACTGACTACACCTGCACATAACCCATAAACAGAGAAAGCTGCCAAGACACAAGTCCCCTGGAAGAACTTATTGAGAGAAGGGAGAAGGAAGGGGGCTATTCTAGGAAGAAACAAAGCCAACTTGTAAATAATAAATAATGAGCAGAGACCCTCGACTGAGTCAGGTTTTAACACATCAGCTGTAAAAGACATTTCGAAGATGACTGAGGAACAACAGGCACAAAGCAGATTGTTAAATTGCAGTATTAAGGAATTAATGTCATTAAGGGTGACAATGCTAATAACATTAAGTAGAAAAATGTTACTGCAGGTACACAAGTACACTATTTTGAATGAAATATGAACCTTTCTTTCAAGGTAAGAGTCTGCTCTGTTGCCCAGGCTGGAGTGCAGTGGTGCGATCTTGGCTAAAGGCATCCTCCGCTTCCTAGGCTTAGGGGATCCTCCCACTTCCTTCATAAGTCGCTGAGACTACAGGTCCGCACCACCACGCTTGGCTCACTTTACTATTTCTTTGTAGAGATGGGGTTTTGCCATGTTGCTCAGGCTGGTCTTGAACTCCTAGGGTCAAGCGACCCACCCACCTGGGCCTCCCAAAGTGCTGGGACAATATGCGTGAGCCACCGCGCCGGGCCATGAAACTTAATTTCAAAACACTAAGCACAAAGTTTTTGAATATGGCAAGATGGTGCAAATGTTAAACTTTCTCATTTGTTGGTAGGTTTTAATATTGCCAAAGGAGGACGTGCCAACGATGAACGCATGAGAAAGATACTTTCACTTGTGACATGAACAAACAACGATTTTCTAGGTGGTTGCCTGAAGGAGGAAAGTCAAGTAGAGATCCTTGCTGGGTCTTGGTGGGGCAGATGAGAAATCGGCTAGCTGCTTCCAGGCTGAGCCTTCTCGGCAGGGGCATGGGCCCCGCTCAAGTCAGGAAACCGATGTTCAAGACCTTAAAGGACCTAAGCCAAAAACTAACGTTAACAAAACCCTCTCACGTGGCACGAACGGTCAGAATGACTCCTGCAGGTAAGCAAAGGCCTCGTTTGCTTCCTTCTATATCCATTCCTACATGGTTCTCAAACCCGGCAATTCGCCTAGAAACCTCACTCTCACTTCTTTGGTAATTCGATACCCTATCTGTGCCCCTAAGGAACCCCCCCAAACCCCCTCCTCTCCCGTCCCCCAGACTTTGTTCTAGGTTGCACAAAAATGCCAGCCGTCCAGAATTTTAGAAACGAGAATTCCTAAAGAAGCATCTGTAGGTAGCAAGGGGGTGGAAACCCTCGGAAAGAGCTCAATGTCGCCTCCCAGCCCGCCCACCCCTCTCCCTCAACCAAACCGACAAGATGGCGGAGGCCCGCGGCGTGCGGGAAACACAAGGGGCGACCTCCGCCGCGGAGCAGACGGAGGGTCCGCCCCGGCATCCCTGCTCGCGCCAGCTGTAGGAGTCGCAAACCCCCAGGCGGCCCAAACAGCCACCACCATCCCCGCAGAAAACTCCCAGATTCGCCCCGGAGAGCGCTCTCTGGGTCCTTGCAAACGCCGTGACCCTTTCCACGGGACTACATGGCCGCTCCCGTTGCAGCCTCGAACCCTTCAGGACACGTGCGTCTTCCCACACAGCCGGGAAAAAGTGATAAACTTATGAGGCTTACCCCAGCATTTCTCTCTCCAAAACGGGGGCGGGTTGCGGCACGCGCAGCTTTATAGTGCGCGCCGCTCGCAAGGCCGGTCCTCGGCGCCAGCCCGCGCTCCGTCCGAGGCGTCCAACACACACGCCTGTTTGGGAAACCCCATTTCATGCTTAGGGAAAGGAATACTGCCTGCTTCCGCTAGAATCTTCCTGAACAAGCAAGGAGACGCTGTCTCTGGGGCTGACAAAAAGTGGCAAGGAGATGATGGAAACGATTGTCTTGTCACCTGCGTCCGGCAATTCTAAAGACAGCACCAAAGATGGGCCGTGAAGAGAAAGGACCCCGAGGGCGGCCCGACCCGAGAGAGAATCCGCTGGGACTATTTGCGCGGCAGGGGCTTGAGCTGAGTGAGGCTGCTGGGTGGCACCCAAGCCGAAGGGCCGGACCGAAATTAAGACCCAGCCACTGGGCTGGAGGCGGGGCCAGTGCGCAGATTGACAGGGGGCCATCCTGGGAAAGCGCCCACGTGGCGCAGAATTAGAGGCGGAGCCTACACGGTGAGAGGCCGGGCTAGAACAGTGACGCAAGGGCCGGAAGCAGGGACCTTGTGTCTGGAGAAGCGGGGGTTGGGGGCCTGGACTCCTGGTTCTGCGGGAGGAGGGCGGGGCCTGGACCCCTGGGTCTGAGGGAGGAGGGGCTGGCGGCCTGGACCCCTGGGTCTGAGGGAGGAGGGGCTGGGGGCCTGGACCCCTGGGTCTGAGGGAGGAGGGGCTGGGGTCGTGATTCCCGTGTTTGGGAGAAGAGGGGTTTGGGAGCTGGGACTCCTGGGGCCGAGGGAGGCCTTTGGGGCTCACTCAGTTTTGATGGTCTAAGGCCTGGGGGCCTGCATTCTTGGTAGGGTTGGAGATCTGAGGAGTGTCTTTCCACTGATAGGATTGTACAGTCTTTCCACTTATATGATTATTTTGAAAATTAAAAAAGGAAACTTCTCTACTCCAAACTCACTTTCTAGGAGTTTCACTGTCAACAGTTTGGTGTGGACTCTATGTTTTATTTTTTCAGATGGAGTCTTGCTCTGTCGCCCAGGCTGGAGTCCAGTGGTGTGATCTCAGCTCACTTCATCCTCCACCTCCCGAGTTCAAGCAATTCTCGTGCCTCAGCCTCCCGAGTAGCTGGGATTACAGGTGCCTATCACCACGTCCAGCTAATTTTTTTGTATGTTTAGTAGAGACAGGGTTTCACCATATTGGCCAGGCTGGTCTCGAACTCCTGACCTCAAGTGATCTTCCTGCCTCAAACCTCCCAAAGTGCTGGGATTACAGGTGTGAGCCACCACGCCTGGCCTAGTGTGGACTTTGTACACACACACACACACACACACACACACACACACACACATTATGGATAAAGATACTTTTTTCCACTCTAATTTGTCTCGTAAGTTGTTTCCCCAAATGAGTACGTACAGAATTATCTCACTCACTGAACAATGGCAAAGGGCTCCTTCGTGTGAATTGAACACACTTTGTTTAGCGGGTCCCTGGTCATTTGGGTTGTTTTCTTCTTTCTAGTGAGGAGATTCCTTTCATGAGCCTTGTGTTCTGAAGTAAAAGGAAGAGACCTACATTCCTCTCTTAAGGAAATGAGAGACATTTATGTCACTGGCTGCTGCCTCACTTTAGCATAAAAGCAAAGTCCTCACTGTGACCCACGCAGCCCTGAGTGATCTGGCCCCTGTCCCCTCTCAGCCTGCATCTCTTTCCTCTCCTTTGGCCTCCCTGGTGCTCCTGGAACCTGCCAAGGACGTTTCTACTTCAGGGACTTTGCATGTACTGTCCTCTCTGCCTGGAACTCTTTTCCCCCATCTACATGGCTTTCTGCCTCCTTGCTCCTGTCTCTGCTCAGATGTCATCCTGGAATGGAGTCTCCTGACCTCGTTGCCTCCACTTCATATGACTGTGAGGCTCTCTTGTTCTGAATCCCATCTCACCTACCCTCCTATATTTTTCATCATAACATTTACCTCTAACCTATTGTCTGCTTTATTTTATTTTATTTTTTGAGACAGCATCTCGCTCTGTCACCCAGGCTGGAATGCAGTGGCATAGTCATGGCTCACTGCAACCTCGACTTCTCAGGCTCAAATCAGTCCACCTGCCTCAGCCTTCATGTAGCTAAGACTACAAGAGGACACTACCATGCCCAGATAATTTTTGTATTTTTTGTAGAGACAGGGTTTCGCCTTGTTACCTAGGCTGGTCTTGAACTCCTGGGCTCAAGCCGTCTACGCACCTCAGCCTCACAAAGTGCTGGGATTACAGGTGTGAGCCACCATGCGCAGCCCTAACTACTTGTTTACGGACATATTTTGCTGCCTTGCTGAGTGTCAATTCCATAAGGATAAGGATTCATGTCTAGTTTGATCAGTGCTATGCATCCAGTGTCTGGCATATAGTTGCAGCTCCATCTGTGTTTAAAGATGAAATTTGCAGTGAGGAGTGGTGGTTTAACCCTATAATCCCAGCACTTTGGGAGGTCGAGGCAGGAGAATGACTTGAGCCCAGAAGTTTGAGACCAGACTGAGCAACATAGAGAGACCTCATCTCTAGAAAAAAATTTTAAAATTAGCCAGGCCTGGTGTCACATGCCTGTGGAGCCGGCTACTCAGGAGGCTGAGGTGGGAGCATTGCTTGAGCCCAGGTGGTTGAAGTTGCAATGAGCTGTTGCACCACTGTACTCCAGCCTGCCTGACAGAGAGAGACCCTATCTCAAAATTAAATAAGTAAATGAATAACTTTGGGAGCCTTTTGCAGGAGACAAGGGGGAGAATTATTGCAATAGTACAGAAAGAACATGCACTATGGGCCAGGCATTGTGTTAAATCCTATCTAGATTAAAGCACTATTATTATCCTCATTTTACAGATAGGTTCCACACCTTGCCTCTGGTCACAGAGCAACTAAGTGACAGAACCTAGACTCAAAACCAGGCAGCTTAGTGACTGTATGAGAGGGAGATAGATGGCAGTCCCAGGGCAAGGCCCTGTAGGACAATGATATGACTTTGTACTTGGCTTTCAACTCTGCCCTGTCCAGGAAATGGCTCTCTGTTAGCCCCAAACCATCTTCAAAGGGCCATTACACAGCCTTGTGCTGGGGGACTCTGGGGAAAAGAAAGATGGGGTGGTGGTAGGAGCTACTGGTAAGGGCAGGAGGTGAAGTGTGGGTGCAGGGGGAATTTGCTTCCGGAAGGGTAAATTATTAAGGACTGCAAAAATAAAGGCTGAAGCTAAAAGGGCTTGGGGAGAATGAGATATTCGGCAAACACTGATTAAGCACTATCTGTATGCCAGGGACCATTGGCTCGGCCTCTTTGTTGACCCTGTGCCTTGAGTCCCTGACTTATGAGTCCCTTCCCTTCCCTATCCCTCTACCCCAGAGGGCCCAAAGATGGCCCCAGAGAGGGGTTTCAGTTCCACCAATGCTTCCAAGGCTTGGAGGTAAATTAAAGAATATTCTGGGCAGAAAATACAGATTATTTTAAAAGATAGATTATTAATCTGGATTGAGGCGGGTCAGAAGGGACTGAAAAAAGATAAGTCTTTGTGGGGTTAGGGGCCAGAGAGCAGGGTTGTCAGATACCTGGCAGAGAGCTGTGGGAGCAGGCCAGCGGTGGGATCATTCGCATGTCTTAGGTCCGGATGGGCTGGAGCGCCAGGATAGACCAGAAGTCCATGTAATTCAGATAGGACAAGAAGCCTTGTGGAGAGGAAGAGGGTACGGGAGATGAGACACAGAGTTCACCCGCCCAATCCCAATCACAGTCCTGTCCCCAGGCCCAATTGCATGCCCTGCTCTGCATCAAACCCCATCCCCAAACCTATTCTTAAACCCATCATCAATTCCATCCCATCCCTTAACCTATTGCCAAACCCATCCCTAAACCGAAACTCACCTTCTTCCCCTACACTGTCCCTAACCCATACCCAAACTCCAACCCAGTCCCATCCCCATTATCCAGCCCCATGTGCATCCCCAATCCCGCCTCCCACTTCAGTCACTTCCTATCTAGCCCTGTTCACAACCCACCCCTGTCCCAAATGCTATCCCACAAGATTCCTGTCTGCATCCCTGAACCCATGCCCAAACCCAGCCTCATCCTCTCCCATACCAGTCATCAGGAAGAGGAAGACACTGGCCCAGGTCAGGTAGAAGCTGAGTGCCAGCTGGTAGGTCATGCCTTCCTGCAGGTACTTGTGGGCCTGCAGCAGGTAGAACAGGATACCCAGTATGATGCTGGTTCCTGCATGAGCACAGGTGTTAGGAGGCTGAGAATCAGATATGTAAGGACTCCTTCCCATAGTCATGTGGCTGCCTGGCTCTGGCTCATTATTTCCCCCCTTTATTTAACCTCCCAGACCCTGCTTAGCTCCTAAGCAGGAAGATGGGCTTCTGACCATGTCCTGCTAGAGGACACTGAAAGTGCAAGCCTTGGGCTTTAACCAGGCAATGGTAAGTCTGTAACCACGGGTTTTGAGGCCAACAGCAGGGACCTTCCCTGCCTCCACCTCTGGACTTAGGGCAGCCATGCCATATCTCTGAGCCTCAGTTTCCTCATCTGTAGAGTGGGCACAATCATAGGACCCATCTCCTTGGGTCGTCATGAGGAGTTATTGAGGTTGGCACATTTCCTGGTACACAGCAAGCCCTTAGGGATTAGGATTGATTATTTTCATTCTATTGGGTCTTTAATTTAGGGCTTCAGAAGCAATAGACAAGGAACTTGGTCGTTCTGGGTATATTGGAATGACATGAATTAAAGATAATTTGTGAATAGGAAAAGACTTTTTCCCCTGGACAATGGAGTACTGGGTAGTTTTGTCTGATGTTATTGAAAAATAATATAGAAGGTATTTTCTGTTTAATTAAAAGGAGGAATAGACAGAAATGGTTTTCTTATAGAAAAATGTTCTGTTATAGATGATTTAAAACCAAGGTGTTTTCTATACTTTTTAAAAAACTCATAGTTTTTTTGCGCAATATTCTATACCTTGTACGTTATATTTAAACAATTAGGAAGAGCTACTAGATAAACTGGATAAATGCTTTTTTTTTTTTTTTGAGACAGAGTCTCAATCTGTTGCCTAGGCTGGAGTGCAGTGGCGTGATCTTGGCTCACCACAACCTCCGCCTCCCAGGTTCAAGCGATTCTCCTGCTTCAGCCTCCCAAGTAGCTGGGACTACAAGCGTGCACCACCACGCCTGGCTAATTTTTGTATTTTTAGTAGAGATGGGGTTTCACTATGTTGGCCAGGCTGGTCTCGAACTCCTGACCTCGTGAACCACCCACCTTGGCCTCCCAAAGTGCTGGGATTACAGGTGTGAGCCACCACGCCTGGCCAAATGCTTTTTACTAACAAGGAAATAGAAAGTTGAATGTTTTCTATTCTCGACCTTATTATCACTCTGCAAGAACGTTTTCCTGAAGCAACTAAAAGTTGTGATCAATTACTACAAGGGACAGGAACACAATATCCCTAATTTCCAAATTAACCCCCCCTTAAAGTATGATTGGGCACATGCATGGAAACTAAGCTATTGTAATTTGAATATTAATTTTAAGTTATTTGGCTGGGGATGGGAGGATTATCATGGTAAGAACTTGTACACAGTTAAATAGCTACCATCGAGTACTCTGACATTTTCTTTTTCTTTTTTAATTTTTTTTGAGACAGGGTCTCACTCTGTTGCCCAGGCTGGAGTGCAGTGGCACAATGTTGGCTCACTGCAACCTCTGCCTCCTGGGTTCAAGGGATTCTCCCACCTCAGCCACCTCAGTAGCTGGGACTACAGGTGCAGTCCACCGGCTAATGTTTGCGTTTTTTGGTAGAGATGGAGTTTCATCATGTTGGCCAAGCTGGTCTTGAACTCCTGACCTCAGGTGATCCGCCCGCCTCTGCCTCCCAAAGTGCTGGTGTGAGCCACTGCACTTGGCCAAGTACTGACATTTCTAATTCAATCCTCAGTACGTTTCCATGTGGTAGCAAATTTTGTCCTGATCCTACAGATCAGAAAACTGTGGCTTGGAGAGAAGAGATGAAGTAGCTTGAGCAAAATCACAGAACCGCTGGTGATGTTGGGACAGGATTTGGAATGAGGTTAGAACAGGAGATAGGATTGGGTATTGGGTAGAGGTTGAAGTTTGAGTGATAGAGGACGAGGTTGAGAGTGGTGTCGGGAATGGGTTGTAGTTGGGATGGGTTGTGGTTGAAGGTGGGTCATAGTTGGGGTGGGTTGTGGTTGGGGGTGGATTATGGTTAGGGGTAAGGATGGGTTGAAATGGGGTGGTTTGTGGTTGGGGATGGGTTGGAACAGGGATGGTCTGGTTGGGGGTAGGTTGGGATGGGGATGGGTTGTGGTTGGGGATGAGGATGGGGATGGGTTATGGTTGTAAGTGGATTGTTGTGGGTCTAGGTTATGGTTGGGGTGGGTTGTGGATGGGATGGGTTGTGGTTTGGGTTGGTTGTGGTTGGAGTGAATTGTGGTGGGGAAGGGTTGTGGTGGGGATGGGTGGTGGTTGGGGGTAGGTTGTGATGGGAGTGGGTTGTGGATGAGGATAGGTTATGGTTGGGGATGAGAATGGATTGGATATGGGTAAGAGGATGGAGTTGGGAATGGATTAGATTGAGTTTGGCATTGAAGTTCACAGGTGATAGAATTGGGTTGCATTTGAAACATACGTTGAGGATGGTTGGGCATGATGCTAAGTTGGTTGCTGAGATGTTTGAAGAGGTTGGGGATGGTAATGAGGATGGTTTGGTGATTGGAAAGAATGTAGAGTTGGGATGGAGTAGGGGCACGAGGGAAAGGGATGTGAATGAGTTTGAGATTTGTTGGTGATGGAGATGGGACTTGAAGTGAAGGCTGGTATTGGGGCTGGAGATAGGGTTGGGCTGGTGGTTGATGTTTTATATTGGAATGGGTTAGAGATTTGGAAGGAGATGGGATTGGGATTGCAGATGATGGTGAGGATGGGGATGGGATTGGAGTGTGGTGGGGATGGGATTGGGTTTCATGATTGGCACTGGAGGAGGTACTCCTCGCCTTGGTTCCTGAGGGAAGTGCCGTGCCTGTCAGGATGCTGGTGATGAAGGTGAAGAAATCCAGCATGGTTGGGTTGGAGCCGGTAAAAAGGATGGTGCTTATTAGGGCTATGCAAAGCCAGAAGCTGGTGATGCTGGAGAAGAGGAGGAAGGCCCAGGAAAGGTCCAGCAAGTCTGGGGAAGGAAGATAATCAGGATCACCACGGTTGGCCCAGGCTCTGAGCATGGGGACAAGGGTCACCAGTTGGTGTGGGAGTATTCTCAAAGCTCCTCCCTTGCAAATTATTTATTCTCATTTTAGGAAAATTTAAATTGGGCTCCAGAGAAGAGACATTGAGACTGATACTTCCAGCACTGAGGATCTACCTCTAGGTTGGTGAGGGCAGCTTCTTGGGCAGTGAGAAGTGGGGTGGGCAGTGAGGAACATTCCCAGAAGTGAGGACCACTATAGGGCTGTGAGGACAATCCTAGGGCAGTGAGAACCCTCTGAGGCAGTGAGGACCATCCCAGTGAGTGAGGACTATCCGAGAGAGTGAGGACCATCCCAGAGAGTGAGGACCATCCCAGTCAGTGAGGACCATCCCAGGCAGTGAGGACCATCCCAGGGAGTGACGATCATCCCAGGCAGTGAGGACCATCCCAGGCAGGGAGGACTATCCCAGGGAGTGAGGACCATCCCAGGCAGGGAGGGCCATCCCAGGAAGGGAGGACCATCTCAGGCAGGGAGGAGCATCCCAGGGAGTGAGGACCATCCCAGGCAGGGAGGACCATCCCAGGGAAGTAAGGGCCATCTCGGGCAATGAGGACCATCCCAGAGTGATGAGGATAATCCTGGGGCAGTGAGGATTATTCCAGGGCAGCGAGGACCATCCTGGACCAGTGAGTACTATCCCAGGGCAGTGAGAATCATTCTAGAGCAGTGAGTACTATCCCAGGGCAGTGAGAATCATTCTAGAGCAGTGAGGACTGTCCCAGGGCAGTGAGGACTATCCCGGAGCAGTGAGGACCATTCTGGAGCTGTGAGGACTATCCCAGGTCAGTGAGGATTATCCTGGGGCACTAGGGACTATCCTATGACAATGAGTACTATCCCAGTGCTGTGAGGACCATCCTGGGGCAGTGAGGATTACTCTGGGGCAGTGAGAACCATCTCAGTCAGTGAGGATCCTATGGCAAGGAGGACCATCCCATGGCTGGGAGGACCACCCTGGGGCGGTGAGATCATAAAGTACCTGTGAAGATCATTGCAGGGAAGGAAGAAACCATTCTGTGACAGGTGGAGGGGTCCCTGGGATAAAGTGGAGAGATGGGTCCCAGGAGTGGTGAGGGCAGGGCAGGCCTTCCAAGCATCCTGGTTGTACTCATGCAGGCAGGAGGTGTCAGAGCACTGCTTCTCCTCCCCCAGAAGTCTAGCTCAGAACTTGGCCTCCAGCCTGGGCACTGCCTCATACCTGCAAGAATTGACCTCAATGGAGCTGCACAATGAGAGGTTTTGCATGTTGTCTAGAGGACTTTGGTTGAGTTCAGAGCTGAGCACACTTGCCTTCTGACTCTCCTGGGACTCCCAGGTAACTGATTCAATGCTTTTGATACTGGGCTTGGGGCTACAGGTAAGTGATAGGGGCACATTGACAATGGCCCAGGCTTGGAACTTGGGGGTTGGAACACTTAAATGGGCAGTCTCGGTTGTTGACAGGTAGTTTTGGTCATGATCTTTGTTGCTGGGGATAATTGATGATTAGTCAGGAGGTGAGAGCCTTGGATACTGAAGCAGCGAGTTTGGAAAATTGGTGAAGCACCTCGCATACTGAAATTGTGGCTGTAGGTAATGGCTGGTGTTTCTGGGATACTGATCTGTTGACTGCTGATAGCTGGTGTAGGGTCTTGGATACTGACCTGGTGATTGTGAATAATTGGCAAGGGGTCTTGGATACTGACCAGGTGATTGCTGCTGGCTGGTGGAGGCTCTCGGATACCGACCCCGTGACTGTTCCTGGCTGGTGCAGGGTCTTGGATACTGACCCGGGAATTGTAGGTAATTGGCGCCACCACGCCTGGCTAATTTTTTTGTATTTTTAGTAGAGATGGGGTTTCACCATGTTGGTCAGGCTGGTCTCGAACTCCCAACCTCAGGTGACCCACCCGCCTCGGCCTCCCAAAGTTCTGGGATTACAGGCATAAGCCACTGTGCCTGGCCCTTATTATTATTTTTTAAGGTACAGAAATCTAGACTTTTTTTTTTTCTGAGACAAAGTCTAGCTCTATCACCCAGGCTGGAGTGCAGTGGCATGAGATCTTGGCTCACTGCAACCTCCGCCTCCCAGGTTCAAGCCATCCTCTCACCTCTGCCTCCCAAGTAGTTGGGACTACAGGGCAGCGCTACTATTCCCAGCTATATTTTTGTATTTTTGGTAGAGGTGGAGTTTTGCCATGTTGCCCAGGCTGGTCTCAAACTTGTGAGCTCAAGCAATCTGCCCGCCCCAGCCTCCCAAAGAGCTGGGATTACAGGCATGAGCCACTGTGCCCAGCCTTAGGATTTTTAGGTAGTTTAATTTCTTCACCTTTGTCTCTGTGACTTTATTAATTGCTTCTTGGCTTTGGGAGGTTCTCCCTCCAGATTTTTGATGAACATTCAGTTCTGTTTTTTTAAATTCTCATTACTTATTTTTAGGTTTTGACTGTGATTTTGGAGTTGATATGCAGGGAACATTGAATTCTGTGCTCCCTGCTGTCCTAAGGAAGGGACTTGAATTAGTCAGGAGTTTTTGGGTAACAAGTGACACAAACTCTTTTTTTTAAAATTTTTAAAAAATTTTTTACTTTTTAAAATTTGAGATGGAGTTTCACTCTTTCACCCAGGCTGGAGTGCAGTGGCGTGATCTCGGTTCACTGCAACCTTCACCCTCTGGGTTCAAGCGATTCTCCTGCCTCAGCCTCCCGAGTAGCTGGGATTACAGGCACCCGCCGCCATGCCCAGCTAACTTTTGTATTTTTAGTAGAGACGGAGTTTCACCATGTTGGCCAGGCTGGTCTCAAAGTCCTGACCTCAGATGATCCACCTGCCTCGGCCTCCCAAAGTGCTGGGATTACAGGTGTGAGCCATCGTGCCTGGCCACAAATGACACAAACTCTAACTTGAACTAGCTTGAGTGAACTAGTTGTATTAGCTTGAGTGAACTAACTTGAACTAGCTAGGGGATCCTTTATGGGATCACCTGAGTGAAAAATGGTAAAGGTAGGAATGCCTTCAGGCATGGCTGGATCCAGGGGCCCAAGTGATAGTATCAGATATTACTGTTTTTTGGCTACTTGGATTGGCTTCATTCTCAAGGCTCTGTGTAGTGGCAAGTCAGAATCCAGTTAGGAAAATAAATCATTCCAGATTCTTCAGAAGGAAGTAAATACAGGGAATTGGTTCGTGAGTAACAGAGGAGCTGAGAAGCCAATAGGGAATAGTGAGGCAAACCAGGGGTTAGGAACTACAGGATGCTGCTACTCGGCCAAAAGGACAAAGGGAGGAGGTGGTATTCCTACAGTCCAGAAACAGGAGCCCTCTGGAAGGCATAGGCTCATGGTTGGATTGCTCAGAAGTGGCTAGAATCAGAGAATAGATACAACGACTACTGAAGACCCACCACATGCAGAGATAGAGAGGCTGATAAATACCCTGGCTTGCCCTCTCCTCCCAGAACCAGTCTTCTGCCAGTGCCTCCCATTAGCCAAACACAGTGGTAAGATGGTGAGCAAAGGAGGCTGGGAAATGTGGTCCTTGCAGTGCAGAACAGGGCAGGGCGGGAAATGGATCTGAGAGCAGACAGACAAAAAACTGGCAGAGCTGTTAGCAACTTGGCAGAGTTGGTAATAGCTGCCGAGTCCGGTAGAAAAAAGTTATCAACAGTTCTTGCAAGTCCTGTGTGACTTGGGGCACATGAGCACCCCGAGCCAATTATATGGCCAGTGGAGTACAGTTTGCTGATTGGCTTATAACTGGGGCTGAGAATGGGGAATGGGCAGGAGGTGAAATGCATGGTGGGGAGGTAGCTGCAAATGTCCACTCATTCTGACCAAACCACAGAGTGGGCTGCTTTCTGGGATGAGGAGAGCCAGGGACTTGAGTGTCAGCTCAATGCTCTTTCTCTTGTCTGTTTTCCTTCTTAGTTTTACTCTCCCCATGAGGCTAGGTCCAAGGCTTAGGCAGCTTCAGGCTTGTAATCCTTGAGGAAAGACTGCTCTTCCCTGACAACTTCCTAATAAAAAGTCTTGGGGCAGAGCTTGATTGGTTGGCTTTGGTCATGTGTCCATCTTTGGGCCAATTGCAGGGTCTGTGGCTGGGGTACTGTGATTGGCTCAGCCAGAATCACATGATTACTTCTGTGGCCCAGAGGGCAGCATAGGTCCGGAGAATCGCTCAACCAGGGTTATGTGAGTTGGGTGGAGGGTGTCCCCAAGAGATGTCAGGCTGCTGTTCTGGGCAGACCAAATTCACCATTCAAGGTCTTGGTTTCTGGCTTGGTGCCTTCTCCCTGACCTCTGCTTCTTGACTCTTCAATGAGCAGAAAGAACTAAGGGAACTGTCTGGGCATGGTGGCTCACACGTGTAATCCCAGCACTTTGAGAGGCCAAGGAGGGAGGATTGCTTGAGCTCAGTAATCTGAGACTAGCCTGGGTAACAGAGAGACCCCATCTCTACGAACAAAACAAAACAAAACAAAAACAAAAAACCAAGGGGTCTGATATTTCCCCCACTTCCCAGAGTGCTGTTGCTGTTCTGTATGTATGATGATCCTTTCTCTTTCTTGTTGGGTGTTAGAGATGTGCAGTTTGCCAGAAACAAAGCAGATGAGGTCTTGGCCTATTTGGCTAAAACAATTTTGCACTGTTGAAAAGTAGACAAAGTAGAAAAAGGGCTAAAAGGAGGAGATGTAGCATCTCAGAAACAGGTGAAACTCTCTTCTGCTGGAAGTCTAAGTTGGATAAATATCCACTGTAAACTGGAACTAATCTTTTGGGCACATTGGTTTTAGAGTATTCGACTTGAAAGTTTTTCTTGTGTGCAAATCTGTGTGTGTTTTGTGGGGGCTCTCAGGTGTGAACAAGAGACGACATTAGGATGTCTGAAGAGGTTCTTGGCATGTGAATGGGGCCACTAGGGGACCTTGGGGGGTGACTAGCAGAGACTAGAGCAGAAGTGGGGTGACTTTGGAGATGACTGGGGTGACCGAGGTGTCTTGGATAACTTTGAGAGTGCTGTTGAGGGTGTCTGGGAGTGAAACTAAGGATACTAACATGAATTGTTATGAGACACCTTTTAGGAGTTCAAGTAGGGTGACCAGGGGTGTCTGTGGGGGTGATTCTAGAAATGATTGAGGCTGGGCTCAGTGGCTCACGCTTGTAATCCCAGCACTTTGGGAAGCCAATCACCTGAGGTCAGGAGTTTGAGACCAGCCTGGCCAACATGGTGAAACCATGTCTCTACTAAAAATACAAAAATAGCCAGGCGTGGCAGCAGCAGGTGCCTGTAGTATTAGCTAATCGGGAGGCTGAGGCAGGAGAATTGCTTGAGCCCGAAGGCAGAGGTTGGAGTGAGCCGAGATCACACCACTGCTCTCCAGCCTGGGCAACAGAGCGAGACTCCATCTCAAAAAAAAAAAGAAGAAGAAAGAAAGAAATGATTGAGGTGATTATTCTGTGGGGTAACCTTGAAGATGTAAGTGGGGTGACCTTTGGGGGGTCCTCTGTGGGGTGACCTTGGGGGGCTGTGTGGGATGGATTATGAGAGTGTCTGAGAATTGGGTTTTAGGTTAAGTAGGGGTGATTTGGGACAACTCTAAGGGTGTGACTGGGGGATGACTTTAGGGGTCCCTGGGGGTGACCTTGTGAGTGAGAGTGGAGTTTCTTTGGGGTTTCTAGGAGGTGACTTTGGGGAGGTGAGTAGGGGTGACTTTGAGGATGTACCAGACTTTGGGGTTGTCTGTTGGGCTGCTTGTGGGTATCAGCAGAGATGACTTTGGAGGGTGACCAAGAAGGGTGTCTGGGGGTGACTCTGGGGCCCCTGTCCCCCTCTCCCCAGTTCTCATCCATATGAGCAAGGGCTTCATGTTACTGGCCATGGCCCTGTGCTGAGTCCTCCTCCCACCCATGGCCCTCTCCTCCTGGCCAGTGGTCCTCTGCCTGAACATGGCCGACTTTGTCTTCAGTTTCCTCTGCATCAGCATTGGTAGGTGTTGGCTCGGGGGGCGGGGGCCCTCCCTAACCCCAGCCCTGGTCTCTGGCTTTCTGGAGGTGTATCTAGACTTCCGTGCTGTTCCCCTCGGGGCCTCTGTCTTAGCATGTCTCTGGGGAGCTCTGACTCAGTTCTACTTTATCTGTGGGATGTCTCTCTCTCCCCCACTCTCTGTTTCCCTTTCTTTTTTGTCCCCTCTCTCCAGGTATCTGTCTGTCTGTTGTGAGGGCGTGTGTGTGTGTGTGTGTGTGTGTCTGCTTGTCACAGAGGGTGGGAGAGGATGTCTCAGTCCCTCTTTTCTTACTGGGGGTCACAGGGCTTACTGTCCAGCCTTCTGTCTGTCTCTGGCCCCACCCCATTGCAGGGCTCCTGATTTCTCTTCAGCCTGACGCTCTTTTCAGTTAACTGCAAGACGGTGCACCCGAGTCCGGTGGCGTCCTACCTGGTGACCTCCTACCTGTGCTGGGACGCCAGCGACTTGATGCTGCACACCGGAGAGGGCGAGGCCTCGGGAGGAAGGCGGGGCCTCGGGAAGCGGGTGGGGCCTAGGGTGGGACTGGGAGTACAGCGGCCCACCTAGCCATCACCCAGGAGCCGTGTCCTACCTAAGCCCAGTGGGCATGTGAAGCAGAGCGCAGCCCTTGAATGCGCGGCGGCTGAGCTATCGCGGGTGGGCAGTGCAGCAGGGCGCAGCGAGGCAGACATCCAAACAGCGGAACTCAGACACAGACTCCGAGCACACCCCGGGCCTTCCCATTTCATACACCCTCGAGGATGAGACCCAAGCACCTCCAAGGAATAGCACCCGAGCTCTTCAGGACACTGACCGGTGGCCATGGCCAGATGCCCGGCCAACCCCTTCAGCGTGGCCACGCCCCGGATATTCGACCTCCCCTGAGGCCCCACCCCCTGATATCAGGCCACGCCCCCCAAGGGGACCGGTGGCAAACTCCAACCCTCGCTCTAGGGCCCGCCCTTTGCGGCTTTGTCCCTGCCCACTGGGTCCTCACAGTACCTCCACCCCAGAAGTCCAGCATCCCCTCCCGTTCTGCAGACACTTGTCCAGTGTCCTGCTAAGCTCGGCAGTGTGGCTAGTTTGTGTGGCCCTGCCCCTGGTGCCCAGCCTTCGCAGGCCACACCCTGAAGCCACTCTCCACCCCCTCAGCCAGGGTGGTCTGCATGGAACTTCTCTTCCCGGAGTTCTAGCCTCAGCTCCGATGTCCACCCTTGTCCCCAGGTGGACACAGAACCGCCCAGCATTTGGTGCAACTCCACCCTTCTGCGGAACGGGCCCCTCCCTGGGAAGGCATGGCTTGCAATAACATCCCTCTGTACCTTTTCTGGCTTCCCCGCCACAATAAAACACGGGCACTTGCTAACCTCTCAGCCTCAGACCCTCCATTGCCCCCCACCTCCCCACCAGGGCAGGGTCCGTCCTAGCGTGAGTGAACTGTTCTGGCGTCCCTGACTTGCCCTTTGGGATCTGAGCCTTTCCCTGCCTGTTTGTCTGCACCTGTCACAGCCCCTTCCTTTCCCCACCTGCTGGTGACCTCAGACTTCCAGGCCTGAGATTGACACAGCTGGGGTGGCCCCAGCCTCAGCCGAGCGGGTCCAGGTGCACCACATCTGGAAAGATAGGTGATGGCAGAACGTGACACACATTGGATGCACATTTGATTTTACTAGGGGTAGGGGACAGGGATGGGCGTTCAGGAGTTCTCTGCTATGGTGTCCTTGATCCACTTCACATAAGACAGCACTCTGACGGCGACAGAAGGCTTATTGGGGGTGCCACAAGGGACGTAGCCCCATGATGTGACACCTTGGAGCACACCATCACACATCAGCGGGCCCCCTGAATCACCCTGGGAGCACAAGGTGGGAGGGGAGAGTGAGAAAGGTCTACGGGGCCGAAGTTCTGCCTGGGGAGCCCCAGCTCTCAGACAGGGCCTCCAGTGCCCACTCCCAGAAGAAGGTGGGCAGGGATTCCCACAGAGGGGACAGGGGCTCCAGTCCTGGCCAAGGGGGAAGGGACTTCAGGGTCCAGCTCCTGCACATGGGGCAGGGTCTAGGAGGACAGTGCCTGCAGACAGGTCGGGGGGGGGGGAGGGGCAGGACCATCTGCAGGACGCTGCCCCTGCGGGCGCATCGCAGAGGCCACCTCTCCAGGACTACTCTCTGACTCGACAGTAACTACGCGTTACCACGAGGAACGGTGAACTCTGGTGTGAGGGGGGTGAGATGCAGTTGTCCCTGGATGGGCAGGGGAAGGAGGGGGAGCTGGAGCACTGACGGGGTGAGTGGCTACAGCTAGCTGGGAAGCAGTGAAGCAGACGCCTGGTTAGCTCTCAGAAGCCAGTTCAGAGGCTGAGTCCCCTCCCCCAGCCCTTCCAGACCCTGGGGGCAGGGCTGCCTCACCACACAGGTGTCTTTGCCACCTTCCAGGTGTCCGACACACAGCATGCACTCTGTCACCTTCTGGACGTGGGCTTTTTCACACTCATCATTAGGCAGGATTTCGAGGTCCACACACTGGAGATCATCTGGAAATGAGACTACGAACCCGGGAGAAAACGGATTGCAGCCCCGTAGACCTTTCTCACTCTCCCCTCCCACCTTGTGCTCCCAGGGTGATTCAGGGGGCCTGCTGATGTGTGATGGTGTGCTCCAAGGTGTCACATCATGGGGCTACACCTGCAGTCCTTTCTGCTTCCCTGGCCCTTTCTCCCTTGGACGCAGGAGTGCCTATCCCCACCTTGGGCTATACAGTCTGCCCCCACATACAATTCTCTGGTTCGATGCTGCCCCAGCCGGAGGCCAAACAGGTGCTCCCCACTTCGGGTTCCTGGGTGGGCAACTCCACGACCTTCACAGCGTCTGTGATATCGGCAGGCTCTGTCAGGCGGAGCAGCATGAGGTCGTGGCTGTAGTCCTCGTCTGCTTGGCGGGTGTGGTTCTCCAGGAGGCTCATGTTGAAGCCAGGGTGTGGGAAGCTCTCACTGACATGAACAAACTGGGCTGTGTTTTCATCGTCAAACAAGTTGTGGCGACCCAGCCAGAGCTGGTAATTGCTGGGGAAAGATGGGAATGGAGGGATGAGAAGATGGGAAAGGGAAAGGGGGATGGGGCAGGGGAGCATGGGAGAGGGTCCCCAAAGAGAGAGAGGGAAAGAGAAAAAACGTGGATGGGCAGAGACAGAGGAAGAAAGATATAGTTATGGAGAAATACAGACAGCGAATGGGAAGATGAAAGAGTTTGAGACTGCAAAAGGCAAACGAAGAGACAGAGAGCGAAAAAGAGCTCAAAAGGACAGAGGGGTGAGAAAGGCGGAGGGGAGGCCAGTGAGAAACAGGGTGAGCAAAAAAGAGGCCGGTGAGAAGGATAAAAGACAGGGACAGCGAGAAACAGGTCCAGGGAAGAGGGAGGAAGAGGGAACAGAACCTGGAAGGGAGCGAGAAGCAGACAAATGAAAAAGGACGCGGGACGTCAGAGTGAGAACTGGAAACAGAGGCAGAGAGGAAGGAGGAGTGACTGAGTGTGGGAGAGAAAAGGGAGGGAGGCCCTGGGGGCAGGTGGGGAGGGGGGGGGCAGGCAGGGAGGAGGGGAGGCCTGAGAGCGGCTCAGCTGCAGCTGGGGCTGTGGTGTGGGCTCCCCAGGGGCAGGTGGCCTGGCCTGAAGTCCAAGGTCCAGGCCCCCTTCCCTCCCCAGCACCCTCCCCCGCGTTTCTCGCCCCGCCTCCTCCTTCCTCCTCCCTCGGTTGCCCCACCCAGCTCCCGCTGAAACCAGCCCTTCCCTGTGTCTCTCCAGAGTGGAGGGATATCCTGTGGGGGGCCTGGGCAGAGGGAGAGGCGCCCCCTTCCAGGCACACACGTTGGGGGTAAAGCCCTTCCTTTACTCTGGGGCCTCCCTTAGGCCCATCTGGGTGTGTGTTTAGTAGGGATGGGGGAGCGGTGAGGTAGAGACCCAGAAAGAGAGAGAGATGGGTAGAGAGATGGAGGGTGAGACACAGTGACAGAGATGCCACAGAGAGACTCAGAGACAGACAGAGACAGGGAAGATGCAGAGACAAGGAGACAGAGGAGAGGAAGATAGAGACCAGAACACAGTCACACAGAGACACAAGCAGAACCAGATGCCAAGAGACCCGGGCAGCCTTGGGGAGGGGTGTCCAGCCCAGCTCTGCCCTGCCATGTGACCTGCGCCAGAGCCCTCCTCTCTGCCTCAGCCCCCCAGTCTTGCCTGAGGTTATCCAAGGGGAATGCCACTGGCCTGTCAATCCTGTGGCAGCATAGATGCCCTCCTCCCAGACCCCAGGCCCCTACTCACTCGCTGATGCAATGGGCAGCTGTGAGCACCCACTGGGGGTGCACCAGGATGCCCCCACACTGGAAAGTGGTGAAATGGTACAGAGCCGCCTGCCAGGGCTGGGAATGCTGCTCACACTCCCAGCCTCCCACAATCCGGGACCGAATCGGGGGCGCAGCACCTGCAGAGGCGGTGCTGGGTCAGGAAGGGCAGGGTTGCAGGAGAGGCCAGGGACAAGGCTAGGAGAGGGAGCTGGGCTGTGGGTCTGAAGGGACATTGCAGGTAGAGGACCAGGGCTGGAGGTTGGGGACATGGGCAAGGGGTGTTGGGAAGGGCTGGGACTCTGGACTGTTCCCTGGGCTTTTGGAGTGGTGGCTGGACCTGGTAGGGAGATTTCGTGCTGTGACAGTAGAGCAGCCTCCAGGGATCAGAGTAGGAGACATGAGACAGTGTCTGGAGCAGACACTGCACCTGGGCATCAGGTCATTTGGGGTCTGGGCTGGGGGATGGGAGGTGGTGGGTTAGGAGAGTGGAAAGGGATTCTGGAAACCAGGGATCAAGGCGCCAAGGGTGAGACAAGATCAGAGCCTCACTGAGGAAGAATCTGGAGGGCTAAGGGGCTCCCAGGCTAGGGAAACAGGACCTGGGTTGGGCTTTTGAGGTTCAGGAAAGGATGCAGCTTTAGGGAACCAGGTCTGAGAGGTCTCAAGAAGAGCATCTGGACTGAAGAGTTTGGGGGTGACTTGGGGTCCCTACATTCGGGTTGCAAGGGGCCAGCTTGACTGGGACAGTTAGATTTCAGGGCTTCCTGGTTAAAAGGTAAAAGAAAGGGCTATGGTTAAGTCTAGAGGTGGGCTTCCGAGAGGTTTTGGGGTCCTTCCTGTGAACCAGGAATGGCAATCTGAGGGGAGGTTGGGGCCCTGAGAACACAGTTGGGGTCAGGACTGGGACGGGGCTCAGGAGGAGGGAGGCGTGAGTGGCAGTCCTTCTCGGTCAGGGTGAAGGATGGGATCTTCGTTTCTCATGGGGATGGAGTTCATGGTCTGAGGGTACTGGAGGGATATGGGGTCCTCTTGGAGGCAATCCCAGGAAGAGGATTGGAGAAGTGGTGAAAACAGGCGCCAAGCAGCTGTGGGAATGCAGTGCAGGACCCACTTGATGTGAGGTTGTAGAATCACATACTGGTGGACTTGGGGGAGGCCAGGGCAGAAAGCCTGGCTGAGAAGGCATTCAGGATCCTTGGGGTGGGGTTCCAGAAAACCAAAGCTGTGCAGGAACAATTCAGGTGGAGAAGGGCTGGGGCCTGGGGTGGGATGGAACTTCCCCAAGGAAAGGAGCATGTGATGGGAGGGTGTGGGTGTTTTTCCTGGGAGAGCTGGGGGTGCTGGGTGGGAAGGGACATTTGCAGACCCCCCCATACCAGATGGGGGATCCCACATGCCAGTTTGGGAAGCAGGGTTGTCTGGCGAAATCTGGGGGACCCTGGAAGGACTGGGGAGACCAGATGTCAGGGTCTGGAGGACGCAGTTGAGAGCGGACAGCTGGATGGAAAAAGCCACTGGAGTGTGGTGGGATTTGTAGACTCAGGAGCCAAATAGGTGGCCGCAGGGAACTAGGGGGCAGGAGGGGATGATCAGAGTCCTGTGGGGTGGGGGAAGCCCATGGGAGGGTTAGGGTCCTCCAGAGAGAGACAGAGATGGCCCAGAATCTGCCCCTTTGGTAAAGCGGTGGGACAGGGCGTTGGCTAGGGAAAAGGAGAAAGTACTGAGGCTTCCTGGGAGGAGCAGGAATCTGGTGTGGGAGTGAGGACTGTGACAACATGGAGGAGCTGGGGTGGAAGTTTAGGGTGGGGCCGCGCAAGATAGATAAGAGCTGGGGCACCCCGGATCAGGATAGACTGTGGGCTGGAGGGACGAGGGTGGGATGTTGGAGGGGAAGGTCTTATCGGGGCGGGGGTGAGGGCAGGAAGAGAATCAGGGCCCATTCCCCCTCCCACATCCCCCCACTGTCTCACCAGTCCCCCCCAGGGACAGGGCGAGGCACAGAACCAGGAACCACATGGTGACAGAGGTGTCCAGGGGCCAGCAGGTGGAGGAGCTGGGGAACCTCCCTGGGGAGGCTTTTAAAAGCCCTTATCCCCTCAGAGCCCCACCCCTGCCCTGCTGGCACCCAGATGTTGGCCAAGGTCCTTCCTCTGTTGCCTGGGGGCTGGACAATTGCCCCCCCTCTGATCCCCAGAGCTGTGGACGGGGAGGGAGAGCCAGCACCTGTTCTGCCGGCCCTGGATCACGCTGGACGCATTCCTGGGGTTGAAGCCAGGTGGGGCAGGGCCTGTGGCTCTGGGGCTTTGCTCTGGGGAACAGCCAGTGAGGCAAGGGGGGGACTGAGGGGAAGCAGAAACAGGAGGGCGGAGGACTCAGTGACTCCTGGTACAAAGCCCCATATACTTCAGTCTCAATTAAGGCCCTGCACCCCAAGACCTGGTGCCCTCAAGTACCAGCAGTTAGGGCTCTGATTCACTGCACCACTCAGAGCCAAGATACTAGCATCTCAGCTGCCAGTTCCCCCTGAAATATAAGCCTTGGCCTTCAGAATGCCCTGGTTCTTGCAGGCCCAGACCCAGGACCTAGGTCCCCAAAGCTACTGTTCCTTTCATAATAAAATTTTGGGGTACACATCACCACATTCCTAGTGCCTCCAGATCCAGGAATGTGAAGTTTCAGGGGTCTCCCAGGGTAAGTTCTTTAGCATTACAAAATCCAATGTCCCTCCTAAACAATGTTGGGGTCCCAATGAGCCTCCCACTTCTTGCTCCCAGTTATGGGTGCTCAACGTCCTGTCCTCCAAAGTCCTTCCCTCCCAGGTCAAGATCAGGCTAACCACAGATTCCACTGACCCTGCCCCCCCATTCCACCTGTACAATATTTAGGTCTCACGAGCCAGGTTCATGTACTTCAACATTCAGCGACCCTGAACGTCACATTTTGTGGTCTCTGAAGATAATTAGGAACTGGATTCCTGCAGCCTCAATGGTAAACCCATAGGCTTTCAACAGGTTGTCCTGGCTTTTTGGTAAAATTGAGGCAGCTCAGAGTTCCAGCCTCTGCTGTATATCAGGGACCTGGCTAAGAAAAGGACAGTATTTGCCTTTTTGCCATGGCTACCAGGAAGCCCAGAACTAAATCTTTTTTTTTTTTTCTGAGATGGAGTCTTGCTCTGTCACCAGGCTGGAGTGCAGTGGCGTGATCTCGGGTCACTACAACTCCTGCCTCCTAAGTTCAAGCGATCCTCCCACATCACCCTCCCAAGTAGCTAGGATTACAGTCATGTGCCACCATGCCTGGCTAAATTTTTAAAGTATTTTTAGTAGAGATGGGGTTTCACCATGTTGGCCAGGCTGGTCTTGAACTCCTGACCTCAAGTGAGCCGCCCGCCTTGGCCTCCCAAAGTGCTGGGATTACAGGTGTGAGCCACCGTGCCCAGCCCAGAACTAAATCTTAAAGAAAAAGCCATTCTTGGTAATCTAGTGTCTGTTAGGTCCTTTAACTGGGATCCAGAGATAGAGGGTATTTACTCAGTGCCAGACACGATTTTAATCAGTTCAGATGAATCATCTCATTTAATCCTCACAACAGCCCTTTGAAATCAGCAATAAGATGGTCTCATTTTACAAATGAGGAAACCAAGGCCAAGTGAGATTGGGCCTCTTGTTGAAGATCACGCGAGTGGTCATGTGTGTTGAATGAATGGAGCCCTGCTTCAAGCCGCTTCTCCTCACCTAGGGATCGGGGTGGTGGGTGAAAAGGAACAGTGTACAGTGTCTCTGGGTTTCTCTTTGACCCCAGAAAAAAGTCACAGAAATTCCTACAGAGAAACTTGGATCAGTGCTTTGTTATCTTGGCGTTAAACAGGTGACCTTGAGCGCCAGCTTTGTCCTCAGGTGGGACAAGTCCTTGGCTAACATCTGGGCCTTGGACTTGGGGTCTTGGGGGATGGCTCCGTTCTGTTCCATGTCAGGCGGGGCTACTGGCCAGCTGTGGGGGGCTTCTGCTCAGTCAGGGGCACAGGAGATAGGCCAGAATAGTCAGTTCCTCTTCATGGTTTCCCTGATCCACTCCAAGTAGTGGCAGACTTTGGTATAGACACCAGGCTTGGTGGTGTTGTCACAAGGGACGTCACCCCAGGACACAATGCCCTGCAGGATGCCCCCACAGACCAGGGGTCCCCCAGAGTCACCCTGTGGGGAAAAGAGGGGGTCTCAGGTTGAGTGAAACCTCCTGGATTCATTCTCACCCTAATCACCATTTGCAGTCTCACCCCAAACCCAATCCATCCCCATCCCAGGGAACCCCAACCCAACTCAACTCAATACAGCCCAGTGTATCCCAAACAGAGCCAGCCCAGCCCCAACCCCAATTCAACACAGCTCAATACAACCCACCCAACCTATGTCCAATCTCACCCCCATGCAACTCCAGTGCAACTGAACTAAGTTAAATCCAACTCAGCCTACATCCTCACCATTCAAAATCAAACCAAACCCATGCCCATCTCAAAATCTAATCTCAATTTTCATGTCTTCTGCATTCCAAACAAAATCTACCTCATCCGAATTCAACCCTGACGTATTTCCCACCCAGAATCAAACCAAACCATTCCCATTCTCAACCCCAACCCATGCCATCTCAAACTATCACATTATCCACCTCGAACAATGCAATCCCCACCTATAACCCCAACTCCAACCTCACCCCTATTCTAACTTTTCCTACTCCATCTCCAAGCCTAACCCTAGCATCTTCTCTGGCCCAAAGCAAAGAAAATCCAACCCCATCCAGACTCCCACACATGTCCCCATCCCTCTTCTTCCGCCTGATGGCCCCTCTGGGCTCTGACCTCACAGGATTCTGCGCCTCTGCCCTCCGCGCCTGCACACACCATGGTGTTCGTCAGGCGCCCTGGGTAGCTCTTGTCACAAGATGTGTCCGAGATAATGCTGATGTTGGCACAATGCAACGTATCTGGGAGACTCACTGGGGAAGACAGTGGACTTGGAGCAGATCCATAAATTCCGGCCCTTGTCCCCTCCGCCCAAGAGCCCTGGAGCATAGGATTCCTTGAGGCCTCGCATCCAGCTCCATCCTTTCACGCACCTTGTGACTGGGGGCTCCCGGTGGTCCCAGGCTCGTTGTGGGACACCAGGCCCCAGCCAGACACCACACAGGCCTCCCCCGGGTGGGGGCAACGCGTAGGTAGCACCGCGGGGCGCACCTGGGGGGTCAGGCGTGCGGGCTGGACTAGACGCAGCAACATGATATCGTGGCGGTGGCTGCGCGCTTCGTAGCGCGGGTGTGGAATGACCCGAGACGCGGTCCGTAGTTGCTCTGGGCCATCGCGCTTGCGCAGGTTATGCTCTCCCAGGCGCACTCTCATGAAGCTGTGCGGGCGAGTGGTTTTCCCGCCAGTGGAGTGCGGGCCAGTGGTTACCCGCAAGTAGAGGACAGAAAGATCAAAGAGTGGGCAGCCCGAGGTCCCCCGATCCTTTAGAAATCTCGACATCCCATCCTTTTCCCAAGACCCTGAAGCCAATGGTTCCAGCCCCTGCTCCTCAAGGACCAACGAGTCTGAAGTCAGGCACACTCCTAGAACTCGATCCCCTCCAACTACTCCCAGCCCCCTCCTGGTCTGTCCCCGAATCCAGGATTCTCATATCCCTAGAACTGAGGCTCAAAAGCTAGAACTAGTCATCTCCTTCCTCCTTCAGAGATCGAAGGCTTTGAAACACACACTCACCCCTCACTCAGGGGCTTGACATCCAGCCTCCTCGTCTTTCAGAACCCGGGAGTTCTGGCGTCTGCCTCCGTCTTTCCCCAAACCTAGGAGCTCTTCCCCTCCACCAGGCTCCCTCAGGACCCTGAGCCCCTGCCTTCATACCGGCTTTGGCAGTGGGCAGCAGACAGCACCCAGTGTGGGGAGATGAGGGAAGCGCCACAGTTAAAGCGTCCACGCTCGTAGAGGGCCACTTGCCATGGCTGGGAGTGGGGTGCACACTCGTCACCTTCCAGCAACTTGTCACCATCCTGGGCTGCTAGGAGAAGGGGTAGAGGATGCCTGAGGACAGGGACGTTTGCATTGCCTCCTACACCTTCCTTGCACCCTGCCCTAACTACTATATGCCTATGCCCCTATGCCTTTCCCCTAACTTCTCAAGACGCCCTGCCCTGTTTTTTTTTTGTTTTGTTTTGTTTTGTTTTGTTTTGTTTTTTGAGACGGAGTCTCACTCTTTTGCCCAGGCTGGAGTGCAGTGGCATGATCTCAGCTCACTGCAACTTCCGCCTCCTGGGTTCAAGTGATCCTCCTGCCTCAGTCTCCCGAGTAGCTGAGGTGCCCGCCACCACACCTGGCTAATTTTTGTATTTTTAGTAGAGACGAGGTCTCACCATGTTAGCCAGGGTGGTCTCAAACTTCTGACTTCAAATGCTCTGCCCGCCTCAGCCTCCCAAAGTGCTGGGATTACAGGTGTGAGCCACCACTCTCCGCCTGCCCTGTTGTTTATTTACAACCGCTGCCTGTTTTCTCCACAACTCTAGCCCCCACCCCATTTGCTATAAGATTCTGGGAGAGAGAAGAAGGGGAACAGACCAGAGGGCAAGAAGTCCTCTGTGGTTGGGGGTGGAGACAGGGGCACTGGATACAGGTTCAGACAGGTGGTCACTTGAAACCAGTCATTCACGGTCACCAAATTGTCACAGACGTCAAACACATGTGGCCACTCAGTATGTGTGACACAGCCTTGGCCCTAGAGTCTGGACATGTCAGCCAAATTCAGTGTGTCCCAGCCAAATTCAGTATGAGTCCCAGATGTGGCCATAGAAGGTCATGGACATGCATACATGCACATCCAGCTTCCAAACTTAGGTACAGCTATGGACAGGACTGGAAGCTGGAAGTCACTTGCACGCACATGGGTTGCAGCTTCAAGCATCACAGCACAGGCCGGGCATGGTGGCTCATGCCTGTAATCCCAGCACTTTGGGAGGCCGAGGCGGGTGGATCACCTGAGGTCAGGAGTTCGAGACCAGCCTGGCCAATATGGTGAAACCCTGTCTCTAATAAAAATACAAAAAATTAGCAGGGCATGGCGGCGGGTGCTTGTAATCCCAGCTACTCTGGCGGCTGAGGCAGGAAAATCGCTTGAACCTGGGAGGCGGAGGTTGCTCCATTGCACTCCAGCCTGGGTGACAAGAGTGAAACTCCATCTCAAAAAAAAAAAAAAAAAAAAAAAAAGAATCAGCACAGATGTTCATATGTGTATATGAATATGAATGGTTAAGACATGAATACAGGAATACAGACACACACACACGCACGCACAAACACACACACAGAATTGGATATTGTTCAGACCTAAATTCAACATCTCTGGTGTGAGTCTTGGCATCCAGTGTCACAGACACTTGCATACAGGATCTGGACAAAGAAGGATCCTTAAGCCTGGATTCGAATGTACTAGCTGTGAAACTTTGAGTAAGTTATTTGACCTCTCTGTGCCTCTGTTTCCTCGTCTGTAAAATGAGGATTGTTGTAAGGATGAGGTAGAAATGTGTACGTGTGTGTGTGCATGTGTGTATGTGTGGTGAGTGATACCTAGCTCTTGTAGCTACTTAATAAATATTAGTTGTTTTTTGCAAATGACACCTGGATTTAGTCATAGGGACATACATGTGAAAGTTCAGGTCCATCCTGAAGATGGCCAAAATAAGTCAGACATCTGCACAGAATTACATATAATAAATAGTCAAGGTTGGCCAGGTGCGGTGGCTCGCGCCTGTAATCCCAGCACTTTGGGAGGCCAAGGCCGAGGCGGGTGGATCACCTGAGGTCAGGAGTTTGAGACCAGCCTGGCCAACATCATGAAATCCCGTCTCTACTAAACAACAACAACAACAACAACAACAAAAAACCCAAAAAACAGAAATTAGCCAGGCATGGTGGTGCGTGCCTGTAATTCTAGCTACTCGGGAGGCAGAGGCAGAATTGCTTGCACCTGGGAGGCAAAGGTTGCAGTGAGCCGAGATTGCACCACTGAACTCCAGCTTGGGTGACAGAGCGAGACTCCGTTTCAAAAACAAAAAACAAAAAAAACCGTCAAGGTTAAAACTGTGATTCACCCACAAGACATTTTGTAGAGTTAGAGCTGCAGACACCAACCCAGAAGGCCAACACTCAGATGGGGACTTGCTGTCTGGGGCAGCTCCCACACACGGGGCTGGGCATTCAAGGTCAAAGACATGCAGCTGCAGCCAGAGGCAGCCAGGACAGGACATATTTATCCATCTCTAGATCAGCCCTCAAGCCATATCTGTGGAGTCACTGATTGGGTTTCACATACGGGGATCTGGTTCATGCATATGGAGAGGATGTGAACATACAGGGCCTTGTATACCCACTGCACACGCGCATGTCCACACACACACACACCACACACACACCACACACACCCGCACACACACCACACACACAACACACACACCACGCGACACACACCACACACACACACCACACACACCACACACATACACACACACCACACACACCACACATACACCACACACACACACCACACACACATACACACACACCACACACCACACACACACACACCACACACACACCACACACACACACACCACACACACATCCACACACACATCCACACACCACACACACACCACACACACACCACACACACACACCCCACACACACACCCCACACACATACACACACCCCACACACCCCACACACACACACCACACACACCACACACACATCACACTCACACACACCACACACATCACACACACGCACACACACCACACACACCACACACACACACCACACACACACCACACACACCACATACACACGCCACACACACACACCACACTCACACACACCACACACACCACACACACCACACACACACATACACACACACCACACACACCACACACACCACACACACACGCACACACACAACACACACACCACGCACCACACACCACACACACACACACCACACACACATACACACACCACACACACACGTCCACACACACCACACACACCACACACACACCACACACACACCACACACATCACACACACACACCACACACACACACACCACACACGCACACCCACGCACACCCACACACACCCCACACACACCCCACACACACCCACACACACCCCCCCCACACACCACACACAACCCCCCCCACACACCCCCACACACACACCACACACACACCACACACACACCACACACACCACACACACACCACATACACCACACACACACCACACACACACCACACACCACACACACCACACACACACACACCACACTCACACCACACCACACAAACACCACACACACCACACACACACCACACTCACACCTCACACACACACCACACACACACACCACACACCACACACATACACACACCACACACCACACACACGCACCACACACACACATACACCACACACCACACACACACCACACACACCACACACACACATACACACCACACACACCACACACACACCACACACACACCACACAAACCACACACACCACACACACACCACACACACCACACACACCACACACACACCACACACACACCCGCACACACCCGCACACACACCACACACACCACGCGACACACACCACACACACACCACACACATACACACACACCACACACACCACACACACACCACACACACATACACACACACCACACACCACACACACCACACACACACCACACACACACCACACACACACATACACACACACCACACACACACCCCACACACACCCCACACACACACCCCACACACACATACACACACCCCACACACCCCCCCACACACACACCACACACACCACACACACATCACACTCACACACACCACACACATCACACACACACGCACACACACCACACACACCACACACACACACCACACACACCACATACACACACCACACACACACATCACACTCACACACACCACATACACACACCACACACACACATCACACTCACACACACCACACACACCACACACACACACCACACACACATACACACACACCACACACACACCACACACATCACACACACACGCACACACACCACACACACCACACACACACCACACACACCACATACACCACACACACACCACACACACCACATACACACACCACACTCACACACACCACACACACCACACACACATACACACACACCACACACACACCACACACACCACACACACACACCACACACACACCACACACACCACATACACACACCACACACACACATCACACTCACACACACCACATACACACACCACACACACACATCACACTCACACACACCACACACACCACACACACACATACACACACACCACACACATCACACACACACGCACACACACCACACACACCACACACACACCACACACACACCACACACACCACATACACACACCACACACACACACCACACTCACACACACCACACACACCACACACACATACACACACACCACACACACCACACACACACATACACACACACCACACACACATACACACACACCACACACACCACACACATACACACAACACACACACGTCCACACACACCACACACACCACACACATCACACACACACACCACACACACACATACACACCACACACGTACACCGACACACACCCCCCACACACCCCCCACACACCCCACACACACCACACACACACCCACACACACCCCACACACACACCACACACAACCCCCCCACACACCCCCACACACACACCACACACACCACACACACACACCACACACACCACACACACACCACACACAAACACCACACACACCACATACACCACACACACCACACACACACACCACACTCACACCACACACACCACATACACACACCACACACACACATCACACTCACACACACCACATACACACACCACACACACACATCACACTCACACACACCACACACACCACACACACACATACACACACACCACACACACACCACACACATCACACACACACGCACACACACCACACACACCACACACACACCACACACACACCACACACACCACATACACACACCACACACACACACCACACTCACACACACCACACACACCACACACACATACACACACACCACACACACCACACACACACATACACACACACCACACACACATACACACACACCACACACACCACACACACCACACACACACATACACACACCACACACACGTCCACACACACCACACACACCACACACATCACACACACACACCACACACACACATACACACCACACACGTACACCGACACACACCCCCCACACACCCCCCACACACCCCACACACACCACACACACCTCACACACACACCACACACAACCCCCCCACACACCCCCACACACACACCACACACACCACACACACACACCACACACACCACACACACACCACACACACACACCACACACACCACACACACACCACATACACCACACACACACCACACACACCACACACACACACCACACTCACACCACACCACACAAACACCACACACACCACACCACACACACTCACACCTCACACACACACCACACACACCACACACACCACACACACACCACACACACACACCACACACACCACACACACACCACACACAACACACACACACAACACACACACCACGCACCACACACCACACACACACCACACACACCACACACATACACACACCACACACCACACACACACACCACACACACATACACACACCACACACCACACACACACCACACACACCACACACACACCACACACACCACACACATACACACACACACAAACCACACACACACACACCACACACACCACACACACACACCACACACACATACACCACACACACACCACACACACCACACACACACATCACACACACACCACACACACCACACACACCACACACACACCACACACACACCACACACACGCACACACACCACACACACACACACACCACACACACCACACACACACCACACACACACCACATACACACACCACACACACACACCACACACACATCCACACACACCACACACCACACACACCCCACACACACCCCACACACACCCCACACACCACACACACCCCCCACACACCCCCCACACACCCCACACACACCCCACACACACCCACACACACCCACACACACACCCACACACACACCCCACACACACCCCACACACACCACACACCACACACACACCACACACACACATACAGACCACACACACACACCACACACACATCACACACACACACCACACACATCACACACACACACGCACACACCACACACACACACACACACACCACACAGACACACCACACACACACCACACACCACACACACACCACCACCACACACACCACACACACACCCCACACACACACACCACACACACCACACACACACACACACACACACACACACAGAATGGCATTATGCTTAAGGACATGATTAGAGACATTCAAGGTCACAGGACCAGGACCCTCTCCACTGGGCAATGTGGATGCATCCCCTGAAGGTTGAAGCCACGCAGAACCCCATCCACACAGGGGCAGGATTTGCACGGCCAGACCAAATGCCCACACTCTGCCCATCACAGTCAGGAACTGGGCCAAAGGCCCCCGTGAGACCAGGGGAATGCGGATGTGGTGGACAAGGGGCTTAACAAAGGAAGGGTGAGGTCGTCCTCCGAAGGGTGGAGGGTATGGGCTGAACAGCTGGGCACCGAGGCTGCACCTGGCCAGTCCAAGCCAGAGGAAGGTGGAGGCCCCAGCTGGGCGCAGCAGGCAGGCACGAGGCAGGTAGGTGAGTGCACAGAGAGAGCCGGAGGGGAGGCTGGAGGTGTGGGGGGTCTGAGGGGCCCCCAGGAGTGAGGGTCATTTGTGGCAGAACGTTAATGAAAGTCTACTCTCCAATTTCTCCAGAAGAGAGGCATCAGGTTACAATTAATTTCTTGGTGTGTGGCAGCTGAGTTCAGTCTGGAGTTTGCCTGACACCCAAGGTGACCTTGATGTTGTGGCCATCCCTCTGAGCCACAGCCCCTTCCCTTGTCAAATGAGGTCGGTGGTGCCCACCACACATAGACGCTGTATGTAAGCTCTAAGCACTGTGCCTGGCTTGTACACCTGAAGGGGCACTACCTGGGCCAGGCTTATGCTTCCACCTCACATACGACCACATTTAATCCCCTCAAAGACCCTGTAAGAGACAGGGAGTGGCAGGCGTGGGACTCAAGCTGGAGTCTGTGCTCTTGTCCTCTCAGCACTTGTCTAATGCTTGCTATGTATATTACCTCTGTTATGCTATTGAGACCTCACTGTTATTGTCTCAAGCGGGTGCTGTCTTATAGAGAAGGCATCCCAGAGAGGTGAAGCAGTTCCTTCAAGAACACACAGCAAGGAAGCGGTTGCCCCAGGACTCAGCTCAGGTTTGTGTAACCCCAGGACCGTGTTCCTTGTCATGGGCAGCGAGAGGCCCCAGGCAACATAGCGACTCCAGAGCAGCAGCACCAGCACCTGATGGTAAGCGCTTAGGGACATTGGCGCAGGTGGAAGGTGAAGGAAGGATCTTTGGTGGTCTCTGGGTGAGGTAGGGGCTGACAGATCACTGGGCCCAGACATGCTTGGGAAGGGGGCACCTGCTCCCACAGACCTGGCCCCCTCCTGGAGCCACCTCACCTGCGGATGCCAGCAGGAAGGAGAGAGTGAGAAGCCACATTGTGGAGGAGGGACCAGGGTTCGGCTGCAGTCTGGGGAGGGAGTGAGAGAATCCAGGTGAGGCAGGACCCTTCTGCCTCCACCAGGATCCCTCCAGACACAGACTTATCCCACCCACTGTTAATAAATTTCTTCTGACCACCGGTATCCCCTTCCCCCAACCCCACTCTGCGCTTCCTTCTGGGTCCCCCATCTCTGGAATGTTTACTCTTCCTCTAGGCACTCGGACAGACCCCACCGCCCCCCTCCACCTGTTGGCCCCCAGCACCATGCTACCAGCCCCTGGATCTCTCTCCATCATCACCAAGGACCCCTGTCCCAACTTTTTTTTTTTTTTTGAGATGGAGTCTCACTCTGTCACCCAGGCTGGAGTGCAGTGGCACGATGTCAGCTCACTGCAAGCTCCACCTCCCAGGTTCACACCATTCTCCTGCCTCAGCCTCCCGAGTAGCTGGGACTAAAGGCGCCTGCCACCACGCCCGGCTACTTTTTTAAATTTATTTTTATTTTTTATTTTTTATTTTTAGTAGAGACAGGGTTTCACCGTGTTAGCCAGGATGGTCTCAATCTCCTGACCTCGTGATCCACCCACCTCAGCCTCCCAAAGTGCTGGGATTACAGGCATGAGCCACCACACCTGGCCTATCTCAACCTCTTATCTGGCCTTTTGGGTCCCCCTCCAGTCCAGTCCCCTCCACCAGCCTGCCCTCCACCCATGACCCCAAAGGGTCTTTCTACATCTGGAGCTGGCTGTGCCCCTCCCCTGCTCACCACCCTCCATGGATCCTCGGCACCACCAGGATAAAGTCCAGCTCTTCAGCCTCACTTTCTTTCTTTTTTTTTTTTTTGAGACGGAGTCTGGCTCTGTAGCCCAGGTTGGAGTGGAGTGGCATGATCTCCGCTCACTGCAACCTCTGCCTCCTGGGTTCAAGCGATTCTCCTGCCTCAGCCTCCCAAGTAGCTGGGATTACACACGCCTGCCACCACGCCCAGCTAATTTTTGTAATTTTAGTAGAGACGGAGTTTCACCATGTTGGCTAGGCTGGTCTTGAACTCCTGACCTCTAGTGATCCATCTGCCTCAGCCTCCCAAAGTGCTGGGATTACAGGCACGAGTTGCCTGGCCCCAGCCTCACTTTCAAGGACAAAAGTGGCTTCTTCCCTTCTAGCCTCTCTCCCTGGGTCTCTCATGACCTTGTCCTAGACGCAGCCAGTGCTGCCATTTTCCCTCCTGCCATTTCATGCTCAGGCTGTTCCTCCCACCACGTATCCAACGCCATTCCCTTCCAGCCCCGCTTCCTCCTTGAGGCCTTCTCTGACCTCCCCTGACCCTCAGTGGTGTCCGCCTCCCCTACTAGACTGGCAGCTCCCCGAGGAGCTGGTCTGACTCCACTCTGGGTCTCCAGTACTGCAGGGCCCCGCCCACGGGAGGCCTCAGGAAGCTTTGGAAGTGAATTAAAATCCTTCTTCCCCATATCTTCCAAATTCGTCTTTGTCCTCTGACACTCTGCCCCCACCTCTTCTGGGAGGCCCCAACACCTAACAGGTGTCTCCCCTGAATCCCACAGCACCCATTCAGTCTCCATTACAGTGCAGATGCCCCATACTTGCTGAGGTCTAGCCTGTTCTTTTCTCCATCTGGGGGCCTTGAAGATGGGGCTCAGGTCAGGTTCTTTCTGTGTCCTCAGCACTGCCCCGCCTGGGGCCTGGTACACAGGAGGCCTCTGGGAGGTTGTGCTGAACTGACTTGAACCCGTGATCACTCCTAACCACGTTCTTGGCTCTGGTACAAGTGCTTCAGGGACGTCCTCCTGATCCACTCCATCCCCCTCCCTCCCCGCCACTGCAGCTCCTTCTGGCCATTCCAGGACATTTTCTTGGTTCAGGTTCAATCTGGGGCATTGGTAAAAGACACATGGATCTACCCATGCCCTTGACACTCAGTTCTCCAAGCATGGTCGATGTTTCCCCTTGAAACCAGGGCACAGTGAATCTCCCCTTTGCCCCTCCCTCCAGTCTTGTCTCAAAGCTCTCACCTCCTCCAGATCCTCCAGCAGCATCTAGGGCAGCTTGGGTGCCAGAAGGGAGCAGGTACCAGGATGCCTGAATTTATAAGCTCCCAGTCCCAGCTGGGTCTGGGGGTGTGGTGGTGTAGGGTGGGGTGGGAGGTAGCTGAGAGTTAGGTTTACAGGCAGAGACGCCTTGGTGGCTGGTGGGGTGGGAGACTTGGCCTAATGAGCATTTATTAGGTTGAAGCTGTTGTCTGAGTCCACAAGGAGGAATTCTTCACCAGGAGCAGCTCCTCAAGGGGGAGGGCACAGGAGGACAAAAACAGAAATTAGGAGGAGATCCAAAGACAGAGTCTGGAATTTGGGGTCTGGAGTGTGGAAACTGGATCCTAAAGTCACTGTTCTTGGGCTTGGGGCAGAGTCCTGGATCCTGGTTTCTGAATCCAGATCTGGTTCTGGATCTGGGTCTTGGATTTCAGATTTGAGGATCTTAAGTTGGAGATTAATGACCTGCAGTCTGGAATATGGATTTCAAAGTCTGAATTCTTGGGCCTGGAGTCTGGAATCTGGATCCTGGAGTCAGGCCTTTGAGTGACAGATCTTGAACCTGGATTCTGGATCCTGGGGCATTCAAATCTAGAACCCAGAATAGAAGCCTGGAATCTGGTGTTTGGAATCTGGCACTCGAGGCTGGAAATCTTTGCACCTGCTATGAGAAGCCTGGGGCCTAGACTACAAATGGTAGATTTCGGATTTTGAATTGTGGGGTCTGGATTCTTTTTTTTTTTTTTTTTTTGAGATGAAGTTTCGCTCTTGTCACCCAGGCTGGAGTGCAATAGCGCGATCTCAGATCACTGCAACCTCCACTTCCTGGGCTCAATTGATTCTCCTGCCTCAGCCTCCTGAGTAGCTGGGATTACAGGCGCCTGCCACCACGCCCAGCTAATTTTTATGTTTGTGGTATAGACAGAGTTTCACCATGTTGGCCAGGCTGGTGTTGAACTCCTCATCTCAAGTGATACACCCTCCTCAGCCTCCCAAAGTGCTGGGATTACAGGCGTGAGCCACCATGCCAGGCTTGGGGTCTGGATTCTACAGGGTGGATCTAGGCTCTGAGCTTTCAGGGTAGACTTTGGAGCATAAAGTCTGGAGTTTCAAATCTGTGTTTTGCATTTAAAAGCTGGACTGTGGCTGGGCCCAGTGACTCATACCTTTGGGAGGCCGAAGTAGGAGGATTGCTGGAATTGAAGGGTTTGAGACCAGCCTGGGCAACATAGCAATACCTCATCTCTATGAAAAATTTAAATAAATAAATAAATAAGTAAGTAAGTAAATTTTTAAAAGGCTGAATTGAGAGACAGGGACCTGGCTTTCACGATTCGAGATTGCTAGAATCTTGACTCTAGAGTCTGAATTTAGAGTCTGGGAACCTAGGGTCTCTATTCTGGTCCTGTAGTCTTATTTCTGCGTTCTAGAGCTTGAAATCTGGATTCTGCATTCCAGAGGCTGGAGATCGTCACTGAGATGACCCAAGGCTTTGGGTATTTGAGGCTGGCTTCCAATGTCTCAGAACCCCTGAGGGCCCCAAGCAATTTTCTAGAGTCTATTTTGGCTTAATTAATGAGGAGGTCCCGAGACAGGAGGGACTGACCTCTCTCAGGTCACCCAGTGAAGGATGGGACCTGTTGTAAGCGTGGTCTCTCCCCATGTGTGGAAAGTCCTCATCTTTATGGGAAGGAGTCAAGTGGGATTCAGCCATTCTAGAACTATAGGCCTCTGCAATTTCTAGAATATCAGACTTTCAGATTCTAAAAGCACAGGCCCTAAGACGTGCTGGCAGTGGAGGACACTCTGGAAAGTAAGATTTTAGAATAGCCTAGAACCACAGAGCTCCAAACACTCTAGAACCTTAGAACATTGGGCACTCTGGAGTCCCCAGAAACCTCATGCATTCTAGAACGTCGGGTCTCCAGACATTCTACAAGCCCAGACCAGCAGACATAATAAATCCCCAGGTTGGAAGCTATTCTAGAACTCCTATGTCCTTTTGCCTCCCTCCCCACAAATTGATGCTCAAAGTCTGCGGGCCTCACCCTGGGCCACCGCTTCAGCTGAGCAGCCCTGTTTATGGAATGCGGCTGCAGGCCACTCCCCCGTGCCAAGTGCTCTCTTTGTAGGATCTCACTCAGGCTCCGGGCAGCCCTGTGAGGTGTTTATATTAATAACCTTATGGCTTCCTGCTGAATACGGAGGAAACTGAGGCCCAGACAGGAGGCAGCACAAGCAAGGTTCCTGCAGAAGCGAGAGGCCACGCGGGAGAGGAATCAGTGTTCCGACTCCGGAACGCACAGTGGGCCCTTTCGCCGCCACCCCTGCAGCCGCCTCCCTCTGTTGGGGCGCGGTGGTGACGAGGGGAAGGAGCCGAGCCCCTGGGACTTCCTCGGTGCCAGGTGTGTGCTAAGCGCTTTCCGTCACGATCGCACGTGCTCCTCCTCCTAACCAGCCTAGGCAGGTACTGATGAAGTACCCCTGATACAGACGGGGACACTGAGGGCGCTCCCACCGCGCGGAACCCAGGCGTGCACCCAGTCTGCGCACCGCTCCCTGGAGGGCTCGCAGCCGGCGGCTCCCGCAGCCCCGCCCCCACGCGGTGACGTCAGCGCCCCGCCCCCGCCCACTGTGGCTGGCTCAGGCCCGCGCGATCGATGTCCTCCTGGACGTGTCCGCGGACGTCCTTCACCTCCTCCGCGGCCTGGGTCCCGCCACCGCGGCCTGAGTCCCACTTTTGTCCCGCTCCTCCTCCTGATAACATTCCCTGGGAGTTTTTCATCAACTCCCGTGGTTCCTCCACCAACCACGCAGGTCTCCTCCATCTGACCCTGAACTCCGGCTTGGGCAGCCACCTGCTCCTGGGCGCCCCCTGCACCAATGTCCCTAGGCCCCTCTCACTTACCGAGTCCCAACTCATTGCTCTATTTCCCCAAACCCACCTTCCCTGTTCTTTCACGTTCTCCCTCTCAGGGGCAGCGTCACCGACCACCCAGTTATTCGGCCAGACGCCCTTGGCACTGACCTTGCCCCATCTCTCCCCTTATCCCCTACAGCCCATCGGTCCCCAGCCTTGTCCCTTCGGCCCCTGCCTCTTTCTGCCCTGTCCCCTCCTCTCCGTCCCCTTGGCCTGGCTTCAGCTCAGACGTCCTCCTCTCTCTCTGGACCCTCGCCCCTCCTGTCCGGGAGGACAGCCTCCTGTCGGTCACCTCGTGGCCCTAGAGGGTCTCTCTGCACTTGGAGATCACCCCGCCCCTCCCCTGCTCACAGCCTTCCCTTGCAGCTCCCCATCATCCCTGGGCAAGGTCCCGGCTTCTCAGTCTGCAGTTTTAAGCCCTTTGAGATTCCCCAGCAGGAACAAGCCTCCCTTCAAACCCCCTTCTCAGGGGGACTGCAGACTGCCCACCTCAGAAGCGGGACTGGACTCGTGGTGCCCGAAGGGCCTCCCCATGAGGTGCTGGCCCTCTTCTAACTTAGTCTCACCACGGCCTCCGTTCCTTCTGGAACCAGACAAGCTGCTGTTTCAGGGGGCTGGGTCTGGATGCAGACAGCATGGGCGCAGATCTCTGTTCCACTACTTACTATTTTGGGAGACCCTGGTAAGTGTTTTTTCTTCTCTGTGTCTCAGTTTCTTATCCTTAAAATCAGAGGATCCCCTCGTAGAGTTTTTCGAGGAGTAACGACTTAGTTTGTGTTAGGAGCTCAGAGCACATAGTAAATTATGATGATTCATTCATTTTACAAATGAACAGACGGGAGTGCGGGGGCCATTGGTGAAGGTCACCCAGGCTGCAGAAGTGGAATCAAGAGAATGGTTCTCGGGGTCCTGGTGCCCCTTGTGAGAGGCGTTAGCTCTCTGGGTGTCAGGTGCTCATCTGCGAAGGGGTCTTCGGTGGGGGTGGGGTGGACATGGGAGGGACCTCACAGGGGTTGGATGAGGTCATACCCATGGAGCAGGTGTGCGAATCATAAAATCAGGCTGACGCTTGCAAGACCGGTTAACACGGCACGTGATTCGGATGTGGCCGCTGGAGCCAGGTGGCCCGGGTTTGAGTTCTGCTTCTGTCCCATAATACTGTGCACTCTCAGGCAAGTCACTTAGCCTCTCTGTGCCTCAGCTGCCTCATCTATAAAGTAGGGGTAATAATTGCTCCTCCCTCTTCTGTAGGAGTGTTTTGAGGTGTTCATGCTTGAAATCTGTGCCTGGCACTGAGTGAGTGCTGGGCCATTATCAGTCTGTCCTATTGCCCTTGGGAACTGAACGCTGGGGAGGGATGGTTATGTGGGGTCTTTCTCAGATGACACAGTTGGGCAGCAGCAGATTTGGGACCGGAAGAAGCCACTGTACTTTTTGTTTTGTTTTGTTTTGTTTCTTTTTTTTTTTTTTGAGACGGAGTCTCGCTCTTGTTGTCCAGGCTGGCCACTCCTCCTTCAGATGGCATGATCTTGGCTCACTGCAACCTCTGCCTCCTGGATTCAAGTGATTCTCCTGCCTCAGCCTCCTGAGTAGCTGGGATTACAGGCACCCACCACCACACCCAGCTAATTTTTGTATTTTTAGTAGAGATGAGGTTTCACAGTGTTGGCCAGGCTGATCTTGAACTCGTGACCTCAAGTGATCCACCTACCTTGGCCTCCCAAAGTGTTAGGATTACAGGCATGAGCCACCACGCCCGGCCAGAAGCCACTGTTTTGATCTCCCAGATGTGGTATCTTTTTCTGAATCCCTGTGACCCCTTTATCAAGATCCCTGTTTTACAGATGGGGGAACTGAGGCCCAGGGAGAGGAAATGGATGTCTGAGACCCTGGTATGAGAGTGTAACGTCAAGCAAAGAGAATGTCACACGCAGACGAGTTCTTCTCTGAGACTTTATTTCCTGGGCTGTGCCGGGGGAAGCTGGAGGGGAGGAGGCAGAAAAACCCACGTCTTCTCTTCTTTTGTCCTGGGAGGGCCTTACCGATAGGTGGCATTAATTGTGCGTTTGTTCATAGGAGGTTTGCTCCTGGGTCTGAGGGAGGAGGGGCTGGGGGCCTGGACTCCTGGGTCTGAGGAGGGAGAGGCTGGTGCCTGGACTCCTGGGTCTGAGAGAGGAGAGACCGGGGGCCAGGACTCCTGGGTCTGAAGGAGGAGTGGCTGGGGTCCCAGACTCCTGGGACTGAGGGACGAGTGGCTGGCGTCCAGGACTCCTGGGTCTCAAGGAAGAAGGGCTGGGGGGTCTGAGGGAGGAGGGGGCTGGGGACTTGGACTCCTGGGTCCAAGGGAGGAGGGGCTGGGGTCTGGACTCCTGGGTCTGAGGGAGGTGGGACTCAGGGCCCGGACTCCTGGGTTTGAGGGAGAAGGGCCTGGGGGATCTGAGGGAGGAGGGGCTAGGGTCTGGACTCCTGAGTCTGAGGGAGGTGGGGCTGAGGGCCCGCACTCCTGGGTCTGAGAGAGGAGGGGCTGGGGGGTCTGAGGGAGGAGGAGGCTGGGGGGTTTGAGGGAGGTAGGGCTGGAGTCTGGACTCATGGGTCTGAGGGAGGAGGAGGCTAGGGACCGGGACTCCTTGGTCTGTGGGAGGAGGGGCTGGGGCATCTTAGGGAGGTGGGACTGGGGCCTGAACTCCTGGGTCCTGCACTCTGGGGCTGGGAGAGAAAGGCCTGCCCTGCCTGCTTCTTCTTCTGTGTGTTCCACCGCCACCCATAGACCTCTTCTCTAGAGTTCTGAGCCCCCAGCCCACTTTCCAGCTCTCTCCTCTTTCCTTTCTGGAAGCTTCCCTTCTGCGTTTGTTCATAGGAGGTTTGCTCTTGGGTCTGAGGGACGAGGGGCCGGGGTCCTGAACTCCTGGGTCTAAAGGAGGATGAGCTGGGGAGTCTGAGGGAGGAGGGAGGTGGAGGCCCAGACTCCTGGGTCTGAGGGAGGAGAAGCTGGTGCCTGGACTCCTAGGCCTGAGAGAGAAGAGGCTGGAATTTGGGACTTCTGGGTCTGAGGGAGGAGGGGCTGGGGTCCTGGACTCCTGGGTCTGAAGGAGGAGGGGCTGGGGGGGTCTGAGGGAGGAGGGAGCTGAGGAGACGTGTGTCTTCTCCCTCCCGTGACTCCTGCTCACTTTCCCCATGTCTGTGTTTCTGCTCCCCTCTCCCTGTGATCCTGTCAGCTTCTTTTAGTTTTTATTTTTTAGAGTTGGGGTCTTGCTCTGTTGCCCAAGCTGGAGTGCAATGGTGCAATCACAGCTCACTGCTACCTCAAACTCCTGGGTTTAAGCGATCCTCTGGTATCAGCCTCCCGAGTAGCTGGGACTACAAGTGTGTGCCACCATGCTTGGCTAAATTTTAAGGTTTTTTTTTTTTTTTATGGAGATGGGGTCTTGATATGTTGCCCAGGCTGAGATTGTTTGTAAAAAGTCATCATGGAATACCCCACCTCCCAGTGCAGGAAAGCTGGCTGTGGTATTGCCAAGAATGATGTTTATTGCAGCACTATTCCCAATAGCTAAGATTTGGAAACAACCTAAGTGTCCATCAACAAATGAATGGATACAGAAAATGTGGTACATATATACACAGTGGAACACTATTCAGCCATCAAAAAGAATGAGAGCCTGTCATTTGCAACATGGATGGCACTGGAGGTTGTGATGTTAAGTGCAATAAGTCAGGCACAGAAGATAAACTTCACAGGTTCTCATTTATTTGTGGGAGCTAAAAATTGAAACAATTAGCTGGGCACTCACACCTGTAATCCCAGCACTTTGGGAGGCTGAAGCAGGTGGATCACCTGAGGTCAGGAGTTCAAGACCAGCCTGGCCAAAATGGTGAAACCCTGTCTCCACTAAAAATACAAGAATTAGCCAGGCGCAGTGGCGCGTGCCTGTAATCCTAGCTACTCGGAAGGCTGAGACACAGAAGTGCTTGAACCTGGGAGGAGGAGGTTGTGGTGAGCCAAGACCTCTCCAGTGCACTCCAGCGACCTGGGAGACAGAGCGAGACTCCATCTCCAGAAGCCTGGAGAAATAGGGACAAAAAACAAAAACAAAACCAACTGAGTTAATGGAGATAGAGAGTAGAAGGATAGTTATCAGAGTCTGGGAAGGGTGAGGGTATGTGGGTAGTGGGGAAGTGCGGATGGTTAATGTGTACGAGGAAATAGAGTAAGATCTAGTATTCGATAGCACAACAGGGTGACTGTGGTCAGTAATAATTTAATTTTACATTTAAAAACAACAAAAAGAATATAATTAGATTGTTTGTAACACAAAGGGTGAATGCTTGAGGTAATGGATACCCCATTTACCCTCATGTGATTATTACACATTATATGCCTGTATTAAAATATCTCATGTACCCCATAAATATATCCACCTGCTATGTACCCACAACAATTACAAATTAACAAAAAAAGAATAATGTGGCTCTCGCCAGGTTTCAGCTCCACCCTTGCTATGTGTGTGGCGCGTTGTGTCCCCAGGTCCCTCTCAGTGGTCCCTGGAGAGCATTACCACCTGTCACTGTCTACTATCTCAGGGCAGACCCTCTCTCCTCTCTCTTCCTCCATCTCTGCACCCCATAAATAACGTGGGAAGCCCCCCCCATGTGTGTCTTTGCAGAACCTGAATGTGATGAGATTGCCGGAAAATGCCAGCGTACCCCTGGATGGGTGGAGGAGGGTGGGGTGGGTGGAGGGGACAAGTTTGCCCCACTGGGGAACCACTGGTCTATACCTGTCACTGAAGCTTCCTTTTTCCCCTGCACCTGACTCCACACCTCAGGACGCAGGTCAGGAGGGCTGGGAGATGCTCTAGCCTTGGCCAGGTGGGCCTCAAGATGATTGTTCACTGCAGGGGCATTCACCTTTTTAGATGGGTGCTTCCTGTCTAGAGAAGGAGACACGGGGGAGCTGGAAAGAGAAGCCTGGAGAAATAGGGACCGGGCAAAAACAAAGGAGGGTGGAGTCGGGGAGTGTAGAAGAGAGAAAGTAAGGACTGGAGTGAGGAAGAGGCATCAAAAGAGGGAGGGAATGGTGAAGGCAGAAAACCGTGAGAAACAGGGAGTGAAAAGATAGCATGAGAAAGACAGGATCAGGCCAGGCGTGGTAGCTCACGCCGGTAATCCCAGCACTTTGGGAGGCTGAGGCGGGCGGATCGCTTGAGGTCAGGAGTTCGAGACCAGCCTAGCCAACATGGTCTCTACTAAAAATACAAAAATTAGCCAGGTGTGGTGGTGTGTGCCTGTAATCCCAGCTACTCAAGAGGCTGAGGCAGGAGAATCTCTTGAACCCGTGGTCGGGTGGAGTTTGCAGTGAGCCGAGATGGTACCATTGTACTCCAGCCTGGGTGACAGAGTGAGACTCTGTCTCAAAAAAAAAAAAAAAAAAAAAAAAAAATCCAAACAAACAACAACAACAACAAAAAACAGGCAAACTGGGGGCTGGGTTTTGTATCCCAGACCAAATTCCTGCACTTTGAATGCCTGGTTGGGAAATCTGAGATTATCCTGTAGGGAAGCATCGAGAGCGTGAACTGAATGGTGTTAGGAGACAATTATCCATGGCTCCCTTACCTTCCTGCCTGTCTCCTGAAAAAGATATTAGCCACTTTTTAGCTCCAGATTGTCTTTTTATGGATGTTTCTCTAGAGCATCAGAGCATGTTTGTTTACCGTCTTAGATGATAAAGATAATGTCCTTCCATAACGATTTATTTATTGGCTAGGATAGTAAATACAATATGTCCTTCCAGGGCAGATGGATCAGCAGTCCAAGATAACAAAGATAATATCTCCTCGAGTTTCAAAGTCAGTCAGATTTCCTTGCATCTCCCTTATAAGATTGAAGATTTGTAAACACATGTAAACAGAGATTCCCCAGCATTGACACAAACCACTGTGCGCAGCATCAGCCTGAGCCACTCTGATCATCCCTGTAGGACCTGGGGGCGAGGTGAGCCCATGTGAACATGAACCTCATGCTGCCTGCTGTGCCATGAGTAATAAAGTCCTTTGTCTCTGACCCGGAGTCATTGTGTGTTCTGCCAATAGTTTCACTGGATACAAAATTCTTGGCTGATAATTGTTTTGTAAGGAGGCTAAAGACAGGGCCACAATCCCTTCTAGGTTGTAGGGGTTTTTGCTGAGAAATCTGCTGTCAATCTAATAGGTTTTCCTTTATAGGTTACCTGATGTTCCTTCAACTTGACTTTAGATAACCTGATGACTGTGTGCCTAGGGGGTTATCTTTTTGTTTTGTTTTGAGATGGAGTCTCACTCTGTTGCCCAGGCTGGAGTGCAGTGGGCGATTTCGGCTCACTGCAACCTCTGCCTCCTGGGTTCAAGAGACTCTTCCGCCTCAGCCTCCCGAGTAGCTGGGATTACAGGTGCATGCCACCACACCCGGCTAATTTTTTATATTTTTAGTAAAGAAGGGGTTTCACTGTGTTAGCCAGGGTGGCCTCAATCTCCTGACCTCGTGATCCGCCTGCCTCAACCTCTCAAAGTGCTGGGATTACAGGCGCGAGCCACCACGCCCATCCAGTGGTCATCTTTTTGCAGTGAATTTCCCAGGCGTTCTTTGAGCTTCTCATATTTGGATATCTAGATCTCTAGCAAGGCCACGGAAGATTAATCCCCTCAGATACATTTTCCAAACTTTTAGATTTCTCTTCTTCCTTGGGAATATGAATTATTCTTAGGTTGGTCATTTAACATAATCCCAAACTTCTTGGAGGTCTTGTTCATTTTTAAAAAATTCTTTTTTCTTTGTCTTTGTTGGATTGGGTTAATCCAAAAGTCTTGTCTTTGGGCTCTGAAGTTCTTTCTTCTACTTGTTTGATTCTATTGCTGAGACTTTCCAGTGTATTTTGCATTTCTCTAAGTGTGTCCTTCATTTCCAGAAGTTGTTATTGTTTTTGATTTACACTATTTCTCTGGAGATTTTTCTGTCCATATCCTGTAACACTTTTTAAAATTTCTTTAAGTTGGTATTCACCTTTCTCTGGTGCCTTCTTGAGTAGCTTAGTAATCAACCTTCTGATTTTTTTTTCTGGCAATTTCAGAGATTTCTTTTTGGTTTGGATCCATTGTCGGTGAGCTGGTGTGATCTTTTTGGCGTGTTAAATAACCTTGTTTTGTCGTATTACCAGAATTGGTTTTCTGGTTCCTTCTCATTTGTAGACTATGTCAGAAGGAAGATCTGGGGCTCAAGGGCTGCTGTTCAGATTCTGGATTTAGCTACCCAGTGGAGTGTCTGGGCTCTGGGCTGGTACTGGGGGGTGTCTGCAAAGAGTCCTGTGATGTGATTCATCTTCAGGTCTCTTAGCTGTGGATATCAGCACCTGCTCCGTTGGAGGTAGCAGGGGAGTAAAGTAGACTTGCTGGGGGTCCTTGGTTGTATTATTTTTTAGTGCGCTGGTTTTGTGTTGGTTGGCCTCCAGCCAGGAGGTGACACTTTCAAGACAGCATCAGCTGCAGGAGTACAGGGAGGAAAACAGCTTGCCCTAGGGTCACCTGGATAAGTATTCAGGTTTCTCAGGTGGAGGATGGGGCCAGAAAGCTTCCAAGAGAGTATGTCCTTTGTCTTTGGCTACCAGGGCAGGTAGAGAAAGACCATCAGGTGGGGGCAGGGTTAGGTGTGTCTGAGCTCAGACTCTCCTTGGGTGGCGGTCGCTGCGGCTGCTGTTGGAGGGTGGGGTGTGGCTCTCAGGCCGATGAGGTTATGTTCCCAGCGGGATTATGGCTGCCTCTACTGCATCATGTGGGTCACCAGGGACGTGGGAGAAAGCTAGCAGTTTCAGGGCTCACCCAGCTCCCATGCAGCCCAAAAGGCTGGTCTCATTCCCACTGTGTGCACCCCCAATCAATGCGCAGTTTGTTTCCAGGCAGCGGGTGAGCAGGACTGGGAACTTGCCCCAGGCTACAAGCCTCCCTGCTGAGAAAGTAAGCAGGGCTTTCAGGTTTGGTGCCTCCCCACCTGCTGCAGCTTCTGTGCTCGTGTCTGCACTCACAGTTCACCCCCTCCCTGAGTTCTGTCCAGGAAACTTCGTGTTCAGTTGAAATTGTTGCAGAGTTCAGCTGGAAGCATCCTTCTCCTTGTAGTTTTTCCCCAATTCCATTGGCGGCCCTCCCCAAGGACCCCTGTGAGACGAAGTCAGAAATGGCTTCCCTGGGGACCAAGAGTACCCTCAGGGCGCTTCCTGCTGCTTCCTCTACCCCCCCGTATTTTGTTCAGCTCTCTAAGTTCATCTCAGCTTCAGGTGAGGTCAAATCCTTCTCCCATGATCTGGACCTTCAGATTCCCCAGTGAGGATGTGTGTTCAGGGGCGGATGATCCCCCTTTCACACTTTCACACTTTGAGCACTCACAGTTTTTCAGCTGTCTCCTGGAGCCTGCAGCAGCAATGTGCTTCCTTCAAAGGGTCTGTGGGTTCTCTTGGCTTTCCTAGTATGTTCCTGCAGTAGTTCTTGGAGCGAAAATTCAAGATGTCAGTCTCCACATGCTGCTCTGTCCATCTGAGTGGGAGCTGCAAGTTAGTCCTGCTTCCTAGCCACCATTTTCTCCACACATTAGCTTTTTGACTTTTCTTTATATATATATATATATATATATATTTTTTTTTTTATTATACTTTAAGTTCTAGGGTACACGTGCACAACGTGCAGGTTTGTTACATATGTATACACGTGCCATGTTGGTGTGCTGCACCCATTAACTCGTCATTTACATTAGGTATATCTCCTAACGCTATCCCTCCCCTCTCCTTGACTTTTCTTTTTTATTAATTGCCTGTTGGTATGCTTTGTCCATTTTTTTAGGGGTTGCTGTCTTGTTCATGTCAGAAGTTTCTTGTGCCTTCTAAATAGTGATCTCTTTTTGGTTTTGAATGTGGTATATGTCATCTTTTATAAATAGAAATTCTGAATTCTTACACAAGTTTCTGGACGACAGTGACCTCTAAGCAAAAATTCTAAATTTTCCTATAATGAAGTACATCCAAATTTTGGTCTATGATTTGTTCTTCTGAAGTTGTATCAAGAAACCTTTTCTTTGCGTTAGATAACAAAGGTTATCTCTCATATTTTCTAGCCTCTCTAACCCTCTCTCTTTGTCCATCTGTTTCTGTATCTCATCCCATCTATACAGCTATTCATTAATTTCTCATTTAATTGATATTTGCTAGTTGTCACAACTGTGACTTGATGAAGATAACATAAATTCATAATATCCCTCAATAAGAAAAGGAACAATAAACTAGTGTCATTAGCTTATAAACCATGTTAGATTAGTTGGTGGATCAGAACACTTGAAATGTCCTGAAATCTTTCAGCTGACATTTGAAAGAAACTTACTATTATTTCTCCCCAAATTGGGCAAAAATCCTAAACAAATCATATGAAATTTAAATAAATAAAAGCTTTGACGCTGAAATAAATGTTTCTAAAGCATTAATAATGAAAAACAGATTTTGATCAAATATGATAAAAATGAAATTATTTTTCTTCCCCTAGAAAATGAGATTATAGGCCAGGTGCAGTGGCTTACACCTGTAATCCTAGCACTTTGGGAGGCCAAGGCGAGCGGATCATGAGGTCAGTAGTTCGAGGTCAGCCTGGCCAACATGGTGAAACCGCGTCTCTACTAAAAAAAAAATATAAAAATTAGCCAGGTGTGGTGGCATGCGCCTGTAGTCCCAGCTGCTCGGGAGACTGAGGCAGAAGAATCGCTTGAACCTGGGAGGCGGAGGTTGCAGTGAGTGGAGATCGCGCCACTGCACTCCAGCTTGGGAGACAGAGCGAGACTCTGTCTAAAAAAAAAAAAGAAAAGAAAAAGAAAATGAGATTACAAAATCATTTGATGATAAGCAGAGATAACTGAAGAGTATGAGGACAAAAGAATGTAGGAGAAAAACTTTATAAGGCATTTAAGACAATTGCTAAATTAAAAAATTATGCATCTTCTAAATTGTGCGTTGATTTTGGTACTGTATACTCTTTTAAGTAGTTCCTGTATTATTCCTTTTATCATTCACATTTGCTATTTACATTTGTTATTTCTTTTCCCATTAGAATAATCTGGGTTATACCTAAGTTTATATTAAGAATCTTTTATTCTTTTTTTTTAAGAAGGTGAAGACCTCAGAAAACCTGATCAACATGAAGTATGGCATGAAGTAGTACTCAATAAAGAGAAAACATGATGGTAATCTTGAAGAAAAGCACCATATTCATCTCTGTATTTCCTTCTGTGTCCCTCTCTGTCCCTGGGGGAGGGCCTCTCTGACCATCTCAGGCTGTTATAGTGGGGATTCTGGAACTCTGGAGTAGAAGGATTCCTGAGACCTTTCTGGGGGTATGCGAGGTCAAACACTAGTTTCATAGTAATCTGTACACATTATTTACCTTTCTCATTCTTTCTTTTCTTTTTTTTTTCTGAGATGGAGTTTCACTCTTGTTGTCCAGGCTGGAGTGCAATGGCACAATCTCAGCTTACTGCAACCTCTGCCTCCCAGGTTCAAGTGATTCTCTTGCCTCAGCCTCCCAAGTACCGGGATTACAGGCGCCCGCCACCATGCCCAGTTAATTTTTGTATTTTTAGTAGAGACAGGGTTTCACCATGTTGCCCAGGCTGGTCTCAAACTCCTGACCTCAGGTGATCCACCTGCTTTGGCCTCATAAAGTGCTGGGATTACAGGCATGAGGAACTGCGCCTGGCACTTTTCTCACTCTTATTCTCTCACAAGCACAAGGTGGAATTTTCCAGAGCCTACATGCTGTGATATTGTAGCAAATTAAACCCTGAAGCAGATATGAGAGTCCAGCTGTCTTTTATTAAGCCAGACATTAAAGAGACTTGCAAAAGTGTATAACATTTTTTTCTCACTAATTTTTTTGTCTTAAAATATAGCTATTTTTCATTAAAATACATTATGCCAACATATATTTATTATTGTTATTTAAAAATAAATTAATAACTGAATATTTTAAAGATTTCTCAGTTTTAGTATCTACTGTGGTGAGTATCAATAGATATAGTTACTATAAACAAAAACCCATGAAAGGCCCTCAGTAATTCTTTTTTTTTTTTTTTTTCGATGGAGTTTTGCTCTTGTTACCCATGCTAGAGTGCAGTGGCACAATGTTGGCTCACTGCAACCTTTGCCTTCCCGGTTAAGGTGATTCTCCTGCCTCAGCCTCCTGAGTAGCTGGGATTACAGGTGCCTGCCACCACGCCCGGCTAATTTTTGTATTTTTAGTAGAGATGAGGTTTCACCGTGTTGGCCAGGCTGGTCTCAAACTCCTGACCTCAGGTGATCCACCTGCTTTGGCCTCCCAAAGTGCTGGGATTGCAGGCGTGAGCCACCGTGCCCGGCCCAATAATTCCTTTTTTTTTTTTTTTTTTTGAGACGGAGTCTTGCTCTGTCACCAGGCAGGAGTGCAGTGGCATGATCTCGGCTCACTGCACTCTCCGCCTCCCAGGTTCAAGTGATTATCCTACCTCATCCTCCCGAGTAGCTGGGATTACTGGCGTGTGCCACCATACTCAGCTAATTTTTTTGTATTTTTAGTAGAGACAGGATTTCACCATGTTAGCCAGGATGGTCTCAATCACCTGACCTCGTGATCTGCCCGCCTCAGCCTCCCAAAGTACTGGGATTACAGGTGTGAGCCACAGCACCTGACCCCACACCAATAATTCTTAAGAGTGTAAACGTGTCCTGAGATGGAAAATGTTTGAGAACCACCATTCTAGACATTTTCCTGAATTCTAGAGTGTGGGAGTACAGAACCTGGAGCTTGGCTTCTGGAGCCTAGATTCTGGAATTTGGAGCTGGAATCTGAGGCTTGGTTGCAGCAGTGTGGGGCTGGCTTCCAGAACACAGATTTGACATGCTCATCTGCTGCGTGGGGTTTACTATCTGCCTTGAATCCTAAAGTCTGCCCTTGAGGGATCTGGAATCTGGAATCTATTATCTTTAGTTGAACACCTCCAGTCTGCGTTCTGCTTTGCAGAGCTGGATTCTTTACCAGTGATCTGTTCTGGCATTTCAACTTCACATAGAGTAGGCCAATTCATGGTACTGCTTTCATCCAATCAAGCAAATGAATCGTTAGAGCCCTTTCTAATTCCCCTAGTTGCAATGTTAAACCCAATATTTCTGTTTAGTGGGTCCATATTATTAAATTCAGCCTGATCTAACCTTATATTCCTTTCACCATTATTCCATACCCATCCTTAATATGCATTCCCACATATATTTCCTGGATTTCTGTCCATATAAGGGTAATCCCAGCTTTGCCAGTTTCTAGTGACCTAACATTTCGGTGACTCATGTTATCGTTTTTTAAAGTGGAAATAACAACAGTTCCTGTACAGAGTTTAGGGCTTCCCAAGATGACCCTCCATTGTGACATCAGATGAGATTCCAGGAGAGTCCAAAAGATCATCCTTAAGGTTCAGTCGTTTGCTAGGATGCTCATGGTTGTGGTTTATTACAGCAAAAGGATACAGATGAAAATCTGGCAAGGGAGAGGTGAATGAGGCAAAGACAAGGAGAACTCAAAGTGCAAAGCTTCCAGTTTTCTTTTCCCAATGACATCGTGGAAAGCACTAGCATCTCTGAGCAATGATCTGTGACAATATTCACCATGTATTGCCATCCAGGGAACTCAACTGAGCCTTGATTTCCAGAGATTTTTTTGTTTTTTTCTGAGACTGAGTCTTGCTCTGTGCCCAGGCCGGAGTGCAGTGGTGCAACCTTGGCTCACTGCAAACTCCACCTTCCGGGTTCACGCCATTCTCCTGCCTCAGCCTTCTGACTAGCTGGGACTACAGGCACCCGCCACCACGCCCGGCTAATTTTTTGTATTTTTAGTAGAGACGGGGTTTCACCGTGTTAGCCAGGATGGTCTCAATCTCCTGACCTCGTGATCTGCCCACCTCGGCCTCCCAAAGTGCTGGGATTACAGGCGTGAGCCACCGTGCCCGGCCGATATCCAGAGATTTTTTTGGGGGCTCCATCACACAGACGTGTTGACCATCTTCATGGTTGACTTTTAGTATCCAGCCCCTCTAGAAATCTAGCTGATATGGTGTGGCTCAAAACCTTTAGCATAAATCACACCGTTAGACTATCTGGTGTGGCCCAAACCTTCAGGTGAACAAAGGCACTCTAATCTGGCAGGATATTCCAAAGCATTAGAGATGACCTCTTGCAAAGAAAAAGAAATGGAAAAGAAAAAGAAAGAAAGGGAAAAAAAAAAAAAAAAAAAGAGATGACCTCTCAGGCTCTGAGGGCAAAGGCCTGAGGTCTTTGGGCAAGGTCAGTCCTCTGTTGCACAGTCTCCCTCACAGGGTCATTGTGAGGATCAAATGTGGTCACGTGTACGAGGCACCAGCACATGCCTGGCTCTGGGGAATTCCATGTAAGTGTATGTTTGCACTGCTGAATGGCTGGGATGTGTCAGGCATTATCTTCAGCACTTACAGATGCTCATCGAATCCTCACAGCATCACTATGGGGTGGGTATTACTGGCCTCATTTGACGGAGAAAGTGGCTGTGGCTCAGAAAGCGGGGACCACTAGACCAGGGACACTCTAGATGCTGGGGACTCCAGAGACCACGACCACTCACCAACTGCAGAGAAATTAATTGTGACCTAATGTCCCTGTCCTGGAGAAGGTGGAGGTGGACCTTCACTAACCTCCTACCTTGACCCTGTCTTTTAGGGCTGTTTCTGACCTCCACCATGATACTAGGACCCCATTGTATTCTGTACCCTCTTGACTCTATGATCCCCACTGCCCACTGCATCCAGCTGGGTCCTCTCCTGTCTCCATTCCCCGCTTGCCAGTGCAGTCTCAGTGCCCAACTCTTTGTCAGTAACTCTGAAGGGGCTGACATTTTACTGACCTGAAAACAAATAAGCTAACTTGCCAGAGTTTTGTGAATGCTGGCAGAGTCCATGAAACTCCTGAGTCAGAGGCAAAGGATCTTACTGCTCACAGCTCAGCAGACAGCATGAGGTTCATGTTCACATTAGTACACCTTGCACCCCCAAATCTTGTAGGGTGACCGGAGCAGTCCAGGTGGATGCTGTGCACACAGGGTTTGTGCCACTGGTGAGAAACCTGAGATTAGGAATCCTCAATCTTATACTGGGACAACTTGCAAACCTGCTCAGCCTTTGTCCCTGATGAAGATATTATCTTTATGATCTTGGATTGAAAACAGACCTACTCTGGAGGAACATATTGTATTTATTGTCCTTGACAGTAAACAAATCTGTTGTAAGAGACATTATCTTTATTATCTAGGACAGTAAGCAATCCTGGATCTGAGCGAGATATCATCTTGCAAGGATGCCTGCTTTACAAACATCCTTGAAACGACAATCCAGAAAAAAAAAGGTGTTGCTGTCTTTGCTCAGAAGACACACAGATACGTGACAGAACCATGGAGAATTGCCTCCCAACACTGTTCAGCCAGAGCCTTCCACCCTTGTCTGCAGGACAATCTCAATGTTCCACCATTAAATACTTTTTCTATCACATCCCGCTCCTTTATGCCTAACCAAGGTTCTAGGTCCGGATCCTGACTGTCTCTGGCAGCACTCCACTGCCAAACCCAGAATAAGGCAGTGCTCAGGATCCTGAAGGGGCATGGCTGGGGATCAGAACTTCTGGGTTGGGGTGAGGAGTGGGTCCAGCCTCTTGAATTTCAAAGGAGGAAGAGGCTGGATGTGAAGGTACTGGGGGAGGGAAAGTGTCAGTTCTGAACTCTTAGGTCAATGAGGGAGGAGACTGGTAAAATCCCAGCTCCCAAGGTACTGATGTGGGAATGGCCTAAGAATCTCATATCCTCAGGAAGAAGGTGCTGGAATCCTGAGGGGTAGAGTTCTGGGTATATTTGTGGCTTGAGGCTCTCTTTGGCCCCTGAAGGGCAGAGGCTGGAACAATTAGGTCCAGGGTTTGAGGTGATAGTAATGGGATCTCTTGACTCCCCAGGAGTCCGAGGATCGAGGGTTGCCCATTCTTCCATCTTGCCACCTAATCCTTATTCCACTTGAGGGTATCACCAGCCCTTCTAGCTCCATGAAGTTGCCCCTGGGTGAGCACAATCTGAGCATGAACGATGTCCCAGAGTCCTTGGGTGTCATCCACTCATCATCCAGCATCCACACTCTGAGGGCGTGGCCAGCACCATGACATCATGTTGTTGTGACTATCCCTGCAGGGCGCCTCTCCAGCCACCTGCCAACCATAGAGCTGCTGACATCCTCCTCTGGTGGGAGTGACGTGCATGGTGCCAGGCTGGGGCCTAGTGTTAGACAGGGAGCCTGGAATCATAAGGATCTAGGACTTGATCCAGGACTCAAAAGTGCTAGAGAATGGCGGTATGTCGCCATCCATGAAATCTCAAGGGCTTCTGGGTGGAGGGCACAGGGACCTGAACTTGTGGGTTTTCCCCAAGTCCACTGCTCTCCCAAGTGAGTCTCCCAGATACGAGGCACTGTGCCAGCATCAGCCTTATCTCCACCACATCTTGTAAAAGGGACTGCCCAGGGCCCTGATGAACACCATGGTGTGTGCAGGAGTAGGGGGTGGAGGCACGGACTCCTGTGAGGTCACAGCCAAAGGAGCATCATCATGGGTGGATAGGAAGCAATGGACAGGCTTGAGAACTTGGATGTGGTTGTATTTGGTTTTCTTTGGTTAGATAAAGTGCTGGGTATAGCATTGAGAGTGGAGTATGAAGACCAGTTAGGATGGAGGGTCAGATTGGAGTTGGGTTAGAGATGGGGTAAAATTGTGCTTTGGATGAGTTTGGGATTGACACTGTGGAGGTGGTTTGGGATGGCATGGCTTTGGGATGGAAATAGATTTGTTTTGATGTTGGCTCAGAAATCCATGGGGATTGAATTGGGGATGAGGCTGGGTTTGATTTTGGAGGTAGAAGACGTGGAAGTAGCTATCAGATTTGACAGTGGCCATGAGTTTTGTTTGATGGGGAATCAAACAATGGGGGAAGACATAAGGGTTGGCTTGTTAGGTTAAATTGCGTTGGGTTGATGGGGTCAGGGCTGTGTATAATGCGGTTGGATTGGTTTGTATTAAATTGGGTTGGGTTTTGGTTGAGGATGAGTTGAGGATACGCTTCGAGACACTGGATCCATGAGATTCTCACTGGAGTGGAGAAAAACTTCCTTTCCAGGATGAATCCGGGGAAGCCTTAATTCACGTGTGGGGGAGGTCAGGCCACTGGCTAAGTATATCCTTCCACTCCAGCTCTAAGATGGTCTTAAATTGTGATGATCTATATTCACTTATGTCTCCCTCACTGTGCTTGGAGTTTATCTGATCACTCAACTAGAAACAAGGGAAGATTTTATCAAATTCTTTTTTTTTTTTTTTTTTTTTTTTTGAGACAGAGTCTCACTCTATTGATTGCCCAGGCTGGAGTGCAATGGTGGCCAATCTCGACTCACTGCAATCTCTGCCTCCCAGGTTCAAGTGATTCTCCTGCCTCAGCCTCCTGAGTAGCTGGGATTACAGGCGTGCACCACCACGCCCAGCTAATTTTTGTATTTTTAGTAGAGATGGGGTTTCACCAATGTTTGCCAGGCTGGTCTCGAACTCCTGACCTCGTGATCCACCTGCCTCGGCCTCCCAAAGTGTTGGGATTACAGGCGTCAGCCACCGTGCCCAGCCACTTTTGTCAAATTTTTGAGACACAACTCGGGCTGGATCAAGTGAGCTACTCTGGTTTTATTGAACAGCTGAAATAACCAACTTTTTGGAAATTGATGAAATCTTATGGAGTTAACAGTGGAGGTACCAGGGCTCTTAAGAGTTCCCGATTCTCTTCTGAGACTACAAATTGTGATTTTGCATGCCATGCCACCTTAATCTTTTTTTTTTTTTTTAAATCAAGGTTTCGGTCTCATTCTATTTCCCAGGCTGGAGTTAAATGGTGTGATCACAGCTCACTGTAGCCTTGAACTCCTGGCCTTAAGAGATTCTCCTGCTTCAGTCTCCCAATAGCTAAGACTACAGTGGTCCACCACCATATCTAGGTAATTTTTAAATTTTTGGAGGGGCCGGGCGCAGTGGCTCACACCTGTAATCCCAACACCATGGGAGGCCGAGGTGGGTGGATCACGAGGTCAGGAGTTCGAGACCAGCCTGACCAACATGGTGAAACTCTGTTTCTACTAAAAAAAAAATAGAAAAATTAGCCGGGCGTGGTGGCACACAGCACTTGTAATCCCAGCTACTCAGGAGGCTGAGGCAGGAGAATCACTTGAACCCAGGAGGCAGAGGTTGCAGTGAGCCGAGATTGTACCACTGCACTCCAGCCTGGGCGACAGAGTGAGATGGATCTTGCTTTGTTTCTCTGGTTGGCCTTGAACTCCTGGCTTCAAGTGATCCTCCTACCTTGGCCTTGGAAAGTGTAGGGATTACAGGCATGAGCCACCATGCCTGACCTGTCGTTTAATCTTGAGGTACATAAACCTGGCTCCCAATGGCTAAATATTTTGTTGGAGAAGGGGCATTGGATTTTGCATGAGGATGATTCTGACCTGGGAGGGCAGGTCAGCAGGCATCTCTGTTGCACAGATAGAGTGCACAGGTCTGGAGAACAAGGAGTGGGGGGTTATTGGAATTCCACGTTGTTTGATGGACCTTGGATTTTGAAATGCTAGGGAACTTTGGGAGACTCATATTTCTGGGCTAGAGGATCTGTGGACCACAAGATCTTTTTATGATGGCAGTAGCAATGTATCTGTGGAACTAGATTCTGGGTTGGGAGTGCAAGGAAAAGAGAGTACTGAATGCCAAGACATCTATTTCAGGAGCATGAGAAATAAAAGTTCTAGTTTCTGGGCTCAGAGTGGTACAGGAATCCAGGAGTCTCACAATCCCCTGGGTGCTGGTATTTTAGGGCACGTTGGGTCTTGGAGTGCAAAGGATCTAGGCACATGAGGCTTTGTATGAAGAATCGGGGATCGTACCCACCCCCTGTTTCTGTTTCATCCTGGGCCTGTCTCCTCTGCCTTTGTCCCCTAGATGAAGTCTCCATGAGCTACAGGGCCTGGTGCATCCAGGATGATCTAGTAATTGCAGAACAGCAAGTGGTAGCTCTCCCTCCCCTTCCACAGCTCTGGGTGTGGGAGGGGGTTGTCCAGCCTCCAGCAGCATGGGGAGGGCCTTGGTCAGCCTCTGGGTGCCAGCACAGCAGGGGCGGAGTCCTGGGGAATGAAGGTTTTATAGGGCTCCTCAGGGAGGCTCCCCAGCCCCAAGCTTACCTTCTGCACCCGGAGAGCTGTGTCACCATGTGGGTCCTGGTTGTCTTCCTCACCCTGTCCGTGACGTGGATTGGTGAGAGGGGCCATGGTTGGGGGGATGCAGGAGAGGGAGTCAGCCCTGACTGTCAAGCTGAGGCTCTTTCCCTCCCACCCAGCACCCCAGCCCAGACAGGGAGCTGGGCTCTTTTCTGTCTCTCCCAGCCCCACTCCAAACCCATACCCCCAGCCCCTCCATATTGCAACAGTCCTCACTCCCACACCAGGTCCCCGCTCCCTCCCACGTACCCCAGAACTTTCTCCCCATTGCCCAGCCAACTCCCTGCTCCCAGCTGCTTTACTAAAGGGGAAGTTCCTGGGCATCTCCGTGTTTCTCTTTGTGGGGCTCAAAACCTCCAAGGACCTCTCTCAATGCCATTGGTTACTTTGTCCTGAGCCCCTCAATCCTATCACAGTCTACTGACTTTTCCCATTCAGCAGCGAGTGTCCAACCCTATCCCAGAGACCTTGATGCTTGGCCTCCCAATCTTGCCCTAGGATACCCAGATGCCAACCAGACACCTCCTTCTTCCTAGCCAGGCTATCTGGCCTGAGACAACAAATGGGTCCCTCAGCCTGGCAATGGGACTCTGGAGAACTCCTGATTCGCTGACTCTTAGCCCCAGACTCTTCATTCAGTGGCCCACATTTTCCTTAGGAAAAACATGAGTATCCCCAGCCACAACTGCCAGCTCTCTGATTCCCTAAATCTGCATCCTTTTCAAAACCTAAAAACAAAAACAAAAACAAACAAAACCAACTCAGGCCAGAACCGTTTTCTCAACCTGGGACTTCCTAAACTTTCCAAAACCTTCCTCTTCCAGCAAATGAACCTAGCCATAAGGCACTTATCCCTGGTTCCTAGCACCCCTTATCCCCTCAGAATCCACAACTTGTACCAAGTTTCCCTTCTCCCAGTCCAAGACCCCAAATCACCACAAAGGACCTGATCCCCAGACTCAAGATATGGTCTGGGCGCTGTCTTGTGTCTCCTACCCTGATCCCTGGAGTCAACTCTGCTCCCAGAGCATGAAGCCTCTCCACCAGCACCAGCCACCAACCTGCAAACCTAGGGAAGATTGACAGAATTCCCAGCCTTTCCCAGCTGCCCCTGCCCATGTCCCAGGACTCCCAGCCTTGGTTCTCTGCCCCCATGTCTTTTCAAACCCACATCCTAAATCCGTCTCCTATCCGAGTCCCCCAGTTCCTCCCGTCAACCCTGATCCCCCTGATCTAGCACCCCCTCTGCAGGCGCTGCACCCCTCATCCTGTCTCGGATTGTGGGAGGCTGGGAGTGCGAGAAGCATTCCCAACCCTGGCAGGTGCTTGTGGCCTCTCATGGCAGGGTAGTCTGCGGGGGTGTTCTGGTGCACCCCCAGTGGGTCCTCACAGCTGCCCACTGCATCAGGAAGTAAGTAGGGGCCTGGGGTCTGGGGAGGGGTTGTCTGTGTCCCAGAGGAATAACAGCTGGGCATTTCCCCCAGGATAACCTCTAAGGTGAGCCTTGGGACTGGGGGAGAGAGGGAAGGTTCTGGTTCAGGTCACATGGGGAGGCAGGGTTGGGGCTGGACCACCCTCCCCATGGCTGCCTGGGTCTCTGTCTGTGTCCCTCTATGTCTGTCTGTGTCGCTTTCATTATGTCTCTTGGTATCTGGCTTGGGTTGTGTCTCTCCGTGTGACTATTTTGTTCTCTCTCCCTCTCTTCTCTGTCTTCAGTCTCCATATCTCCCCCTCTCTCTGTCCTTCTCTGGTCCCTCTCTAGCCAGTGTGTCTCACCCTCTATCTCTCTGCCAGGCTTTCTCTCTGGGTCTCTGTCTCACCTATGCCTTTTCCCTACTGAACACACGCACAGGATGGGCCTGGGTGGACCCTGAGAAAAGGAAGGGCTTTGGCTGGGCATGGTGGCTCACACCTGTAATCCCAGCACTTTGGGAGGCCAAGGCGGGTAGATCACCTGAGGTCAGGAGTTCGAGACCAGCCTGGCCAACATGGTGAGACCCCCATCTCTACTAAAAATACAAAAAAGTAGCCAGGCGTGGTGGCGCGTGCCTGTGGTCCCAGCTACTCAGGAGGCTGAGGGAGGAGAATTGCTTGAACCTGGGAGGTGGAGGTTGCAGTGAGCCGAGACTGCGCCACTGCACTCCAGCCTGGGTGACAGAGTGAGACTCCGTCCCCCCCAAAAAAAAAAAGAAAAGAAAAGAAAAGGAAGGATTTTATCCCTGATGTGTGTGGGTATGAGGGTATGAGGGGGTCCCTCTCACTCCATTCCTTCTCCAGGACATCCCTCCACTCTTGGGAGACACAGAGAAGAGCTGGTTCCAGCTGGAGCTGGGAGGGGCAATTGAGGGAGGAGGAAGGAGAAGGGGGAAGGAAAACAGCGTATGGGGGAAAGGACCCTGGGGAGGGAAGTGGAGGATACAACCTTGGGCCTGCAGGCCAGGCTACCTACCCACTTGGAAACCCACGCCAAAGCCGCATCTACAGCCGAGCCACTCTGAAGCCTCCCCTCCCCAGCGGTCCCCACTCAGCTCCAAAGTCTCTCTCCCTTTTCTCTCCCACACTGTATCACCCCCTGGATTCCTCTCTACTTGGTTCTCGTTCTTCCTTTGACTTCCTGCTTCCCTTTCTCATTCATCTGTTTCTCACTTTTTGCCTCGTTTTGTTCTTCTCTCTCTCTTTCTCTGGCCCATGTCTGTTCCTCTATGTTTCTGTCTTTTCTTTCTCATCCTGTGTATTTTTGGCTCACCTTGTTTGTCACTGTTCTCCCCTCTGTCCTTTCATTCTCTCTGTCCTTTTACACTCTTTCCTTTTCCCTTGGTTTCTCTCAGTTTCTGTATCTGCCTTTCACCCTCTCATACTGCTGTTTCCCAACTCATTGTCTGTATTTTTGGCCCGAACTGTGTCTTCCCGAACCCCGTGTTTTTCTTGCTGTTTCTTTCTCTCTTTTGGAGCCTCCTCCTTGCTCCTCTGTCCCTTCTCTCTTTCCTTATCATCCTTGCTCCTCATTCCTGCATCTGCTTCCTCCCCAGCAAAAGCGTGATCTTGCTGGGTCGGCACAGCCTGTTTCATCCTGAAGACACAGGCCAGGTATTTCAGGTCAGCCACAGCTTCCCACACCCGCTCTATGATATGAGCCTCCTGAAGAATCGATTCCTCAGGCCAGGTGATGACTCCAGCCACGACCTCATGCTGCTCCGCCTGTCAGAGCCTGCCGAGATCACAGATGCTGTGAAGGTCATGGACCTGCCCACCCAGGAGCCAGCACTGGGGACCACCTGCTACGCCTCAGGCTGGGGCAGCATCGAACCAGACGAGTGTACGCCTGGGCCAGACGGTGCAGCCGGGAGCCCAGATGCCTGGGTCTGAGGGAGGAAGGGACAGGACGCCTGGGTCTGAGGGAGGAAGGGACAGGACTCCTGGGTCTGAGGGAGGAGGGGCCAAGGAACCAGGTGGGGTCCAGCCCACAACAGTGTTTTTTCCTGGCCCGTAGTCTTGATCCCAAAGAAACTTCAGTGTGTGGACCTCCATGTTATTTCCAATGATGTGTGTGCGCAAGTTCACCCTCAGAAGGTGACCAAGTTCATGCTGTGTGCTGGACGCTGGACAGGCGGCAAAAGCACCTGCTCGGTGAGTCATCCCTACTCCCAAGATCTTGAGGGGAAAGGTGAGTGGGGACCTTAATTCTGGGCTGGGGTCTAGAAGCCGACCAGGCATCTGCCTCCCCTGCTCCCCAGCTGTAGCCATGACCCCTCCCTGTGTCTCATCTCATTCTCTCCTTCCCTCTTCTTTGACTCCCTCAAGGCAATAGGTTATTCTTACAGCACAGCCCATCTGTTCCTGCATTCAGCACACAGTTACTAGGCACCTGCTATGCGCCCAGCACTGCCCTAGAGCCTGGGATATAGCAGTGAACAGACAGAGAGCAGCCCCTCCCTTCTGCAGCCCCCATGCCAGTGAGGGGCACAGGCAGGAACAGAGACCACAACACAGAAATGCTAGAGGGTGTCAGGAGGTGATCGGGCTCTGGGGGAGGGAGAAGGGGTGGGGAGTGTGACTGGGAGGGGACATCCTGCAGAAGGTGGGAGTGAGCAAACACCTGCCGCAGGGGAGGGGAGGGCCCTGCGGCACCTGGGGTTGCAGAGGGAACAGCATCTGATCAGGCCTGGGAGGAGGGGCCTAGAGGGTGTGAGGAGCACAGAGGAGGTTGCCTGGCTGGAGTGAGGGATTGGGGCAGGGTGCGAGAGGGAAGAAAGGACCCCTCCTACAGGGCTTCACCTGGGCCACAGGAGGACACTGCTTTTCCTCTGAGGAGTCAGAAGCTGTGGATGGTGCTGGACAGAAGCAGGACAGGGCCTGGCTCAGGTGTCCAGAGGCTGCCGTTGGCCTCCCTATGGGATCAGACTGCAGGGAGGGAGGGTGGCAGGGGTGTGGGGGCAGTGATGATGGGGCTGACCTGGGGGTGGCTCCAGGCATTGTCCCCACCTCGGCCCTTACCCAGCCTCCCTCACAGGCTCCTGGCCCTCAGTCTCTCCCCTCCACTCCATTCTCCACCTACCCACAGTGGGTCATTCTGATCACCGAACTGACCATGCCAGTCCTGCCCATGGCCCTCCATGGCTCCCTAGTGCCCTGGAGAGGAGGTGTCTAGTCAGAGAGTAGTCCTGGAGAGGTGGCCTCTGTGACAAGCCACGGGGGCAGCATCCTGCAGATGGCCTTGGCCCTTGTCCCGCCAACCTGTCTACAAGGACTGTCCTCCTGGACCCTCCCCTCTGCACAGGAGCTGGACCCTGAAGTCCCTTCCCCACCGGCCAGGACTGGAGCCCCTGCCCCTCTGTTGGAATCCCTGCCCACCTTCTTCTGGGAGTCGGCTCTGGAGACATTTCTCTCTTCTCCCAAAGCTGGGAACTGCTATCTGTTATCCGCCTGTCCAGGTCTGAAAGATAGGATTGCCCAGGCAGAAACTGGGACTGACCTATCTCACTCTCTCCCTGCTTTTACCCTTAGGGTGATTCTGGGGGCCCACTTGTCTGTAATGGTGTGCTTCAAGGTATCACGTCATGGGGCAGTGAACCATGTGCCCTGCCCGAAAGGCCTTCCCTGTACACCAAGGTGGTGTATTACCGGAAGTGGATCAAGGACACCATCGTGGCCAACCCCTGAGCACCCCTATCAACTCCCTACTTGTAGTAAACTTGGAACCTTGGAAATGACCGGGCCAAGACTCAAGCCTCCCCAGTTCTACCGACCTTTGTCCTAAGGTGTGAGGTCCAGGGTTGCTAGGAAAAGAAATCAGCAGACACAGGTGTAGACCACAGTGTTTCTTAAATAGGTGTAATTTTGTCCTCTCTGTGTCCTGGGGAATACTGGCCATGCCTGGAGACATCTCACTGTTTGAGGACACAGATAGGATGGGGTGTCTGTGTTATTTGTGGGGTACAGAAATGAAGGAGGGGTGGGGTCAACACTGAGAGAGTGGACAGTGACATGTGCTGGACACTGTCCATGAAGCACTGAGCAGAAGCTGGAGGCACAACGCACCAGACACTCACAGCAAGGATGGAGCTGAAAACATAACCCACTCTGTCCTGGAGGCACTGGGAAGCCTAGAGAAGGCTGTGAGCCGAGGAGGGAGGGTCTTCCTGTGGCATGGGATAGGGATGAAGTAAGGAGAGGGACTGGACCCCCTGGAAGCTGATTCACTATGGCGGGAGGTGTATTGAAGTCCCCCAGACAACCCTCAGATTTAATGATTTCCTAGTAGAACTCACAGAAATAAAGAGCTGTTATACTGTGGTTTATTCTGGTTTATTACATTGACAGGAGACACACTGAAATCAGCAAAGGAAACAGGCATCTAGGTGGGGGTGTGCAGAAAACAGGGAAAATATTTCAGTTGTTTTCTCCTAGTGGGGTGTTGTGGACAGCACTTAAATCACACAGAAGTGATGTGTGACCATGTGTATGAAGTATTTACAACTAAGGAAGCTCACCTGAGCCTTAGTGTCCAGAGTTTTTATTGGGGGTCTGTAGGATAGGCATGGAGTACTGGAATAACTGACCTTAACTTCTCAGACTTCAGGTTCCTCAGAGTTCAAACAGATGCAGCATGGCCTAGAGCCTCATATGTACAAAAACAGGCATTCATCATGAATCACACTGTTAGCATGAATCATCTGGCACGGCCCAAGACCCCAGGTATACCAAGGCACTTGGGCCAAATGTTCCAAGGGATTAAATGTCATCTCCCAGGAGTTATTCAAGGGCGAGCCCTGTACTTGGAACGTTCAGGCTTTGAGCAGTGCAGGGCTGCTGAGTCAACCTTTTACTGTACAGGGGGTGAGGGAAAGGGAGAAGATGAGGAAACCACTTAGGGATCTGGTTCTGTCTTGTGGTCGAGTGGACCATGGGGCTATCCCAAGAAGGAGGAATTCAGAAATAGGGGAAGGTTGAGGAAGGACACTGAACTCAAAGGGGATGCAGCGATTGGTTTATTTGTCTTCTCTTCACATCATTGATGCTGGAGGAATTCCTACCCTGATGTTATGAAGATGTCTGAACACCCAACACATAGCACTGGAGATATGAGCTCGACAAGAGTTTCTTAGCCACAGAGATTCACAGCCTAGGGCAGGAGGACACTGTACACCAGGCAGGATGACATGGGAATTGCGCTCAGGATTGGCTTGAAGAAGCAAGGACTGTGGGAGGTGGGCTTTGTAGTAACAAGAGGGCAGGGTGAACTCTGGTTCCCATGGGGGAATGTGATGGTCTTGTTACAAAGTTTTCAAGCTGGCAGGGAATAAAACCCATTAGGGTGAGGACCTGTGGAGGGCGGCTGCCCCAACCGATAAAGGAAATATCCAGGTGGGGGCCTTTCCCATTGTGGGGGGGGGTCATATCTGGCAATAGAAGCCTTTGAGACCCTTTAGGGTACAAGTACTGAGGCAGCAAATAAAATGGAATCTTATTTTCCAACTTTATACTGCATGAGTGTGAAGATATATTTGTTTCTGTATAGGAGGTGAGGGAAAGGAGGGGAGGAGGAAAGTTTCTGCAGGTCTGGTTTGGTCTTGTGATCCAGGGGGTCTTGGAACTATTCCTGCAACAAGCGACTGTTTTTAATTTAATTTAATTTAATTTAATTTAATTTAATTTAATTTAATTTTATCTTAAGTTCTGGGCTACTTGTGCAGGATGTGCAGCTTTGTTACATAGGTAAACGTGTGCCATGGTGATTTGCTGCACCTGTCAACTCATCACCTAGGTATTAAGCCCAGCATGCATTAGCTATTTTTCCTGATGCTCTCCCTCTCCCTGACTCCCACAACAGGCCTCAGTGTGTGTTGTTTCCCTCCATGTGTCCATGTGTTCTCATTGTTCAGCTCCCACTTATAAGTGAGAACATGCGGTGTTTGGTTTTCTGTTCCTGTGTTAGTTTGCTGAGGATAATGGCTTCCAACTTCATCCATGTTCCTGCAAAGGACGTGATCTCATTCTTTTTTATGGTTGCATAGAAATTGTTTTTACAAATCCAATTGATATTGTATTTAATTACAAGTTAACCTAATTAGCATACTAAAAGAGATTAGAGAAGATATTAGGTACATTGAATGAGAAAATATATAAAATAGGACCAAGGTGAAATATTAGGTAGGAAAAGTATAATAGTTGAAAAAAGTAAAAGAAAAAATCATGCATGAGTAGCAGAATGGAAAAGAGGTGAAGAACATAATAGTGACTTTTTAGACCAGATTGAAGGACAGAGACAGAAAAATTTTAAGGAACTGCTAAACCATGTGAGTGCTAGAAGTACAGTCAATAACATTAAAGTCTCAGGAGGAGAGAAGAATAGGAAAGGAGGAAATATGTGAATAAATAGTAGAGACATGTTTGATGGATTTTAAAATATTTGAAAGACCTCAGATCAAAAGATTCATACCATGCCATTGAAGAGGAAGATAGAAAAGCCAAGAAGCCAGAAGAAATTTAGAAATATTATTAGCAAAGCTTAAATGTTAAAAGTCCTAGAAAGAAAGGATGGCAGAAATATTGGAGGGAAAGAATGTGGAGCCTGGAATATAAATTCATCCCAACAGTTTGGTAGTGTGCACCTGTAGCCTTTTCTAGATAATATGCTATTGTCATACATTGCTTAAGGGAGTGTAAAATGGTCTCCTCACTTTATTTATTTATTTATTTGTTTATTTATTTTTGAGTTGGAGCCTCGCTCTGTCTCCTAGGCTGGAGTGCAATAGTGCGATACCGCTCACTGCAACCTCTGCCTCCTCTGTTCAAACGATTCTCTAACCTCAGCCTCCCGAGTAGCTGGGATTACAGGTGCATGCCACCACACCCAGCTAATTTTTGTATTTTTTGTAGAGATGGGGTTTTGCCATGTTGGCCAGGCTGGTCTCGAACTCCTGACATCAGGTGATCCACCTGCCTCGGCCTCCTAAAGTGCTGGGATTACAGGCATGAGCCACCGCGCCCAATCACTTTATTTATTTTTTATTCTTTTTTAAATTTCAGCTTTTATTTGAAATACAGGGGGCACGTATATAGGATTGTTACATGGGTATATTGAACTCAGGTAGTGATCATACTACCCAACAGGTAGGTTTTCAACCAACTCCCCCTCTTTTCCTCCCCATTCTAGTAGTGTGCAACGTCTGTCGTTCTCATGTTTATGTCTATGTGTGCTCAAGGTTTAGCTCCCACCTATAAGTGAGAACATGTGGTATTTGGTTTTCTGTTCCTGTGTTAATTCACTTAGGATTATGGCTTCCAGCTCCATTCATATTGCTGTAAAGGATACGATTCATTTTTCATGGCTATGCAGTATTCCATATTGCATATATACCACATTTTCTTTCTTTTTTTTTTCTTCTTTTTTTGAGACGGAGTCTCGCTTTGCTGCCTAGGCTGGAGTGCAGTAGCGCGATCTCGGCTCACTGCAAGCTTCACCTCTGGGGTTCCCGCCATTCTCCTGCCTCAGCCTCCCGAGTAGCTGGGACTACAGGTGCCTGCCACCACGTCCAGCTAATTTTTTTTTGTATTTTTAGTAGAGATGGGGGTTTCACTGTGTTAGCCAGGATGGTCTTGATCTCCTGACCTTGTGGTCCACCTGCCTCGGTCTCCCAAAGTGCTGGGACTACAGGGGTGAGCCACTGCGCCGGCCCATATATACCACATTTTCTTTATCCAATCCACCATTGATGGGCAACTAGGTGGATTCCATGGATTCCACAGTTTTGCTTTTGTGTGTAGTGTGGCAGTAGACATATGAATGAATGTGTCTTTTTGGTATAATGATTTGTATTCCTTTGGGTATATAGTCATTAATAGGAGTGCTGGGTTGAACGGTGGCCCTGTTTAAAATTCTTTGAGAATTTTCTAAACTGTTTGCCATAGAGAACAACTAATTTACATTTCCACCAACAGTATATAAGCATTCCCTTTTCTCCACAGCTTTGTCATCATGGTTTTTTTTTTTTTTTTTTTTTTTTTACTTTAAAAAAGAATATTTTATTGTTTTTCTAGGGTACACGTGCAGGATGTGCAGGTTTGTTACATAGGTAAACATGTGCCATGGTGGTTTGCTGCGCCTGTCAACCCATCACCTGGGTATTAAGCCCTGCATGCATTAGCTCTTTTCCCTAATGCTCTTACCACTGCCCCACCCTCACCCTGAAAGGACAAACAGACAACCTACAGAATGGGAGGAAATTTTTGCAATGTATTCATCTGACAAAGGTCAAGAATGTCCAGAATCTATAAGGAACTTAAGCAAATTTTTACTTTTTAATAATAGCCACTCTGACTGGCGTGAAATGGTATCTCATTGTGGTTTTGATTTGAATTTCTCTGATGATCAGTGACGATGAGCATTTTTTCACATTTGTTGGCTGCTTGTACGTCTTTCGAGAAGTGTCTGTTCATGCCTTTGGGTCACTTTAATGAGGTCATTTTTTGCTTTTTAGTTTAAGTTCCTTATAGATTCTGGATATTAGACCTCTTATTGGATGCATAGTTTGTGAATACTCTCTTCCATTCTGTAGGTTGTCCGTTTACTCTATTGATGGCTTCTTTTGCTGTGCCGAAGCATCTTAGTTTAATTAGAAACCACCTGTCAATTTTTGTTTTTGTTGCAATTGCTTTTGGGGACTTAGTCATAAATTCTTTACCAAGGTCTGGGTCAAGAAGAGTATTTCCTAGGTTTTCTTCTAGAATTTTGAAAGTCTGAATGTAAACATTTGCATTTTTAATGCATCTTGAGTTAGTTTTTGTATATGTGAAAGGTCTACTCTCATTTTCTTTCTTTCTTACTTTCTTACTTTTTCTTTCTCTTTCTTTCTTTCTTTCTCTCTCTCTCTTTCTTTCTTTCTTTTTTTTTTTTTTTTTGATGGAGTCTTGCTCTGTTGCCCAGGCTGCAGTGCAGTGGCACGATCTCGGCTCACTGCAAGCTCCGCCTCCCGGGTTCAAGTGATTCTCCTGCCTCAACCTTCCAAGTAGCTGGGATTACAGGCGCCCGCCACCAAGCCTGGCTAATTTTTGTAGTTTTAGTAGAGACAAGGTTTCGCCATGTTGGCCAGGCTGGTTTGAAACCTCCTAACCTCAAACGATCTACCTGCCTTGGCTTCCCAAAGTGCTAGAATTACAGGTGTGAGCCACTGTGCCCAGCCAAGAATGTCATTTTCTAAGAGGTCCAAGAACCTCCAGATATTTTGGGACCTTGAGAAGAGAAGAATTCATACAGGTATCACGAGCACAGCCTAATGGCAAATCTTTGGCATGGCTTGGCTTCAAGACTTTAGGCTCTTAAAAGTCGAATCCACAATTTTTTATAAAAGTTCCAGCTAAGCTACCTTAAAAGGGGCCTGTATGGTTGGTCACTCTTCTTGCTGTACTTTACACAAATAAACAGCCCAAATATAATGAGGACAAAATTTATTTTGCAAATAAATTTGTCCTGCTATGATTTATTCTTGGTAAAAACAGGGAAAGTAGAGAGAGAAAAATTTAGATTGTATCTGACCCTTTTTTCTGAATTTTTATATTTGCCTACAATTTGAGCTAAATCCTGAATTATTTTCTGGCTGCAAAAACTCTCTAAAGAAGAACTTGGGTTTCATTATCTTCGTGACACATTTATCTGGCTCTTTACTAGAACAGCTTTTTTGTTTTTGGTGTTCTAGCCTTGTGTGCATTACAGATCTACTCTTCAAATTATTGTTTGTGTATCTCATAATTTTCCTTCTTTTGAGAAAACTGAAGCCATGGTATTCTGAGGACTAGAGATGACTCAACAGAGCTGGTGAATCTCCCTCATATGCAATCCACTGGGCTCGATCTGTTTCAGGTTGCTGATGCACTGCTGCTAAAGCTATACATTTAAAACCCTCACTAAAGGATCTGGGACCATCATGCAAGAGAAGAAAATATGAAATTGTAAGAGCCAGATTCGGGGGGTAGAGTGTGGAGGTCAGAGCAACTCCACCTTGAATAAGAAGGTAAAGCAACTCATCCTGAAAGCTAACCTGCCGTGGTGGCTTCCGATTAACCCCTGTTCTAGGAATACTGACAGTTTGGGTCTGTGTCATTGCCCAGATCTCATGTTAAATTGTAATCCCCAGTGTTTGGAGGTGTGACTTGGTGGGAAGTGATTCAGTCATGGGGGCAGATTTTCTTCTTTGCGGTGTTATAGTGATAGTGAGTGAGTTCTCATGAGATCTGGTCATTTAAAAGTGTGTGGACCCTCCCCTCCCTCTCTTGGTCCTCCTCCTGCCATGTAAGATACCTGCTCCTGCTTTGCCTTCTGCCATAAGTAAAAGCCCCCTGAGGCCTCCCCAGAAGCAGATGCCACCATGCTTCCTGTACAGCCTGCAGAACCATCAGCCAATTAAACCGCTTTTCTGTATAAATTACCAGTCTCGAGTATTTCTTTACAGCAGTGTGAGAACAGACTAATACAAGGGTCTCAAAAATTCCAAGTTTATGTATTCTTTCTTGCCAAATAGCAGGTATTTACCATAAATCCTGTCCTTAGGTCAAACAACCTTGATGGTATCATACTTCAGTTGTCTTACACATTCCTTCTGAACGACTTCTCCCCTATGGCATATAAGCCCTGGGTCTGGGGGGATAATGGCAGAGGGGTCCACCATCTTGTCTGGCTGCCAGCTGAGACACAGACATGGCTTCTGTTGGTAAGTCTCTATTAAATGTTTCTTTCTAAGAAACTGGATTTGTCAGCTTCTTTCTTTGGGCTCTCAGCTTCCTCAGACTTTGGGGTAGGTTGCACAACCCTGCCCACCACGAAACAAATGTTTAATATGATAAATGTGGATAGATATAATCCACATAAATAAAAGCTCTTGGAGGGCCCTCAATAATTGTTAAGAGTGTAAATGTGTCCAAAGATGGAAAATGTTTGAGAACTACTGTCCTGGAGATTTTCCTGAGTTCTAGAGTGTGGGAATATAGAACCTGGAGCTTGGCTTCTTCAGCCTAGAATCAGGAGTATGGGGCTGAAGTCTGAAGCTTGGCTGAAGTCTGAAGCTTGGCTTCAGCAGTTTGGGGTTGGCTTCTGGAGTACATATTTGACATGTTGCAACTGTGGTTTGGGGTTTAGTATTTGCTCTGATTCCTAATGTCTGTCCTTGAGGCATCTAGAATCTGAAATCTATGGTCAGAATTCTATTATCTTGAGTAGGACATCTCCAGTCTGGGTTCTGCCTTCTAGGGCTGGAGTCTATAGTCAGTGATCCGGTCTGGCATTTCAACTTCATATACAGTGGGCCTTCTTTTGGTCTATGTTTCAACCAAACAACCAAAGAAACCATTAGAACCTTTCCCCACTCCCCTAGCTGCAATGTTAAACTTAGGATTTCCATTTAATGGGTTCATATCAATAATTTCAGCCTGATCCAACTTTACATTCCCTCCACCGTTATTCTACACCCACCATAAAAATGCATTCCCAACACATTCCCTGGATTCTACCTATATATGGTAATCCTGGCTTTGCCAATTTCTAGTGCATTAACATATCTGATTTATGTTCTTTTACTTTAAAGTGGAAATAAGAGTCCCTCTGCAGAGTTGAGGAGTTCTCAAGATGATCCTTACTTCTGACATCAATTGAGATTTCAAGGGAGTCCCCAAGATCATCCTCAGGTTCAATGATTTGCTGGTAGCACTCATATAACTCAATGAAAGCTGTTATGCTCACGGCTATGGTTTATTACAGCAAAAGAATAGAGATGAAAATCTGGCAAGGGAAGAGTTGCATGGGGCAAAGACAAAGAGAGCCCCAAGTGCAGAGATTCCTGTTGTTTTCTCCCGGTGGTGTCATGGAAAGCACTATCTTCTCCATGCAATGACATGTGATAATATTCAGTGTATTGCCAATCAGGGAACTCAACTGAGCCTTGATTATATTGGAGCTTTGTTGCACAGACATGTCGACCACCTTCATGGCTGAACTTTAGTACTTAGCTCCTCCAGACATCTACAGCTGATAGGATGTAACCCAACATGGTCACCATAAATCACATTGTTAGACTATCCAGTGTGGCCCAAGCTCCCATGTAAACACAGGTACTCTAAACAGGCAGGATATTTCAAAAGCTTAGAGATGACCTCTCAGGAGCTGAATGCAAAGACTGGCCTGTTTGGGCAAGGATAATCCTTTACTGCATACTCTCCTTCACAGGGTTATTGTGAGGATCAAATGTGGTCATGTGTGTGAGACACCAGCACATGTCTGGCCGCGGAGAGTGACCTCTATGTGTGCTAACATTGCTGAGTGCTAAGAATGTATTAGGCATGGCTTTCAGCACTCACAGATGCTCATCTAATCCTTACAACATGGCTACAGGGTGGGCACTACTAGCCTCATTTGACAGAGGAAAGGACTGTGGATAAGAAGGGGGTGACCAATAGGTCAGAGTCATTCTGGATGCAAGGGGCTCCAGAGGACCATGATTAGACATTGCCTGCAGAGAAATTATGGCTGGATGTCTCTGCCCTGGAAAGGGGGTTGCACTTTCTTGACCCCCTATCTCAGCTGTTGACTTTGAGGTTATCTCAGACTTCCTCTATGATACCAGGAGCCCATTATAATCTCTCTGTCCCCTCTCCCCTCCCTCAGTCTTACTGCCCACTCTTACAGCTCCATCTCCAGCTGGCCAGCTCTAGCCACAGTACCTGACTCTTTGCAGAGAACTATAAATGTGTATCCTACAGGGGAGGAAAAAAAAAAGAACTCTGAAAGAGCTGACATTTTACCGACTTGCGAACACATAAGCTAATCTGCCAGTTTTGTGCTGGTAGAACTCATGAGACTCCTGGGTCAGAGGCAAAAGATTTTATTACTCACAGCTAAGGAGGCAGCATGAACTTTGTGTTCACATTTGTTCACTTTGCCCCCCAGTTCGTATGAGATGATCAGAGCAGTTCAGGAGGATGGACACAGGGGTTTGTGGCAAGGGTGAGCAATCTAGGCTTAGAAATCCTCAATCTTATAAGAGGGTACTAGCAAACCTGTCCAGTCTTTGTATCTGATGGAGATATTATCTTTATAATTGGGTTGAAAACAGACCTACTCTGGAGGAACATATTGTATTTATCGTCCTGAACAGTAAACAAATCTGCTGTAAAATAGACATTACCTTTATTATTTAGGGCAGTAAGCAAACCTAGATCTGAAGGAGATACCATCTTGCAAGGCTATCTGCTGTACAAATACGCTTGAAAAGATGGTCCAGAAAAGAAAATGGTATTACTGCCTTTGCTCAGAAGACACACAGAAACTTAACAGAACCATAGAAAATTGTCTCCCAACACTCTTCACCCAGAGCCTTCCACTCTTGTCTGCAGGACAATCTCAACAACCCATCATTAGTGTGTCTACCTAATGTAGACTGGCTTCACCGTGCCTAACCAAGATTTCTAGGTCCAGTTCCCCACCGTGTTTGGCAGCACTCCACTGCCAACCCCAGAATAAGGGAGTGCTCAGAATTCTGAGGGGACACCGGTGGGGATCAGAACTTCTGGGTTTGAGTGCAGAGGGGTCCCATACTCCTTGGTTCTGAAGGAGGAAGAGGCTGGAGGTGAATATCCTGGGAGAGGAGGAATGTGGGTTCTGAACTCTTAAGTCCCCAAGGGAGGAGACTGGTAAGGTCCCAGCTTCTGAGGTTCTGACGTGGGAATGGCCTGAGGGGTCTAAGAATCTCGTATCCTCGGGAAGAAGGGGCTGAAATTGTGAGGGGTTGAGTTGCAGGGGTTTGTTAGCTTGAGACTCCTTGGTGGGTCCCTGGGAAGCAAGGACTGGAACCATTGGCTCCAGAGTTTGGTGTGAAGGTAATGGGATCTCCTGATTCTCAAAGGGTCAGAGGACTGAGAGTTGCCCATGCTTTGATCTTTCCATCTACTCCTTACTCCACTTGAGGGTAATCACCTACTCTTCTGGTTCCACAAGAGTGCGCCTGCGCGAGTATAATCTGCACATGTGCCACGTCCCGAGGCCTGGGGCATCATCCACTCATCATTCAGCATCTGCGCTATGAGGGCGAGGCCAGCGCCATGACGTCATGTAGCTGCGACTATCCCTGCAGCGCGCCTCTCCAGTCACGTCCCAACCATGGAGCTGTGGACGTGAGTGCCCTGGTGGATGCGGCCTGCGTGATGCCAGGCCGGGGCTGGTGTCCGATAAAGATCCTAGAACCATAGGAAACCAGGACTGAAAGGTGCTAGAGAATGGCCATATGTCGCTGTCCATGAAATCTCAAGGGCTTCTGGGTGGAGGGCACAGGAGCGTGAACTTACAGGTTTGCCCCAGTCCACTGTCCTCCCAAGTGAGTCTCCCAGATACGAGGCACTGTGCCAGCATCAGCCTCATCTCCACCACATCTTGTAACAGGGACTACCCAGGGCCCTGATGAACACCATGGTGTGTGCAGGAAGAGGGGGTGAAGGCACGGACTCCTGTGAGGTCAGAGCCCAGAGGGGGCCATCACTGGTGGGGAGGAGGCTGTGGACTGGCTCGAGAAGTGGGATGTGGTTGTGTTTGATTTCCTTTGGCCAGATAAAGTGCTGGATATAGGATTGAAAATGGAGTATGAAGACCAGTTAGAATGGAGGGTGAGGTTGGAGTTGAGTTACAGATGGGGTAAAATTGTGCTTCGGATGAGTTTGGGATTGGCAATTTAAAGGTGGTTTGGGATGGCATGGCTTTGGGATGGAAATAGGTTTGTTTTTATGTTGGCTGGGAAGGGTGTGGGGATTGAATTGGGGATGAAGTAGGTTTGGTTTTGGAGATAGAATACATGGAGGTGGCTATTGCATGCGAGGATGTGCATTAGTTTGGTTTGATATTTAAATGAAGGAAGACATTAGGGTTGTCTTGAATTAGATTAAATTGTGTTGGGTTGACGGGTTGGGCTTGTGGGTGATGTGGTTGGATTAGGTTGTGTTAAATTGGTTTGGGTCAGGTTTTGGTTGAGGTTATCATGGGGATGAGGATATGCTTGGGACACTGGATTCAGGTGGTTCTCATTCAAGCTGAGGCAAATTTCCTTTCAGATGGTCGTTCCAGGGAATGAGTGGTTGTGTGGGGGAAATCAGGCCACTGGCTGTGAATATCCCTCTACCCTGGTCTTGAATTGTGATTATCTATGTCCACTTCTGTCTCCTTCACTGTACTTGGAGTTGATCTGCTCATTCAGCTGGAAATGGGGGAAGATTTTCTCAAATTCTTGAGACACAGCTGGGCCTGGATCAGCATAAGCTGCTCTGGTTTTATTGAACAGATGAAATCACATTTTTTTTTTCAAAATCAAAGAAATCTTATAGAGTTAACAGTGGACTCTTATAATAAGAGTTAACACCAGGACTCTTATTCTTGATTCTTTTCTGAGACACCAAAATGAGATTTTTCAATGCCACCCTAATTCTTTTTTTTTGTTGTTGAGACACAGTCTGGGTCTTTTGCTCTGTCATTCAGGCTAGAGTGCAGTAGTGTGATCATAGCTCACTGAACCCTTGACCTCCTGGACTTAAGGGATCCTCCTGCTTCAGCCTCCTGAGTAGATGGGGCTACAGGTGCTTGCCACCACACCTGGCTAATTAAATTTTTTTTTTTTTTTTTTTTTTTTGTAGAGAAAGGGTCTCACTTTGTTGCCCTGGCTAATCTTGAACTTCTGACTTCAAGTGATTCTTCAGCCTTGGACTCCCAAAGCACTGGGATTGCTGGCATGAGCCACTCACCGTGCCTGGCTTGCAACTTAATCTTGGAGTGTATAAACCTGGCTCCTGATAGCTAGACATTTCAATGAGAAGGGGGCATTGGATTTTGCACGAGGACAATTCTGACCTAGGAGGGCCGGTCAACAGGAATCCCTGTTGTACCTGTACATTGTACAGGTGTGGAGAATGAGGAATGAGGAGCCACCGGAACCCCATATTGTTTAGTGGACACTGGATTTTGAAATAATAGGGAACTTGGTCTGGGAGAGTCATATTTCTGGATTGGAGAATATGTGGTATCACAAGGTTTTATGATGAGGGAGAAATGTATGTGGGGAACTATTTTCTGAGTGTGGAAGTGCAAGAATCAGAGAGTACTGAATGCCAAGGCTTCTATTTCAGGAACATGGTAAGTTGGAGGTCCAGCTTCTGGGCTCAGACAGGTATAGGGACCAGGAAGTCTCACAATCCCATTGTTCTGATATTTCAGAGCATATTAGGCCTTGGGGTGCAAAGGAAGTACTTGGGATTAGGCACATGAGACTTTGTATTGAAAATCAATGATCGGGGCTGGCCGTGGTGGCTCATGCCTGTAATCCCATCACTTTGGGAGGCCGAAGTGGGAGGATCGCTTGAGCCCAGGAGTTGGAGACCAGCCTAGGCAACATAGCCAGACCCTCTCTCTATAAAAAATTAAAAATTAGCTGGATGTGGTGGTGCATGCTTGTGGTCTCAGCTATCCTGGAGGCTGAGAAAGGAGAATCGGTTGAGTCTGGGAGTTCAAGGCTACAGGGAACTGCGATCACACTACTGTACTCCAGCCTGGGAAACAGAGACTGTTTTTTAAAAACAGTTTAAAAAATTTTTTAAACAGTTTTTAAAAACAGTTTAAAATTAAAAAAAAAAATTTTAATTTTTTAAATTTTTTAAATTTTTTTAAAAAAAGAATCAGTGATCATCCCAACCCCTGTTGCTGTTCATCCTGAGCCTGCCTTCTCTGGCTTTGTTCCCTAGATCATGTCTCCATGATCCATAGGCCCTGCCCAATCTGGCCTCACACCCTGGGAATGCTCCAGACTGATCTAGTATGTGCGGAACAGCAAGTGCTGGCTCTCCCTCCCCTGCCACAGCTCTGGGTGTGGGAGGGGGTTGTCCAGCCTCCAGCAGCATGGGGAGGGCCTTGGTCAGCATCTAGGTGCCAGCAGGGCAAGGGCGGGGTCCTGGGGAATGAAGGCTTTATAAAGCTCCTCAGGGAGGCTCCCCAGCCCCAAACTCACCACCTGGCCGTGGACACCTGTGTCAGCATGTGGGTCCTGGTTCTCTTCATCGCCTTGCCTGTGGGGTGCACTGGTGAGACTGGGGGGAAAAAGGAAGGGGGGTGGGTTTTGACTCTTATGCTGAAGCCCTTTCCCTCCCACCCAGCGCCCCAGCCTCGTCCCTTCAGCCCACAGTTCACCCCAGACAATGTGCCCCTGACTCTTCCACATTGCAATAGTCCTCATGCCCGCAGTAGGTCCCTGCTCCCTCCCACTTACCTCAGAACTTTCTCCCCATTGCCCAGCCAAATCCCTGCTCCCAGCTGCTTTACTAAAGAGCAAGTTCCTAGGCATCTCTGTGTTTCTTTTTATGGGGCTCAAAACCTTTCAAGGACCTCTCTCCATGCCATTGGTTCCTTGGATCCTATCATTGGGCTGCCTCCTGAGCCCCTCAGTCCTACCACAGTCTACTGACTTTTCCCATTCAGCTGTGAGCATTCAACCTTGTGCCCTGGACCTTGACACCTGGCTTCCCAACCCTGTCCCAGGAAACCCAGATGCCACCAGACACTTCCTTCTTCCCCCCGAGGCTATCTGGCCTGACAACAAATGCTGCCCCCCATCCCCAGTCTGGCACTGGGACTCTGAGAACTCCTCCTTACCTGACTTTTTGCCCCAGACCCTTCATTCAATGGCCAGCTTTTTCCATGGGAAAAACACGAGCACCCCCAACCGCAACTGCCAGTTCTCTGATTCCCTAAATCTGCACCCTTTTCAAAACCTCAGAAGCAAAACAAAACAAAGCAAGAAACAACTCAGGCAGGACTGTTTGCTTAACCTTGGACATGGTAAACCGTCCAAAATCTTCCTTTCCCAGCAACTAAACCTCTCCATTGGGCACTTATCCCTGGTTTCTGGAACCCCTTATTCTCTTAGAACCCACAGCTTCCACCACAGTTTCCCTTCTCCCAGTGTAAGACCCCAAATCATTCCAAATGACCCAACCCCCAACCCGATGCCTGCTCCAGATGCTGTCCCATGTCCCCTACTCTGATCTCTGAGGTCAGCTCTGTTCTCAGAGCTTGAAGTCTTCCCACCTGGCCCAGCCACCAACCCGCTAACACAGGGAATAGCTACAGAATTCCCAGCCCTCCCAGGACCCCTTGCTTGTGTCCTGGACTCCCAGTCCTGGTCCTCTGCCCCCATGTCTCTTCAAACCCATAGCTCAGCTCCCTCCCTCCCCTATCCAGTTCTTCTGGGTCTGATCCCCCTGACCTAGCATCCCCTCTGCAGGTGCCGCACCCCTCATCCAGTCTCGGATTGTGGGAGGCTGGGAGTGTGAGAAGCATTCCCAACCCTGGCAGGCGGCTGTGTACAGTCATGGATGGGCACACTGTGGAGGTGTCCTGGTGCACCCCCAGTGGGTGCTCACAGCTGCCCATTGCCTAAAGAAGTAAGTAGGACCCTGGGATCTGGGGAGGGAATGTCTGTGTCCCACAGGAATAACAGCTAGATACTTCCCCCAGGGTCACTTCTCAGGTGAGGCTTCAGACTAAAGGAGAGAGGGAAGGTCCTGGCCCAGGTCGCACCAGGAGGCAGAGCTGGGGCTGGACCACTCTCCCTATGGCTGCCTGGGTTTCTCTCTGTGTCTGATCTTGCTGTGTCTCTTGGTATCTGGCTCTGGTTGTGTCTGTATGACTGTGTTTTGGTCTCTATCTCCCTCTCTCTTTTCTGTCTCCCTGTCTCTGTGTCTCCCGTCTCTGTCTCTAGGTCTCTCTGCGGCCATCTCTGTCACCGTGTGTCTCACCCTCCATCTCTTTGCCTGTCTTTCTCTCTGGGTCTCTGCCTTAGCCCTTCCTCATCACTACTGAACACACCCAGATGGGCCCGTGAGGGTGGGTGGGGAGCACCCAGAAAAAGGAAAGACTTTAAGCTCAATGTGTGTGCATGTGAGGGGGCGCCTGCCATTGCACAGCACTCTCTGCAGGACATCCCTCCACCCTGGGGAGACACAGGGAGGGCTAGTTTCAGCTGCAGCTGAGTGCGCAATTGAGGAGGGAGGAAGGAGAAGGGGAAACAAGAAAGGAGGGAAAGGTGGCTGGGCACGGTGGCCCACGCCTGTAATCCCAGCACTTTGGTAGGCTGAGGTGGGTGGATCACCTGAGGTCAGGAGTTCGAAACCAGCCTGGCCAACATGGCAAAACCCTGTCTCTACTAAAAATACAAAAAGTAGCCAGGCGTGGTAGTGCGCGCCTGTAATCCCAATTACTAGGGAGGCTGAGGCAGGAGAATCGCTTGAACCCGGGAGGCAGAGGTTGCGGTGAGCCGAGATCGTGCCACTGCACTGCAGCCTGGGTGATAGAGCAAGACTCCATCTCAGAAAAAACAAACAAACAAACAACAACAACAACAACAACAAACGACAGGAGGGGAAGGGAGCTGGAGAGAGAAAGTGGGATGTGGCCCTGAGCTGTGGGCCAGGCCACCCGCCCCTACAGAGCCTCTCTCCAGCCCCACCTGCAGGTGAGCCACCCTCATGCCTCTCCTCCCCCTGCTACTCCACACTCCTCAGATGCCTCCGTGGCTCCCTCCTTTTTCTCTCCCACACTGTATCACCCCTGGCTTCCTCTCTGCTGTTTCTCCTTCTCTCTCTGACTTCCCGCGTCCTTTTCTCATTTGTCTATTTCTCATTCCCTTTCTGGTTCTGTTCTTTCTCCCTTCCTCTTCCCCATGTCTGTTTCTTGCTGTCTGTCTCTTCTTTGCTCATCCTAATTCTCACTGTTCTCCCCTCTGCTTTTGTCATTCCTCTGCCATTTTATGCTCTCTCTTTTCCACTTCGTTTCTCTCAGTTTCTGTATCTGCCTCTCACAAGATTACACTCCTGTTTTCTAACTCACTGTCTGTATTTCACCACGACTGTATCTCCCCACCCCTGTGCTTTTCTCACTGTTTCTTTTTATCCCCTTTAGAGTCTCCCTTAGCCTCCCCTGCCCCATCTACCTTTCCCCATTTTCTCTGTCCTCATGCATCCACCCCCTTCCTCCCCAGGAATAGCCAGGTCTGGCTGGGTCGGCACAACCTGTTTGAGCCTGAAGACACAGGCCAGAGGGTCCCTGTCAGCCACAGCTTCCCATACCCGCTCTACAATATGAGCCTTCTGAAGCGTCGAAGCCTTAGACCAGATGAAGACTTCAGCCACGACCTCATGTTGCTCCGCCTGTCAGAGCCTGCCAAGATCACAGATGCTGTGAAGGTCCTGGGCCTGCCCACCCAGGAGCCAGCACGGGGGACCACCTGCTACGCCTCAGGCTGGGGCAGCATCCAACCAGAGGAGTGTATGCCTGGGCCAAACGGTGCAGCCGGGAGCCCAGATGCCTGGGTCTGAGGGAAGTGGGGCCAAAGAACCAGGTGGGGTCCGGCCACAGCCCAGTTTTTCTCTGACCCATAGTCTTGCGCCCAAAGAGTCTTCAGTGTGTGAGCCTCCATCTCCTGTCCAATGACATGTGTGCTAGAGCTTACTCTGAGAAAGTGACAGAGTTCATGTTGTGTGCTGGGCTCTGGACAGGTGGTAAAGACACTTGTGGGGTGAGTCATCCCTACTCCCAGCATCTGGAGGGGAAAGGTGAGTGGAGACCCTAATTCTGGGCTGGGATCTGAAAGCTAACCAGACATCTGCCTCCCCTGCTCCCCAGCTATAGCCATGCCCCCTCCCCATGCCTCATCTGCCATGCTCCTTCCCCGTTCCCTGACTCCCTCAACACAACAGGTGATTCTCACAGCATAATTCACCCATTCCTGTGTTGAGCACATGCTTACTGGGCACCTGCTGCGTGACCAGCATTGCCGTAGACCCTGGGAAGCAGCAGTGAACAGATAGAGAGCAGCCCCTCCCTCCTGCAGCCCCTATGCTGGTGAGAGGCATGGGCAGGAACAGTGGACCCAACACGGAAATGCTGGAGGGTGTCAGGAAGTGATCGGGCTCTGGGGCAGGGAGGAGGGGTGGGGAGTGTCACTGGGAGGGGACATCCTGCAGAAGGTAGGAGTGAGCAAACACCTGCCACAGGGGAAGGGGAGAGCCCTGCGGCACCTGGGGGAGCAGAGGGAGCAGCACCTGCCCAGGCCTGGGAGGAGGGGCCTGGAGAGCATGAGGAGCAGCGAGGGGGCTGCATGGCTGGAGTGAGGGATCAGGGGCAGGGCGCGAGATGGCCTCACACGGGGAAGAGAGGGCCCCTCTTGCAGGGCCTCACCTGAGCCACAGGAGGACACTGCTTTTCCTCTGAGGAGTCAGGAGCTGTGGATGGTGCTGGACAGAAGCAGGACAGGGCCTGGCTCAGGTGTCCAGAGGCCGCTGCTGGCTTCCCTGTGGGATCAGACTGCAGGGAGGGAGGGAGGGCGGCAGGGGTGTGGGGGGAGTGGTGATGAGGATGACCTGGGGGTGGCTCCAGGCCTTGTCCCCGCCTGGGCCCTCACCCAGCCTCCCTCACAGTCTCCTGGCCCTCAGTCTCTCCCCTCCACTCCATCCTCCATCTGGCCTCTGGGTCATTCTGATCACTGAACTGACCATGCCCAGCCCAGCCCATGGCCCTGCGTGGCTCCCCAATGCCCTGGAGAGGGGACATCTAGTCAGAGAGTAGTCCTGAAGAGGTGGCCTCTGCGATGTGCCTGCGGGGGCAGCATCCTGCAGATGGTCCTGGCCCTCATCCTGCTGACCTGTCTGCAGGGACTGTCCTCCTGGACCTTGCCTCTTGTGCAGGAGCTAGACCCTGAAGTCCCTTCCCCACAGGCCAGGACTGGAGCCTTGTTCCCTCTGTTGGACTCCCTGCCCATATTCTGGTGGGAGTGGGTTCTGGAGACATTTCTATGTTCCTGAGAGCTGGGAATTGCTCTCAGTCATCTGTCTGCACGGTTCTGAGAGAAGGAGTTGCCTAGGCAGACACTGGGGCCAGTCTTTCTCACTGTGTCTCTCCCCCTTTACCCTTAGGGTGATTCTGGGGGTCCACTTGTCTGTAATGGTGTGCTTCAAGGTATCACGTCATGGGGCCCTGAGCCATGTGCCCTGCCTGAAAAGCCTGCTGTATACACCAAGGTGGTGCATTACCAGAAGTGGATCAAGGACACCATCGCAGCCAACCCCTGAGTGCCCCTGTCCCACCCCTACCTCTAGTAAATTTAAGTCCACCTCACGTTCTGGCATCACTTGGCCTTTCTGGATGCTGGCCACCTGAAGCTTGGAACTCACCTGGCCAAAACTCGAGCCTCCTGAGTCCTACTGACCTGTGCTTTCTGGTGTGGAGTCCAAGGCTGCTAGGAAAAGGAATGGGCAGACACAGGTGTAGGCCAGTGTTTCTGAAATGGGTATAATTTCGTCCTTTTCTTCAGAACACTGGCTGTGTCTGGAGACTTCTCACTCAGTTTCAGTGAGGACACACACAAGGACGTGGGTGACCATTTTGTTTGTGGGGTGCAGAGACAGGAGGGGTGGGGCCCACCCTGGAAGAGTGGACAGTGACACAAGGTGGACACTCTTTACAGATCCCTGAGGATAAGCTGGAGCCACAAGGTACGAGGCACACGCACAGCAAGGATGACACTGAAAACATAACCCACTCTGTCCTGGGGGCACTAGGAAGCCTAGATAAGGCTGTGGGCAGAAAGAAGGGGAGGGTCCTTCTGTGTTGTTGAAGGAGGGACTAAGGGGAGAAACTGAAAGCTGATTAATTACATGAGGTGTGTTCAGGTCCCCCAAACCACTGTCAGATTTGATGGTTTCCTAGCAGGACTTACAGAAATAAAGAGCCATCATGCTGTGGTTTATCATGGTTTGTTACATTGATAGGATACATATTGAAATCAGCAAACAAAACAGACGTATAGATTAGAGTGTGGAGAAAACAGAGGAAAACTTGCAGTTATGAAGACTAGCAATTGGCTTTACTAAGTTTTCAGACTGGCAGGAAGTCAAACCTATGAGGTTGAGAACCTTGTGGAGTGTAGCTGATCCAGCTGATAGAGGAACTAGCCAGGTGGGGGCCTTTCCCTTTGGATGGGGGGCATATCTGACAGTTATTCTCTCCAAGTAGAGACTTATGGACAGCACATAATTCTCCCTGCAAGGATGTATGATAATATGTACGAAGTAATTCCAACTGAGGCAGCTCACCTGACCCTTAGTGTCCAGGGTGTTTATTGGGGGTCTGTAGGACCAGTATGGAGTACTTGAATAATTGACCTTAAGTCCTCAGACCTGAGGTTCCCTAGAGTTCAAACAGATACAACATGGCCCAAAGTCCCAGATGTACAAAAACAGGGATTCATCACAAATCACATCTTTAGCATGAAGCGTCTGGCATGGCCCAAGGCCCCAAGTATATCAAGGCACTTGGGCAGAACTTTCCAAGGAATCAAATGTCATCTCCCAGGAGTTATTCAAGGGTGAGCCCTTTACTTGGAATATACAGGCTTTGAGCAGTGCAGGGCTGCTGAGTCAACATTTTACTGTACAGGGGCTGAGGGAAAGGGAGAGGATGAGGAAACCCCCCTGGGGATTTGGTTTGGTCTTGTGATCAGGTGGTCTATGGAGCTATCCCTACAAAGAAGAATCCAGAAATAGGGGCGCATTGAGGAATGACACTGAGCTCAAAGAGCATTCAATCATTGTTTTATTTGCCTTCTTTTCACACCATTGGTGAGGGAGGGATTCCCACCCTGGGGTTATGAATATGGTTGAACACCCCACACGTAGCACTGGAGATATGAGATAAACAGTTTCTTTGCCACAGAGATTCACAGCCCAGAGCAGTAGCACGCTGCACACCATGCAGGATGACATGGGGGATGCGCTCAGGATTAGCGTGAAGAAGCAAGGACTGTTAGAGGCAGGCTTTATAGTAACAAGACAGTGGGGTGAACTCTGATTTCCATGGGGGAATGTCATGGTCTTGCTTTACTAAGTTTTGACACTGGCAGGTAGTGAAACTCATTAGGCTGAGAACCTTGTGGAATGCAGCTGACCCAGCTGACAGAGGAAGTAGCCAGGTGGGAGCCTTTCCCAGTGGGTGTGGGACATATCTGGCAAGATTTTGTGTCAGTCCTGGTTACAGATACTGGGGCAGCAAATAAAATTGAATCTTGTTTTCTGACATTATACTGTGTAATTGTAAGTGGACATTTAGTAATGTACAGGGGGTCAGGGAAAGACGGGGGATAGTGAATGCACCTGTGGGACTGGTTTGGTTTTGTGATTGAATAGCCCATGGAGTTATCTCTGCAATGATGAATTGTTTGAAAGAAACCTGATTGATTTTATATTGAATTAGAAGTTAACTTAATAAGCATGCTGAAAGATAAGAGAAGATATTAGGAATATTGAGCAAGACCAACATACATAAAATATGAGAAAAAGTAGGTAGGAAATATTAGGTAGGAAAAATATGATAATTGAAAAAAGTAAAAAAAAATGGATTAATAGAATTGAATAGAGGTGAAGAACACAATAGTGACATTTTAGACCAGATTGAAGAAAAATGTCAAAGAAATACTGAATGATGTGAGTACTGGAAGTGCAGATACTGAACACTAAAGACTCAGGAAGAGAGAAAAATAAGAGAGGAGGAAACACATGACTAAACACTGAAGGCAGGTTTTTTTTTTTTTTTTTTTTTTTTTTTTTTTTTTTACAGAGTTTCACTCTTATCGCCCAGGCTGGAGTGCAATGGCTCAATCTCAGCTCACTGCAACCCCTGCCTCCAGGTTGAAGTGATTCTCCTGCTTCAGCCTCCCCAGTAGCTGGGATTACAGGCACGCACCACCACACCCGGCTAATTTTGCATTTTTAATAGAGATGGGGCTTCTCCATGTGGTCAGGCTGGTCGTGAGCTCCCGACCTCGGGTGATCCACCTGCCTTGGCCTCCCAAAGTGCTGGGATTGATTACAGGCGTGAGCCACTGCGCCCAGCCTGAAGGTAAGTTTTATGGAATTTAAAATATCTGAATGACCTCAGATCAATAGAATCCATAGAGTGTGATTGAGTAGAAAGAAGGAAAGGCTATGAAACAAAAAAGAAAACTAGAATTGTCATTGACAAAGCCCTGGAGAGAAAGGATGGCGGAAATATTGAAGGAAAAGAATGTAGAACTAGAATATAAATTCAATCCAACAGTTTGTCAGTGTGTATCAATAGCCTTTTTTAGACAATGTAACATTCTCATACATTGCTTAATGGAGTATAAATTGGTATCCTCATTTTAGAAAATGATTTAGCAGTATGTGTTGCAGCTGAACATATGCATGACCTATCAGTATCAATCTTAGAAATATACCCCCTAGAAACCCTAGAAATACTTCGTATTTTCATAAAAATCCTCATACCAGAAAGTTCATAGCATCCTCAAGCCAGAAATCACCCAAAATGTTTATCTATAGGAGAATGGAGAAATAAATGGCATATTCATACCAATGAATAGTGTGTGTAATGAACAAGGATTATGTTTCATCCAAGACAGAGATGGGGTTTTAAAGAGACTGCCACAGGAACACAAAGAGAAAACCAGAGATGGAGAGACAGCAGGGGAAATAGAATCTGAGATAGACAGTGACAAAATTGGGAAGAGAAAAAACAAGGTAGCTGGAGACACACAGAGAGATACAGACAAACAGAGAGACAGCATCCCCTCGTGGTTAACATCAGAGCTTCTGTTTATTAAGCACCTAATGTGTTACAACTGCACAGATCCCATCTAACCATGGGTCCTCTCCCTCACCTCCCCAAGGAGGCAGCATGCAGGAGCTCAACCAGGCAGAGAACCCAGGAGTCCTGAGGTGGTTGCATGAATGGACAGCATACACTAAATGAAGAAATGCTAGACCTGCCCTGGTGTACTGAGCACGAGGGATTAAAAGGCTTTGGGTAATGGGAACATGATCATACATTCATCGTTATGACATGCACACCCACCCTGGGAGGCTCCAGAGGGTGCACCTTTCACTACAACAGGAGAAATGAATTTGTGAGGGGAGTACCAGCATCCTTGAAGAGCTGTATGATCCCTCATCTCTGTAGGTCAGAAATTATGTGGGAATGGCTGACACTGAAGCAGGAAATCTCAATTCAGTGAGGATAATTGGATACCAAGATGGTTGGGGCCAAGTGATGCTAACTTCACCAAAACATGGGCGTGGTTAGTACAATAGACAGCACAATCAACACAGTGATCATGATAGTCTGACTTCAGAGACCTGTGGTGCTGGTAGTTGATCACAGTGTTCCTGGAAGAGAAATAGATTGGAAAAGACTAAATTATTTCTATGTAATCAGGAGACTTCTTGGGTCCAGTGAACAGAAGTATAATTTGAATCATAAAAGCAAAGAATCCTGGCCCATCGTTCAATTCATAAACTTGAGTCAGTTACCAGATGTTTTGGAGATTATTGGACACTGATTCTTAACTGACACTAATTACAAGAGACCCAAAACACCACTGTAGTCCAACAATCAGTGTAGCGCCTGGTGGAGGTCAGGAGTTGTGGCCGAGGCCCATCTCACAGTGGGTCCCGTGGGTCTCTGAACCTACCTTTTGGGTATTTCACCAATTACAGAATAATGCATAACTGGGACAGGCATGCTGAGAAAGTGACAGAATTTCCACGTGGGCTCCCAGACCTGTGGATGAGGGATGTTACACCAGACGAGTCCAGGTGGAAGTCACTAGGACTTAGCCCCACCTAGCCCCACCTAGGAGGGATCAGGGGTTACACCAAGCCCAGGTCCTTCCTTTATCATGTGGCTGCACCCAGCTGAATCCTGTCCTATCTCCATACCTAGGGAAATCATAAACCAAAACAAGTCTGCATTCCTGCAGGGATTACGGAGGTTGGTGACACTGTCAATGACTGAAGGACGCAGGAGTGGTGGTTCCCACTACATCCACATCCAGTTCACCTATTGGCCCATGCTGAAAACAGATAGATCTTCAGGGATGATAGTGGGTTATCCTAAGTATAACCAGGCAGTGAATTTCATTACAGCTCTTCATGTGGCTTCATTGTTTGAGCAAATAACACATCTCCTGGCACCTCATATGCAGCTATTGACCTGGTTAATGTTTTGTTTCCACCTCAATATCTGTTAATAAAGGCAACCAGCAGCAGTTCGTTTTCAACTGGCAAGGCTTTATTATCCATGAATATCCTCTTAGTGTCTCAGTGATGATGGATCCACTATCATTTCTGATCTTACTAACATGTATCTTCTGTTTTTTTTTGGTCTTTGTTATCCTGGCTAGAGAATTATCAATTTTATTGATCTTTTAAAAGAAACAGTTGTTTTAGTTGATTTTCTCTATAGGTTACTTGTTTTTAATTTCACCAATTTCTGCTATAATTTTTATGATTTATTTTCTTAGGTTTGCTTTAGGCTTAAATTGCTCTCTGAGTCCATGGGAGGTTGGACTGGAAGCTGGGATTCAGAGTGGGAGGCTGGGAGTGGGTCCAGATAGAGGGTGTGGCTGAAGGTGAGTTCTTTGGGGCTAGAGAAGATCTAGGGGCTAGGGGATGTGGCTAGCGTCTGATGGGCTGTGGGGCACCCAGGGGTCTGATCTGGTGTCCGAGGGAACAATAGATCATCTGGAGATGTGAGATACGAAAACAAAGAGGAAGAACATGTTGGGCAGGAGAAAACACAAGGGTGGTAAAAGGAAGTTTTTTTACATAGCTGTTGGGATGAATTTGTGTCTGGAGAGATTCAGGTGGGGCCAAGAAGGTTCAGCTTCATCCTGGTTTACAATCCCCACAAAGGAGGGATCAGGGGTTACACCAAGCCCCGGTTCTTCCATTATCATGTGGCTGCACCCAGCTGAATCCCATCCTATCTCCATCTCCAGCTGTCCAGGTGCAACCTCAGTGCCCACGTGTTTGTCAAGAACTCTGAGGGGCTGACATTTTACCAACTCAGAAACAAAAAAGTTGGCCTGCCACACCTTCATGGGTATTGGCAGAACACACCAGAACCTGGCCAAAGGATTTGATTACTTGGCACAGCAGGCAGTGTGAGGTTCATGTTCATATGGGTTCACCTTGCCCAAGTCCTATAGGGTGACCAGAGAAGTCCAGGTGGATTTTGCGCTCAAAGTGGTTTATGCCACTGCAGAGGGTCCTGAGTTTCAGAATCCTCAGTCTTATAAGGGGGCACTAGCAAACCTGCCCAGCATTTGCCTTTTGCTTTTTAAAGAGACAATGTCTCACTCTCTTGCCCAGGTTGGAAGGGAGTGGTGGGATCATAGTCCACTGCAGCCTCAAACTCCTAGACTCAAGCAGTTCTCCCACCTCAGCCTTATGAACAGCTGGGACTACAGGCTTGCACCACCACACCTGGCTAATGTATGTATGTACTTATTTTGTAGAAAGGGAGTCTTGCATTGATGCCTAGGCTGGTCTTGAACTCCTGACTTCCAGTGATCCTCCCACCTCAGCCTTGAATCTTTGTCTTTGGTGGAGATATTATCTTTATTACCCTGAACCACAAACAGAATTGCTGCACAGGGGCATATTATATTTATTGTCCTGGATAGTAAACTAGTCCATTCTGGGAAGACATTATCTTTATTATCCTGGACAGTCAACAAACCTGCTCTGATGGAGATACCATCTTGAAAGACTGCTTGTTAGCCAGCCATCTTTGATAGATATTATCGAGTAAAATGGTGTTAGTACCTTTGCTCAAAAGACATGTAGAAATGTAAGAGACTCGTGGAAATTTTTCACTCACTACTCAGGTCCTGGCCTCCACCCTTCTCTGCTGGAGAGCCCCGCCTTTCTTCCCTTCCACCTCTCATTCACTGCATGTTCCCCCAGTTCTCCCAGTGTTCTGGGCCCCATTTATGCCCGTGGTAGATATAACAACGGTAATTCAATCTGGATGAGCAAACCCTGTCCTCCCCTTCGGTGCATATGTGTGTGTGACTTTGACTTTGAAGGTCCTTTGACTTTGAAATGTCTCTGTTTGGTATCTGTGCATAGTGCAGCTCTGTGTGTGCGTGTACGTGGGTGGTGGAGTGCGAGGCTCTGCCTGTCCACTACCTGCCCATATGTGTGCATTTGTCCCCAAATGCAAAACCTGATGAGTCACCTTCAACACCAAGTATCTCTGACGTGGGCACTGATCCAGAGGTAGATTATTTCCTGTCCTGGCTGCCTGTGTCTCTAGCTATACCTTTGACCTTGAATGGCCAACCCTGTATCTGGGTGCTGCCCTGGCATCTGCTCTAGTGGGTCCATATCTGAATGCCTGGCCTCTGGGTCTGTGCCCGCAACTTTGAATCACCGCTCACTGGCTTCTGCATGAATCGCAGTGTTGACCTTGACTCTCATATCTGGTCCTGTGATTATGTCTGAATTACTTTGGCCACATTTGTTTCTCAAATCTGAATATCCACAGATGCTATGTATCTCCCACCCATCTAACCTTTACAGCAACCTCCAATTTACAGATGAAATGGAGGCACAGTGAGATCAAAGCATTTTCTCAAAGTCTCAAAGCTGATATTTTTGAATGCAGGTGGTCAGACTCTAGATGTGAGCACCATACTCATGTCTGTGAATCCGTGTCTGGGACTCTGAGTGCATATCCCTGCCTCTTCCCTTTGTAATCTTATTAAGGACCCAACCTTGTACGTCGAGACCCTGTGTGCAAGTGTATACCCATGTGACCTTGCATACCCAGAGCCACACTGGAGGTTATGAATTTAGGTTTGAGTTCTTATGTCCAAATCTGTGTCTATGAATGTGTATGTGTGTGTGCTTACACCCATGCCTGTCCATATTTATATGCACATGTGATCACTTGGGCTGTTATTATATAAGCTACATGAACATGCATATGAATTTCTGCTTAAGGCACACTGCCTATATATGTATCCAAGCCTGGAAACCGTCTTGTGCCTGTATGTATGTCCATGACCTTGTGTGGTCACATATGTGTCCTTCCCTGGCATGCTGAGTTTGGCTTAGATCTCCAGATTCTGAGGCCAAGAATTCTACCGTACAAATTGAATGGACACGTCTGTTTGAGGTCTCTGACATATCAAAGCAACCGTCTGTCTAAGCCTGTATCCAGTGAACCTGTCTTCATCTCGAATCACAGAGGGGATTTTGCCCTCTGGTCCTTCATTTCCCTTCTGTCTGTCTCTCTCTCTCTCTCACGAACCTATCGCATGTAGGGTAGGAGATGAAGGGAGAAATTCTGGAAAAACAGGCTGCAGCTGTAAAACCTAAAGAGAGGAGAGTGCTTTAAAAATAACAGAGGCTGGGCACAGTGGTTCACTCCTGTAATCCCAGCATTTTGGGAGGCCAAGGCAGGCAGATCATGAGGTCAGGAGATCGAGACCATCCTGGCTAACATGGTGAAACCCAGTCTGTACTGAAAAAAAGAAAAAAAACAAAACAAAACATTAGCTGGGTGTGGTGGCATGCGCCTGTAGTCCCAGCTACTTGGAAGGCCGAGGCAGGAGAATCGCTTGAACCTGGGAGGCAGAGGTTGCAATGAGCCAAGATCGTGCCACTGCACTCCAGCCTGAGTGACAGAGCAAGACATCGTCTCAAAAACAAAACAAAACAAAACAAAAAAGCAAACAAAACTAACCCCCCAAAAACCAGAGACTTCCAGATAAATTGTGGGAAAAGCATATGTAAATGGTTTTCACATATGTAGGTACTGTAGGGCACTGGGAAGGGTGGCCACATAGGAAAAAGTCTCTGTTCTCAGGGATCCTCTATTCCTTTCTGCAGAGGCTCAGGATGGCAATGGGAAGGTGTGGGGAGGGGTGAGACAGAGACTCGAGAGAGAGAGAGAGATGAGCAGAGAGATGGGAACTGAGACACAATGACAGAGATGGCCAAGAGAGATGCAGAGAAAAACAGAGACGGGAAGACACAGAGACAAGAGAGAGAAGAGAGAGGGAGATCAAGACCAAAACACAGCCACACAGACACAGCAGAGCCATATACTAAGAGACACAGAGAGACCAAATGGACAGAGATACGGTGAGAGACCAAGGCAGCCCCCAGGAAGGTGGTCCCCAATGCCTGTTCGTGCAACCTGAACCAGAACCTTCCCTGTCTCCCTCTGTCCCCAGCCTCATCTGAGGGGAAATGCCCAACTGTTATTCCTGTGGGGCACAGACACCGCTCCCCAGACCCCAGGTCCCCACTCACCCGGTGATGCAGTGAGCAGTAGTGAGCACCCAGTGAGGGTGCACCAGGACGTCCCTGCACCGGAAGTTGCTGAAATGGTACAACCCTGCCAGGGTTGGGAATGCTTCTCACACTCCCAGCCTCCCACAGTCTGGGACTGGATGGCAATCACAGCATCTGCAGAGGGAGTGCTGGGTCAGGGAGGGCAGGCTTGGCAGGAGAGGCCAGAGACTGGGCTAAGAGAGGCAGCTGGGCTGTGGGTTTGAAGGGACATGGAGGCAGAGGACTGGGGCTGGGGATCCAGGGACACAGAAGGGCCTGAGATTCTGGACCATTCCTTGGGGTCGTGGGTTGGTGGCTGTTTGGCTGTTCCTGGTGGGGAGACTTTGCTCTGAGAGCAGGGCAAACCCCAGGGATTAGGATAGGAGACATGAGACATTGTCTGGAGCAGGCTTTGGGTTGGGAGCAAAGCATGTGGGGTGATTTGGGGTCTTGTCTAGGAGGCTGTGGTGGGGAGGTAAAGGATAGAGTGCTTGTGGGTTTATGAACTTCTTGAGTCTAGGATGTCCTGCTCCTATGGACAGGGGACATTTTCCCAAGTTAGCAGTTTTTTCAGCCAAACTACCTAATCTGATGCTATACCCAGATCAAGGTGGCAGGAGAAGAGTCAGGAATGGGGACCTAGGGACAGATACCTGATCCAGTCCCTTGAGGTTCCTCCCCTTCCTGGTCAGCACTCTCTGAAGACAGTGGGTCTCTTCTCTACTGGTTCCATGCCTCTGCCATTAGCTCAGATTCCATCTTCTTGTCCTTGTCTTTCTGTCTCCATCCCTGTCTGTCTCTTTGCATGTGTATATTTGTGTGTGTGCATCTTATTTTTTCTCTGTTTCTCTAAAAATCCTGTCTGAGACAAACTTCACTAGTTCTTCTAGAGGAAGGAAGTCTTAGGGATGAGCTTTCTGAATTAGTTCTGGCATTTCTAGTTTTTGGAATTGGTTCTGTAATGCAAATAAATTTAAAGGCACCAGTAACTCTATTTTCAGTAATACAAAGAGAAATAAAAGTCCATGGTGTTATGTAGCAATAGAGATATGCAAAATATCACCACTGGATAGTCCTAATCAAATAAAGGAGCAATGACCAGGGTGATCATGTATATGATACTTTGGAATATTTTTTAAAGTAACAAGCATAATGAAATTGGATGATTGCTTCTAGTTGTGTTGGCAAAAGTGGAAAAAGAAAAGAGTGAGCACAGGACTTTAAATTTCCAGATCTCAGTCTGAAGAAATAATCTAAAGTTGCTATGTCCATGACTATGTTGAAAGAAACCTTTATCTCCTGTAGCCACAGAGCTGAGATTTCTGAAAATCAAACCTAGAATCTTATTGTGTGAGTGGCTGAATTACAATGCTAATTAAATCCTCAGCATACATGCTGTCTGCCATTAAAGTGAAGGCATAATTGGAAAGGGTAGGGATCTCAAAAGTTGGAATGAGGACATATGGGAAGACTCTGATTATGGTCAGGAGGCTGCAGAAAGGGTCTATTTAGAGGACGTGGCCTGAGGCTTTAAAAATAAAGATCCAGGTCAGTCGCGGTGGCTCACGCCTGTAATCCCAGCATTTTGGGAGGCCGAGGCGGGTGGATCATGAGGTCAGGAGATCGAGACCATCCTGGCTAACACAGTGAAACCCGTCTCTACTAAAAATACAAAAAATTAGCCGGGTGTGGTGGAGGGCACCTGGCGCCTGTAGTCCCAGCTACCTGGGAGGCTGAGGCAGGAGAATGGCATGAACCCAGGAGGCGGAGCTTGCAGTGAGCCGAGATCACGCCGCTGCACTCCAGCCTGGGCGACAGAGCGAGACTCTGTCTCAAAAAAAAAAAAAAAAAAAGAAGATCCAGCAGGCAGGTAGAATGTGGCCAGTGTCTGGCAGGATGTGGGGCACTTGGCATCTATCCTGGTGCCTGAGGAAGCAGTGAACTCTCCCAAGAGGGAGAACCCAAAAGGAAGAGAATGTTGGGGAGGAGGAGAGACAAATGGCGAAAGGAAATTTATTATGCCAAAGGTGGGATGATTTGCGTCTGGAAGGATCCAGGTAGAGCCAAGAAGGTTAAGGTTCAGCTTCAGCTTGGCTTACACTGCCCTCAGAAAAGTTCAACCTAGCCTTGGTCCCTCTTCTGTCACGTGGCTGTGCCCAGTTGGGGCCTCTCGTACCTCCCACCGTTCCATCTCCAGCTGGATAGGTGCAGCCTTAGTGCCCAACTGTTTGTCAAAAACTCTGAAGGGGCTGATATTTTGCCAACTGGCAAACAAATAAGTTAGCCTGCCACAGTTTTATGGATACGGGCAGAACACACTGGATTCTGGATCAAAGGCAAAGGACTTTATTACTCACAGCACAGAAGGCAGCATGAGCTTTTTGTTCACATCAGTTCACGTTGACCCTAAGTCCCAGAGGAATGATCAGAGAAGTTTAGGAGGATCCTGTGACACGGTGCTTTGACCCACAGCTGAGAAACCTGAGCTTAGGAATCCTGAATCTTGTGAGGGGACTATTAATATTTGTCCGAGAGGGAGACACATTCTTCGTTATCCTGACCACAAACAGACCTGCTCTGGAGGAACATACTATATTTATTGTACTGAACACTAAACAAATCTGCTTTAAGGGACACATTATTACACTGGTCGGTAAGCAAAGCTGTTTTGTTGAAAATACCATTTGCAAGATGGCTTGCTAGCCAAACATCCTTGATAGTCCAAAGCAATTTTTTTTTTTTGCTTTGAAGACATGTAGAAACATGAGAGGCCCATGGAGAATTTTCTCTTAGAATCATAATTTAAATTCTCTAACCTTCCCTGCAAAACAAACTTAGACTTTCTTCCTTATACCCCTTGTCTGCCACATCTGTTACCCTAGCCTCACCAGTGTGCCAGGCCCAGTTCCCAATGATGGCAGGAAAAATATGGGGGTCTGATCTGGATGTGCCCTATTGTTGCTGTCTGTTTATGTGTGAATTTGCCTTTGAGGGGACACATCCACGTTTCCCAGTGTAGAGGCTCATGGTCTTCTGACTGTAAAAAGTCCTTGTTTGGTACTTGTGCGTAGTGCAGTTCTGTGTGTGTGTGTGTGTGTATGTGCATGCACATGTGTATGTGGTGGGTGTGCAAGGCCCTGCTGTCCACTACCTGCCCACACATGTGAGCCACGTCCCCATATGGGAAAACTGATGAGTAACCTACAACACCAAGTGTCTGACTTGGGGGATGATCTAGAGACAGATAAATCTTTCTTGTCCCAGCTGCCTGTGTCTCCAGAATATGTCTTTCCCCATAAATGCCCAACTATGTGTCTGGGAGTTGCCAGGAATCTAATATGAGCCTGTATATGAATGTCTGGCCCTTGGGGTTGGTGTCTGCAACTTTGAATCACCACTAAGTGGCTTTATGGATGAATCACAGCATTAGCTTTGACTAACTTTATCTGGGTCTGCACATATGTCTGATTTTGGCCATATTTGTTTTCACAAGCTGAACATCCACATGTATGTACCATAACAAAGTCATGTGTCCTTGATTAAAATAACTGATATTTATTACTATGCATTACAGTTACTGTGTGCCAGGCATTATCATGCACACCCACACACATGCATACACACAAAGACTCATTTTTCTGTTTAAGTCTTAAGGAAACTCCCATGAACAAATGAGGAAATGGAAAGACACTGAGGTCAAATAATTTTCTCAAGGATTCAGAACTAATATGTTTGATCCCAGGTGGTCATACTTTTGGATACAACCACCATACTATAGACCCATGTCTGTGAATTGCTTTTGGTGGGGGCTACTCAGGATATGTCCCCTCAAAGTCAAACCCAACACTGCATATCAGTGTCTCTCTCCTGTGTACCTTTACTAAGGCCCCCACCTTGTACGTTCAGACCTTGTGTGCAAGTGTGTGCACCTGGAACACTGGGTATCCAGACCTACAGTGGAGTGTAGAATTTGGTCCAAGCGTCTATGACCAAAGCTCTGTGTGTGTGTGTGTGTGTGTGTATGCACACGTACATCTATGTCTTTTTTTTTTTTTTTTGAGACAGAGTTTTGCTCTTGTTGCCCAGGCTGAAGTGCAATGGCACGATCTTGGCTCAAGTCAACCTTTGCCTCCCCGGTTCAAGCTATTCTCCTGCGTCAGCCTCCCGAGTAGCTGGGATTACAGGCATGTGCCACCATGCCTGGCTAATTTTGTATTTTTAGTAGAGACGGGGTTTCTCCATGTTGGTCAGGCTGGTCTTGAACTCCCAACCTCAGGTCATCCACCCACGTTGGCCTCCCAAAGTACTGGGATTACAGGCGTGATCCACTGTGCCCAGCCACACCCATATCTTAACTGTCCACACCTACATACAAATATCAATGACCATATAGTGATCCTCGAAGCTGAGATCTATTTATATGTTACGTGAAGGTAAGCTGTAAGTGCTGTCCCTACCAATCCCTAAGTTTGAAAGTCTGGTTGTGCATATATGTAGGTCCACAATCTAGTATGGCCACATCTGTGTCCTTGTATGACCTTGAGTTTGGCCGAGATACCTGAACTCTGGGACCAAATTTGTGTGTCATACATACTGAGTGTCACATCCATTTAATATCTGTGACAGATGAATGACCCTGAATGGCTGGCTCCAAGTGAGCACTTGTCTGAACTCACTGTATCCAGTGACCTTATCTTCATCCCCAACCACAGAGAACTTCTTGCCCTCTGATCTTTTCCCCTTTCTCTCTCTTTTGGGAACCTATAACACATGAGATGGGTGGTGGGAACAAAAAAGGATACAGTTCCAGGGAAAAGAGGCAAAAGTTTTTTAAAGCTAGAGAGAAAACTGTATTTTAAAAACACATCAGAGACTCCTGGAAAAATTGAGGGGAAGGCATAAATGAAGAATATGTAGGTAGATAAGGGTACAGTCAGGGAATAGGAGGTGAGAAGGACCCTGTCCTCATGGATCCTCTACTCCCATCCCAGAGGCCTAGGACGGTGACTAGGTCCTGGGAACTGAGGAGTGTGTGCTCTGCTCCCAATCTTGGCAAGTGATTCTCTTTGAATGTGGACATTTTAATTGTGGTCCTTCATGCACTGTCGCCCGCTGTGAGCTCTCTGAGGCCCACTACCAGACCTGGTAAGAAGGCAGGGGTCAGGGTCCTGAAAAACGTGGCTGGGAGTAGGAACCCATGGGTTCTGTACCTGGAGTTGGAGAAGGCTGAAAGCCGGGAGTCCAAGGTCTTGGAGAAGGAAAATGTTGGGATTCTGGACGCCTGTATTTTAATGGGTTGGGGAGAGAGTCCTTGACTCCTCTGAGGACAAAAGTACTGGAGCTTGGGGACTACAGCCCAATGGGTGTGTGCCCACACATTGGAACTCTTAGCTACCTGGGAGGCAGGAGTAGGGGCCATTGGTACCAGGGCCTCAGGAGGTGGTAAGTGGAATTTCAGATTATCACAGGGCTTGGGGATCCCAGATTGCTAACATTTGGGTCTTTCTGTCTACTCCACACTCAGCTTGTGGGTAACCACCAGCCTGCTAGCTCCCTACAGTTGCTGGGCCAGCAGGAGCCCGGCGAGCAGGAACTGCGCAAGCGCGCTGGTTCTAAACAGCTGAAGGGCGTTTGGCGCATCTTCTGACATCATCAGCACTGTGAGGATCCCAGCGCACCACTATGGCATCACGTTGGCGCAACTAGCCCACCATCACCCGTGCGCCTCTCCAGTGACATGTATCACATGGCACTGCCCAGATCTGCCCCCTTGTGGGTGTGTCCAACATGGTGTCTGACTTAGGCTTTGTGTCCATGGGGAGGAGCCTAGGACCACAGGGAGGCTTGGGTCACAAGATGCTTGAGAAAAGCCAGATGTGTCCAGTCTATGAAACTGGAAATACATGGCTTTTGGGAAGAGGGGCAGGGTCCTGAATGTATGGGTCCTTCTCAAGTTCAGGGTCTTCCCTGGTGGGTCTCCTTGATAATTGTATTGTGCCAACATCAGCATAATTTCAGACACATCTGGTAACATGGACTACCCAGGGCACCTGATGGACACCTTGGTGTGTGCATGTTTGGAGGGCGGAGGCGCAAATGGTCCTAAAATCTTGATCTTGGTTACTAATGTTGTTGGCTGTTCCCCTAAACTGCACATCCAGGGCAAATGTTGATTTGTTGCATCCTAGACCCTGCCCTCAGCTTACACCCCTATCTCCACTGCAATCCATCCCAACACCATCCTCATCCCTAACTTTGTCACCATGTCCTGCCCTTGAGAGCTGATGAAAAGGAACGCCCAGAAAATGGAACTTACGGCCAGGCGCAGTGGCTCACGCCCGTAATCCCAGAACTTTGGGAGGCCAAGGCAGGTGGATCACCTGAAGTCAGGAGTTTGAGACCAGCCTGGCCAACATAGTGAAACCCCGTCTCTACTAAAAATACAAAAATTAGCCAGGCCTGGTGGTGTGCACCTGTACTCCCAGCTTCCTGGGGAGGCTGAGGCTGGAGAATCGCTTGAACCCAGGAGGCGGAGGTTGCAGTGAGCCGAGATCATGTCACTGCACTCCAGCCTGGGCAACAGAGGAAGACTCTGTCAAAAAAAAAAAAAAAAGGAAAAACAGGGGATGTGTGCAGAAAACCAGGAGATATAGAGTCAAGAAGCATCAGAAAAAAGGTCAAAACAAAAGGTCAAAAAGGGTCCCCCCAACAAAAAAAAAAAAGAAAAGAAAATGGAAGTCACCTGCCAACATTACCTAGTTACCCAGAGGCTGAGCTGAGATTCATACCCAGGGCTGACTAGGTCTTTCTCCTGCATCTCCTCCCCTTTTCTTGGAACACCTACTTCTCTCAGGTTATCTTTTTCTTCCGAAGCTTCCACAGTTGGCTCAAACCCAGGATTCCGAGACAACCTAGTCTCCCTGACTCCATGGAGGCTGTGCTTCTCATTCAGACCTAGCAAAATGATCTAAAGCTCACTCCACCAATGTTGAGCTCCTAGCCAGACCCTACACCAAGGTAAGCCCTGGCCCATGCTCAAGCCCCACCCCTCCTAAAGTCTTACCCCTGCTCAAGCTCTGCCCCTAGCCCAAGCCCTTTCCTCTGTGCAAGCTTCTGACCAAGGCGCTGCCCTCTGCTCAAGCCCCACCGCTTATTAGGCTCCACCCATCCCAAAGCCCTAACCCTGCTCAACCCCACCCCTGCTCAACTCCACCTGTGCCCCAGGCCCTTTGCACAAAAGTTAGCAGGGCATGATGGTGCACACCTCTAGTCACAGCTACTCTGGTGGCTGAGGCAGGAGAATCACTTGAACCCAGGAGGTGCAAGTTGCAGTGAACCGAGAGCATCATCTCTGATCAAGGCTCTGCCCTCTTCTTAAGGCCTGTCCCACATAAGGCCCCATCCTGCTAGCCTGCCACCCCTGGCCTGGGACTCTCCTTCACTCAAACTCTGCTCCAGCCAGCGCTTGCCTCTTAGCTGGCGCTCTGCCCCAGACCCACCCAGCACTCACTTCTGGAGGCAGTGTGCAGTCGACAGCACCCACTGTGGATGCTCTAAGATGCCCCAGCATCTTAAAGTTTTCCACTGACAGTGCTGGCTGCCTGCCAGGGCTGCAAGTGCAGACTGCATTCCTGTTGCCACCAATGAGGACTTTGCTGGCACTGGAGAAAGTGCTTGGGAATGGAGTCTGGGATCCTGCAGAGGGAATCACAGCTCCTGGGGATGGAATCAGGACACAAAGTGGAGGAGTTCAGAGTCGAGGGTCAGGGTTAGGATTAGGAAGTTGTGGGTTGTATTGAGGGGTCTGATGGTTAATATCAAGCATCAACTTGATGGGATTGAAGGATGGAAAGTACTGTTCCCTGGGGGTGTCTGTGAGGGTGCTGCCAAAGGAGATTAAGATTTTACTCAGTGGACTGGGAAAGGCAGACCCACCCTCAATCTGGGTGGGCACCATCTAATCAGCTGCCAGCGTGGCCAGAATAAAAGCAGGCAGAAGAACATGGAAAGACTAGACTGGTTTAGCCTCCCAACTTACACGTTTTCCCGTGCTGGATGCTTCCTGACCTCGACATTGGACTCCAAGTTCTTCAGCTTTGGGACTTGGACTGGTATCTTTGCTCCTCAGCTTGCCGATGGCCTATTGTGAGACCTCACCTTGTGATCATGTGAGTCGCTTCTCCTTAATAAACCCCTTTATATATACATCGATCCTATGAGTTCTGCCCCTCTAGAGAACCCTGACTAATACAGGGGGGAAAACATGGGCAGGGTATCCAGGTCTGCTTTTTGGGCTGGGGCATGATGAGGCTAAAGGACATGTCAGTTCTTTTTTTTTTTTTTTGGAGACAGAGTCTTGCTCTGTCACCCAGGCTGGAGTGCAGTGGCGTGATCTCGGCTCACGCCATTCTCCTGCCTCAGCCTCCTGAGTAGCTGGGACTACAGGTGCCTGCCACCATGGCTGGCTAATTTTTTGTATTTTTAGTAGAGATGGGATTTCACCATGTTAGCCAGGATGGTCTCCATCTCCTGACCTTATGATCCATCCACCTTGGCCTCCCAAAGTGCTGGGATTACAGGCTTGAGCCACCGCGCCCAGCCAGGACATGTCAGTTCTAAACTCCAGGCCCCTGGTCTGTCTCGTCGACACCTCCTCTTACACCATCCTCAGACACACAATTTCTTTTCTTTTCTTTTTTTTCTTTTTTTTTTTGAGATGGAGTCTCACTCTGTCACCCAGGCTGGAGTGCAATGGCGCAATCCTGGCTCACTGCAACCTCTACCTCCTGGGTTCAAGCGATTCTCCTGCCTCAGCCTCCTGAGTAGCTGGGACTACAGTAGCCTGCCATCACACTCAGCTAATTTTTTGTATTTTTAGTAGAGACAGGGCTTCACTGTGTTAGCCAGGATCGTCTCGCTCTCCTGACCTCATGATCCACCCACCTCAGCCTCCCAGAGTGCTGGGATTACAGGGTCTCCCAGCTAATAAATGGCAGGGCAGGGCTTTGAACCCAGGCAGGGCAACTCCACAGCCTATTTCCTTAACCACTGTCCCATAAGGCCTCCCAAGGCCCCAGTGGGCAGGGCATGACTAAACATGCAGCTCCATGTCAGAACCCTGGAGTCAGGCCCAGGGACACAAGACCAGGTGACAGGCATAGGGCACAACCTCCCATGTGACATCACGCTCGGCTACACACACTCTTGCAAAGCTGCAGGGTGACTCATACAATGTGGTCACACCATGATACACACAGCACATGACACTGAACCAGATAGGTACAACCACAAAGATTCAGTCACATGGTAAATTATAGTGATATCATAATCCGGAAACAGCCTCAGATGAATTGAAATGCCTGTTCACCCTAATACACAAAAATCACACAAGTACAGCCACACAAACACCCCCATACACACGTCATACGGGCATGCAAACTTAGAAGCAACCCTGTCTGCTTGAAGATGGTGACACTTTGGGACATACACATCACACACGCAGAGCCATGGACCAAATTGTGTCCCTCCCTCTCCAGACTTATATGTTAAAGTGCTAAGACCCAAGATAGTGGCATTTGGAGCTGGGACCCTTGGTAGGTGAGGAGGATTAGCTGAGGTTGTGAGGGTGGGGCCTTCGTGATGAAATTAAGTGTCCTAATATGAAGAGGAAAAGAGGGAGAGAGAATTGAAACCTGCTAAATCTCAGACTTGGACTTTCCAGCCTCCAGAATGGTGAGAAATAAATTTCTGTTGTGGAAGCCACCTGTCTGTGGTATGTTGTTATGGGAGCCAGAGCAGACTAAGACACACACACTTACACCCCTCTCCCACCACACACACACAACACACACCTGTGACATTGTGGACGACATATCCCAGGAGCCTGGTGCAGGGGGTTTCTGCTGTGGTCATCAAGTTGGCACCTGGTGCGGAGGGGATTCTGGGATTCTTTAGCTGTCTCCCTTCTCCACCCTCCCATGGAATCTCTGGGCAGCAGCAGCCTTAAGGGATCCTCTCCACCTTAGGTGGTGAGACCCTGAAACCATAACCTAGGGCAGAGTTTCTCAACCTGGCCACTACTGACACTTCTGATTGAATCATTCTTCATTGTGGGCACTGCCCTGTGTGCTGTAGGATATTATGCAGCATCCCTGCCCTCTGCCCACTAGATGCCAGTAGCACCCTCCTTGCCAAGTCATAGCAACCAAAAATGCCCCACTGTCCAGTGGTTTCTGGGAGAAGCCAGTGTTAGTAACATCTAGAATGAGAGGGAGAGATGAGGAGCTGGAGAGATGGAAACTTAGAGTGCAAGGAAGTCAAAGAAAGTCAGTGACGGAAACAGAGAAAGTTAGATAGGGATAGAGACACAGAGACGCTGATACAGAGACACCAAGATGGAGGCTGGAGGAGACAGAGTCAGAAAGCTAGGATGGGGAAGATGGAAACACAGGCACAAAGAGTTCTCAGGGTAAGTGAGTCTGAAAGGTACAGAGACGGAAATACAGGTGTTGACAGCAGACACAGCGTACAACCTCTGTTCCCATGCGTTGTTCTAAGCACTTGACATGCAGTAATTCACTTTCATAGGAACCTTACCTGGAAGATTTGATTATTAGCCCCATTGCACAGAGTTAAGTAACAGAGAGGTTAAGTAACTTGCCAAAGGTCACACAGCTATCAGGGGTTTATTCCATTTTTACTGCTGAATAGGATTCCATTGTATGGATGCACCACAGTTTATCTGTCCACTCACCAGTTTATGGAACATCTGTCACTGCTTTAACACTGCAAACTTCCCTCTCCCCAATCTTCCTTATTATTTAACTTATTATATATGATTTGTACTAATTTACAATATTATATTAACACATATAAATGTATATCTAATTTGTTATTTATTTTATTGGATTTATTTTCTATTGTTTGCATCTCTCAGCTACAACAAGGACAAGGATCTTTGCCAGTTTTGTTCACTGGTTTATCCAAAGCCCCTAAAACAGTGCCTAGCACATAGTAGGTACGTGATAAGTACTTACTGAATAAATGAAAATGAATAGATGGCCACAAACTCTTTCTATCACTGTATTTCTCAGTTGAGCTTCTCGGTCAGGGTACTGCCTCTCTGGCTGTTTCTGTCTGTCTTTGAGCCAGACAACTAACACACACACACACTCTCTCTCTCTCTGTTTATATCTGTCTCTCTGTGTCTGACACTCTCTCCATCACTCTTTCCTGTCTCTTTCAGTAGATCTCTCACTGGAGAGATCTCTGAGTCTCTAGAGGGTGGTTGGGGTCTTGTCAGGGGTCTGGGGTTGGGAATCTAGAGCAGAGGAATGGAGTTTGGAGCCTGGGTCTGAGGTCTGGAGTCAACCTTCAGAATCTCCAGTTTGTGCTGTGGAATCTAGAGCTTGGAATCTGAATTCTGGGATTTTGGGGTTTGGAGTGAAGCATCTGGAATCCAGACGAGACATCAGCAAACTATTTCTGTAAAAGTCCAGAAAGTAATTATGTTAGGCTTTGTGGGCCAGACAGTCTGTGCTGTAACTGCTCATTTCTGCTGTCCCAGCATAACAGCAGTCATAGACAACACATGAAGGAATTAATGTATGTTCCAACAAAATGTTATTTACAAAAACACACAGCAGCTGGATTTGGCCTGCAGGGGTAATTTGTTTACTTCTGATTAAACTGGAACCTGGAAAATGGAATCCAGAAATGGAAGTCTTGGTTCTAGAGTCCAGAGACTGGTCTGATATCTAGAGCTTGGACCATCAGTCTGATCTCCAGGAAGATGAAGCTCAAAGTCTAGAATCTGAATTTGGTGACTGAGGTCTTCATTTTGGAGTTAAGATTTTTGTATGTAGATCACAAGAGACTGTCACTTCATTGCAGGACAGTTTAGCCCTGAAGTTGGGGTTTAGCTCAGGAGGGTTCTTGGCTTCACCCAGGAAAGGATTCAAGGGTGCTGGTGGTGTGAGACAGCAATCTTCGTTGAATGGTGCTGCTCCTTGTGAAGCAGGGCTAACTCACAGGCAATGTGCCCAGAGTCAGCCACCTATAGGCTCTTGGCAACTGTATTTATACTCATGTAAATCCACTTTCAATTACATGCAAATTAAGTAATGGGTCAATGTAAATTGAGGGGTCATTTATTTAGAACTTTCTAGGAAAAGAGCAGTAACTTCCAGGTCATTGGCATGGAAAGGAGCAGTAACTTCCGGGTCACTGCCATGGAAAGGAGCAGTAACTTCCGGGTCACTGCCATGGAAAGGGGAGGTAACTTCCGGGTCACTGCCATGGAAAGGGGAAGTAACTTTCAGGTCATTGCCATGGCATTTATAAACTGTCATGGCACTGGTGAGGGTGTTCTATACCAATGAGCGATGAGAGCAGATAGGGATCACTTTTGTCTTCATGCGGTCATTGCTGCTGGTTTTTTTTTTTTTTTTTTTTTTTTTTTTTAAGGTGGAGTCTTGCTCTGTTGCCCAGGCCAGAGTGCAGTGGCGTGATCTCGGCTCACTGAGAGCTCTGCCTCCCGGGTTTACACCATTCTCCTGCCTCAGCCTCCTGAGTAGCTGGGACTACAGGCGCCCGCCACCTTGCCCAGCTAATTTTTTGTTTTTTAGTAGAGACGGGGTTTCACTGTGTTAGCCAGGATGGTCTCAATCTCCTGACCTCGTGATCTGCCCGCCTCGGCCTCCCAAAGTGCTGGGATTACAGGCGTGAGCCACCGCGCCCGGCCTTTTTTTTTTTTTTTTTTAATTTTATCCTGTCTGAACTTGTTTTGGTCAGCAGGGTTGTGACCAGAAAACAAGTCCTGCCAGTGTCTTCCCTGATCTTTATAAAACATTGTCTGGATAATCATGAAAAGTCGTTTGGACTAGTTGTCAGTATAACACAGAGAGAGAGGCCTTCCCTTCCTAGCACCGGGGACTCCCGCCTGCTCCCTGTGACTGGACATGTTTCTATCCAACTAACTGAGGTCTGGCATCATCCTATGGAGTTGACCTGAACTGTCTGTCTTTTCTTCAGAGCCGGGAGTGCCGCAGGGGCCCAGGTGTCACCATTTCGTTATTATAGGCAACCCCTCCAGGCTGCTTGTAGAACCATCTGAGGCAAAATTACTGATCAAGTTCATGTCTATCCAGGTAAACCTGAGATGAGTAAAATGACCTGTCCATCCATTCACTAAGGTCATATGAACTGTCCACTCATCCCCTGAGGTCCTATGAATGTTTTTTTCTTTTAGAGACAGGGTCTTGCTCTGTCACCCAGGCTGGTATGATCATAGCTCACTGGAGCCAAGAACTCCTAGGCTCAAGCAGTTCTCCTGCCTCAGCCTCCTGAGTAGCTGAGGCTATAGGTGCACACCACCACACCCAGCTAATTAAAAAAAAATTGTAGAGATGGAGTCTTGCTATATTGCCCAGGCTGGTCTCAAACTCCTGGCCTCAAGCAATCCTCTTGCCTCAGCCTCCAAAGTGCTGCAATGCCTGGTGCCTGTGATTTTTTTTTTTTTTTTTTTTTTTGAGATGAAGTCTTACTCTGTTGCCCAGGCTGGAGTGCAGTGGCACCATCTTGGATCACTGCAACCTCCACTTCCTGGGTTCAAGTGATTCTCCTGCCTCAGCCTCTCTAGTAGTTGGGATTACAGGCACGTGCCACCAGGCCTGGCTAATTTTTGTTTTTTTAATAGAGACAGGGTTTTGCCGTGTTGGCCAGACTGGTCTCGAACTCCTGACCTCAGGTGATCTGCCTGCCTCAGCCTCCCAAAGTGGGCTAGGTTTAGATTTCTATATGTAGAAATTGTTTAAATAGGTTAATAGTGTTATGAAAATTTATATCCTCATTCTTTTTTATTGTGGTAAAGTACACAAAATATAAAATTTACAATTAGTGGCATTTAGTACATTCACGATGTACAACCACTACCAGTATTAATCCAGAACATTTTTATTACCCCAAAAGGAAGCCTTGTACACATTAGCAATCACTCCCCACTCCCCCCGACCCCCAGCTCCTGGCAATTACTAATCTGCTTTCTGACTCTATGGATTTGCCTATTCTGTATTTCATATAAATGGAAGCATAATTCAGCCACAAAAGATTGAATGGAATAATTCAGCCTTTTGTGGCTGAATTATTTCACTTAGCATCATGTTTTCAAAGTTCAACCATGTTTAGTATTTCATTCCTTTTTTTGACTGAATATTCATTGTATGAATATGCCAGAAATTACTTATCCAATTTACTAGTTTTACCTGGATTGATTGTTTCCAGTTAGATGCTGTTATTAAAAAAAAGCTTCCATGAACATATATATAGGCGCACATATATAGAGTCTAAATCATTATATATATATCATATATATTGCAGATATGCATAAGTTTCTTTAGTGCGTATACTCAGGAGTGAAATTTCTGGGCATTAGATATGCATATCTTGGCCAGGTGCGGTGGTTCATGCCTGTAATCCTAGCACTTTGGGAGGTCGAGGCAAGCAGATCACCTGAGGTCAGGAGTTCGAGGCCAGCCTGGCCAACATGGTGAAACCCTGTCTCTATTAAAAATACAAAAAATTAGCCGGGCGTGGTGGCAGATGCCTGTAATCCCAGCTACTCAGGAGGCTGAGGCATGAGAATCGCTTGAACCGGGGAGGCAGAGGTTGCAGTGAGCCGAGATCGTTCAACTGCACTCCAGCCTGGGCAACAAGAGCGAAATTCCCTCTCAAAAAAAAAAAAAGATACGCATATCTTTACCATTTCTACTTGAGGTCATGGAAATATCCTCCTAAATTATGTCCTAAAAGTTACATTGTCTTGCCTTAATCAGTTCTAATCTACTTGGAACTGATTTCTGTGTGTGGTGTAAGGTAGGAGTTCAATGCCATTTTTTTTCCATACCGATACCCAATTTTCCCAGCAATACCTACTGAAAAGACATTTTCTCCACTGCTTTGCAGTGTGATTTCTGTTTCATATAAAGTGCCTATAAATGCGTAGGTCTGCTTCTGGCTCTGGGTTCTATTCTATTGGTATGTTTGTCTATGCCTATGCTAATATCACACTTCTCATAATAAGTTACAAGTAGAAAAGGCTACCCGCCTTGCTTTTCTTTGGAAGTGTGCTGGCTGACCTTTGCCCTTGCCCTTTGTTCTTTTTCATAAATTTTAGAAACAGTCTGTCAGGCTCAAGAAAAATCTTGCTGAGATTTTGGTTTGGAATACATTGAATTTTAAAATAAATTTGGAGATAATTCTCCTCTTTACAACATTGAGTTTTCTCCTCCGTGCGCATGGAACAATATATCTCTCCATTCATTTTGGTCTTTCTTTTCTTTCTCCCCTCCCCTCCCCTCCCCTCCCCTCCCCTTCCCTTCTCTTCTTTCGAGATGGAGTCTTGCTCTGTTGCCCAGGCTGGAGTGCAGTGGTGTGATCTCAGCTCACTACAACTGTTGCCTCACGGGTTCAAGAGATTCTCCTATCTCAGCCTCCCAAACAGCTGGGATTACAGGTGTGAGCCGCCATGCCCGGCCTTTGGTCTTCTTTAATATCTCTCTATGGTACTGGATATCCTTGAAGGCTTATTTTTAGGATCTTTATGGATTTTACATGTTTTGATTTTTTAAAATTTTGTGACAGTTACATAGAAATGCAGTTGATTTTTTATTGATTTGCTTCCAACAATCTTGCTAAATTATATGATTATTTCTATAATTATTTATTGATTATTTGGGGCTTTCTGCATTCACAATCATATCAACTAAAATATTTTATTACTATTATTTTTTTTGAGACAGAGTCTTTCTCTGTTGCCCAGGCTGGAGTGCAATGGCATGATCTTGGCTCACTGCAACCTCCGCCTCCCAGGTTCATGTGATTCTCCTGCCTCAGCCTCCAGAGTAGCTGGGATTACAGGCATGCACCACCACGCCCAGCTAATTTTTGTATTTTTAGTAGAGATGGGGTTTCACCATGTTGGTCAGGCTGGTCTCAAACTCCTGACCTCAGGTGATCTGCCCACCTTGGCCTACCAAAGTGCTGGGATTACAGGTGTGAGCCACCATGCCCGGCCAGCTCTTTTTCTTTTATAATGATGTGCTTATGGCTACATGTTCCTCTCCGAGCACTGTAGTAGGCACACACAATACATGTGTATACATCTTGTATTTTCCTTAGCATTTAATTCCAAATATTTTCTAATTTCCATTATATTTCTTGTTTGAACTGTGGGTTCTTTAGGGGTGTTCCTTTAAAATCAAAACACACAGTCCTAGATGAGATAACTCAGAAACAGCCAGTCAAATACCACATGTTCTGTCTTATAAATTGGAGCTAAACAGTGGGTACAGACAGGCATAGAGTGAAATAATAGACACTGGAGTCTCCAAAAGGTGGAAGCATGAGAGGGAGGTGAGGTGAAGGAGGAAAAATGACCCGTTGGGTACCTTGTACACTACTTGGGTGATGGGTACAGTAAAAAGCCCAGAGTTCACCACCGCACAACATATCCCTGTAAGAAACCTGCACTTGCGGGTGGGGCGCGGTGGCTCACGCCTGTAATCCCAGCACTTTGGGAGGCCGAGGCAGGCGGACCACGAGGTCAGGAGATCGAGACCATCCTGGCTAACACGGTGCAACCCCGTCTCTACCAGAAATACAAAAAATTAGCCGGGCGAGGTGGTGGGCGCCTGTAGTCCCAGCTACTCGGGAGGCTGAGGCAGAAGAATGGTGTAAACCCGGGGGGCGGAGCCTGCAGTGAGCAGAGATCTCGCCACTGCACTCCAGCCTGGGCGACAGAGCGAGAGCAAGACTCCGTCTCAAAAATAAAATAAAATAAAATAAAACTGCACTTGCACTCCCTAAGACCATTTTGAAAACACATGAGGATTTTCTGGTCATCATGATTTCTAGCTTAATTACATTGTCGTCAGACAACATACTCTATATATTCCAACATGGAAATTTGTTGAGACTTGCTTCGTACCTCAGTAACAGGTTCACTTTTGTAAATGCTATGTGTGGTTTTTAAATTGAGGTAAAGTTTTTATTGAGGTATGTACAGTGTGGCATTACAGTTCAATGAGTTTTGGCAAATGCATGCACTCATGTAATCCTCACTCCTATAAAGTTATGGAAAATTCCCATCACTCAAGAACGTTCTTTTATGCTTCTTCCTAATCTTTTTTTTTTTTACTTTTGTTTGTGAGATGGAGTCTCACTCTTTTGCCCAGATTGCTGTGCAGTGGTGTGATCTCGGCTCACTGCAACCTCTGCCTCCCGGGTTCAAGCAAGTCTCCTACCTCAGCCTCCAGAGTAGCTGGAATTACAGGCACCCACCAACACACCCATCTAATTTTTTTTTTTTTTTTTTTTTTGAGATAGAGTCTTGCTCTGTCGCCCTGGCTGGAGTGCGGTGGTGTGATGTTGGCTCACTGCAACCTCCACCTCCTGGGTTCAAGTGATTCTCCTGCCTCAGCCTCCTGAGTAGCTGGGATTACAGGCACCTGCGAACATGCCTGGCTAATTTTTGTATTTTTAGTAGAGACAGGGTTTCACCATGTTGGCCAAGCTGGTCTTGAACTCCTGACCTCAAATGATCTGCCCACCTTGTCCTCCCAAAGTGCTGGGATTACAGGTGAGCCGCCGCACCTGACCCCAATCTGTTTCTATACCTATTCCCCTCTCCCATCCCAGCAACCAGGCCACATTGAATAATTTTGCCTGTTCTAGAATTTCATATAAATGTAATCACATAGTGTATCATATTTTGTGTCTGGCTTCTTTCACTCAGAATAATGATTTTGAGATGCACGTATGTTGTTTCTTATATCAATAGTTTATTTCTTTCTGGTGCAGAGTAGCAATCCATTGTATGGATATATCACAGTTTGCTTATCCACTCACTTACTGATAGACATTTGTTTCATTTCCAATTTCATTATTATGCATAAAGTTACTATAAACATTCTTAGGGAAGTCTTTTCTATGGCTATTACCTAAATACCTATGAGTCGATTTGCTAGCCATCATGTGGATGTATGCCTGTCTTTCTAAGAATCTGCCAAGCTGTTTTCCAAAATGGTTGTACCATTTTACCCCCTACCCCCAGCAATGTAGGAGAGTTACAGCTGCTGTAGATATAACCAAGACTTGATGCTGTTATTCTTTTCAATTTTAGCCATTCTGGTAGCTGTATGTCTTTTGAAATGATTCTATATTTTTCAGGTACTGGGTGCGACATTCCATATATGACCATTAAATAGAGTGTGTTAATCGTATTGTTCAAATTATCTATATACTTATTCAGTCTCCCATCTCCTTGCCTGTAGGCCCCATTCTGCCCCTCAAACTTCCCTCTTTCTACTCCTTGGTCTCTGTAGCTGTCACTCACAGTAGCCCTCTCCACAATTCTCCCCACCAGACTCCAGCTGCAGCAGCCAAGCCCTGAGACAGATTCAAATTAAAAATTCTTGAAATGCAGTTAAGAAGACAAAAATGAATATAGATCAACTAAAGCTGAATAGTTAAACTAAGCAAGAAAATCTCTACAGTTACCATTTGCTGACTTGACTTTTCAGAAACTGGACAACATCCATGGCACTGGTTTCTCTTAACTACCCAGGGAATGGCCCCTTCCTCTGAAACCCTGTGGCCCTCCTAGTCAAAGCTCCCATTTCCCAGATAGGGAAACTGAGACCCATGGAGGGAAAGCCATTTGCTGGAATCTCTTGAATGGAAGCGGAAGCAAGGAGGACACTACAAACAGAACCTGCGCTTCTCTTAGACTTTATTTCTGGATCTAGGGGAAAGGGACAAAAAATGAAAAACCAACTGGTAAGGTTGGGTCAACGTGCCACAAGGGGGCACTGTGTACAGGGAGAGTCTAGCTGGCATTGGACCACTGGGTCTGAGGGAGGAGGGGCTGGGACCTGGACCTCTGGGTCTGGGGAAGGAGGGGTTGGGGGCCTGGACTTCTGAGTCTGAGGGAGGAGGAGCTGGACTCCTGGGTCTGAGGGAGGAGGGGCTGGGGGGTCTGGACTCCTGGGGTCTGAGGGAGGAGGGGCTGGGGGCCTGTACCCTGGGTCTGAGGGAGGAGGGGCTGGGGGCCTGGACTCCTGGGCCTGAGGGAGGAAGGGCTGGGAACAGGTATTCCTGAATTCCTTCAGCAGGATGTATTTGGGGGTCAATTTCATGGGTTCCCAGTCCCCATAGTTAACTGGCCTGGATGGTTTTCTCTATCCACTCAGTGAATTTGCAGAGGTTGGTGTAGACGCCTGGCACGCCAATTTGGCCACACGGGGCTTTTCCGAAAGACACGAGGCCCTGCAAGTACCCGTTGCAGATCAGGGGACCCCCAGAGTCACCCTGTTGTGAAGAGAGGGAGAGTCAGAATCCGAAACACAGAGAGGTGGAAATGGATGTGGGATCAGAAAGGAACTAAATGAGACTGAGAAACAAAGACAGAACCGTCATCAATAACAACATAGCCCAGCAACATTTCTGTTGGAAGTCCCATTCCAGATCCCTGACCTCATCTAATCCTGCTTCCTGATGTCCTATGTCCTGAATGCTGGCTGCTTCTCTTGGGCTTGTGGTCTGTCTGTTTCTGTTTGTCTGTCTTTCCTTCTTTGTCTCCTTTGTGGCTTGTTTATCTGTCTCAGTGTCTCTGCATCTCTTTGTAAAGTCTTTTTTTTTTTTTTTGAGACAGAGTCTCACTCTGTTGCCCCAGCTGGAGTATAGTGGTGTGATCTCGACTCACTGCAACCTCCGCCTCCCATATTCAAGCGATTCTCCTGCCTCAGCCTCCCAAGTAGCTGGGATTACAGGCGCCTGCCACCATACCCAGCTAACTTTTGTATTTTTAGTAGAGACAGGATTTCACCATTTTGGCCAGGCTGGTCTTGAACTCCTTACCTCAAGTGATCTGCCTGCCTCGCCTCCCAAAGTGCTGGGATTATAGGCATGAGCCACCCAGCCCAGCCTCTTTGTAGAGTCTTGATTTTTCCTATTTCTCTTCGTCTTTCACCTCTATGAATCTGTGTCACTGTTTCCCTCTGGGTACACAGTTGACCCTTGAACAACCCTGGTTTGAACTGCACAAGTCCACTTATACTTGGATTTTTTCAATAAATACATTAGAAAAATTTTAGGGGAGTTGCAACAATTTAAAAAAATTCAGATGTACTGTGTAGCTTAGAAATATCAAAAAATTCCAACAAAGGTATATCATGAATGCATAAAACATATGCATAAATCGACTATTTATGTTATTGGTAAGGCTCCCCGTCAACAGTAGGCTATTTCTAGCCACGTTTTTGGGGGAGTCAAAAGTTATATGAGGATTTTCGGTTGGGTGGAGGTCACCGCCCCCAGGCCCCATGCTGTTGGAAGGTCAACTGCATTTCTATGTGTGTGTGTTTCTGCCTCCCCATGTCTCTGTTTCTGTTTCTCTCTTCCTTTGCTTCTCTTTATTCCTATGTTTATTTCTCTGTTTCTCTCAGTTTCTCTCTCTAGTTGTCACTGTCTCCCTGTGTGTCTTTCCATCTCTGCATCTCGCCATGCGGCCCTGTGTGTCTCTGTCTCCCCCTTCTCCACCCTTCCCTGGGTCGCCTGCCCTCCCCTTTCCCGTCTCTCACATTGCAGGAGTCCTTCTGGTCTTCCCCTCCGCCGGCGCAGAACATGCTGGCGTGGTACAGCGGGTCATACAGCTTACTGCAGACCTCCTCAGACACCACTGACACGTTCACGCACTGCAGCACGGTGGGCATTCTGCCTGGGACGCAGAGCTCTGGGTCAGCCCCCGCGACTGGGCAGAGGACCCCCTTGAAGAGGGCAGACACACACCCGTGAGCTCACCGTTCGCCAGCAGACCCCAGCCAGACACGAGGCAAGAGGTCCCCGCGGTAGGGCACTGCAAAGCAATGCTGATGCTCCGGATGGTGTCAGACTCGGACACGGATTCGTCCAACTTGATGAGCATGAGGTCATTGGCGAGCAAGGGTCTGTTGTACTCTGGGTGCTGTACGGAGAGGCTGGCCTCCACCATCTGGCTCCCTGGCTCTTGGTCGGCCTCAAGGCTGTGCAGACCCAGCCCGATGGTGTAGGAGCTATGGGCCACGGAGGGCAGGTCAGTTTTGTGGCAACTACATCCTTATCTCCATTCTCATCTTCAACCCCATTCCCATCCCCATCTCCTAACCCCAACCCCACCCTCTTCGCTAAACACCCTAAGAGCTACTGAACCGTGGTCTCAAATCCTCATTCACAAAAATTCAGGGACAGCAACTTGCCTTAGCTCACTAGAGACTCAGCACTGGGCTGAGATTTCAAGTCAGGGCTCTCTGAGTCCTTCCGAAGCAAGGTTCCCGCCTCCCAGCCCTTCCCTCTGGGCTCCCCGGATCCAGGCTCATTCCGTCCTCCTCCTAGAGCCTTCACCGCTGTTTCCCCCTGAGCACCCCAAGATGAGCCTGATATTAGGCCCCTGCCTTCAGCCAAGGTAACCTCCAGGCCCCGCCCCCGGACCCAGGCGCTGCCCACTCCCCCTACCTCTGCACTCACTTCTGGAAACAGTGTGCGGCTGACAGCACCCACTGCGGATGCACCAGGACGCCCGAGCAGAACAATTCGTTTTCCATGACCAGTGCCGCCTGCCAGGGCTGCGAGTGCGGGCTGCAGTCCTCGCCGTTTATGATTCGGCTGCAGCTACCAGAGACGAGCGATCCTGAGGGCGGAGTCAGGGATGGGATCGGGACCAGGAGGCGGGACCAGGGTTCCTGGGGGTGGGCTTACCGAGCAGGGGCGTGGTCAGAGGTTCAGGAGCAGTCAGGGCTCCTCGGGGGGGAGTCAGGGCAGGGAACGGGCTTAGGAGGCGGGCCCAGGGCTCTTGGGGGAGGGGTTACCGAGCAGGGGCGTGGTCAGGGCTTCAGGGGCAGTCAGGACTCTTGGGGGGGCCGAGTCAGGGCTGGGGGCGGGCCCAGGGGGCGGACCCAGGGCTCCTGGGGGTGGGGTTATGGTGCAGGGGGCGTGATCAGAGCTTCAGGGGCTGGTCCAGGATATAGGCCTAGGGCTCCCAGGGGCGGTGATCACGGTGCAGGAGCCTGGTCAGGGATTCAGGGTAGTCAGGGCTCCTGGGAGGAGAGTCAGGGCATGGGGGTGGGCTGAGAAGGCGGGATCAGTGCTCCTAGGGTTGGGGTTACAGCGCAGGGGCGCCATCAAGGCTTCAAGAGCTGGGTTACGGCTTAGGGGCAGTCTCAGAAGGTGGGACCAGGGCTCCTGGGGCGGAGTCAGGGCTCTGGGGTGGGCTCTGGAGGTGAGACTGGTGCCATCGCGGTGCAAAGCCACGGTCAGGAGGGGTTCAACAGAGGAGTCTAGGCTCATAGCGGTAGGATCGGGTCCTTTGGGGTGAATTAAAGCTCAGGGGGTGGAGTTGTTGCTGGGAGCAAGGATCGAGTCACTTGTCTGCGCAGATTGATGCTCAAAGAGTCGGTCCTGCACCGAGTCACTCCTATCCTCTCCCAGCCTTGCCCACAGTCACACCCAGCCACGAGCCCATTCACACCAAAACACCATTTTATAGTCCTGTGAGGTGAGTTCCTTGGGAATGGGAGAGGGAGATCTCAGGACTGAAGACCCAGGAAGCAGGCACAGATTCCCAGCAATGGATCACTCCCCAGGAAGCACAATCTCCTGCACCCTCGGCTTCCCCGTCCCCATATCATCATTACACTGTTGTCACTCCACCAGATATTCAGAGGCACAAACTGTCAGAGTCTCACAGGTACAACCACACACCCAGGCACACTGCCACACACAAATTCATCACGATACAAGGAGTTGCAGGGGCACAGCCATGGGGGACGGATAACACGGTACCATCTCACAGGCAGCTTTGCAGTCACAAGCAAGAGGACACTGAGTCACGCCTGAACATTAACAAACACTGTGCCCCCAAGCACAGACAGACATACACACGTATACTCAGATACCTGTGATACCAAGGATGAGGAACCCTAGGAACCAGCTCCAGGGATTTCCTGCTGTGGCCATCACGTCAGCGCCTGGGGATGAGGACTGAGACTTAGCCGTGTCTGGGGATCTTCAGCCCAAGTCTCTCCATCCCTTTCTTTGTCCCTCCCTTTCTTCCCTCTGGGACGTTATTAGGTAGGCAAGAGCCTAGACCATCTACCCCCTCTCGCATCCATGGATACAGAACCTAGAGAGACAGATTTAGAGACTGAGAGAGAAAGAGAGAGAGAGAGAGAGATGGGAAAAGAGAGAGAGAGAGAGAACTAGGTAGAAAGGAAAGTTTAGAGAAAGCATCTAGCCATCTATGAGTGGGGAGAGGTGGTGTCTAGCCACCTGTGAACAAGCACGGAGGGAAGACACACAGAGAATCAGAGCTGGAGAGACAGAGTGTTTGAGAGATATCCTCAGAGACAGTCTGAGAGTTAGACATGGAGATATAGATCAGACAGACAGAGAGAGAGAGACTCCTAACTAGAGACAGTGAGAGATCTGTCTAGAGAGATGTGGAGATAGAAGGCACAGGGGCTGAGAATCCAGCGACATGGAGCTGTAGGGAGAGTCAGATCACAAAGACTGCAGGCTTTTAGTGGGGGACCACCAGGCCTCTTACCCGGCCACCTCTGGGCTCCTGGGTTCCGCTGCTGGGCTGAGCTCCAGCCTGCTGCCTCCCGCAGGGGCCTCCTTGGGGCTTATAAGCGTCCTCAGCCTGGGCTGGCCTGCCCCCAGGGGATGTTTTCCAGGGGTCAGGTGCTGCAAACTTCCAGCTCAACTCTCTCAGGCTGCTTCAACTCTGACCAGGCAGTGGTTGGGGGCCTAGAAGGGGCTGGTAGCAGGGTCCAGGGACCCAGGGAGGAGACCCCTGCCCAGATCGTAGACTCCACTCTCCCTGTTCTTTCTCTCCCACTCTCTCATTCTATCTCTTTTCATGTTCTTATTCTCTCTCATGAGATACCTCTCTCTTGCCTGTATCTCTCATTTTCTCTTTCTCTTCTTCTTTCTCTCATTCTTTCTCTCGTGTTTTCTTTCACTTCCTCTCATTCTCTCCTGTTCTTTCTCTTTTTAAATTAAATCTCTCTCTCTCCCCTCCTCCTTCATCCCTCTCTTTCTGTGCTTCTCCAGCAAATTTCCCCGGGTTCGAATCCAGCCTACATCACGCACTAGTTTTGGAACCCTGGGCAAGTCACTGCACCCCTGTGAGCCTGTTTTTCCAACTGTAAAACTGGAGTGACCATTATGCCCCATTTCCCAAGTGGATTCAAAGACGTAATTCAGGGAAAGGCACACAGTGCCAGGCACATCGTAGGCTCCCGGTGAGCGGGAGAACTAAAAAGTCTTCGCTCAGTGAAAAGCAGCTGACTGCCTACCACACTCCGAGCTCTGTGGCAGGTGCTGGGGCCACAGGAGGAACCAGCAAAGTCCTCGTCACTGGGGATCGCGTCCTACCTGGGGGCACAGACCATAAAGGAAAAACTGCAAGGACCAGCACATAAGGTAGTGGTCGGGGAGACTCAGAGAAGGGGAACATTTAAGCTGAGAGCCCAGGGAAGAGGAGGAGGAGGGTCCCCGCAGCAGCGGAGGTTGCGGGGTGCAGGGGAGAACTTGGCTCCAGCCAGAGGAGGGCAGGGCGGGTAGGAGGGCAGACCGGGAACAGGGCAGGCCTGCTGGAGTTTACCTACCAGGATTAAGGAGCTTGGGTTTTACTTAAGTGCAATGGATTTTAAGCATGAGGATGGAGTGACATAATCTTATTTGCTTTTTAAAAACTTCCAGCGTGGAGAGTGATGGTGGGGGTGGGGGCGGGGGGCGATGGCAACAGCCCAGGTGGGAGGTGACCGGGTAAGGGAGAAGAGACGTGAATGGACGCGGGGTCTTCTCTGCATGTGGAGCCAAGTTACTGCCCGATGGATGGAAAGTGGGGGGCCAGGAGCAGAGGGGCCAAAGATGGCGTGGAGGCTTGGTCTGTTGGCTTGCGCTCTACGGATCTTGTGGAGACGCATAGGTGCGGGAGGGGGGTGGGGGGTGGGGGGGTGTGGTAGACCACGAAGGGTGCACGGAGGGGCAGGCCGAGGTCAGGACTGTCGAGAAAGAAACAGTGGGGACTCATCAGGGGAGAGGTGGTGTTTACAGCCACGAGGCCAGGTGAGATCACCCAAGGAGTGGGTGGGTGTAGACCGCGGAGCCGGCACAGGTGAGGGGTGGTGCCCGCAGATGACCGCGACGAGGCAGGAATGTCTCTGTGTCTCTCTGTCTCTCCTGGGTCTCTAATACTCTTTCTTTCTCCTTCCTTACTTCTTTCCCCCACACCCCACCCCGTGTGTCTGTCTCTCTTTCTCTCTGCCTCTCTGGTCCCATCTCTGTCTCTCCCTCCCCCTTGTCTCTGTTTCTCTCACCTGCCAGCCTGGAAGCAACCCAAGTGAGACCCTCCCCCAACTCTGTCCTGGGCCCGTGCGCCCCCAAATAACTCTGGGCAGGACAGGACATAGGCTGGGGCCACAGAACAGGAAGCCCTGGCAGGTCTCTGTCTCTCTTTTCCCCATCCCTGTCCCTTTCCCTCTCTCTGACCCCGTCTCTCTCCCTCTCCCTCTGACCTCTGTCTGTGACCCTCTGATCTCTGTCTCTCTCTGCCCCTGTGTGTCTCTCTCTCCTCCCGTCTCTGTCTCTGTGTCTCTGTCTGTGGGCTCTGCACCTGTGTCTCTGTCCATCTGTCTCTGTGTCTCTCTCTCCTCCCGTCTCTGTCTCTATCTCTCTGTCTGTGGGCTCTGCACCTGTGTCTCTGTCCATCTTTCTCTGTGTCTCTCTCTCCTCCCGTCTCTGTCTCTCTCTCTCTGTCTGTGGGCTCTGCACCTGTGTCTCTGTCCATCTTTCTCTGTGTCTCTCTCTCCTCCCGTCTCTGTCTCTCTCTCCTCCCGTCTCTGTCTCTCTCTCTCTGTCTGTGGGCTCTGCACCTGTGTCTCTGTCCATCTTTCTCTGTGTCTCTCTCTCCTCCCGTCTCTGTCTCTGTGTCTCTGTCTGTGGGCTCTGCACCTGTGTCTCTGTCCATCTTTCTCTGTCTCCGCTTTCCTCCTGTCTTCTCTCATGTCGTTCTGTCTTTGTTTTCCATGCGCTTCCAACACTTCTCCCTTCCCTCTCTTCATTCTGTGTCAACTGAAATGTTACTTCTTCACAGCCCTTCCCTGAGCCCTCCCTTAGTCTGATTCAGGGTCTTCACTCCCCTATTTGTTTTTTCATCTTATAGCATCCTACATGCTCCTTTAGAGAATTTGGTACAATGTATACACGTATTATTGTGTGTTTCTTTTTCTTTTTCTTTTTTGTTTGTTTGTTTGTTTCTTTGAGATGGAGTTTCACTGTGTTACCCAGGCTGGAGTAGAGTGGTGGGATCTCTGCTCACTGCAACCTCGGCCCCCCAGGTTCAAGCGATTCTCCTGCCTCAGCCTCCCCAGTAACTGGAATTATAGGTGCCCGCCACCAAGTCTGGCTAATTTTTGTATTTTTAGTAGAGACGAGGTTTCACCATGTTGGCTAGGCTGGTCTCAAACTTCTGACTTCAGGTGATCCGCCTGCCTTGGCCTCCCAAAGTGCTGGGATTACACGTGAGAGCCACCGCGCCTGGCTTCTGTGTTTATTTTTCTAGTAGCTGTTTCTTTCGTTAGTGTGGGAGCCCCTTGGGGACAGGGCTGGTGTCTGTTATGTTCACTGATGAAAACTATTCACTGCAGATGTGTTGAGTGGATGGATAAAGGGAGATACAAAGATAGAGAGAGACAGATAGGAGAGGGAGAGATGAAGGCTGACAGAGAGAGAAAATAACAACAGACAACGATGGTAGCTTACTATTAATTAACCTTTAGAATATGTTAAATTAAATGTAAGGAGGTCAAGAACTTACCGCATGTCTGACCCTCTTTTAAGTATTTTAAATGCAATAACACACGTATTCCTCAAAAAAATATAAGAAGTAGATGCTGCTATGAACTTTGTTTGACAGATGAAGAAACTGAGGCACAGAGAGGGTAAGTAGTTTACCAAGGTCACAGAAAGACTGAGGCCAAAAGAGAAGAACAGACAGAGGTGGGTAGATGGAGAGTAGGAGACAGCTGGGAACACATTGAGAGATGTGGCTAAAAAGACAGGAAGACGCTGAAAGAGAGACACATCTCGGGAACTAGGAATAATCATCATTTTAAAAAATAATAAAATATCGGGTTGGGCGCGGTGGCTCATGCCTGCAATCCCATCACTTTGGGAGGCTGAGGCGGGTGGATCACCTGAGGTCAGGAGTTCGAGACCAGCCTGGCCAACATGGCAAAACCCCATCTCTACTAAAAATACAAAAATTACCTGGGCGTGGTGGTGGCCCCCTGTAATCCCAGCTACTTGGGAGGCTGAGGCAGGAGAATTACTTGAACCTGGGAGGCAGAGGTTGCAGTGAGTCAAGATCGCGCCATTGCACTCCAGCCTAGGCAACAAGAGTGAAACTCTATCTCAGAAAACAAACAAATAATAATAATAATGATAAAATATCTAACATTTATATATCACCTCTCTTCTAGTTGTCATGGTAACAGTTTTATACAAGTTAACTAGTTTTAATTTTCATAACTCCCTGAGGTACTCATCATTATTCCCAATGTGATGAAAGAGGAAATGAAGGCACAGAGAGGGCAAGCTACTTATTGAAGGTCACACAGCAAAGCAGCCATGCACCTGGGCTGCCTGACCCCAGAGCCCATCTCTTGAGCTATTATGCCACCTCTCTCTATAAGTCAGGAAACAGAAGCTGAAGCCAAAGGACAGGTGGGCCTTCCTGAAGATACACAGGTCATGGGGGCCCACCCTGGCCCACTATCCATCACCTGAGTCATCTGAGTTCACCCTCCCCTGCGGATGAGATGCAGCCTCAGCTATAGAAGCTAGGGAGTATTGCTGGGGAGGGGAGGGAATGCGGCCACAGACGGGGCCAGCCGCCCACCGAGAGAGCCCACTCTTACTGTATAACTGGAAGAACAAGCCCCTTCTACCTCCCATCCCCCTGGGGCCTGGCTGAGCCACAAGAGGCATGAATCACTGGATGCAGTGATGCTGCTGCACTAAGGCCCCAAGGCAGCCCCGGCCGTCTCTGCTGGGGTGCCCAGTGCAGCCTGCGCATCTCATCCTCAGGGAACTGACCCCTGAGTTTTCCTTGGTAATCTCAGGGAACTCCTGTAGGCTGGATTTGAACAAACCTCAAGGGTGGAAGGAAGACATCACTCTTGGTTTTTTTTTTTTTTTTTTTTGAGATGGAGTCTGGCTCTGTCGCCCAGGCTGGAGTGCAGTGGTGGGATCTCGGTTCACTGCAACCTACTCGTCCCAGGTTCAAGCAATTCCCCTGCCTCAGCCTCCCGAATAGTGGGGATTACAGGCACATGCCACCATGCCTGGCCCATCCTTGCCTTTTATTCAATAACATAAGGCTACCTTGGGGCAGATTATATTACACAAGAAAAGTCTTTTCCTTCCTTAGTATGGACAATAGGATATTCAGTAGGAAGAAAACTCAGAAGTCCTGGCGTGAGTGGCTCCTTTTCCTGCTCCGGTCTCAGAAGAGAGAGGCTGAGACTGAGTGGTGCAATCCTGGGATCTCCTCCAGAAGTGGGGAGGATGGAGAGATGGACTTTGGGAGAAGGAAAGATGGAGCTCACTCCAGCATGAGGGAGGTGCGGGGAGGCAGAGAGAACACAGCCCGTTTGCAGGCAAGACGGGAGGATGGCTGTGGGCGGGGGGGACCACTCTGGGGAGGATCTCCTAGCCCCTCTGCAGCAGCAAGTAGAGGAATCCCAGTAAATAATAAAGGAGGGCTGGGCACAGTGGCTTACGCCTGTAATCCCAGTACTTTGGGAGGCTGAGGCAGACGGATCCCTTGAGCTCAGGGGTTCGAGGCCAGCCTAGGCAACATAGCAAGACCCCGTCACTACTAAATATAAAAAAATTAGCCAGGCATAGTGGTGCACGCCTGTCATCCCAGCTACTCGGGAGGCCAAGGCAGGAGGAGGATTGCTTGAGCCCAGGAGTTCAAGGCTGCGGTGAGCTAAGATCACACCACTGCACTCCAGCCTGTGAGAGCAAAAACAAACAAGGCCGGGCATGGTGGCTCATGCCTGTAATCCTAGCACTTTGGGAGGCCAAGGCGGGTGGATCACCTGAGGTCAGGAGTTTGAGACCAGCCTGGCCAACATGTCGAAACCCCGTCTCTATTAAAAATACAAAAAATTAGCTGGGCTTGGTGGCGCATGCCTGTAATCTCAGCTACTTGGGAGGCTGAGGCACGAGAATCACTTGAACCCGGGAGGTGGAGATTGCAGTGAGCCGAGATCGCGCCACTGCACTCCAGCCTAGCGACAGAGTGAGACTCTGTCTCACACACACACACTCACCAAAAAAAAAAAAAAAAAAAAATCACCCCCAAACCCCACAAAAACCAAAGGAGCAGAAGTTATGATGGTGGCCTCATTAAGCAAGGGCCTGGGCATCCCCCATTTTTCTAGCAGCAACCAAGCTGAGTCATCAGACATCCCTCTACAGAAGATGGAAGATGGATGGGACCCCAAAGTAGCTGTGACATTTCTTGCCAGGCAGATGGGGACAGGGGCAGTGGGCCTGGAGCAGACTGAAATCAATTAAGATCTAATTGTGCAGGCCAGAGTGGGCAGGTGTGGTCAAGGGACTGGCTTTGAAGTTTTATTTAGGTTTTTTTTTTTTTTTTTTTTTTTGTTGTTGTTGTTGTTTTTTTTTTAGATGGAGTCTTGCTCTGTCACCCAGGCTGGAGTGCGGTGGTGTGATCTCAGCTCACTGCAACCTCCATCTCCTGGGTTCAAGCGATTCTCCTGCCTCAGCCTCCCGAGTAGCTGGGAATATAGGCACACGCAACCACACCTGGCTCATTTTTTTGTACTTTTAGTAGAGACGGGGTTTCGCCATGTTGGCCAGGCTGGTCTTGAACTCCTGACCTTAAGTGATCTGCCCACCTTGGCCTCCCAAAGTGCTGGGATTACAGGTGTGAGCCCCTGTGCCTGGCCTTATTTAGTTTTAGTTAATTTAAATGTAAACACCGACACTTGATTCAGTTATTGGGCGAGTTTTAATTAAGTACGTTTGGAACAACCTGGGTGCGTGAATCATCTTTTTCAACTCTAAACTTTCTGGGCTCTGAATATAGATCAAATATTTCTGAAAAAACTTAGCATCCAAATTGCGATGTGCTGGGAGTGTAAATATATACACTGGATTTCAAAGAACTGGTGTGGAATAAAGAATGTAAATTCTCTTACTGATTTTTTTACATTGGTTACATGTAGAAATGACAAGTTTGGATATACCAAGTTCAATATGTTACTAAGATTAATTTTATCTGTTTCTTTTTCCTTTTTAAATTTTTTTATTTTTTTATTTTTTTATTTTTGTAGAAACAGGGTCTCACTAGTTGCTTAGGTTGGTCTTGAACTCCTGGGCTCAAGTGATATGCCTGCCTCAGCCTCCTAAAGTGCTGGGATTACAGGTGTGAGGCACTGCACCTGGTCCAGGTTTCTTCTTAAATGTTTCCTCCTGACCACCTGTCTAGAATGGCGCCACCTCTTTACCCTGATTTTATTGTTATCAAGTATATAAGTCTGTATTCATTTCATTTCCCATTGCTGCTGTAGTAATTACCACACATTTAGTGGCTTAAAACAAAAGAGATGCATTCTCTTACAGTTCCAGAGGTCATAAGTCCAAAGTGTCTAAAGTGGGCTAAAGTCAAAGTGTCAGTAGAACTGATTCCTTCTGGAGGCTTCAGTGGAGGCTCTGTTTCCCCCTTGTTTCCAGCTTTAAGATGTCACCTGCGTACCTTGGCTGGTGGCCGCATCCTCCATCTTCAAAGCCAACAGTCGCCTGCATCATCCTGACCTCCGCTTCATGTACTCACCCTCCTTCTCTGACTGACTCTTCTGTCTCCCTCTTATAGGTGATCAAGGTGATCTTTGTGGTCACCTGGAGCCCCCTCAGGTAATCCAGGATCATCTCCCCATCTCCAGATCCTCCACTTAATCACATCTGCAAAGTCTGTTCTGCCATGTGAGGTCACATATGCACGGGGTCTGGGGATTGGGACATGGACATCTTTGGAGAGGGGGCATTATTCTGTGTACTCAAAAATCACGGCATATCAGTGATTTGCTCGTTTATTGTGCCTGCCTCTGCTAGACCATAAGCTCCATGAGGAACAAAACATGACTCTGTCAGGGTCACCATTGTATCCCCAATGCCAAGGACGATGCCTGGCACATAGTAGTTGATCAGTAAACATTCACTGAGGACTGGCCGGGCGCGGTGGCTCATGCCTGTAATCCCAGCACTTTGGGAGGCTGAAGTGGGCAGATCACGAGGTCAGGAAATCGAGACCAGCCTGGCTGACACAGTGAAACCCCATCTCTATTAAAAATACAAAAATTTAGCCAGGCGTGGTGGTGGGCGCCTGTAGTCCCAGCTACTCTGGAGGCTGAGGCAGGAGAATGGCGTGAACCCGGAAGGCAGAACTTGCAGTGAGCCAAGATCGCGCCACTGCATTCCAGCCTGGGCAACAGAGCGAGACTCTGTCTCAAAAAACAAAACAAAACAAAACAAAAAAAACCATTCACTGAGGACAAATGTTCCAAGGACAGAAAAATTCATGCTCTTATGAACAAGTGATTCACAGTAACAGAAACCGTTTTGAAATTGGCATTGCGTTTTACACTGATTAAGAGACAGACTCTGGAATACACACTGTCATAGTTCAAATCTCTGCTCTGCCATTCACTAGCCTGGCAACCTTAGGCAAATTGTACTGTCTATGTGCCTCGGTTCCTCATCTGTGAAATGGGGATAGTTACAGTACTTGTCTCGTAGAATGTTAGAAGGATTAAATGAATTAGTACATACAAGGCAGTTAGAACTCTGCCAGGCGCAAAGGAAGTGCTTCATAAGCGTTAGCTTTCATTGTCATTATTAATATTATTCTGCAAATATCTGAAATGATATTTAACAAAACATGATGCAAACCCAAGCATAGGGGATTCGTTTGTAGTTCCAAATAGATTAAAAATCTCAGCAGCACTTTGGAAGATTCTCATTGTTTCCACCTTGAGCTCACCATGAACTCAAGGAGCGAGAGAATACAGTCCGTAGAAGTTGTGAATCCTGAAAATCTGAGACAGGTCTCAGATTTTTTAGAAAGTTTATTTTGCCAAGGTTGATGACGTGTGCCCATGACACAGCCTCAGGAGGTCCTGATGACACGTGCCCAAGGTCAGCAGAGCATAGTTTGGTTTCGTACATTTTAGGAAGACAGGAAACATCAATAAACATATGTAAAATGAACATTGGTTTGGTCTGAAAAGGTGGGACAACTCGAGTGGGGAGGGGGCTTCCGGGTCAAAGGTAGATAAGAGACAAATGGTTGCATTCTTTTGAGTTTCTGACTAGCCTCTCCAAAGGAGGCAATCAGCTATGCATTTATTAATTATTATTATTATTATTATTATTATTATTATTATTTGAGATGGAGGCTTGCTCTGTCACCCAGGCTGGAGTGCAGTGGCGTGATCTTGGCTCACTGCAATCTCCACCTCCCAGGTTCAAGCGATTCTTCTGCCTCAGCCTCCCGAGTAGCTGGGACTACAGGTGCCCGCCACTAAGCCTGGCTAATTTTTTTGTATTTTTAATAGAGACAGGGTTTCACCATGTTAGCCAGGATGGTCTCAATCTCCTGACCTTGTGATCTGCCCGCCTCAGCCTCCCGAAGTGCTGGGATTACAGGCATGAGCCACCGCACCCCAGCCAGATATGCATTTATCTCAGTGAGTAGAGGTTGGGTTTGAATAGAATGGGAGTCTGGTGGGCTCTAAGCAGTGCCCAGCTGGACTTTTCCCTTTAGCTTAGTAATTTTGGGGGCCCCAAGATTTATTTTTCTTTCACAAACTCATTTCAAAACTGAGTGTGGATTTCATTCTCCTTGCTTGACAAATTCAGCTGCCAAATTGCTGATTAAAAGCAGATTTCCTTCTTAAAGAGGAAAGCCGTGGTTTCTTTCTGAAAGGAGCGGAGAGAGCCTTATCGTTTCTGTTTCATAAAAGGAAACTTTCATGAACCGCTTCCTGGCTCCTCTGGTTATGGAGTCAAATTCATTGCAATTTCTTAGGATCTGTACCCGGGCCACCCACAGAGGGCTCTTGAACAACATGCAGGCTGCAGACACATCTGGCCTGTCTTGTAGAGTCTGGACTTTTTTGTTTGCTTGTTTGTTTGGTTGAATGGATCACGAGCATTAAAAGGTCAAGAGATTACAAGTTTCTCTTGAAAAGGCCACGGTATCAGTCAATATCACGCCTGCATTCCCACGTGGCCATAATCTAGCATCAGCAGGTGCTGAGTGGCCACCCAGGGGGCACCCTGCGGTTTTCCTTGGCCCACACACAGTCAGCTTCCCTCATGTATACTTCCTGCCTGGCCCCAGGAGGTAGCTGAGTTTGTGACCTCGGTGGAGAAAAAAGTGGAGGCATGGACACACAGAGACATGGATATAAAGAGATCAGAGGGAAAGAAAGTCACAAATAATGAAACAACACAACAAAAGGAGTCATCCATCATCCTGATCATGAATGTCATCATCATCATAGCTACTCTCGTAACGTACTTTATCTTGTGCCAGGCATTATTCTGAGCTCTTTATACATGTGAACTCATTTAATCTGCTCAACATCCTATGAGGTAGGAACTATTATCACCCCCACTTTATAGATTTAAAGAGTCACAGAGAAGCTCCCGGGTTGTTTGCAGACAACAGCGGGCAGGTGAGAGCGCTGGGCTCTGCACTCCCCAAGCTCGGAGCAAGTGCGCCTACCACTGTGCAATACTGTCACCTAGTGGAGCCGGAGAGACATACTGGGAGAGAACGAGAGGTTGTGGGCCCAGGGTTCTCTTGCGCCAGTCACCCTGGGCCGCAGCATCCGGCTCTGGCTCCAGAAACGGGAGCAGAGGTGGCAGGAAGCAGGGCTGGCCGCCACCAGAGCTTTCCACCTGGGGACACCAAGTCCTGGTCCTGACTTTGGGTCTCTCAGATGTAAAGGGAAGGGTTCAAGAGTGACATCAGGCAAGGGCTGAGTATCTGGCCTCAGGGTCGGCTTTCCTCAGCTGAGGATAGCGACATCGCATGGGTTTATGTGAAGTTTCAATGGGGACGTCCACACAACACGTTGGACACACAAGAGCCCGGCAAATGGTATCTGCAATTATTGCTATGAATACAATGAAGTCACATGGTGACTATGGTTGTCCTTCGCCATCTCCCGCTCCTCTGTGCACCCATATACTCAAATAACAACCATGCAAATAATAATAATAATTAACTTCTCACATATATTGAGTGGCTATAGTCATTTTTTAAAAATAGAGACAGGGTCTCACTACGTTGCCCAGGGTGGTTTTGAACTCCAGGCCTCAAACATTCCTCCCACATCGGCCTCCCAAGTGCTGGGATTACAGGTGATTCACTGTACCCAGCAGATTCTTTAACTTGAGTTATTGTACTTAATCTTATAGGACAAAATCATAAGCCTGTCTTAAAAAAAAAATGGTGCAGGGCCGGGCACGGTGGCTCACACCTGTAATCCCAGCACTTTAGGAGGCAGAGGTGGGTGGATCACCTGAGGTCGGGAGTTTGAGACCAGCCTGACCAACACGGAGGAACCCTGTCTCTACTAAAAATACAAAATTATCCGGGCATGGTGGTGCATGTCTGTAATCCCAGTTACTCGGGAGGCTGAGGCAGAATCGTTTGAACCCGGGAGGCAGAGGTTGCACTCCATCCTGGGCAACAAGAGCGAAACTCCATCTCAAAAAAAAAAAAAAAGTGCAGATCCCAGCGCTCTCACCTGCCACTCTGTTGTTTGCAAACAATCAATTTCTGAATTGATTTATTTCCCCATTTGGAAAGGAAATCAGCTTTTCCCAGCAAAATTCTCACTGGCTAGATTTGTTAGATTGGGGAAAGGTGAGAAGAAAGCAAATCTTTCTTTGGTTCCACACTTACTCAAGGGGGAGAACACTGCCACTAATTGGTAACACATGCTAAGTGTGTGCTGTATAAAACAGTTTTAAGGGATTTGCAGAAATTAACTTGTTTATATTCCCAGCCACTCTAGGAAGTTGCTACTGTTTCTATCGCCGCTATAAATAGGGGGAAACTGAGGCAAAGGGAGGTTAAAGTCATTTTCTAAGTCAAGGTGCCATGGCTCACACCTTTAATCCCACCTTTAATCCTGGGAGGTGAGGAGGGAGGATTGCTTTAGTCCTGGAGTTCGAGGCCAGCCTGGGCAATATAGTGAGACCCCTTCTCTATTAAAAAAATTTTTTAAGTCATTTTCCAAGGTCACACAGTAAGGAGCAGCCAGGTTTGGACCCAGGGACTCTGGCACGTGTGTGTGTGTATGTGTGTCATCATTTCTATTTAATTTTTTGAATAGAAAATATTTTCGGCCGGGCATGGTGGCTCATGCCTGTAATCCCAGCACTTTGGGAGACCAAGGTGGGCGGATCACTTGAGGCCAGGAGTTCAAAACCAGCCTGGCCAACATGGCGAAACCCTGTCTCTACTAAAAATGCAAAAGTTAGCTAGACATAGTGATGCGTGCCTATAATCCCAGCTACTTGGGAGGCTGAGGCAGGAGAATCGCTTGAACCTGTGAGGCGGAGGTTGCAGTGAGCTGAGATCGCGCCACTGGACTCCAGCCTGGGCGACAAAGTGAGACTTCATCTCAGAAAAAAAAAAAAAAAAAGAAGAAAGTATTTTTACATGGTATAAAAACAAAATATGTTTATAAAAAATACAGAGTGATAAACCTCCACCTAACTTTGTTCCCCACCCTGTCCTGTCTTCATCCCTCTTCAAAACACAAAAACTAGAATATGTTTTTTTGGATCATCTTCCAGGGTTTTGTGGCACATGAACAAATGCATACAAAGTTGTGTTTTTATTTTTTTTCTCTTGCCTTTAGCCACCAGGCTGGATTCCAAGAAAGGCATCTCCTAGAGCTTAGACCACTTGGTGAATTCTTTTTCTTGTTATGAACATTGAAGACCTGTAATGCCTGGTTAGTGTCAAGGTTTGTGAAACACTGTTTGGATAATTACACAAGTTATAAAACAATAGCTGGTGTGAAAATTACAGGTGATTCATAATTACACATATGGCTGTCAAGCTTTCTGCTAGAGAGTCTTTCAGTCTGGGAGAACTCAGTGGGAGGAACATTTTTTTTTTTCCTAAAGGGATCTCATTGCTCATTCTGCAATGATTAGAGCTGGCCAGAAAATAGACACTGGCAATAAAGCAAATAAAATCAAAGGGAAAATGCAGTCAGAGAGATTTAGGAGGATGACAATATTTTTTACTGAGCACTTCTGATATGCCAGACACATTTTTATTATGACATTTTATTTTGAAATACTTCAAAACTCATAAAAAGTTGCAAAATAGTGCAATAATGCCCATGTACCCTTCATCCAGATTCTCCCAATGGTAACATTTTTTTATAAGGATAGTACACTGTCAAAACTAGGAAAACGACGTTGATACCATGCTGTTAACTCACACAGAGATCTTATTTGGATTTCATCATTTTTTACATCTCTCTCTCTCTCTCTGTCTCTCTCTCCACCCCATCCCCACCGTCTGTTTGTCTCTATTTCTCTCTGTCTCTCTTTTCATGTATATAGTTCTTATAGCTCTATAGATAGAGGTAACCATCACCACAGTTGGGATACAGAACTATTTCATCACCATAAAGAAATTTTCAGGCTGGACGCGGTGGCTCACACCTGTAATCCCAGCACTTTGGGAGGCTAAGGTGGGTGGATCACTTGAGGTCAGGAGTTCAAGACCAGCCTGGCCAGCATGGTGAAATCCCATCTCTACTAAAAATACAAAAAACAGCCAGGTGTGGTGGCATGCACCTGTAATCCCAGCTACCTGGGAGGCTGAAGCATGAGAATTATATGAGGTACCTAAAATAATCAAGTTCACAGAGACAGAAAGTAGTATGGTGGTTGCCAGGGGCTGCTGGGAAAAGGAAACGGGGAGTTGTTGAGTGAATACAGATTTTCAGTTTTGCAAGATGAAAAGGTCCTGGAGATTGGTTGCATAACAATGTGAATACACTTAACAATACTGAAGTATACACTTAAAAATGAATAAGGCCGGGTGTGGTAGCTCATGCCTGTAATCCCAGCACTTTGGGAGGCCGAGGTGGGCAGATCATCTGAGGTCAGGAGTTCGAGACAAGCCTGGCCAACATGGTGAAACCCCGTCTCTACTAAAAATACAAAAATTAGCTGGGCGTGGTGGTGGGCACCTGTAATCCCAGCTACTCGGGAGGCTGAGGCAGGAGAATCGCTTGAACCCGGGAGGTGGAGTTTGCAGTGAGCCGAGATCATGCCACTGTACTCCAGCCTGGGCAACAGAGCACTCCATCTCAAAAAAAAAAAAAAAAATAAATAAATAAAATAAAATATGGGAAATATTTTTAAATGGCAATTTTAAAGATAGTTTAAGTTCTGTGGACTATATGGTTTCTGTTATCAACCAGTCAACTCTGGTTCATTGAACAACTCATACTCACTCAATACATACATGAATAAGCATGGCTGTGTTCCAATAAAACTTTATCTACAAAAGCAAAACAAAACAAAACAAAAGACCACCTTTGAGTTGGTTACAAACTTTGTGAAACATCATTTAGTCAGTTGCATAAGTTATACAACAGTGACTAAGTGTGAGAACTAGTGATGACTCCCTTAATTGTTATCAGTGGAGATAGATGATGCAGCCCTGGCTTATTTCTTAAGGTGCGCTGTTTCAAAAAGCTACAAAAACTGAAGACAAGCTCCTAATTGTGAAGATGAACAATTTCACTCATCTTCATCTACTGCCTTGCAGGGGTGTTTTGGTAGAGTGGTTTCTCGACAGTTTTTCTTGAGACCCAAATCCAAATCCAAAGCTTTGCTGAGTAATCCATTATCCTTGAAATAACTCTGTGAGGTTATACTATTATTCTTGCATTTGTACTATTATTCTTGCATTTTGGCTTGGAAGACTGTGTGCCTAGCTGCTCTGCTATCCTGTCTCTGTCCAGCACACACACACACACACACACACACACACACACACACACACACACACACACACACGCACGCACAAAAACGTCAACATTGGTTTCCTCTGGTTGGTGAGATCATGGGGTGTTTTTTCATTTTTGTTTTTTGAGACAGAGTCTTGCTCTTTCGCTCAGGCTGGAGTGCAGTGATGTGACTTCGGCTCACTGCAACCTTCGCCTCTGGGGTTCAAGCGGTTGTTCTGCCTCAGCCTCCCCAGTAGCTGGAATTACAGTCTCCTGCCACCATACCTGGCTAATTTTTGCATTTTTGGTAGAGACAGGGTTTCACCATGTTGGCCAGGCTGGTCTCGAACTCCTGGCCTCAAGTGATCCGCCCACCTTGGCCTCCCAAAGTGCTGGGATTACAGGCGTGAGCCACTGCGCCCAGCCCAGGCTGGGGTTTTTATTATCAGAAATGCTTTCATGGAATTTAAATCCACCTTTTACATGTAGAGGGAAGCGGGAGGGGCGGTCAGCTACCCCATAAAGGGGAGGCCCCTGTCCAGGCTAGAATTCAGTTTCTGACCATGGTGCTGAGTGTGGGGCTTCCATAACAGAAGCTCACAGACACACACACAAACACACACTCACATACTCTTTCATGCTCACTCACGCACGTCTCACACTCACACACAAAATCACAGACCTACATAAAACACACGCCTACAAGCACACACTCACACTCTCACAGCACACTCAGACACGACCTCACACTCATATCCACGTACACACATTCACACTAACTCGCCATGAAGACCCACAGCTTTCGGGGCCAAGATCAGAATCAACCTGCCTCTTTCTTCTGTACTATTTCCAGAGGTTCCTGGATGACCCCTGGGCTGAACTTTCTATTTTATTTTGGTCCCAAGGAAATATAACACTATAAGATCCAACTGCTGCTTTAATCCAGGCTTAGTTGCAATGAAAGAAAACCTCAGGTCACATGCTAGGATGGGACTAATGAGGAAGTTTAGGAGGGACAAGGTTGATTAAGTGCCTTGGGAATATGGAGCGTGGGTGTCCTCCTTTGTTGAAAAGATAAGGTAGGTGGTTGAAAAGTATATTCAAACCAGTTATTAAGATTCAAAGAGAAACAAAGGCAACAATAAAACAATTTCACCAAATGGAATGAAGATCTTGGTTAAGCTGGATGTATTTATATTCAATGTCTTGCCATCACAAAATTATTTCCTGGATCTTTATTTGTTTGAAGCTCCCTGGTGAGCGTAGGTTTATTATTATCATCTATGAAACGTGAATGATCAATAATGATGGGGCCTGGCACGCTGGCTCACCTCTGTAATCCTAGCACTTTGGGAGGCCTAGGTGGGTAGATCACTTGAGGCCAGGAGTTCAAGACCAGCCTGGCCAACATGGCAAAACCCCATCTCTACTAAAAATACAAAAATGAGCCAGGCATGGTGGTGGGCGCCTGTAATCTGAGTGACTAGGGAGGCTGAGGCAGAATTGCTTGAACCTGGGAGGTGGAGGTTGCAGTAAGCCGAGATCGCATCACTGCACTCTAGCCTGGGCAACAGAGCAAGACTCTGTCTCAAAAAATACTATTACTACTACTAATGATGATGATTATGAAAACTTTGTCAGCATGCTCACTTTAGATAAGGACTTAACTGCTTGTGCCTCAGTTTACTCATCTCTACAATGAGCTTTTTCATGGTATCTTATTCTACAGTTTTTAAAGTGGTGGTTTTACAATATTTTATGTTTTCTGAAAGTTAAAAGCTATGTTTTTAAGCTAGTTTTTAGCTACTTAAAAGTGAAAAGAGCCTCAAAATCCTGAACAATCAGAGAAATGAGAGTTCAATACAGCAGAATATTACTTTACATCTGTTAGATTACAATGGAAAACTGGGCAATATTATGTAGTAGCAGAGACGTGAAAATTCACATATAGAAACCTAACCCCCCAAGGTGATGGTGTTAAAGATGGGAACTTTGGGAGGTGACTGGCTATGAGGGTGGGGCCCCCATGATGGGATTAGTGCCCTTAGAAAATAGACTCCAGAGGCCAGGTGCGGTGGCTCATACCTGTAATCCCAGCACTTTGGGAGGCTGAGGCAGGCAGACCACCTGAAGTCCAGGAGTTCGAGACCAGCCTGGCCAACATGGTGAAACCCTGTCTCTACCAAAAATACAAAAATTAGCTGGGCGTGGTGGTGTGCGCCTGTAATCCCAGCCACTCAGGAGGCTAAGACAGGAGAATTGCTTGAACCCGGGAGGTGGAGGTTGCAGTAAGCCGAGATTACGCCACTGCACTCCAGCCTGGGCCACAGAGCGAGACTCCATCTCAAAAAAAAAAAAAAAAAAAAAAAAAAAAAGTCCCCAGAGAGCTCTCTCCTCCTGTCTACCATGTGAGAACACAGTGAGAAGGTGTCATCTGTGAAACAGAAGGTGGCCCTCACCAGACACTGAATTTTCTGGCACCTTGATGTAGGACTTTCCAAATTCCAGAACCATGAAAAACAAATTTCTGTTGTTTACAAGCCACCCAGATTGTGGTATTTTGCCATGGCTACCTGAGCCGACTCAGACTGCTGGAGAAGTGAGATGCTAACAGGGCCCAGACCACATCAGCCCCTGAAGACTGCGGTGTTCAGTTTGGGCTTTATCTTAGAAGTAGTGGAAAGCCATCAAGAGCTTTGAAGCAGAAAAGGGACTTCCTCCAACCCTTCCCCTAATCCACATGAGGTTGAAATCCAAGTTTCCCACCCCTGGCCACCTAGAGCCCCTCAAAATCCTGCTGTCACCAAAGGAACACCCCTTCTGATTTCCAAACGAAATGCACCTCCAGGAAGTCCCAAATGCAGGTGGACGGAGGTAGCAGGGGGTGGTGTTTGCCAAAAATGGTCGACTTTGAAGTAGGGACTTTGTTCTTGAACTCTCAGCATTCTGGTTCTCGAAAGACAGTCCATAGGTAGAGTCCTCCCCTTCAGCCCTAGTGCTGCCTCTTCTCTCCTCTCCTGCTTCCCTCTTTTCCTCCTCCACCCTGCCTTCTGTGAAAGCCCCCAAGAAATTTGCAGCTCTTCTCATTATTAAGTGGAGTGATCCAGGCTTTTCCAACCCTATCACCATTGCAAGCCCTACTGAGCCAAACACCCCCTGCTGTTGACAGTCACAGCACAAGGCGCCTTCTTCCCCAAGAGCAGTACTCACCCTCCCCTGTTTGCTGTGTAGGGAACAGCTGAGGGACAGAGTAAGGCAGGAGGAAATAGAGACCAGTGCAGGGGCAAGTGGAGAGGTCTTGCAACCGTCCAACGTGTCTGCATTTGCTGTTCCCTCTGTGCCCTTCCCTCTATTACCTGCCTAACCTTCTCCCTTGATGTCTGCAGTCTGTGATCTGATTGACTTCCCTACCTGGCCTCTCCTGACCAGCGGATGTAAAATAAAACCCCTTCCAGGCACTCTCTGTCCACTTTTCCTGCTTTATTTGCCTTCATAGTATTTAACACCACTGTTGAGAGATAATATATTTATAGGTGTTTATTGTCTTTTTCCTCCACTAAAAAAAAAAAAAACAAAAAAAAAAACCTATATGAAAAAAGAACTTTCTCTTTCTCACCCGACTTGTTCAGTGTTGCGGTCAGGGGAGCTATTGTGCCTGGCACATAGTAGGTGCCCAATAAGTATTTGTTAAATGAAGGTGTGAATAAATGAATGTCCAGGGGAGAGAGGATAGTGGCTTGGGCTAAGGTGGTGGAAATATTTATTTATTTATTTATTTATTGAGATGGTCTTGCTCTATTGCCAAGGCTAGAACGAAGTGGTGCAATCTCAGCTCACTGTAACCTCTGCCTTCCGGGTTCAAGTGATTCTTATGCTCCTGAGTAGCTGAGATTACAGGCACACACCACCACACCCAGCTAATTTTTGTATTTTTAGTAGAGATGGGATTTCACCATGTTGTCCACGCTGGTCTCAAACTCCTGGTCTCAAGCCATCTGCCTCCCTCAGCCTCCCAAAGTGCTGGGATAACAGGAGTGAGTCACCACACTTGGTCTAATGTGGTGGAAATAAAGATAGGCAGAACTTAGCCATTGTGACGCAACCAGACACATGTCTGACTTTTTCCTTCAACATTTGATTGTGAACATTTTCAAATATACAGCAAAGTGAAAGAAATTTACAGTGAACACCCATATATCTAGATTCTACCATTAGCATTTTACTGTACTTGCTTTATCATAGTTGTTACTCTTTCATCATCAGTCATCCATCCATCTGTCCATCTGTCTATTTTTGATGCATTTTAGTGTAAGTCACAGACATATGTACACATTACACTAAACTCTTAAACTTATATCATTTATTATAATTCAATCTTCATTTTTATATAAAAGCCACATATCATGAAATGCACCAAACTTAAATTGCTCTTTTCCCTTCCTTCCTTCCTTCCTTCCTTCTTTCCTTCCTTCCTTCTTTCCTTCTTTCCTTCCTTCTCTCTCTCTCTCTTTCTTTCTTTCTTTCTGACGGAGTCTCACTCTGTCACCCAGGCTGGAGTGCAATGGTGGGATCTCAGCTCACTGCAAGCTCCGCCTCCCAGGTTCAAGCAATTCTCCAGCCTCAGCCTCCCAAGTAGCTGGGATTACAGGCGCTGGCCACCATGCCTGGCTAATTTTTGTAGTTTTAGTAGAGACAGGGGTTCACCATGTTGGCTAGGCTGGTCTCAAACACCTGAACTCAGGCGATCTGCCCGCTTCGGCCTCCCAAAGTACTGGGATTATAAGCATGAATCGCCACGCCTGGCCTAAGTTGCACTTTTCAATTAGTTTTGACAAATACTTACATCTGTGTAACCCAGACCCTTGTTACCATGCAGAACATCGACCATCACCTTCATACTAGTTCCCAGTCAATCCCCACCCCTACTGCAAGAGGCAAGCAGCATTCTGATTTCTGTTTACCATAGATTAGTTTTACTTGTTCTGGAGCTCTATATAAATGGAAACATAGGGATGTACTCTCTTGGTGTAAGGCTTCTTTCACCTGGACATTCACTCATGTTGTTTTTCATTTAGCAGCAGTAAAATTACTGGTAATGACCGAGGCAGATACTATTATTTGACTACACCGCAATTTGTTTCTCTGTCTTCCTGTTGATGGACACCTGGGTTGCATCCAGTTTGGGGCTGCGGCAAATAAAGCTGCTGTGAACATTTGTAACAAGTGTTTGTATGGACGTGTCCTTTTTTTTTCCATTGGAAAAATGCCTGGGAGTGGGCCATAGACTAGATCCTGTTTAACATCATCAGAAACTGCTAGACTTTTTCCTGAAGTGGTTGAACCATTTGACACTCCCTTCAACCAGGTACGAGAGTTCGAGGTGCCCCACGAAGTGTGCAACATCTTGGAGTTTTCATCTTATTTATTTGCTGAATTTATTGTAGTTTTTTGTTATTTAGTTTTTATTTCATAATCATAAACTTAACTCTGCAATCCAGCTAGGCATGGAAGGGAACAAGGAAAACATGCGACCCAAAGGGAACTGCAGCGAGAGCAGAAAGATTCTAGGACACTGCAAGCAAGTGGGGTGGAGGGGTGCTCTCCCGAGCTACAGAAGGAATGGTCTGGTCGTTAAGATAAAATACAAGTCAAACTTAGAGTTGTTCACAGTCAGCAATGGTGATCTCCTTGCTGGTCTTGCCACTCCTGGACCCAAAGTGCTCCATGGCCTCCACAATCTTCATGCCTTCTTTCACCGAGCCAAAGACCACCTGCTTCCCATCCAACCACTCCATCTTGGCAGTGCAGATGAAACACTGTGAACCGTTTGTGTTGGGTCCAGCATTTGCCATGGACAAGATGCCAGGGTCTGTATGCTTTAGGATGAAGTTCTCATCATCAAATTTCTCCCTGTAGAGGGGCTTGCCACTGGTGCCTTTATGGCGTGTGAAGTCACCACCCTGACACATAAACCCTGGAATAATTCTGTGAAAGCAGGAACCCTTATAACCAAATCCTTTCTCTCCAGTGCTCAGAGCACGAACCTTTTCTGCTGACTTTGGAAACCTGTCTGCAAACAGCTGGAAGGAGATGCGGCCTAAGGGCTCTCCGTCAACGGCGATGTCAAAGAACACGGTGGGGTTGACCATGGCTGATAGTACAGGGCTCGCGGCGGCAGCGTCTGCAAAGCCTATTTTAATTTTTTAAAGCCGATCTGATGGGTGGGTGGTAGCGTCTAATTGTGGTTTGAATTGGATTTCCTCTCATGATGAAAGAAGTTGAGCATTGTTTCATGTGCTTTATGGCCCTTTGTATGTTTGCTGTTGTCAAGTGGACCTGTGTACACCGAGAGCTGACCCGTTCATGTGTATCAGTTCCACGGGGCTGCTGTAACAAAGTAGCACAAACTGGGTGGCTTTAAACAAAATAAATGTATTCTCTCAGAGCTCCGGAGACTATAAGTCTGAAATCAAGGTCCCCACGGTGTCAGCAGGGCCACACGCCCTCAGGCTCTGCGTAGAGTCTTTCGTGGCTTCTGTTGATGGCTGCTGACCACTGGCCTTCCCTGGCTGGCAACTGTAATACTCCAATCTCTGCCTCTCTCTTCACATGGCCTTCTCCCTTTGTGTCTGTCTTCATATTTTCTTCCCTCTTTTTATAAGGACACCAGTCATACTGGATTAAGAGTCCACCATACTCTAGTAAGACTTCAACTACTTATACCTGAAATGACTGTATTTCAAACTAAGATCACATTCTGAGGTCCTGGGGATTTGAACCTCAACATATCAGCTGGGCACGGTGGCTCACGTCTGTAATCCCAGCACTCTGGGAGGCCGAGGTGGGTGGATCACCTGAAGTCAGGAGTTCAAGACCAGTCTGGCTAACATGGTGAAACCCCATCTCTACTAAAAAAAAAAAAAAAAAAAAAAAATACAAAAATTAGCCAGGCGTGGTGGTGGATGCCTGTAATCCCAGCTACTTGGGAGGCTGAGGCAGGAGAATTGCTTGAACGTGGGAGGCGGAGGTTGCAGTGAGCCGAGATTGCACCATTGCACTCTAGCCTGGGTGACAAGAGCAAAACTCTATCTCAAACAAACAAACAAACAAACAAAATCTTCAACATATCTTTTTGTGGGGGAACACTTCAACCTATAACTATGGATTCAGTAGCTTGCCCTTTAAATAATGTCCAGGCTCTAGACTGGCTCTAGGCTATATCTCAGATGCATCGGTGATGCATCCCAAAAGTGGTAGTGTTACCATGCAACAAGTGGGCTCACAGCCCCATGTGCATAGAGGCCAATACCGTAGCACTGGCTTTTGAGAAAAGAAAAACTTAATTGCACGTTGACCAGCAAAAAGACACAGGAGGAAACACCTGAATCTGTCTCCCTGAGCTGGGGGCTGAAGCAGGTTTTATAAACATGGAGTAAGGAGGCGTGATCTGATTGGATCTGGCAATAAGGTGATGCTGGAGAAGCACGATCTGACTGGATCCTGCCATGGGGTGACACCAAGGCTGAAATCTGATTGGATCCTGGATCCTGCCATGCAGTGTCCGCTTCTTAATTCAGTCCCTGCTCCTCCATCCAAGCACTTTGGTTCCCCCTGTGGTTGCATGCATGGTTCACCTGGGTGTACTCAGGTTATATGACCTGAAATACCATGGCAACTGAAGAACATCTCACAACTTTGTTACATAAAAGTGGAATCAGGCTGGGCACGGTGGCTCACACCTGTAATCCCAGCATTTTGGGAGGCTGAGGCAGGTGGATCACCTGAGGTCAGCAGTTTGAGATCAGCCTGGCCAACACGGTGAAACCTCGTCTCTACCAAAAATACAAAAAAACTTAGCTGGGCATGGTAGCACGCACCTGTAATCCCAGTTACTCGGGAGGCTGAGGCAGGAGAATCGCTTGAACCCGGGAGGTGGAGGTGGCAGTGAGCTGAGATCGTGCCACTGCACTCCAGCCTGGGCGACAAAAGCGAAACTCTGTTTGAAAAAAAAAAAAAAAAAAGCGAAACCAGATTGGTCTGTGCTAACTCTGGTGCAGGCACTGTGCATGAGGTGGAACTGTCATCCTGGTGTTACAGGTGAAGAGTTTGACCTATACACCATGGCTCAGAGAGGTCAAGGAACTTGCCCGAAACTAGACAGCTGGGAATGGCTCACAGGATTGTAGGACTCCAAATTTCTTTTTCTTTCTTTCTTTCTTTTTTTTTTTTTTTTTTTTTGAGACGCAGTCTCGCTCTGTCACCCAGGCTGGAGTGCAGCAGCACGATCCTGGCTCACTGCAACTTCTGTCTGCCAGGTTCAAGCGATTCTCCTGCCTCAGCTTCACAAGTAACTGGGATTACAGGCGCCCGCCACCACGCCCGGCTAAGTTTTTGTGTTTTTAATAGAGACGGGGTTTCGCCATGTTGGCCAGGCTGGTCTTGAACTCCTGACCTCAAGTGATCCACCGGCCTCGGCCTTCCAAACTGCTGGGATTACAGGCGTGAGCCACCGTGCCCGGCCCTGGACTCCAAATTTCACGCCCCTCCCACAACTTTCCCAGGTCCCAGCTCAGTTCTTTCAAAGGCCTCCAGGTGGCGCGATAGAGCAAATGGTGGATTCCGCTAACTTGGGTTTACAATTTCTTCCCCGGAGCCTTGCAGGGTGGGGCACTCGAACGTGCACACGAAACACCAGGGGATCTTATGGAAATGCTGCTTCTGGTTCAGTTGTTCTGGAGTGGGATTGTGTTTTTTAATATGCTCCCAGGGCATGTTGTTTCAGCTTTGAGCAGCAAGAGCTTCATTCAGTGGGATCAACAGCCCTCGCCACACCTGTGCAGGCAGCCAGCTCCAGAACGGTAACTAATGACGTTCATCACAATCACAGAAACAACGATTTCCACATGTTTATTCTGTGCCGGCCTCTGTGTTCTTGTCTTTGCCTTTAATGCTCAAGGCAGTCTTGTGAAGTAGCATCATTTTACAGAATAGGAAACAGGTAGGATTGAACCAGTGTGTGTCGACTGCACTCCTTCCATTTTTCCTACAGGATAGATGCCATCCCTGGGGAACTCAGCCCAAGGCATGGGGGAAGAGAGGCCCGGGCTCTGGGGGATTGGCTGCAAGGCCAATCGGTGGGACGAGGCCGCTTAGGCAGCGGGATTGTGGGGATTAGGAGGAAGAGTGAGATCAATAATATGCAAAGGGCCGGGCGCGGTGGCTCACGCCTATAATCCCAGCACTTTGGGAGGCCGAGGTGGGCAGATTGCTTGAGGTCATGAGTTCGAGACCAGCCTGGCCAACATGGTGAAACCCCGTCTCTACTAAAAATACAAAAAAAATTAGCCGGACATGGTGGTGAGCACCTGTAATCCCAGCTACTGGGGCGGGGGGTGTTGCTGAGGCAGGAGAATCGCTTGAGCCCAGGAGGCACAGGTTGCAGTGAGCCGGGATCGTGCCGCTGCACTCCGGCCTGGGCAACAGAGCCAGACTCCTCTCAAATAATAGTAATAAAAATAAAATAAAATAAAAATAAAATAAAATAAAAAGATCTGCAAAGGAACCCCAGATCCTGCACTACCTCCCTTACAACTCTCACCAAAGGAATCCTTTCTGTTTCCTTTTTTATTTCCTTTCTATTTCCCTTTTTATTTTAGAGAATAATCTGAAAAGAGAGCATCTGAACGCTCTCTCTTTCTCTCTCTCTCCCTCTCATTTCTCCCTCTCTGTTTGCCCTTCTCTTTCCAGATCTCTCTCTGGGTCTCTTTCTCTTCATCTCTCCTCCTCCTTCCCTCCTTTTCTTCCTCAATCTCTCTTGCTCTCCCTATATCCTTCTTCCATCACTTTCTCTATGATCAGTGTTTCAGTCTCTCTCTCTCTCTTTGTTTCTCTCTCTCTCTTTGAATGTCGCCAAAGCTAGCTCTTCCTCTGTTTCTGAATCTTTCTCTACCCTCCCCACCAACAGTCTCTTTAAACTTGAGTATTTCCGGTGAGGTGGTATGAGCCTACAGTCCCAGCTACTCCAGAGGCTGGAGTGGGAGGATCCCTTGAGCCCAGGAGTTTGAGTCCAGCCTGGGCAATACAGCAAGATTCTGTCTTAAAAAAAAAAAAAAATCTGAGTCTGTTTGTCTCTCTCTCTCCAAGTTGCTCTCTTTAAGTCTCTCTGAGTCCATCTGCCTTAAATCTATTCCAGTATATCTCTCTGTTCCTTTCTTTCTTCCTTTTCCTCCCTTCCTCTCTCCCTCCTTCCTCTCCTCTCCAAATCTGTCTCTCTCCATCTCTCTCTGTCTTTACATCTCTTTGAGTCTCTTTCTTTTCTTTTCTTTCTTTCTTCTTCTTCTGTTATTTTTTTTTTTTTTTTTTTTTTTTTTTTGAGATGGAGTCTCACTCTGTTGCCTAGGCTGGAGTGCAATGGTGCAATCTCAGCCCACTGCAACCTCTGCCTCCTGGATTCAAGTGATTCTCTGGCCTCAGCCTCCTAATTCACTGGGATTACAGGCACCCACCAACATGCTTGGCTAATTTTTGTATTTTTAGTAGAGACAGGGTTTCACCATGTTGGCCAGGCTGGTCTTGAACTGCTGACCTCAGGTGATCAGCCCGCCTCGGCCTCCCAAAGTGCTAGGATTACAGGTGTGAGTCACCGCACCTGGCCGAGTCTTTCTTTCTTTAAAGTTCTCAGAGTCTCCCTCCTTCCCCCCTTCCTACCCCTTCACCTCACATCCTTATGGCTTTGGCCCTATATACCTATGTTTGCTTTCACTGGCTCAATCTAGTGTTGTGGTTACCGGCACGGGCTCAGGACTCCTACGCCCTTGACTCAAATTCCGGCTCTGCCAAGTACCAGCTGCAGAAATTGAGCCAAATGCACCAAACCTCCCTGCTCCTCAGCCTCCTGCTGGCTGAGGGCCTCCCTCCTAAGGTTTCTGTCAGGACCAGGAGGAATAAGCATGCAATGAATGCAGTGAGGTGTCTGGCACTGGATGAATGGTAGATGTTGTCATCATCATCATTATTATTATTACTAATAAAAGGTAACCCACAGCCAGCCTCTCTGTAGCCAACAATTAGATGCTTATCTGGTGTGTGGAATGCATGGGGGGAGGGCCCTCCCACCAATAAAATTGGGGCCACTCCCTGACCTCGGTTTCTCACCAGGATCAACCACCCCAAGAGCGAGGACTGGGTGGAAGATGTGCCAGCTTTCTGAGCCACACCCGCTGACACTTTTCGCCCTCAGTCAAAGCCTATCTGAGATCTTCAGCCAATTCTGTGCATTTCATTTTTTTTTCTTTTATAAAAAGTGATTTATCTATTTCCCTTTTTATGTTAGAGATAGGTCTTACTATGTTGCCCAGGTTGGTCTTGAACTCCTGGGATCAAACGATCCTGCTGCCTTGGCTTCCCAAAATGCTGGGATTACAGGTGTGAGCCACAATTCTGTGTATTTCAGAGAGAGACGTATTCAAGTGAGAATCAGCCACCGCTGGGTTACATTAAGTGTCTGGTGTAACAAGGCAGGGATATAAAACAGCATCAGAAGGTGGCCACAGTGAGCAGGAACCACAGCACACACACACACACACACTCTCTCTCTCTCTAGTCTCTCTAGTTGACACAGGGGGCTCAGCCCCAGGTCAACATCCATGCAAGCTATGGCTTGACAATTTGACAAGCTACTTTTTACTCCGTTTATAGCTTAGGTGAAGAGGTTGAATATTAAATGTATTATTATCATCACTGGTTCACACAGATTCCTTTCTTCATTTTCTTTTCTTTTTTCTTTTCTTTTTTTTTTGAGATGGAGTTTTGCTCTTGGTGCCCATGCTGGAGTGTAATGGTGCAATCTTGGCTCACCACAACCTCCGCCTCATGGGTTCAAGCGGTTCTCCTACCTCAGCCTCCCTAGTAGCTGAGATTACAGGCATGTGCCACCACGCCTGGCTAATTTTTTGTATTTTTAGTAGAGATGGGATTTCTCCATATTGATCAGGCTGGTCTCGAACTCCTGACCTCAGGTGATCTGCCCACCTCGGCCTCCCAAAGTGCTGGAATTACAGGCATGAGCCACCATGCCTGGCCCGTTTCTTCATTTTCTCTCTCTCTTTGCCTGCCTTCTTATCCTCCCTCCCACTCTCCCTCAGTCTTACAAAATGTGCAGTGTGGTTCTTATGTATGTGTGACTTTAATTTACGTAATTGGCATTGGATGATATTCTTACTCTATCCTAAGCCACTTTGCAAATAGCACTATGTTTTTCAGGCCCATCCGTGTTGTTACGTGTTCATACATGTGTTCGTTGCATCTGACTGCTGCATAGGAACTTCATGGCGGGACATCCACCACATTTACACAATTCCCCTACTGATGGGCACTTGGTGGCTTCCAGTTTCTGGCCACTGCAAAGAACACTGCAAAGCACAAACTTGTACGTGTCCCCTTGTGGGTGTGTAAGAATTTCTTCGGGATGTATAGCCAGGAGAGAAATCGCTGAGTCATTGGGTGTGTGTATACTTGTTTGATGAAATAGCATCAGCTCCGTCTTCATAATTGGAGACACCACACTCAACCCAGCTGCACTTGAACATTTGAATGTCTACACATCCCTGACAGCCCTTGACCTTGTCTGCCCTTCTCAAAATGAGAAGACTACTTGATGTAAAGTCACATCTCAAGTTTCGGTATCTAAAAAGTTTGAACATCTCTCTCTCTCTTTTTAGAGACCAGGTCTCACTCTGCGATTACGGCTTATGGCAGCCTCCCAGGCTCAAGTGATCCTCCCACCTCAGCCTCAAGAGTAGCTGGGACCACAGGCTGACACCACCATGCCTGGCTAATTTTATTTTATTTTATTTTTTATTTTTTATTTTTATTTTTTGAGACGGAGTCTCGCTCTGTTGCCCAAGCTGGAGTGCAGTGGCGCGATCTTGGCTCACTGCAAGCTCCGCCTCCCGTGTTCACGCCATTCTCCTGCCTCAGCCTCCCGAGTAGCTGGGACTACAGGGGCCCGCCACCACGCCCGCACGCCTGGCTCATTTTTAATATTTTTTTTTATAGAGATCGTGTTTCGCCATGTTGCCCAGGATGTTCTTGAACTCCTGAGCTCAAGTGATCCGCCTGCCTCGGCCTCCCGAAGTGCCGGGATTACAGGCACGAGCCACCGCGCCTGGCCTTGAACATCTCTATGTGCATGTTAGCTTTTGGAATTCTGCTTCTGCAAATCACCTCTTTGTAGCTTTTATCCATTTACCTATAAGGATATCCATCTTTTTACTCATTAATTCGCAGGTGCTTCTTGCATATTATAGGTTCTAGTTCTTTGCCCGTTTTGGATGTTACAGATAACTTCTCCCATTCTGATAAATGCCTACGAATGGTCCTTACCTTCTCTTAAACCAAAATGTTTAATTTTTAAATAATCAAACTAATCAATGTTTTGTCATATGATGTGTGTTTTTTGGGTCTTAAGAAGTCATCCCTTATCACAGAGATTCAAAAATAGGCCGGGTATGGTGGCTCATGCCTGTATTCCCAGCACTTTGGGACACTAAGGCAGGCGGATCACTTAAGGTCAGTAGTTCGAGACCAGCCTGGCCAACATGGCAAAACCCCCATCTTTACCCAAAAATAGAAAAAGCAGCTGGACGTGGTGGCATTTGCCTGTAGTTACAGCTACTTGGGAGGCTGAGGCATGAGAATCGCTTGAGCCTGGGAGGCAGAGGTTGTAGTGAGCTCAGATCGTGCCACTGCACTCCAGCTTGGATGACAGAGTGAGACTCTGTCTTCAAAATAAAAAAATTATAAAATAAATAAATAAATAAAATAAATATCTATTCACCATGATTTTTTCTATTAATTTTATAATATTATCTTTCACACAGTGGTCTTTAATACAGCTGGAATCCAATTTCATGTGTAGTATGAGAAATCTAGGTTTCTTTTTCTCTGCACAGCAGACCAGTTTTTCTAATGCCACTTACTAAATATACCATCATTCTCCCATTAATTTGTGTTGATATTTTATCTTATATTAACTCCCTAATATATTATACGATGATACATCAGTTTCCTATGATTCTCTTTCTGGGAACTCTCTCCTGCCTCTCTGGTCTACTTGTCTGTTCTTGCACTGATCCCACCCTTTTTAAAAAACATTAATTTTGTCTTGTAGAGTGTCTTAATATCTAGTAGGGCAAGGAGCTTATTTCTCGCACCACCACAGCCCCATTTTTCTCACCACTTACATCACCGTGCGGGAAACACACTGATCTCCTCCACCCTTAATGGGAACAATTTACAGACATCTGTCCCCTCCTGGTTCTGGATCCAGCCTCCATGTTAAAAAGACATCTTCATCCAGGAAAAGAAAGTCAAGGCTGCCCAGGAAAATCTGCACAATGTCTTAGCTCATCTTTCAGTTTCTAGAAGCTTCATTTCCCATAGCATCCTCTCTATATCGGCATATAGAAAACCAACTACGGTAGCCCAGACACCCAAGATTGTATTTCGCCTGTTCCAAGCCCAGATGGAAGAAGTCCATGCATGGAGCTATTAAGGAAATCATCAGAAATGTGAGCTGCCTTTTGTAATCCCATCTTTATCCTGCGGCTTTTATTCTCATCGTGCAAGGTGGCTGGTCCGCCTCCAGGCACCCATGTTCCAGGTGAGAAGAGGTGGAAGGTCCAAAGGTCCAAACATTACTCTCTCTCCTATTTATTTATTTATTTCTTTATTTATATTTTTTATTTTTTAAAGACAGAGTCCTGCTCTGTCACCCAGGCTGGAGTGCAGTGGTGCGATCTCCGCTCACTGCAACCTCCACCTTCCGGGTTCAAGCAATTCTCTTGCCTCAGCCTCCCGAGTAGCTGGAATTACAGGTGCCCGCCACTGTGCCCAGCTAATTTTTGTATTTTTAGTAGAGATGGGGGTTCATCATGTTGGCCAGGCTGGTCTCGCACTCCTGACCTCGTGATCCACCCACCTCGGCCTCCCAAAGTGCTGGGATTATAGGTGTGAGCCACCGCACCCGGCCTACTCTCTCTCTTTTATCAGCAAAACAAAAACTTCCCCAGAAACTCCAGCCTTGTCTTATTGCTTATAACTGGATGACATGGCCACCCGGATGTATCCAGGTCATGTGCCAATCTGAGCAATACTCGGGCTCGTCAGTAATGCAGTGGGAAGAATGATAAGCACATCTCAGTTGCACCCAGCTTGCCCTGTGCCAAGTCTGACAAGTCACAAAACACCAACTTCTGCCTCTTAGTCCACACACATCTTCCCTCTGCTCTCCTGTTTGCCCTTGAGCCTGAACTTGATGGGAAAATGCATCCAGGCTCTGCCATTAGCAACAATCAGCGTGGGGATAGTGCTTGCATCTTTGGTGGGCAGAGAACCAAGCACACTGCTTCTCCTAAACTCTGTTGATTTTTCTTGAGACAGGGTCTGACTATGTTGCCCAGGCTGGTCTCGAACTCCTGGGCTCAAGCAATCCTCCTGCCTCAGCCTCTGAAGTAGTTGGGATTACAGGTGTGAGCCACCATGCCCGGCCTGTCTTCTTTTCATCACGGTTGTAGCAATTGTTCCACAGGCGTATTACCTTTACAACTGTTAAAGAAACTAGAAACTACCCAAATGTCTCCTCATAGTAAAAAAATGGATCAATAAATTGGAGTATATTTACACAATGGTATACTGTGCAATGATGAGAATAAAACATTTGCAACCATAAACAAAAACCTGGGTGAACCATACAATATATAATACTGAGAAAAAAAAAAAGCCCAACACAAAATAATATAAGACACTTTTTTTTTAGACGAAGTCTCACTCTGTCGCCAGGCTGGAGAGCAGTGGCGTGATCTCAGCTCACTGCAACCTCTGCCTCCCAGGTTCAAGCGATTCTCCTGCCTCAGCCTCCCAAGTAGCTGCGATTACAGGTGCATGCCACCACACCCAGCTAATTTTTGTATTTTTAGTAGAGACGGGGTTTCACCGTACTGGCCAGGATGGTCTCGATCTCTTGACCTCGTGATCCACTTGCCTTGGCCTCCCAAATGATTTTTTAATTATATAAACTTATTATACTTCTATATGTCTATGTAAATAAATTTATATTTATATGTTGTTCATAAATGGGCAAAATTAATTTATGGTGATAGAAGTCACAAAAGTTGCTACACTTGGGGAGAAGTCATGAAAGTCGCTACCCTTGCAGGTGAGGGAGTTAGGTAGTAATGGAAGCGGCTACACTTGGCAGGGGAGGTAGTGACTGCAAGGAGGACCCCACTGGTTTTTCTGAGGAGCTGCTTAGGTTCCGTGGCTCTGTCTGAATGCTGGTTACAAGGGTGTGTTCTGTTTTGTGAAAATTCACTGGCATTTATGATACTTCTGTGCAGGTTTCTTTCTTTCTTTTTTTTTTTCTTGAGACAGTCTCATTCTGTCGTCCAGGATGGAGTGCAATGGCGTGATCTTGGCTCACTGCAATGTCCACCTCCCGGGTTCAAGCGATTCTCTTGCCTCAGCCTCCCGAGTAGCTGGGATTACAGGTGCTCACCACCGAGCCTGGCTAATTTTTGTATTTTTAGTAGAGACGGGGTTTCGCCACATTGGCCTTACTGGTTTCGAACTCCTGACCTCGGGTAATCTGCCCGCCTTGGCCTCCCAAAGTGCTGGGATTACAGGCGTGAGCCACTGCGTGCGGCCCTGTGCACGTTTCTTTATATTCATTATCTTTCAATAAAAGTTAATTTAAAATATTGCTGCAAGGGCACCCATGGGGCAGACATCATTGGTTGTTCCTCTTCTTCTTTGATGTCAGAATCCTGATTTCTCTCAAGGAGCAGCTCTACATGCTTTAGGGGAGGTCCTCCACTCCGCCGTGAAGGAATAATCCTGTTTGGTTCAAATCAACCATGTTAACCTCTCCACCCCACTCCCCGCCCCACCCCACCAGTCTGTGACTGGTTTAGGAAAGGACACGTGACCCAATTCTGGCCAGTAAGAATAAGATAAAATTCTGCTGGGGTGGTTTCTGGAAAAGCATCATCCTTCTCAAAGACAGACCCACTAGGGGTGTTGATCTTAAGGATGATGACCCCCCACCGAGGAGAACCAAGAGAAGCAGAGAGAAACGGGACCGGAGCCCTGACGCCCTGTGTCTGGAGCCGCCCTTACCTGGATTTCTTGATATGTGAAATTAAAACTTATTTACTATTGAAGAAAGAGTGAATCTTCTCTTACTTGTTCCTCAAAGCAGCTTAACTGGAAACATCATTTTGGAAAACGTGCTCAAGACTGCTCCTTAGCTAGGATTCTGCTCCTATCTAGATTTTTTTAAGATTAAAAAAAAAATTGAGGCCAGGTGGCTCACGCCTGTAATCCCAGCACTTTGGGAGGCTGAGGCAGGTGGATCACCTGAGGTCAAGAGTTCGAGACCAGCGTGGCCAACATAGCGAAACCCTGTCTCTACTAAAAATACAAAAATTAGCCAGGCATGGTGGCTCATGCCTATAGTCCCAGCTACTCAGGAGGCTGAGGCATGGCAATCGCTTGAACTGGGGAGGTGGGAGTTGCAGTGAGCCGAGACTATGCCACTGCACTCCAGCCTGGGTGACAGAGTGAGACTCCATCTAAAGAAAAAACAAAAACGAACAAACATTGAATTACAACTGTCACCCAGTACTATCTGCCCCTATTTTCACACCACACCACACACCCTGGCACCCCAGCCTTTCTGGAACGTCCCCTAAAAAGTTGTGAGGACTTGTAAATGGCTAGGCACAAAGGGGAAGATAATGGTGACAATTATTGGATCATTTTGATGTTTGTGTCCTTCTCTCACACCTTTGACTGTTCATCAGGCAGACAGTTCTTATCTTTTCTTCCTTGCTGGTAAGGGCTGCACCCGTGACAGAGAAATGTCAGAAACTCACCATCTCAGCTTCTCTTAAAGCTAGAGTGTCAGCATTGGGACCTTCTCCAATGAGTGGTCATCGAGACCCAAGAACAGATCCAGGGCTGTGGGGGGACTCTGGAAAAGACTTTCTTTCCTAATGAAGAGAGCTCTGCCAACAGAGTCTCTCCTTCCTGCCTTTTGTCACGGTGCGTGAGGATGTGATGTCTGGAGCTGTGGCAGCCATTTTACGGCCACGAGATTACAAGCCTAAAGGAGAAAGCTGACATATTTTCTTCTTCCTGCTAGAACATAAGCTTAAGGAAGGCAGGAGTTTGGTGTCTGTTTTATTAATCAGTCTATCCCAAGTGTCTATAATATTACTTGGCTCTCATAGGTGCTCATGAGTTGAATAAATGGATGAATGAATGAATGCAGAGGGCAGTAGAGAAGAAAGATGGGTCCCTAATGACATAATGTAGGAATCACCAAACCACAGTACTTCCCTTTTTTGGGGCTTCTTATTATGTGAAATAATACACGTCCTTATTGCTTAATCCACTTTGAGTTGGGCATTTTGTTACTGATAAAATTTTCTAGTGTAATTCCTTTTCTAGAGTGCTCAATTTCCAAAGTATTCCCTGGAGTGACTTTCTATAACCACCCCTGAGTATCTTGAGGAATCTCAGAGCTGGATTGGCATGTGGGCATCATTACGTTTCAATCCTCCCATTTTACAGGTAGAGAAACTGAGGTCCAGAAAAAGTACAAATGACCTTTACACAGGTCACTCAGAAAGTGCTGAAGACTAAAATGTCCGTCCGTTGATGTGTTGTCCATTTCAATGACTACCATGCCCACAATCTTCTTAGGGGCCCTGCCCTGCCCCACTGCTATGGATGAAGGGGTGGCTGGGGGATCCATGTTGCACTCTGTGGGCCCACCTTTCAGACTGGAGACAGAGTCTGCATCTGACCCTAGGGCAGCTAACCAGGTTTTTTCTGTAGGGGCTATGAACTAAGAAAACCCAGTAACTGGAGCCAATTATGGGGGAGAGAAGAGATGCTTTGATAGGCAACAGGCAGTCAATGTAATGAGAAAACAGGTGGGATGAGAAGAGACCATGAAAGACACATAACTAGGGGAGAAGGGATAGAGATCCCACAGGCAGCTGCTTCTACCCTGACATTTTCCAATTTAAATTCATGGATATTCTTTTGATAACTGATATGGCCTGGCCCTGTGTCCCCACCCAAATCTCATCTTGGATTTTAATTTGAATCATAATCCCCACGTGTTGGGGGCGGGATCTCATGGGAGGTGATTAGATCATGGGGGCAGTCCCCCCATGCTATTCTCGTGATAGTAGTGAGTTCTCACAAGATCTGATGGTTTTATAATTTTCTCCCTTCAGTCTGACCTTCTCCTTTCTGCCGCCCTGTGAAGGACACGTTTGGTTTCCCTTCTACCATGATCGTAAGTTTTCTGAGGCCTCCCCAGCCATGCTGAACTATGAGTCAATCAAACCTCTTTCCTTTATAAATTACCCAGTCTCAGGTAGTATCTTTGCAGCAACTTGAGAATGGACTAATACAATAACCCACCTCCAGTTTCTACCCTGGCCAAGAAGCAGCTCCAGTTTGTTCTCCACAAAGAGCCAGAATGATCTCCTTTGTGCATGAACCAGATCTGGCTGAAAAACCTCCAATGACTTCCCAAATTCTCAGAGAAAACAAACAAATGTCCAGATCTATGGGTCTTCTTTCAGCTCCTGGAGAGCGTCCAGCATGCTCCCATCTCAGCACTTGGCACTTGACCTCCTCTCTGTCTGGAACATCAGTGCCCCAGATGTTCATGGGGCTGGCCACTTTTTTTTTTTTTTTTTGAGATGGAATCTCCTTCCATCACCCAGGCTGGAATGCAGTGGCGTGATCTTGGCTCACTGCAACTTCCGCCTCCCAGGTTCCAGTGATTCTCCTGCCTCAGCCTCCCGAGTAGCTGGGATTACAGGTGTGCGACACCACGCCCAGCTAGTTTTTGTATTTTTAGTAGAGACAGGGTTTCACCATGTTGGCCAGGCTGGTCTCAAACTCCTGACCTCAAGTAATCCACCTACCTCAGCCTCCCAAAGTGCTGGGGTTACAGGCATGAGCCACCGTGCCCTGCTTGGGGCTGGCCACTCTTTATCCCCTTAGTCTCAAATGCCACCTCCTCAGCAAGGCCCTTTGTGTTTGTTACAGTGGCTGCTGTAACAAATCACTGAGAGTCTAGTTGCTTAAACCAACACAGATTTGTTCTCTTGTAGTTTGGGAGGTCAGAAGTCCTAAAGATCTCACTGGGCAGAAATCAAGGTGGTCGGCAGGGCTGGTTCCTTCTGGAGGCTCTAGGGGAGGGTCCATTCCCATGTCCTCCTGCCTTCCAGAGGTTGCCCATATTCCTCGGCTCATGCCCCTTCCTTCATCTTCATTATTATTATTATTATTGTTAGAGATGGGGTCTTGCTCTGTTGCTCAGGCTGGAGTGCAGTGGTGCAATCACGGCTCACTACAGCCCTGAACTCCCGGGCTCTAGTGATCCTCCTACCTCAGTCTCCTGAGTAGCTGGGACTATAGGCACACACCACTACACCTGGCAAATTAAAAAAAATTTAATGTTGCCCAGGTTGGTCTTGAACTCCTGGCCTCAAGCCATGCCCCTGCCTTGGCCTCCCAAAGTGCTGGGATTACAGGCATGAGCCACCAGGCTCATCTTCCTCTGTCTTCAAAGCCAGCAGCATAGCATCTTCCAGTCTCTCATTCTGATCTTTCTGCCTCCCTCTTATAAGGACCCTTCTGATCATATTGGGTCCACCCAGATAATCCAGGATCATCTCCCTATCTCAAGACCCTTAATCACATCAGCAAAGCCCCCTTGCTATAGAAGGTAACATATTCACAGGCTCCGGAAATTAAGATGGCATTTCGAGGTGGGAGGGAGGCATTATGCTGCTTCCCATACTCTCCTTGATCATCCAATGTAGAGACCCCCCCCCCACCAACTCACGACATTTCTTCTCTTGCCTTATGCCCTGCTCTCATTGTGTTCATGTCACTTACATAATTACTATGGCACATACAAGTTTATCTCTCTCTCTCTCTTTTTTTTTTTTTTTTTTGAGCTGGCATCTTACTCTGTCACCAGGCTGGAGTGCAGTGGTGTGATCTTGGCTCACTGCAATCTCTGCCTCCCAGGTTCAAGCGATTCTCCTGCCTCAGTCTCCTGAGTAGCTGGGATTATAGGTGCATGCCACCATGCCCAGCTAATTTTTGTATTTTTAGTAGAGAGGGGGTTTCACCATGTTGGCCAGGATGGTCTCGATCTCCTGAACTTGTGATTCGCCCGCTTCCACCTCCCAATTATCTCTCTCCCTTTGTTGTCTGTCTTCCACTCCTGGAATGTGAGCTCTACAAGGCAGGAACTTTTTGGTCTGTTTGGCCCAATGCCTTATCCCCAGCACATTGAGCCATTCCTGGTGCAAAATAGCCACTTGGGGTCGGGTGTGGTGGCTCACGCCTGTAATCCCAGCACGTTGGGAGGCTGAGGCGGGCAGATCACTTGAGGTCAGGAGTTCGAGACCAGCCTGGCCAACATGGTGAAACCTGGTTTCTACTAAAAATACAAAAACTAGTTGGGTGTCGTGGCGGACACCTGTAATCCCAGATACTTGGGAGGCTGAGGCAGGAGAATTGCTTGAACCTGGGAGGTGGAAGTTGCAGTGAGCCGAGATTGTGCCACTGCACTCCAGTGTGGTTAACAGAGTGAGACTCCATCGCAAATAATAATAATAATAATTAATAAATAAAAATAAAAAATAGCCACCTGGCCAATATTTATGAAGAAGGTGAAAAGTAGTCCGACTGGACCTCTCTTTCTCACAACCCAAGTGACCTCATAGACAAAACACATGAGCCTGGAGGCGGAGATGTGACTTGTTCACAGCCACCCTGCACAGGGAGGAGACATAGGAAGATTCCACTTCTCAGTTTATTTCTGGGACTAAATTTGGGTCAGAGCTGCAGAGAAGGGATGGGCCCTGAGCTTGAGGATGAAAGTGCCCCAGGGAGGTTGAGATGCAACCCCCGCCCTGGACAGTTTTGGAAATTATTCCCAGGGTTCAACTAGAGAGACAGGGTCAGCCCACTGTGGGGGAAGCGGACTCTGAGTCCAGGAGACATGGGGTCAGGGGCTGGAGAGATGAACATTCTCAACATCTCTGGGAAGTAATGAGGTTCTGAAAGGAGTGTCAGGGCTGTCCCTGCAGCAGGTGGGGATGCTGGTGTGCTGAGTCCTGGGATGACTCAGGAGTTGGCCTGGATGGTTTCCTGGATCCACTTAGTGAACTTGCAGAGGTTGGTGTAGACACCCGGTCTGTTGGGCTTGGCACATGGGTAATCTCCCCAGGACACGAGTCCCTGCAGGGAGCCGTTGCAGACCACAGGCCCCCCAGAATCACCCTGCGGGAGAGAAAGGGAGGCACAAGAGAGGCAGAGGTTTGGCAAGGTGGGCAGAAGGAGACACGAGAGACCCAGAGACGCCCACAGATGGAGAAGGAGATGGAGACAGACACACAGAGATGGAAAGTACAGAGATGAAGAAATGCAGAAAAAGACAGAGATGGAGACGCAGGCAAAAACAGAGAGAAGGAGAATGTTATTAATATTTCACCCCAAATCCAACTTTTTTTTTTTTTTTTGAGATGGAATCTCACTCTGTCGCCCAGGTTGGAGTGCAGTGGCCTGACCTCAGCTCACTGCAGCCTCCATCTCCCGGGTTCAAGCAATTCTCCTGCCTCAGCCTCCCAAGTAGCTGCGACTACAGGCGTCCATCACCACACCTGGCTAATTTTTTGTATTTTTTTTGTAGAGATGGGGTTTCACCATGTTGGCCAGGCTGGTCTCGAACTCCTGGCCTCAAGTGATTCGCCCACCTCAACCTCCAAACTGTTGGGATTACAGGCGTGAGCTACCACGCCCGGCCTCCAAGTTCAACCTTTAGACCCCATTTGTCACTCTCCACTCCATCTTCCTCTTCCAGATTCCTGTTGTCCACACATCATTTCGGGGGGTCTGTGACCCTTCCTCTCCACATCTCGAATCTTTGTCTCTACTTTCTGTTCCAGCCTGTCTCCCTCACTGTGTATCTCTCCGCCTCCCTTTCTCTCTCACTCTCCCCTCCAGCCTGTGCAGGCTTTATTTCTCTTACTGGACACACACCTTCCTTCCTCATTCTCCACCAACCCATCCTTATACCGCCCTTCTGCAAAAATACAGTTCTCAGCCCCTGGATGAAGGCTTCTCGATCTGGGCTTTGTGGGCATCTGAAGCTGGATAATGGTTTGTTGTGGAGGCCTGCCCTGTGCATCATAGCACGTTGAGCAGCACCCTTGGCCTCTACCCACTAGATGCCAGTAATGCCCCTCCATAGAGTTGTGACAACCAAAAATGTCTCCTGGTATTGCCAACGTCTCCTAGGGGCAGAATCACTCCTAATAGAAATCCATTCGCTTGGACTAATTTGTGTTTCCTGTCCTCAATTCTCCATACCTCCCTATAATTACCCTCCTATAATAATAATAATAATACTCACTGCTCTTCAACAGTTATTTTTTTCCTCTTTTCCTTCCTTCCTTCCTTTCTTCCTTCCTCCTTCCTTCCTTCCTCTCTTTTCTTTCTTTCTTTGTTCTTTCTTTCTCTTTCTTTCTTTCTTCATTCTCTTTCTTGCTCCTTTCTTTCTCTCTCCTTCCTTCCTTCCTTCTTCACTTCCTCCCATCCTCCCTTCCTCCCTTCCTCTTTTCCTCTCTTTCTTTCTGACAAAAAGGTCTGCTTTGTCACCCAGGCTGCTGTCTGGAGTGCAGTGGTGCAGTCATGGCTTACTGCAGCCTCAAACTTTTGGGCTCGAGCAATTCTCCCACCTCAGCCTCCCAAGTAGCTGGAACTACAGGTGCTAGCCACCACACCCGGCTAATTTTTTTTTTTTTAATTTACTACATATTTATCTATCTCTTTATTGCCTGTCTTCCACTTGGGGAACATAAGGTCCATGTGGCAGGAAGTTTTTGGTCTGTTTTGCCCGATGCCATATCCGCAGCACCTGGAACCATTCCTGGCGCAAAATAGCCACTCGGCTAATATTTATGAGGAAAATGAAAAGTAGCTTGAGTGGACCTCTGTTTGAGGTGGAGAGAAATATCTATCTCCCAGCTGGGCACGGTGGCTCACACCTGTAATACCAGCAATTTGGGAGGCCGAGGCAGGCAGATCACTTGAGGTCAGGAGTTCAAGACCAGCCTGGCCAACATGGCGAAACCCCATCTCTACGGGAAAAAGAAAAAAAAAATAGCCAGGCATGGTGGTGGGTGCCTGTTATCCCAGCTACTTGGGAGGCTGAGGTGGAAGAAATGCTTGAACTCAGGAGGCGCATGCTGCAGTGAGCTGAGATGGTGCCACTGCACTCCAGCCTGGGTGACAGAGTGAGACTCCATCTCAAAAAAAAAAAGAAAAGAAAAGAAAAGAAAAGAAATAAATATGTACATACTACAATAATGATGTAAGTGGTATGAATAAAATCTACTAAAATAAAAACAATTAGTATTTTTATTTTTTTAATTTTTAGTTGCCCAGGCTGGTCTTGAACTCCTGAGCTCAAGTGATCTTCCCACTTCAGTCTCCCAGAGTGCTGGGATTACTGGCATGCGCCATTGCACTCGGCTTCATCTCTTACTCATATGCATGCAAAATATGAATTACAGAGTCCTGGTATCAATTATTAGGAAAGCCAAGACTTGCCTTTTTCTCAGTAGCAGACACTGTTTCAAGGCAAACAAGCTTAGCTGCCTGGACCTCTAAATTTCAACTTTCTTGTGGTTTAATTTCTCTCATTATTTTTTAAATTTAATATCTCTGCAGAGTTTCTTTTGAGAGGCTGTTAGTTAACTGCTCTGAGCCTTGGCTCCTTGTCTGTAAAATAGGGCCAATAATAACAGGTAAATGAGTTAATGAGTTGAGGCATGCAAACCACTTAAAACAGTGTCCAGCAATTAGCCAGATGCTATTATTTTTATACTATTAGTATTAGTATTGTTGTAGTTGTTATTATTTCTTGCTTGTAGCTTTTAGTGGCCACACCCAGACCACACACCGGTATGAAAAAACAAACAAAAAAACACCTTGAGGTCTGGAAAAACAAGATACTAACCTTGCCTACAGAAAGGCTAAATAGTTTTAAATGCCACCACTCGAATGAGATGTGCTTTCTTTTTTTTTTCTTTTTTTTTTTTTTTTGAGACGGCATCTCACTCTGTTGCCCAGGCTGGAGTGCAGTGGCGCAATCTCGGCTCACTGCAAGCTCCGCCTCCGGGGTTCACGCCATTCTCCTGCCTCAGCCTCCCCAGCAGTTAGGACTACAGGCGCATGCCACCACGCCCGGCTAATTTTTTGTATTTTTAGTAGAGACGGGGTTTCACCGTGTTAGCCAGGATGGCCTCATCTCCTGACCTAGTGATCCACCCGCCTCGGCCTCCCAAAGTGCTGGGATTACAGGCGTGAGCCACTGCGCCCGGCGGAGATGTGCTTTCTTCTGTTAAAAGTTTTTCCCCTCGCAACCCACCCCTACACCCAGGGCACAGAGAAGAAATGGGGAGAGCTGGGAAGGTGTTGCGTTTGTCAGGTTTGTACAATCTGGGGGGAGCTTTTCATAGCCACGGGACTGGAGTACTCCTGAATCCCCAGCTTCCTAACTACTGTTGAAACGCACACCCTGCTAATGAGAGCTTGTTAACTTACGTCCTTCTAGATTCCTTGGGAGCCTGAATACAGAGGAGGGTGCTGGTTGATGTAACAGTTTGATTTTAAATTCTGTCTTCCTCAACAGATACAGCTTCCATTAGAACATAGGGAAGCTCTGTGTTGGTGACCAAGAAATACTTGCAGAACATTCACCCCTGCCTACACCTCCAGCCTCACTTCCTACTGTTCCCCCTACTTTTGTTCTCCAGTCGCATTGGTTTCCTCTTCTTCTTTGAATCAGCCAAACTCCTTTCTGCCTCAGGGCCTTTGCATGTGCCTTTTCTTTCCCCTTAAACTTCACGAGTTTAGCTTCTTTGTGTCATCCATTCTCTGCTCAAATGCCACCTCTCCAAGGAGGCTCCCCTGACCACCTTTTTGAATATTGGCCCTTATTGTTTACTATCCTAAAACCATGTTTTATTTTGGGGTTAACCCTTACCACTCTCTGAAATTGCCCTATTTATGCAGATTCTTGACCACAGAGTTTTTTATTTTTTAACCTTGTTCCTCCAGCCCTTCCAGCAGCTTTGTAATTAATCCCCTGTATTAAATATTCTCTTGTAAAAATACCTACCAGGTTTCTCTTTTCCTTCCTCAAGATATTTTACCAGCACTTGCTAGAAAACTGTCATATTACAGATTTTGTTGAAACAAGACACTTAACTACCACATGCCTGAAAACTGCCAAAACTGACATCTGTAACATGGAGTGCCCCTATTAGATATGGTATCTTTATGCAGTGCACACCCTGCCCAACCATAGAAAACAGCCTTGATCTTTCCCTCTAGACCCGTGCCATCCAATACAGTAACTGCTAGCCACATGTGGCTACTGAGCACCTGAAATGTAGCTAGTCCAAATTGAGATGTGTTGTCAGTATAAAATATATACTCACTTTCAAAGACTTAATATGAAAACAAGAAAAGAATGTAAAGTATCTCATTCATAATTGTTTTATATTAATTACACTTTGAAATGATTGTATTTGGGATACATTGGGTTATTAAAGTTAACTTCACCTGTTTCTTTTTTACTTGTTCTTTTTTTTTCTTTTTGAGACAAAAGTGTCACTCTGTCTCCCAGGTTGGAGTGCAGTGGCATGATCTCAGCTCACTGCAACCTCCACCTCCTGGGTTTAAGTGATTCTTGTGTCTCAGCCTCCTGAGCAGCTGAGATTACAGGTGCCCGCCACCACGCCTGGCTAATTTTTGTATTTTTTTGTAGAGATGGAGTTTCGCCATGTTGGCCTGGTTGGTCTCGAACTCCTGACCAGAGGTGATCCGCCCGCCTCAGCCTCACAAAGTGCTGGGATTACAGGCATGAGCCACCGCGCCCAGCCTTTTTTACTTGTTTTAATGTGGCTGCTAGAAAACTGGAAATGACATAAGCAGCTCAGCATTATTTCTACTAAACACTGCTCTGTGAGAACGGGGTCCTGACTGTCTTGGCAATTGCTGGATTCTCAGAATTTGGCAACGCTCCATGTTATCGAGTTGGCACTCAGTGTGTATCTGCTGAATAAAGAGAGAGGTGTCCTCACCTGGCAGGAGTCTCTACCTGCTTTGTCACCGGCGCAGAACATGGTGTCATCTATCTGTCTCGGGTAGGCATCCTTGCACCTTTTCTGACTTAGCACACTGATGTTCAAGCACTGGAGGACCTTAGGGAAGTGCACTGTCAAACAGGAACACAGTGAGAGGTGGAGAAAGATGGAAGGCGGCAGAGATGGGTCGGTATCAAGAAGAACCTGGACACTCACCTTGGGGGCTCTTGGTTGTTCCCCAGCCAGATACCAAGCACTTTGTCCCAGCAGAGGGACAATGAGAGGAGACGTTGATGGGTCTGACATCTTTAGTGGAACGAATTCTTCTGTTCAGTTTGATGAGCATGAGGTCATTAGAATGGCTAGGGTGGGAGTAGCCAGGGTGGGGGATGGATTTGATCCCCTGGAACATCTGCTGCCCAGATTCATAAACTGGTGACAGGGAGTAGTGGCCGAGACGGACTCTGAAAACTCTGAGGAAGATGGGGCAGGTCACCACCAATCTCGATCTCTATCTCCATGTCCAGTGCCAATCCCAACCCCACACCCAGCCCCAGCCGCACCCCCATCCCCACCCCCAGTCCCCAAACTATCCTCAACTCCATCTTGGTCTCCAATCCCATGCCTGTCCACATCCCAGTCACAATTCCAAAACCATTCCGTTCCCAACCCTAATTCTTTCCCTACCCAGAAGCCATCACCATATGCATTCTCAAGTCCAAATCCAACCATCTCCAACCCCACCCAAAACTCCAATCCCCATCCTTCATTCTATATCTGCTCCCAATCCCAACCCTATCTCCATGCCATCTTTATTTCCACCCCAGCCTGATTTTCACCCACCCCCCAATTCTAAAGCCAATCCCCATTCCACCTCCATCCCAAACCATTCAACAAACATACACTCCTAACCCCAAATCCAACCCATCCTTAGCTCCTTCCCATTCCCTACCACAAAAATCTCCCCTCTCCAACCTCATCCTCCTACCTCGCTCCCCGGCAAAACTCCACCCTTAGTCCTATCCCCAACTCGACCTCCTCCTGCTCCCACATCCCCAACCCATCCCCACCAGCCCTCACCTCCATGCCCCCCAACCCCACTTCCCCGTCCCCACCAGCCCTCACCTCCATGCCCCCCAACCCCACTTCCCCGTCCCCACCAGCCCTCACCTCCATGCCCCCCAACCCCACTTCCCCGTCCCTACCAGCCCTCACCTCCATGCCCCCCAACCCCACTTCCCCGTCCCCACCAGCCCTCACCTCCATGCCCCCCAACCCCACTTCCCCATCCCCACCAGCCCTCACCTCCATGCCCCCCAACCCCACTTCCCCCTCCCCACCAGCCCTCCTCTTGGAACTCCCACTCACTTTTTCCTGCAGTGGGCGGCCGTGAGCAGCCACTGTGGATGCACCAACACCGCCCCGCAGTAGAGCTGGTTGGGCCTTAGCAACAGCGCAGCCTGCCACGGCTGAGTGTGCTCATCACAGTCGGACCCATTGATGATGCGGCTGCTGCTGTCATCCGACCGGGCGTCTTCCTCGGCCCCAGCTCCCGGGTCCTGGTTGCTCCCAGAGGGCACGGTGTTAGAGGGGTTGTCACAGGAGACATCATTGTTGGCGAGAACATGCTCTGGGAACGGAAAATGGGTTGGGCGGGGCTCAGAGGCGGGGCTTGGGCTGGGGGTGGTTTTCAGACTCAAGAGGCCACACCGGCTGGAGGGTGGGTGTCTGACCCTCTGAGGGCGCGGGGCCAGGGCTTAGGGGCGGGGCCTGGAGAATGAGAGTGGCATCGCTCAAGACCAGGCTCAAGCTCAAGGACAGAGCCCAGGCTCAGGTAGGGTTACTGGACTCTAACTGGACCTCACAGATTCCTGGAATTGGCTAGAACTAAATGGGAGGGTAAAATTGGGTACAGGATTCCTGGACAAGCTCAGGGGTAGAGCCAAAGCTGTGGGGGCTGGAGCCTGGGGATGGGAGGGAGACCAGGGCTTTAGGGATGGAACTAGTCTCAAGAAGTGGGGTCAGGCCTCAGTGAGTGGGGTCAGGGCTGGAGGCAGGAAGGGGTTTGGAATTGACTTGGTTAGGGCCAAGGCCAGGGTTACATGTTAGAGTCTCCTATAAAGAACTCTGACTTTGGACTGGAGGCAGTGGCTCACGCCTGTAACCCCAGCACTCTGGGAGGCCGAGGTGGGAGGATCACCTGAGGTTGGGAGTTCGAGACCAGCCTGGCCAACAAGGTGAAACCCTGTCTCTACTAAAAACACAAAAATTAGCCAAGCGTGGTGGTGCGCACCTGTAATCCCAGCTACTCAGGAGGTGGAGGCACGAGAATCACTTGAACCCGGGAGGCAGAGGTTGCAGTGAGCCGAGATCACGCCACTGCACTCCAGCCTGGGAGAAAGAGCAAGACTGTCTCCAAGAAAAAAAAAGCTCTGACTTTGAAGGGGGTTCTAGAAGGTACCCAGAGAATAGGGGGTGGAGCCTGGCCCAAAGGGGTGTGGCCTGAGGCGGGGTCGACTAGAGTCTGGCCTAGGGGCGTGGTTGAGGAAAGGAGGTGGGGTCAGAGCTCATGGGCGGAGCTAAGGTTCCGAAAGCAGGACCAGGAAAGAAGGGCTCAGCTTAGGGGGCCACGTGGAGGAGAAGAGCAGGCCTAGGTTTCTGAATTCTCAGATGAAAACATGCCTTCTCAATCCTGTCAATCCCCTCCTCCCACACACAGACCTACAGACTACATACATGCCCCACTCCATCATCAGTCCTCCCGTGCCCATTCACTAGTTCTTATCCCTTTTTTTTTTTTTTTGAGACGGAGTTTTGCTCTTGTTGCCCAGGCTGAAGTGCAATGGCGCGATCTCGGCTCACCACAACCTCCACCTCCCGGGTTCAAGCGATTTTTCTGCCCCAGTCTCCTGAGTAGCTAGGATTACCGGCACGCGCCACCACACCGGCTAATTTTTTGTATTTTTAGTAGAGACAGGGTTTCTCCATGTTGGTCATGCTGGCCTCGATCTCTCGACCTCAGGTGATCGGCCTGCCTCGGCCTCCCAAAGGGCTGGGATGACAGGCGTGAGCCACCGCGCCCGGCCTGGTTCTTACCCTTGCTGATGGCCCTGGCACCACCATCATTCACGAACTCACCCCAAGAACCACGCGCACAACAGCAGTAACAGCCAAGCACGCACGCAGTTCTGCAGACACGCACATGTTGCCTCCACAGGTGCAGCTAACAGTACAGCTCTGTCTCCAGGTACACACGCTCCTGGGCAGCCTTGCGGGATCGCACACCCTCATCCACAGTGTCTCAGTGCCACGCACAGATGCCGTGTGTGCACAGATGTTCAGACTGCCACATACTCTTCTGCACACAGGCACACACTGCAAGTCAGTCACCTAGCACCCATCTCCCAGAGACAGCTACCCCTGCACCCTCTATCCCTCCAGGCAGAGACAGAAACTCCAGACACACAGCTGCACCATCACACATACAGTAGCATTTACACGGCCTCACACAGACACACACAGTCACATACAGTCATCCCTACATAGAGCTTCAGGTAGTCACACGGTCACAAATATAGGCATCCATAATGTCACACTCAGCCACAATCACATAATCGCCTGCAAACACACAGTCACACCTGTCCACGGTGATGACCACTTTTGTTGCACACAATCCCGGGACCTCAGGGACAGGAACTGCAGATACCTGCAGTCATATACAATGCCAAGTCACCACACACAGCCAAACACACAGGAAACACCCCCAGTGCTACATGCATTCACCCACATAGCTGTGGAGCCACACGCAATCTTAAATGCACACACAATCAGAAAACCACACATACAGCCTCAAAGGGTCAGTGCCACCTGCTGCACAGTCACTTGACATGGGAAAGGGCATCCCCCTCCCCGACACACATCGTGGCAATCACAGAGCCACACACAGTCACACAACCACAAATACAGACAGAGACTCACATTCACCCGGTCCCGGAGTCATGCCCAGGCTCACACAGTTCCCCAGGGGACAGGCACTCTAGTGCCACAGAGGCAGTCCTCCCAATCCCACACCCCTCCTACCCCAGAGTTCTGGTTACCTGTAGCCCCCAGAAGCAAGGCTGTGATCAGAGCACAGAGAACCCACATCCAGGGGGGTCTTGCTGTAGCCATGGCTGCTGCACCTGGATGGGGAATGTCAGAGGGTTGGGAGGCCCAGGCGATCTGGGGAGCCCTTAACCCACTTCCCCTTCTTCCCCTACCTTATTTCCCCAGGTAGAGAGGAACCACAAGGACGGGCCACCATCAGCACTGTGCTGAGACCCAGGCACTATGGAATTCAGAAGATAGGAGTCTAGCAGCCTCCAGACAGGGCAAGGAGGGGACAGAGAAAGATGTGGGTGCAGGAGGCACAGACACCTCTCCTTCCCTGCCTGCTGAGCCACCCTCCCCAGGTCTCACCTGCCCTGTCCCCCAGGTAGGGGGTGGGGGATTTGCTCCCAGCTCAGCCGCAGACTTCTCAGGCCTGTGCCTTCCTGGCCGTCTCCTCCTGGGCTCTGGGCACCAGGCCTGAGTTATAACCACCCACTGCTCCCTGGGGCACATTCCCGGGCAATGAGGTGCTTATCGGGCCTTAGCAATAGCTCCTCCTGCTCCCCCTATCTCCACCCCCAGAGCACCCCCCACCCAGTCCGGAATGTCACTCCCTACCTCCCTGGCCTGGAGAATGGGGAGGGGTCTCGGGAAGCCAGGCCAGCCCCTTTCCTGCCTCCCCCAGCCTTAAGGATCTGGCTTCTCACCAACTCTGGGTCACTATTCTTGGCGCCTGGATTGCTTGCTTTCTTCTCTGCATTTTGCTCATTCCACCACTGTCTGTTCCCCCTCAATACTCCTCTTTCCATCTTTGTCTCTGGTTATTTTTCAGAGTCTTCTTCCATCTCTCTGTGGTTCTCCCTGGGCTATCTTTCTGAGTATCTCTCAATATCTTGTGTCTCTCTCCACCCCTCTCTCTCTTTCTGTCCCTCCCTCTCACCTCTCTGTCTCTCTGTCTCGCTCTCTCTGTCTTTTTCTCTCTCTGTCTCTCACTCTCTCTCTCTCTCTCTCCTCTTGTCTGTCTTAGGAGCCTTGTTTTTTTCTCCTTGGGCCACAGGTGTTTCTGTCTCCCTGTTCCTCCCTCTCTGTCTTTCTATGCCTCTGTGATTCTTTCTTTTTTAAAGGTTCTGAATGATTTGTCAAATATACCTTAGAGTTCTCAGCCCATTTATTTTCCTTTATTTCACTTCTGCTCTATTTGTTGACAGCATTTTTTTTTTTTTAGGTGTAACTAAGGTACAACAAACTGCTTGTTCGTTTGTTTATTTATTTATTTATTTGAGACAGAGTCTTGCTCTGTCACCCAGGTTGGAGGGCAGTGATGTGATCTCAGCCCACTGCAACCTCTGCCTCCAGGGTTCAAGTGACTCTCATGCCTCAGCCTCCAGAGTAGCTAGGATTACAGGTGTGCCCCACGACACCCGGCTGAATTTTTTTTTTTTTTTTTTTTTTTAGTAAAGACAGGGTTTCACCATGTTGGCCAGGCTGGTCTCGAACTCCTGGCCCTAGTGATTCACCCACCTCTGCCTCCCAAAGTGCTGGAATTATAGGCATGAGCCACTATGCCTGGCCCAAACTGCATATTTAAAGGGTAGAGTCTGATGGCTTTAGGTACTTGTCACATCATCAGCATAATCAAGAGGATGATCATAGACACCACCCTGAAAACTGTGCTTCTGCCCCTTTGCGTGTATCTGGGACTCTCTGTTAATCTCTCTTTCTTTACACCTCTGTGTCTCCCTTTGTGTCTTTCTCTATCTTCTCTTTTCTCTCTGACTCTGTGTGTCCCTGTGTCCCAGGCTCTCTGTGTGGTTTCTGTAGTTGTATTATTCTGTCTCCCTCTCTCTCTCTCTCTCTCTTTCTTCCCCACCCCTTCCTCCTTCCCTGTCTTTCTGCCTCCCAGTCCCTGCATGTTAAGCAGGGGAGACTCAAGCCGCTTTGTGGAGGGAGCCCTCAACTCCTTCTCTTGCCTTCACTCTGGGCCCAGGCCATGGAGCACAAAGAGGCAGGGACCCAGTCTGGGAATCCGCAGGTGCCGTGGCCCGGCTGGTGTGGCCAGGCATGGGTGAGATAGTTGGGCAGGGCTACTTGTTGTTGGGAAAATAGATCAAGAGGCCAGGAAAGGGGCAGACAGCTTGGGAAATGGGCATTGGGTGGGGAACCCGAAAGGTGGCTTCTCCCTCCCCTCTTCTGAGCCATCCGAGGCCACCTCTCCTGACCTCGTCTCTACGCCAGCCTTTCTTTCCATCTGCCGCCAGCTCTTTGCATCTGTCTTCATGTCTCCTTGTCTCTGTCCTCACTAGGAAGTAAGAGCTAATGAAACATTCATCTGTGATGTGCCAGACTCAGGTGTCCGTGAACAAAATGACAAAGACGCCTGAAGATGCTGCCTTCTTTGAGCCCTCATTCCTTGAGGGCAAAAAAACAACCGAGCTGCGTTGCTCACATCTATAATTCTGTTAAAGGGGAGATTTTAGAGCACTCAAGACTGATTTTAGTGCACAGGGAAAAAACCAAAAACCCCAAAATAACAAAAACCTATTCTGAGGTTTATTTTGATTATGAGAATTAATATTTCATTCATTAAAGTGACAAAACCGTGGCCGGGCGCAGTGTCTCACCCCTGTAATCCCAGCACTTTGGGAGGCCAAGCTGGGCAGATCACCTGAGGTCAGGAGTTTGAGACCAGCCTGGCCAACATGGTGAAACCCTGTCTCCACTAAAAATACAAAAATTAGCCAGGCATGGTGGCAGGTGCCTATAATCCCAGCTACTCAGGAGGCTGAGGCAGGAGAATCCCTTGAACTTGGGAGGTGGAGGTTGCAGTGAGCTGAGATCACGCCACTGCACTCCAGCCTGGGTGACAAGAGCGAAACTCCATCTCAAAATTAATTAATTAATTAATTAATAAAGTAACAAAACCAGCGACCTACTTCTTCCTTAGTCTTTTAAGTTGTTTGCAACCCATTTTGGTCTAGATAAATCTTTTTTTCTTTCTTTCTTTTAGCCATCAGTTGCTTTTAAGTTTTTTTTTTTTTTTGAGACGGAGTCTCACTCTGTCGCCCAGGCTGGAGTGCAGTGGTGTGATCTCGGCTCACTGCAACCTCCGCCTCCTGGGTTCAAACGATTCTCCTGTCTCAGCCTCCCTCCTGCGTAGCTGGGACTACAGGAGGCACACCGGCTAATTATTTTTTTGTATTTTTAGTGGAGACGGGGTTTCACCATGTTAGCCAGGAAGGTCTCCATCTCCTGACCTCGTGATCTGCCTGCCTCAGCCTCCCAAAGCGCTGGGATTACAGGCGTGAGCCCCCGCGCCTGGCCTATGGGGTCCTCATAATAATGCTTGGTCCTATTCACAAACTTAAGTTAATTAAACACCTTCAGACATTTTAAACTATGTTTCTAAAACGAACACATTCAATCTCTTCTGGAAGTCCCTTGATTTTTAGGCACCACTTCCAAAGCATTGAAGTGAGTTTGTACATCTGAGTGTATTACACTCATAAATATGACCTGTGTTGCATTCTTTCAGATATCCCAATGCTGGATATTAACTTGGTGTAACTCCGTCTTAAAAAATCACGGCTCAATTATTACACATTTAAAGCTGAAGTCACAAGGCTTTCCCTATAACAGGTGAAATTCTCTTAGACACACAAGCACGTAAAATACCAAAAGTGTAGAGATTCTGCTTCAGAAAAATAAAATTCATAAGAAGGGTTGGATGTCTAAACATTTTAATGCTCAGTTCCAAAACATATCAGAATTACAAGAAGACTTCAGTACAGAAGAGTGGTTAGGAGCCCAAACTGTGGCACCAGCCCCTAGCATTTAAATTCTGGTGCAGTCACCTACTAGCTGTGAGACTTTGATCACACCGTGGACCCCCTCTGTGCCTTGGTTTCCCTGTCTGTAAAATGGGAACAATAATGGTATCCACCTCACAGGCTGGCAATGAGGATCAAATGAGTTAATATATGTAAGGCACTTAGAATAGTACCTGGTAAGTGCTAATAAGTATATTTTACATTATTATTATTATTGTTGTCATGACTATCATTATTCTTATTGTCCATTCAGAAAGTCAATTTCTGAATTGGCTGAGCCGGACACAGTGGCTCGTGCCTGCCATCCCAACATTTTGGGAGTCTGAGATGCATGGATCACTTGAGGTTGGGAGTTTGAGACCAGCCTGGTCAACATGGCAAAACCCTGTCCTTACTAAAAAAAAAAACAAAAAAAAACACAAAAAATTAACTAGGTGTGCTGGCTCACAGCTGTAATCCCAGCTACTCGGGAGGCTGAGGCAGGAGAATTGCTTGAGCCCAGGAGGCAGAGGTTGCAGTGAGCTGAGATCGTGCCATTGCCCTCCACCCTGGGCGACAGAGTGAGACTCTGAGACTCCGTCTCAAAGAGAAAAAAAGAAAGCCAATTTTCTCTCAATTAACTGCAGCTGATTTTGGTCTGGACCATCATTGGCTGGGTTCCTCTTGATGACCCTGGTGACTTTCACGGCTTTTACGGAGAAGGTTGCTCAAGGGGGGCCCAGGTCATTCACATGACTTCATAATTCCATCAACTCACAACGTCAGCCACTTCCTTCCATCGTGTCCCCGTGATAGAATGTTGCATTTCTTTGATTCTTAAGACAAAGATCATAGGGTCTTTCTAAAGCCCAGATCTGACCACGTCCTTCCTTTTCTCCAGGCCCTCGGGATCGGGTCCAAGTTCTTCTGCCTGGCGCTCAGTGGCATCATCTTCCACTGACCTACATTTCCAGCCATGCCATTCATTTCTCCCACCTCAAACCCCAGCCTCCACCATCCAGGACGATTCACAGGTGTCCTCACACCCCCAGAATTTTCTACATGTTGCTCCTTCTGTGAGAATGCCACCCACCCGAACTTCTCCAAAGGGTGAACTCATATCCAGCCTTCCTTTCCAGCCCTCCCAGGCCCAGCCCCACCTCAACCCTCATCTTCTCTCCCTGCATCATCACCTCAACCTCCTCCCCAGCCCCAGCCTCCAGTGTCTCCCCTCTGGTTCATCCTGCACATGGCCCTAGGGCTGCCCCAGCTCACAGACTTTCCATGGCTCCCCAGTGCCCTCAGGAGAAGGTTCCAGCCTCTCACGCTGGCATTTGAGATCCTTGGGGATCTAATCGCTGCCCTCCTCTCCCATCACCGTTACCCATGCATGGTGGTCTTCCTACCCTCCCACCTTCCTGATTTGGCTGTGACAAAAGTTTAGGCTGGGCGTGGTGGCTCACACCTGTAATCCCAGCACTTTGGGAGGCCGAGTTGGGCGGATCATGAGGTCAGGAGTTCGAGACCAGCCTGGCCAACATGATGACACCCCATCTCTACTAAAAATACAAAAATTAGCTGGGGGTGGTGGCACATGCCTGTAATCCCAGCTACTCAGGAGGCTGAGGGAGGAGAATCGCTTGAACCCAGGAGGTGGAGGTTGCAGTGAACTGAGATGACGCCACTGCACTCCAGCCTGGGTGACAGAGCGAGACTCCATCTTGGGGAGGGAAAAAAAAATTAGGGGCAAGAGCCATCTTTGAGGTCTAGCACAAGGTGGAGGCATCAAGAGTGCCTTCCTGGAGGGGAGGAAAAATCAAATTGGGCTGTAAAGGAGAACTGAGAATATCTAGATTTCAGAAAGGTGGAAGTCAAATCAAAGCAAAAAGCACCACTCATAATAAAATTCATTCTTTATTGAGTGCATGGTGGGCCAGGCGCTATTCTGTGTATGTCATAGGTGTGAAACCTTAAATCTTTCCAACAGCCACTGCCTTATGGAGACTGTGTCATCCTTATCTTCATTTTACAGGTGAGAAATCTGCAGTGAAGAAAGGTACATCCCAAGGGGACACCGATAGTAAGCAGTGGAGCTGGGATTCCAGACACGTGGCCGGGCCTCTGCAGGAAGAAATCAAACGTGTGGAAGGGTCGGGGAGAGGCGATGCCTAGAAGGGATTTTCCCGTATTCTCTTAGTGGTGGGGGTAAGACCAAGGACCCAAGTCCTCACTCATCACATCCTCCCCAGTGATGCAAGGATGGAGCTGGGGTAAAACCAGGGAGAATCAAGGCCCTCACGTCACTGTGTTTATTAAGCATCAGGGTCAGAGCTGGGCAGGAGGGGAGGGGGGCAAGGTCTAGGTGAGAGACGTTCTGGAACCAGCCAGTGGGGTGGTAGGTCGGGAGGTGGATGTCACATGTCAGGGTCACTTGGCCTGAATGGTTTTTTGGATCCAGTTTGTGTATCTGCAGACATTGGTGTAGACTCCTGGCTTCTCCTTTGATCCACAGGGGATGTTACCCCACGACACAAGGCCTCGGAGGTGGTCTCCACACACCAGCGGACCCCCAGAATCACCCTGCAGGAAAGAGGGAGAAAGTCAGATACAGATAGAAACCCAGAGACTGTGTGTGTGTGTGTGTGTGTGCGTGTGAGAGAGAGAGAGAGAGAGGTAGAAAGGGACAGAGGTACTTACTGAAAGATGGAGAGAAAGACTCAGGGACAGAGAGACAGAGAGAGAGACAGTAAGACACACAAAGGCATAGAGAGAGAATGGTAGAGAGAGAATAAAGAAGACTCAAAGACACAGATAGGAATGCCAAGATGCAGAGGAACCTAGAGAGCAAGAAAGAAAACAATTTAAGAATGGAGACTGAGAGGTGTGGAGAGAGGCAGAGGTGTAGAGACAGATGGAGAGAGAGAGAAAAGAAGAAGAAGATGAAGACGAAGACGAAGGAGGAGAAGGAGGAAGGGGAGGAGAGGGAGGAGGGGAAGGAGAAGGAGGAGGGGAGGGGGAGGGGGTCAGGGAGAGGGAGGGGGAAGAAGAGGAGGAGGAAAAGAGGGAGTGGAAGAGGAAGAGGAAGAAGGAGGAGGGAGGAGGGGAAGGAGAGGGAGGAGGAGGAGGGGGAGAGGGAGAGGGAGGAGGGGGAGGGGGAGAGGGAGAGGGAGGAGGAGGAAGAGGAGAAGAGGCAGTGGAAGATGAAGAGGAAGAGGAAGAAGGAGGAGGAGGAGGAAAAGAAGATGAATAAGAGGAGGAGGAGAAGAGGAGGAAGAGGAGGAGAAGAGGAGGAGGAGGAAGAGGAGGAGAAAAGGAGGAGGAGGAAGAGGAGAAGGAGGAGGAGAAAAAGGAGAAGGAGGAGGAGGAAGAGGAGGAGGAGGAGGGGGAGGAGAAGGAGGAGGAGGGGGAGGAGAAGGAGGAGGAGGGGGAGGAGAAGGAGGAAGAGGGGGAGGAGAAGGAGGAGGAGGGGGAGGAGAAGGAGGAGGAGGGGGAGGAGAAGGAGGAGGAGGGGGAGGAGAAGGAGGAGGAGGGGGAGGAGAAGGAGGAGGAGGGGGAGCAGGAGGAAGAGGAGGAGGAGGAGGAGGGGGAGGAGGAGGAAGAGGAGGGGGAGGAGGGGGAGGAGGAGATGATAAGACCCAGGTGGGAGAGGTAGGGAAGGCCCAGGGAGAGATATGCCTGGCACTATTCTGTCCAGGGACACCTCTCCACCTCATGTCTTGAGGACAGTCTTGCCCGCCTGCCCTTTCTTTGTGTCCAACTTGCTATGTATCGCTTTCCCTGTCTCTGTCTCTGTTTCTGCCTCTGTCTCCCTCTTGGTTGGTCTCTGCACATCCCTCAATGCACTAGTCATTCTGACATAAAGAGGAGAGCCTGGATGGATGACAATGGAGGAAACCCAAGTTAAAGTACTCAGGAGGGCGTCCCCTTTCCCCAGCTAGTGTCTCCCTCCTCCAGAGCCTGGTTGTTTCTGAGCAGGACTCGTAGGGGCTCTGTTTGAGGAAGGACAGTCCCCTCACACCATCTGCCTCCTTACTGCCTCTCTTTGGTTCTTTTTGTTTTTAGACAGAGTCTGGCTCTGTCCCCAGGCTGGAGTGCAGTGGTGCAATCTCAGCTCCCTGCAGCCTCTGCCTCCTGGGTTTAAGCAATTCTCCAGCCTCAGCCTCCCGAGTAGCTGGGACTACAGGTGTGTCCCACCATGCTTGGATAATTTTTTTTTTTTTTTGAGATGGAGTCTTCCTCTGTTGCCAGGCTGGGGTGCAGTGGCACGATCTCGGCTCACTGCAACAACCTCTGCCTCCAGGTTCAAGTGATTCTCCTGTCACAGCCTCCTGAGTAGCTGGGACTACAGGCGCCCGCCACCATGCCTAGCTAATTTTTGTATTTTTAGTAGGGATGAGGTTTCCCCATATTGGCCAGGATGGTCCTAATCTCTTGATCTGGTTATTCACCCACCTCGGCCTCCCAAGGTGCTGGGATTACAGGCATGAGCCACTGTGCCCGGCCTAATTTTTGTATTTTTAGCAGAGATAGGGTTTCACCATGTTGATCAGGCTGGTCTCGAACTCCTGACCCCAAGTGATCCTCTCGCTTCGGCCTCCCAAAGTGCTGGGATTAAAGGCATGAGCCACTGCGCCTGGCCTCTCTGGTTCTTGATCCCGCCGCCTCCATCCTTGTCTCTGCACTTCCTGTCTCTGCCGACTGTGTCTTTATATCTCTGCATGTCCCTGACTGTGTCTCTGTGTGTTGAACTAAGTCTCTCCTTTTCAGGGCTTGGGTTCTCCCTCAGCCTGTCTCTATCTGTCTCTGTAAAGCTCTCTTTTGGCCTGTGTCTCTCTCTTCCTGTGTCTGGCCATGTTTTTGTGCCTTCGTCCTGTCTCTGGCTGTGTAACTGGCAGATCCGGGTCACCTCACCTGGCAGGAATCCTTCCCGTACTTCTCATCCCCGGCACACAACATATTCTGGGTTATCTGGCCGGGGTAGGCATGCTCACACTCCTCACGGGGCACCAGGTGGATATATGCACACTGGATGGTGTCAGGGAAATCACCTGTTAGGAGAGAGATGGGCCAGACTCAGCCCAGGCCTTGCACTCCCCATGTCCTCCCCAGCCATCCCCCAACCCCTATAAGTCCTCCATTCCCTATTGGTCCCTCTTTTCTATTGGTTCCCCTCTTCCTTTTTGTCTCTCATTCTTATAACCCTGCCTCCTAATTGGGCCCTCTTTCTATCATTCTTCCCTCCCATTGGCTGTCTTCCTCATTAATAGTCTCTTCTCCAGGAGTCCTCATTTCCTATTGGTTTTCCTTTTCTCTTAGGTCCCTCCTCCACTTTTCTCTCTTCCACTGGTCCCACCTTCTTCAGTAGTTTCAGTTGACCTGGAGGACTCTTCCTCTATTAGGCCCTCCTCTACTGTACCCCTCCTGATCAGTAGTCTATTCTTCATTGGCTACTTCTTGCCCGTTGATTCATCTTGATTGGTCACTGTATGACCATTAGTCTTTTCCTAACTGGCCATGCCCTCTCCCATTGGTTCTTCCTTTCTACTGGTTCTTCATCCAATGGTCCACCTCCGTCATTGGTCCTTTTCTAACTGTCCCCACCCTCCTTCATGGGTCCTCCCTTTCTATTGGCCCTTCATCCAATGGTCTACCTTCCTCATTGGTCCTTTCCTAACTGGCCCTGCCCTCCCTCATTGGCTCTCTTTTCCTATTGGTCTGCTTCCCTCCTTGGTCCTTTTCTAACTGGCCTCACCATCCCCTACTGGCTCTCCCTTCCTATTAGCCCTTCATCCAATGGTCCACCTCCCTCATTGGTCCTTTTCTAACTTGCACCATCCTCCCCCATTGGCTCTGCCTTCCCATTGGCCCTTTATCCAATGGTTCACCTTTCTTATTGGCCCTTCACACACAGGCTCACCTTCATGGTTCCTGCTGATCTATTGGACCTGTTTTTTCCTCTAGTGACCATTGATCCTTTCCCCTTAGTCCCTCTTCCATCAGCTCTACCCCCATTCACTGTCCCAATTCACATCCTTCAGTTGGCTTTTGTGCTTTATTGGTTTCTCTTCTTCCATCAGTTCCTTCTCCATTATTCCCTCCTGCTCTTCAATGAATCCTGATCAGTCCCCTTTGACCTTTGGCCTCCTTCCTGATTAGCATCTCCCCACTGACCTTCCCTCTTTATTGAACCTTCATCTTATGTTCCATCTCTCCCATGCTATTCACCCATTGGTCTACATTTTCCACTTGCTGTTCACTCACTGGCCCAGCTCCCAAATTCACTCTCCCTCCCCCTTGACGTTTCTCCCATTGAAACCCTGTCCCATTGGTCCTCACCATTAGCCCATCTTCCCATGGCCCCTCACCAATCGTCCCACCTCCCACCCTTTGGCCCACTTTCCCCAGTAGCCAGTAGCCTGCTCCCCACCAGCCTCCCACTACTGACCATCTGCTGTCTTGCCCCAGCCCAGGATGTGGCAGCTGGTGGTGTTGGCTGAGCAGTCCCTCTCCAGGGGAAGGGGCTGGATGAGTTCAGAGAGTTTGGCTGGGCGTGCCAGGCGCAACAGCATGATGTCCTGGTCATGGCTGGCGGCATCATAGCCAGGGTGGATCACAGCCCGGACAACAGAACTCTGCTCCTGGGAACTCTCCCTTTGCCGAAGGTTATGCTTCCCCAGGAAGACCTGAAGATTCCTGGGAAGGAAGAGGGCTAGGTCTCACCTGGAGCCCTTGGGCTAAAGTTGAGGCTTCAGAGAGGGCTGGGAAGTCATGAATCAGCTGGCCTGCTCCTCCCACAGTCTTCCCCAGCTGGGTAAATGGCAATTCCATCCTTTCAGAATAATCTTGGGGGCTATTCTTCACTCTCTTTATTTCATGCCTTACATCCAAGCTGTCCAGAAATCCTTTTGCCTCTCTGAAGCATATCCAGAATCTGGCCACGTCTCACCTTTCCCACAGCTACCATCTTGGTTTGAGCTGCCTTTTCACTTCCTACCTGAACTAGAGCAGTAGCCTCCTCACTGGGCTCCCTGCTCTATCTCTGGCCCCCCACAGTCCATGCTCCACAAAGCAACCAGAGATATTTTAACAGCGTAAGTTGTTCCTGTGCCTCCTCTGCTCAGCCCCTCCTACGACTCCCATCTCACTCAGAATCAAAGCCAAAGTTCTCAACGTGGCGCACCAGGTCTTGCAAGCACTGCCCCATCATCTCTCAGACATCTTCTCCTCCCACTCTCCCCTTCTGTCCCTCTGCTCCAGCCAAACGCTAGCTTCCCTGTCTTGCTTTGAACACAGTAGTGGTCTTCCCACCCCAGGGCCTTTGCACTGCTGTTCCCTCTGCCAGCAAGTCTGTCCTCCAAGTATCTGCATAGCTCACTCCCTCACTTCCTTTAAATGTCGCCTCTCAGGGAAGCCTTCCTTAGTTGCCCAATTAAAATACAAATACCTATTCCAGTAGGCAATTCCTATCTCCCTCCCCTGCTTTCTGTTCCACCAGAGAACCTATCACAGTCATCTGACATGCTGTATGTTTATTGTTAAATATTTACTCATTGTATTATTTCTCCTCCTTGCAGAGCAATGCTGTCCACTAAATGCTACGATGCTATGATCTCTATGTGCACCGTCCAGAGGTGGCTGGGGGAACCACAAGCTACAGGTGGCTGCTGAGTACTTGAAATGTGGCTTGTGGATTTTCCATTTCATTAATTTCAATATAATTTGCTATATGTGGCTGATGGCTACCATATTAGACAGTGCAGCTCTAGGATGTCAAGATGGGGATTTTTGTTCTATTCAGATATAGTATCTCCAGTACCTTGATCAGCACCTGGCACATGATAGGTGTTTGATACATATTCCTGAAACAAACAGAGTCACTCCCTTGCTCAAACATCACCCATGGCTCCCCATTGTCCTAAGAATAAAGCCTGGGCTCCTCCACTTGGCACTGGAGCCCCTGTGTGATCTGGCTGTAGTCACTTTCCAACCTTATCTCCCAGCACCTTCTGCTCCGCAGTGAACGGGAAATTTTCTTTTCTGAGAATACTCAAGACGGTTCTCACCTCAGGGGTGTTATCACTGCCTTTCCTCTGCCTTGAACACTCTTTTCCCATCTTCATGCCTCTGCTTGGATTTTATCTCATTAGAAGGTCCTTACTGACCCTCCTCCATCTAAAGCAGGTACACCTATTCTTTTCCTTCATAATTTGTAATTATATGGGGTTTTGAAGGGTTTGCTTCTTTTGTTTGTTTTTTTGAGACAGGGTCTCACTCTGTCACCCAGGCTGGATCTGCAGCGGTGCTCTGTAGATGACAGCTCACTGCAGCTTTGAACTCCTGGGCTCAAGTGATCCACCCACCTCGGCCTCCCAAAGTGCTGGGATTACAGGCATGAGACTGTACACCACAGCCAGCCCAATTTGCTTCTTCTTTCTTTCCTTTTTTTTTAGACAGAGTCTCATTGTGTCATTCAGGCTGGAGTGCAGTGGCACAATCTCGGCTCACTGCAACCTCTGCCTCCCAGGTTCAAGCGATTCTCCTGCCTTAGCCTCCCAAGTGGCTGGAATTATAGGAGCCCACCACCATGCCTGGCTAATTTTTTGTATTTTCAGTAGAGACAGGGTTTCGCCATGTTGGCCAAGCTGGTCTTGAACTCCTGACCTCAGGTAATCCACCCACCTCGGCCTCCCAAAGTGCTGGGATTACAGGCATGAGCCACCGTGCCCGGCCTCCACTTTGCTTCTTAAATAACTGCTTGTCTGCACCTTTCTGTCCTTGTGCTCCCGAGGGCAGGGATGACGTGTGTGTCTCATCCATTGCTGAATCTCCACTGCCCAACTCAAATGTGGCACTTAGCAGGTGCTCTTAGTCAATGTGCATCAAAGGAATGAATGATGGTGGAGAGAGTCATCCCAGGTCTCCTTGGGGTCAGGGGAACCACCCCAGGGATTGTCACTTGCTATTTCGCTGCACCTCAGTTTCCTCATTTGCAAAATGGTGCCAAGAGTCCCTTGTGGTGGGCATTCCGGGAAAGGTGTATAAATGATTTCACTCAGCATCTGATTGGTAGTTAGCATTAAACAAGTGGCAGCTGTTGTGAATCTAACTAGTGAGAATCAGCGCCCAGGGTATTCATCCTGGGCCCTCCAGCTCCTCCAACTATGCCAGCTTTTTGGATGATCTCATCTAGACCCATGGCTTTAAATATACCTGTTTGCTGATGATGCCTTCATTTTAACCTCCAGCCCTGACCTCTCCTCTGAGCTCCAGAGGCCTCCCTGGCCTCCCTGCTGGGACATCTCCCAGGCATCTCAAACTCACCGTGGCTAAAGCAAAATGTCAGATGCTCCCCTGCCCACACCCAGCCTGTTTCTCTTTCCCTCTCCCACAACTCAGAGAAAGATGTGGCAAAACACCCAGTTGTTCAGGACAAATACCCGGAAGCCAGCCCTGCTTCTTCCCTCTCCCTCCTGTTCCTCGTTGCCAAATTCTGCTGGCTCAGTCTCAGAATTCCACATCCCAAGATATTCAACATCCCTCCATCCCCACTGCAACCGCCTGGGTTCAAGCCACCCTCCTATGTTGCCGGATGAAAGCAACAGCCCCCACGTGGGCCTCCCTCCCTCTCTCTTGCCCAGACCACGTTCCACGTGGTAGCCAGGGTGCTTGTAAAAATGTAAATCAGGCTGGGTGTGGTGGTGGCTCATGCCTGTAATCCCAGCTCTTTGAGAGGCCAAGGCGGGCGGATCACCTGAGGTCAGGAGTTCGAGACCAGCCTGGCCAACATGGTGAAACCCCGTCTCTACCAAAAATACAAAAATTAGCCAGGCAAGGTGGTGCATACCTGTAATCTCAGCTACTTGGGGTGCTGAGGCAGGAGAATCGCTGGAACCCGGGAGGCAGAGGTTGCAGTGAGCTGAGATCATGCCACTACACTCCAGCCTGGGTGACAGAGCGAGACTCTGTCTCAAAAAACAAACAACAAAAACAAAACTGCCCAGTGGCTTCCTACTGTGCTCAGAATTAAATCCAAATGCCCGTCATGCCCTGCAGGTCCCCAAATGATCCAATTCCCCCATTAGAAAGTAAGTTCAGGAAAACAGCAATTTTGCTTGTTTTCTTTTTTCTTTTCCACTGCTATGCCCGCAGGGCCTGGCACACATTAAGTACTCAATTAAGCAATGGCCGAATGCACCTGGCTATCAGATGGCCTCATGCTGGGATGGGGGGGATGCCTGTGTCACCTCCTGCCTGACATCTACAAGACACCCTTGGGGTTCAGTCGCATCCGCTGTTCATTTACGGTGTAGACTCACGGTTTTTTGCAGTGGGCAGCTGTGAGGACCCACAGTGGATGGATAAGGACCCCGCCACAGAGCAAGTGGCCCGAGGTGTAGAGGGCAGCTTGGTAGGGGTGAGATGTCTTGTCGCAGGGTCCGCCATGCACCAACTTATTCTGCTCCTCTGCCCAGGCTGAGGGAGACAGGATCTGAGTCAGAGAGGAGTTCTGGAGAAACCAAGCTCATCCCCCTCAACATGAACTCCAGTCAAGATTGGTCAGGTGCAGTGGCTTATGCCTGTAATCCCAGCTGAGGCAGGAGGATCACTTGAGCCCAGTAGTTTGAGACCAGCCTGGGTAACACAGTGAGACCTCATCTCCACATACACACACACACACACACAAATTAGCAGGGTATGGTGGCATATGCCTGTAGTCCCAGCTACTTGGGAGGCTGAGGTGGGAGGGTCGCTTGAGACCCAAGAGTTCAAGTCTGCAGTGAACTATGGATCATGCCACTACACTCCAGCCTGGGTGACAGAGTGAGACCCTGTCTCAAAAAAAAAAGCTTCTCTGTATTTCCACTCCCAAACTTACCCCATTCCCACTACAAACCCAACTGTATCCCCTATCCCCGGGCTCTCTCCAACTTTCCAACCTACCTCCTATCTCTTCTCTGTTTAGATCCCCATCCCTAAAGCCAACCCCACCCCAAACCCTCATATCTTCAAACCCACCTCCCACCACCCTCCCCATCTGTATTCCCCACCCATAGCCTAATCCCCAACGTCTTCCTCATTTCAAAGCTCCCCCACTCCAACCCTGTGCATATCCCCATCCCCAATACCAGCCTCTTCTCCATCAACAAGCCCAACCCTGTCTGCAAGCCTCCCCCATCTAAATGCCCTTTCCCCACCTGCAGCAATCAGACTCAGCACCACCATCAGCTTCTTCATGGCCGCTCCTGAAAGGGGAAGCCACATGGTCCATTAGTCACTGCCTCGACCCTCCCCCCATCCTTCTGTCTGCTCCCTCTGCATCCTCTCCTTCCTCCCTGGCCTGCTACACTCTCCTGCCTTGACCTCTGTCCTTCCCATCTAGCCTCCTGATTTATTCTTCCCCAGCCCACGTCTTCCATCAGAGGATCCCACGAAAACAGTGCCAAAGAGAATTCAGAACTACATCCACTGGTCCAGTAACCTACGGTGAGATTCTGATTAAATCTTTCTACTTTCTTGGGCACTGATTTGCCTTCCTGTCGACAGGAGAGGGTTACCCTAGGGGGCCCTAGCGTTCTTCCTCTGTATGGCAGTTTTCCTCTGAGCCTGGCTCTGTGCGCAATGGCCACCCACCCCGCCCGCCCGGCTGGTTCTGTATTGCCTGTGATCTTACCTACCGCAGGCCTCCAGGCCTCCGGGGATTCTTGAGTCGGGGGAAGGAACAGCTTTGAGACGAGCAGGCAGAATAGAAATACGGGGAGCTGTGAGGAGAGAAGACACTCAGATGTAGTGGCAGAGTCAAGCGGAGGACGCAGGGACAACAGAGCCCAGGGCTGCAGGCACTGCCAGACACACACCCCTGGCTCCCAGGCCTCCCTGGAAGAGGCTGGTTCTGTCCCCAGATGCTTCTGGAACGTCCTTTTAACCCCTGTCTCTCAGGTCCCTGAGCCAGGAGACTGGCTACACCCTTTTCCTCCTTACCCAGGCCTCCCACACACATTCCTCCCGCCCCCACGCTCTGCTCCTGGTGACCCCTGACCAGACCTCCCGGGAGGGGAGCACTGGTCCCTGAGTGCAGTGAGGGCCTGGACTCCTGGGTCTGAGGGAGGAGAGGCCGGGGACCTGGACTCCTGGGGCTGAGGGGCTGAGGGTTGGACTCCTGGGTCTGAGGGAGGAGAGGCTGGGGGCCTGGATTCCTGAGTCTGAGGGAGGAGGTGGGAACTTGGACTCCTGGGTCTGAGGGAGGAGGAGCTAGGGGCCTGGACTCCTGGGCCTGAGGGGTTTGAGGGAGAAGGGGCTGGGGGCCTGGAATCCTGGGTCTAAGGGGCTGAGGCCTGGACTCCTGGGTCTGAGGGAGGATGGGCTAGGACCTAAACTCCTGGGTCTGAGGGAGGAGGGGCTGGGGCCTGAATCTGAGGCAGAGGACGTTGTAGTCGGCTCAGTCCTTAGACCTCCAGGTCTTGGAGAAAGAAAGTGTCTGAAGACAAATTCCGGCCTCTGGGGCAAGCAAATGGTGCCCCAGGCCTCCCTGCACCCCCAGCGCTCTCTGTGCCACCCAGGGACCTGCAGGCCCTCACTCCGGGCTCCAGAGCCCTCGGGCACTGGGAACCAGCCTGCCCAGGTTCAGTGCGGTTGGGGTGACTCACACACCTGCCCGTAGGTCCCTCTGTGTGCTGCCTGCCGACCTCCGTGTCCCCAGGAGAGAGCGAGCCAGCTAGCCAGGGAGACACTGTGTGTCACCACACTGGCCCCCGCCCCTGCCCCGGGCTGGGGAGCAGGCCCAGGCGCTATGGGGAAAGGGCCCAGGAACAATCGGGCTTTGTCCGCCCCCAGCACCCCAGTGCCATGCTCCCAGCAGCTCCACGCCTCAACCTCTCTTCCGGCGGGCAGGCGGGAGGGCAGTTACATCAATGGCTTCCTTTTGTCCCTGTCTGACAGTCCTCCTTTGCAGTCTCTGACTGACCACCCGGCCCTGACTGGAGATTTCGGCGCTCCACATCCTCCTGGTCCTTCTCCTCCAAGTCTGCCCATCCCTGAGGTCTCGTGCTCCATCTGTCTCCCTGGCCATGGAGGGGAGGGGGCTTCCATCTCTCTCTCTCTCCCATCTCAGTCTCTGTATTTGTGTCTCTCTACCTTTTTCTCCACTTTATTTTGTCCCTGTCTCTCTCCCTCTTTTTTTTCTCTCTCTCCCTTCCTCTCTCCCTTCCTTCCTTCCTTGCTTCCTTCCTTGCTTCCTTCCTTCCTTCTTTCCTTCCTTCTTTTCTTTCTTTCTTTTTTTTTTTTGACGGAGTCTTGCTCTGTCACCCAGGCTGGAGTGCAGTGGTGTGATCTCAGTTCACTGCAACCTCCGCCTCCTGAGTTCAAGCAGTTCTCCTACCTCAGCCTCCCAAGTAGCTGGGATTAGAGGCACCCACCACCACGCCTGGCTAAATATTTTTTGTATTTTTAGTAGGCAAGAGGTTTTACCATGTTGGCCAGGCTGGTCTTAAACTCCTGACCTCAGGTGATCCACCCACCTTGGCCTCCCAAAGTGCTGGATTACAGGTGTGAGCCACTGTGCCCGGACTCTCTCCCTTTCTTTCCCCTTGATTCTCTGACTCTCTGTGCTTATCTTCTCCTGGGTCTCTTCTTAGATTTCCCCGGGGGTAGCACTGTGTGTGCCCAGAAGGGAGTCAGGTTCCCCAGGAAGTAGCGGGGATGATTCCTGAGCGATGAGGAAGCTAGCAGGATGCAGGAGGACTTGAGGACTTATTGATGAGATGCGGACACACAGCGAAAGGCATGCAGTTAAGCAGAAATCGGAGAGTACTTGGGAACGACGTGGGGCTGTGATGAGATGGTGGTGCCGGGCAGTAGCAGGGAGATCCGGGAAGACTTGGGGAGGTGCCTTTGAACTTGGGCCTAGAAAGCTGAGCCAGGCGTAGGTCAGGAGGAAAGGCTGTGAAAATGCCTGGCCTGCATGCACATGGGAAACCGCAGGCAGTGGCTGGAGTGGTTGGTATGGGCTGGAGGGTGAGGGTGTGTGCGTGGCAGAGTGGAGAGAAATGAGGAGGGGGAAGTCACTGAGTAATAAGGACAATGATAGGAATGAAGTCTGGCTCAGCACCTGCTTGGGCTGGGCACTGCAGGTAACTTAAAAAAAATTCTTTTTTCTTTTGAGACAAGGTCTTGTTCTGTTGCCCAGGCTGGAGTGCAGTGGCACGATCCTTGCTCGTGGCAGCCTCAACCCTCCTGGGCTCAAGCGACCCTCCTGCCTCAGTCTTCCCAGGAGCTGGGACCACAGGCATGAGCCACTGTTCCCAGCCAACCCTTTTCTTTCTCTTGCATTGAACCTAATTGTCATCTTGCATTGCCCATCCCCCATCACTCCAGGGATGAAGACTACTTTGGTATTCAGTATACTCTCTGGGTGCTCCCTCTCACATTTGGTCCCCACTGACCTCAGCATCTTCTTCTCAGGACGTGCTATCCTCACAGACAGCAAGTCTGATGTTGCACAGCCCAGTCACCAGGCCCTATCCCTCTGCCTCCTCTCTCTGGGGGGTCTCTTCCTCTCTGTCCCCGCATCCCCAACCCAAACTCAGAGCTGCACCTCTCCCACCTGGACCAGGATCCCTCTGTTCTCTGTATCCCTTGCCCCAGAGAGATCTTCCTGTGCCTTGTGCTGACCTTGCTCCTCCTATCACAGACCTGCCCTGGGTCCCCATCTCCCTTGGGACCAAGTCCCAGTCCCCCAGCCTGGCATTTGAGGACCTTTAGCATCCAGAGAGATCCTGGCCAATGAAATGTGATGCCAAGCATGCATGCATATTTACGTTTTCCAATCACCACACATTTTTTTTTAAGTCAGAAGATTTTTTAAAAGTGTCCTTACCACAAAAAATAAGGGTGTAAAATAATGCATATGTTAAATAGCTTGGTTTAGCCATTCCACAATATATACATACATATATCAAACATGATGTTATACACCAGAAATATACACAATTTTTACTTGTCAATTAAAAAATAAATTTAAGGCCAGGCATGGTGGCTTATGTCTGTAATCCCAGCACTTTGAGAGGCCAACGTGGGTAGATAGCTTGAGTCAGGGAGTTCATGGACCAGCCTGGGCAACATAGTGAGAAACCATCTCTGCAAAAAGTAAAAAAATTAGCCAGACGTGGTGGCGCACACTTGTAGTCCCAGCTACTCAGGAGGCTGAGGCAGGAGAATTGCTGAGCCTGGGAGGTCGAGCCTGCAGTGAGCTGTGACTGTACCACTGCACCCCAGCCTGACATGGCTGGACAAGGTGGCTCATGCCTGCAATCCAAGCACTTTGGGAGGCAGAGGTGGGAAGATCACTTGAGCCTAGGAGTTCAAGACCAGCCTGGGCAATATAGCGAAACCCTATCTCTAAAAAAAAAAAAAAGAAAGAAAGAAAAATATTACCTAGGTGTGGTGGCACACATCTGTGGTCCCAGCTATGCAGGAGGCTGAGGTGGGATAGTTGCTTGAGCCTGGAGGCCTGGGTTGCAGTAAGCCATGATCACGCCACTGCACTCCAGTGTGACAGAGCCAGACCCTGTCAAAATTTTTTTAAAAAGAGTCCTGAGTGGTGAGTGGCCCTCACACTGCATGACACAGCTATGCCTACGTCTCTGTATGGCTCCAGCTTTCTAGAACACATCAAGCTTCCCCGACCCATGCCATGCCCTCTGGCCTCTGGCCCTTCACTGAATGCTATTCCGTCTTCTTCTTGAGATGGAGTCTCGCTCTGTCGCCCAGGCTGGAGTGAAGTGGCACGATCTCTACTCACTGCAACCTTCGCCTCCTGGGTTCAAGCAATTCTCCAGCCTCAGCCTCCCCAGTAGCTGGGATTACAGGCACACACCACCATGCCTATATTTTTAGTAGAGCTGGGGTTTCACCATGTTGGCCAGGCTGGTCATGAACTCCTGACCTCAGGTGATCTGCCCGCCTCGGTCTCCCAAAGTGCTGGGATTACAGGCATGAGCCACTGCGCCTGGCCTTTTCTCTCTTCTTAGCATGTTTTCCCCACCTTTTCCTGGCAATAACCTGTTCTTCAAGTCTTTGCTTGGACATTACCTCCTCCAGGAAACCTTCCCTGAACACCACCCAGCCTCCACCTGCTGTAGTTGGATTACTCATTCTCTCACATAGGTTCCCACAGCAGGTGTCTCCCTTAACCCACCCTGGATGGGGGCCACCTGGATTGACATTCGTTGCCTCTTCCACTGGACCGTGAGCTCCTTGAGGGCAGGTACGGAACTGACTCATCCCTGTGTCCCGAGCAACCACACAGGACCTGGCCCAGAAGAAGCCTTAGGCAAGACTGACCAAATGACTAAATGACTTTATCACACCCACTCCCATTTTACAGATAAGAAAACTGAGGCTCAGAACACGAAGTTCATTGCTCAACATCAAACATCCAGGAAATGGTGGTGCCTGAATGGGAACTCAGCTTCCAACATGGCAGTGGACGTGGCCCATCCCTTGGTGGCCTGACTGGGTCTATCTTATGACAGTACGAGGTGAGTGAACTTGGGAGGAATTGTTGAGAGCTGGGTGGGGAGAGGAGGGAGGTGTTAGGCTGTGGGGAGTGGAGGGACTTTGAAGAGAAAGAAATTTCTAACCCTGCCTCTTCTCTGGCGACCCTCATGGTTTGCCATCTCTGCATAATTTGAATGCTTATTTCCTGGATATTTTGCTCTAGATTTACTTGCTCTGCAAAGCTCTTCAATAAATAAATTCTTCTGTCTGGGTGCAGCAGTTCACACCTGTAATCCCAGCACTTTGGAGGGCTGAGGTGGGAGGATTACTTGAGCTCAGGAATTAGAGACCAGCCTGGACAACATAGTGAGACCCCGTCTCTACTGAAAAAAAAAAAAAAAAAATCAGCCAGGCATGGTCCCAGCTACTCGAAAGGCTGAGGCAAAAGGATTGTTTGAGCCCAGGAGATTGAGGCTGCAGTGAGCTATGATCGCGCCACCACACTCTAGCCTGGATGATAGAGCAAGACCCTATGTCAAAAAAAGAAAAAAAAATCTATAAGGAAACTTCATGAGACTGTAAGCAGAAAAAAGTGCCAGAAGTCATAAACAATAAAAACCAATGCCTGGGCTGGGTGGGGTTGCTCACACCTGTAATCCCAGCACTTTGGGAGGTCAAGGCGGGCGGATCGCCTGAGGTCAGGAGTTTGAGGCCAGCCTGGCCAACATGGTGAAACTTGGTCTCTACTGAAAATATAAAAATTAGCCGGACATAGTGGCAGGCACCTGTAATACCAGCTACTCGGGAGGCTGAGGCAGGAGAATCACTTGAACCTGGGAGGCAGAGGTTGCAGTGAGCTGAGATCATGCCATTGCACTCCAGCCTGGGTGACAAGAGCAAGACTTTGTCTCAAAAAAAAGAAAAAAGAAAAAATACAAAACTAAACTAAAACCAATGCCCATTGAAGGAAGGCTTACCTTGTGCCACACAATGTTTGAGCACTTTCTGTATATTAACTTATTGAATCTCTGTAATAACCTTAGAAAGTAGGTGCTTTTTCTCCCATTTCAAGGATGAAGGAACAGGGACGGGGGAAGTAATGAGCTTAAAGGAAAATAGCTTGTAGGGACTAGAACTGGGATTTGAACCCAAGAAGCCAAGGTCCAGAGCTAGTCCATTAACCACCACTCTATACTGCTTACCCAAAGAAAAATGAATTACTTAAAAAAGAATCAACATTAGTACCATCTCAGTCATTGCAAACCAATCTACCTGTAGCTTACATATAGGAGAGCAGAGGGCCAGGGCCAGGGAACTCCAGGCTGACTTAGTGCAAATTCAATGTTTTGTTACTTTTTAAAATTCTAGATTGAATGTTGGAGTGGCTTGCAGAAGAGAGAGAAAATGTTGCTAAAACTTCAGGGGAATGACTGGTCGAAAATGTTTGTCATTCTTTAAACTTGACAGGCCCAGAAACAGAAGGGGCTGGGGACCAGGACTCCTGGGTCTGAGGGAGGAGGGGTTGGGGGCGGGGAGGTCTGGACTCCTGGGTCTGAGGGAGGAGGGGCTGGGGGGAGTCTGGACTCCTGGGTCTGAGGGAGGAGGGGTTGGGGCGGGGGATCTGGACTCCTGGGTCTGAGGAAGGAGGGGCTGCGGGTGGTCTGGACTCCTGGGTCTGAGGGAGGAGGGGCTGGGGGGAGTCTGGACTCCTGGGTCTGAGGGAGGAGGGGCTGGGGGTCTGGACTCCTGGGTCTGAGGGAGGAGGGGCTGGGGGTGGTCTGGACTCCTGGGCCTGAGGGAGGAGGGGCTGGGGATCTGGACTCCTGGGTCTGAGGGAGGAGGGGCTGGGGGGTCTGGATTCCTGGGTCTGAGGGAGGAGGGGCTGGGGGGAGTCTGGACTCCTGGGTCTGAGGGAGGAGGGGCTGTGGGGGTCCTGCACTCCTGGGTCTGAGGGAGAAGGGACTGGGGGTCTGGACTCCGGGGTCTGAGGGAGGAGGGGCTCGGTGGGGGGGCCTACACTCCTGGGTCTGAGGGAGGAGGGGCTAGGGACCTGGACTCCTGTGTTTTCTGTGTTAGCCTCCTATATGGGAGAATCAGAATTAGCGGCTGCAGAATTTCTGCAGTATGACAGGGCCGGGGTGCCTGGGTTAGGAGAGACTCAGAGGGAGATGAGATAAGGAGGGGAAGGATCTGGAGGAAGGTGGGGAGGGAATTCTGGGAGAAAAACAGGAAGAACAGGTAGGAGGGTGTGTCCTGGGCTGGAGTGGCTCCTCGGTCAGCAGCGTCTGAGGTGTGACCACACAGAGGATCTTTGATGTTAGATGGCTGGTGGTGTGGCCAGGCTCTGAGTCACAGAGGACTCCTCCCTCATCCTACCCCCTTCCAGGTTCCTTTCCCTCCCTTCTTGGGGAGCAGGTGCCACCATCTTCCTCCGGCACTGTTTGCTCACTTCTGGCAGACCCCTGTGGGACCCCTGTGTCCTGTCTACGGTCATCCCAATCCCTCTGAAAACTGCCAGCCTCCCTCCTCACTTGTCACTCCTGAGATGCTCAGAAACACTTTCACACCCCTTCCCACGCTGATGAAGTCGGTCTGTTCTCTCCTCCCTCCTCCCCTCCTTCTTCTTCTCTCCATCCTTTCCTCTCTCTCCCATTTTACAGACAGGAAAAACTGAGATCTGGGAAATGGAAATATGCCCTGGAACAGGGCGGGCAGGACCAGGGCTCAAAACCAGGCACATTTTTCTTTCTAGTCTCCCTTCCCGAGAGGTCACCTTTCTCCAACCTTACATCTTCAGACTTTTTTCCCCACCTTTATTTTTCATGTTATAAAAGCGCACATTCAAGGAAAAGTACACAGAAGGAAGGAGACACCTCATGACGACCCCAGTATGCAGTCTGGGACATGTGTTTTCAGATTTGATTCTGTGAATATTTCATTTTTTATGGGTAGGGTCACATACATATATATTTTTGTCTCTTCCTTTTGTCATTTAACATCATATAGCCTAAACATTCTTGCATAATACTGACAATTCTGTCTAAGTATCATTTTTAATAGGTTTATAATATCATTGTGGGCTGGGCGCGGTGGCTCACGCCTGTAATCCCCGCACTTTGGGAGGCCGAGGTGGGTGGGTCATCTGAGGTCAGGTGTTCGAGACCACGCTGGCCAGCATGGTGAAACCCTCTCTGTAGTAAAAATGCACAAAAAATTAGCCTGGTGTGGTGGTGCACACCTGTAGTCCCAGGTACTTGGGAGGCTGAAGCACGAGAATCACTTGAACCCAGGAGGTGGAGATTGCAGTGAGCCAAGATTGCATCACTGCACTGCAGCCCGAGCAACAGAGACTCTGTCTCAAAGAAAAAAAAAATTGTTGTGCCAAGCCAGACTATTATTTAAGCCATCCAGTACTTTTGGAACATGTTTGATGTTTTCACTTTATTTCTGTGATAAATAATAATATGGTAAATTCGAGTCTTGTTCTACATATTGGATTTCTTTTTTTTTTTACTAGGTTCTTCCTAAGATTAGAGTTACTGGGTCAAAGGTGGTGAATAAGGGTCTCGGTGTACATTGACCAACTGTCTTCCATAAAGATTGTACGAACGTCCAGTTCCAGTGTCTGAGAGTGCTGGTCTCACTGACTCTTCTCCAGCACTGAGGGTTTTGTGTTTCTTTATTTGTTTTGGTTTTAGGTCTTTACCAATTTGATTGGTTTATAAACAGGGCATGAGGTTTAAATATATCTTTGAGGATAGGTAAAGTCAAATACGACTTCATAGGTCATCAGCGTCCTTACTCCTGTGCGTTTTCTGTTTGAAGCACACAGTTAATTAACTCGGTGCAGTGTTAGCGATGCTTTTTTATGGTGTCATTTATCCACTTGGTGAACTTGCAGACTTGAGTGTAGACTCCTGGGTCATTGGGTTGGCCGCAAGGGAAAGTTCCCCAGGACACCAGACCTTGCAGGGTACCTCTGCACACCAACGGTCCCCCTGAGTCACCCTAGAGGGAATAGAGCTGGAGATTAACTTTGGCTTCAGATCAAAGCCCAACTCATTCTCACACATTCCTCAGTTATCGGTCTTTGTCTTGCAGATTATGGACTTCCACCACAGCCAATGCGAAGGGACTCATTGTCTCTGGGGACCAGTGGGAGAGCTAGTGCTAGGGACACACTAGGTCCTTTGAAGACACTGGTTTGACCCTTGGCCAATGAGACCAATTGCAGAGTAGGGGTGGGGCTTCCAGGATCAGAGCACTCTTTATTTTCCAATGTTAAGGACCCTGCTCCAAGCTAGTGGGAGAAGGAACATCATCTCCAAGGGGTGGATGCGTGCCCTGTGGCGCAGGAAAGGGGGACATGATGATCTCGGAAACCAGGGTCAAGACCAGTTACATAATTTGCAGGGCTTGGTGCAAAACGAAAATGCAGGGCTCTTTGTTCAAAAATTATTAAGAATTTCAAGACAACAACAGGAATGCGTTAGACTAAGTTTGAGACCCTTCTGAGTGTGGGGCTCTGTGTCAGTGCAGAGCTTGCACATTCATGAAACTGGCCCTCACCAGAGGAGAAGGGGAACACCCTATTCTCTAGGACAGTCATCTCTCTCCCATCTCCTCTATCCCTAACACTCACCATCCCACATCCCCTGAGAGCTGAAGGTGCAGATGTGAGCAAGGAGGATGGGTGTGGAGAGACAAAGAGAGTTGGAGGTGGAGAAGAAAGAGGGAAAGGAGAGAGAGACAAAGAGATGAGGAAGAGGGAAAGGGTATGGGGAGAGAGAGAGACAGAGAGATGAGGGTGGAAAAGAAGGAGGGATAAGAGAGAGAGACAAAGAGATGAGGGAGAGGGGGAGGGTGTGGGAAGAGAAGAGAGAGACAAAGAGATGGGGGTGGAGAAGAAAGAGGGAGAAGAGAGAGACAAAGAGAAAGGGGGAAGGGGGAAGGTGTGGGGGGAGAGATGGGGTGGGGGTGGGGAAAGGAGAGAGAGACTGGAAGAGAGGAGGAGAATAAAGAGAGAGAAAGACAGAGATGGGGGAGAAGGTGGGGAGAGGAGAGAGATAGAAGAAAGAGAAAGAGACAGAGACAGAGTAGAAAGGAGGGGGCAAGGAGAGAAGAGGGAGAGAGATGAAGAGAGACAGAGAAGTAGGGGAGAGAGAGAAAGAGGAGAGGGCCAGAGAGGAGACAGAGAGAGAGGAAAAAAGAGAGAGCAGGGGGGCAGGGAGAGGAGAGAGAGGGAGGGGAGGAGAGAGAGAGAAGCAAGAGAAAGAGGGAGAAGACAGAGCAGAGAGGAGGGTGTGGAGACAGAGCAAGGGAGAGAGAGCAAGCTAGCTCAACACAGAGAAAAAACAAAGAAGAAAAGAATGAAATGAAATTATGTCACAAAGAGAAATGTGGGAAGATTGTTCAGAAACAGAGGGGATGACAAAAGGCCAGGAAGAGGGAACAGAGAGGAGGTGGAGGGAAAGAGTGTTTTCCCTGGGACCAGGGCCAGGGCCAGGGCCAGGTGAGTGAGTCATCAGCTTCAGGCACAAAATCTCAGTAACTGCAATACATAATACTTCAATGCAGTACTTAACGAAATCAAATGTAATACATAAAAGCTGTACGACGGGCATGGTATCCACATTTTAAATGAAGACAGTGCCAGTAGAGCTCTGTGCTGAGCCACGCTGGTGCCTACAGCAAGGGAAAATTCAGTAAGATCCACCTGCTCTTTATTTAAAATGGCGACATTTTGTCCATCGTGGACTTCTGCATGAATTTTTATTTTTATTTTTATTTTTAAATATTGCATTATGATTTATCTCAATCACTGAGGTTTTCAGTGCCCTCTTAAGGTTTGGGCCTGGGGCCAGCACCTCAGTCTCCTTCCCTGGTCCCACCCCCACTTTCTCACCCCTATTAAACTCTCTGTCCCATCCCCAGGGTCACATCGGCCCCTAAGTAAACTCCCACCCCTGACCTAGGTAGATAATGAGGTGAAAAAAGCTGAGGAGGCCAGGCCTGGGGGGAGGGCAAGGCCGGGCTTGGTGCCCAGTCACTCGGGTCAAGCTCTGTCCCTGGGGCATGCAGACAGGATACCCAGGACTGGGGAGGAATTGGGGGGGAGGGTCTCACATTGCAGGCGTTTTTCTTGGAGTCGGGGATGCCAGCGCACAGCATGGAATTTTCCAGTAAGTCCTTATAAACCTTCGTGCAGTCCTGGGGGGAGATGAGCTTGACATCCACGCACATGAGGTCAGAGGGAAAGGTCACTGCAGGCAGGAGCAGGGAGAGCTGTTAGTCAGAGAGGATGGGGGCGAGGACCAGAAGGGCTGTTGTTCAGGCTCCTGGGCCTGAGGACCAGAGGGGCTGTGGGCCCAGGCTCCTGGTTCTGAGGGAGGAGGGTCTGGGGCCCAGGACTGCTGGGTCTGAGGGAGGAGGGTCTGGGGCCCAGGACTGCTGGGTCTGAGGGAGGAGGCGCTGGGGTCTGGACTCCTGGGTCTGAGGGAGGAGGGGCTGGGGCCTGGACTCCTGGGTCTGAGGGAGGAGGGGCTGGGGTCTGGACTCCTGGGTCTGAGGGAAGAGGGGCTGGGGCCTGGACTCCTGGGTCACTGAGGCCACCTACCATCTGGGCTCGTGGTAGTGCCCCAGCCGGAGACAGTACAGGTGGTTCCAGGGGGTTCGCAGCGGGAGGGCAGCCTGACTTTCTTCACCATGGATGACAGCCTGGCCTGGCTATTGAGCTTCACGAGCATGAGGTCATTAACATGGGTCTGTGTGGAGTAGCCAGGGTGGCGGAATGATTTCGAGGCCTTGATCCTCTGAGCTCTCCTGTCGCCCAGCGTATCACTGCCCAGGTGCACGGTGTACTCACTGGGAGGAGAGAGTGACATTCACAGATTCAGAAGAGACACTGTGACAGAGAGGGTGTGCAAAGACCCGGGGGACGGGGTGGGGACAGAGACCCAGAGAGGGGGGGACAGAGACCTAGAGAGAGGAGGGGGGACAGAGACACAGAGAGAGGAGGGGGGACAGAGACACAGAGAGAGGAGGGGGGACAGAGACACAGAGAGAGGAGGGGGGACAGAGACACAGAGAGAGAGGGGAACAGAGACCCAGAGAGAGAGGACAGAGACCCAGAGAGAGAGGGGGACAGAGAGCCAGAGAGAGAGGAGGACAGAGACCCAGAGAGAGAGGGGGACAGAGAGCCAGAGAGGGGGACAGAGACCCAGAGAGAGGAGGGGGACAGAGCCCCAGGGAGAGGGGGACAGAGACCCAGAGAGAGAGGGGGACAGACAGCCAGAGAGAGAGGGGGACAGAGACCCAGAGAGAGAGGGGGACAGAGAGCCAGAGAGAGGGGAACAGAGACCCAGAGAGAGAGGAGGACAGAGACCCAGAGAGAGAGGAGGACAGAGACCCAGAGAGAGAGGAGGAAAGAGACCCAGAGAGAGAGGGGGACAGAGACCCAGAGAGAGAGGGGGACAGAGACCCAGAGAGAGGGGGACAGAGACCCAGAGAGAGAGGGGGACAGAGACCCAGAGAGAGGGGGACAGAGACCCAGAGAGAGAGGGGGACAGAGACCCAGAGAGAGGAGGGGGACAGAGACCCAGGGAGAGGGGGACAGAGACCCAGAGAGGGGGGGACAGAGACCCAGAGAGAGAGGGGGACAGAGACCCAGAGAGGGGGACAGAGACCCAGAGAGAGACGGGGACAGAGACCCAGAGAGGGGGACAGAGACCCAGAGAGAGGAGGGGGACAGAGACCCAGAGAGAGGAGGGGGACAGAGACCCAGAGAGAGGAGGGGGACAGAGCCCCAGGGAGAGGGGGATAGAGACCCAGAGAGGGGGGGACAGAGACCCAGAGAGAGAGGGGGACAGAGACCCAGAGAGAGAGGGGGACAGAGACCCAGAGAGGGGGGGACAGAGACCCAGAGAGAGAGGGGGACAGAGAGCCAGAGAGAGAGGACAGAGACCCAGAGAGAGAGGGGGACAGAGACCCAGAGAGAGAGGGGGACAGAGACCCAGAGAGAGAGGACAGAGACCCAGAGAGAGAGGAGGACAGAGACCCAGAGAGAGAGGAGGACAGAGACCCAGAGAGAGAGGAGGACAGAGACCCAGAGAGAGAGGAGGACAGAGACCCAGAGAGAGGGGGACAGAGACCCAGAGAGAGAGGAGGACAGAGACCCAGAGAGAGAGGAGGACAGAGACCCAGAGAGAGAGGAGGACAGAGACCCAGAGAGAGAGGGGGACAGAGAGCCAGAGAGAGAGGAGGACAGAGACCCAGAGAGAGAGGGGGACAGAGAGCCAGAGAGGGGGACAGAGACCCAGAGAGAGGAGGGGGACAGAGCCCCAGGGAGAGGGGGACAGAGACCCAGAGAGGGGGGGACAGAGACCCAGAGAGAGAGGGGGACAGAGAGCCAGAGAGAGAGGGGGACAGAGACCCAGAGAGAGAGGGGGACAGAGAGCCAGAGAGAGGGGAACAGAGACCCAGAGAGAGAGGAGGAAAGAGACCCAGAGAGAGAGGGGGACAGAGACCCAGAGAGAGAGGGGGACAGAGACCCAGAGAGAGGGGGACAGAGACCCAGAGAGAGAGGGGGACAGAGACCCAGAGAGAGGGGGACAGAGACCCAGAGAGAGAGGGGGACAGAGACCCAGAGAGAGGAGGGGGACAGAGACCCAGGGAGAGGGGGACAGAGACCCAGAGAGGGGGGGACAGAGACCCAGAGAGAGAGGGGGACAGAGACCCAGAGAGGGGGACAGAGACCCAGAGAGAGAGGGGGACAGAGACCCAGAGAGGGGGACAGAGACCCAGAGAGAGGAGGGGGACAGAGACCCAGAGAGAGGAGGGGGACAGAGCCCCAGGGAGAGGGGGACAGAGACCCAGAGAGGGGGGGACAGAGACCCAGAGAGAGAGGGGGACAGAGACCCAGAGAGAGAGGGGGACAGAGACCCAGAGAGAGAGGGGGACAGAGACCCAGAGAGAGGGGGACAGAGACCCAGAGAGAGGGGGACAGAGACCCAGAGAGAGAGGGGGACAGAGAGCCAGGGAGAGAGGGGGACAGAGACCCAGAGAGAGAGGGGGACGGAGACCCAGAGAGAGAGGGGGACAGAGAGCCAGAGAGAGGAGGATAGAGCCGTAGGCACAGAAAGACTGCCCCTCCACCCCCATAGCGAGTTGGAGACGCTGGCGCACCTCCAGCAGAGCCTTGGGCGGCACCTACTTCATCTTGCAGTGGGCGGCAGTGAGCACCCAGCGCTCATTGACCAGGACGCCTCCGCAGTGGAGCTGATTGCCACTGAGCAGGGCCACCTGCCATGGGTGGGAGCCTCTTGTACATGGGGCACCATCAATAATCTTGTCACCCTGGCCTGGATGGAGACATGGAGGAGCATGTGGGTAGCTAGCATCAGGGGAAGGCTGACGCTGCGCCTCAGGGATTCCCGGAGTCAGAGATGGAGACAGACAGATGAAAATGCGTGGAGAAATACAGAGAAAGCAAGAGATAGGGACAGAGACAGACAGAGGGAGCCCACTCAGAAACCCAGGAGGCACATCTCATCGGAGGAACCACAGACAGACACTGAGCACAGGAGGCAGGGCCTGGAGGGGACAGAGACCCCCCAAGTCAGCAGAAGCAGGAAGAGTGGGGGCTTCAGCTGACAGTCTGGTCCTGCCAGGATGGAATCTGTTTGAGGAGGGAGGGGTTCTGACTCAAGGACTCCTTGGAGAGGGTCAGTGGGGGCCCCGAGGTGAGGTCAGGCCTCCCAGTCCAGCTTTCACCTTCTTCTCCAGCAGTTTCCAGGGCTAAGGATAGCAGTAGGATCTGCAGGGGCAGGAGAAGGGATCTTGCCATGGTGCCCTGCTGAGCCGCTCAGGGGCTGCCAGGTGAGGAAGGGCCTCTCCTGCTGGAGCTGAGAAGGAGAAAGCATTCAGGCCCAGCCCCTCCTCCCTCAGACCCAGAGGTCCAGGCCTCAGCCCCTCCTCCCTCAGACCCAGAAATCCCTTTCTCTGGCCTCTCCTTCCTCACACTCAGAAGTCCAGACCCCTAACCTCCTCCTTCCTCATACCCAGGAGTCCGGACCCTAGCACCTTCCTCCCTCAGACCCAGGAGTCCAGACCCTCATCGCCCTCCTCCCTCAGACCTAGGAGTCCAGGTCCCAGTCCCTCCTCCCTCAGACCCAGGAGTCCAGAGCCCCAGCCCCTCCTCCCTCAGACCTCGGAGTCCAGGCCCCCAGCCCCTCCTCCCTCAGACCCAAAATTCCTGTTCTTCAGACCCCTAGAGACCCAGGAATCTAGGCTCCGATCTTGCCCCTCCCTGTGGAACCCAAACTTCTGACTCTCTAGTTCCTTTTTCCCTAAAAGGCCCCAAATTGCAGACTTCCAGGCCCTCACTGCTCAGGACCGGGAGTCCAGGCTGCAGCCCCTACCTCTCGGGAGCAGAGTCAGGCTTGGAGCCAGCATCACCCCTCCCCTACAGGTGCACCCTTGATGAAGCCTCTTCTCACCTCCAGAGGATCTGATGTGATCCAAGTTCGGACTTGGGCTGGCACACAGCTGGGCTCCAAGATCTCCAGCCCTCTGCTGGGCCGTCCTCTTATACCACTCCCCGCCCCATGCCCGGCCCCAGCGCCCTGGGGTGCAGGCGGAGCCGACTCTGGGACACCCCCGCCTGCATTTGCGGTTCTGGTTATCTGGAACCCCTGACGCAGCGAGAGCAATTGGCACCACTGCACTCTCTCTCCACCCTCCCTCCGAAGGACGGGCGGTGCCCAGCTCCTGCGCCCCCGCACGTTCTGGTTCCACAGTCCCTCCTGGCTGCTCTCGGGGGAGGCACCCGGTGCGCTGGGTCTGAGGGGCAGGAGCGGGATTCAAGGACGCGCTGAGCTCAGAGAATAGGCTCTGGCTCGGGTCCTTCTCTGGGGCCGTTTTCTTTCTTTCTTCCCTCCCTCCCTCCCTCCCTCCCTCCCTCCCTTCCTTCCTTTCTCTTTTTTTGGACGGAGTCTCTCTCTATCGCCAGGCTGGAGTGCTGTGGCACGATCTCGGCTCACTGCAAGCTCCGCCTCCGGGGTTCAAGCGATTCTCCTGCCTCAGCCTCCCGAGTACCTGGGATTACAGGCATGCGCCACCACTCCCAGCTAATTTTTGTATTTTTAGTAGAGACGGGGTTTCACTATGTTGGCCAGGATGGTCTCGATCTCCTGATCTCATGATCTGCCCACCTCGGCCCCCCAAAGTGCTGGGATTACAGGCGTGAGCCACTGCGCCCGGCTTCTGGAGCCATTTTCTTGCCCTCACCCCCTCTCAGGGGTGGCCTAGACCCTACATCCTAATTCTGGCCCACCTGTGGGAACTTGTCCAAGCTGATCCCAGTGGTGCCTGTAAGCCTGAACCCATTCCCAACTCTAATAGAGAGATGTAAGTTAAAAACAACGCTTTCCCTAACCCCACCCCACTAATATTTGCCGTATTTAGGATCTATGTTCTTATGATCATTTTAATCATGTTATACATAGATTTCTCTGTATATTATGTATTTATAACAAAAATGTCTGTACTTAACATTATCTAATAGAACTCTTTTAGGGCTTCATTTATTAATTTATTAAGCAAACATTTTTCTTTTTTTAACTTTTCAGTTCGGGGGTATATGTGCAGGATATGCAGGTTTGTTGTGTAGGTAAATGTGCGCCATGGGGGTTTGTTATACAGATTATTTAATCACCCAGGTATTAAGCCTAGTACCCATTAGTTATTTTTTTCTGATCCTCTCCTTCCTCCCACTCTCCACCCTCTCATAGGCCCCAGTGTGTGTACCCAAAGGAATATAAATCATTCTGTTTAAAAACACATGGATGCGTATGTTCATTGTAGCAGTATTGACAATAGCAAACACGTGGAATCAACCTAAATGTCCATCAGTGATAGACTGGATTAAGAAAATGTGGTACATATACACCATGGAATACTACATAGCCATAAAAAAGAACAAGATCATGCCCTTTGTAGGTACGTGAATGGAGCTGGAGGCCATTACCCTTACAAACTAAAGCAGGAACAGAAAACCAGATATGGCATGTTCCTACTTACAAGTGGGAGCTAAATGATGAGACTGCATGGACACATAGAGGAGAGAAGAACCTTTCTTTCTTTCTTTTTTTTTTTTTTTTAGATGGAGTCTGGCTCTGTCACCCAGGCTGGAGTGCAATGGCACAATCTCGGCTCACTGCAACCTCTGCCCCCCATGTTCAAGTGATTCTCCTGCCTCAGCACCCTGAGTAGCTGGATTACAGGCGTGCACCACCATGCCCAACTAGAGATGGGGTTTCACCATGTTGGTCAGGCTGCCCTCCAACTCCTGACCTCAGGTGATCCACCGGCCTCGGCCTCCCAAAGTACTGCGATCACAGGCCTGAGCCACCGCGCCCAGCCGAGGATTTTTGCTAAGTGAGTAGATTATAGCTGCTCTTGCCGCAGGGGAGGAAAATGGGTAACTATGTGAGATGATGGATATGTTAATTTGTTCAGCTATAGTAATCATTGTCCTATGTATATACATCGCATATAATCATATTGTACACTTTAAATATACATAATAACATTTATTTTTTAAAAAGAGGAAAACTTTTCCCTCTTAGTACATTTAGATTACTTTTCCTTCCTTTATAATGGTTGTGTAATATTCCATACTATACTTGTATCATGATGCATGTCATCTGCCTCAAATTGAAATACACTTGGATAGTTTTAATTATAATAATGCTGAGATGAACTTCTTTGTACATTCATCTTTGTTCATTGTATTCATTCAAACAGCATCCATTGAGCATCTACTCTGTGCCAGAAACTATTCAGGCTCTTGGAGACACAGCAGTGACAAAACAGAGAAAAATTCCTGTCCTCATAGAGGCTTTTGTTTTGTACTGTTAGGTCAGTACAAAAATAAGCATATGAAATGTAGAGTTTGTTAGGTGGTTTTAAGTGCTATAAGGGAAAATCCAAGCAAGGAAGAGGGTTGGGGAATTACTGCTTCCCTCTACCCTCAAGGATCCCTGAGGTTATAATATCAGGAAGGTTGGCTGGAAAGACCCCACGTGAAGGTGATATTTGAGCAAAGTCTTGAAGGAGATGGTGGAGGGATCCAGGTGGCTGCTTGAAGGTAGTGAGTTCCAGGCAAAGCGAGCAGGCAGGTGTGTTAGCCAAGGAGCATATCTGAAGTGCCTCAGCAGACAAATCACTGTGACCAGAACAGAGTGACCAAAGGAGATGAGGGCAGGTGATGAGGCCAGAAGGATAACAGGACTCTGATGACATGGGGTCTGAAAGGTCTTTGGCTTTTATTTTGAGTAAGACAGGAACCATTGTTGGACACACTCCTAAAGTTGGAATTGACCTCAGCCTCTAAATCAGATCCCCAAAATGGGATTTATTTCTCCACCCTGGACCTAAACCTTATCTCTATCCTGACCCCTAACTCAATTCTTTTTTGTTTTTGTTTTTGTTTTTGAGATGGAGTTTTGATCTTATTGCCCAGGCTGGAGTGCAATGGCGCGATCTCAGCTCACTGCAATCTCCGCCTTCCAGGTTCAAGCAATTCTCCTGACTCAGCCTCCCGAGTAGCTGGGATTACAGGCATGTACCACCACCACACTCTGCTAATTTTTTTTTTTTCAGTAGAGATGGGATTTCTCCATGTAGGTTAGGCTGGTCCCGAACTCCCGACCTCAGGTGAACCGCCCTCCTCGGCCTCCCAAAGTGCTGGGATTACATGTGTGAGCCACCGCGCCTGGGACCCCAACTCAATTCTACATTTGACCCATAATAGTAGACATTATTGTTGTATACCCAAGCATTCACTCCTTCTGCCTTTCTATCAGAGGCTCCATTTTGTTTGGATAATCTTTATCCTTACCAGGACTATAAGCCTCAATGAACCAAGCATTGAAGCCATATTTCGTTTGCTTAATTAGTTTCAAAATGGACATGTGCTGTTCTTCTGGCCAATGAGGAGGAGGGGAAGACCACTGAGGCACTTCCAGGAAAGACTTTCTCATTTTCAAAAAGAGGCACTGAAAGGGGTCTTTTTTATTCTGCTAGATGGTGTCTTTTCTGGATGCAAATTCTGGAACTGTGGCAGCACCCCAGGGACCACAGAGGGAAGTGACCAGAGGACTAAGTCAAAACACTGCAGGTAGCCCACCAGAGAGGTGAGGATCAGCTGAGTCTTTGATGAAGTCACTGAGCTGGTGAATTAACCAACGATGGAGCCCCTTCATGTCATGACTTTTTCAGATTCCCTTTCTGGGTTAGAGTTGCTTGGTCTTTGTAGCCAAAATCATCTTTATAAGACCTCAATGTTCAATCAGAAACTTGACTCAGATCCCAAATCTGATCCCAAGCCACAAATCCAAATCCAATTCTAACTTGATTCCATATCTTGAAGCCACATAAATCAACAAACTCAACCATGCCTCCAGTCTTAGCTCTCTTTCCAACCCTCATCCTCATATCCCGTTTCAGCCCATATCCCATTTTGGCCATTGTTAATGTGAAGATGACCAATTTAATTTTTAGAATAGTCTTTTTTTAAAAACAAATTAGTAATTTGGATCCTATAGCTGACTACCTCTCATCTAAATTTAATTTTTTCTTAGTTTTTCTTCTATACTGTGCATTTCTTGTTTTTTAATGAAAAGTTGTTGATTGTTTATGCAATATTTTAACACCAATCCTTTATATATTTAACAAATATGTCTTGGGTGGTAGCTATCTACCAATGAGGATACAATGGTGTGCAAACCTAGATAGTGTCTCTTCCCTCAAGGAACTGATAGTCTCATGTAAAAGAAATACAGTCAAATAATTCATAAACATGTGTAAAATTACAACTACAAGGCATGCTCTGATAGAAAGGTGCAGGGTATTATGAAAGCACTTCCAGAGGGGTTTGACCCAGGAATTGACTATGAGCTGAGATTTGAAAGAATATTAAACTAGAAGAAATCTTCTAGTAACTAGAAGTAGACTAGAAGAAATCTTCTAGTAACTAGAAATAGTAAACTAGAAGAAAATTTCTTCTGGTAACTAGAAGAAAATGGGAGGAGAATGGGGAGTGTGTTGTGTAGAGAAAACAGCATGTGCAAAGGCCCAAGGCATTATTGCTGGAGCTCGGAGGCCAGAGGTTAACTGGGACCAGATAATGACGAGCTCTGTATGTCATTGTGAGTCTTGCTTTATCCTGTGGATAATGAAGAACTATTTGAACCTTGGTCAGAGAAATAACATAACAAGATTCGTATTTTCAAAACATCAACCTAGCTACTGTATGAAGGCTGGATTTGGGTGGGATGTGAAGATACTGGGCAACCATGGGGGAAGTCATTGTTGTTCTCTAGATGAGGGAAGATGGTGACTTGGATACAGGTGGTTGAAAGGCGGAGACGATGTTAAGTACATGGATTCAAAATGCACTTAGGAGAGAGAATCAACAAGCCTTGGTGATAGATTGAATGAAGGTTGTGTTGAAGTAGTGGGAGATGTTAAGATTTCAAAATCTCTTGCTCGATGGACAGTGATGCCATTCATTGAGAAGACATGGTAGATATGGCCAAATGGTTCTGATATGACAAGAAAAGACCTCAGACCCTGACTTCAAGCAGAACCCTAAATCCAACCTTTACTTTGACACAACTCCCAACACGTATTTTGACATAAGCCCCAGCCTTTTTGTCTGTTTAAATAGCTTTCGGGGTACAAGTGGCTTTTGGTTACATGGATGTTTCGTATAGCGGTGAAGTCTGAGATTTTAGTGCACCCATCACCCAAGTAGTGTACATTGTACTCAATATTTATAGTGTTTTATCCCTTATCCTCTTCATATCCTCCCGCTTCTGAGTCTCCAGTGTCCATTATACCACTCGGTATGCCTTTGTGTACCCACTGCTTAGCTCCCACTTACACATGAGAATGTAAGGCATTTGGTTTTCCATTCCTGAGTTACTTCACTTAGAATAATGGCCTCCAACTCCATCCAAGTTGCTTCAAAAGACATTATTTGATTCTTTCTATGGTTGAGTAGTATTCCGTGATGCATACACATCACATTTTCTTTATCCACTCATCAGTTGATGGGCACTTACTTTGGTTCCATATCTTTGCAATTGTGAATTGTACTGTGATAAACATAAGTGTGTATGTGTCTTTTTGATATAGTGACTTCTTTTCCTCTGGGTAGATACCCAGTAGTGGGATTGCTGGATTGAATTGTAGATCTACTTCTAGTTCTTTGAGACATCGCCATACTGTTTTCCATAGAGGTTGTACTACTTTACATTCCCACCAGCAGTGTATAAGTGTTCCCTTTTCATCACATCCATGCCAACATCTATTGTTTTTTTGACTCTTTAGTAAGCCCCAGTCTTAACCCCAAACCTTAATCTGTACCCAATCCTGAACCTCAAATTCTGCTTTATCCTTGATCAACCCCAATTTGTATCTCAACCGATAACCTAAATCTTGACTGAGTTCTTGACTCCAAATATCAACTCAGGCTAGGATCCAGACCTCAATCAACCTTAACTCTCCTGACCCTTGACCTGAACCCTGAACCTTCAGCCATAAGCCAAACTCAACCTTGACCTGAGCAGTGAATGTCACCACAGCCTGAGTATGAAGGCTGCCCCGGGATAATTCAGACATTAGTCTCCATTCCCATCATATTCTAGGAAGCCCACATTCCTATCCTCCCCCATGAACCCATTCCCTCACATCCAACACCAATTCTAACACTCTCACCCCATCCCACCCCTATTCTCTTCCTCAACCCAATTGCTACCTAAAATCCCATTCTCATTTCCATCCCCAATTCTTTTCCCAATTCCATTTTTATTTCTCCAGCTCACCACACAACTTTGACTCTTCATTTTACAAAAACTCTAAAATAAAATCTGCCAACTAATATCTTGCTAACATTGATGCTATACTAACTCAACTCAAGCCGAGTCCCAAAATCTTCTGAGACATTTACTGTCATCAAATCCAAAATCAGATCCCCGAACTTGGACATCTAGCCCTGCCCATTCCACAGCAGGAATCTGGTCGTGAAGGGTGTCAACATTCCTGACCTGGGCTTCCAAATCAAGGAGAAGCAGACTCCAGCCCAGTTGTCCTCACAGCTCCATGACTCAGCAATCTGTATCTTTCCTTCCTGGCTTCTCAAAGACAGAAATGGTAGCAAGACTTCCAGTGTATTATCTACTGCCTGCGTCTTCATCCTTAGATTCTCTCCTCCCTCAGTCCTCTGCCTCCTTAGCATCTGTTAGAAAGAGGAAGGAGCCAGGCTACTCTAGAGCCCTGTTATTCACTCCTAAGTCACCAAAACGTCTATCCTCTGCTTTTCATCATCTATCATTCTGTAAATTATATTCCTAATTATTTAACCTGATTTTGTTGCCAAACACTGGTCATCACAAGCAGAGGAAATGTGTGTGGGGTTCTTTTTTTTTTTTAATTTTTTTCCAGCACCCCGCCCACACCAGAGAACATAGGAGGTACTTAAATAAATACTAGTCTGCAAACTTCTGGCATCCACAGGTCCACAGGCCTTAGATTCAGTCCTGCCTTGATCCCTGAGCTGTTCCACCATGCAGTGTGACAGAAAGAACTAGAAAGAACTTGGACTTTCAACCCAGCTTTGAATCCTAGTTGCCCACCCTGTGACTTCGGGTAAGTGACTTCATTTTTCTGAGTCAGACTTTGCCCCTCCCCAAAGTGGAAGAGAGGAAAACCTATTTATCAAGGCAAATGGGAGGATTGAATAAAATTATGAATGGAAAATTGATGGGCACATAACAGGCACTGAATTAACATGAGTTCCCTCAGCCCATCACCCACGGAATGAAGAAGCAGCTCCCATTTTTTTTTTCACTACATTTAGTGTGGTGTGTCAGGTGCTTCGCAGACCTCGTCTGTATTCCTCACATTGGTCCAGGTGAGGATTGTCATCCCCATTTTACTTTTATTTTTTGCCCCCTGCCCCATCATCCCCATTTTATAGATGAGAAAATGGAGGTTTAAAAAAGGCTAGATCACTTGAGCAAAGTCACAGAGCTGAGGAGTCAGAAGTGTCAGAATTCAGCCAGGCGTGGTGGCTAAAGCCTGTAATCCCAACACTTTGGGAGGCCGAGGTGGATGGATCACTTGAGGTCAGGAGTTCGAGACCAGCCTGGCCAACATGGTGAAACCCCATCTTTACTAAAAATACAAAAAATTAGTCGGATGTGGTGGCATGTGCCTATACTCCCAGCTACTCGGGAGGCTGAGACAGGAGAATCGCTTGAGCCAGGAAGCAGAGGTTGCAGTGAGCCGAGGTTGCACCACTGCACTCCAGCCTGGGTGACAGGGCAAGACTCCACCTCAGGAAAAAAAAAAAAAAAAAAAAAGCCAGAATTTGAACGTTGGGATTCAAAGGCCTATGGTATCACTACTGCACAAATCCATACTCTGAGAAAGAAATTTCCTTGTTACATCCACATGTACCCTCTGAGTCTCATTTGGTTCAAAACAGACTTGGATCGCCCTTGGCCTATTAATGATGCATACCCCTATGTCAGAGAGAGGCCCATATCCAGGCCCTCTGTGCCCTTTGCCTTTAGTCCTGGCACCTGTTGCTAAGTCTCATCCAGACACCCAGCCCCATACCTCCGTCGTCCTCAGACCTATGTCCTGAGCCTTTGTTAAATGACTCATCTTCCACCTTATGATCACACCTGAGAACTGGCATCTGACAATCTTGCCATCTGTGCCTTTCCCTGAGGGATTCTGAACACTGTGATTCTCGTACCTCCTGACTCAGCCCATGGGTTCTGATGGCCCATTGTTTCATCATTACTTCCTGCAACATTGTTTCATACTTCCTGGATTCTCTTCCTCCTTTCTTTCTTTCTTTCTTTTTTTTTTTTTTTTTGAGACAGAGTCTCACTCTGTCACCCAAGCTGGAGTGCAGTGGTGCGACCTCAGCTCACTTCAACCTCTGCCTCCCGGCAGAACCCCATTTCTTTTGGGGGAGACGCTGCCTTATTTCTTATAGTTCCGGTAAAACTGTCAATCATAGTTCTCCAACTCCACCCACCCACTGAAGTGGAGAAATGACCCAGGCCAAGTCAACAAGATCACTGTTTTCTCTCTGGCAACAATGATAGATTCAAGGGGTGGGCCCAGTTCAAACTGGACCAATTAGAGTTCCTCCCTGGGATTAACATCAAGATGCCAGGAGAAAGGAGATTTTTGTTTCTGTTAGTAGCTACTATGTTCCCTCTATGCCCTTCCTTAGTACCTAAGATTGAGTAAATCAATCTCCAAGTCTTTTCAGGCTTATATTCCACTAGAGACATTAAAGTATCTCCTGGACCAGCCTGGGCAACATGGTAGAGTCCTAGCTCTACTGAAAAAAAAAAAAAATAGCTGGGCGTGGTGGCACATGCCTGTGGTCCCAGCTACTCAGGAGGCTGAGGTGGGAGGATGGGTGAAACCCAGGAGGTAGAAACTGCCTTAAGCATTGTTTGTGAAATGCTCACCGTACTCTAACCTGGGTGACAGAGTAAGACCTTGTCTCAAAAAGGAAAAAAATCTCCTTGGCATTGGATGATACTAAGAAAGATCAACTGTGTAAGATGTGATAATGTAAGTTGGTTATGTTTAAAACGAGTCTCTTTTGGAACAAGGATTGGCAAATTTTTAAAATAAAGGGCCAGGGAGTAAATATTTTAGCTTATGTGGACCAAGAGAGAAAAATGGATGATATTATGTAGATATTTAATAGCAGGAAAGAAAATAAAATTTCACAATTTTTAATTGATGAAATTCAAAATGTAGTAATGATAATTTAGTACAAATGTTTTGTTACTATTCCTTATCAAGCTCACGCCTGTAATCCCAGCACTTTCGGAGGTGGAGGCGGGCAGATCACCTGAGGTCAGAAGTTCAAGACCAGCCTGACTGACCAACATAGAGAAACCTTGTCTCTACTGAAAATACAAAAAATTTTAGCCGGGCGTGATGGTGCATGCTTGTAATCCCAGCTACTCAGGAGATTGAAGCAGGAGAATTGCTTGAGCCAGGGAGGCGGAGGTTGCAGTGAACTGAGATCACGCCATTGCACTCCAGCCTGGGCAACAAGAGCGAAACTCCATCTCAACAACAACAACAACAATGACAACAACAACAACAAATTTAGCTCAGGAGATTTGGTCCAACAGCTGTAATTTGCCATCCCCTGTTTTAAAAATGCATAATAAAATATTTAAGAATGAGATGTTGTGGCGACTGAGATTGCTTCAAAATATTCCGGCATTAGGGAAGTGTGTGGTGGGAGTATAGGTGAAACAATAATTGGTTTTGCATTAACTTTTTTTTTTGAGATAGGGTCTCACTCTGTTACCCAGGCTGGAGTGCAGTGGTACAATCATAGCTCATTGCAGTCTCAACCTCTCAGGCTCAAGTGATCCTCCCACCTCAGCCTCCTGAGTAGCTGGGACCACAGACGCATGCCACCATACCCGGCTAATTTTTTAATCTTTTGTAGAGACCAGAGTCTCCCTATGTTGCCCAGACTGGTCTTGAATGCCTGGGCTCAAGCAATCTTCGTGCCTCGGCCTTTCAAAGTGCTGGGGTTACAGGCGTGAGCCACTGCACTGGACCCTGCATTCATTATTGAAGTTGGATGGTGGTATATGAAAACACATTATGTTATTCTATTTTGCATGTGTTTGAAATTTTCCATAATAAAAATTATAAAACAATTCTTTGAGTTGAGATGTCCCCCGAAATGCATCCCTGGCATCAGAAGTTTAATGCCATGCTTGAAAGCCTCCCTCAGGATTTCTGGTACGGGGGAACTGTCATAAAGCTTCAGGGAGATTGATGAACGCAAGGTATCTCACACACCCACGCCCCTGGTGGAGAATTGCCTTCCCATAGCACCAAGTGGCCACGTTTCGTATCACATGACTCTAAGTAGCCACTGATTGGCTAAGATTTGGTCACCAGACTGGGATGCCATCAAATGATTGGCCATTCAGTGACCAATGATGTGACTGAAGAAGAAAAGGTGAGCTAGACGAATCAGATTCTCTTTCATGAGACTATTTTCTGAGAGATCCTAGTGAAGGAGGAGGCGGGGTTTAACACTGGACTAGATTGAAGACAGCTGGAACAGGGAAAAGGCACCAAAAGCACGTCTCCATAAGATGTGCACACCAGCACCATGACAGTTTACCACTGCCATGACAGCACCCAAAATTTATCAGCCCTTTTCTAGAAATTTCTGAATAACCCACCCTTAATTTGCATGTAATTGAACATGGGACTAAATATGACTACAGAACTGGCCCTGAGCTGCTACTTTGTGCTCAATGCCTATGGGGTAGCCCTGCTCTGCAAGGAGCAGTGCCTCTGCTACTGTGCAGTACTGTTTCAAAAAAAGTCACTAGCACCACTGGGTTGCCCTTGAATTATTTCCTGGACAAAGCCAGGAACCCTCCCTGGCTAAGCTCCAGTTTTGGGCCCACCTGGCCTGCACCACTAGAAGAGTGACTATAACCTTGTAATAACTACCGCCTCCACACTCATCTTTCCCTAAAACAAGTTATGTTAAGCCTTTGCTTTAATGAAAACTTTCCCAAATGCCCTTTGCTTCACACTTCAATTTGGACACACCACTCATTTCCTTCTACCACAGCAGACACCACTAGATGGCTCTAGGCTGTGAGAAAGAGTTCTATCTGGACTTTTGGGAGCTCTCAAGATTTTTGACCCGAGTGGTGGTTTCATGGTTGTTCATTTGTGAATATTTAAGCTGTTCATATATTTTCTGCACTCTTTTCTATGCATATCTCCCAATTTTTTCCCTTTTCTTCTTTTGTCATTTTTTAAAAAATAAAAATAGAGGTGAGGTCTTACATTGTTGCCCAGGCTGGTCTTGAACTCCTGGGCTCAAGTGATCCTCCCACCTCAGCCTGTGAAAGTGCTGGGATTACAAGCATGAGCCACCATATCTGGCACAATTATTATTATTAATTAATTAATTTATTTATTTATTTATTTTGAGACCGAGTCTTGCTCTGGTCACGCAGGCTGGAGTACAATGGCGTGATCCCTGGCTCACTGCAACCTCCGCCTCCTGGGTTCAAGCGATTCTTCTGCCTCAGCCTCCTGAGTAGCTGGGTTTACAGATGCCCGCCACCACACCCCGCTAATTTTTGTATTTTTAGTAGAGACGGGGTTTTGCCATATTGGCCAGGCTGGTCTCGAACTCCTAACCTCAGGTGATCCATCTGCTTCGGCCTCCCAAAGTGCTGAAATTACAGGCTTGAGCCACCGCACCTGGCCAATTATTTTTTTTTAAGGGGGAAAATTTTACCTCCAAAGCTTGTGACACTTTGTTCAGTAAAACAAAACACAAACTCTTTCAAAACTGTCTTTCACATACCAGCCCGCTGAATGTTTGAAAACCTTTGTATGTATTTTCTCCCCTGAAAGAAAGCTCTTACCTAAGTTCTTCCGGAAAACAAGGGATCATTTTAGGCAGTGGTGATGGCCAAAGTGACCATGAGAACTTGGTTTCTGCACATCCCCACCTAGCCTGCCAGCAGGAACAATCCTGCATCCCCATCCAGCCCTCCCCACAGGGCCAAAACACAGACAGGCAAGGAACCAGAGAGTTGTGAGTTTATTAAGGGAGATCTAGTGCTTATCCTAGAATCAGCCCTTGCTGCCTATGATCTTCTTGATCCAGTCCAGGTAGCGGCAGATGTTGGTATAGACACCAGGTTTGTCGGACCTCCCACAGGGGTCTGAGCCCCAGGATGTGATGCCCTGGAGTGCACCATCACACACCAGGGGGCCTCCAGAATCGCCCTAGATAGGGAGAATGAGAACAGCCTTGCATCTGAGGTGTCCACAACATCCCTTTTCCTGCTGTCCCAGCGTTTTACCAGTTCTTTAGCATGACTGGTCCCCTGCAGCCAACGGGGGTAAAAGCATTGTCCCCTGAGACCAGTCAGGACAGGGCTTGGGGCTTCCATGTACCGACAGACATGGTGTCTAAGGGTAGTGGTCAAAATACTGACAGAAGAGGGGAAAGAATGAAATCCCAGCCAGGCTTGGTGGCTCACGCCTGCAATCTCAGCACTTTGGGAGGCCGAGGCGGGCAGATCGCTTGAAGTCAGGAGTTCCAGCCCAGCCTGGCCAACATGGTGGAACCCCGCCTCTACTAAAAATACAAAAACTAGCTGGGTGTGGTGGTGCACGCCTGTAATCACAGCTACTCGGGAGGCTGAGGTGGAAGAATTGCTTGAACCCGGGAGGCAGAGGCTGCAGTGAGCCAAGATTGTGCCACTGCACTCCAGTGTGGGGGACAGAGCGAGACCCTGTCTCAAAAAAAAAAAAAAAAAAAAAAGAGTTCTCGAGGGTCCAATCCAGAGAGAAGACAGTAGGGATTACTTGGAGAGGACTGAGCTGAAGTTTCTTCCATTCCTGGCCAATAGTGAAGGCATCATTGATTGCAGTTGCCAAACATAGAAGAAAGGGTCAAGATTCTTGTGGACACACACACACACACACACACACACACACACACACACACACACACACACACCATATCCCCAAGGGACCATGGCTGAAATATTTGTGGACGAGACCACTGTCCCTATGGAACAATCCAGAGAGACTGGCTTTCATGGCAGTATCGCTGATGGAAATGACTCCATTCTTGGCCAATGGGGAAGAAAGCATTGTCTTTAAGGACCAGTCATTGGCAAAGGTGGTGGGGCTTCCAGGAAGCGGACAAAGCCAGGGGGAAGTGCTAGGAACAACGAAGTTGCAGTTAGAAGGGAGAGTTATATCTATGACAAATCCCAAGAGAAAGGGATTGGAGCTCATTGAGGAGGCACTGAAGTCAATGGCACCATTTACTCCAGCCAACTGGGAAGACACCATTGTCTCCCAAGGAACCAATCACAGGAGAAGGGAACCAGCCTTGGGATTCTAGCCCGGTCTCAAAGAAAAGTGGCTGACCACCGGGCCGGTGGTAAAGTCGGCACAAATTCCACGATGTAATGCTGGGAACCAGAGAGCAGGGAACTCGTCTAACCTCTAGCCTTAGACTCTCTCCTTGCTGGACATCTATGCCACCCTCTATAGCCCCCAACTCTGCATCCCATCCTGTAGGTAAGGGTTCGAAAGAAAACAGCAGCAACAATTCAATGCTCCTAATCCCTATGCGGTGTGACTTTCAGAGAGAGTTTGGCCTTCTCTGAACCTAGCTCCCAATCCGTAGAGATAGGGGCGACCACTCCGGGTGCTAAGTCTTTGGGGTCACTCCCCTTACCACCCCCACCCCCATCCAAGCCTTGAACCTCTAGAGGGCAATGAGGGATGTGTGAGGAGAAGGATTTCAGAAATTGCTTACCTGGCACGTGTCAGCCCCTTTGCTGCTGCCCGCACAGACCATGCCATCTGTGATCTGCCCTGGGTAGGCATCCTCACACTTCTTCTGGGGAAATATTTTTACTTCTGCACAGTTGAGAGTGTCAGGAAAATTCTCTGAGGGGGAAGAGGTTGTAAGTTTCCCTGAGAGAACAGCCCTTTGCCTCCATCCCTGACTGGATCTAACCCCCTTTCTTTCCAGGATGTAATGGGGAGTTTTCCAGCTGCATGGGGGAGTTTTCTGACACTGTGCACAGGGGACATCCTTCTCACCACATTAAATGAAGCTGTACTTGCTGCTATTGTGCTTTCTCCATCTAGAGAGGGGCCCTCAGATCTCACATGTTTTTTCTTGCCCTGAGCCATTTTCAAATCAAGGGGCTGGGGGTTACTTGGAGGTGCCCCTTTTTGATACCTCTGACCCTCTCTTTCCAGTCTTCCTGCCCTCAGACAGCCGGGTCCTCAATCTGTGCTAAATCCTGCTCCTTCCAAGTGTCACCTCCTCCTGGAAGTCTTCCCTGACCACTCAAATTAAAAAATACCATCCCTCCATTACTCCCTATCCTTTTATGCTCCACAATATTTCCTTAAAGCACTTAACTCTACCTAATATTTTATTTTATGTGTATTTGTTTATTGTCTATTTCTCCCACCTAGCTTGCAACTCCCTAACGACAAGGACTTTGTACGGTTTGCTCACAGCTGTATATCCAGCGCCTGCAACAGCACCTGGGGCATACTAGGTGCTCAGTAAATCAGAGTTGAATTAATGATTGAAGGTGGAATTGATCTTTTTTATTAACCTCTTTTGAGGAATAGACTTCTCCAAACCCTCTTTGAGGGGAAAAACTTCCATCTGGCATCTCTACGTGCCAAAAGCAATATGCTCATAATCTCATTTAATCCTCACAACAGCGCTTTGAAGGAGAGATTCATTCATTCATTTCATTATTTATTCATCCAGCCATCCATTCAACAAATATTTATTGAGCATCTACCATGTAGCAGGCACCATTCTGAGCATTAGGAGAACATAATGAAGAAAACTGATGTAATCTGAACCCTCACGTAGCTAAAAAATCTATTGGTTAATGATTCCCATTCTGCAGATGAGGAAAGTGAGGCTCAGAGATGGAAAGGAATTTGCCCAGGGAGAAGGGGCAGAGCCATAGTTTGAACTGATCTACTTGATTTGCAAGCATGTGTGTTTCCACAGCCGCAAACTGTCTCATCCAAAGCATTCAGAGCAGGAGTGAGGCAGGCAGGGACCTGAATGCTGACTTTGCCACTTCCTGGAGAAGCTCCTTGACTCTCTGAGCTGAGTCCCAATGTTTTCACTGTGAAGGAAGGCGAGGGGCTGTCTGGACTCTGGAGTCCCAAAGGGACAGCTTCATTGGAGGTCCAGATTTTGGGGTCCAGAGTCAAGAGGGAGCTAGGACTGCTGGGTCCTGGGAGAAGAAGGGCCTAGACTCCCAGGTCTGAGGGAAGAGGGGACCAGGGCCCAGGTTTCCTGGGTTCAAGAAGGAGAAAAAGGCCGGGGGCGGTGGCTCATGGTTGTAATCCCAGCAGTTTGGTAGGCCAAGGCGGGCAGATCACTTGAGGTCAGGAGTTCGAGACCAGCCTGGCCAACATGGTGAAACCCTGTCTCTACAACAAATACAAAAATTAGCTCGTGTGGTGGCAGGTGCCAGTAATCCCTGCTACTCTGGAGGCTGAGGCTCGAGAATCGCTTGAGCCCAGGAGGCAGAGATTGTAGTGAGCTGAGATCATGGCACTGCACTCCAGCCTGGGCGATTGAGTGAAACTGTGTCCCCCCGCAAAAAAAAAAAAAAAAAAAAAAAAAGGGAGGTGGGGGAGAAGGTGCTTAGGAGCCTGTTTTCCTGGGCCTCTGAGAAGTCCAAATATCCCAAGTGTGTTAAGATTATATAAAATCCTATACAACCAAGGGTCTCATAGGATAGTGCTCTCTGCCATACAGGAGGGGCTTTTCTAGCCCTGCTTAACAATCTGCTAGTTGGTTCTCTTTCTCTCACCACTCTTGTTAGTAGTCTGATCTTCGAGGCTTCTAATATGACTCCCGCTTGTGAATCTCAACATCATGATCACTTTCCCTTCTTTGTCTCCCTCTGGGGGACCAAGCTTTGCCAATAGCTTGGGTTCCACTGGGCCAACCAGCTCCTCCTCTCCCTCCCATTAGTGGACAAGCCCACTACCTCGGGGACTGGTGACAGTGCCCCAGCCTGAGATGGTGCACTTCTGGCCAGGCTGGGTGCAATGATCTGCCAGGCTGATGGGCTTCACTTTGGACCCCAGGGATGCCTGGTCACGCAGTTGAAGAAGCATCAGATCATGGTTGTGGTCCTCCACATCGCTGCTGTTGTAGCAGGGGTGTGGGATGGACTGAACCACAGGTATTTCTTGCTCTGGGCCATCTTTATTCTGTAGGCTGTGGTCTCCCAGGCGTACTGTGTATTTCCTGTAACGGCGGGGATAGTTTGGGATCCAGGCAGGGGTATTGCCCCCAGCCCCCTCTTCCTTCAGACCCAGGAGTCCAGTCTTCAGCTCTCTCCTTCCGGAGTTGAAACCCCAGCCCCCTCTTTCCTTAAGCCCCAGCCGACCTCTGCCCCCATCATCCACTCACGGTTTTTTACAGTGGGCAGCCGTAAGGACCCAGTTGCCACCTATAAGGACACCGCCACAGAGTAGTTGCTGGCCCTGGAACAAGGCCGCCTGCCAAGGCTGCGAATGGGGTTGGCACTCTTGACCCCCCAGCACCTTGTCCTCCTGTGCCCTGGAGTGTCCTGCAGCAGGAGGGAGAGGGTTGAATCGCCACGCTCTGGGGCAGTGCAAGGACTGGGAAGGCCACTGTGGGTTCAAATGGACACACGGCAAGTTCTCCGCATACAACTTAGTGAGGAGGTCCAGGCATCCACACGCTGCCACACAGGGACACTCATTTCAGCGCACGTGTCATCATACAAAAGTCACACACCCAAGAATGCCCCCACATGCTTCCACATGAGTCTACAGGCCCCGTGTACTCCCAGGTGAATCTATGCCCACAAGCAAGCAGCCCCCAACAGGATGTAGCTATTCAGACAATTTACAGCATCACGGAACCTACTCCTACCTGCTGCTACCTGTTTCTTGTCTCTATCCACCCTGAGGAAAGCCCACAGAGGCTCCTGCACCGTATCACACTCTTCACATCCGTGCACACGCACCCACATAACCACCGCGACATTCCCACAGACTCCCCAGTGCCACTGCTGCCTTCAGACCCCTCCCCTCCGGAGGCCTCCGCAACCCTCCTCACCTGCCCAGGCTTCCCCCAGCAAGAGCAGGAACATCCACGTCTTGGCTGCACGAGGTCGGGGGCGTCCCATGGTGAGGTCTGGGAGATGGGGAGGGCGGGGCCGGTAAACAGGAAGGAGGAGCCAGAGCTCCCAGTTCTGGATTTTGGCACTGGGGAGGGAGCTGAGAGTATCTGGGGCTGTTCTGGGCTTCTCTGGAGGAAGCGGGAGGCTAGGGGACTGGATTCCTACATTCCAAGGGAGGAGGGAGTCCTGGATGTCTGGGTCTGAGGGGACAGCGAGCTGGGAGCTGGGACTCCTAAATTTGGGAGAGGAGGAAGCCGGGGTCCAGACTGCTGGATCTCGAGAGAGAAGGGCATCTGAGGCTGGGGTCCTGGAATCTGGAGAAGGAGGGTCCGGGGCCTGATGTCTGTGTCTGAGTACCTCTGCACCTCACCTTCCAGAATCCAGGGGCGGGGTCACCTACTGATTCGGACCCAGTGGAGGAGGCCCCAGTACTTCAGTTCTCTCTGCCTGGCACACGTTTCTGGAGACTTTTAACTGGGAATCTCCACCTCCTGCTCCTCCTCCTTCTCCTCCTGCACTAGAGAGCCTGGGGAGCTTCTGGGAACTGGAACACTGGGTGTGAGTGAGAAGGGGCGGAGGGTACTGAACGTGAAATCTTGAGGGAGGAGGGGCTGGAATCTCAGACTCCTGAGGCTAGGGAGAGGAGGGACTCGGTGCTGAGACTCTAGGATCTGAAACGTAAAGGGCTGGGGGCCAAGATTTTAGTTCTGAGAGGGGAGGAGGCTGGGGGCCTGGATTCCTGGGTCTGAGGGAGGAGAGGCTGGGGGCCTGGACTCCTAAATCTAAGAGAGGAGGGGCTGGGACCTGGGATTTAGGTCTGACTGAGGAGGGGCTGGGGGCCCAGACTCCTGGGTCTGAGGGAGGAGGGAGCTTCTAGGGGCTGAGACTCCTGGGTCTGAGGGAGGAGGAGGCTGCTAGGGGCCAGGACTCCTGGGTCTGAGGGAGGAGGGGCTGGGGGCCTGGATTCCTGGGTGTGAGGGAGGAGAGAGCTGGGGGCTAAATTCTAAGTACTTTAAAAAGGAGAAGCTTGGAACCTGATCTTTTGTGGGAGGAGGCGGCTGCTGCCAGTAACCGGGAACCGAAGAAAGGCAGGTCTTCTAGGGTCAGAAACCAGAGGGTGGATCAGGCCCCGCCCGCTGTCCCCTGAGAGGTCCGGGATCTGGGAGGGCAGGTTTGGGAGGCACTGTGACCTGGTTTCCCCTTCCCCTGGAGGCGGCAAGACCAACCCAAGCAGAACCCAGGAGTCTTGCCGCAATAGGGCTGATGGACAGAGACTTCAGGCAGGACTTACTAGGGGTTTAAGGGGGAGTTGCAAGGCGGTACCGGTTCCCTCATCTGCCCTTCACCGCCCACCCGTTTGCCCTCCACTCATCTCACAGCTCAGGCAGAAAGAAGGTGCGGTTTCCCGCGTTTACTGAAAAATCATCCATTGGCTCTAAAGGTATCCAGACCCTCCCTCAATTTCCCCCCAGGTCCCCGCCAGGATTCAAACCCAGCACACGCCCAGGACGGGGCCACAAGGGGCTGAGCTCTACACTGCCCGAGCTCCACGTGGGCGGAGCTACTGCGCCCCTGACATCACGAGGGGCGGGATCTCTGGTGAAGGAGGCGGGGCCACAAGGGGTGGAGTCCCGAGGGGAAGTCCCATTGGGCAAAATTTCGAGGGGCGGAGCTATTTTGTATAAGTGGTTCCTTGGGGCGGAGCCACAGGCTGTGCAGTTCCGAGAGGGAGGGGATGGCTGTCGGTGACGTCATAGAGACGGGCTCTGAAGGGCGTGTCCCTGCTCCGTTCTGAGGGGGCGCGAATGTGTCTTGCTTGACCTCGTGAGGGGGCGGAGCCTCGGGGCGGAGTCTCAGTGTCCAGAGGGGAGTCTCAGGGCAGCTGGTGGCAGAGGGCGGGAACCATTGAGGCTGGAACCCTACAAGAACCCCCTACCCCGTGCCCTTCGGTCTCTCTTGGTCTTCCAAGGTGCCCCCGTGGCGCGCAGGCTCAGTTCTCCATGGTTTCTTGGATCCAGTCAAGGTAGTGGCATACGCTGGTGTAGACTGCGGGGCGCCGGGGTCTGGAGCAGGGCTCAGCACCCCCAGACACCACGCCTGCCAAGGTTCCATTGCAAACCAGGGGGCCCCCAGAGTCACCCTGTACGCGAGAGAAGGGCAGAGGAACTGTTAGGCCACTCTGTTCATGACAATTACACGGGCCACTTCCTCCTTCCCAGAAAGGCCCCAGCCTCTTCCTCCTCCAACATCCGAGAGTCCCCCATCTCCAGCCTCTCCTTCCTCAGACCCAGGAGTAAAAGCTCAGAGCCCCCACCTCCCCGCAGGACCTAACCTCCTCCTCCCCCAGGACTCAGACTCTGGACGCCCAGCCCACTCCTCCTGCAGATTCAGAAGTCTGGACCTCCAGACCTTTTCTCTTTTACACTAAGGAGTCCAGGCCCTGGTCCCGTCCTCTCCCAGAAACCAGGTATCCCAGTCTCCTTCTCATTTTGATCCAGGAAGGCTGGGGGCCGACCCCTCTGCTCCCCTAAATCCTAGAAAACTTGGCAGAACAGCCTCATTTTCCCCAGAGTAAGGTCTCACCTGGCAGGAACCTCGGCCCCCCTCCCACAGGCCCGCACAGAGCATGCTGTCCGAGATGTGGCCAGGGTATGCCCAGTGACAGAGTTTGTTCTCCAGGATGCTGATGTTGGCACACTGCAGTGTGACTGGAAACAGCGCTGTCAGGGAAGAGAACTGTCAAGGATCTGCAACTGTCTCTGACACACTCAGCACCCCACCACCCTGAGTCCTCCCTGCAGCTTTTCCAAAGGACCCATGGAGCCACATTTAGGACTCTCAAAGATAGAGACAAGAGACGGTGGACAGAGAGACAGTCATAGCACGCAAGAGAAACAAATAGGGACAAGGAGGAAGAGGGCCAAGAAGAGAGAGAGGCTGGCCGGGCACCGTGGCTCACGCCTGTAATCCCAGCATTTTGGAGGCCAAGGCCGGCGGATCGCTTGAGGTCAGGAGTTTGAGACCAGACCAGCCAACATGGTGAAACCCTGTCTCTGCTAAATATACAAAAATTAGCCGGGCATGGTGACAGTCGCCTGTAATCCCAGCTACTCGGGAGGCTGAGGCACGAGAATCACTTGAACCTGGGAGGTGGAGGTTGCAGTGAGCCGAGACTGGTCACTGCACTCCAGCCTGGGAGACAGAGTGAATCAGAGAACTTATCTTGGCTGAAGGGAGCAGCCTCCATTGACTCAGCCCAATGCTTGCTATTTTGGGAATGTGAGTTCTTCAAACTTTTTCAAGTGAATCCAGAAACCTGGCTTTTGTATAAAACTTTCGAAGTTTTAGATATTGGCAGCAACAAATTCAGACTGTTTTTCCGATCCACTGACCCAATTTGGCTAATGGGTCAGTGATCCGTGACTCTGAGAGACATGGTCTTATTCCCATTCTAAAATGAACGCATTTCACATGTAAACATCTCTGGGCCAGGTACAGTGGCTCACACTTGTAATCTCAGCACTTTGGGAAGCCAGGAGTTTGAGACCAGCCTGGACAACATAGCAAGACCTCATCTTTGCTAAAAATAATAAAAATTTTTATCATAAGGCTTAAGTTAAAGGAGGTCCCATCATGGAGCAATGCATGATGGGAAATTCCCACACAGCATCTCTTACCAGAATCCGTGTTTTATTCATGGAGGGAAGAAAATTGGAACAGTATGGATGGTCACTTTTCAGAGGCAATGGAGAGAGGATTCCTGCAGCAGGTGGATTCCAGGATACTATTAGAATGCCCAGAATCTAAGATTCTAGAATTCTCAGATTCTGACACACTATTATCCATGATTCTAGAATCTAGAGGCTCAAGGTTTAGAGTTTTATGAATCCAAGATTCTAATATTCCAGATTCCCCTGGATCAAAAAACTCCAGGATTCTAACATTATCTGAATTAAATCTAAGATATGACTAGATTTAAAAAAGACTAGAATTTTGGCCGGGCGCCGTGGCTCATGCCTGTAATCCCAGCACTTTGGGAGTCCGAGGCGGGCAGATCACAAGGTCAGGAATTTGAGACCAGCCTGGCCAATATGGTGAAACCCCTGTCTCTACTAAAAATACAAAAAAAGATAATAATAATAATAATAATAATAATAAATAAAAATGACCCGGGTGTGGGATGTAGTGGTGCAAGTCTGTAATCCCAGCTACTTAGGAGGTTGAGGCAAGAGGATCGCTTGAGCCCAGGAGTTCAAAGCTGCAGTGAGCTGTGATCACACCGCTGCACTCCAGCCTGAGCAACAAAGCGAGACCCTGTCTCAAAAACAAACAGATAAACAAACAAACCCTCTGAAATTAGAATGTGTCTTCCAGAAAATGGTGTTATATAATCAATGGGATCTAATGGGATCTTTCCTCCTCCTCCTCCTCCTTTTTTTCTTCTTCTCCTCCTCCTTCTTCTTCCCCTTCTTCGCAGTTCATGAAATAATGGCACATCTTAAAAATGCTAGTATCTTATATTTGATTAAATATATCGATTGGCAGATAGATAGACTGACAGAGAGAGAGAGGAGAGAGAAAAGGAGAAGACAGAGATGAAAAGGCAGAGACAGAGGGATGAGGGAGCCAGATCCCGGGCATGAAGTTTCAGAGAGAGTTCTGGGCCAGGTCATACCCTTGGGGCTGGACACGGCCCCCCAGCCTGAAATGAGACACTGCGTGCCTGGGGAGACACAGGTCTGGCTGAGGTTGAGGGGCTGCACAGCAGGACTCAGACGTGCCTGCCTGGGCAGGCGGATCAGCATGATGTCATCATTGTGGTCATTGGCACTGAGGTCCTTGTTGAAGCCAGGGTGGGGGAAGAAGTCCGTAACCCGGAACAGCTGCTCTGGACCCTCCCATTTCCAGAGGTGGTGCTCTCCAAGGCGGACCCACAGATACCTGCTGCGACAGGACTCAGAGGTCAGGCTGCGGGGAAGGTAAACGTCCTTTCAGCCCCAGCCCTCTTTTCCTGTCCATCAGACAGCTGTGTGACCCTCCACAAGTCACACACCCTCTCTGCACCCTCGTCATCTATGTCTGGCCCAGGGTACTGTGATTTTAAGCCAGGCACACACCTCCTCTGGGTCCCTGCTCCCCACTCTGATGTTTTGTGTGTCTCCATCTTTGTAGCTCTCCCCACAAAGCACCCACTCCTAGTCCCAGGCTGAGTGAGCCACCTTCCTCCGTACTCACCTGGAGCCTTGGTGGTGACTTGGATCCCTAGGAACGGTGTGGGCACGGGGGACCCCACCTACCGCATAACAACAGCCCCACCCCTGCCCCCACAGGTCTGGTGGCTTCTGTGGGAGCGGCTCTGTATGTCTGAGTGGTGTGTGTGTATATGTGTGCATGTGTATGAAAGGGGATGGGATATGGAAAATCCCCAAATTGGGGGTCATCTCTGGCCTCAGCTTTTCCTGTCTATCATATCCTTCACCCTTCAATGCATGTCTTCCTGGTGTCTAACCTTAAGCCCTCGCCATAGTCTCAGTGCACTTGTTCCACTTCTCGTCCATGCCCTAGACAGCTGGGATCCTTTCGGGGTTGACAAGCCCATTCCCCAGCCTCTGACCTCTGACATTAGGCAGCAGGCTAATGACTGCGAATTCAGGGTTGGGGAACCAGAAACATCTGTGTCTGTCTCTCTCTGTCATTCTTGCTGTCTTGGCTCTGGATCTGGAAAAGTAGTCCTCACCCCTACATCCCCTCATCCCCCTACTCTTCCGCTGCTTCTGACTCTCTTCCACCTTCATATCTCTGCATTTCTCCTGCTTCACTTTCGGCTGAAATCTGAACATCGTTCTCCCAGTCTGATGTATAGGCTTAAGTTAAAGGAGGTCCCATCATGGAGCAATGCATGATGGGAAATTCCCACACAGCATCTCTTACCAGAATCAGTGCTTTATTCATGGAGGGAAGAAAATTGGAACAGTATGGATGGTCACTTTTCAGAGGCAATGGAGAGAGGATTCCTGCAGCAGGTGGATTCCAGGATACTATTAGAATGCCCAGAATCTAAGATTCTAGAATTCTCAGATTCTGACACACTATTATCCATGATTCTAGAATCTAGAGGCTCAAGGTTTAGAGTTTTATGAATCCAAGATTCTAACATTCCAGATTCCCCTAGATCAAAAAACTCCAGGATTCTAACATTATCTGAATTAAATCTAAGATTTGAACCTAGAATTTTAATGTTCTGGGACAGAAAGACTAGAATTTTGGCCGGGCGCGGTGGCTCATGCCTGTAATCCCAGCACTTTGGGAGTCCGAGGCTGGCAGATCACAAGGTCAGGAGTTCAAGACCAGCCTGGCCAATATGGTGAAACCCCAGTCTCTACTAAAAATACAAAAAAAAAAAAAATAGCCTGGCATGGTGGCGCATACCTGTAATCCCAGCTTCTCAGGAGGCTGAGGCAGGAGAATTGCTTGAACTCGGGAGGCGGCGGTTGCAGTGAGCTGAGATTGCACCACTGCACTCCAGCTTGGGCGACAGAGGGAGACTCTGTCTCAAAAAAAAAAAAAAAAAAAAAAAAAAAAAAAAAGACTAGAATGTCATCATGCTATAAATCTATAACCTTAGAAATTTAAGAGTCTGGGATTCAAATAGTTTAAGACTACAGAATTATCGGAATCTCAATATTCTAGGATACTGTGAATCAAAGATTCTAGTACTGTGAGTTTCAATATTCAATGAATCTAGATAGCTCTGAATTTAAGATTCTAGGATCACACTAGCCATTATGGCTATTGAACACTTGAAATGTGGCTAGTCCATTTTGTAACAGGCTATATGTGTAAAATACAGAACAGATTTCAAAGGCTTAGTACCAAAACAAAAGTAAACTGTACCATTCATACTTATTTAAAAATTGATTAAATGTCAAAATAAGTTTTTGGGTATGTCAAGTTAAATCTATTAGAATTAATTTTACTCATTCCTTATTTTTAAAATGTGTCCACTAGAAATTTAAACTTATACACGTGGCTGGCATCAGAATTCCTCCGGGCAGTGCTGTCCCAGACTGCTAAGATTCTAATAGTCTGTGAATCTATGATTCTAGAATCTGCTGAGGCTATTGCAGAATTTCATAAATTCAACATTGTAGGATTCTACGATTCTGGATTTCTCTGGGTCAGTCTCGGATTCGAACAGCCTAAGTTTCAAATCTTAGACTCCTCAAATGAGATATTGTCGGTCTCTAGAATTTTAGGATTTGGGAGGCTACCCTTCCTAATTCTAAGAGTTGAACTTGTGGTATCAGAAGTGGGGGCTCTGCGCTTCTGGCCTATAGCACCCCTCACCCTCTCCTGACCCCCAGCCTCCGCCCCCCGCCAGCGTGGCCTATAGCACCCCTCACCCTCTCCTGACCCCCAGCCTCCGCCCCCCCAGCGTGGCCAGCCCAGGTCACTCACGGCTTGCGGCAGTGGGCAGCTGTGAGCAGCCAGCGGTCACTGATGAGGGTCGCCCCACAGAAGAGCCGAGTAAGGTGGAAGAGGCCGGCCTGCCAAGGCTGGGAGTTGGGGCGACATTCCTCGGCCCCGATGGCACGGGTGTCTGCCCAGCCATGCCCTGGGGTGGGGACGAGGGACAAAGGGGTCAGCAAAGAGCAGGTTGGGAGGGCAGGGAGAGGATGCTGAGAAGCCTAGAGGGCAGGAGGCAGAAGCCTGGGACGGGAGGGAAGAGCAAGATGACCTTAGTAGAGTTGTGAAGGAGCAGCCAGCCCAGGAGCCTCACCTGCCAGCAGAGAGAGCAGGGCACAGAGGAGTCCCAGCTTCATGACCCCTGGGCACCTGGATCCTGGAACGTGCACCCGGCATCCAGTGCTTCTTTATGGTAAGCCATGCCATCTCCTTCCTCCTTCATGGGGCCGCCCCTGTGATTAATCGGGGTTGGGAAATGTCCCTGGGGGAGGGGGAAGCCCTGGGGCTGTGACAGGGGCCTTGGGAGAGGAGGTAAGTGCAAGGGAACCCCCCTTTTGGATGAACTGGTGGCTTGCTGGGCCAGAGCTTGACTGAATGGAGGAGGAGTGCTGGGGGTGTGGAGAGGTTGTGGGCACCTCCTCTGGGGTCTTCAGAGTGGTAGCCCTCATTCCTCATCACCTTAGGCTACAAGATACAGAATTTTTGTGTCCTGGAAAAGGAGGAAGATCCTTGAGGCCTAAGGTCCTGGGGTGCTGCAGGTTTATTTTGGATAAAGCAGTGGTGTGCAGAGACCAACCTCCCAGGGTAGGCTGGAGGGACGTGCAGGGGGACCCGCCCGGAAAGGAGGCTAGGGGTGGGACACAGAGTCAGGACTCAGACACAAGAGCAAAAGATACAAAGAGAGAGAGGTACAGGCACAGAAGGACCCAAGATGAGAGGAGGAGTGGGAGGAGGAGAGAGAACACGAGAAAGATTGAGGGAAGTCCAGGTGGAGCGAGGCAGAGACCACAGGCAGCTACACAGGTTTACACACCTCGCAGAACCTTCCCTGCCCTGGGGATTTGGGCCTCTTCCCACAAGGACAAGGCCCTCTCCTAGAATGTTGAGAAATCTGGTTCCATCTGGATTAACCCACTCTTGTCACAACCTGCCCCCTTTCGCACAGCTCCACTACCCAAGGACCCAGGTGCCCAACCTTCCAGGTAGCAAGTGCCCTGTGCTCTCTCTTAATACATCCTGATCTTTGCCAAATCCTGAGAACATTTGCTACATATTTTTTTCATCCATCTCCCTGCCCCCTACCCCATTGTCCTTTCCATCACCCCATCCTCCCTGCCTCTCTCCTCATCATTCCTTCTCACCAGGTGGACAGCTTCTGGAGGGCTGGGCCCAGGTCTGACTCATCTCTGTGTCCCCGCATCACCCTGTTCCAGGCGGAACAGGGCTTGCAGAAGTCCTCAGGAGATGTTCATTGAATGAGTGAATGTCTTTCTCCATATCCTTCTTTTCCTGGTGAACTTCCACTCATCCTTCAACACCCAACCTCAATGCTCCCTCCTCAGGAAATCTCTGAGTTCCTCAGGCAGAGTCCATCTTTGCCTCCCCTGGGCACTTAAAATCCCATCCACTTTCTCCTGCCCACAGGCCTGGTTATGAAGCTGGGTCTGGGCTCCCCTTGAATGTTCTCTCACTATGTCATCATGGTTTGGAGCATGGACTCTGGAACTGAATCATGTGTGTCCAAATCTCAATGATTAGGTGTGATTAGTGATGAGGTGTGTGGCTTTGGGCAAGTCACAAGACCTCTCTCAGTTGCTCCATCTGTTTTTTGTTTGTTTGTTTTCCAAAAAGGAATATTTCTCTGTCACCCAGGCTGAAGTACAGTGGCGCGATCTCAGCTCATTGCAACCTCCGCCTCCCGGGTTCAAGCAATTCTCCTGCCTCGACCTCCCAATTAGCTGGGACTAAAGGCGTGCGCCAAGACGCCTGGCTAATTTCTGTACTTTTAGTAGAGACGGGGTTTCACCATGTTGGCCAGTCTGGTCTCGAACTCTTGTCTTCGTGATCCACCTGCCTCAGCCTCCCAAAGTGCTGGGATTACAGGTGTGAGCCACCGCACCTGGCCTGCTCCTTCTGTTAAGTAGCAGTAATAATGAGGGTTGTTGGGGGGATTAAGCAAATTTACACACATGAAGCACAACAGTGTCTGACACATGGTAAATGTTCAATGTCTCTTCATCCCCTGCAGAAACCTGCGGTGCCTTTATCATAGCTCATTTCACCCTTGCCTGCAGTTGTCTCACTCCCTTTCCAGACAGGGAAGTCCTTGAGATCGGGGACTGGGTATCCACTATGTGCTAAGTGCCACCTTAACTGCTATTAAGAGCATTTCAGACCAGGCGCGGTGGCTCACGCCTGTAATCTCAGCACTTTGGGGGGCCAAGGCGGGTGGATCACTTGAGGTCAGGAGTTCAAGACCAGCCTGGCCAACATAGTGAAACTCCGACTCTATTAAAAAAACAAAAATTAGCCAGGCTTGGTGGCAGGCGGCCTGTAATCCCAGCTACTCGGGAGGCTGAGGCAGGAGAATTGCTTGAACCCAGGAGGCAGAGGTTGCAGTGAGCCTAGATCGTGCCACTGCACTCCAGCCTGGGCAACAGAGCAAGACTCTTAAAAGAAAAATAAAAATAAAAAAAGGAGCATTTTAATAGCTACCTTTATTGACTGTGTTCTCAGTGCCTGGTGTTAGGTAAACTTTGCATGTATATTATCTCATTTAATTATCCTTTTGTTGTTGTTGTTATTTTTTGTTTTTTGACACAGGGTCTCTGTTGCCAAGGCTGGAGTGCAGTGGCATGATCATAGTTCACTGCAGCCTCAACCTCCTGGACTCAAGAATTCCTCCTGCCTCAGCCTCCTGAGTAGCTAGGACTACAAGGTGTGCACCACCATGCGGGGCTAATTTTTTTTTTTTTTTTATTAGAGACGAGGTTTCACTATGTTGCTCAGGCTGATCTTAAACTCCTGAGCTCAAGCATTCCACCCACCTCAGCCTCCTAAAGTTCTGGGATTACAGGTGTGAGCCACTGTGCCCGGCCTATCTCATTTAACTCTCACGAGAGTCTAATTAAGCAGGTGTCTCCATTTCACAGAGTGGAAACTGAGGAAGAGAGAGCATTCAAGTAATTTGCTCAAAGTCATACAGCAAAGTGATTGAAATGCATTTCCTTCTCTACCTGGTGAACTTCTACTTATCCTTTAAACCCCTGCACAAATTTCCCCTCATTGAGAAGCCTTTCCTGACTCTTTCAGGCACAGCCTGTGGACTTGGTGTGGTGCACCCCATACCCCCTTCTGTTACAGCACTGATCTATTTGTGTTATGTGTTCACACAGCAACGGGGGTGACTTCTGTGTGCCGGGCACAATACAGGTGCTTAGAAAATCACAGTGAACAAATATCTGAATCACCGGCCTCACGGAATTTGTGGGGAAGGGTGACGTAGACCATTATCTAGTAAACATAAATGAGATAATTTCAGGTATAATAGGTGCTATTAAAAAAAATAAACAGAGCATCAGGACTGGATGACCAAAAGTGGACTCCTATAGCCTGGGCAATTCAGGACGGCCTCCCGGAGGAGGTGACTTTTGAGTGGAGACCTGAATGACAGGAATGTAAGGCTGGCCTGTCTCCCCGACCTAACTAGCAGCTCCTTGAGGGTAGTGCCTGGTCTGATTCATCTTTGAGGCCTGGCATAAGACGTGGCTCGATAAACATTGTGGAGTGACTAAAGGGATGGGTGAGTTGCCTTTAAAAATGAATCGAGTTTTCAAATTTCCACTGACCTCGCTTCTGATCTTTGGATGACAAACTCAGCTGATATGCCTGACTGACATTTCCTGGGTGTGCTAATGGAGGCAGAATAGGAAAGATGCCACGGAAGGGAGCTGTGTACCAGACTCTGTGCTCAGACCTTGTACATCAACCTCCTGTGGGCTTTGCAGGGGGAGGGACCTTGTGATCACCCTTACGTATGTCCCCAGCACCCAGCACTGGGCCTGGCACATAATAGATGCTCCATAAATTGGTAACTGAAAGGACAAACAAACAAACAAAAAAACCCCATGCTGGGCAATTTCTGTTGTGCCTATATTCAGCTAGCTTATGTTACTGCTTCAAAGTTCAGGATAAGCTGAGACACTCAAACTTCTTTTTTTGAGATGGAGTTTCGCTCTTTCATCCAGGCTGGAGTGCAATGGTGCAGTTTCGGCTCACTGCAACCTCCGCCCCCCGGGTTCAAGTGATTCTTCTGCCTCAGCCTCCCAAGTAGATGGGATTATAGGCGCCTGCCACCACGCCTGGCTAGGTTTTGTATTTTCAGTAGAGATGGGATTTCGCCATTTTGGCCAGGCTGGTCTCGAACTCCTGACCTCAGATGATCTGCTTTCCTCGGCCTCCCAAAGTGCTAGGATTACAGGCGTGAGCCACCACACCCAGCGGACACTCAAACTTCTATTAGCTTTACCTGGATTCTGTGTATTAACTCCCCTCCCCTCCCCCAATTTCAGGGAGAGTCAAACAATTCCTCCTCCCAAGTTTTCAGGACGAAAATCTCACAGCCAATTAATAACAGACAAACCAAAGATTTTCCCCTAAATGTCAGAGGGAGGTTTCTTGGCACAAACTGGGCAGTTGAGGTGGCAAGAGTTCCCCAATCTTCACTACCCCCTCCGCCCTCTGGTCTTAGAGGTTGGGATGGAAGCAAGGTGAGGTCCCTTGAGATCCAGTGGCCCCATGAAGGCAGAGAAGGTGCTATATGACTCAGGGGCAGCCTAGCCCCTGCCAAGACAGGAGGAACTGGTGTTGGGTGGAACCAGAAGTGGGAAACAGTGGGAGATGAGAAGGAAGTGGTTAAAAGATGGTTCCTGGGTCTTGAAACTAGGGTGGAGAAAATGATTCTTCCATCATCCCTAAGGGATGGGGATGGAAGGTTGGGATTGGGGGCTACCCTGTGCACTTCTTTCCTGGACACATGCTCTCACCGGGATGTGGTCAGATCATGACAATAGGTAACCTTTAGTCAGAGCTCACCACCCACCGTGTTAAGCCTTACATGACAATCACCATGAAGATTTACATACACATGTTATATCATAGTCTCCTCACAACATGTCTAAGAGGTAGGCATGTCATTGTTCCCATTTTGCAGATGAGGAAACTGAGGTTCAGAGAGGGCACTTGGCTTGCCCAAAGTCACACAGCGGGGAGTGGCAGAGGAAGTCAGGTTGGGTGACCCCAGTAACTGCTCTCAGAGGCTGGGCGATGACCAGCTTCTTTGCTTCTCTGGAATAAACCTTTGCCACCACTTCCTGCATTTCAGCTTCAGTTCAGGCAGAGAATGGGGATGGGTGGGGGAATGAGGCGAGAGGGGAGATGTTTAGATGTGTGGAGGGCGGCAGAGGTTTGAGCAGTGCAGACAAGGGGAGAGTTCAGCCGACTGGGGAGGAAGAGGATGGACGTCAGAGCCTCTGGGCATCTGGATCAGTTGGAGCATAACATCTGGATCAGCTGGAGCGTAGCATCTGGATCAGTTGGAGCGTATGACTTTATTGATCCAGGACATGTATTTGCAGATCTGGGTGTAAACAGCTGGATGCTGGGCAGAACCACAGGGGTAAACACCCCACGAGAGGATGCCTTGGAGGGTCTCGTCACAGACCAGGGGGCCTCCAGAGTCACTCTGGGGGTGGCAGGAAGGAGAGATCAAATAAATGTGCCAACGTGAGAGCTGTCACTTTGGGATCTGGGGCAGTGGTGGGGAAGGAAGGGATTGGGTTGGGATAAAGACGAGGATCGGATGGGGTTGGAATTAGGTATGAGACTGGAAGGTAGGAATGGAGGTGGACTTCAGGTTATGGGAGGTTGGGCTGGGGGATGAGAATGAAGACGCAGTGAGACTGGGGTTGGGATTGTAGTTCATGGAAGGTGAGGGGATGAAGATGGGCTTGGAGATGGGAATGGGGTGGGGTTAGGATGGAAATGGGATTGAGGATAGGGATGAGGAGGAGGTTAGGTCTGGGTAAGAGTTGGGGTCAAGGATGGGTTTGGGAATGGAGTTGGGGAGTGGGCACAGGGGCTGCCCTTTTTCCATAACCTCCCTGTCCTCCCTCCCAGGAGTCAGAGACTCTCCCTGTTCAGACCCTACCTGGCAAGGGTCCTGGCCCCGGTCCAGTCCGGCACATATCATGTTGTTGGTGACCACGCCAGGGTAGAAGACCTCACACTCTTTAGGGCTCAGGATAGTGACATTGGAGCAGGTCAGGCCCTTGTTGTACTTCACTGAAGGGAGAATATGCCAGTAATCCCTGGGTCCAGCCCCCAATCCTTGGGGAGCCAGGAGTCCAGATGCAAGACTGTTTCTATCTAAGCCCCAGCCCCTCCTCCTTCAGACTCAAGAATCCTGGCCCCAGCCCCTCCCCACTTAGACCCAGGAGTCCAGGCCCCCAGCCCCTCCTCCCCTCAGACTCACAGACCCAGGCATCCAGGACCACAGCCACTCCTCCCCTCAGACTCACAGACCCAGGCATCCAGGACCACAGCCCCTCCTCCCTCAGATCCAGGAGTCCAGTCCCCAGCCCATCCTTCCTCAGACCCAGGGGTTCAGGCCCTCAGCCCCCTCCTCCTGAGGTTCCGGCCTCAGAGCCCCAGCTCTTGCCTCTCCGGGCAGCCGTGGTGCCCCAGCCGGCCACCTGGCACTGGTCTCCGGGCTGGGCACAGTGGTAGGGAAGCTGCAGGGCCCGGACGCGGGGCCCCGGCACTACGGGCCTGGCCAGCTTCAGCAACATAAGGTCATGCTCATCCGTTCGCCTTGGCAGGATGGGGCCTGAGCCCTGGTGGTACTTGGGATGGACAAAAGAGCGAGTGGTCCGGCGGAGCTGCTCGCCCTGAAGAAGCAGCAGGTGGTCATCCCCTACTCGAGCCCACAGTGGCCTGGGGGAAGGAAGAGGCATGTGAAGGCAAACCCTTCATAGGGACTGGGAAAGGGGGCGGGCAGTGGCGTGAGGGCAGATACCAGGGCCGGGAGATAGGAGGGGTCTGAGGGAAGAGGGCCTTGGGGGAGAAGGGGACCTCAGTGGACATGGGGAGGAGGAATCAGTTGTTTGAGCTCTGAGGATCTGCAGGAATTGAGGAGGGCTGGGGGCCTGGACACCTAGGTAAGCCTTTCACATTTTCTTTTTTGTTGAAACAGAGTTTCGTTCTTGTCACCCAGGCTAGAATGCAATGGCGCAATCTCAGCTCACTGCAACCTCCACCTCCCAGGTTCAAGCAATTCTCCTGCCTCAGCCTCCTGAGTAGCTGGGATTACAGGCACCTGCCACCACACCCAGCCTTTTTAAATTTTTTTTTTTTTATTTTTAGTTGAGAAAGGTTTTCACCATGTTGGCCAGGCTGGTCTTGAACTCCTGACCTCAGGTGATCCACCCGCCTCGGGCTCCCAAAGTGCTGGGATTACAGGCGTGAGCCACCGAGCCCGGCCCTACTCCACATTTTCTCTGTGGTAATACCCAGCCCTTCCTCCTTCATTGGGGACTCACGAAGTGAACCTTTTCCTTTAGTTCTAAGTTCCTGACCACACCGGACCCTGGCTTCTATCCGTTGCAGGCAACCACCTCCTCCTAGAGCTCAAGGAGAATCAGCGGGACAGGGGTGACAGGCCCAGAAATGAGGAGAAGGACCACACCGCCCCCTGGCGGCCACAGCGCAAGCCCGGTCTCTCCTCCTGCTGGAAGGACACCAGGGACCGCACCTCCAGCTGTGGGAGTTCCGAGAGCCCCCGCCTTGCCCGCTCCTCCCTGGAGGCCGCCTCCACAGCCCCCCGTGGCGTCCTCGGGGATGGATCTCCTCCTACTTGTTTCCGCAGTGCGCGGCCGTCAGCACCCAACTCTGGTCCACCAGGACACCCGCGCAGTGGAACGAGAGGCCGTTGAAGAGCGAGACCTGCCAGGGCTGCGAGCCGCGCGCGCACGGGGCGCCATAGGCTTCGGGGTCCAAGCGCGTGTCGTTTTGGGGGAGCAGCACCGCCTCTGCGGCTGGAGAAAGAAAGGGGACGGGATCAGAGCACCAAGGGCAGGGGCTGGGTTTGGGGTCGGAGCTGGGCTTTGGGACTGGACTGCGTTCGGGGACGGGGGACGCAGCCAGAACGCGAGGGTGGTAGGGAAATATTGGGGGTTTCGCGTGCACCGAAGGGAATGGGAGGAGAAGAAGCGCGTGAAAGTGGAAGGAAGCTGGGATAGGGTAGCGTGGAGTAATGAGACAGAATAGGGTGGGTCTGGAGGGCAGGGACTGAACGCAGCGCGCCTGGAGAGCTGGCTAGAACGCCGCTGGTCCATAGAGGGGCGGGGATTGAACGCGGCGGGGAGGTAAAGGAGCGGGGATAGAACTCGGGGATCGGGGAGAAGAAGGGGTGGGAATAACAAAACGGGATTGAAAACCGGGAGAGGGGTGGGGCGCAGTGGTTTACGCCTGTAATCCCAGCACTTTAGGAAGCCGAGGCGGTGGGACCGCTTGAGCTCGGGAATTCAAGACCAGCCTGGGCCACACAGCGAGACCCAGTATCTACAAAAACAAACAAACAAACAACAACAAAAAAATAGTCAGTCGCGGAGGCATGCGCCGGTAGTCACAGCTACCTGGGAGGCTGAGGTGGGAGGATCGCGTGAGCCCAGGAGGTGGAGGTTGCAATGAGCCGAGATTGGGCCACTGCACTCCAGTCTGGGCGACAGAGTGAGACCCTGTCTCAAAAAAAAAAAAAAAAGCCGGATGTGGTGGTGCATGCCTGTGGTACCAGCTACTCTGGAGGCTGAGTATCGCTTGAGCCCAGGAGGTCGAGGCTGCAGTGAGCTCTGATTGGGCCACTGTACTCCAGCCACGGAGACAGAGCACGGCCCTGTCTCAAAAAAAAAAAAAAAAAAAAAAAGAAAGAAAAGAAAAGAAAGAAAGAAGAAAAAATAAGAGAGAAAGTAAAACAAGAAAGAAGAAAGAAAGAGAAAAAGAAAGCGAGAAAGAGAGAAAGAAAGAAAGAAAGAAAGAAAGAAAGAAAGAAAGAAAGAAAGAAAGAAAGAAAGAAAGAAAGAAAGAAAGAAAAAGAAAAGGGAAAGAGAAAAAAAGTGAGGGGAGAGAGCAAAAAGCGGTAAGGCAAGACTCAGGATAAAACACGGTAGTGTGGCCGAGCGTGGTGGCTCACGCCTGTAATCCCAGCACTTTGGGAGGCCGAGGCGGGCGAATCACGAGATTAGGAGATCGAGACCATCCTGGCTAACACGGTGAAAACCCATCTCTACTAAAAATACAAAAAATTAGCAGGGCGTGGCGGCGGGCGCCTGTAGTCCCACCTACTCGGGAGGCTGAGGCAGGAGAATGGTGTAAACCCGGGAGGCAGAGCTTGCAGTGAGCCGAGATCGAGCCACTGCACTCCAGCCTGGGCGACAGAGCGAGACTCCGTCTCAAAAAACAAACAAACAAAAAAACAAAAAAAACACAAAAAGCATGGTAGTGTAAAATGGGGCGGGGCCAGGATGGGGCGGTGTAAGAGGAGGAGAAAGAACGCGGCGAAGAGTCCACGGAAGAGCGAGGATCCGGGTGGCAGAAATCGGACGGGGCCTGAGTGGGGCGGGACACCCAGGGGCCGAGCCAGAAGACGGGCCCCAGATGATTTGGGGGCGGACCCTGCTCCGGAGCTCTGGGTGGGTGCTGGGGTCTCTGGGGAGGAGAGGTGCGCGGGGCTTGGTGACAAGAACACATTCTCCTCCCGCCTGTGCCTCCCACCGGCTCCTCTCGCCGCCCTCTGCCCCCCACCTCACCCCAGAGTTGCGCCATCAGCAGCGGCAGCAGCTTCGCCAGAGCCCGGGCGCCAGAGGCGGCGGAGAGGTGGAGGTGCGGGGCTCTCATGGCCAGGATCTGCTGGGGTGTGTGCGGGGGCGGGTTAAAACAGATGCTCCGTTAGAGACCCCCACCTCGCCGTGCTCCTCCGCCTAGCCTGGGCCACCCCAGCCCGCAAGCACCCTTTTGACCTGCTGCCGATAACCCCAGGGGCTGGCAGACGGGAGATTCGGGCTGGAACAGCGGTAATGGGTACAATTACCCTAATGACGCCCCTCGCGGCATCCTTCCGTCCTCCCTGTGCCCGAGGGGAGCGCTCTCCGCGCCCCAGCTACCCCGGCTGCAGCCACGCCGCGCCCGAGGTTTCCCCCTCCTTCACGCGCGGGGTGGGGATCCGAGGCTCCGAGCCAGTGGGAGCCTCTTTCTCAACCTCACAGCGGGGGGACTTCCGCGTCCCGCAGGTGGAGAAACCGAGGCTCTAAGCCGGCTCCTGTGGCCCGGGGGTCCCCACCCATCCTCTCGCAATCCACCCCAACCCGGGTGGGGTGCAGCTAGCTTCACCTGGGAGTCGCCGATAGGAAGGAGGGAGGGGACCCAGACGTGCTTCTGCCCTGCCTGTGGTCCGCCGCTGGTATCCTCTGCCCAGGGACCCCTGGCCGGACCTTCCCTTTTAACCCAAGGAGTCCGGAAGCTTCTCCACCCTCCCCTACCCCCACCCCCGGGCTCCCTCCCTTTCCCTCTGTCTAATTGTACCGTGGGTGAGGCTGGCACTCCTGGGTCCCAGATTCCTGCTCTGGGAGGGGCCCTGGAATACAGGCTTCTCCCAGTGCCCGAAACACCCCCTTTTCATCCCTTTTGGAAATGGCTTCCGTGGGGATTCCCCGGGTCCAGGTGCCAAGAAGGCTTCCCAGGTGCGGGGAGAGGGTTCATGTCCCCAGGAAGGCTAGGGGTGGCGGGATGAGAGGCCACAGAGCAAGAGGAAATCAACGGGAAGTGCATACCTAGAGTGACAATGTGAGAAGCCAGACTGTGGAAGAGGAAGGAGGAAGGCCTAGAGATAAAGCGGGTTGAGTAGGAGGGACAGAGGCTGGCTTGGAAAGGGAGATTGTAACAAACCAAGGCTAAAAGAGGCAGAGAGAGGGAGAGAGAGAGAGAGGGAGGGAGGCGCCGAGGCTAAGACAAACAGAAACAAGGAAAGAGGGAAACCCACGCCCACTCTGTGGCTATGAGTGAGCTCTGTGTGTCCCAGTGTGCGTGTTGGGGGGCTGTGGCTCTGCCTCATACCCATGTGTGGCCATCTCACACCCTCCCTGCCATCTGTGTGCCACCAGTTGACACACAGTCCCCTGAATCACAGGAGGTCAAAGCTGCGAGGGGCATCAGCATCACCTCAGCCAACTCCCTCATCTCAGGTGAGGAGTGAGAGGCTCAGAGAGGGCAGAGACTCACAGGAGGTCACACAGCAAGTCCACTTAACAACCAGAAGGCCTTGGTTCCACTCTGGGCTCCTATTGCTCATGCCAGCCACTTCTCCTGCGAAGTGAGCAGACCGTCCCAAAAGATCCTGAGCTGGCCGGGCGCGGTGGCTCACGCCTGTAATCCCAGCACTTTGGGAGGCTGAGGCGGGCAGATCACGAGGTCAGGAGTTCGCGACCAGCCTGGCCAACATAGTGAAACCCCATCTCTACTAAAAAGACACAAAAATTAGCTGGGGATGTTGGGGCGGGCCTGTAGTCCCAGCTACTAGGGAAGCTGAGGCAGGAGAATCACTTGAACCGGGGAGGCAGAAGTTGCAGTGAGCTGAGATCACACCACTGCACTCCAGCCTGGGTGACAGAGCAAGACTCTGTCTCAAAGAAAAAAAAAAAAAGATCCTGAGTTCTGGATTTTCTCCGTGGGACATCCTCTTCAGAGGCCGTCTAACTCAGTGCTGCTCAGCTGAACTTTCTGCAGTGATGTTTTATATGCACTAGTTAATCCAGCCACCATCAGCCATGTGTGACTATCCAGCCTTAGAAATATCACAAGTGAGACAGAAGAGTTACATTTCTGGCTTTATGTAATTTTAATTGGAAGAGCCAGGTGCGGTTAGTGGCTACCATATTGGCCAGCAGAGGTCTCCACTACCTAATTACCTATCATGGAAGTTGGAGAAAAACAATGATAAGCTCCATTGGTTAGGTCTTAGTATGTGCAGGCTGACTGACTTCTTTACTTACTGTGTTATACTTTTGCATGCACCGTTTTACAGGAAAGGAAACACACAGAGCCTTACTCCAGGAACATCACTTGGTAATTAAGAGATCGCCTTGCTTCAGATCCTTGCTCTCTCAGCCACGTGACTGTGAGCAAGTGACTTTGCTTCTCTGTGTCTGTTTCTTCATCTATAAAATAGGTATGAAAACAGTACCGACCTCATAGGGTTTTGTGAGGACTAAGTTGATACATTTAAAAGTGCTTGGAGGCCAGGCACAGCGACTCATGCCTGTAATCCCAGCACTTTTGGAGGCTGAGGAGGACAGATTGCTTGAGCCCAGGAGTTTGAGACTAGCCGGGGCAACATACTGAGACCTCTGCCTCTACGAAAAATACAAAAATTAGCTGGGCTTCATGGCATGTGCCTGTAGTCCCAGCTACTCTGGAGGCTGAGGCAGGACAATCACTTGAGCCCAGGAAACTGAGATTGCTGTGAGCTGTGATTGTTACTGCGCTCCAGCCTGGGCAACAGAGCAAGACTGTCTCATAAATAGATTAATTAATTTAATTTTATTTAATTAATAAATAAAAGCCGGGTGGGCACGGTGGCTCACGTCTGTAATCCCAGGAGTTTGGGAGGCCAAGGCGGGCAGATCATCTGAGGTCAGGAGTTTGAGACCAGCCTGGCCAACATGGTGAAGCCCCATCTCTACTAAAAAATACAAAAATTAGCCGGATGTGGTGGTAGGCACCTGTAATCCCAGCTATTCAGGAGGCTGAGGCAGGAGAATTGCTTGAACCCAGGAGGTGGAGGTTGCAGTGAGCAGAGATAGCGCCACTGTACTCCAGCCTGGGTGACAGAGCAAGACTCTGTCAAAAAATAAAATAAAATAAAAGCCTTTGGATCAGGGTCTAGCACATAGTAAGCACTCAGTAGATTCACTCATTTAGCAAATGTTTATTGAAACCTTGATATATGGCCAGGAGCTGTCTTTGGGGCTGGGGATACAACAGAGAACAAACCAGGTGTTATCATTCCTAGAGTCACAATAGTTCAAGGCAGAATTTGAATCCAGGTCTCACTGATTTCGAACCCCAGGTTGATTAAGTGACAGCATCTCCTGTAGTCCAGGAGGTCCAAAGAATGTTCATAGAGGGTCTTGGCTTAGGGTTTCTTATTAACAGAGTGAACAGGAACAAAACACCAAGTGGAAATGGAGGGTGTTGGGCTGTGGTGGGTGGGTCCAGTCTAATTGTTCTTCATCGTCTCCTGGATCCAGTCCACATATTTGCAGACTTTTGTGTAGACACCAGGCTTTCGGGTGATCGCACACGGATCCTGGCCCCAGGAGATAATGCCTTGAAGAGAATCGTTACAGACCAGAGGGCCCCCGGAGTCACCCTGGGCACGGGGAGAGAGAACATTGGTCAGAGAAAGTGTTGAGCATGGTGTTAGCCAGGGAGGAGATGGGGACGGTGCTTAGGAGTGGGGCCCAGACAGGATGGGTAGGCACCGGGAAAGCCGATAGGTTTAGCGATAAGGCTGGGATTATGGGTGGGATAAAGGATGGGGTTAGGCTCAAAAATGAGTTTGGGGATGGTTGGAGCTGGAAATGGTGTGGAAACAGGGATGGAGCTGAAGTTTGTGCTGAGGTCAGAAACGGGAACAGGGGAAGAGATGGATTGGGAGTTGCAGGGGGCGGCTGGTTGAGGTTGGGGATGAAGTTGTGGATGTTGGTAAAGATGTCATTGAAGCTGGGGATGGGGATGGGGCTGTGGTTGGAGACCCAAGCCCTGCCCACTGACCTGGCAGGAGTCCTTGCCCCCTTCCTGAACGCTGGCGCACACCATGGTGTCTGTGATGTTGCCGGGGTAGGCGTTCTCACACTTCTGGTGCTCAATGATGGTGATGTTGGCGCATCGCAAGGTGTGAGGCAGGCGTACTGTGGAAACAGCGTGAGGGGCTGTGGGAATGAGCCCCCTGCCACCTCCCCTAATGTAGTGCTTGCTGTGACCCTGCCTCTGGGGGAATCCCTGTCCTTAGATGCAGCCAGCTCACCTCTCTTCTTGTAACGATAGCAACAGCAATGCAGCAATGCTATCCAGCTTGTTTTTTTTTTTTTTTGTTTTTTTTTTTTTGTTTTTTTTTTTTTTGTTTTTTTTTTTGAGACAGAGTCTTGCTCTGTTGCCCAGGCTGGAGTGCAGTGGCATGATCTTGGCTCACTGCAACCTCCGTCTCCCAAGTTTAAGCGATTCTCTTGCCTCAGCCTCCCGAGTAGCTGGGATTACAGGCACACAAAACCACGCCCAGCTAATTCTCGTATTTTTAGTAGAGATGGGATTTCACCATGTTGGCCAGGCTGGTATCAAAGTCCCGACCTCAGGTGATCTGCCCACCTCGGCCTCCCAAAGTGCTGGGATTACAGGCGTGAGCCACCATGCCCAGCCTTCTATCCAATAAATGATTTATGCCAGTTGCTTGATATACATTATCTCTAATCCAATCCTGACAGGTGGGTATAATTATTCTCATTTTATAGAGAAGAAAATCAAGATTCAGAGAGGTGAAGCTGCTTGCCTAAGGTCTTACAACAGGAGGTTATGGATGTATGACTGCATATCCCGTCCGTCTGACTCCTAGGCCCCAACTTTTGTCCCCACCCTCCCCTGTCCTGACGTTTTCCACACATCCTCTCAACTTATCCCACCATCGTCACTGTGAACCGCATCTCTGATCCCCTGAACCCTTCCACAATCCTGACCACCCCCTCCTCACCACCCCCTGCCAGGTTCCCCTCTGGAGCTCCTACACTGGGGGCTGGATGTGCTGCCCCAGCCGGAAATGAGGCAGCTGGTGCCAGAAGTGACACAGCGTGAGGAGAGGGTGAGGGGTTGCACAGCCCAGGTGATGGAGACTGGCGATGCCATCTTCACCAGCATGATGTCATTGCGGTGGTCTTTGTTGGGGAGGCTGTTGTTGAAGCCGGGGTGGGGGAAGGACTCAGTGGCTGTCCGGGTCTGCTCACAGCCCTCCTCCTTCTGGAGGTTGTGTTCCCCCAGGTGAACTATGTAGTGGCTGAGGTGGGAGAGACAGCAGTTGGAGGAAGAAAGGTCGGGGGAGACATGGGTGGGAGAGGTGAGTGACACCTTTGAGGATGAAGAAACATCGCTCTGCTTCCCACCTCTTCCACATCTCCCACCGAAGCCCCCTTCCCAGCCATAGCCCCATCCCAACCCCTTTCATCCCCCCACCTTCAATCCCAACTCGAGCCCAGCAACCTTGCTGACACTACGCATCCCCATCTCTAATCCCCTTTCCCACACCCCATCCCTGAGCTTCTCTCCATCCATGTCCCCATTCCCAGCCCCCCTCCCCGGCACCGCCCCAGCCCCCGCACCCACGGCTTGCGGCAGTGGGCTGCTGTCAGGAGCCATCTGGGGGAGATGAGGGTTGCCCCACAGAGCAGCCGCGTCTTCTCGAACAGGGCTGCCTGCCAGGGCTGGGAATGAGGCTTGCACTCGGACCCCTTGATGATCCTGGTCTCTCCCCCTACGAGCCCTGGAGGGGTGAGAGCAAAAGGAGGGGCTCAGGAAGGAGAGGCGGTAGACCAGGAGGACTCCCAGAAATCGAGGTGGGGAGGAGAGAAAGAGAGTGGGTGGTCTGGACCCTGGTCTGGTATCCCTCTGGGTTGCCCTGGATGCTGGGGTCGGGTATTAAAGGATGAAAATACTTCCACAGGGTTGGATGCAGTGGTTCACGCCTGTAATCTCAGCACTTTGGGAGGCTAAGGTGGGAGGATTACTTGAGCTCAGGACTTCAAGATCAGCCTAGGCAAACATAGTGAGACCCCCTCCCCCATCTCTACAAACAATTAAACAATTAGCCTGGCTTAGTGGCAGGTGCCTGTGGTCCCAGCTACCGGGGAAGCCGAGATGGCTTAAGGATCACTTAAACCCGGAAAGTCAAGACTGCAGTGAGCCATGTTGGCACCACTGCACTCCAGCCTGGACAACAGAGCGAGACCTTGTCTCTGGGGAAAAAAAAAAAAAAAGGATATACTTCCATACTGGTTGGTCAGTAGCCCCTGTCCTGTGTGCTTTGATGACTGCTCCCCCAACTCCGGCTTCCTCGGCCCCTCCACGGGACCCTTTAGGACCCCCTTGACCTCTCCTCCTTTGGCATTTAAAGGGATTATCTGGAAGGGCATCCAGGCCCTCAGGACGGCTGCTACCAGTTCAGGTGCCTTATGGGTTGTTCTGTAATTTGGAATCAGCCCTGTCACTGTCCAGACACAGAGGGTTAGGGGATCCCAGAGATTCAAGAGGGAGGCTCCTGCCCTGCCCCACCCCTGCGTACCTGTCGCCAGAGCAAGCATGATTAACTGCAGAATCCTCATGGCCTGGAGGGGGGAGGAGCGGGCCCCAGGTTCCTCTGGGAACAAGGAGGGACATGGGGCCGCATCACTTTACGGGGAAATCGGGGGGCTGGCTCATGCCCTCTCCTCTCTCCCTCACCTGCTCCCGCTCCCCACTTGGGAGAAACAAGGTTGGGGAAATCCCCTGTTTCTCACAGCACTCGGATCTCCAAACACTTAAAATATATCTTAGGTGTCTAGGGTGGCCTTGGAGAGGGCCTGGTCACAGCTAGAAGCTTCCGAGATACCAAGAACCACGTGGAAGTTGTTGGGAGGGGCTTTGAGCCGTCAAGCCATGGGCCGGCCCCCTTCAAGTCAGCCATGGGACCTCCCCGGCACATGTCAGAGGATGTTTTCCTTCTTGCCTTGAGAGCTGGCCAGGCCCCAGCAGCTTGGGGTAGAAGGACAAGGGGAACCAGACCCCGTTCCGTAGCCACCCCTTTTTCGTTGTCTTCGCAGCAGAGCAATATGGAGCCTTTGAGGTCTGCTGGGGGGGAGTAGGGGGCTCAACCCCAGACAATGTCTGGGACCCCCATCACCCGGCTTGCTGAACCCCTGTCTGCCAAATCCCTGCCCTTTTGAAGGACAGCCAAGCAAAGCTGGGCGGGGCTGGTCGAGGGGAGGGCCAGTACCCTCAGCTGCCCTGGCCAGTGGGGGTGGGAGTAGAGGGCGGGCTCAGCAGCTGAAGTCATGGAGATTAGAGGTAACTGAGGCTGGGGACAGCCATCGGAGGTGAGAGCTGTAGAGAGAGGCCAGGAACCCCCAACCAAGCAGAGAAGGACAGAGCAGAGGGAGAAATGGGCGCCCGAGTGGGACAGATGTCCTTGGGGAGGGCTGACACCTGGATGGGGAGGGACGGCTTCCCTTTCCTCCTGGACTCACGGGCTCTGGGGCTGGGGCTCTGGGGGCCCAGTGGCGGCGGAGGCGGCAGTGGCGGCAGCTACAGCAGGTAGGCTGGGTTGGAGCGCCAGGTGCCAGGCACCAGGCAGGCAGGCTGGCAGGCGGGCGGCCCCGGGCGGGCCCAGGATGACTGGCCTCCAAGCCCTGCCTTAATGCCCCGGGGCGGGGTGTGTGTGAGGGCCCTCCCCGAGGCCTCTGAGGCACTGGCTACCTGCCTGTGCCGCCTCTCCAAGCCCCTCTTCTCCCTGCGTCTTGGCCTCCCTCTGTCTGTCTGTCTGCAGCCTTCCTTTCCCTGCCCTGAGTCTCTGAATCTGTGTCTCGCTCTATGTGTCATTCCCTGTCATTCAGTAATTCTGATTTTGTGTGATTTTTCTCTTTCTGTCCCTACGTGTCTGTCTGCCTTTCTCTGCCCTCGTCCCTGTCTCCATCTCCGCTCTTCTCTCTCTGTCTGGCTCTGTGTGGCCCTTTCTTTAATTCCTTCTATCTTTGTGTCTCTCAGTCAGTCTCTCTGACTGCATCTCTGGCAATTTGTCTCGAAATCCCTCTCCTTCCATCTAATCTCCAGCTCTCTTTTTCCTCCCGTCCCAGCCACTCCCTCTCCACAGCCCCAGCCCAGGTGGGCCCCTGGCCTCCCCTAGGCCGCTCCCTTCTCCTTTGCAAGGAGGGGGGGGTGTGCTGGGGTGTCACACAGGTGGGGCTGCTGCCAGGCACGGGGCAGGACCGGAGGGTGGGGGAGGCAGGTCAGGGCCTGTGGAAGCCGAGTCCAGGAAAGGGAACGGAGCCCTCGGCTACGCTCCACCCCAGGGCTCCTCTGGGGCCTTGCTTCTCTGCTGACCCTTCCCCTGCCCGCTTCTCCCTGCCTCCCAGGCAGCCCGAGTCCAGCTGTTCACTTACTGGCTGCTGTGAGACCTCTGCCCGATGACTTCCAGTCCTGCAGCCACCTCAACCTCTGCATCTGCGGAACCCGAGCGCGGATTCCTGCTTCTCCCAGCTTGTTTGTTTTCAGTTAGGTCCCTTCCCTTGGCTTTCCTCCCCTCTCTCCCCTAACCAGATGTGGAGTAAGGCAGGGGAGGGCCTAGGTTCTGACAGCAGCCAGCCCTGGCCTCAAACCTAGGTGCTTCCTCTTCCTGCTACTATGACTACCCTTATGACGTGGGGACAAGGGACTCCACCCCTGTGAGGCTCAGTTTCTTCATCTGAGAGATGGGGGTGACAGATCTGCGTGCAGGGGAGGTTGGGATCAGGCTTCCAAGAGGGTCCATTTGGAAAGAGCAGACTGCAGGGGAGCTCAGCAAATGTGCCTCCGCTGGTATGATCACCCCTCACTTCCTCCCTCCTCCAGTTCCCCTTCAGTGCATTTGGGGAGATGTTCTCTCCTCGCCTCCTGAGTCCCAGTGGAGACAGACTCCAAGGGGTGGGCAGGAGGATTAAAGACGTCGGCTGAGCTCTCCTGCTTTCCAAGGCTGCACTCCACCCTTCGTCTTATTAGAACAAAGCCACGTCCCACATTAAAGATACAATGTATGCTTCATTACAAGATACAATGTATGCTTCACTACAAGAAAGTAAACTGCAGTTGGCTAGTGGAAAGAATGTTACGTTTTATGGACATTGGATTAAATGGTCATAAATGTTGACTTTGCAGCTTTCATCTGGTATTTTGGAGCTAAGAATTTTCTTTTTCTTTCTCGGGTCTTTTGTGGACCCTTGAAAAGCTTATAAGCTCTGGGCACTATTTCTATCGTGCCGGATGAAGAAACATGTGTCTTATTTATATTGCTGGGTTTTTGTTTTTGAGACAAGGTCTCACTTTATTGCCCAGGCTGGAGTGCAGTGGCATGATCTCGGCTCTTTGCAGCCTCCACCTCCCCGGCTCGGGTGATCCTCCCACCTCAGCTTCCCAAGTAGCTGGGACTACAGGTGCGCACCACCACACCCAGATAATTTTTTGTATTTTTGTAGTGACAAGGTTTCACCATGTTGCCAGGCTGATCTCGAAATCTGAGCTCAAGCCATCCTCCCAGCTCGGCCTCCCAAAGTGCTGGGATTACAGGTGTGGGCCACTGCACCCGGCCTATATTATTATAAGTAACTTTTTCTACTCCATTTCTGAGTAACTACTCAGGGAAGACCCTCATCCTATTTGAGCTCTGGGTTTTTTGTTTGTTGTTTTTGAGATGAAGTCTCGCTCTGTCCCCCAGGCTGGAGTGCAATGGTTCAATCTCGGCTCGCTGCAGCCTCTGCCTCATGGATTCATACTATTCTCCTGTCTCAGCCTCCCGAGTAGCTGGGATTACAGGCATGCGCCACCATGCCTGGCTAATTTTTGCATTTTTAGTAGAGATGGGGTTTAACCATGTTGACCAGGCTGGTCTCGAGCTCCTGACCTCAGGTGATCCACCTGCCTCAGCTTCCCAAAGTGCTGGGATTACAGGTGTGTGCCACCATGCCCTGCTAATTTTTTTTTTTTTTTTTTGTATTTTTGTAGAGATGGGGTTTCACCGTGTTGGCCAGGCTGGTCTTGAACTCCTGATCTCAAGTCATCCACCCGCCTCAGCCTCCCAAAGTGCTGGGATTACAGGTGTGAGCCACTGCGCCTGGCCTTATTTGAGCTCTGTTTCTACTCCTATGAGATAGGGAAACTGCTGAGTCCTTCTTCCAGTCTCAACCAGCATGAGAACTTCAAATGGACAGACATGGCCCCTCCTTCATTTATATTTATTCCAGACTATTGCACACTTCTCTCACCCCGCTCGTGGGTCTTAGAAGGGCTGGCAGGAGTTAAAATTCCAAGAAGTTCTCAGGCCAACAAGAGTGGAGCTGGGGGAAGTGATGGAGGAGACATTGGTGCTCTGAGGGCCAGAGTGGTACCCAAGCTAAGGGGTGGAGGTGGAGGAAACAGGTCAGTTGTTCCTCATGATCATCCGGATCCAGTCCACATACTTGCAAATATAGGTGTAGACTCCAGGGATGCCATCTTGTCCACAGGGCCCCACAGACCCCCAGGACACCAGACCTTGAAGGACTCCCCCACACACCAGGGGACCCCCAGAATCACCCTGGAAGGGAAGAGAAGTACTGTCTGAACAATGGAGACATCTTATTTCTGTTTTCCTCCCCAACCGTCCAACCCAGTCCTGGGCCTTGGGGAGGGCTCCAAGTCTGGTCATCAGACAAAAGAGTATAATCACTTTCCTGGAGGACAATGGCAACGGCTAACCAAAAGAGAAGAGCCGCTGTCTCTAGGGGCCAATCCCAGGGGAGGAGGGTGGGACTCCATAAAGGGTAGAGGTTCTCTCAAGGACAATGCCTGGGGTTCTGACCAATGAGGGGAGAGAGTGTCATCAAAAATGACCAGTCCCAGGGAAGGTGGGCAGGACTCCATCAAAAGCACAGAGTTCTCTCAATGACAATGGCTGGGGCCCTGACCAATGAGGGGAGAGACCGCCATCCTCAAATCTCTCTCAGTCTGGGACACCACCAACTGGAGGATGGTATGGGAAAGACTTAGAGCCCCAGAAACAGCTGGTTCCCTGTCTGGGCTCCCAGTCCTCTCTGTCTGTTTTGCTGCCTCTCTCTGTAACCCCTGCCCCATCTTTCTTTCTCTGTTCCCTTCCCCCCCTTCTCTCCCTGCCCCTCCCCCTCCTCCATTCCCCAGTCCTCCCTTTTACTCCCTGTCTCTCTCCCTCCCTTATCCTGGGCCTCTCCTCCATCATTTATTATTATTATTATTATTATTATTATTATTATTATTTTGTTTTGAGACAGAGTCTGGCTCTGTCACCCAGGCTGGAGTGCAGTGGCGCCATCTCAGCTCACTGCAACCTCCGCCTCCCGGCATCAAGCGATTCTCCTGCCTCAGCCTTCCGAGTAGCTGGGGCCATAGGCTTGCACCACCACCCCCGGCTAATTTTGGTATTTTTAGTAGATTCAGGGTCTCACCATGTTGGCTAGGCTCGTCTTGAACTCCTGACCTCAAGTGATCCGCCCGCCTCGGCCTCCCAAAGTGCTGGGATTACAGGTGTGAGCCTCCGCGCCCAGCCTCTCCCTTCCTTTTTGACCCCATCTCTCTCCAGCATTCCCTTTCCCTGATTCATCCTCCATCAGTTCCCCTCCTGCTTCCAGCGCCTCCCCTTCACTTCCTGTCCTGGTGACCACGCGTGCTGCCTGCACTGGCTCACCTGGCAGGCATCCTGCCCCGGGACGCCACCTGCGCACACCATGTTGCTCGTGATTCTCCCGGGATACACATCATGGCAGGTGGCATGGGAGACGATGGAGAGGTTGAGGCACTGGAGCAGATCCGGGAATGGGTCTGGAGAGAGAACATGCGTGCGGCAGGGTCCCCTAAATCTCCCCACTTTGAGGCCACGTTCCTCTTCCCTGGACGTGGCCCATCCAAGTCAATACCCCTGCCCCTCACCAACCTGCGCTACAATCCCAAAACCTCCAAGTTACATATTTATGTCTTAATTTCATATGAATTGTGACCCCAGATGATTGATGGTCTCTTTGATCTTTGACATTTGACTTTGAGTGGCATAACTCAAGAACTTTCTTGTCTCTCCAGCCTCAGAGACAACGAATCCAGACCTGACCCTCTTCAATGCCAGCTACTGTGATCTTTGACCTTCTGTCTTATTACCTCATGATCCCAGCTTGATCTCATATCTTCTGTCTCCTGACCCCATGTCCCTGTCTTTACCTTAACCTCCAACCTCAGCTCTGCACCTTCCAAACCTCGCTGCTTCCAACGCCAGTGTCCCCTGATCCTAGTTTATTTGGCCTCAGCCTCCATGACCCCAAACTTCGGGCCCCACACCCCAAACGCTATGACCTCCAATCTCAGATATGTGATTTCGGATAGAATCCCAGTTTCCATCCTCAGATTCTGACCAGATTGTACAACCTCTGGATCCCATGACCTTAATTCTACAGTGACCTCTAACCCCAGACCCATGACCCACAATGCCATATCCCATATATATATATATGTCTTTTGCGCCAGTGTGGTGACCCCTGACACACTCTGACCTCTGACCATGTCTCTGACCTCTGATCCCTGACTTCATACCCAGTCCTTTAACCCCTTTGACTCCCAAGACCCCAATCCACTATAATCTCTGACTCCAAACCATGATCCTGGTGTCCCATCCCACACCCTGACCCTTTACCCATCCTTCCTCTGAGGTCATGATTCGACCTCTCGCCCTGCATCCCAGACTTGTACCCATCCTGACCCCTGACCCCTGGCCCCGGGCCCCTTACTCCATGGGTGGTTGGTGATGCCCCAGCCTGAGATGTGGCACTCGGTGCCAGCGGTTGCACAGTCGTTGGGCAGGGGCAGGGGTTGAACGCTGCTGGTTATGCGGACGGGCAGACGCAGCCGCAGAAGCCGGAGGTCGTGCTCATGGCTCGTCGAGGCTCCCAGGTAGCCGGGGTGGGTCACAGAGAAGCTGCTGCGCCGGATCTGCTCGGTCCAGTCGAGCTGGCTGAGGCTGTGTTCCCCCAGGCGCACCCAGTACCTGCTGCCGGTGGCGATGGCTGAGCGGGTGGCAGGCAGGCAGCCCCCACCTTGCACCCCTCCATGGACACTCCCAGGCACTCCTGCCGCTCCCCACTGCTCTGCCTCTCACTGTCTGTCCTCTCACCCGTGCCTCTCATTCTCCAAGTGTCTCTCACAGGCTCTTATTCCCAACCTCCATCACCCTCTTTCCATCTTGGGTGTTCCCTGTTTCTCCTCCCATGTCCCTGCATCTGTGTCTCTCTCTCCTTTTTTTTTTTTTTTTTTTTTCAAGACCGAGTCTCGCTCTGTCACCGAGGCTGGAGTGCAGTGGCACCATCTTGGCTCACTACAACCTCCGCCTCCCGGGTTCAAGCAATTCCCCTGCCTCAGCCTCCCAAGTAGCTGGGATTACAGGAGCATGCCACCATGCCCAGCTAATTTTTGTATTTTTAGTAGAGATGAGGTTTCACCATGTGTGTCAGGCTGGTCTCAAACTCCTGACCTCAAGTGATCTGCCCGCCTCGGCCTCCCAAAGTGCTGGGATTACAGGTGTGAGCCACCACGCCGGGCCTCTCTTTCTGATTCTCTCGGCTGGTGAAGCCCACGAAGGCAGGGACATCAGTGGGCCTTGTTCACTGCCTTATTCCCACCTCCTGGAATGGAGCATGTGCCATCCACGCTGCTGACTGAATGAGTGGGATGCTGACTCTGCATCCTGCTGCTGGCCCTCTCTCTCCCTAAGTCTCTGTTTCTTTGCATCTGAGCTCCCCTTTCACAAAAAAAGTTCCAGGCCAGGTACAGTGGCTCACACCTGTAATCCCGGCACTTTGGGGGAGGTCAAGGCAGGAAGATCGCTTGAGCTGAGGAGTTTGAGACTAGCCTGGGTAACATAGCAAAACCCTGTCTCTACAAAAAACATTTAAAAATTAGCCAGGGGTGGTGGCGCAGGCCTGTAGTCTTAGCTCCTTGGGAGGCTGAGGTGTGAGGATCACTTGAGCCCAGGTGGTTGAGGCTGTAATGAGCCAAGATAGCATCACTGCACTCCAGTCTGGATGACAGAAAGAGCAAGACTCTGTCTCCAAAAAAAAAAAAAAAAAAAAAAAGAAAGAAAGAAAGAAAAAGAAAAAAATTCCAGAACATCAGTCCACTGAGGCCCAGAGAGGTGCCAGGCATAGATTCTGAGGTTGCACAAAGAGTTTAGGTCATGTTGGCCAGGCGCAGTGGCTCACACCTGTAATCCCAGCACTTTGGGAGGCCAAGGCGGGCAGGTCATTTGAGGCCAGGAGTTCGAGAGCAGCCTGGCCAACATGGCAAAACCCCGTCTCTACAAAAAATACAAAAATTAGCCGGGCATGGTGGCGGGTGCCTGTAATCCCAGCTACTCAGGAGGCTGGGGCAGGAGAATCACTTGAACCTGGGAGGCAGAGACAGCAGTGAGCTGTGATCACACCATTGCACAGCAGCCTGGGCAACAGAGCGAGACCCTGTCTCAAAAAAAGAAAAAAAAGAAAAAGAAGAGCTTGGGTCAGACCTGGGCCCCGGGCCCAGACTGGGTCAAGGAATGGCTGGGGTGTGTGGCAGATGTCATATAGGAAAGAAAGGGTACATGCAGGAATGGGAGAGGGCAGGTTCCAGGACCCTCCCCGGCCCAACACACCTCACCCTGCCCAGCACCACCCCAGGCCCACTGCTAAGGAAGTTCCACTCCTGGTCTAACCTCAGACTTTCTTGTTGCAGGACCAGCTTCTTCCCAGTGGGCACCACTCTCCCTTGTGATCCTACCCCCAGCGCTTGCCTTCCCATAGTCCTCCCTTAGCCCACCCCAGCAAGGGACTCAGCCTGGGGCTTACCTGCCGCTGCAGTGAGCCGCTGTGAGGACCCACTTGCGGTCTATAAGGACACCCCCGCAGCGCAGGCTGGTGCCCTCAAACAGCCCCACCTGCCACGGCTGTGAGTTACGCCCACACTCGGTGCCATTGAAAATCTTCGGTGTGGCTGCCTGGCTGAGCCCTGGGGACAGACAGGGCCATGGGTCAGAGAGAGGAAGAAAAGATACAGAGATGGAGACACACACACACACACACACAGAGAAACAGGCAGGAGAGAGAGAGGAGAAAGAGAGAGAAAGAGAGAGAGACCCAGTGATAGAAAAAGACCATGAAACATCAAAGAGACCCAGGGAGAAAGATGCTTACACATAGGAGGGAAATGGAGAGACAGAGATTCAGAGAGGGACAGAAGGGAAGAGGGATCAAAAGATAGGGGAGACTGAGGTGAGCAGTGCCCTGAGAGCTGCAGGTAAATGGAGGCACAGAGAAAGCCCCTCTCCTCCTCACCACCAGGCTGGGGGCCAGAGCTGAGATGGGGAGGGGGGTGGGGCCTCCTCATGGGGGTGGAGGGATCCAGTCACAGTCCTGCCCTCTCCCTGCTCCGGGAGAACTCACCAAGAACACACAGGAGCAAAAAGATGCTGGGCCCCATGGTGGGTCACCTCCGAAGTCTGGGGGAAAAAGGGGAATCTCAGAGGTCACCCTTTCCCCGTGCCCCCACCTCTGCCCCTCTGCTTCTCTTTGAAGGTCACCAAGGGGATGACCTGCTTGTCCTCTCTCTACCTGCTCCCCTGTGTGTCACTCCCTCATTGGCAGTCGCTTACCTCCTTCTCACCTTGTCTCTTTGTCTGCCAGATCCTCTACGTGGCTGTCACTGTTCGGCCTGTCCGCGTCGCTGCTATCTCTCCGTCCACCTACCTGCCTGTCGTCTCATCTGCTGGCCACTCCGCCAGCCAACTCTACTACTCTGCACCTGGTTCCTCAGCCACCTGTCATGTTGCTCAACCGGTCCCTTTCCTTCCATCTGTCGCTCCAGACAGACCACTGACAAAGCTCTTAACTCTCTTTGTCCTGGCCCATCCAATTTCCGGGTTAAGGGAAGGGGACCAGGAAGACAGGGGTGGGGGCGTCCTCTTAATTCTGCAGAAACTCTTCTCACCTAATCACACTTAATTGAGCTTTACAGCTAAACGGAGTGGGGAAGTAGGAAAGGACCCAGGGTGGGAAGACCCAGCCCCACTCCCTCTCTCCTCTGCAAGCCCATAAGCAGCCCCGGGACTTATGACTCAAGGTGACTAGGGAGCTGGGTTCTAATCCTGACTCCAGTGACAAAGGAGGGTGGGGAGACCTTGGACACCTGGGGCCCATCCCCATGCAGTGCAGGGGAGGGACAGGGGGAAGGAGAGGCTGTGAAAGCAGGAGAGTGGACGGGAGGGGCAGGAAGCCCAAGCTAGAAAGAGTCCCAGAAAGAGAACAAGAGATGAAGGAACAGACTTCCAAATAGTTGATCAGGCAGGGGTAGAAGAGAGTTTCTGAACTGGGTTCATATATATACATATGAAGTGGATCAATCTAATTCCATGAAGTTTTTCTTTGCATAAGAACTTCTATTGCTTAAATAAAACTCAGAGAAAAAGAAACAGACACAGGGAAGGAGAAATGGTAGAAAAAGAGAGAGAGAGAGAATGAATCATAGGACAAGGGAACTTTGTGCTGTTTTTTATTTTTCGTTTTGAGATGGAGTCTCACTCTGTCGCCCAGGTTGGAGTGCAGGGGTGTGAAATCCACTCACTGCAACCTCCACCTCCTGGGTTCAAGCTATTCTTGTGCCTCAGCCTCCTGAGTACCTGGGATTACAAGCACGTGCCACCATGTCCGGCTAATTTTTGTATTTTTAGTAGAGACGGGGTTTCACCATGTGGGCAAGGCTGGTCTTGAACTCCTGGCCTCAAGCAACCTGCCTGCCTTGGCCTCCCAAAGTGCTGGGATTACAGGTGTGAGCCACCATACCCGGCCTCTGTGCTGGTTTATCTGAGTTTTTGCTTCATCTAGGAGGAATGGAAGGAGAGAAAGAAGGAGAGAGAGAGGGGACAGAGAGAGAAAATGAGAACAAAAAGGGAATTAGACTCAGAGGAAGGGGGATTGAGAAACCAAGAGAAAAGCAGTCAGGGCCAGGCGCGGTGGCTCACGCCTGTAATCCCAACACTTTGGGAGGCCGAGTTGGGCAGGTCACTTGAGGCTAGGAGTTCAAGACCAGCCTGGCCAATATGGTGAAACCCTGTCTCTACTAAAAATACAAAAATTAGCTGAGTGTGGTGGTGCGTGCTTGTAATCCCAGCTGCTCGGGAGGCTGAGGCAGGAGAATCCCTTGAACTCGGGAGGCAGAGGTTGCAGCGAGCCAAGATTGTGACACTGCACTCCAGCCTGGGAGGCAGAGCAAGACTCCATTTCAAAAAAAAAGAAAAAGAAAAGCGGTCAGACAGACAGAGCCCACAAACAAACAAAAAAACCCAGAACAAAACAGAGGAGAGCAAACTCCCACCCTATGACTGTCTTTTAGTTGTTCAATTTCTCTCTGGGTCTCCAGTCTCTGTCCGTGTCTCATTTTCCGAATCACAGAACCTTAGCTTTGGTTTGCTCTTAGAAACGACCTGACTGCTTTAACACATCATTGGTCAGCGCGATTGGCGTTGATAACGCTGGTCCCTACAAGCCTCCTGCTGGCTGTTAAGAGCTTTCCTTCTTTGGACAGAGAGGATAAAAAAGCACCATGACTGTCCTTTCTCTGGAAAGGACACACTTCACACGCTCACAGCACAAAAACGCCACTTCTTCCTTTTTCTGGTGTCAAGTTTTACAATAAACCTCAACTGAATAAGCAAAGAAACAAAAACAAAAGTACCAACAACTACCCAACTCAACCTCTCTCTCTTTTTTTTTTGTAGATTTTTAAGAGAATCAGGTTTACTGATGTGGAATTTATATTCAATAAAGTTGAATACAAAAAATAAGGCAGGGTCCCTGATTTTAAGGAGCATTCATGCAAATTAAAAATTACCATGTATATAGTTAGTGACAATGTATTGTGTACTTGAAAATTACTGACAGAGTAGGGTTTAAGTGTTCTCACTACAAGTAAATACAAGTATGGGGCCGGGCATGGCGGCTTGTGGCTATAATCCTAGCACTTTGAGAGGTTGAGATGGGAGGATGGATTGAGGCCAGGAGATAGAGGCCAGCCTGGGTAACATAGTGAGACCCTGTTTCTACAAACAAAAACTAAAAAAATTAACCAGGCATTATGGTGACACAGGCCTGTAGTCTTAGACGTGTGGGAGGCTGAGGTGGGAGGATCACTTGACCCCAGGAGTTTGAGGCTGCAGTGAGCTATGATTGTGCCACTGCACTCCAGCCTGGGTGACAGAGTGAGACCCTGTCTCAAAGAAAAAGACTAAATGTAAGCATATGAGACAATGCATATATGAATGAGCTTGATTTAACCATTCCACAATGTTATATATTTCAAATTTTTGTGTTGTGCACCATAAATATATACAATTTTAGTGTTGATTTAAAAACAAACATGTCATTTTTATTTGAAAAATTTCACCCTTCAGGTTCAGTTGCGTCTCAAAAGATGAAGTCAGTCACCCAAAGTGGCAGCACTGGAGGCTGAACCACTCCAGAGCCTGTATTCTTTATCATTATCCAAATATACGAATGAACAAATAAACGACTAACTGAACTAGTAAGTACAGACACGAGTAGCTGAACATATATTTAAATTTAAATTATATGTTTATTTTTAAATTAACACATCAAAATTGTATATATTTAGGGTGCACATCACAAAATTTTGAAATCTCTAACGTTATGGAGTGGCTAAATCACGTTAATTCATGTATGCATTGTCTCATTGGATCAATGTTTCTACAGGTTTAAAAGAAAGAGAATAGCTTTTGGAATCATACAGACCTAAGCTGAGACCTGAACTTATCTCCCATGATTCTCCGGAAGAGAATGGGCCACTCTCTTTTCCTAACCTCAGTTTTTCACCCATCTGGAAAATGGGGCCAGGAGGAGGCGAAATGCCCATTGCGTCAGAGATGCAACAAGGCAATCAAGATGAACAAGGAAATCAGAGATGGATGGGAATATTAAGTAGATAAGTATAGACACCACCGAAATGGCTCTTATCAGTTTATTTCCGTATAAAGAAGGAATTTGCAAAGCTGACTTAGATGATAGAATCTTTTTTTAGAGAGACAGGATCTCACTCTGTCACTCAGGCTGGAGTGCAGCGGCGCAATCATAGCTCACTGCAGCCTCGACCTCCCGGGCTCAAGTGATCCTCCCACCTCAGTCTCCTGAGTAGCTGGGACTACAGGCATGCACTACCATGCCTGGCTAATTTTTTAATTTATTTGTAGAGACGAGGTCTCACCATGTTGCCCAGGCTGGTCTCAAACTCCTGTGCTCAAGAGATCCTCCTGTCTCAGCCTCCCAAAGTGCTGGAATTACAGGAGTGAGACACTGTGGCATGAAGAAGTAACAGTGACAGCTTGTCCTTTGTTCTGTCTCCATCTTTCTCTCTCTCTCTCTCTCTCTCTCTCTCTCTCCATGTCTCTGTCTGTCTCATGTATTCATTCATTTACTCATTCTTGTTTGGATGCTCAGAGACCTCCCTGTTTTCCAATCTAGTGGCCACCCCTCTGCTCTCACCTTACTGACTTCTGAGATGGGGTCTCACCGTGTCGCCTAGGCTGGACTGCAGTATGCAATCACGGCTTATTGCAACCCTGAACTCCTGGTCTCAAGTCATCCTCTTGCCTTGACCTCCCAAAGTGTTGGGGTTACAGGCATGAGCCACCATGCAACAAGCCATTATGATGCTCTGTGTGGCCTGTAGCCTGGATCCAGTGAGGGAGGTGAAAATTCCATTGAATGCCTTGTTCAAGAACTCAGCATTGAGCTTCCTAAGAGGTGAAATGAGTACCTTGTTCACTATCAATAATGTATGGAACTCCACAGGGAAAAAGGAGAGGCTTGCATTGTGTTTTTGGTATGTGCAGAGACATGCCTGAACTTGATTAATATTTGGAGTATCTGTGAGGCAAGAGAGTCCCAGAGTTCATTACCCCAAAGGGGGCTACCATAAATGAGGAATTATTAGTGCTGCCATTGGGCAGAACCACATGGCCAGATCATTGGCAATGGCTCAAGAATCTTTCGAAATATGTACACGTGGCCGATTGTTGACCTGGGCATCTGGTGCTAAGACGACTGCCTGAAGCTCAGCTAATTTTGCTGACCCGTTCTTGGTCAGGGACACCCTAAGTAAGGGATGAGAGGCAGCTACTCTCCAGAAAGCTCCATCCTCTGTGATGGTGGCATCATCACCCACAAAGTGTATGAATTCCCCTTGCTATTCACTCAGTTATTCCCACGGGGCTCCCTAGGTAGCTAAGGGGGCCAGGAAAGAGGTGATCTCCTCCAGCACCATGGAATCTGGCAAGAAACTGGGGATAGGGAGGCCGCCCTCTGCTGCAGGTGAGATATACTGGGAGGCTCAGGCTGGCTGCCTCCTGTGTTAAGAAGGCGTCACAGCCATGCTGAGCATGTGGGGTGCTGCTTCCAGGACCCAAGGCATAACGGGCAGCTGGGTACACAGAGACACAGGCTCAGGCTCTCCTATGTTTCCAGGAAAACCCAATATGGGACCAGCAATTGCCTTTCTAATGACATATAGTGTGGGTCCAAGAGGGGCAGTCCCTTGCATCAGAAACTCATGGAGGCTGGGCACAGTGGCTCCCACCTGTAATCCCAGCACTTTGGGAAGCCGAGGCGGGAGGATCACCTGAGGTCAGGAGTTTGAGACCAGCCTGGCCAATATGGCAAAACCCTGACTCTGCTAAAAATACAAAAATTAGCTGGGCGTGGTGGTGTGTACCTGTAGTCCCAGCTACTAGGGAGGCTGAGGCAGGAGAATCGCTTGAACCCGGGGGCAGAGGTTGCAGGGAGTCGAGATCGCACCACTGCACTCCAGCCTGGGCGACAGAGCGAGACTCTGTCTCAAAAAAAAAAAGAGAAAGAAAAAAGAAACTCATGGAAATCTATGGTTGTTTTGGATAATCCAGAGACCCCAGGAAGCATGAGAAGGGTTGCTAAAGCCTCTATAGTAAAGGAGTCCGTAGGAGGTTGGGAGGTGGAGCCCAAATGGGGGTACCTGTTGTGATGCAATTTGGGCAGATTCTAGAGCTTTTGGGTGAAGAGGGGCCCATTCAAATTGGACTGATTTGAAAGTAGCAACATAAATGGGCTTAAGTAAAATTTGTCGGCCAAGCATGATGGCTCACACCTGTAATCTCAACACTGGGAGGCTCAGGCTGGAGGATCGCTTGAGCCCAAGATATTAAGACCAGCATAGGCTGGGCGCGGTGGCTCATGCCACTGGGAGGCCGAGGCGGGTGGATCACGAGGTCAGAAGATAGAGACCATCCTGGCTAACATGGTAAAATTTTGTCTCTACTAAAAATACAAAAAAAATAAAAATAAAAAATTAGCTGGGCGTGGTGGTGGGCGCCTGTAGTCCCATCTACTCGGGAGGCCGAGGCAGAAGAATGGCATGAACGTGGAAGGTGGAGCTTGCAGTGAGCCAAGATTGTACCACTGCACTCCAGCCTGGGCACTCCAGCCTGCACTCCCATCTCAAAAAAAAAAAAAGAGGAAAAAAAAAAAAAAGACCAGCATAGGCAACATAGTGAGACCTCATCGCTACAAAAAGTAAAAAAAAGTTAGCCTGGTGGAGTGGCATATCTGTGGTCCCAGCTACTTGGGAGGCTGAGGTGGGAGGATCGCTTGAGCCCAGGGGTTGAGGCTGCAGTGAACCATGATGACACCACTGCACTCTAGTTTGGGTCACAGAGCAAGACCCTGTCTCTCTTTAAAAAAAAAATAATAACTTTTATTAAAAAATAAAATAAAATAAATTTGTAGATGAGGAATATGTTGCCTCCAGAACTCAATGAGGCCTAAAATGTTTTGCGTTTGTTTTAATGCTGTGGGTGCTAAAAGACTCAATAGCTGTTTCCTGGCAGTGTCTCAGCTGGAGGGGTCCTCACTTTACCAAATGATTTTTAGAAATTTAACCAAGGTGGGGCCGGGTGTGGTGGCTCACGTCTGTAATCCCAGCACTAGGCCGAGGTGGGCAGATCACTTGAGACCAGGAGCTCGAGACAAGCCTGGTCAACATGGTGAAACCCCTTCTCTACTAAAAATACAAAAATTAGCCAGTTGTGGTGGCGGGCACCTGTAATTCCAGCTACTCGAGAGGCTGAGGCAGGAGAATCACTTGAACCTAGGAGGCAGAGGTTGCAGTGAGCTGAGATCGAGCCACTGCACTCCAGCCTGGGAGACAGAGTGAGACTCCGTCTCAAAAAAAAAAAGAAATTCAACGAAGGTGGGAGGCCTCATACTCTGTGTGGGGCACTGACTGGCCCATCCCGTTGTGTGAGTTCCTCTTGAGTATTTGTGAATCTAGAATGTGTGTATCCCATGGCTTCCTTTGGACAAGGGTGTTTGTCACCATATGACGTCATGCCTGTGCTTTTGGAGAAATGTGGATGGAGCTGGGGTTTTGCCTGTGTTGCATCTCAGAACGTGATATCCCAGAGTCTGGAACTCAGGCATGCTGAGTGCTTTGAGCTGAAGGAGATTGAAAGACCTCAGGAACAAGAGGTTCTCTCGGACCTTCTCCTGCCTTCCTCTCCCCTTACTTCTCCTTTGAAGCAGTCACAGACGCTAGAATTCCTTTTCCCCTGAAGACCCTCATGTGACAGGTGTCCTGCAGAGGAAGGAATGCAACACAGAGAGGCCCAGAAGAATCTGAACAAACGGGACCTGCTGGGATCCCCCCCTCAATTTATGACCAAGAGATCATACCTGTTTTTGGTTTTTGTTCTTTTGTTGAGTTGGTTGGATTTGTTTGAGATAGAGTCTTACTCTGTTGCCCAGGCTGAAGTGCAGTGGCACGATCTCAGCTCACTGCAACCTCCGCCTCCTGGGTTCAAGCAATTCTTCTGCCTCAGCCTACTGAGTAGCTGGAATTACAGGCACCCGCCACCACACCCAGCTAATTTTTGTATTTTTAGTAGAGATGGGGCTTCACCATATTGACCAGGCTGGTCTCGAACTCCTGACCTCATGATCCACCCGCCTTGGCCTCCCAAGATCGTACCTGTTTTTTCACATCACATGTCTACATGCCAACGCCTTCTTCATTGAACCTCAAAATGACACAGTTTTCCCTGAGTTTTTGGGTCTTCATTTCTGAAGGCTTTCATGTCACATAAAACTGTTAAATCCACTTGTTATGCTTTTCTCTCATTAACCTGTCTTTTGTTATAGGGGTGCTGGCCATGGACTTTGAAAAGGGTAAGAAAAAGGTATTGCCGGCCAAGCACGGTGACTCATGTCTGTAATCCCAGCACTTCGGGAGGCCGAGGCAGTTAGATCACCTGAGGTCAGGAGTTTGAGACCAGCCTGGCTAACATGGTGAAACCCCGTCTCTACTAAAAATACAAAAATTAGCCGGGTGTGGTGGTGGGCACCTGTAATCCCAGCTACTCGGGAGGCTGAGGCAGGGGAATTGCTTGAACCCAGGTGGCGGATGTTGCAGTGAGTGGAGATTGCGCCACTGCACTCCAGCCTGGGTGACTGAGCAAGACTCCATCTCAAAAAAAAAAAAAAGGTATTGCACCTTTTCACTACTGCACCTGCAGTAGTGGCCAGGATTCAAGGTTCCCCAGGGACAGCCGGGTCAGCGTATTGTATCCTTTCCACAGTGAAGGCTAGCTGCAGCTGAGAGGCTGTTGAAATAGCCTTGGAACAGAGCATATTAGCCAAACCCAATGACAGTAACATATTTACCAGTTGCTGATTCTATGGAAAGTAATACTGGGTATGAGGGCCTTAATGGGTATGTGAAATTTTGTTTTGTTTTTGACACAGGGTCTTGCTTTGTCACTCAGGTTGGAGTGCAGTGGTGCAATTATAGCTCACTGCAGCCTTGATCTGAGCTCAAGCAATCCTCTTGCCTCAGCCTTTCAAGGAGTCGGGACCACAGATGCACACTACCCTAGGCTGGTCTTGAATTCCTGAGCTCAAGCAATCCTTGATCCTCTCACCTTGGCCTCCTAGAGTGCTAGGATTACAGATGTGAGCCGCCTCACTGGGCTGGTCCATGATGTTCTGAAATACATATACATTGTGGAATGACTAAGTTGAGCTAATTAACATATGCATCCCTCACATTCTTATTTTGTGTGCATGTGGTGAGAACACTTAAAATCTACTCTCTTAGCAATTTTTGAGCCCTGTAGTCACCGCTTATCCAGGGAAAATACATTCCAAGATCATGGAGAGTACCTATCGTAAAATTTAATTTATAAATTAGGTGTAGTAAGAGATGAACCACAATAATGAATAATAATACAATAAAACAATTATAACCATGCACTGTAATAAAATTATGTGTTATGTGGTCTCTCTCTCTCAAAATATCTTATTGTACTGTATTGTACCCACCTATTGTGGGACTGCGGTTGACCACAGGTACCTGCACTGCAGAAAGGGAAACCTCAAATAAGGAGGGACTGCTGTCTATGGTACATTGTTATTAACTAGAGTTACCATGTTGTATTAATACAGTAAATCTCTTAAACTTATTCCTCCTGCACTACAGGTGCACACCACCATGTCCGGCTAATTTTTCAGATTTTTAGTAGAGATGAGGGTCTCACTATGTTACCCAGACTGGTCTCAAACTCCTGGGCTTAACCGATCCTCCCACTTTGGCCTCCTAAAGTGCTGGGATGATAGGTGTGAGCCACTGTGACTGGCCATCAACTTCCTTTTTTTTTTTTTTTTGAGATGGAGTCTCGCTCTGTTGCCCAGGCTGGAGAGTGCAATGGCGCAATCTCGGCTCACTGCAAGCTCCACCTCCTGGGTTCACGCCATTCTCCTGCCTCAGCCTCCTGAGCAGCTGGGACTACAGGCGCCCGCCACCAAGCCTGGCTAATTTTTTTTTGCATGTTTAGTGAAGATGGGGTTTCACCATGTTAGCCAGGATGGTCTCGATCTCCTGACCTAGTGATCTGCCCGCCTCGGCCTCCCAAAGTGCTGGGATGACAGGCGTGAGCCACCAAGCCCGGCTAGCCATCAACTTCTTATAAAGTTAGATGTATGCTGGCCAGGCACAGTGGCTCACGCCTGTCATCCCAGCACTTTGGGAGGCCAAGGCAGGTGGATCACCTGAGGTCAGGAGTTCAAGACCAGCCTGGCCAACATGGTAAAACCCTGTCTCTACTAAAAATACAAAAAAGTGTCTGGGCATGGTGGCAGGCACCTGTAATCCCAGCTACTCAGGAGGCTGAGGCAGGAGAATCGCTTGAACCTGGGAGGCAGAGGTTGCAGTAAGCCTAGATCATGCCACTTCATTCCAGCCTGGGCAACAGGAGCGAAACTCTGTCTCACACACACACACAAAAAATGTTAACTATATGCTTATCATACAATTCAGCAATTCTGCTTCGAGGTGTCTTCCCAAGAGAAAGGAAAACATATGTCCACACGATGATTTGTACATGAATATTCATAGCAGCCTTATTTATAATTGCTAGAAACTGAAAGCAACCCAAATATACAACTGGTGAATGGATAAACAAGTTGTGGTATTCCATACTATGGAATACTGCTCAGCAATAGAAAGGAATGAACTTAGGGCCAGGCACAGTGGCTCACGCCTGTAATCCCAGCACTTTGGGAGGCCGAGGTGGGCGGATCACCTGAGGTCGTGAGTTCGAGACCAGCCTGACCAACATGGAGAAACCCCATCTCTACTAAAAATACAAAATTAGCTGGGCATGGTGGTGCGTGCCTGTAGTCCCAGCTACTTGGGAGGCTGAGGTGGGAGAACCGCTTGAACCCGGGAGGTGGAGGTTGTGGTGAGCCGAGATCGTGCCATTGTACTCCAGCCTGGGCAATAAGAGTGAAAGTCCATCTCAAAAATAAAAAAAATAAAAGGAAGAAAGGAAGAAAAGAAAGGAATGAACATAAACTTTTCATAGAGATGGCGGTCTCACGATGTTGTCCCGGCTGCTAAGCAGTTAATCTAAACCTGACCCATCTCAGAAAAAAAAGAAAAAAAGGAAGAAAGAAAAGAAAGGAATGAACATAAACTTTTCATGGAGATGGTGGTCTCATGATGCTGTCCAGGCTGCCAAGCAGTTAATCTAAACCTGACTTAACCCCTGGGGTCCTTAAACCCAATCAAGCCACCATTGCCATGGGGAAGGCCCCTAACCATGATAATACTGATTTGAGGCTCTCTGGAGGAAAAAAAAGTCGAGTATAAATATAAACAGGGTAGAGAGGACCCAATCTCACTCCAAAATATATCCAGTAAGCATTTAAAAAAAAGCTTAAAAAATTTCAGCATTGTATGGGTATACCACAACTTGTTTATCCATTCACCAGTTGTTGTATATTTTGGTTGCTTCCAGTTTCTGGCAATGATAAATAAGGTTGCTATGAACATTCATGTACAAATAATTGTGTGGACATGTTTTCCTTTCTCTTGGGAAGACACCTCAGAGTGGGATTGCTGGATTGTACGATAAGCATATGTTTAACTTTATAAGAAGTTGGTAATACTGATTTGAGGCTCTCTGGAGGAAAAAAAAATCGAGTATAAATATAAACAGGGTAGAGAGGACCCAATCTCACTCCAAAATATATCCAGTAAGCATTAAAAACAAAAGATTAAAAAATTTCAGCATTGTATGGGTATACCACAACTTGTTTATCCATTCACCGGTTGTTGTATATTTTGGTTGCTTCCAGTTTCTGGCAATGATAAATAAGGCTGCTATGAATATTCATGTACACATCATTGTGTGGACATGTTTTCCTTTCTCTTGGGAAGACACCTCAGAGTGAGATTGCTGGATTGTACGATAAGCATATGTTTAACTTTATAAGAAGTTGGTAATACTGATATGAGGCTCTCTGGAGGAGAAAAAATAGAGTATAAATATAAATAGGGTAGAGAGGACCCACTCCCACTCCAAAATGTATTCAGTAACCATCAAAAAAAAAAAAAAAAAAAGATAAAAAGATTTCAGCATAGTATGGAATACCACAAGTTGTTTATGCATTCACCAGTTGTATATTTGGATTGCTTCCAGTTTCTGGCAATTACAAATAAGGCTGCTATGAACATTCATGTACAAAGCATCATGTGGACTTGTTTTTCTTTCTCTTGGGAAGACATCTTGAAGTGGGATTGCTGGATTGTATGATAAGCATAGGTTTAACTTTATAACAAGTTGCTGGCCGGGTGCAGTGGCTCACATCTATCATCCTGGCACTTTAGGAGGCCAAGGTGGGAGGATCGCTTGAGCCCAGGAGTTTGAAACCACTCTGGGCAACATAGTGAGACCCCATCTCCACAAAACATTTGAAAAATCAGCCGGTCATGGTGGTGTGCACCTGTAGTCCCAGCTACTCAGGAGGCTGAGGTAGGAGGATCACTTGAGCCCAGGAGATTGAGGCTGCAGTGAGACGTGACTGAGCCACTGCACTCCAGCTTGGACAACAGAGGGAGATCCTGTATCAAAACACTCCCCGCAAACGAAAAAACCTGCTGGTCCCAGAGCGCTCCCTGGAACAGAGAGCTAATGCCTGCTTGAGACCAAGCAATAGTCACAGAATGAGATCCTTCCTCTGAGAGCTTATGGTGTCATTAGGATACGTGACTCAATTCAAGACACATAGAGAGGTCTGGGCCCAGATGCATGAACCAGGGCCACTGGAAACAGGGTTGCAGCTTCTTACTCCCGTTCCTAAACACCAGCTCTTGAAACTTCTGACTTAAGCCGGTTAAATCTGTAACAGAGGGTTCAGTAGGTCTCAGCAAATGCAGCATCCAGCTCAAAGAGCATGCCCCCCAGCCGGAGGCAGTGCAGTGAGCAGAAGGCAAGAGGAGAAAGACCCTGGTGCTGGTGCTGGTGCTGGTGGTGGTCATCACCTAGACCCCTGCTCACAGCACCGACTCTGCAGTCACCCCACAGAGGCAGAACAGGACCCTTCGGTGAGTGTGTGGCATCATCGGTCTTGACATCCGAACCAAATTTCGGATGGGGAGATCCATCCCATTTTTGCAGATGGCCACAGCATCAACCTTCAAGGCCCAACTAACTCCAAAGTCCCCTCCTCCAGAAAGCCTGACCTGGGTTTCTTGCCTCCTCATTGCTCCTATGAACTGTCTGCTTCTCTCTTTTTATCACTTAACTTCTTAGAATGGAAACTTGGGCTTGCTCATGGAAAAGCCAGACCGTAAAATATTTTAAAGAGGTTTATTCTGAGCCAGTAGGAGTGGTCATGGCCTGAGGAACACAATCTCAAGAGGTCCTGAGCAAGTGCACACTGAGTAGTTGGATTACAGTTTGGTTTTATGCATTTTAGGGAGGCAGGAGTTACTGGCAAAGTCATAGATCAATATATGGAAGGCATACATTGGTTTGGCCTGAAAAGGCAGGAGATCTTGAAACATGGGCTTACAGGTTATAGGTGAGTTCAGAGATTCTTTTTTTTCTTTCTTTTCTTTTTTTTTTTTAGATGGAGTTTCACTGTATTGCCCAAGCTGGAGTGCAGTGGCGCGATCTCGGCTCACTGCAACCTCCACCTCCCGGGTTCAAGCGATTCTCCTGCCTCAGCCTCTGAGTAGCTGGGACTACAGGCCCCTGCCACCACGCCCAGCTAATTTTTGTATTTTTAGTAGAGACGGGGTTTTACCATGTTGGCCAGGATGGTCTCGAATTCCTGACCTTGTTATCCGCCCGCCTTGGCCTCTCAAAGTGCTGAGATTACAGGCATGAGCCACCGCGCCCGGCCTCAGACATTCTTTAATTTGCAATTGGTTAAGGGAGTAAAGCTGTGTCTAAAAATTCGGAGTCGGCAGAAAGGAGTGTTTATAGTTAACATAAGGAAATCTGTTAACCAAACCACCAGGTCAGAGCGACCTGCACGGTGCATGACTTAACCCTTACCTGGCATGGCCTCAGGTCCTGTGTATAACCTGGTATCTTGCTGTCACAAAGAGTTTGTCTCCTCAGCCGTAATCTCTATTTTAACATTAATGCTGGTCAGTTGTGCCTAAACCCCAAAAGATAGAGAGTACAATGAGGCATGTCTGACCTCCCTTCTCATCATGGCAGGGAATTAAGTTTTAAAGTTTTTTCTGGGGTCCCATTGGCCAAAAGGGGGTCCTTTCAGTTGGTGAGGGGCTTAGAATTTTTATTTATTTATTTATTGAGACAAGGCTGGAGTGCCATGGCGTGAACACAGCTCACTACAGCCTCAACCTCCGAGGCTCGGGCGACACTCTGCCTCAGCCTCCCGAGTCGCTGGGACTACAAGCACTCGCCATCACACCTGGAAAATTTTTTTTATTTTTTGTAGAGACAGGGTCTTGCTATGTTGTCCAGGCTGGTTTCAAACACCTGGGCTCAAGCGATCCACTCATCTCCGCCTCCCAAAGTGCTGTGATTACAGGTGTGAGCCACGGTGCCGTTATCTCATTTAATTGTCTTCACAATCCTGCTAAATAATTTTCATGCTCTCTGCTCCAGAATGAGGAAACCAAAGCCTCTCAAATCACAAGGGACCGCCCTGAAGCTCCTCTAACCAGCCAGGGAAGAGCTGGAACTTGAGCTCAGGCCGCATGATTCTCCTCCGCCAAAGGGGAAAGACTGAGCTCAATTCAGTGGCTTCCAACCTGCTCCAGCATGAGGCCTCCATTTTCCCTTTGGAAATGATTGCCTAGGGTGGTCTCAAACTCCTGAGCTCAAGTGATTTTCCTCGCCTCAGCCTCCCCAAGTGCTGGGATTACAGTGGTGAGATACCACGTCTGGCCTAGGTTTTTATTTTTAGTTTACAGGTGTTAACGCAAACTAAATATGGCCTGAGAAGGACTCCGTACTTCTATATTTGAGTCCTTGTGGATGAACTGTAACCTAGCTTAATAGGCAGGCAGCATCGAAAACCTAACTTAGTAGTATGCACCTGTTACATCGGCTAAGTCTTGGCCAATCCCAGCAGCCATACTTCACTGCTGAGTGTTCAAACTGTGTTCAAATAAGACATATGCCGAGCTGTAACCAATCCAGCCATTCTGTACCTCACTACCAATTTCTGTACATCGTCTCTCTCTCTCTCTTTTTTTTTTTTTTTTTTTTTTTGTCTATAAATCTTCTTCCACCACGTGGCTGCGCTGGAGTCTCTCTGAATCTGCTGTGATTCTGGGGGCTGCTCGATTCGGGAATTGTTCATTGCTCAATTAAACTCCTTTAAATTTAATTCGGCAGAAGTTTTCCTTTTATCACAGGCTTATATTCCCCACTGCCCTCAATAGCCTGGAAAGTTCCACGGGTACCCATCTACAAAGCCTCACCCTGGGGCAGTGGCTGAGCTTGGCCTGACCCTCCAGGCTAACAAGGTGAAGTCCGTGGGGCCATCGAAGATGCGGTTCCATTAACCAGGATAGGGTTAAATCACCAGCGATTTTCCTTAGTGTAGGCCCATTCTTCTGTAAGATGGAGAGGATGACATTCTACCCAGCTGACGCCTTGGGAGAATGGAATAAAAGGACTTCCAGTGCTGTGCCAACCTGGACAAATGCCAGAAAGCCTGGTTCGTCTTTTGACAAAATCCACCTTGATTCCCCATTTTGCTTTTCTCCCTCTTTTTCTTTCTTTCTCTCTCTCTTTCTCTTTCTTTCTTTTCTTTCTTTCTTTCCTTCTTTCTTTCTTTCTTTCTTTCTTTTTCTTTTTCTTTCCTTCTTTCTTTCTTTCTTTCTTTTTCTTTTTCTTTCTTTCTTTCTTTCTTTCTTTCTTTCTCTTTCTTTCTCTTTCTTTCTTCCTCTGTGTCTCTTCTTTCTTTCTTCCTCTCTCTCTTTCTTTCTTTCTCTTTCTCTCTTGCTTTCTTTCTTGCTTGCTTTTTTTGAGACAGAGTCTCACTCTGTAGCCTAATCTGGAGTGCAGTGGCTCAATCTTGGCTCACTGCAAGCTTCGCTTCTGGGGCTCAAGCGAATCTCCTGTCTCAGCCTTCCAAGTAGCTGGGACTAGAGGCATGTGCCACCACGCTTGGTTAATTTTTTTGTATTTTTAGTAGAGACGGGGTTTCACCACGTTGCCCTGGGTGGTCTCGAACTCCTGAGCTCAGGGAGTCCACCCGCCTTGGCCTCCCAAAGTGCTGGGATTACAGGCTTGAGCCACTGCACCGGCTGTAACCCCTTTTTCAAGCCTTCTCCATCTCCTGGCTCCACCAGTTCTCTCCAAATTCTTCCCAGTGCAGGCTTCCATTGTTATTAAAATTCCCCTGGGCAAAAACAGGAAAAGGAGGGCAGGTGGCTGAGAAATCCCAGAAGAGGGAGGAGGGAGGGAACGCTGAGTAGCTCACCACCTGGCTGGCCTTTCTGAGTCGAGGTGTTGTTGATAGTCAGAATCTCCAGCCCAGCTATGTCATTATTTTCTGTTCCATAGGAAGGATTTGGGTGGCTGCCTCCTACTCTCCAAAATCCACAGCTGTCACTCAAGGCAGCTTTCCTGGCACTGGGACCTTGGAGACAGCCTCGTAGTTACACTAATAATAACAGCAACAACAATAATGAAAATAATGACAGCTACCGCTTATTGAGTTCTCACTGTGCAAGGCGTTCTTCTGAGCTTTTCACAGGAGCTCAATTAATCCTCTCAAATGCATTCTGCAGTCAGTGCTGTTCTTTTTTATTTTAAAAAGTTTATGAATACATTTGGGTAGTCCCTAATTCTCCGGTGGAAAGAGTTGAATTCGTTGGGGTGGCATATTTTCATTAGTGATTTGGAGAGGATCCCTCTTTTGTTTTCCTTATTTATTTTGTTCCCTTTTATTTCCCTTCCCTTCTGCTATTGTCTTTATCATTGTGTACATTTTGCCATTATCTTTGTTAATGTGTATCCTTTGCTATTGTTTTTATTATTGTGAATCCTTTGCAATTATTTTTGCTATCTTGTCTCCTTTGCTATTATCCTCATTATTGTGTCTTTTGCTGTTGTATTTATTATTGCATAGCCTTTTATTAAGTTGAAATTCACAAATCATAAAATTAGCCATTTAAAGTGGACAGTTCAGTGGCATTTAGTACATTCACAACGTTATGGATCTTTTTATTAGTATATGTCCTTACAAATTGTGTGTTGTTTTGTGTGCATTTTAAATTTATATCAATGGTATTGTGGTACGTAGCTTATTCTTTTCTTCCCCCCACCCCCCATGCAGAACTGTACTTTTTCTGGCTGGGCGCTGTGGCTTATACCTGTAATCCTAGCACTTTTGGAGGCTGAGGCAGGCAGATTGCTTGAGGTCAGGAGTTCAAGACCAGCCTGGCCAACATGGTAAAACCTCATCGCTACTGAAAAAAAAAAAAGCATAAAAAATACAAAAATTAGCTGGGCATGGTGGTGCCTGTAGTCTCAGCTACTTGGAAGGCTGAGGCAGAATAATTAATTGTACCTCGGAGGTGAAGGTTGCAGTGAGCCAAGATCATGCCACTGCACTCCAGCCTGGGCCACAGAGCGAGACTCTGTCTTGAAAAAAAAAGAACTATGCTTTTTCATTTTCTAGTAAGACATTATTTACATAAAATAAAATTCATCCACTTTAAATGTTCAGTTCGGTGAATTTTGGAAATCGGATGGAATCATGTAACCACCTCCATAATCCAAACTAAACCAGCCCCTCCCTGTCTCCCTCCCTCACTGCCCTCATCCTTAAGCTGCCTGCCCTGTGCCCCTTTTGCAAAAACTCCCCGCAGGTGACACTGACGGGCACTCTGCCTCTATGGTTTTGCCTTTTTTAGAATGTTGTATACAGGTTTGTCTTCTTTTACTAGCATAATACATTTCAGATTCGTCCATGTTTTTGCGCTGATAAATACACTCATGAGAAAGACATTGTTTTGAACCAAGCTCTTGGACTAGGCCCTAGCAGACCAGGCCAAACCAGAATGGAGTCCCTTGTGCTAATTGTCATGTAATCAAACTGTTTTTGAAAATAACAAACAAACAAACAACCAGGAGGTTTACAGTAAGGAATCAGAAGGGGCCTAGTTGACCTGAGCTGGCAGGATAAGAGAGTTCCCTCTGTTTTAACCCTATAAAAAACATAACATTGGAAAGACCAATCCACATATTATTCCCTATTTCTGTTTCCTTCATCCCTTTTATGCCTATAAAGCCAAACTCTGCTCAGCTCATGGGAACACCATTCTATTTTGTGGAATGAGATGCTGCCCATTTCTAGAATTGCAACTCAAAGTTGATTAGATCTTGAAACTAAATGTGTTGTAATTTAGTCTTTTGACTGCATATCAAGAGTTCATTCCTTTCTATTGCTGAGCTGTATTCCATAGTATGAGTATACCACAACTTGTTTGACCATTCACCAGTTGTTGTATATTTGGGTTGCTTCCAGTTTCTGGCTATTATAATACAAATAAGGCTGATACAAACATTTATGTATCAATCATTGTGTGGACATATGTTTTCATTTCTCTTGGGAAGACACCTCAGAGTGGGGATTGCTGGATTGTATGATAAGCATAAGTTTAACTTTATAAGAAGTTGCGGCTGGGTGCAGGTGGCTCACACCTGTAATCCCAGCACTTTGGGAGGCCGAGAAGGGCAGATCACTTGAGGTCAGAAGTTCTAGACCAGCCTGACCAACATGGTGAAACCCCGTCTCTGCTAAAAATACAAAAGTTAGCCAGGCATGGTGGTAGGCGCCTGTAATCCCAGCTACTCAGGAAGTTGGTGGGAGAATCGCTTGAACCCAGGAGGTAGAGGTTGCAGTGAGCCAAAATAAATAGCACCACTGTACTCCAGCCTGGGCAACAGAGCAAGATTCTATCTCAAAAGAAAAAAAAAAGTTGCTGGCCGGGCACTGTGGCTCATGCCTGTAATCCCAGCACTTTAGGGCGCCAAGGCAGGAGGATCGGTTGAGCCCAGGAGTTTGAGACCAGCCTGGACAACATAGTGAGACCCCCATCTCTACAAAAAATTTGAAAAATTAGCCAGGTATGATGGTGTATGCCTGTAGTCCCAACTACTTGGGAGGCTGAGGTGGGAGGATGGCATGAGCCCAGGAGGTTGAGACTGCAGTGAGTTATAATTGTGCTACTGCACTCTAGCCTGGGCGATGGAGTGAGACCCTGTCTCAAAAACACACAAGCAGCAGCAACAACAACAACAAAAAGAAGTTGTCAAATGTTTTCTAAAGTGGTTGTACCATTTTGCATTGCCACCAGTAGTGTGGTTCCAGTTCAAGTTGGCCCATATCTTTCTCAACACTTAGTATTGTCAGTCTTTTAAATTTTCACCATTGTAGTTGGTAGCACTATACCTTTAAGATTTGATTCCTATTGCTGTCTCTAGTTTGTTGCTTTTAACTGCTGCAAAGTCCTCCATGGGGGAATCCACCACATTCTATCATCCACTCCCCCATTAATAGGTAACCAGGTTTCTTCTAATTTCCACCACAGCAAAATACTCTGTGACAGAGAGCTTATATCTCTGCCCCTTTGTGATGTGCATAATTATTGCCTTTGTGTAGACATCCAGAAGTGGAACTACTGGGTCTTAGGATGTACATATACTTAATTCAGCCAAGCAATGCCAAATTAGTTTCCGAAATAACCACACCAATGTACATTCACACCAGCTGTGCACAAGCATTCCTTTGTTTCCACATCTCTGCTAATACTTGGGGTTACTTAACTTTGAAATTTTCTTAAATCCATCTAACAAATGTAAAGCAATTGTTATTTGTATTTGTGTTTCTTGGATACCTAATGAGTGTGAGCATATTTTGTATGAGTTTTTTGGGTTTCCTTCTTTATAAATCTGTTCATATCCTTTGCTCATTATTCTCATCTTTTTTGCAGGACTTCCTTGCATATTTGGGTCAATATGTCAATCTTAAGTCAATAGTACAGACTGCAAATGTCACCTCTCAAGCTGTTACATGTTGATTTACCTTGTCCATTGTGTCTTTTGATGAACAGAAATGTTTAACTTTGATGTAATGAAATTAAACGTTATTTTGCCTTTAGATTTGTCTTTCTGAAGTTTTAAAAAATCCTTCCTCAGGCCAGGCACAGTGGCTCACGCCTGCAATCTCCGCACTTTGGGAGGCTGAGGTGGGCAGATTGCTTGAGCCCAGGAGTTTGAGACCAGACTGGGCAACATGGCGAAACTCTGTCTCTACAAAAAATACAAAAATAGGTGGGTGTGGTGGCATGCACCTGTAGTCCCAGCTACTTGGCAGGCTGAGAGATGGGAGGATCACTAGAGCCCAGGAAGTTGAGGCTGCAGTGAGCTGTGATTGCATCACTGTACTCCAGCCTGGGTGACAGAGTGAGACCCTGTTTTTAAAAAAAAAAAAAAAAAAAGAAGAAGAAGAGGAGGAGGAGGAAGAAAAGTCCTTCCTCATCCCCAAATCACAAAAATGTTATCTGCCATTATCTTCTTCCTTTTTTTTTTTTTTTGAAACGGAGTCTCGCTCTGTCCCCCAGGCTGGAGTGCAGTGGTGCGATCTCCGCTCACTGCAAGCCCCGCCTCCCGGGTTCACGCCATTCTCCTGCCTCAGCCTCCTGAGTAGCTGGGACTACAGGCACCCGCCACCACGCCTGGCTAATATTTTGTATTTTTAGTAGAGACGGGGTTTCACCGTGTGAGCCAGGATGGCTTCAATCTCCTGACCTCGTGATCCGCCCGCCTTGGCCTCCCAAAGTGCTGGGATTACAGGTGTGAGCCACCGCGCCCGGCCTCTACCATTATCTTCTATTAACTTTGTAGTTTGACCTTCTGCTTTTAGGTCTTAAAGCCATTTGGTGTTAAGCACCATTGTTATACGTACTTGAGTAATGGGAAAACTGAGGCACACAGAAGGTGAGTAATTTGAAGACTATACAGTTCAACAAGTGACAGAGCTAGTATTCAAACCGAGGCAGCCTGGCCCCCGAAACTGTGTTCCGTAGCTACTATGTCATGCTGCTTCTCCATTGACCAGGATCAGTGATTCAGAAGTTGCTGTGTGCAGAGCCCATAAATGCCAATCTTTCACTCTGTCCTCCCAACAGCCCTGAGCAGTAGGGCCTGTTATTACCAGATTAAAGAACTGAGGTTCCCAAAAGATAAAGTGGCAAAACCAGATCTTTCAGACTCCACCCTTTGTGTTTTTGAACACTAAACTATAGTCTCCCCTGAAATAACCAGGAATCACGCAGGAATCATCCTCAACATTCACCCTCACCCCCACAGATACAGTTGATCCTCATTATTCATGAAATTTGTATTTTCAAATTTACCTGCTTGATAAAATCTGCGGGTAGCCCCCAAACCAATACACTTGGGACTTTTGCAGCTGTTTGCAAATATGCACGGAGTGGTGAACAATTTGAATTGCCCGAGGTGCATGCTCCCAGCTGAGGTCAATTAAGGCCATGCGCTGCCTTATTTCAGCTCTTATTCTGTAAACAAGTGTTCTTTTTGTGGTCTAGTTAGTGCCATGTTTTGCACATTTTTGTTGATTTCGCTGTTTAAAATGCCCCCTCAGGACAGTGGTAAAGTGCCGTCTAGCGTCCTAAGTGCAAGAAGGCTGTGATGTGCCTTATGGGAAAACACACAAGGCTGGGTGCAGTGGCTCATGCCTATAATCCCAATACACCGGGAGGACAAGGTGGGAGGATCACTTGAGTCCAGGAGTTGGAGACCAGTCTGGGCAAGACAGTGAGACCCCATCTCTACAAAAATAAAAAAAAAATTAGCTGGGCATGGTGGTACACGCCTGTAGTCCCAGCAACTCAGGAGCTAAGGCGGGAGGATCACTTGAGCCTAGGAGTTCAGAGCTGCACTGAGCTACGATTGCACCACTGTACTCCAGCCTGGGCAACAGAGCAAGATCCTGTCTCAAAAAGATAAAATGTATAAAATAAATTTTGAAAAATTTAAAAGGAAAATACACATGTTAGAGAAGCTTCATTCAGGCATGAGTTACACTGCCATCAGCTGTGAGTTCAATGCATATATATTAAGTTGTCTTTAAAGAGAAACACACCTAAAACAAGGTTATACATTGATCAGGTGACAAAAAGATTGTGACCAGAGGCTCGAAGGAACTTAACCCTATATTTCCCCCTAGAAGCAATGCTTTAATAGTTGCTAATTCAGTGTTAGAGGTGACTTTATAGAACATAACTACTGTGAATAATAGGATTGATTGTATTGCTAAGTTTCCTCAATGTGACTGCAAAACTCTCATTCTAATCCATCTTCATCTCTGTGGGCTGAGCCATCATCTTACCCACTGATTACTGCAGTAGGCTTCAGGTTCATCTCCTCGCTTCCAATATTCCCTCCTGGCACCTTGTCTCCACCAGTAACCCAGCAACCAGAATGATAATCCGATTTCAGATATGATTCCTCCCCTGTTGACACTCCCCAGGAGCTCCCCCACTACAATAGGAGAAAGACCACCTCCCTGACTACGGCTAAAAAGATTCCGCATATTTGGCTCCAGCCAAATCCTCCAGTCTCATTCCCTACCCAGTCACTACTTCATCATTACTGTACAGTCATGCTGGCCTTCCCTCAGATCCTGAAATAGGCTAAACTCAAGGACGTTGGCCCAGTGGCTTCCTTTTTCAGAGGTATTTCCCCCATTCTTTGCTAAACTGGCTCCCTTTAACCCTTTGGCCACATGCCACCTCCTCCAAGAAGCCCTTCTTGATCACCCTATTCAAAACAGCTTCCTCCTTTATTCTCTAACACAAATCCTTGTTTATATCCTTCACGGAAATGATTGCATTTATTATTATCATCACACAGAAATCATCATAATCTGCAGTTATGTAGTTTGTGTAGTTGTTTCTTTTCTTTCTTTTTGAGACAGAGTTTCAGTTTGTCGCCCAGGCTAGAATGCAGTGGTGCAATCTTGGCTCACTGCAACCTCCACCTCCTGGGTTCAAGTGATTCTCCTGCTTCAGCCTCTGAGTAGCTGGGATTACAGGTGCCTGCCACCACCAGCTAATTTTTTTATTTTTAGTAGAGACGGGGTTTCACCATGTTGGCCAGGCTGGTCTTGACTCCTGACCCCAAGTGATCCACCCGCCTCAGCTTCCCAAAGTGCTGGGATTACAAGTGTGAGCCTCCGTGCCTGGCCGCCGTAGTTGTTTATTTTCTATAAATTCTCAGAGAACAGTTTGTTTCCGCTTGAGTGTCTAATAAACAGTTCGAGACAAAAGTTCCTCATCTCTGCCCTAAAACATGTTCCTCTCAGTTTCTCGCACTTTTGTAAATGAAAGCTCCATCCTTCCTGTTGCTCAGGCCAAATTGCTGGAGTCATCTTTGACTCTTCTCTTTTTGACACACTCCCCCATCTGATGTTGGCAGATATGGTCCAACAGTCCTATCAAACAGATCCAGAATCTGACCTCTCGCCTCCTCTACAGCCATCACCTCGGTCCAGGAACCGTCACCTTTTGCCTGGGCTAATGTAGTCCCTTCCTCTCTGGCCTCCCTGAGTCTGTTCCCCATGGAGTAGCCAGAGGAATCCTGTGCACATTCAAATCAGTTCAAGTCCCTCCTCTGCTCAGAGCCCTCTCATAGCTCCTGGCTCCTTCAGAGGAAAACAAAGTCCTCATCGTGCCCCACAGGACCCGATGCAGTCTGCTCCGTTCATTCTCTGCCCTCACCTCCCAACCTCTCCTCCTCGCTCACTCAGCTCCAGCTGCACCAACCTTTTCACTGATCTTCAGACACACCAAACAGGCTCCTGCCTCAGGGCCTTTGCACTAGCTGTATCCCCTGCTCCAGCAGCTGCTCCTCAGATATGCGCTTTGCTCCTTCCCTTCATCCTTTCGGTCTTTCTTTAAATGTTACCAACTCAGTTAGGTCCTCTTCCCCGACCATGCTATTTAAATTGCAATGCCACCCCTTCCACATATACAACCCTACATTCCCAATTCTTAATCCTTTCTTCTACCTCTTCCTCTTCCTCTTCCTCTCCTTCCCCTTCCCCTTCCCCTTCTCCTTCTCCTTCTTCTTCACAGGGTCTTGCTCTGTCACCCAGGCTTGAGTATACTGGCACAATCACAGCTCACTGCAGCCTCAAACTCCTGGGCTCATGCAATTTTCCCGCCTCAGCCTTCTGATTAGCTGGGACTACAGACTCGTGCCACCATGTCCAGCTAATTTTTTAAACTTTTTTGTAGAGATGGGATCTTGCTATGTGGTCCAGGCTGGTCTTGAACTCCTGGTGTCAAGCGATCCTCCCACCTTGGCCTCCCAGTGTTGGCATTACAGGCATGAGCCACCACACATGGCCCTTGTTTCATTTCTTGCCATGGCTTGTAGCACCACCTGACAGCCTATTTCTTTATTCATTGTTATGGAGACTTCCTGAAAAGAATGTAAGTTCTACAAGGGCAGCAGTTTTTATCTGTTTAACTCATTGGTTATCACTTGTCTCTGCAACAGTGCCTGGCTCATGATAGGTACAAATATTTGTTGAATAAATAAACTATATTTAACAACACCCAGGAGAGTGCCGGCACATAGTCAACACTGAATAAATGTCTCCTGAGGAAAATAAATGAGTGCAACACTTTTTTTGGACACTCTGCAAATTCGAAGGGCTGTTATTAACATTCTAAGGTAGTATTTTATGGGAACCATGCAAATAATAATAGTGATAAATGCTTGACATTTATTCTTGTAATAATGCTACAATTAAAAAAATTATGAACCCATTTTACAGATGAAAAAGCACAGAGACTGTGAGTTTTATAACTTATCCAAAGCAATGATTTGCACTACATTTTAGGGTCATGGACAAAGATGTAACAGCAAGGGACACTGAACAAGGGTGTTCATGGAGGGGATACAGGACGGAATATTTGGTAGACAATATAGTTCAGGCAAGGAGACCCTTTGGTATACTGAACCCCATAACTCTAGAGACTAGGGTGCCATTGATTCAGAGAGGGAATGTTGGCAGAGGTGAGGTATCGGAAGAATGTGGGATGTAGGTTGGGTTGGGACATCTGAGACACCCATAACAGTGTGAGAATGAACCATTCTGAAGATCCAATGTTAGCTGTGGTGAGTCACAGAGGTACATAGAATGTTGTCAGGGCAGAAGATGGTTGGCATAAGAGGATATTTTCAGGATGAACTATCATGGGAGTCTAGAGCCTTCTTGAGTGCAAAAAATAGAAGGTCTAGGATACTGGCATTAAATAAATACTTGAAGAGTTAGAGGATGTTGTCAAGGATGGTCCATTTATAGGACATATATTATTGAGATGGGCTGATGGAAATATTTAAGAATGTGCCACAGACAGAACTTTCAGGTGGTGATCTGGGCTTATAGAAGCGGCGCTGATGCAGTTGAGAGACCTGGGCCATTGTCTGGGTTGGGACATTCAGGTTGTTGAGATGTTTCAGGGACGCAACATCTGGGAGACTGCAAGCCTGGCAGTGCGTGAATGCTTCTGAAACAGGGAATGTCAGCTGGGATTGAGCATTTTTCAGGACATGGATCACTGGTTCAAATGGAACACTGGGAATAAGGAGCAGAGAAGGGCTAAGCAGACAATGTGAGGAAGTCATGGTGACAGGATGGAAGCCGGTACATTTCTCAACTTTTATTGTGGGCCCTTCAACCATTTTTGCTGCTGGGTTTCGTATTTTCGGATTGTTTCACGGATCCACAGGACGTATCTTGAGACACGGGTGTAGACACCAGGCCGGTCAGGTTGCCCACATGGGAAGTCTCCCCAGGAGACGATGCCACAAAGTGTTCTGTTACAGACCAAGGGGCCCCCAGAGTCACCCTGAGTTGGGGAAAGAAAGAGAGAGAGAGAGGTGGGTCCTTGCTGGGGCTAAACAACGCAGGGACAGGGAGGTGTGGGGAGAAAGTGAAAGATGGAGAGAGATACACACAGAGAAGGAGACTCAGAGAGGCAGAGTCAGACACACACAGTGTGAGAGAAAGCAATGAAGACAGTGAGAAACAGACAAGAAGACAAACACAGAGGGACAGACAGCAAGAGACAGAAATAGGGACAGAAAGACAGAGATAGGCCCAGAGAAAGAGAGACATAGAGAAATTTCTGTGTTTTTCTCTGTTCCTCAGTTTCATTAAAATGGTAACAACTTACTTCATACCCATTTTTGTTTCCCTGGTACTAAATCCCACCTTGCACCCCTGCCCCATACCAGCTGACCCTGCTCCTACTTCAAGGCTCCTTTGTGTCCCTCACTATTGAGTGAACCCATCCATATCTGGGCAGGGTATGCAATACACGTGTAAGTCTATTTCTCTTCCTGGGCCCAAGGCAGACATCACTAATTGATCAAGGCACATATCATTAATATAGTATCATACTCTTTCTCACTGAATCAAATCTCAACTTCTTTATTGATAAAGGCTGTTTTTTGCTCATGTAGTATCCATTTCCTCTTATTTTTAAAAAATTAAACATTCATTTTTAAATTTTTATTTATTTATTAATTAGAGACAGTGTCTTGCTCTATTTATTTCTTTTTGTTTTTGAGACAGGGGCTTGCTCTATCACCCAGGCTGGAGTGCAGTGGCATGATCATACCTCACTGCAGCCTTGAACTCCTGGGTTCAAGTAGTCCTTCTGCCTCAGCCTCCCAAGTAACTAGGACTGCAGGTGTACTCCACCACACCTGGGTAATTTAAAAACTTTTTTTTTTCTTTTTGTAGAGACAGAGTCTCACTATGTTGCCCAGGCTGGTCTCAAACTCCTGGGCTCAAGTAATCCTCCCACCTCAGCCTCCCAAAGTGCTGGGATTACAGGCATGAACTACTGTACTTGGCCATTTCCCCTTATTTTGGTAACAGCCTCTCCTGATTTTTTCATTTGGGGAACTGCCCTTCTTCACTCCCAATCCATGCAGTTTGTCCCTGCCCCTCTCCCGCACCCACAGTTAACTATGTGACTCAGGTTTGGCCCATCAGAGAATCCCACAGCTCTGGTGGAGTGATGGCTCAAGACACATGACTTAGGTCAGCCTAGTGAGCATCATGCTCAAGACTTTTGTGTGAACTATTGGAAAAGAGAGGTTCTCTTTCTAATAGGGTTGCCTAGAGGGTAGGATGTAAGCTCAAAGCTGCTGGGGCCATCTTTTCATGGGAAGAATCTAACCGAGAATGAAGCCAAAACAGAATAAAGAAGAGCTGAGAGTTAAAAGAAAGACAGAATTCCAAATACACAATTTGCATACCTGGATCCATCTGTGCCTAAAGCCAGACAACCTGGATTTTCAGTTACAAAAGCCAGCATTTTATTTAAGCCAGTTTGAGTTGGTTGTCTATCACTCACAAGTGAAAGAATACCAACCTTTATGCATCTCAACACAGGGATCTGGGCAGCCACTCAGTCAAAGCTGGGGCTTATGATGAATTATTCCTGCCATCCCTAGGTACCCCTTTTTGTCTTGACCTCCTATGTGAGGGGACATTGTACCTTATAAAGATTGGTTCCCCTAAGGCTGGAAACAAAGCTTTTTCCCCAGCATCTGTCACTTCCATTCTGGCTTTCTATCCTGTCCAAGGCACCCACCAGCCTCCCGGCCTCACCTCACAGGAGTCTTTGCCACCCTCTTTTGTGCCGGCACACAACATGTTGTCAGTGATCTTTCCTGGGTAAACTTGATGACACTCCTCATCTGAGCGAAGTTGGATGTTGGCACATTGTAGAGTTTTGGGGTAATTCACTGGGGAGAAGAAAGAGAAGGTCTAAGGTATCCGACCTGGATAGGATATGGGATGAAGGTTAAATAGGCGAGTTGAATGGGTAAACAGTAGATAGAAAATTGAGATGGGAAGAGAAAGATGGGAGAAGAGATGAGCACCTATCTGGGTAAAGCAACGGAAGTGACAGAAATATGGAGGGACATGGGAGAGAGGAGAAGGGAGAGATGAGGAGAAAAGTGGAGGGAAGGATAAGGAGGGAAGGGACAAGAGAATGGGAGGTTGATAAGGAGAGTGGTGGAGCCAGTGGTGGGGAAAGAAAGTTGGAGAAGAGGGAGTTGGAATAGGGAGATGGTCAGAAATAGAGAATTAAAGATGGGAAAAGCAGGAACAGGGATGGGAAGAGTTATGGGAGAGTTGGATAGAATGGTAGGAAGAGAGACAGGGCATGTTGAGGAGAAAGATACAAACATGAGGCTGGGAGAGAGTCAGGGATTGCTACGGAGATGCAAAGGGCTCTTGTTGGTATATACATCAACTTTATATTCACATATATAATGTATTATACTTACTAAGTAATGATATATAATTAATTATTAAATTGAATTATTAGAACTTTCATTAATAAGCATATTTAATATATTAAACATTTTATAAATTATAGAAATATAACAATTTTATATGTATGATTTATATATTATAAATGATAAAATTCATTTACAGTATATAAATATATAAATGTATACATTTATAAAATATATTTATAATATATAATTTAAGTATAGATTATATATTTATAATATATACATTATGCAGAAATACATATTTAAAATACATAATCGATAAATTTTATAATTTATAAAATACATTTAATTTGTATACTTTTTGTATAATATATAAATATATTACTATATAATACATAATATACATCATATAATATATTCATATATTAGATCTATTTATATTTCTATATATTCATGAATTTATATACTCATATATATTTTTATATATTCATGAATTTATGCTTATATAAAAGATACAGTTAACTTTAAATATATATATTTATTTACTTATTTATATTTTTATATATAAAGGAACCTACCTCAGACCTTCCCTCCCATCTCTGCCCCTGTTTCCCCAGCCACTCCTATGGGGCCTCAGGCCACCTGTGTGGGTGCATACCCTGGGGGCTGGTGGTGGTGCCCCAGCCAGACACCCGACAGGTGGTGCCAGGGGTTAGGCGGTTGTTGTGGGAAAGGGGCAGGGTTTGGATGTAGCCTGTGAGCTGGACCGGGGACTGCAGCTCCAGAAGCATGATGTCATGGTCGTGGTTCAGGTGGGTGGGGCTTCTCCGGTATTCAGGGTGGGGGATAGAGTGGACAACTTCCCTCACCTGCTCACCAGCTTCCACACGCCCTAGGGCGTGCTTGCCTAGGTAAACTTTGAGCCCGCTGTGGGTGCAGAAAGAGGGTGGTTAGGAAAGAAGATGAGCCCATTTCCATCCCCATCCCAGCCCCAACCTCTTCCCATCCCCAACCTAACCTCTTCTCCATCCTACCTTCCTCATCTCCAAATACATCTTCCCCATCCTCAACTTCAATCCCATCCAGATCCCCTACTTTGATTCTATTCCCATACCCAATCCCCATATCTCAACCCCAAACCTCATTCTCACCCCCATGTCCATCCCCAACCCTAACTCCAACTCCATCCTCAAATCCAGCTCTACCCCATCCATAATCCCAGTCCCATTCTCATCCCTATCCCATGCTCCCCTGGCCCCCACATACTCCTTTAGACAGTGTGCGGCAGTAAGGACCCATTTGGGGTGGACCAGGACTCCCCCACAGAGTAGCCGCCCTTGCACTAGTAGGGCAGCCTGCCAGGGCTGAGAGTGGGGAAAGCAGGTGTAGCCACCTGGGAGAAACCCACTGGTCCCATTGGTGTTGAGAACCTTGGAAGACTCCTGGGAGACACCTGGTAAAGAAGAGAGATTGTTAGAAAACTGGAATCCAGGGGGCAGAGGAGCCCTGGAGCTGTGGTTCCTGGGTTTGGGGAAATGGTCAGATTATTGCCCTGGGTGACCGGGAACTGAAGATGAATTTGCCGACCTCTGGCAGTTGCTATTCTTGACCAAGTGGAGATGACTTAGGGCAAAGAGGTGACATTCTTTTCCCAAGAAGTACCAAATCCTCCACTGGGGGTTAACAGAAGAGGTCACAAAATGAGCATGTTGCTGATAGGTAAGCAGGAGCCTGACTTTCTCTCCACGTGCATTTTTTATATCATTCTACCAGAAGATGGATTTCAGGAGGTAGAAGTGAGACTGACCTACACATCCACCTAGGCAATATCTATCCATCAGTCTATCCAATTATCCATCCCCCATTCATCCTACTGATTTGTCCATCCATCTACTCATCCATCTATCCATTCATCCATTTAGGTAGTCATTTAACCATCCATCCATCCATTCATCCATCCATCCATCCATCCATCCATCCACTCATCCATTTATCCACCAATTCATCTGTGCATCCATCCATCCATCCACTAATCCATCCATCCACTCGTCCATCTATCCATCCACTCATCCATTTATCCATTCATCCATCCATCTACTCATTCATTATCCATCCACTCATCCATCTATCCATTCATCCATCCATCCACTCATCCATCCATCCATGCATCCATCCACCCACTCATCCATTTATCCATCCATCCATCCACTCATCCATTTATCCATGCATCCATCCATCCATCCAACCATCCATCCACTCATCTGTCCCTCCATCCACTGGTCCATTTATTCATCCATCCATCCATCCATCCATCCATCCATCCATCCATCCATCCATCCGTCTATCCATATATCCATCCATGCATCCATCCAGTCATCTTTCCACCCATCTCTCTATCCTTTCACTGCATATATACTGGTTGCCTCCATGGCTTTAAATACCAGCTATAGGCTAATCATCTCCAGCCCTGAACTCTTCTTTAAGCTCAAAACTCAAACACTGTTGATTTGGATGCCTTACAGGCATCTTAAGCTTTGTATTCCCAACTTGATTCTTCTCAATCAAAACTGTTCACTCCAGTATTTCCCACCTCAGTGCTCAGCCCCAAACCTGGGAGTCATCTTTGCTTCTCCTCTTTCCTTCATCACTCACAACCAGTTCCTATTGGTTTTATCTCCCAAATATCCAGTTATCGCCACACTTCTGCCATCATCTTGGTCCATGCCCCATCTTCTCTAGCCCAAATGACTACAACATTAACCTAAATCCTTCCATTTTTACATCCCTCCGATCCAGTCTTTTCAAAGTAGGCTGAGGACTCTTCAAACAAAGAAAGTCAGATGTTGTTCCCAGGCTCAACTTCCTTTAAAATAAAATCCAAAAAGCCTTCCCAAGGTGTGCAGGACTCTGTGCTGTCTGGCCCTTGCCAGGCTCTTTGACCCCATCTCCAACCACTTTCTTCTGACTTCCTCTAGTCCAGCCTCATCGACCTGTTCTTCAAACACACCAGGCATTTAAAGAAAAAAAGAATTTAAATCATCTTGGATGCCCCCATACTAGACATTTTATACTTGCTATTTCCTCTCTCTGCACAGTCCTTTCTCCAAACCTGTGTTGTTTAATATGGTAGCCACTAGCTACATGTGGCTATTTAAATTTAAACTAATTAAAATGAAGTAAAACTAAATTAAAAATTCAGTTCTTAAGTCACACCAGCCATATTTCAAATGTTCAATAGCCTGAAGTGGCTAGTGGATAATTGGACAGCACAGATATAGGATATTTCATATATACATCTATGGAATATTCTACTGGATGACCCTCAGAATTTAGAGGTTGTATGTCTGGGTCCTTCTTAATTCTGAGAGGTCAGCTCAAATGTCTCCTCTTCAGAGAGGCCTTCCCTGACCACCTGGTCTAATGTTGACTCTCCTAGTCCCGACCCATCCCCCATTACATTCTTCCGGTTGGTTTTCATCAGAACAATGATTGCTATTCATTTCTCTTCACATTTGTATACATTCATTTGTAAAAATCTCTCCACTTGGACTGTAAGCTCCATTGACAACAGGCACCTTAACTGCTTTATTCAGTACCATATTCCCAGGACCTAACACAGTGCCTGGCACACAATGGGGGCTCAATAAATAGATGCTGTGTGTGTCAGGCACTGTGTCTGGCATTGAAAGCACAGCAGGGGTCCGTGGGACAGGGAGAATCCAATCCTGAACATGCATGCCATTTTGTGACTGTGTGACCTTATGCAAATCACCAGCCTCAGTTTCCCCAGCTGTCAAGTAGAAAAAGTAATAGTTCATCTCTCATTGCGTAGTTGAAGGATTCAAGATGACCCTGCATTTCAAACCATACAGCACAGCAGGTGGCACAGAGAGCACTCAGTCAGTGGGAAATGTTATTATTAATTATTAGCTACAACAGGAGGTCCCTCTGCCTCCCTAGCTAGTTTCCCCAACTACAGGGCAAGCAGTGGGATTAGCCCAGTGGTTTGCAGTTAGGAACAGAAGTTATCGGTGAGCACAGGATCATTTTAGGTGGTAGAGAGATGAGATATAAGTAACATTAAATCGCACACTCAGACGCTGAGCCAGCATCCAGTTCTCTTTTAATCCTGATTTTGTCAAGGTTAAAGTCTCAGGATGGTGCTAATATGGTTTTAACACCTCCCTAATCCTCACTGAGCTCACTTTTTAAAGCCAGGAGGACACAGAAGCCTCATCAGGCCAGCTAACATTTATTATGTTGAACCACCTGCAAAAGTTGTTTTAGGAAGGTCGAAAAGGGTCAAGTATCAGCAATTTCAGGTGGTCCAACCCAATAAACATATTATTTTCTTTTCATTGTGCAGGATTTATTTCCTTCCTTACCTTCTATTTACGACAAAGAATTCTGTTCTCTATTCAGGACAGTAGTATAAACTTGAACATGCTTTTGTTTGAGTGAAAAAAAAAAAAAAGAAAAAAAAGCTAACTTTAAGCAAATGATTAGGTCAAAAGTTATAAAAATGGTTTTCAGAGCCTCAAGTCCAGGATATGGAGGACAGGGCAGACAACCTTGATTAGGATTCTGACTCAGGCATCGCCGGTGTCATTGGAGCAGGAGGCTTCTGTCTTTGAGTCCTAGGTTTCTCTGCCAGAAATTGGAGTAATTACAATGCACCTACCTTGCCAGGTTGTTGAGGACTCCACAAGGCGTAGCATGTGGGTCTCCTAGCCTAGGGTGTGGCACTCAGGAGTGGCACGGGCATGAATCCAGGGAGTGTCGCCAGAGGAGAAAAGCCACCCCACCTTCAGGCCAAGGATGGTGCCAGGTGCCAGGCACCCACAGACCCCTCCTTTTTCAGGTCTTAGCTCAAGGGTCAAGCCCTTTGGGAAGGCCTCTGGTCGGGAAGCCGCCATTACATCTCTAGGCCCCTGGCTTGGATCCTTGAAGTCTTCACCTCATGTCAAGATAATTATTAACTAATTATTTGGATAATTGTTTGAATAACATCTGCATCTGTCCCTGCTAGACTCCAGGTGCTGAGAGCAGGGACTGTCTCTCTGCTTGTACAGCACCCAGCACAGTGGCCGGTGTTTAATAGCTGTTTGTTGAATGAATAAATGATTCATGAATGGGGTTTCCAGAGAACCTGCCTACAACGGCAGGGAAAGATGGGAAAGATCCATAGGGATCTTAAGGACAACCAATCTGCGGTGAGGTCACATAGGTCTGGGGTCAACCCAAGGATTAGAATAACAATCTAGAAGGTTGTGGAAGGGACTGAGTATGAAGACAGAATAATAGAGGCTGGGCTCGGTGGCTCATGCCTGTAATCCTGGCACTTTGGGAGGCTGACTCGGGCCACTTGAGGTTAGAAGTTCGAGACCAGCATAACCAACGTGGCGAAACCCCGCCTCTGCTGAAAATACAAAAATTAGTTGGGTGTGGTGGTGGGCGCCTGTAATCCCAGCTACTCAGGAGGCTGAGGCAGGAGAATCGCTTCAACCCGGGAGGCGGAGGTTTCAGTAAGCCAAGATCGTGCCACTGCATTCCAGTCTGGGCGACAGAGCAAGTTTCCATCTCAAAAAAAAAAAAAAAAAAAAAAAAAAAAAAAAGGGAATACTACTAATAAAGTAATAACGGCTAAGTGGCTAACTTTCAAGTCCTTTCTACTTGCGACATATTGAAGGCTCGACGCATTACCTCGTTTCAATATTCACAGTGACCTTCTGTGGTAAGCACTTATAAATTGAGCCCATTTTCCAGATGAAAACAATTTAGGCACAAAGCAGCTGCTAGGCTACTGGCTCAAAGCGGCAGCGTCAGGACGCGAACCCATGTCTTTCAGCTTTCCAGAGAGGACAGGAAGCCTTGAACGCGAGAGGGGCTGCTGCGAGGGTATTTTGGGAGGTGAGCGGTCTGGGGTCAGAGGGCCAACCTCAGCCGGGAAACCAGGTCACCCAGGGACAAGGAGGAAGAGCTCTGGGCTGTCCCCACTGGGACCGGCCCCGAGTGGGCGGGGGGCGGAGCTCGCGGCTCCCACGCCCCCTCCCCCTCCGGCCTGACCCCTCCTACCATTGTCCCGAGTGGCCGCCACGCCTCCACCCCCGCGCATTCTTACCTCCTGACAAGGCCAAGGTCAGGCAGGCGATCACTAGGGCCAGGGGCCACATGGCTCCGGGATCGGGAGGAGAGGGCAGGGCGGGCGGGGCCTGAGGAGAAGGTGAAGGGGGTGTTGAGGGCGTGCCCGGAACCTCCGCGTCTGAAACCTCTCTGCTCCTGAATCTCTCCTCCCCTCATTCACTCTTGACAGCCCTGACCCTGGAATCTGTCCCCCACCTCCAATTCCATCCTTGGTGGGGGTGCAGTGGCGAGGTGGGAGGAACAGTGTGCAACCCCCTGGGGCTCCGGCGTGCAGCCCCTCACCCCAGGAAGCCGTCCCTCCTCCCCTGCCCTCTGGCGAGCTGGGTGGTCGGTGCACTCTCTCCCTTTTCCTCCAGAGTCTGCCTTCCATTCTATCCCTCTGGGTCTGTCCACACGCTTGGTATTAGCCCAAGTTCTTATCTGTCCGCGCCCTTCACCTCTCTCCATCTCTGCAGGTTTCTCTCTAGATCTGAGACTCTAGCTTCACTCTCCCTCTCCCTGACTCAGCTGCCCTTCTGCTTTCCCCATCCTTCCTATCCCCTCTTCTCTCCCCTTCCTGCCCTCCTCCGCTCCCCGCCCCCGCCCCAGGCAGACCCTACCTGAGTGAGGGGCCCGCGAGGAGCGTCAGCCGCCAGCTGCCTAGAACTTCAGCCCCGAACCATGGCTTTTAACCCCTGAACTCCCTCCCCCAGCTCACTCAGCATTTCCTGGTCCCTGCCCCCCCCCCTCCACCCCCAGTGGCTCAGCGGGATGTCTCCAGGCACCCCCCCACCTGGGCTTGGCCCTCTGCTTGGGGCGGAGCTTCCAGGACGTGCTGGGACCTAGATCTGACCCCGCCCAAGCCGGAGTTGAACCCACTGTGAACTTTCGGGCATCAGGACCCAAAAAAGGGTAAGGGGAAGGCCCATTTCCTTCCCCCTGCCCCGCTAAGTTCCATGCCCATCCCTAACTTCAACCCATTCTGCACCCGGTTTTCTAACCTCTTCTCCAACCCCATGCATAATTCTTAATAGACAGTCAGCCCCCAGATGGCCATATTCTATCCGATTCCCACCTCCCCATCCATCCCTAACCATACCAAGTACTCCAGCCTGTTCCTCAACCCCAGTCCCATCTCCAACCTCATCTCAGGTTTAGCTCTCAACACATCCAGGTTCCAATTCCCAGTCTCATCTCAACCCTTTTTCTTTTGAAAGACACAAGGACACCCACAATTATCCCATCATCCTGCCTCCCTGCTCCCGCCAACCACCAGACACAAGAAGGAAATCATCAGCTGGGTGGATAGAAAATCAGTTCCCTTGGATTTGGATGGGGGCAGAGATGGGACCTGAGAAAGCAACATTTTCCAGAAATGGCCTTTCAGGAGCAGGGCCAGAGAGGGTGAGGGAGTCCACGGGGACCTAGGTGGAGAGGAAAAAGCAGGAGTCGAAAAGCTTCGAAGATGTGGATTGGGGGTGGGGGAGAGGAAGGAGGAAGGGGTGGTGTTTTGGGAATGAGTAGGTGTCTCCAGGAACTATGACTGGGTGGAGCCCTGAGTTAATCCTAGGGGGTGGAGGGGGCAAGATTAGGGATTAAGAAGGACTGACGTGGGGTCAGAATTTGGAAGAAAGCCAGGGATGTGGACCAGATGAAGTTTGGAAAGAGTGAGAGAGTGGGGGTGTCACAATGAGGATAAAGAACAGAGATGGATGGGGCGAGGGCTCACATGGAAACTTGTACGGTCCTTATTGATGGAGTTCAGGTTTGGATGTGGAGATCAAACCTAGTGTCAAAGGGTAACTTTTAAAACATGGTCTTACCATGACTCTCTGACATATATGAAATGAACATATGTCAAAGATTGTATCTTGACTCATTAATAAATGGCAGAGCCAGTAAGATGTTACAAAGAGCCATATGTACAAAGACAACAAGGAATGCTGAAATGAATTTACAAATAGATGCAAAACTGGCTATTCCACACTGGGAGGAGGAGGGAAATCCATTGTACTTCCACCTGGCAAAATTCATTTAAACATTTATGGACAAGAATTATTTGCATAGCTCTCAGATATCTACAATTTAGAGTCATAAAGTAGCTCAAAGACAGGAAAGGGTACAGAGACCTCATAAAATCAGATAACCCATCTAACTTTGCATTGGGAACACCTCAATGCCCAATGTTGGGTCCATTTCAAAGTATTTTGCTAAGAAGAAAAATATGGATTAATATAGGAAATCAGTAGAGTCTGTGGTTAGGGATGGGCCTGATGACAGCATTACGAATGCAATGAGTTTGGGGAGGTGAATGAAAATTGGATGAGGATGGGTATTGAGTTGGAGGTGGTAGTTGAGCTGGTTTTGGGATAGGATTAGATTGTAAGATGGGAGGTATCTAGGGGTAAGTTGGTGATGGGGTACTGTTGGGTTGGGGCTGAAGATGGAACCAAGATTGAGGTTTTGGATGGGGAAATGTTAAGATGTGGTTGAGCTGGGGTTGTGGGTTGACATGGGTGATGAGGACTGGCCATGAGGTTGAGTGTCTATGATGCAGTAGGTTTTGGTGGGAGTGAGCTGGGTCATACCCCACCTCTCAAGGTGAAAGAAAGGTCACTGTCTTTCTCCACCCCGGACTTCTCCCACCTCACAGGGCGGGGTCTGAGTTCACTTTTTGAGTGGAATTGTGTTCAGGTGGTGTGGCTGGAGGTAGGATGCCAGGTTAAGTGAGGCAACTAGCTTATGTGGGAAATCAGAGTACTTGTGCCCTCTTGTGACCTGGGTCCATGCTTCCAGAGAAGCCTTTCTCACTTGGGAAAGGCTGGAGCCTGGAGTGAGGGTGGTTGGCCTTGTTATTTGCTGAGGGGTGAGTGCCAGGTCAAATTGATGTTAGGGGTTATGATTGGCCGAACGCGAGTTGGGTAGCTCTGGTTGAAGTGAGGTCATGGACCCACTGAGGGCTGGGCACCTTCCACCCCCTCACTTGATGAACAAGCCCACAGCTGAAAGTCACACACAAACTGGACCAAATCCAAGTATACTTCTGTCACAGGTGCAGGTCTTTCCTCCACCACAGAGAACCGGCCTGGAGAAAGGAGAAGAAAGGACCCGAAAAAGAGATGCTGTTCCTAGTGGTTCTGACCTCAGACTCTGGAGCTAGACTGCCTGAGTTCAGCTGATGTGACCGCTTTGTGCCTCAGCATCCCCATTTGTAAAATGGCACAATCAATAGCACTTGCCTTATGGAGAAGTGTTAAATGGATTAATATCCAAAAATGCTTCGAAGAGAGTGTGGCATGGACCAAGGGCCACAATGCTCCTGTTAAATAAGTAAAGCTTAAGATGGAGGCATCCGACGGTTCCGGGAGGCCCCTCCCTAGCTTGGCTTCAAAATGGGATTCTTTGTCAAGCAGGAACTGGAACTTCTGGTTGGAAGTGCTAGCTGGGATGAGAAAGTAGGCCCCACACCCAGGCCCAGAGGAGGGGCCCCAACGCAAACATGAAGGGAGGGGAAGACTGAGAGACACAAAGGGCTAAATACACAGAGACCGAAAGATGGGGCAGGTGGGAGAGGACAGAAAGAAAATTCAGAGAAGGACAGAGGCACAGAGGTAGAAAGAAAGAGATGCCCAGTGAGAAGCAGACTCTTGGTGAGAAAGAGGTACAGAGAGTTGAGAAACATGGATTCTTCTTTAGAGCTGGATCCGTGTTATTCAGGATGTGGCTCCAGTCATCATGCATCCCAGGCAGCAATAACACATCGCTTTCATCCATCAGAATAGCAAAAATTAGAAAGGTCGGTCTTGCCACCTACCTGCGTGCCCGCATCCTCTGTCTCCTCTCCCATTTCTCTAGATGAACGGTCTGCACCTGCAGCTAAGATAGACGCCTCCACTGGTGCTGGTATCCTGTCCCCTCTTGCCTTCTGGAGGGCATTGCTCCAGCCAGCAGTTCTCTGTTCTCTTTCCTGCAACATGTTTTCCTTCTTCTCCAAGGAGCAGCCCCATTAGCATGCAAATATACTACAGTTTCTCCCATCTCTCATTAAAATTTGAAAACCAACCAACAAAAACTTTCTCCCCACTCTCATGTTCTCCTCTAGCTCCTGGCCCATTTTCTGCTCTGTACAACTGCAATCCTTCCCTAAAAAGTTGGCTAAGCTCACTGCCTGCAATTTCTGCCCTCCCGTCCTCCCTGGAGCCCACACTATGAAGGCTTTCTCTCCCATTGCTGCACCAACCATGCTCCTGTTTAGGGCAACAGTGACCTCCATGGTACTGAATCCAAGGGCCGTCTCTTCAGGTTCATCTTACTTGAGTTATCAGCAGCGTTTAACAGGTAGACTACTCCCTGTTTCTTTCCTTGGCGTCTGAGACACTATGCTCTCCTGGTTTTCCTCATCACTCACTGGTTGATTCTCATCCGTGTCTGGAGGTGGTTTCTTCCTGTCTTCCCAGTCTCTACATGGTGGAGCACCTCAGGCTTCGGTCCTTGGCCTTGTCTCCTCTGTCTATATTCACTCCCTCGGTGATCTCATCTGGTCTCGTGGCTTTAAATGCCATCTACATGCTGACGACTCCCAAATTTATGTCTTCAGCCAGGTCTGACTCTCAAACTCTCCACTTAACATCCAGCTGCCTACTCAACATCTCCATGTTCAAAACCAACTTCTGTTCTCTGCCCTTCCCATGTTCCAAACATACTTCTCTTGTGGGTCTTGGGCTTCTCAGTGGATGTTCACACCATCCTTTTCATTACCTGGTCAATACTTCAGTCTCACCCTTGAATCCCTTTTCTCACACCATACATACATTTTGTTACCAAATTCCATCAGTTCTACCTTCAGGGTGGATCCAGAATCTGACTGTTTCTTACCACCTTCCATCTTTGCTACCCTGGTCCCACTCAGCCTGCATCATCTCTCACCTGGATTACTGCAAGTTTCCTATCTGGTCTCTTTGCTTCTGTCCTTGTCCTCCTACACTCTAATTTTAATGCAGCTACCAGAGTGACCTTTTAGAATGTAAGTCAGAGCAGGTCACTTTTCTCAAAACCCTGCAGTAGCCTCCACTGCACTCCAAGTGAAAGTGGCATTTCCTTATGGTTGGCATATAAGGCCCAAGACCAACTGGTCTCTGATCCTCCTCTGATGTCATCTACCATCTTCTCTTCTCTTGTCCCTCTAATGCTGGGCATGCTTCCATCTCAGGGCTTTTGTACCTGAAACCCTCTTCCCCCAGATGTCTGCATGGTCCCCTGTATTCTTGTCATCTTCTTCATGAAGGCCCTCTTGACCACTGTACTTGGGAGTCTCCAGGACAGGTTCAGTGATTCACTAGAAGGACTCATAAAACTCAGAAAAGTTGTTTTAGTTTTGGTTTCTTACAGTGAAAGGACACAGATTAAAATGAGCAAAGAAAAAAGGTGCATCGGGCAGAGTCTGGGAGAGACCAGGCATGAGCCTCCACCTGTCTTCTCCCAGTGGAGTTTGTGGACAGTACATAATTCCCCCAGCAATAATGTATGACAACACGCTGGAGCATTGCCAGCCAGGGAAGCTCACCCAAGCCTTGGTGTCCAGGGTTTATATTGGGGGTTAGTCATATCGACATGACTGCCTGTTTGTGTGGCTGATCTTAGCTCCAGATCTTCTAGAGGTCAAATTGATACAACATGTCCTTAGGTCCCCACCATAAGTCGCATTGTTATAGATTATCTGGCATGGCTCATGCCCCAGAGAGACAAAGACACTGTTACTCAGCAAGATATTCCAAGAGCATAGAGGTTATCTCCCAGAAGCCAGGCAAGGGCCAAAAGTTTCACTGTAGTGTGCAGGGTTTGGACAGTCCAAGCCTGCTGGGTTGTACAACCACCCAACATAAAATTGCAGCTCTCCTCTGACATTCTCTATCCTGTTACTCTGCTTTATTTTCTTCTATGGCATTTACTCCCATCTGTCAGACGTAATGTTTTACTTATTCTTTTGTTTCTGTCTGCCTCCTCTCTAGAATATGAACTCCCTGAGGAAAGAATTGTTCAAATATTTTGCTCCTAGAACAATACCTGGTACACAATCAGATTTAATGAATATTTGCTGAATAAATAAATGAACTATGGGCATTAAATATTTACTGAATGAATAAATATGTGTTACAGGCCGAGAAAATTGGGGTCGTGACCAATTCAGTTTACCACTGGAGGCTATATGAGCACAGAAAACTGTTCTCATGAAAGAAAGATTTTGGAAAACTGACAACTGCATCTGCCACCAGAAAACGTGCTGAGGGCAGTCACGCCTCAAGCACAGTGTTCCTTGTGATTATCCGAAAGAACATCTGAAGTCTGTTGTACAAAGAAAGCAATTATAGGTACCTGTGATTAATCAAGCAGCTGATCAACCGTTACCTCTCCCTCCCTGCTCTTTCTACCTAATATAAATGAAGGGCTGTAGAAGCTCAAGGCTGCCTTTGCTCAGCAGAAGCAAGGAGTTCCCTGACACATTCTTTCAAAACAGATCTCTTGTCTTTATTTCTGCATTCGTCCCCCTTCATTCACTTCCGTAGGAACTGTCAGCGACAAATATGGATATTGTTGAAGGTGTGGAGAGGGAAGAAACCTATTTTTTTTTTTTTTTTTTTTTTGAGATGGAGTCTCTCTCTGTTGCCCAGGCTAGAGTGCAGTGGCGCGATCTTGGCTCACTGCAACCTCAGCCTCCTGGGTTCAAGCAATTCTCCTGCCTCAGCCTCCTGAGTAGCTGGGACTACAGGCACCCACCACCACACCCAGCTAATTTTTTGTATTTTTAGTAGAGATGGGGTTTCACCGTGTTAGCCAGGATGGTCTCAATCTCCTGACCTCATGATCTGCCCGCCTTGGCCTCCCAAAGTGCTGGGATTACAGGCGTGAGCCACCGCACCTGGTCGAACCCTTCTTTGTTAGACAAAAACTTGCCAGTATTCCGTGAAATTAAGAATAGGCCTTTAGGGCCCTTGGTCCCACTCCTGTGTGAATGGTCAAGAGGAGTCTTGTATAGATATATAAGTGGCACACTCAAAGTGAAGGGAACCTAGGTGTCCATCACTGAAGGACTGGGTTACTAAACATGGTGGATGTATACTATGCAGTGGCGCTTCTCAAATCCTAACATGTACTGAGTGCCCTGGCAATCTTGTTATATATAACACAGATTCTGATTCAGTTGGTCTGGGTGAGATCTAAGACTCCAGTTCTAATAAGTGATTCAGAAGCTGCTATTTTCTGCACCACGCTATGTGAAGCAAGGGTAAAAACCAGAGTAGTGCTGTTCAGTGGGACTTCCAGTGATGATGGAAATAATTCTATCTATAATATATCTGTGCTGTCAGTATGGCAGCCGCTAGCCACATACAGTTATTGAAATGTTGTGAGTATGACTAAGGAATGGAATTTTAAGGTGCATCTAATTTTAATTAATTTTAATCAAAAATTAAATGGCCACACCACTTGTGGCTAATGGCTACCACATTGGACAACATATGTCTAGAAGACTCTGGGGCAGTTAGAAGCAATGAACTAGATGAGCAAACAGTGATGCAGATAGATTGTTACAAGATTATTTGACGAAATCAGATGACGTATTTAATAATATAACCTGACTCCTCACCTAAACTTACCTTCCTTCACACACTATTTAATTGAATGTAAAATACTGTTGATTATATTTGCACTTTATTTTGTAGACCACTCAGAAAGAAAAAGAAGTTGTCAATTAAATTATGAGGTGTAAGACATCATGCTGAATTAAGATGTAAGATGCTTCCTCATTTCAGAGATGTGAAAAATATGAAAAGAATGTGTCTTTAAATCAATAAAATATAATGTTCAACCACCATAGCTGGAACCTTGAGTCGCAAATAAGATTAAAGTTGTCTTTAAACTATTTTTATTTAGCTTTATAGAAGGATGCAGGGTGAGAATTATAGCATGAGTTATATCATGTCACTGGGTGCCCAAATCTACCCAAGTACACAACTTCTTTTCTCTCCTTTTTCCTATAGGGCTTGTATGGCTGCTAAGTATTAAATCCACAGTGTGTGTTTATCACCTTGACACAGAAGTTGCAACCTCCACAAACTGAGACAAGGACACTATAAGAAAAGAAAATTATAGGCCAATAACTCTGATGAATATAGATGCAAAAATTCTCAACAAAACACTAGCAAACTAAATTCAGTAGCATATTAAAAACATCATACACCATGATCAAGTGGGATTTATCCCTGGGATATAAGGATGGTTCAACATGCACAAATCACTAAGCATGGTATACCTCAACAGAATGAAGGATAAAAATTATATGATCATCTTAATAGGGACAGAAAAATCATTTGCAAAATACAACATCGTTTCATGATAAAGACAGTCAACAAATTAGATATAGAGAGAATGTACCTCACACAATAGAGGCCATATATGACAAGTCCACAGCTAACATCATACCCAATGGTGAAAACTTGAAAGCTTTTCCTCTAAGATCAGGAACAAGACAAGTATGCCCACTCTAGCCATTTCTATTCAACATTAGCACTAGAAGTCCTAGCCATAGTAATTAGGCATGAAAAAGAATAAAAGGCATTCAGATCAGAAAGAAAGAAGTAAAATTGTCTCTGTTTGCAGATGACATAATCTTATATGTAGAAAACCCTGAAGAGTCCACCAAAAAACTGTTAGAACTAATAAATGATTCAGTAAAGTTGTAAGATACAAAATTTGGTTGTGTTTCTACACCCTAGCAATGAATTATCAGGAGAAAATTGAGAAAGCAACTCAATTTACAATGGCATCAGAAACAATAAAATGCTTAAAAATAAACTTAAGCAAGGAAGAAAATAATCTGTACACTGAAAACTATAAAACGTTGATGAAAAAAATTGAAGACAACATAAAGAAATTGAAAGATATCCCATATTTGTGAATTGGAAGAATTAATATTTCTAAAATGTCAATGCTAACCAAAGCTATCTATATTTTCATTTTAATCCCTATCAAAATTCCAATGGCTTTTTTTTCACAGAAGTAGAAAAAAAAATCATAAATATGGAACCATGAAAGACCCTGCAATCTTGGGCAGGAAGAACAAAGCTAGAGACATCATATTGTCTGATTTCAAAACATAATACAAAGCTATAGTAACCAAAACAGCATGGTACTGGCACAAAAACAGGCATATAACCAATGGGACAGAATAGAGAGCTCAGAAATAAATCCACACATTTACTGCCAACTGATCTTTAACCCAAAGGAAAAGGATATTCTCTTTAACAAAAGCTGTTGGAAAAATTGGATACCTGCAAGGAGAAGAATGAAATTGGACTCCTATCTCATGCCATGTACAAAAATCAACTCAAAATGGGTTAAGGATTTAAACATAAGACCTGAAACAGTAAAATGGCAAGAAGAAGACATGGGGGAAAAACTTCTTGACATTTGTCTGGGCAATGATATTTTAGACATAACCCCCAAAGCACAGACAACAAAAGTAAAAATAAACAAATGCGATTGCATCAAATGGAAAAGCTTCTGTGCACCAAAGGAAACAACCAACAGATAATGATCAACAGAGTGAAAAGACAGCCTACCAAATGGGAGAAAATATTTGCAAATGATGTATCTGATAGAGGGTCAATATCCAAGATATATAAGCAATGCAAAAACTCAACAGCAAGAAAACAAATAACCCAATTAAAAAATGGACAAAGGGCCAGGCACAGTGGCTCATGCCTGAAATCCCAGCACTTTGGGAGGCTGAGGTGGGTGGATCACCTGAGGTCAGGAGTTTGAGACCAGCCTGGCCAACATGATGATATCCTGTCTCTATTAAAAATACAAAAATTAGCTGGGCATGGTGGCAGATGCCTGTAATCCCAGCTGCTTGGGAGGCTGAGGCAGGAGAATCACTTGAACCCAAGAGGTGGAGGTTGCAGTGAGCTGAGATTGCACCACTGCACTCCAGCCTGGGCAACAGGGAGAGACTCTGTCTCTGAAAAATAAAAAAGGGCAAAGGACCTGAATAGACATTTCTCCAAAGAAGACATACAAAGGACCAACAAGTATATGAAAAGGTGCTCACTATCACTAATCATCAGGGAAACACAAATTAAAATCACAGTAAGACATCACCTCACACATTTTGGAATGACTAGTATAGAAAAGGCAAACAATAACAAACGTTGTCAAGGATGTGGGGGAAAAAAAGTGAATCCTTGTACCCTGTTGGTGGGAGTGTAAGTTGGTGCAAGGAAATGAAATTGGTATCTCAAAGTGATATCTGCACACCCATGTTCATGGCAGCATCATTCATGATGATCAGGATGTGAAAACAACCTGCGTGTCTGTTGATGGATGAATGGATAAAGGAAATGTAATATATTAGTATCAGTATAATTTAATATTATTCTGCCTTATAAAAGAAAGAAATCCTGTCATTTGTGATAACATGGATGGACCGGGAGGACACTGTGTTAAGTGAAATAGGTCAGACACAGAATGACAAATACTGCATGATCTCACTTATATGTGAAATCTAAAAAACTCAGACTCTCAGAAGCAGAGAGTAGAATGGTGGTTACCAGAAGCTGGAGGATGGGGTGGGAGGATGAGGAAAAGGAGGGAGCCTCTACTTCCCAGCAATCTTTCGTGCATGTCCCAGACCTGCCACCTTAGGGTTCCCCAATATTGTGCTGTCCCCATAGAACATAAGGTGAGTACAACATTCTATTTTATCTGTACTCTGTAGTATCCAAGCACAGAACTTTAAGAAGACAGACACTAAGATCATGAGGTCATTCCCAGGCAGACCCATCCAAGGGTGACTGGTAAAGGTTTAGCAATGACTGTCCGGCAAAACCCTATCTATAGTGTTTTTCAATTTCAGTGCAGTAAATGCTTCTACTTTGGCTATTGTCAAGCTACCGGTGCATATAGAGTTGGGGAGCTGGAAAGAAGTATGCAGAAACTCATCATTACAGATGTAGTACAAGAGACATACCTCACTCCCAAGCATAGGTATTAGTTGAAATAATTAGCAACAGTTGAGTTTTGAGTATTTACTGACAATTTTTTAAATCAATTATGTACTTATAAGTTTATGTAATTTAATTTTTAATAATGGCTGCCTTTAGCCAACCGGCTCTCAAAATTCCTGAAAATTTGCTGGTAGACCCTTGCAAGCATGTGTGAGCTGGCCCTGGCACACATTGGGCCTGCCGCCAAGCCCAAGTTTATTGACCTCGTTACTCATAGGGACTCTGCTTTATTTTAAAATTATGTTTATGGCTTCTTGTCTGTCATCTCCTGCTACAATATAAGTTCTGTGAGGGCAGGGATTCTGACTGGCTTGCTCACAGTGCTTCCTCCAGCACCCAGAACAATGCCTGGTGCATAGCAGGTGCCTAATAAATTGACCAATGCCTGGCGCGTAGTAGGTGCTCAATAGCTGTTGATGAGTGAAAGTAAGAAAGAGAATGAGATTCCTAACACAATGGTTTTATGTAAATTAGAAACGATACACTGTGACACTGCCTCGTTTTCCAAGGATGCAGGGCATTCAAAGCCATTTATGTCGGTGCCTGTGGGGAGGGAGGGGAGCAGAGCCAGAGATGAAGAGTGGAAATAAATTAATAAAATGAGAGAAGGGCTTTGCCTGGACAGGAACTGAAGCCTGTGATTAACTCAACTCTCCTCACCTGAGATCTGATTAGGAAAACGAGGACATCTTCATTTGCATAGAATTTTCCAGGAAACAAGGCACTTAGTTCCCTGCCCTGGACCACAGGGGCTCCAGGAAGGAGGCTGGTAGAAGGCAGTCATGCTCAAGGTCACTCTGCAGGGCTCAGGTGTTTCCGTCTAGAAACCTGATACAGTGGGGTGGACAGGGGACTCCCAAGGAAAAACACGCAAAGAGGGAGGCAGCCACTTGTCAGTACACAGCTCCCGGCTCGGCATGGTGGAGCCACCGTGTACGTGTTTCTTTAAGTCATTAATTGGATGGATAAGGCCGGGCGCGGCAGCTCACACCTGCAACCCCGGCACTTTGGGAAACCGACGGAGGCGGATTGCTTGGGGCCAGGTGTTCGAGACCAGCCTGAGCAACACAGGGAAACCTCATCTCTACCAAAAATTTAAAAAGTAGCCGGGCATGGTGACGGGCACCTGTGGTCCCAGCTACTTGGGAGGCTGAGGTAAGAGGATCACTGGAGCCCAGGAGGTTACGGTTGCAGTGAGCCATGATTGCGTTACAGCACTTCACCCGGAGACTGAGCAAGACCTTGTCTCAAAAAATAAAAAATAAATAAATGGATGAATGAATACAATTTAGGATGATTCCACTTTTATTGTCATTATTTATTCGGTTTTTAGAGACACCAAGCGTGTTAAAAATTGTCTTCTTTGGAATACAATGCCAGTTTAAGGGGTCTGTGCTCCTGCCCTCTGTGCCTCTGGTCTTGAGTAGTGATGGTGACACAGCAAGCGTGGGGGCGTGGTGGGGAGAAAACGCCTGAAGCAACTGCTCTGGGCAAGGAGAGACCAGAGCCGGAGTAAAGATCAGGGTGCTGGGAACGGGGGCTCCCGGGTCTGAGGGAGGAGGGGCTGGGGGTCTGGACTCCTGGGTCTGAGGGAGGAGGGGCTGGGGTCTGGACTCCTGGGTCTGAGGGAGGAGGGGCTGGGGGCCTGGATTCCTGGGTCTGAGGGAGGAGGGACTGGGGCCTGGACTCCTGGGTCTGGGGGAGGAGGGCCTGGGGCCTGGACTCCTGGGTCTGGGGGAGGAGGGCCTGGGGCCTGGACTCCTGGGTCTGGGGGAGGAGGGGCTGGGGCCTGGACTCCTGGGTCTGGGGGAGGAGGGGCTGGGGCCTGGACTCCTGGGTCTGGGGGAGGAGGGGCTGGGGCCTGGACTCCTGGGTCTGGGGGAGGAGGGGCTGGGGCCTGGACTCCTGGGTCTGGGGGAGGAGGGGCTGGGGCCTGGACTCCTGGGTCTGGGGGAGGAGGGGCTGAGGCCTGGGCTCCTGGGTCTGAGGGAGGAGGGGCTGGGGCCTGGGCTCCTGGGTCTGAGGGAGGAGGGGCTGGGGTCTGGGCTCCTGGGTCTGAGGGAGGAGGGGCTGGGGGCCTGGACTCCTGGGTCTGAGGGAGGAGGGGCTGGGGTCTGGACTCCTGGGTCTGGGGGAGGAGGGACTGGGGACCTGGACTCCTGGGTCTGAGGGAGGAGGGACTGGGGTCTGGACTCCTGGGTCTGAGGGAGGAGGGGCTGGGACCTGGACTCCTGGGTCTGAGGGAGGAGGGGCTGGGGGCCTGGACTCCTGGGTCTGAGGGAGGAGGGACTGGGACCTGGACTCCTGGGTCTGAGGGAGGAGGGGCTGGGGCCTGGGCTCCTGGGTCTGAGGGAGGAGGGGCTGGGGCCTGGACTCCTGGGTCTGAGGGAGGAGGGGCTGGGGCCTGGACTCCTGGGTCTGGGGGAGGAGGGACTGGGGACCTGGACTCCTGGGTCTGAGGGAGGAGGGACTGGGGCCTGGACTCCTGGGTCTGAGGGAGGAGGGGCTGGGGGCCTGGACTCCTGGGTCTGAGGGAGGAGGGGCTGGGGGCCTGGACTTCTGGGTCTGAGGAAGGAGGGACTGGGGCCTGGACTCCTGGGTCTGAGGGAGGAGGGGCTGGGGGCCTGGACTTCTGGGTCCTGAGTGGAGAGAGGAGGGCCTGGACTTCTGGGTCCTGAGTGGAGAGAGGAGGGCCTGGACTTCTGGGTCCTGAGTGGAGAGAGGAGGGCCTGGGCAGCTGATGAGGTCCATCCCACCATGAAGACCATCATTTGTCCCGCATCGTTTCCTCAATCCAGCTTCGGTACTTGCACAGGTTGGTGTAGACACCAGGGTAGCCAGGCAGGGCACAGCGCTCCATTCCCCAAGACACGAGGCCCTGGAGCTGTCCTCTGCACACAAGGGGTCCCCCAGAGTCACCCTGAGGGGGAGGAACAGAAATGGAGACACTGATGGACAGGTGGCCACAGCCACCATGGCACAGAGAACCCAAGAAGCAGACATAGTCAGGGAGACAGGCAGAGACACTGGGGTGGACAGTTAGGGACACAGTCCTGCCGCAGCTCTGAGATCTCAGCCCCGGAGGTAGGGGCACTTCCCTCCCTCTCCGCTGGGTCTGGCTCTGTCTCTGTGTGCACCTGCCTGTCCCTTGAGTCTCACCAGGCCCCTCTCTGTTCGCTCCATCTGTAGAACATTTGTGTGTCTCTCTTTTTCTATTTCCCCATCTCTGCCTCTCTCAAGGATGCATTAAGATTTCTAGAAGCCTCAGCACAGCCTTTCCCAGACCCATATGAGCAGAGGCCACTCTGCGATCTTTCCCCAACCTGCCTCATCCCACTCCACCAACTACCTTAAGAGGGTTACTCCCACCTGACAGACGAGGAAACTGAGGCATGAACGCTCTGAGTCCATTACCCAGGGGGCACAGGGCTAGGAAGCGGGGTGGCCTGGCTATCGGAATCTCTCTGTGCCTGTTCACTCTCTTCTGAAGACCTCTGCAGACTTCCATGCTCCTGACATCGTTTGCCTAAATCCCAGTCCCAAATAATCCCTACCACAGCTCCCATCCTGGGCCTTACCTGACAAGAGTCCTTCCCGCCCTGGGGAACTCCTGCGCAGACCATGCCAGGCGTGATGGCTCTAGGATAGGCCTTCTGGCACACCTCATCCGGGGAGATGTTGATGTTCACGCATTGCAGAGAGGCAGGGTACCTGGCTGAGGGGGCACTGCAGGATTACAACTGGGTCTACCCTCCCATAAGACCCAAGTGTCCATGTCCCCAGCCCCTCCTCCTTCCGACCCAGGAGTCCAGCCCCAGCACCTCCTCCCTCAGACACAGGAGTCCAGGCCGCAGCTCCTCCTCCCTCAGACCCAGGAGTCCAGGTCCCAGCCCCTCCTCCCTCAGACCCAGGAGCCCCAGTCCCCCAGCCCCTCCTCGTTGAGACCCAAGTGTCCAGGTCCCCAGCCCCTCCTCCTTCCGACCCAGGAGTCCAGCCCCAGCACCTCCTCCCTCAAACACAGGAGTCCAGGCCGCAGCTCCTCCTCCCTCAGACCCAGGAATCCAGGCCCAGCCCCTCCTCCCTCAGACCCAGGAGCCCCAGTCCCCCAGCCCCTCCTCGTTGAGACCCAGGAGTCCAGGCCCAGCCCCTCCTCCTTCCGACCCAGGAGTCCAGCCCCAGCCCCTCCTCCCTCAGGCCCAGGAGTCCAGTCCCCAGCCCCTCCTCCCTCAGACCTAGAAGTCCAGGCCTCAGACCCCTCCTCCCTGAGACCCAGGAATCCAGGCCCAGCCCCTCCTCCCTCAGACCCAGGAATCCAGGCCCAGCCCCTCCTCCCTCAGACCCAGGAGCCCCAGTCCTCCAGCCCCTCCTCGTTGAGACCCAGGAGTCCAGGCCCAGCCCCTCCTCCCTCAGACCTAGGAGTCCAGCCCCAGCACCTCCTCCCTCAGACACAGGAGTCCAGGCCACAGCTCCTCCTCCCTCAGACCCAGGAATCCAGGCCCAGCCCCTCCTCCCTCAGACCCAGGAGTCCCAGTCCCCCAGCCCCTCCTCATTGAGACCCAGGAGTCCAGGCCCAGCCCCTCCTCCCTCAGACCCAGGAGTCCAGGCCCAGCTCCTCCTCCTTGAGACCCAGGAGTCCAGGCCTCAGCCCTTCCTCCCTCAGACCCAGGAGTCCAGGCCCCAGCCCCTCCTCCCTCAGATCCAGGAGTCCAGGTCCCCAGCCCCTCCTCCCTCAGGCCCAGGAGTCCAGGTCCCCAGCCCCTCCTCCCTCAGACCTAGAAGTCCAGGCCTCAGACCCCTCCTCCCTGAGACCCAGGAATCCAACCCCAGCCCCTCCTCCCTCAGACCCAGGAGCCCCAGTCCCCCAGCCCTTCCTTCTTGAGACCCAGGAGTCCAGGCCCAGCCCCTCCTCCCTGAGACCTAGGAGTCCAGGCCCAGCTCCTCCTCCTTGAGACCCAGTCCAGGCCCAGCCCCTCCTCCCTCAGACCTAGGAGTCCAGGCCCAGCTCCTCCTCCTTGAGACCCAGGAGTCCAGGCCTCAGCCCCCTCCTCCCTCAGACCCAGGAGTCCAGGCCCAACCCCTCCTCCCTCAGACCCAGGAGCCCCAGTCCTCCAGCTCCACCTCCTGGAGACCCAGGAGCCCAGGCCCAGCCCCCTGCTTTCCAAGACGCAGGAGTCCTCACCGATGGGGCTGGATATAGTTCCCCAGCCTGACACTCGGCAGGAGGTCCCGGGGCTGGCACAGGCCTGGGTGACCTCAATGGGCCTGACTGCCCTCCCGATCCGTGCGGGCTGCTGTAGCCGCAGCAGCATGAGGTCGTTGTCGTGGGTCCGGGAGTTGTAGTTGGGGTGCGTCACCTGGCGAACCACGCGCAGCACCTGCTGGGTGGCCTCCCACCTCCTCAGGTTGTGCTTGCCCAGGGCGACCTGAAGGATCCTGGCCACGACCCCCAAGAGAAGCGCTGCTCAGGGTCTGAGCCGGAGACTCCTCCCCACCCTCCAGCCCGGTTCCCTGGCCGGGTGACGAGTCTTCCCCGAGGTCTAGTCTGCTTCTCACTAACTGCAGGCCGAGCATTCTTGGCCTCCTGTGCCCTTCCCCATGGCCAGGGCATTCTCTCGGCCCAGCCCCAGCTGCCTCTCCTTCTGCTCTTGGGCTGAGCTCCAGCTCCTGGCTTGGGAAGAAGGTGATGATTGGGAGAGCTTGGTTCTGCTCCAGGGTCTGTGCTGGGCTCCGTGCATTGAGTTCTAAGTGAAACTGCGTTATGACTCTAGGCTCTAAATCAGAACTGATATTCTGGAGTAGGCTCCATTCTGTTTCTAGCCTGGGCTCTGGGTTCTAGACATCTTAAACTTTTGACTCTATGCTAAGATCAGGATTCTAGATCGAACCTGGATTATGACTTGATTTGTTTTTTTTTTTTTTTTTTTTTTTTTTTTTTGTGATGGAGTCTCACTCTGTCACCTAGGCTGGAGTGCGGTGGCACGATCTCAGCTCACTGTGACCTCCACCTCCCGGTTCAAGTGATTCTCCCACCTCAGCTGCCTCAGCCTCCCAAGTAGTTGGAACTACAGGTGCCCGCCACCACACCCGGCTAATTTTTGTATTTTTTAGTAGAGACGGGGTTTCACCATATTGGCCAGACTGGTCTCTAACTCCTGACCTCAACTGATCCACCCCCCTCGGCCTCCCAAAGTAATGGGATTACAGGCGTGAGCCACTGTGCCCGGCTACGACGTAATTTCTAGATTCTGAGGTTAGGTTTCTGTTTTAGGATAGGCTGAGGGTTTTACTTTGAGCAATGGGTTAAGACCTGGGCTACGGGTTCTGGACACATTGATAGCTCCAGTTTCTGGGTGGTGCTCTGGGTTTCTTATTAAGCTCTGGTTTATGAGCCGTTCTTAGACAACAGTTTGAGCTCTGTGTTCCAGATGGGGTCAGGGTTCTCGACATTGTTCTGAGCTCTTGATTCTACAGGTCTGTTTCTTTCTTTCTTCTTTTTTTTTTTTTTTTGAGACGGAGTCTCACTCTGTCGCCCCAGCTGGAGTGCAGTGGCACCATTTCGGCTCACTGCAAGCTCCGCCTCCCGGGTTCACGCCATTCTCCTACCTCAGCCTCCCTAGTAGCTGGGACTACAGGTGCCCACCACCACGCCTGGCTAATTTTTTGTATTTTTAGTAGAGATGGGGTTTCACCGTGTTAGCCAGGATGGTCTCGATCTCCTGACCTCGTGATCCACCCGCCTCGGCCTCCCAAAGTGCTGGGATTACAGGCATGAGCCACAGCACCCGGCTCTACAGGTCTGTTACATATTGGATTATAGGGCTCTTGGTTCTGGACTCTGGCCGTAGCCCTTGACCTCAGGTTGGGCTCTGGGTTCTAGTTGGAGCTCCAGGTCATGGCCTGGATCCAAGATTCTAGAGTGTGGTTTGCATTCTGGCCTTTATATTCTAGACTCTGGCCTGAGCTTTGATCTCTAGGTTCTAGACTGACCTTCTGTTTATGGCATAGATATGGCTTATAGGCATTTTGACCTCTTAGCTGGGGTCTGGGTTGTAAGTTCAGATCTAGAATTTAGGAGGGGTCTAGGTTTTATATAGGGCTTCTGATTAGGATCTGCATTCTGAGATTGACTGATTGATTGATTGATTGATATGGAGTTTTGCTCTTGTTGCTCAGCCTGGAGTGCAATGGTGTGATCTCCGCTCACTGTAACCTCTGCCTCCCGGGTTCAAGTGATTCTCCTGCCTCAGCCTCCCGAGCAGCTGGGATTACAGGCATGTGCCACCATGCCTGGCTAATTTTGCATTTTTAGTAGAGACAGGGTTTCTCTATATTGGTCAGGCTGGTCTCGAACTCCTGACCTCAGGTGTTCTGCCCGCCTTGGCCTCCCAAAGTGCTAGGATTACAGGAATGAGCCACCGCACCCAGCACATTCTGGGATTCAAACACTGGGTTGAAGTCTGCTCGTAGTGGAGCTATAGACTAGACTCTGAACTAAACCTTGGGTGTGAAACAGCCTCCAGGTTTTGCCTCTATTCTTAGGGTTGTATGTTCCAGCTGTGAGCAGGGTTCTAGTTCTGGATTTATGGCTAGACTGCAGGTCCTGAACTGGGCTCTGAGTTCTACGTAGTGCCCTGAGTTTCTGAATGTAGACAGGGTCCTGAATTCAGCCACCAATCTGGAATGGGCTAAACTTGGTCTTGATGTAATGTGTGGCCTCTGGATGAATCACTGGATTAGATGTTTGGTTCTCAGCAGGCCCATGGGTTCCAAGCTGCCCATCTGCTTTCAGAACCTAGGCTGAGTTCGAGATTTATGGAGGAGTCCACATCCCGAGCTGTGTTTTTGGTTCCAGGCTCTTCTCTAGACCTCAAACCGGGAGTCAGCCACTACATTGGGTTCTATACAGAGATCCAGGTTCTCAGCACAGCTCTAGGGCTTTAGACTCTGGAATTCACCGGGTACGGGGACAGGGGAGGGGGTCACTTACGGGCGGCTGCAGTGAGCAGCGGTGATGACCCACTGGTCTGAGAGCAGGGCGCCTCCGCAGAGGAAGCGGTGCCTGGGACCCGCCAGCAGGGCCGCCTGCCACGGCTGGGAGCTCCGGGTGCATGTATAGCCACCAATTATCTTGTTCTCATCCTCTTGGCTCCGTGTCATGGCTAGGAGTGGACGGGATTGGGTGGGGAAAGTAGATGAGCAAACACTCTCCACTCCGCAAGTTTGTAGAATTCCAGAACTGACAAATCCCCTTCCTTTTGGTCTAACCCCTAAACCACCCACCTCTATCCGTCCCACCCAGGGTGGGACGTGTCCAATATTGACCCCGTTATTGCCCCAACACGGAGAGCTTGCTGACTCACCTCCCAAGTCACCTCCGTAGCATCTCTTATTTTGTGCCATGGCCACCTTATCCAGGGACTTGCTATATCTACGACCCTCAGCTCTATGTTCCCATAATTTCTGTGATCACTTCTCGACATATGCCACATTTTCCCCCAATGAGTCCTTCCCCAACACATTCAAGGACCTCCCTGTCTCTTCCCCAACGTTCCCACTCAGTGGGACCCCAAGGATCCGCCATCTGTTGCCCCACACTTGCCCCCATCCACCTTGCACACCCATGCCACGATCCCGCCACCCCATGCCACGATCCCGCCACCCCATGCCACGATCCCGCCACCCCATGCCACGATCCCGCCACCCCATGCCACGATCCCGCCACCCCATGCCACGATCCCGCCACCCCATGCCACGATCCCGCCACCCCATGCCACGATCCTGCCACCCCATGCCACGATCCCGCCACCCCATCGTCCTTCTCCACCTTCCCTCTGACAACAAAACATCCTTCCCACATTGTTTCTTTCCTAACACAGTCAAGTAGAGCCCCGTGATCTTTCTGTTATGACCCACTCAGGACCTAATAGTTCTCTACGATTCCTTATTTATTTTGCACCAGATCTTATAAACACCTCTCTCCCCAGCCCCACAATTTCCTAGCACCTCTACAACTAGGAATTTAGGCCTCCAGCACGCTCCCCCGCCATGACCCCCAAACCACTCCCTGCTCTTTCTTATGAGGTCACCATGAGCATCCAGGGGCCCCAAGGACCCATCCCCATCTCTTCTCAGAGTCTCCAGGGGACCCCCTTGTCTCATACCCAACGGTTCTCTTACCTATAGACAGGACTTGTAGTGCTGTCAGCAGGAGGAACATTTTAGGGGCTGAGGGCCAGGTTCTGTCAAATGCAGAGAAAAAGTGAGAGAGAAGGAACCTTCAACAGAACCAGGGGCTGAGAGGCAGAGACGGCGAGGGGCGCTTACCCAGAGCCCAAGACCCTCAGGGACATGAAGACAGAGCAGAGTGGTAGGGACCAGAGACCAGGAGGGCGGGGCCTGCAGGCTCTGCGGGTGGCAGGTGGGAGGATGTGGAGCAGGGCACAGGTCCCTCCTTGATGTCTTGATGAAGGAAGGAGGGGAGGTGTCTCTCTTCCTAGTCACGCTGGCAAAGCCTTTTATCCCTGGTCAGGACAGCTGGCCCTGCCCCCACCTCCCGCCGCCCTGCTTCTGACATTTTTTTTTTTTTTTTTTATTGCCTAGTTCCCATTCCAGGACTCCCTGATCCCATCCCCTCCCTCCCATGTCTGGCCAAAAAAGCAGCCACAATTGTTCATGAGAACCCGCCCGGGGAAGATGGTATAATCTAGAAGGAATCCTGGGAGGGGACCCCAGGGCAGGGTGGGCAGGGGAGGGTTCCCAGTTGCTGGAGGTGGTGGATCTAGTGGTGGAGTCAGGAAACCAGGGTGGGGAGTGTCAGAGGAAAGGGCACGAAGGGGCTGAGAGAGGGAGGAAGAGAGGCATTGAGAAAGGGAGTCACGGGAGGAGAGAGAGAGGGAGAGATAGAGAGACAGAGAGAGAGAGAGAGAGACAGACAGAGACAGGGTGACAGAGGGGGAAGAGAGAGAGAGAGAGAGAGAGAGAGAGACTGGGAAAATGAATGAGAAGATATGACAGTGGAGAGAGAGGAGTCCAGGAATACGAGCACAGAGGGCGGGAGATGTGCTCATGAGAGAAGGAACTGAGGGGAGAGCTGGAGAAACAGGTGGAAGCTGGATGTGACAGGGAACAGGAGAGGCAGATGGTGGGAAAAAAACAAGACAGAGGAAGAGGGAGACACAGAGACGCAGGGAGAGAGGGGTGTGGAGAAGGGGAGAGAGAAAAGCAAAAGACGGAGGGAAGAAGGTGGAGACAGAATGGAGACAGACACACAGAAAGAGAAAACAGCGGCGAGAGAGGAGAGAGGCCGAGATGCCCCCACCATGTGGCACTCACCACAAACACACACAGAACAACAGCGATGATGACGAAGGCAGTGCAGGCATGAGACGTGGAAGAGAACGGGACACGGTGGGAGGAAAAGGATGGGACAGGCAGGCCGATGGCAGAGGGGAGACGGGAAGGATGGGCACCTACAGGAGATGTGGACAATGACAGAGGAGACGGAGGCAGAGATGAGAGATGGCAGCACCAGGGAGAGATGGAGAGGAGGGGTGGGATGGAGGACGGGCAGGAGGTGGGCGGGAGATACCTGGACCTGGAGCAGAGCTGCCCACCTTGCTTTCTCACTTTCGACTCCTGAGAGATGGGGGAGCAGAGGCCCCAGCAGGGAGCAGGAAGGTTGGTGCCAGAACTGGCATCCCCCAGCTTGGGATTTGCAGAGGTGTGGGGAAGAGCTAGGTGCAGAGACAAAGTGAGAGCTGGAGATGCAAAGAGAGAGTGACAGAGACCCAGAGGGAGAAGGACGGAGACCCAGAAAGAGAAGGGGACAGAGATTCAGAGACAGAAGGACAGAGTCTTAACAGACGGGGTCAGAAATTCAAAATAGGAGAGGGCAGAGAGCGGGAGAGACAGAGTGAATGAGACGGGGAAGGATTCTGGCCAGCCTGCAGAGGGGTTCTGGAGTTGGGGGGGTTCCATACTTATTTGGGGAAGGGCCTACCCTCCTCAGCCCCTCCCCTAGCCCCTTAAATTCCCCAGTGCTTGTGTCTGTCTCTGGGCCTGGCAGCCCCGTACCTGGACCACGTGGTGACTCAGGAGGCTGCTTGCCTCTCTCGGCTATCCCGACTGTTCCCCGGCCTCAGGCTGACTCAGCCTCCCTCCACCTGGGCACCCGCCTAGGCTGGCTCTTTGAGCTGGTCTTGGCCTGGGTCTGTCTCTACACCTGGGGATGCACTGTCTGCGCACCTGCATCTGGATCCACATACCCATCTCTCCCCAGGTGCCTTTCTGTGATTCCTAAACTGTTTCTGTTTAACTATGGGCCTCCCTGCTTTGAGCTGAAGGCCTTGGGGAGCCTTCCCGGCTTCCTTTGCCATGGTTCAGGCACTGCATTAACACAAGAACCCCCTCTTTATTTTTAAATTTATTTATTTATTTTATTTTACTTCATTTTTTTTTTTGAGACGGAGTCTCGCTCTTTAGCCCAGGCTGGAGTGAAGTGGCTCAATCTCGGCTCACTGCAACCTCTGCCTCCTGGGTTCAAGCGATTCTCCTGCCTCAGCCTCCTGAGTAGCTGGGGCTATAGGCGCCCACCACCATGCCCCGCTCATTTTTTTGTATTTTTAGTAAAGACAGGGTTTCACCATGTTGGCTAGTCTGGTCTCAAACTCCTGACCTCAAATGATCCACCCTCCTTGGCCTCCCAAAGTGCAAGGATTACAGGCATGAGACACCACACCCGTCAAGAACCCCCTCTTTTAAGAAAGGATTCTCTTGGGACCCAGGGATGGGGTGGCAGGAGGGATCTGCTCTGTGGTGACGAATCAGCTCTGCACTGGATGTGGCGGTGATTACACGATTCTACACATGAGATAAAGAGACACAGAAGCCCATGTGCACACACATGTGCAAAGAAATGTGTGTGAAAAATGAACGTGCAGTGTGATCTGTAGTCTCGTTAATAATTTGGTTTCTGTGTTGATTTCCTGGTTTCCATTCTGAATGACAGTTACACAAGGTGTTGCCATGGGGAGAAGTAGGTGAGGGAGATTCCCTACGCTGTGTGTGTAGCCTCCTGTGAGTCTGTAATTATCTCAAAGGAAAAAGTTAAAAATAAAACAGAATTTCCTAGTAAACACAAGGTCTCCCTGTTCCTAAAAAGAACACTCTACTTAAGCAGAAGGCCTTGGTCAACCCCCAGGAGCCTGGGAGTGGCTCCTTCATGCCACTCTAACCCCGGGATCCAAGAAAATCCTTTCTTTAAAGGGTGGCAGGGGGCAGGCGCGGTGGCTCATGCCTGTAATCCCAGCACCTTGGGAGGCCAAGGCGGGTGGATCACCTGAGGTTAGGAGTTCAAGACCAGCCTGGCCAACATGGTGAAACTCAGTCTCTACTAAAAATACAAAAAAACTGAGCCGGGCATGGTGGTGGGTGCCTGTAGCCTCAGCTACTCAGGAGGCTGAGGCAGGAGAATCGCTTGAACCCGGGAGGCAGAGGTTGCAGTGAGCTGAGATGGTGCCACTGCACTCCCGCCTGGGTGACAGAGTGAGACTCCATTGCAAAATAAATAAATAAACAAACAAACAAATAAATAAAGAGGGGGTTCTCGTGTTTATGCAGAGCCTGAGCCAGGGCACAGAATGCCTGGAAGGCTCCCCGAGGCCTTCAGCTCAAAGGTAGGGACACAGCTGGAGATGCAGCTGATGAGGCCCAGTTCACCGCCCGTGTCTCCCAAGGACTTGCCGTCCCCAGCCCGGCCCTTAGCACCTGCCGTGCCGTGGCCGGGTTGCTGGGTCCTCTTCCCACCACATTCTAGATTCCCAGGGTATCTGGATCACCACTCCACCACCTGCTTGGCACGGTCTTGTTCGCTGTGCCACGGGCATCGATAAATATCTGATGAATGAATGAACACAGAGCCTCAGTCGCTGCTCCTCTGTGAACACACGGTCTGGTGAAACAGGCCAGCGGGGCAACAGGAAACTCCATCTGGTGTCACGTGTGCCTCCCCTGGAGGAGGTTGAGGGGCTGGATGGAGCCTCAGGTGTGGGAAAGGGTTCCAGGAGGAGGGGCTGTCTTAGCAGGTTCCTGCAGATGAATAGGAGTTTGCCAGGGAGGATGGACAGTGTGTGGAGAGGGTAGAAGGGAGGTGAGTGGTTTTGAGTAGGGATGGTGGGGCAGGAGGATGGTGAGAGAGCTCAGAGCGTAGGAGAGAGGAGTGGCCAAGATGAGCAGGGCCCTGGTGCTGCAGGGGCGAGAATTTTACTCCGAGGATAATGGGGGATGGTGGCGTGATCCTGAGTAGGGGAGAGCAGAATCCTTCGGGATACTCAGGTCTGAAGCTCAGGAGAGTGATGGGGCATCATGGCACAGATGGTGCTGGATACCAGCGGTGTAGAGCCCACCTAGGGAGAGGGTATACAGTGAGAGGACCCCACTGAAGACTCACAGCTCAGGGGGTGAGAAGCAGTTACGCCAGGGGTAGCAGTGATTGAAGAGCTAAGAGGGACACCAGGAAGGAGCAGTGTCAGGAAATTTGAGAGCTTTTTTTTTCTTTTTAAACAAGGTGTCACTCTGTTGCCCAGGCTGGAGTGCAGTGGTGCAATCACAGCTCACTGCAGCCTTGAATTCCTGGGCTCAACCATCCTCCCACCTCAGCCTCCTGAGTAGCTACAGGCACGTGCTACCACAGTCAGTTAATTTTGCATTTTTTTGTAGGGACAGGGTCTCATGATGTAGCCCAGGTTGGTCTCCAACTCCAGGGCTGAAGTGATTTGTCTGCCTTGGCCTCCCCAAGTGCTGGGATTACAGGTGTGAGCCACTGTGCCCAGCCAGAGAGCATTTTTTAAATGAGGGAGTGGCGGGGGGGGCGGTCACATGCCTCTGGAAGGAAGACAGGTGATGGGTGATTTTGGAGAGAAAGGTTTTTTGTGGTGTGGTAGGGGTGGAAGCCGGGCAGAGCAGAGGAGACCATAGGTGCGGATAGCTCTTGGGTGTGAGGGGAGAAGGGTGGTTGACAGTGAAGGCTGTTTATAAGAAAGGAAAACCCGGATGGCACTTGGAACAAAAACAATCGCTCACATGTATTCTGTGCTCAGCACAGCCAGGGACTGTGATGAAACCTTGGTTGTTTTTGTTTTTTTTTTTTTTTGAGACGGAGTCTCACTCTGTTACCCAGGCTGGAGTGCAGTGGCAGGATCTCGGCTCACTGCAACTTCCGCCTCCCAGGTTAAAGCAATTCTGTTGCCTCAGCCTCTCGAATAGCTGGGACCATGGGCGCCCACCACCATGCCTGGCTAATTTTTACATTTTTAGCAGAGACGGAGTTTCGCCATGTTGGCCAGGCTGCTCTCAAACTCCTGACCTCAGCTGATCCACCCGCCTCGGCCTCCCAGAGTGCTGGGATTACAGGCGTGAGCCACTGCGCCCGGCAGATGATACCTTTTTAAAAATGTTTAAATTTTAAGAAAATTTTACAATTTTTTATTGTTGTAAAATAAACATAGCATAGGCCAGGCGCAGTGGCTCACGCCTGTAATCCTAGCATTTTGGGAAGCTGAGTGGGCGGATTGCCTGAGCTCAGGAGTTTGAGACCAGCCTGGGCAACACGGTGAAACCCTGTCTCTACTAAAATACAAAAGAAATTAGCTGGGTGTGGTGGCACACGCCTGTAGTCCCAGCTACTTGGGAGGCTGATGCAGGAGAATCGCTTGAAACCCGGAGGCAAAGGTTGCAGTGAGCCAAGATCAGGCCACTGCACTCCAGCCTGGGTGAGAGAGTGAGACTCCATCTCAAAAAAAAAAAAAAAAAAGGCATAAAATCTAGCATTTTAACCATTTTTAGGTACAATTCAGTGGGATTCAGCAGATTTGAATTGCTGTGTAGCCATCACTACTCTCTAACTCCCCCAGACGTTTTCATTGTCCTCAAATTCTGCACCCACTAAATGATAACTCCCTGCTTCTCCCTTCCCCAACCCCTAGCAACAATCATTCGACTTTCTGTCTCTATGAATTTGACTACTCTAGGTCTAGGTACCTGACATAATAGGAATTGGATTTTTTCTTTTTTTTAAGAGATAAGTCTTACTCTATCACCCAGGCTGGAGTGCAGTGGTGCAGCCATCGCTCACTGCAGCCACAACCTCCTGGGCTCAAGCGATCCTCCCACCTCAGCCTCCTGAGTAGCTGGGACTACAGATGCGCACCACCACACCCAGCTAATTAAAAAATTTTTTTATAGAGATGGGGAAGCTGTGGTCAGAGAGTAGGATGTGGGATTTTGTGGTTTCAGAGGTGGAGCCCTTCCAGATGGAGATAGAGGCTCACTGTGCTGCCTAGGCTGGTCTTGAACTCCTGGGCTCAAGTGATTCTCCTCCCACCTCAGCCTCTCAAAGTGCTGGGATTACAGGCGTGAGCCACTGCGCCTGGCCAAAAGGAATCATATGATATTTGTCCTCTTGTGACTGGCTTATTTCACTCAACCTAATGTTCTCAACATTCATCCACGTTGTAGCATGTGCCAGGATTTCTTTCCTTTCTTAAGGCTGAATGCTATTCCATTGTGTATATAGACCACATTCTGTTTAACCAGCCAAGTTCTTTATCTGGGTTAGTGTCTTCCCTTTCTTTTCCTCCCTCTTTCCCTTCATCCCTCCCTCTTCTCCCATCTGCCTTCCTTTTCTCCCCCACCTCTTTTCAGCAAATATTTATCAAGCACCTACTATGTACACCCTCATAGTTCTAGGGGATACAGCAATGAACACAATAGATACCCCTTCCAAAAAAATCTTTGCCCTACTGATCTCTATATTCTGGATGAAAAAGAAAGTAAATAAATACAATATATGACATTACAAGTTATGAGGGTCTATGAAAAGGTGGCAGCAAGGGCCTCCCTGCAGTGGAAGGGGTCTGTAGGTTTGGGAACTGCAAGAGGGTCAGTGGGGGGCCAAGTGGGTGAGGGGAGAACAGACAATGAGGGTAGTGAGGTCATGGAAAGTCTGGACTCCTTGGAAGAGGTACTATCTTGTCCCCATTTTACAGACAGGGAAACTGAGGCTGAGAGAGGAGGTGGCTTGTCCAAGGTCCCACAGCTGGTAGGCGCAGGAGGCAGCAGAGACTCCAGGACTGTCCGAACCTCCGCTCCACACTCTTAACTATTCCTTCTGTTGTCTCCCAAGGCCACTATCAAGTTCATTTGCACACCGACGTGTTTGTCCAACACGATTTGAACACATTTCATGAGAATTAACTCGCTGACACCTTCCCCTAGCCATGGGAGAGCTCATGAGTACCTCCGGTATTGTTACTCCCCACATTGTATAGATGGAAGAAGCCAAGACGGAGATGCTCGGCCACTCGCCAAGGTTACACAACGCTGAATGGGGGCGCCGTGATTTGAACCCAGGTGGAGAGCTCTTAACCACCTCAGGAAACGTTCAAGAACAAAGGAGTGGATGGTGCAACCAGCGATGTGGTGGGATTAGCCCCAGACATGGGGAAAGACGCCTCTTCCATTGTTTCAGGAAGGAAGAAGGAAAGGGCAGGTCAGGTGCGGGTAGGGTGTGGGCCCGATGGCAGGAAGTAGAGGCTGGTCCGTCCTGTGGCTTGTTTCTTCCAGGGAGACCTCAGTCGGCTCATCTCAAGGGGCCTTGGTGGGTGGGGTTGGGAAGGCTGAGGGTGGTGGTGAAGGGGCCCAGGTGACATTGAGGATCGTATGTTTCAAAGGGCACCCTCTCAGCAGTTGGCAGATGTTTTTTTTCTCCAACTTCCTGGATGTAGACAAAGAGAAGGCGCCTGCAGGACTGGGTGATGGCGGGAGGGATGCTGGGACTGGGGAGCTGAGGGTCGCCAGGGCAGAGGGGACTCTGGGGCTGCCCTTGAACTCCTGGGCTCAAGTGATCCTCCTCCCACCCTCGGCCTCTCAAAGTGCTGGGATTACAGGTGTGAGCCAGTGCACCCGGCCAAAAGGAATCATATTATATTTGTCCTCTTGTGACCGGCTTATTTCACTCAACCTGAAGTTCTCAGCGGGTGGAGACAAGGGGGCTTGGCGGGGAGGCTGCCTGAGGAGGGTCAGACGTCTTTGAGGTGGAAGAACAGGAATGGCACAGACAACCATGCACAGAGGCATGGGAAGCTGTGGTCAGAGAGTGGGATGTGGGATTTTGTGGTTTCAGAGGTGGAGCCCTTCCAGATGGAGATAGAGGCTGGGTGTGACTGTGGGAACGATGGCGGGGGAGGTGGTCTCTGGCCACGTGGAGGTAGTGGGATGCAGAAGCTGGGGTGTCTTATCTTTGGAAGCTGGGGGGTCCTCTCTCCTGAAGCTCCCCACTCCATGTGTCAGCCAGTGCCCGTCTCTCTGTCCACTTATCATAGCAATGGGGCAGGTCACCAAGGGCTTCACATACATCCTCTCACATTTAATCCTCACGAAAGCCCTGTGGGGTGAGGGACTCTTATTAGTACCATGTTATAGATGAGGAAACCAGGCCTTAGACAAGTAACTTGGGCAAGTGGCACAGCCAGGCCTCGAACCCAGATCATTTGGCTGTTAAACACCATGTTACTCTGTCTGCAAATCTGTTTCCAGGTCAGCGAGGGTGGGGAGTTCTGTTTGCCTTGTTCCCCGATGGGTCCCCAGCTCCTAGAACAGCCTGGCGTGAGTGTGCACACAGTGAATGGTCATGGGATGAGCGGACAGACCCCCGTCTCTGTCTTCCCTCGGGTCCTGATAGGCTCTTGGTTGGCAACCTTCCTAGTGTCTACCAGCCCCATGAGACACGATGACACCCATTTTACAGTTGACGAAATGGAGAGAAATGAGGTCAGTTGTCTAACGTGGCATGGAAGGGCTGGGATTTGAACCCCAGTCAGCCTGACTTGATGCCTCTCTGCTTCTGATCTCATGTGTGTCGTCGATGATCCAAACTCTCTCCGGGTAATCTCTCAGACGTTTCTGAGCCAGCACTGAAAACTGCTTTGTGCCAGGCAGCCTCTGTGCAAACCTGGGGGCCCCTGATGCTCAGCTGATGGACAGTGAACATCCCTGCCCCACCACCCCACCTCTATTACCTCCCATTTATTTCTGTTTAAGCTCCACGGTGTACCCCAACCTTCCCCCTGTGTCTCCTCTAAGTTAGTATCCTCTCTCCAGGTGCTTGGGTCAAAGACACTTGGGAGCGTCTCTGATCCCTCCCTCCCTCCCTCTCACCTCCCATTTTGGCAGTTCCTGTCACTTAGCTCCAAAGTACATAGTAAAGAATCCACCCTCTTGTCTCCTCTCAGTCACCCTCTTCCAAGTCACCCTTATCTCTCACCTACACAGGTGCAAGAGCATCCAAACTGGTCTCGCTGCTTCCAGCCTCGACCCCCAACCCCTCCCTCCCTCGCCCTGCTAAGTCCATTCTTTCTACTCAGCAGCCAACGTCTTCTTAAAACAGTATCATGTTAAAACCTGCTTAAAACCCATCTGTGAGTCCCCACTGCAATTATAACAAAACGCAAATGCCTCCAAGGCACTTGGTGTCTGGCTTCTGTCCATCCTTCCAACCTCATCACTCCATTGTGTACTGTGCCTCTGCCCTCTGGAACTTCTTCCATCTTCTCAACATGGGAGGCGCCTTCCCAACTTAGAGGCTTGGCCTTTGCTGTTCCCTCTGCCCGGGACACGCTTCCCACCACCCTGCCTGTGATCTTCCTTCAGATTTCAGCTTAAAGGTCATCTCCTGACCACCTTCTCTAGAGCTGGCATTCCCTTCCAGTTTCTATCTCAGTTTCTTGTGGGTTTCCTTCCTACACCTTATTTCAATCTGTAATTGCTCTATTGGTTTGCGTCCTTGTTTATTATTATTGCTGGTTTTCTTCCTCTCTATGGTGTTTATTACTGTTGGATGTCTCTCATGTTTTATTTATTTACTTTCTTACTCTTACGTCTACTCTGTCTCCCACAACTTGAATGCCAGCCCTGAAAGCGCAGGGATTTTCACCATCTTTATCTGCTTCTACGCCCTGGCATATAGGAGGTGTTCAGTAAACCTTTGTGGAAGGAAGAGACATCTCTTATTAGAACTGAGGCTTCACGAGGGCAGGGACCTCGTCTATCTTGTTGCTGAATCCCTGGTGCCACGTCTGCTACCCGGCATGTGGCAGGGGCTCTATGAAAACAGGCTGAAGGAGGAAGATTATCTCAGAGCCTGTTTAGAATCTCTGCTTTTCTCCAGAATCTCTGCACTCAATGTCTCCACCTCCTCAGACCTGACAGCGATCTCCAATGACCCAGCCTCGGGAGAGCACACAGGTGGAAGATGGGGAAGCCGGTCTTTCTGAGACTGGGCTCCAAATCCCTGCAGGGGGAAGAATGCTTCTGACCCGATGGGATGAGACGCTGGCTGTTTCGCTCCACTGCCACCTTTAGTTGTGTTTATGTAGAGGCTGTGTTTGCTGAGGCCACAGGCCACAGCAAAAGTCCCTTTGTCCCCATGAAGACTGGAGCCTCCTGTTTAGCTAAAGGATCGTCTGTGTTCACTTGGGCCTCCAGCCTCAGCAGCTACCTGCCCCTGCCCTCCAGCAAAAGAATTTCCCGGGTTTACCATGGCCACCGGCATATGTGGCGAACATCCTTTTTGTTTGTTTTTGTTCAGTCTGCTTGGAAGAAACATCTCTTGGATTTACACTGCCTTTGATTACACGTAGGGCTCTTCACCCTTAGGAAACACACCCTCAGCATTGAGTAGGGTTCCCAGCTCTTGGTGAAGACTTCTTAAATGGCCCTCACATCCGTTCTCACCATCCTGACACCCTTGCCACTGCCCCAGTTTTGGCTACCAAATCCATTCCCAGACCTTTGTCCCAGCCCTCTCCCTGGCCTCCTGGCTCAGAGTCTTCCCTACTCCAGTCCTTCCTGGGCACGGCCCCAGAGGGATCTTTTTGACACCCAGAGCTGGCCCTGTCTGCTCTAGCCCTCCCTAGCGCCCCATCCCGGCCAGAAGAATTCCAGTGCTTTATGGAGGGCTGGCCACCCCCTCCACCATCCCGCACAGGGAGGAGCGGCAAAGCCTCACAGGGACTCGGGGCTCCCACGCCTGCAGGCCTCTGTGCCTGCCGTTCTCTCTGCCTTGCACATTTGTCCCCATCTCGCCCTTTCCTGTGCTCATTCTTACTCATCTCCAGCTCCCAGTTTAAACATTACCTCTTTCAGGAAGCATTCCATGACGCACCACACTGAGTTAGAAGCCCCACCTCGAGCCTCCCCTGTGTCCCTCCTAAGCCCCACGGTGGCACATATCCCTCCGGGTCTTGACTTGCCAGTATCCCTGCCCGCCTCTGCTGCCAGACAGGGAGCCCATTGAGGGCAGGGACTGGGGCTGACTCAGCCGCATTGCCCCACCGCCCTGCGCAGGGCCCGCCAGCTCCAAGGAGGTGTCAGGAAATGTCTGCTGCATGAATAAAGGGGTGATCAGTATCCCTCCTTTGCTCAAATATCCTCCATGGCTTCTGCAGTGCTTGGAACCAAAGCCAAGCCAAAGTCGCTTCTCCCTCTCACCTCTCTCCTCCACCTGCCCCCTCTCCTTTTTCCCTCGATCTCAGAGTTTCCACTTGCTGTTTCCTGCCAGGAACACTTTCCCAGAGACCCTCCACCCCGGTGCTCTCTGCCTCACCCTGCACCTGTCCCTGAATATCTCCTCTTTGAAGCCTCCCCGTCCCTCCTACTTAAATAGAAGTGATTATCACGATCCAACATACCATATATTTGACTTATTTTTCTCGTTTTTTTTTTTTTTTTTTTTGTCTCTCTCTCAAGGGCATGGTTTTGTTCTGTTCACTGCTGTCACAAATCACGTGCTCAAAAAGTATTTGTTGAATGGATGACACAGGGGTCTTGAGGTCAAGGAGTGTCTGGTGTTTATACGGGGACTTAAGATCTCTGCCAACCTGTGTCTCTCACCCTTGAGGACTGGCTCAGAGACCAGCGGGCAGGTGGGCGGAGACAGCTGCGCTCCCAGTCCGGGCAGGGGAGTGGGAGACCTGGCTTTGCTGTCAATGACCACCAGATGCACAGGCGAGGTCACAGCGATCCCTTGTGGTCAGAGACGAAAAGAGCACCTTCCTCCCGCCTTTTTTTTTTTTTTTTTTTTTTTTTTTGAAACGGAGCCTGGCTCTGTCGCCCAGGCTGGAGTGCAGTGGCCAGATCTCGAGATCTCGGCTCACTGCAAACTCCGCCTCCAGGGTTCAAGTCTCAGCCTCCTGGGTAGCTGAGATTACTGGCACCTGCCACCCCGCCTGGCTAATTTTTGTATTTTTCGTAGAGGCAGGTTTCCATTTCAAACTCCTGACCTCAAGTGATCTGCCTGCCTCGGCCTCCCAAAGTGCTGGGATTTCAGGCGTAAGCCACCACGCCTAGCACCCCCAGCTCTTCAGAAGCCCCCATGAGGAAGGCTGCAAGCCCAGGCTAAGAGGGACGGCGAGCACTCACTAAATGCCAGGTGCTCTTCTAAGCACTGATATGTATTTTTAACAATAACCACAGGACGGAAGTACCATTCCTCCCCACACTGTACAGCTGAAGAACCTGCTCAAAGTCACACAGCTTTCCGGGCAGAGCTTGGTTCTGAACTCAGGCAGTCTGGGTCTAGGAAGCACATTGCAAAGCTGCACAGTCCAGTGGAGTGCCCACAGGTCCCATGTGGTGGCTGAACTGTCGGGAGTCTGGATTGAGATGGGCTGGAAGTGTAACGTATGCACTGAATTTTGAAAACTCCATATGAAAAAACACGTATAAAACGTCTCGCTTAAGTTTTAACAAACTGATTACATATTAAAATTATAATATTTTGTATAAGTGGGTCAAATAAATTTATTAAATTGTCACTTGTGTCCCTTCTCTAAAAATACGGTTATGAAAATATTTTAAATTATACATACGGTTTGCATTTTTGATTGGAGAATGCCTTAAACCACAAAAGAAATCTAACCCACTGCCCACCCCCTCATGCAGAGGGACAAACTCCAATGAACAGAAGGGGAAAGGTCCCTTGCCCAAAGCCATACGTTAAATCACTGGCATATCAGCAATAGGAACCTAGGTCCCCTGGCTTCCAGCAGGCAGCCCAGCAAAAGTGTCCAGAGCTCCAGCTCCTTTGCTGATTTGCTGCAGTGTGGCCCTGGGCAACTTACTTCACCTGTCTGGGCTGTAAGTTCATCCTTTATAAAATTGGTGCTGAAGGAACCAACCCAAATGCCCATCAATCAACGAGTGGATAAAGAAACTGTGGTATATACATATATGATGGAATACTACTCGACCATAAAAAGGAATGAATTAACAGCATTTGCAATGACCTGGATGAGATTGGAGACTATTATTCTAAGTGAAATAACTCAGGAATGGAAAACCGAACATCCTATGTTCTCGCTGATATGTGGGAGCTAAGCTATGAGGGCGCAAAGGCATAAGAATGATACAATGGACTTTGGGGACTTGGGGGGAAGAGTGGGAGGGGGACGAGGGATAAAAGACAACAAATACAGTGCAGTGTATACTGCTTGGGTGGTGGGTGCACCAGGATCTCACAAATCACCACTAAAGAACTTACTCATGTAACCAAATACCACCTGTACCCCAACAACTTATGGAAAAATAAAATATTAAAAAATAAAAAATAAACTTTTAGATCCTTCTACATACCAGTTAAAAAAAATTGGTGCTGAAAACCCATTCCTTATGTCACTGAGCTAATGAGGAAGGCAGGCAAACTTGGCACCAGGACTGGCACACAAACGTCATCCTATACAATTGATCTTGATCATCTTGCACCCCCTACAGCTCATTCTCCTCACAGCAGCTGGACTTTTAGAAAATGGAAATTGGACCTACTGCTGGGACCAAAGCCCTCCAAAGACCTACCATCACTCTTAAAATACAAGTCTTTCTTGCCAACAGAAGACCATGCACGGCCCATCCCTGCTTAGTGGCTTGTTTCAACTCTTGCTATTCTCCTCCTCACCCACTCTGTTCCCGCCACACTGGACTTGCTGTTCCTTGCACTTGCAAGCTGATTCCCACCCCTCCAGGCTTTTGCACCGGCAGTTCCCTCCACCAGGAAAGCTCTTCCCCCAAATGGCTCCATGCTTTGTTCTTTTGCTTCTGCAGGTCTGTGCATAACGTCACTTCCTCCAAGGCCCTTCCTTCCCTGACCCCTGTGGAAACAAGCTCTTCCTGTCTCTCTCTCTCTCATCATTTTTTTTTTTTTAATTTGTAGCATTCATCACTACCTGACATTACATATTGATGTGCTTACTGTCCATTTCTCCCAGACTGAACTTCATGAGGGCAGGGATTTGTCTCCTGTTCACTGCCATGTTCCTAGAACCCAGAGGAGTGCCTGATGCAAAGGAGGTGCTCATACACATGTTTTGAGTGAATCATCTAGTCCTTGCCCTCCAGCCCAAGTTTGGGTGGCCACACAGTGAGGACAGGACTGAGAAGCAGGGGTTTGCGAGAATACTAAGCCCTGGGTTGGGTGGTGGGAGGAGAGAATTGAGAAGCCTTCTAGGAGGACCCTGGAGGATCTGAGCAGGGTGATGGGAAGAAGGGGCATTTCTGACAAGAAGCCAGCCCAGCAAGTCCTGGAGGTGGGACTGAGAGCACCATCTCCCCGGGAAGTTTGAGATTCTCACAACCTCCCCGTACCTGTACAGGACAGCAACCCTGAAACCTAGCGCCCCCTGGTGGTCAGACAGTAACATGAACGACCAAGTCCAAGTGGTCACCATTTATTAAGCACCTCAACTTCTCTGATCTTCCATTTCCTCCCAATGGCGCCTTGATGCGGGGGGGGCGGGGGCGAAGGGGGCTGATTACATTTGCAGAGGAGAAATGGGAGATGAAAGAGGCTAAGTCACCGACAGGCTCACACAACCCTGCCTCCAGAGTCCAAGGTTTGGGGAGCCCATCCAACCCCTCCTCACCCATGACAGAGATACCAGGAGAGATTCGAGAGGGGATGGGTGGGGGAGGGCCAATTCCACAACCTGCGATATTCGAGAGCTTTGGAGGGAGCCCTCGGTGTGACCCCTTCCGACTGGGTGTCTTAGGGCCATTTTACCACTTCAGGCTACAGCCAGTGAGGCCGTGGTGGAGACGAAATGAGGGTGCAGTGCACGCTGCACACGAAGCGCTGGAAGGGAGGCATTGTGACGGCGGCTGTGAATGGCGTGTGTCCATCAAGTCATGTCACTCCGCTTACCCCACTGCGGGCAAACAAGAAACATCAGGAATCTGGTGCTCAAGGAGGGTCAGGACCATGCTGAGCGCACCCAGAACCAGCAGAGGCACTGGGCAGGAGGTCCCCAACCAACCCCCACTCGCTCAGGAATCACAAGGTGTTCAGCCCCATCCTCCCTGAGACCCAGAAGTCCACGACCCCAGGCCCTCCTTCCTCAGCCACAGATGTCTGGGGTCCCCAGTCCCACTTCTAGGCCTAGTCCTGGCCCTCTCCTCTCTCAGACCTAGGATGGCCCCCCAGCCCCCTCCTCCCTCTGAGCCAGAAGCCCAGTTCGAGACCCTTCTTCCCTGAGACCTCGAAGTCTGGGGTCCCAGCTTCTTCAGGGTTTCAGGTCAGTGGGCCCCCGTCTCCTTCCCAACCCCACATGGAAGGCCAGGTAAGGTAACGGGTTTATTCACAGTGTCATTTACAGGCAGCCCCTACCCCGGGGCATCAGATCCCGGCGGGAGGCCCGAAGTCGCTAGAAGGTGGGGACGGCCTTGGAGGCAGGGGGCCGGACCGGATCCCCGGGCGTCCCCGGCGTCGCCTCCTCGTCCAGACCCCGGCGGCCCTTGCCGATGGCCAGGCGGGGCCGGCCGCGGTTCAGGCCGTCCAGGAGCGCGCAGGCCTGGCAGAGCGTGCGGCTGGCCAGCGCCCCACAGCGGGAGCAGGCGCCGGGGCGCGGGGGCCGCGCGGCCGGGGCCAGCGCCAGGCGCTCGGCCGAGTGCACGAGGTCCAGCACCGCCGACGGCCGCGCAGCCTCCAGGCGCTTGAGCAGGTCCCGGGCGTGGCCGCGGAAGGCCTCGGGCGCGTAGACGCACTCCTCGGAGAAGTAGTCGAGGCGGCGGAAGTGCGCGTACAGCACCACCTCCTTCTGCGACGCGAACTGCAGCGGGCGGCAGCGCGGCAGGGCGCCCCCCTCGCCCGGAGAGCCCAGGCCCCCGCCCCGGGCCAGCCGCCCCGCGTCGCCCCGCAGAAAGTTCATGAGCACGGTCTCCGCCATGTCGTCGGCGTTGTGACCTGGTGGGGAGAGAAGGGAGCGGGTGAGGTGGGGCGCGGAGGGCGCTGCTGGCCAGGGAGCCCCCCGGGGAACCGAGGGTCCACCAGGACTCAGAGAGAGACTGGGAGGGGAGACCCACGGAGACCCAGGGCACAGTGGGGCCGCCAGGACCCAGAGAGAGACGGCGACGGGGAGAGCAAGCCATGGAGACAGACCCCCAAACATGGTGCGACAGCCAGAATACAGAGACAGGGAGGGGGAGACAGAGCCATGGAGACCCCTTGGGCACTGTGGGCAACCAGGGCCCAGAGAGAGACGGGGAGGGGAAGAGCGAGCCATGGAGACCCTCCGGGAACCGTGAAGCAGCCAGGTGCAGGCTGGAGGTGGACACAACAAAAAATCAAAGAGAAACATAAGCCCCCCTGGCGCAACTTGGGGGTGCCTTCATGTACCACCCGCCTACTGCATAGCGGACCCTTGTGCTAGTTGCCCTTTCATATAGGGAGTAAAAGTGCATTATGCTGCTAATAACCTTATCAGCCTCAGTTAAAACCGTAATTCAAACTGTCCACAAAAATCAGAATGGCATTTAAGGCATTTAACCGAGATTCTCAGGAGAGCTGGTGGGGTAGGCAGGCTGCTCTCTCCCCCACCGCCTAGGGAATCCATGGCCTAATTCTGGGAACCTGTTAATATGTTTGGTTGTAGGGCAAAGGGGAATTAAGGTTGCAAGTTGAATTGGGGCTGCTAATCAGCTGACTTTACAATAGGGACAGAATGGTGCGTTATCCAGGTGCGCTCAAGTTAATCACAAAGACCATTAGAGTGGAGGACGGAGGCAGAAAAGGGAGAGATAGGACCATGGAGACCTTTGAACATAGTGGGCAGCCAGGACCCAGAGAGAGATGGGGAGGGGGAGCCTGAGCCATGGAGCCCCTCTGGCACCGTAGGACAGCCAGGACCCAGAGACTGGGAGAGGGAGATGGGGCCATGGAGCCCCCCTGGGCACTGTGGTACAGCCAGGTGGTGGCTGGAGGTGGACACAGCAGGAATCGAGAGGGGAACACACACAAGCTCCCTGGGGAACTTGGGGATACCTCATTTGCCACCCGCCTACTGCATATGGGGGGTGTCAGGGCAGCGGCAAAGTTAGAGTGATGCAACGGTGTAGGACTCAACCTGCCATCCTTGGCTTTGAAAATGGAGGAAGAGCCGGGCACAGTGGCTCATGCCTGTGATCCCAGCACTTTAGGAGGCCAAGGTGGGAGAATCACCTGAGGCCATGAGTTCGAGACCAGCCTGGCCAACATGGCGAAACCCCCATCTCTACTAAAAATACAAAAATTAGCAGGTCATGGTGGCAGGCACCTGTAACCCCAGCTGAGGCATGAGAATCTCTTGAACCTGGGAGGCAGAGGTTGCAGTGAGCCGAGATCGCTCCAACTGCACTCCAGCCTGGGCTCCACAGCAAGACTCTGTCTCAAAAGAAAAAAAAAGAAAAGAAAATGGAGGAAGGGACCATCAGCCAGGAATTTGGGCAGCCTCCGGAAGCTGGAAAAGGCAAGGAAATGGACCCCCTTGCCCCAGAGCCTCCAGGAGAAACGCAGCATTGTTGACACTTTGATTTTAGCCCGGTGAGACTTCCCAGACTTCTATCTACAGAACTACAAGATAATAAATCTGTGTTGTTTAAAGCTGTGAAATTTGAAGTAATTTGTTACAGCAGCCAGAGAAAACAAATGGTTCTTGACACAGAGCCTCTGACAACACAGACTGTAGTTTTTTTTCATTTTTAGTGTGTGTGTGCGTGTGTGTGTGTGTGTGTGTGTGTGTGTTTGAGACAGGGTCTCACTTTAGTGCCCAGGCTGGAGGACAGTGGCACGATCTCAGCTCACTGCAACCTCCGTCTCCAGGGCTTAAGTGATCCCCCTGCCTCAGCCTCCAGAGTAGCTGGGACCACAGGTGTGTGCCACCACGCCCAGCTAATTTTTGTATTTCTGTACAGACGCAGTTTCTCCATGTTAGCCAGGCTGGTCTTGAACTCCTCTGAGCTCAAGTGATCCACCTGCCTCGGCCTCCCAAAGTGGCTGGGATTACTGGCATGTGTCACCACCCCTGTAATCACTGCAGTGTTTTTGTGTTATCTTTGTTTAGAAGTAACAGTGAGAAATATTTACGCACCGGTCACCATGAAATTGAAGCTCAACTTGTCCTGTGTCTTGTCAAGTTATACTTGAGTCTGTATCAGTGGTTCTCAATCTGGGATGAGTCTGCCCTTCTTCCCTCCCCTAGAGACATTTGGCAATGGCTGGAGACATTTCTGTTTGTCAGGTTGGGGGTGGGGCACTACTATTAAATAGCATCTAGTGGGTAGAGGCCAGGGATGCTGCTAAAATCCTATAACGCAGAGGACAGCTCCCTAACAACAAACTATCTGGCCCCACATATCAATAGGGCTGAAGTTGAGAGGCCCTGGTCTATATGCTAAAAACCCTCCAAGAACTTGGCTCTAATTGTGTTTGTAGTAATGGTTACCTTCCAGAGACCTGCCAAGCCCTGTGACCTTGAGATCGGGCACGTTTGCTACTGCAAACGACATCTGGTTGAATGTTTATTGACTTAAAGTTGTAAACCACATTAATTAGGGGAGACTGGATTTGCTCCACACCTTGTCATTCCAAACCCACTTAAGAGCTCCCAGTTTTGTAATAATTATTACAACAATTATTATACTACGCCTTTGAAAATGGAGTGTATAAACAAAGGGTAGAAATCACCTTGCAAGTCAGGGATTTTTCTGGAAGGCTTCATTACTTTTAGAAGTACAATTAATAAGTGATTCTATCAAATTAACTTTAAAACCCGAGGCAGCCTCTCATTCTTTTTTTTTTTTTTTTCCCCAGCTGGAATCTTGCTCTGTCACCCAGGCTGGAGTGCAGTGGCGTCATCTCGACTCACTGCAACCTCCGCCTCCCGGGTTCAAGCAATTCTCCTGCCTCAGCCTCCCGAGTAGCTGGGATTACAGGCGCTCACCACCACACTCAGCTAATTTTTGTATTCTTAGTAGAGACGGGGTTTCACCATGTTGTCAGGCTGGCCTCGAACTCTTGACCTTGTGATCCGCCTGCCTCAGCCTCCCAAAGTGCTGGGATTACAGGCGAGAGCCACTGTGCCCGGCCGAAGCCTTTCGTTCTTTCCATACGCTGTCTGTTCTTGTATGGAAAGGATTATTCTTCCCATTTTCAATCACAGAGATCTAGGGATTTCTCCAAAGTTACTCAGTAAGGAAAGGGCCACACCAGTGAATGAAGCTCAGTAAGCCTTCCCCAGAGCCAGTGGCCCTACCTAGCATGGTGGCAGATGACAGACTCAGAACTACTTTTGCCTTCATATGCTTTGAGTGTGCTGATCGTCTCCAACCATCATCTCTCACCTCCATCACCGCAGCTGGCTTCCCACTGACTGGTCTCCTTGGCTTTGTCCCTGCCCCTCCAACCCAGGTTCCTCACCATGGCCTGGGTAAGCTTTTCAAAGTGAAAGTCTCTTCATGTCACTTTTACTGGTTCCACCACAGCCTACAGGGTAAGGCCTGACCTCTTCCAGCTCTCCAGCCTCCCCTGCCCTTGCTTTCTGGGCTCCAGCCACACTGGACTTCTTGGGGTAGCCCAAATTGGCTTTTCGCAGGCCAATAACCTCTCCCCAGTTCTTACCCCCTTTACCTCTTCACTGTGAGCCTTCAGATTTCAAAACAGTTCCTTGACCCCACTCCTTCCATGTCATAGGGTTCTCTGTGTGTACACATAGTCCATAACATGTCCATACATGGTCAATAACATGTATAATGTTTCTCATTTTGTACCTGATAACCATGCAAAGGTAGGAACTTGTGCATAACTGTATTCTCAGCCCTAGCCTGACAACGATGATGATAATAGCATGTATAAAATGTGTAATCTATATTATATCATACAGGTTATGTAACATAACTATAATATAGATAACGTTATACTTCTACTGACTCATCTAATTGTCATAACAAGTTTATGAGCTGGGTACCATTCGTAGTCCTGTTTTAGGGATGGGGTGAAACAGAAGTACAGAGTGGTTAAGAACTTTGGTATGGCCACAGTTGGGATCCGGCATATAGCAGAAACTTAGCATCTGTTTGTTGAAGGAATGGATGAAAAAGAGAGAATAAAAAAGTTATCTTCCAGCACTTTGGGAGGCCGAGGTGGGTGGATCACGAGGTCAGAAGATCGAGACTCTCCTGGCTAACATGGTGAAACCCCGTCTCTACTAAAAATACAAAAAATTAGCTGGGCATGGTGGCAGACGCCTGTAGCCCCAACTACTCGGGAGGCTGAGCCAGGAGAACAGCGTGAATCCGGGAGGCAGAGCTTACAGTGAGCCGAGATCGCGCCACTGCACTCCAGCCTGGGAGACAGAGCGAGACTCCGTCTCAAAAAAAAAAAAAAAAGTTATCAAAGAGGAGAGGCCAACCAAGAAAAGGAATTAAGAGATGGAGATACTTTTTAGAGAAAGAACTGGATTCTGAAAGGTGGACCATAAGAGATCATAGAAACACTTAAAAATAAGTAAAGAACCAGAGATCTAATCTCCAGAGATTTTCACCTCCCACCCCTTTGGCAATCTGTGGAGACCAAGACGGTGGCCAAGACCCAAAAACCTTTGCGATCACTGCCTGGCCCCTCTGTCTCCCCAGCGTCTTGAACCTTGAAAGGGCCCCAGCCCCAAACTGGAGCATGCGCACTTCACATCTCCATACAGGGATCCTCCAGTTAAGCCACCAGGGTCTCCTCGCCTGCTTCTGGAGCGTGCGCCTGAGTCCCCTTTCAGGTCCCGCCTCCTCGCCAGTGCATGCGCCCCACTGCCTCCGAGAGTGCCGCTCTGCGGCCGGTACTACGCTCACCTGTCACGATGTGCGTGGCTCCCACGCGGCGCGCCCCTTCCTCCAGCGCCCGGCGCCGCAGCACTCCACAGAAGGTGCAGCAGGAGCGGCTGCGGCCGGAGCCGGCTGTGCTGCGGGCCACGGCGTCCATCGTCCAGCCCCCGAAGAGGTCTTCGTAGGCCACGACAGTGAGCGGCAGCTCCCAGCGCGCCGCCTGGCGCCGCACGGCCGCCAGCGCCGCGTCTCGGTAGCCACCGATGCCCTCATCGACGGCCACGAGCTGCAGTGAGATGCCCAGGCGCGGCGCCAGCGCGCGCAGCACGTGCGCCAGCACCGTGGAGTCCTTGCCGCCCGAGGCGCCCACGGCTACCACCGCGCCGGGCGGCAGCAGGCGGCCGGCGAGCACCGTGTGCAGCACCTCGGCCTCGAAGGCGGCGCAGAAGCAGGCACCGCACAGCGCTTGGCCCGAGCGCGGACGGCGGAGGGCGGCGCGTGCAGCATGGCAGGAGGCGCACGGCGGGGCGGGCATTGCGGGAGGGGTCGGCTTCTCCTAGACAGGGAGAGAGAGGAGGTGGGTTACACGTGGATTCCGGATTGCAGGGTCCCTGCCATCGGGGAGATTGTCTGGATTGCACCTCTGCCCGGAATAGACCAGGGAGACGTGTGCGTGAGTGGAGCAGCTTCTTCTAGCGCTGGGGATAGGATGGTTATAAATAGGTCCGGTGTAAGGAAGCCACTGCTTTAGGGAAGGCTTCTTGGATTGCACCCATTATGCACGAAGAAGAGAAGTAGCTTAAGAAGCTGGCTTCATGGGTAAAAAGAGGGAGCGACAAGCAGGTTATACCCAGGATTAGGTTGTGTCCTGTGCAGAGGGATGGGGGTGTATATTAAGGCCCATTTGTCACAACCTCCAGGGAGGCCACCCTTGTTACAGCCCTGATCAGGACAAGGTAGGTATCATTGGCCTGGGCCACCAGGGCTGTTAAAAGCCCTTGGGAGGTGAGGGGTTTATGACTCTAAGGGCAGAGGGAGGCCAGGGGACTGAAGCTCTGTGCAGCGGGAGGTGGAAAACAGGAAAGGCCAATTGATTTCACTTTGTAGGGTGGGATACGGTCTCCAGGAATGGGTTCTGATTGCATCCTATGAAAGGCAGGGTGATCACCTTCTCCAGGGAACACAGGCAGCCTGGATCACACCTCTCGGGAGACCAGCTGGGGTTGCACACATTTTGAGGGTGAGAAAATGGGTGGGCCTCCAAGATTGAACTCAACCCTGCTCTGGTATCAGAATGCCCCACAAGCTTCTGTGGTCTCATCAAGACATGGATCAGCCCATCTTTGACCTTCATCTGTTATCTTTCCTACTTCATCCTTCCCCATCCAGCCAAGACTCCAACCCTCCAGTCAAATCTTGGTCCTGCCTGCCTGGTGAACCCATAAAAACTCCCCAGGCTCAGTTCCCCTCCCCAAGCCACCATCACCTCCAGCCTGGACTACTGCAGTCACCTCCTTGCCATTCAGAGCAGGTCACACTGCTTCTAGGATTTACCACAATGTGTAGAATTATTTTATGTGACTATATATTTACCATCTCTAACTTCTATGAGGGCAGAGACCAGTGCCACTCAGATGTCTAATAGGCATCTTAAAACCCAAATTCCTGATTCCTCTAACCCAACGTGCTTCTCCTGGAGTACAGGGCAGCTCCATCCTTCTAGCTGCTCAGGCCAGAAGCTTTGGGGTCCAGGACCCTGGACTGCTCTTTCTCTCACTGTACTTGTCACGCTCCCAGTGGGTGGTACCAAATTGCAAGGCCAAGTCCGGACCTTTTCAAACTCCAGGTACCTAAATGAAATTTAGCAAATCCTGTTTGAATGTAGTTTCAAAACAGCCAAACACTTAGGACCGTCTCCACGGCAGCACCCTAGTCTGGTCTGTCTCTCTCCTGGACGGCTGCATGGGGCTCCCCTGCTCCCACCTTGCCTCCTCTGCAAACACTCCTTCACATAACAGCCAGTGGGATCATGCCCTGAATCTTCTCGGCATCCTCCCCTGGAGCCCATCTCACTTTAGTATAATGACTGCTAATGGCTGATGAGGCCCTACATGTCTGGCTCCTTGTTTCTCCAACCTCCTCTCCTTCAGCCTTGATGTCGTTTCCTCTGACACCTGAGGAATACTCCTGCTCCAGATGTTTGCACTGGCTCTCCCCTCTGCCCTGAGTACTCTTCCTGCCAGTGAGCCCAAGAAGCAGCCCTTAGGACTCATCTGCAGTGACCATCAGGCACATCTGTCACAGCTGAGCAGCAACTCTTGGAATCTTTCCTCCCCCGACTTTTGACTCACTCCTTCTGTGCTCCTGGATTTCCTGCTCAATTCTCTCTTGGGGAGGCCTCTTCATGTCCTCAGGTCCTGCCTAGTACCCATCTCTTTCCATTCTTTTAAAGATTTTTAGATTTTTATTTTTTATTTTTTGAGATGGAGTCTGGCTCTGTGACCCAGGCTGGAGTGCAGTGGCACAATCTCAGCTCACTGTAACCTCTGCCTCCCAGGGTCAAGTGTTTCTCCTGCCTCAGCCACCCGAGTAGCTGGGACTACAGGCGTGTACCACCATGCCTGGCTAATTTTCTTTTTTTTATATTTTTAGTAGAGACGGGGTTTCACCATGTTGGCCAGGCTGGTCTTGAACTCCTGACCTCAAGTGATCCGCCCGCCTCGGCCTCCCAAAGTGCTGGGATTACAGCTGTGAGCCACTGTGCCCAGCCTCTTTCCATTCTTATGAGCGCCTCTGAATCATGATATTCAGATGTCCCTCCTGGCTGGTCCTCCACATGGCTGGGGCACCTTTCAGATGTTCAGACCCTAAGTGCCCAGACAACCTATTTCTTCCTCGAAAGGCAGAAACCTGTTCTTGCCCATCTGTTCCCTCTCTTCTGAGAGCAGCCACCACCTTTCATCCAGCACATCTGCAGGACAGGATGTAATGTCACCCTGGACTCATCTCTCCTCACCCCCTAAATCTAAAGTCACCCAGTCCTGGGGGTCCACGTCCTGAGGAAGGGAGACCCTCACAGGGGACAAGGCTGCAGAAGTTAGCAGAGCCTCATAGGCCTTGATGTGGAATTTTAGGTTTATTCACGAGGAGATGGGAGCCTTGGGAGGTGTCTGAACAGGAAAGTGGTATGGTCTGACATGTTTTTAAAGGATTCCTAGACTGGTCAACATAGCGAGACCCCATCTCTAAAATAAATAAATAAATAAATTAGCTGCACCTGGTGGCACAGGCCTGTAGTCCCAGCTACTCAGGAGGCCAAGGCAGGTGGATCACTTGAGCCCAGGAGGTCAAGGCTGCAGTGAGCCATGATCGCACCAGTGCACTCCAGTGTGGGTGATAGAGACCTTGTCTCAAATAAAAAAAAAAAAAGTGGGATTCGTTTGGCTGCTGTGTGGGGAGGACTGTTGGTTGTCAGGGACAAGGACAGAAGGCTGGAGGTCAGCACAGTAGACAGGAGTGGTGGCAGTAGAGGTGGGAAGAAGTGAAATTTTGGATCTATTTTGAAGGTGGAGCCCACAGGACTTGTATAAGACATTGGAGTGGGGACTGGGGCAACGACGAGAGAAAGTGATGAAGGGTAACTTTGAGGTTCTGGCCTGAGCATTGGAGGGACGGTGGGGCCATTTTGTGAGGGGAGAAGACCAGGAATTCCATTTGGACATATCAGGTTTGACATGCGTGTTAAGCGTCCTCCCTCAAAGACTTTATGGACCCTAGTCACTGAGTCGAGCGCCTCCACCAGGGCCCTCAGAGCTGCCCTGATCCTGACTAGCTGTCACTGGTGACAGGTCTGTCTCTCTGCTTCTTCAAGGCAGGGACAGGGTTGGTTTGGTGCCCTCGCTCCCGCCGCCTTGCGCAGAGTCGGTGCCCAGTAAATATCTGTAGGATGAGGGAATAATAAATGCTCCCAGAAGAGAGGCCGCGGACCCCAGGGAGGCCTCTGGATTGCAGCCTTGCCAAAAGGACAGATAATGTGTGGCATGGGGGCGGGGACAGGCAGATAGTAACATAGGGGCGGGGGCAAGCAGATGGTCTTATCCTGTCTTGGGGAAGGCAGTGGCCCGGTAAGAGACAGGCCGAACCGCAGCGTTCAAAGTGGGAATCCTGGCTACAAGGCCTCAGGGACACGGGCGCTGGGAAATCACAGAGGCCTTACGCTCGAAGAGACCCTCAACCCTCCCACGGCACCGCAACAAAGAGCCGGAGTCCACATGCCGACCCACCGCAGGAGGAAATACTCACCCGGGCAGAACTCTGTGCTGGGACGCCCACACTGCCCGCCACTCGGAAGCCTGGCACGGAAGTGACTCCGAGACTACCACTCCCACGAGATCTTGGGGCTTTCTTGCCTAGAACTCCCAGAAGCCCATGCGACACTTCCGCTGGATGCGCCCGCGGCTCCGGAGTCCCGCTTGGCCTACAACTCCCAGAAACACTTGCATTGCTCTTTCTGCCGCCCCCAAAATACACGGCCCCCCATCCCCCCGCGTTTACTTTCTGCGCCTGCGCGCGGGCGCAGGGCGCGGCGGAGCTGCGTGTACTGTTGTTGTCAGGGCAGCGCGCTGTCACCCGGCAGGTTGCTGGATGGGCGAAGTAGTTGTATTCTGATTAACTGATTTTGTGGGATTATTATAGGATTTTAAGGGGATTACAGGGCCTATGATTTCTGCCCTTTGAGGCGGAGTTGCGGGTGGGAATTGAAGGTGGAACTGCACGGGTTGGTGGCTAGTGTGAAAGGCGCAGATAGCGCATGCGCAGAGCAGACTTCGCGGATTGGAGTGGAACTCCGCGCGCTCGCGGGGGCGGTGGTGATGCGCGTGCTGGAGACCCAGACTCTAAACGGAAGGATCCAAAGACCCTTCTCACCTAACCCAGGAGCCCAGAGGCTCAGAGACTCAGACCCTTGAGACTAAGGGGGTTAAAAACGCAGACCCCTGGCACCAAAGCACCTGAGAGAACCAGTAGACCTGGAGACAACCGTCTGCACCCTAGACACGGATCTGGAGGCCTCCACCCTCCCCACAAGGCCCAAGGGCCTTGAAGACCCCGGTGACTCAAATATCGGGGCACAAGGAGTCTAAGGACTCAGATATCTGAGACCCTTGAGACCCGGGTCCCCAAACCTAGGTCCTCAAAAAAACTGAGGCTCAAAATTCCTCTAGATGGCGCGGTGGCTTACGCCTGTAATCCCAGCACTTTGGGAGGATGAGGCGGGTGGATCACGAGGTCAAAAGATGGAGACTATCTTGGCCAACATGGTGAAACCCCATCTCTACTAAAAATACAAAAATTAACTGGGCGTAGTGGCGCGCGCCTGTAGCTCCAGCTACTCGGGAGGCTGAGGCCGGAGAATGGCTTGAACCCAGAAGGCAGAGGTTGCAGTGAGCCGAGATCGCGCCACTGCACTCCAGCCTGGCCACCGAGTGAGACTCTGTCTCAAAAAAAAAAAAAAATCCTCTAGATTAAGGGACCACCAGAGCCTTAGACTGAGATGTGGAGATGTGCAGAGAGCCCCAGGATGTGTAGGTCTACGGCGGGTGATGACGTGAGAAGGCACCCCATGCACCCTGTAGCCCATTTTTTCCCCCATAACAGGAAACCATGATGCCTTCCTTTCATATTAAATGAGCTCCGTAAGGTCACTGTTAAGCCTTATCATGGGCCGGTTCTCTTCATCTGTGTGAGTTGGTTCATTTGTTGAATTTATTTCCTGAGGTCTCCTTGTGCCAGGCTGCCCCTGGGCTAGGTTTAGGTGACACAAATGAATCAGACTTGGTTACTGTCCTCTAAGCATCCCCCACCCCTTACACCACCACTCAGTCCTCCTGTTGGGGGAGACAGGGACTTAGTCAGTATGGAGTGATAAAGCTTGACATGGAAGTGTTAAGAGCCTTGAAAGCTCAATTTCAATCACTGCCAGCCAGAGTGTCAGAAAAAAAAAAATTTCAACAAAGGCTGCTATGTGCTATGTGTCATCTCAGTTTGTTCATCTGTAAAAGGAGGGCAATAATAGCCTGCCTCATAGGATTTATGCGAAGTCAAATTGAATCAACAACACCTCTAAAGAATTTAGAACAGCTTCTGGCACATAGTATGTGCTCAACAAGTGGTTATTATTCTCATCTCAATTCTCATAACATTAAGATTATATGTTACATATGAGTTGGGTACAGTTGTAATTCTTCTTCTTCTTCTTTTTTTTTTTTTTTTTTGAGATGGAGTCTCACTATGTCACCCAGGCTGGAGTGCAGTGGTGCGATCTCGGCTCACTGCAACCTCCACCTTCTGGGTTCAAGTGATTCTCCTGCTTCAGCCTGCTGGGTAGCTGGAATTACAGGCGCGCTACCACACCTGACTAATTTTTGTATTTTTAGTAGAGATGGTGTTTCACCATATTGGCCAGGCTGGTCTCAAACTCCTGACCTCAAGTGATCCCAAAGTGCTGGGATTACAGGTGTGAGTCAGCATGCCCAGCCTTGTAATTCTACTTAGGTGAGGATCTTGAAGCTCAGTGATATCACTTCCCTGGACTGCCTGACTCTACAACAGGGGTTGCAAACCTTTCCTGTAAAGGGCCAGATAGCCAATATTTTAGGCTTTGTGGGCCATAGGGTCTTTGTGGCAACTCTGCTGTTATATGTTGAAAGCAGCCATTGATATAAACAAGTGAGGGTGGCTGTATGCCAATAAAACTTTATTCATGGACACTGACATTTGAATTTCATGTAATTTTCATGTGTCAGGAAATATTCTTCTTTTGAAGAATTTTGAAGATTTTACACCTTTAAATGGTGTAAAATCATTCGTAGCTTGTGGGCCATGTAAAAACAGGCAGCAGGCCAGATTTGGCTGGTGGGCTCTGGTTTATAGCTCCTTGCTCAAAGCCTCCCTCCTTAGTCTCCAAGCTGTGCTTGCTCCTGGAAGAGGTGTGAAGTGTGGCAAAGGAGGTTGAGAATTTGAGGGTTGAAATGGCCTTTTAATACAGAAGAAATCGCCTGAGCAAAGAAAGATCTTGTGGCAGGAAAGCACAGGGTGCCTTTTGTTTGAATGCAATTTATGTTATCTAATCAGGTTATGCACTTAAATGCTATAAAATGGAAACAGTGCACAGACTCTACAGTGAAGTCTCCCCACCGTCTCCCCCCACCCACCCACTGCCTAGTTCTCCTCTTCAGAGGCATCCTCTGTCCTGCAACAATCTGGGAGTGCCTGCTGAATCAGGGTGTATAGAGCTTCCCCATTCTCCTCTATGGGACCAGGATAAAAGTGGGATGTTTGGGGCTCCAGAGATAGATGGGAAAAGAGGTGAGGTCAGCCATGAGAAGCCCTCTTACTCCCAGCCCTCTGCTGTGTGGTTGCTTTCCTGTCTCCCCTAACACAGTCTCGCGATCAACACCAGTGGCCTCTTCATTGACAAATAGAGGTTTAACCTGGGCTGTACCTACTTCTGAGTCTCTTTGCCCTGACCACAAAATCTACCCTCCCTGGTCCTGTCTTTGGCCAAACCATGTCAATCAACTTCCCAGGAGCCTTGTTCTCCACAGCTCTGTCATTTCTCTGCAAAGTCCCCAGGTGAGCTCATCCACTCCTGCCACTCCCGCAACTTCCGTCTCTGCTCTGGTGCCTCCCCACTTTCCTTCATATCTCTACTGCATCCTGAGACTCAGACCTGCACAGTTAGCCCCTGGTGGTGGCACTGGCATGCTTCAGCCTCTAGGTGAGGATCCCGAGTCACTTCGCTGACTCTTTTTCTCACCCATTGCCCCCCATGGTTCAGTGAATCTTGCCAATTTTGCTTCTTGAAAGTTTTTCAGACCATTCCCTTCATCCTTGTGGCCCCTGCCTCGGCTCAGCTCATCCTTTTTTTAAAATTATTATTTATTTATTTATTTATTTATTTATTTTTTGAGATGGAGTCTCACTCTGTCACCACGGCTGGAGTGCAGTGGCGTGATCTCAGCTCATTGCAACCTTCGCCTCCCAGCTTCAAGCGATTCTTGTGCTTCAGCCTCCGGAGTAGCTGGGATTACAGGTGCCTACCATCATGCCCAACTAATTTTGTTTATTTTTAGTAGAGACACAGTTTCACTGTGTTAGCCAGGCTGGTCTTGAACTCCTGACCTCAAGTGGTCTGCCTGCCTCAGCCTCCCAAAGTCCCAGGATTACAGATGTGAGCCACCGCACCGGCCGTTTCTTGCTTGGACTCTCTCACCCCAACCTCATGTCTGGACTCCCTTCCTCTAATCCCCTCATTCTTGAATCCTCCCATGCTAGCCCCAGGTTTAACCTTGTCTCTCCCCTTCTCGAAACTCTTCCATGGCTCCCCATTGCCATCAGGCTTTCCATTGTGAAACCTTTGCAGATTGCAACGGAGGTACTGCATGATCTGGTTCCTGCACATCCTTCCAGCCTCAGAATGCTTTGCCCTCTCCAGGTCATCTAGCTGCCATCCTAAGCAATCCGTGTCTGGTGGAAGAGATGGTGGCTGGGCTCAGCTGTCTCTCTCCAGCTCTGGGAGCTTTGGTTCCTGCAGCATCATTGTGCATCTCTGAGGGCCGTTTCCTATATCTGGTGCTTGTTACTGGCAGCACTTGCTTCCCCACCCCTCGAAGGGCTAGAAGCTTCCCTGGGTAGAATTTCTGCATGAAGAGAGTTCGTTCACCCATGGAGCCTACTGAGGAAAGGGATTTTTGTCTGTGGTTGGTTGGTTTGTCTGTTTTCATTGTAGTGTATCAAACAGTCCTTATTTTGCCCTAAGTCCAGCTCTGTCCCACTGCCTTCTTGTTAGTTTTTGCATCTCCTTACTAAATGGTAGGTCTTCCTGGGTTCCCACAGCAGCGCTAATAAACTTTGTTGGCCAGAGGAGGCCCCAGGAAAGACTCTCTGTTGGCGACACTCTCTGAAGGGCCCTCTGTTTCTCTTTGATCTTGTCTCTCGTTCTCTTCATCCCAGGAGCCTTTTATGTGAGTTTCCACAGCTCCTCCTCGCGCCCTCTCTTCTCTCTGCACTTCTCGTGGCTCTCCCCTGGTGTCTTGCACACCTTGCTATTCATCCCAGTCTGCTCTGAGCCCCAGACAACCACATTTCCCCCCTTCTCAGTGATAGAACCACCATCATTATCCAAATTAGGATTCTAGGAGTCAGATAGATGTTTCTCTATCACCTACCACATCCTGTTTGCAAGATGTCTTGCAAACTTCCCTTCCTGGAATAGGCTAACTTCACCCCCCTTCAAACATCCCCATGGCCTCTGCTCCTAATCATTTCATCCTCTTCCTCTTCTGCTCAGACCTCCACTCTGGTTTCCTCTCCAACCTCTTGGCCTCCACTCTCCTCCTCTCCCTAAAGTCTCCCTCACATCACCCCAGAGGGATATCTTCTCCCACCAAGAGCTGACTCTGCCCCTCCCCCTCGCTCTTAATCCTTCCAAGGCTCCCCAGTGCCCTCAATATAAAGTCAAGACTTTTTTTGATATGTAAGCCTGCAAGATACGGCTTGCAACTATTCTTCCAGAGTCATCATGCCTTGATACCTACCTCTGGGGTCATTTAGCTGACTACCTGCCCCACATTTGAACGTCTCTGAACGTTTGTCACCTGGTAGCCCAATCCTCGAGAGGAGAGAAACAGGCCTGCCAGTCTTGCCCTTCTCCTTTATCTGTTTGTGCTCAGCTGTGGGGCCCTGGACAATGCTCCTCACTCCTCATTCCCAGGGCAAGTCTCCAGCTAACATGTGGTAATAGGTGAAGACATTTTTGTCTATTTTGTTCAACAAGAATCATACCTGACATATAATAAACTCTCAATATATGTATTCAAAAATTAAAAATAAAGCTGTTACCTGCGAAATCTCTGCCTGTAGCCCAGGTCTTTGTTCTGACCCCAGCATCCTCCTAATGGCCCCGTTGTCTGTGAAGGCATTTTCAATGCTCTCCACTGTGCTAGATGGTGAGCCCATAGGGACAGAAATTGGGTTTGTTTTGACTCCTAGAGTGACTTGGTAAATATTGTTGATATAGGATAAGGCTCAGAGAAACATCTGTCTCAGGTTGATAGGACCCCAAGAAACAAAACTGGCAAGTTGGAGAATCTAGCTCCTTTACAGCTAGCAGTAAGCGAGCCTACTCTTTGTCCTGGAGGGAGACATTAGCCCATCCCTCAGGGTGGCTCCCTGCAAACACAACCTGAGAACTAGGCCAGGTAACGAGATCTCAGAGCATCATGTTTTGGGCAATACCCAACGAGATGTGTAGGAAGACGGGAGGCTCATGGAGATCTGTCCTTCCCAACAGGCTGCCCTACTCTTCTTAGATGATGTGGGAAACTGCAGAATCCTCTCATCAAATTCTCTTTTACCAGCATACACAAAGATTCCACCACTTGTGATCGACGTCTTAGTCAATAAGTCTGGACCATTTTGACTGGTTTCCAGTCAGAAAACCAGGAGGATGTGGTGAACAAAGAAACCCCAGTACTCAAACATTTCACAATTCTTTGCTTTCTCTCTTCATGCTTTGTTTGAAGAAGTTGAAAAATGAGATGACTGGAAGAAAGGGACATGATAGTTAAATAAACCTTCCTTTTCTTGGTCAGACACTATAAATCTATTGCACTTTCTCCTGTCTAACAGAAGTCAAACTTTTCTCTTTTTTGAGATGGTGTTTTGCTCTTTTTGCCCAGGCTGGAGTGCAGTGGTGCCATCTCAGCTCACTGCAACCTCCGCCTCCTGGGTTCAAGTGATTCTCCTGCCTCAGCCTCCTGAGTAGCTGGGATTACAGGCGCCCGCCACCACACCCAGCTGATTTTTGTATTTTTAATAGAGACGGGGTTTTTCCATGTTGGCCAGGCTGGTCTCGAACTCCTGACCTCAGGTGATCCGGCTGGCCTACTGATGACAGAATCTGTTGCTCCCCAAATCCTTTTCTCTTGGGCAAGCCAGACCTTCTCACCAGCCCATGTTATATGGCTGCCCTCTTGGCTCCAGGCTTAGGTTTCATGCTTGTGGGGTCAGACCCCTCTGCAGAACCGGGTAATACTTGAGCTCAGGAGCTGATGGTGCTGCAGTTCCATGGACAGCACCATCCCTGCTGCCCGGGGCTTACCAGGTCTACCCTGTCTTGGGGGGACACCTATGACTTTGTGTGGCCCTTCCTTCATCTGCATCTCAGACAAATTCGTTCAAGATAAGGTTGGAGGGAGGAGAGAGTTCATTGTATCACAGCACATAAAGGATCAGGGTAGATACACATTTCTAGGTCCTTACCCTACAATCCTAGGGATGTGACCTCAACTATCCTGATGTGTGATGTCTTCTAGAGCTCCTGTGATCACCAGCTCAATGTCTCCTGTGGTGGTGCAGCGCGGTTGGGGGCCAGGATTCCCAGTCCTCTGTGCCCAACACGGGGTCCAAGGAGGGTCCAGGACTTTGGATACTTAGTGCCTGGTTCCTGGGGACCAGACTGAGGAGGGGACAAGAGGAATTCCTCAACCCACCTTCTTTGCTGTTTTGGTGGCTGTAGAAGGATGCAGGGCCACCACCCCACTTCACCTCCTACACCGATGTGGGAACTGTTCCATTTCTGTACCAGACACTCCAGTTTTGTTTTTGTTTGTTTGTTTGTTTGTTTGTGACGGAGTCTTGCTCTGTCGCCCAGGCTGGAGTACAGTGGCGCCATCTCGGCTCGCTGCAAGCTCTGCCTCTCGGGTTCATGCCATTCTCCTGCCTCAGCCTCCCAAGTAGCTGGGACTACAGGCGCCTGCCACCACATCTGGCTAATTTTGTTTTTGTATTTTTAGTAGAGACGGGGTTTCACCGTATTAGCCAGGATGGTCTCGATCTCCTGACCTCGTGATCCACCCGCCTTGGCGTCCCAAATTGCTGAGATTACAGGCGTGAGCCACCGCGCCCGGCTGAGACACTCCAGTCTTCTAGACATCATTGCCTTTCAAGGAAACAGCACAGGTAAGAATCTTCCTTCTTCGGGGCTGGTTAGGAATGGGGTCGCTGCCCACCCATAGCAGAGCTGGATTCGAGGCTCATATGATGAGAATGATGAGATTTGACAGAAGAAGTTCTCATTCCACCACAGTCAGGTTTTTGCCCACAAACCTTCGTTTAAAAACCATAGTCAATCCAAGATCACCACCACCATTCTCTCAGACCTCACAAGTTGAAGACTTGGAAACTGAGAAATGGTAGCATCAGCACCAAATACTCAGAGGACAGATGCCGGTGGGGAATCCCAATCCTCCAGACTTCTGTTCTGGTCCTGGAGCCTGAGACCCCTCGGGGGAAGGGGCGCCTCAAACACTTGTTCTTGTGGATCAACTGTATCTCTAGTTAATAGATTACAAGTGACTTTATGCAAATTCCTTAGTATAGGGAAAGAAATGCAGGCTTTAGAATAAGAGAAACATGGATTCTATACTAGTTCCTCCACTTACTAAGAGGGTGAAAATGGGCAAGTCACTTTACCTCTCTGTGCCTCAGTTTCCTGCTTGTAATGTGAAAAATAACAAGCCCCAGCCCACAGGGATGGCATGGCACATGCCAATCACCATACCCAGGTCCTGGCACAAGGTGCAGGTTCTGTGTATGCTGGTTTCTTACCCCTTGAATAGTAAGGTCCTGGGGTCAACTTATCCTGATGCTAGCAGTGCAAGTTCCCCAGTGCATTAAATGAATGCCCAACATTTAAATAAAAGGAGATGAAACTTCATCAGCAATGTCAAAACCAGCAAATGAATAAAACATCGCACCACACACTTCAAAATGGGGTCAAGTAGGAAGGACACCGAAAGGTGTGGGGTGGCACTAACAACTTTCTCCCCCCGAATAGTGGGAATAGTGGGGAGGAGTCCCCAGAAGCAGCTATGGAAGAAAATTTGGGTGGAATTAACCCTGAGAATTTTCCGAGATGCCCCCACCCCCATATGCACATGTGCCCACTCATATGAGTAGACAAAGCTGGCTAAAATAAACAAAAAGAATTCCAGAGAAGAAGCCTTACATACTACTGGGGCCATATCAGAGGATAACCAGAAGTTAACATCTTTTAACACCCTGTTTTGAGTTGAGGTCATTGAGAAATTCCACTCTAAAAAATACGCAACATAAGTGCATATACATACCAGAAGACATGTTCATAGCAGACTCCTCATAATAGCCCCAAACTGAAAATAATCTCAAAGTCCATCTAAAAATGAAGAGTTACATAGTGTTCAGTATATGTACAGAATGGAGATCTTTCAGCAGTGAGAATGAATGAATTATTGACAGGTGAAACATCATGGACAAATTTAACAAACAGAGATTGAGCACAAGAAGCCAGATACAATGGCTGGGTGCAGTGGCTCACGCCTGTAATCCCAGCACTTTGGGAGGCCAAGGCAGGTGGATCACGAGGTCAGGAGTTTGAGACCAGACTGACTAACATAGTGAAACCCCATCTCTACTAAAAATACAAAAAATTAGCTGGGCGTGGTGGTGGGTGCCTGTAATCCCAGTTACTTGGGAGGCTGAGGCAGGAGAATTGCTTGAACACAGGAGGCAGAGGTTGCAGTGAGCTGAGATCGTGCCACTGCACTCCAGGTGGGGGGACAATGCAAGACTACATCTCAAATAAATAAATAAATAATAAAAAGAAGAAGAAGCCAGATACAAGAGTACACACTGGCCGGGCGTGGTGGCTCACGCCTGTAATCCCAGCCTTTTGGGAGGCAGAGGTGGGCGGATCACAAGGTCAGGAGATTGAGACTATCCTGGCTAACACTGTGAAACCCCGTCTCTACTAAAAATACAAGAAATTAGCCGGGCATGGTGGCAGAGGCCTGTAGTCCCAGCTACTTGGGACGCTGAGGCAGGAGAATGGTGTGAACCTGGGAGGTGGAGCTTGCAGTGAGCCAAGATCACGCCACTGCACTCCAGCCTGGGTGACAGAGTGAGACTCCGTCTCAAAAGAAAGGAGTACACACTGAAAGTTACATAAAAACACAATACAGACAAAACTAATCCATGATAATAGGAGTTATACTGGTGACTTTGCGGGCGGGGTAATACCTAGGAATGGGAACTGGTGAGGCTCCTGGGTGTAGGTTGTTGTTACAAAAATGTATTCATTTCATAGACATTGATCAGGCATACCTTTATAATTGGAACAGCATTCTCTGTGTATGTTTTGCTTCAAAATCTTTTATTTTAAAAGACTATAAGAGGAAGCTTGACACAGTGGCTCATGCCTATAATCCCAGCAATTTGGGAGGCTGAAGTGGGAGGATCACTTGAGGCCAGGAGTTTGAGACCAGACTGGGCAACATAGTGAGATCCCTGTATCAGAAAAAATAAAAAAAAAATTAGCCAGGTGTGAGGGTGTGCACCTGTAGTCCCAGCTACTGGGGAGGTTAATGTAGGAAGATCACTTGAGTAGGTCAAGGCTGCAGTGAGCTGTGATCGTGCCACTGCACTTCAGCCTGGGTGACAGAGCAAGACCCTATCTCAAATAAAAGAATATAAGAGAATACTTCACATATATATTTGCTAATTAATTTTAAAATTTACATAATATAAAAAGATTATTGCAGAAATATAAATAACTGGGACTGTCTCAAGAAAAAACAAAACAAAAAAAACCCCAAATAGTTCTATTGTCTTAGTCCGTTTTGTGTTTCAGGTTAAAGGAATACCTGAGGCTGGGTCATTTATAAAGAAAAAAGGTTTATTTGGCCCATGATTCCGATGTTTGGAAAGGTTTGAGATTGGGCATCTGGTAAAGTCCTCAGGCTGCTTCCAGTCCTAGTGGAGGATGATGGAAGAGGGGGCTGATGTGTGCAGAGATAACACGATAGGAGAGGAAGCAAGAGAGAGGGAGGGAGGTGCCAGACTCAGAGATTGAGCACCAACTCACTGGCAGGCAGGGGCATTCATCTATTCCTGAGGAATCCACCACCATGACCCAAGCACCTCCCATGAGGCCCCACCTCCAACACTGGGATCAATTCTCAGCAGGTTTGAGGGGACAGACATCCAGACTACAGCACTGATATTCATATAGGAATTCACTCGATAGCAAGCATTGATTTCCAGGGAAGAAATTCACCAGTAAGTTCTTCTGAATATGCAAGGCAGAAATATTTCCACGTTTTCATGAGCACTTCCACATGTGGAAGTCTTTCTGCTGGTGAAGGACACATTCGCCAGCAAACTCTGAGGAGTCTTTTGCTTTCCCTAGACCTCACTGAATTCTGCACAGCAGGGAAGAGGGGAAGGCTGATCTCAGAAAACCTCCCATCTCTGGCAGTGGGGGGTCTGACACTGCACTTATGTGCACGATTACCATTTTGTCCAAACCCTGTGGCTTCCTGTTGGAGTTTACCTTTGTTTTTCCCAGACTATGACTATTCTTCCCACATGGAGGGACTCTGTGACCAGACTGTCCCGGGGCAGTGCCTGGTGCTCATGGCTCAAGGCACAATTCTGCTGGGGCTAGTGCTGCTGCCATCCACGTGGTGAGAAAGTAAGTGGACCCAGAGGGCTCCTGAGCGGGGAGCGGGGTCAGTGTCTGAGCCTCTCCTTCTCTCCCCAGGGGCTTTGGCTTAGGGTCCAGGAGATGGCCTTAGAGTGCAGGAGCTGGTGACGGTGCAGGAGGGAATGTGCAGGAATGTGCTCTGCGCTGTTTTCTACCCCAAGTATTACTGGGCAGGATCCGGCCTAGCTCATGGTTACTGCTACCAGGACGAAGCCACTCCTGGAAGGAACGCTCCAGTGGCTACAAACAACCCCAAACAATTGCAGGAGAAGAACCAGGGCCAGTTCACCTCGTTGGTCGTCCCCAGACCTACGGCTGCTCCCTGAACCTCAGAGATGCCAATGAGGTGGATACAGGGACGTACTTCTTTCAGGTGGAGAGAGGTTATTACATGAAATACAGTTACGGAAATGAGAAGTTGTTCTTGCATGTGACAAGTAGAGGAAAGTCCCAGAAAAGGAGCTCTTTCTCCTCATTCGGGGTCATGGGAAGCATTCAGGGGCCCTGGGGTGGGGCTTTGGCACAGGGAGTGCCCCCACTCCCAGAAACAGGAATCAGCCCCTTTCTCTTTTCGAGTGCTGACCCAGCCACCTGAGATCCATGTCCAGAAGAGCTGCAATCAGGTGACCCTGGAAACCTGACTTGCGCCGTATCACGGGCCGGTGAGAAGGGAACCCCACCAAATTTCTTCTGGATAAGAGAAGCCACCAATTTTACAGTCTCCGAGACCCCTCTTCCCGACCAGTCCTCAGTTCTCAGCCTTATCCCACAGCCATGTGACCATGGCAGCAACCTCACCTGTCAGGTGAAGTTCCCCCGAGCTGGTGTGACCACGGGGAGAACCGTCCAGCTCAATGTCTCTTATGAGTGGTGGATCAGGACACCCATGCCCGGGCCCCTGAGAACAATGGGTGTCAGGAGGGAAGGGAGGTCAGAATCAGGAATTCTTTTTTTTTTCTTTTAAGACAGAGTCTTGCTATGTCACCCAGGCTTGAGTGCAGTGGCGCAGTCTCTGCTCACTGCAGCCTCCACCTTCCAGGCTCAAGCGATCTTCCTGCCTCAGCCTCCCAAGTAGCAGGGACTACAGGTGGCACCACCATGTCCAGCTAATTTTTAAATTTTTGGCAGAGATGGGTTCTCACTGTGTCACCCAGGTTGGTGTTGAACTCTTAGGCTCAAGTGATCCTCCTGCCTCAGCCTCCCAAAGTGTTGGGATTACAGGCGTGCGCCACTGTGCCTGACCAGATAATGAGTTTTTTTGTTTTTTGTTTTCAGATGGAGTCTCGCTCTGTCACCCAGGCTGGAATGCAGTGACACGATCTCGGCTCACTGTGACCTCTGCCTCCTGAGTTCAGGTGATTCTTATGCCTCAGCCTCTGGAGTAGCTGGGATTACAGGCACCTGCCACCATGCCCGGCTCACCCTTGCCTGGCTCAGCTTTGAGCTCTGTCTCGATGCCTCTCCTACTTTCCACCCCTTGATCCTCCTCTTATGCATGGCGTCTCTCTTCCCACATTTACCCCATTCAGGATGCAGCACTTTCTCCAAATGTCACACTTTTCATCCACCGTACTCATGAGCCAGTGGGTGCTGTAACTTCCCTTCCTGAACTGTGTCTCCCGTCATGCCCTCCTTGCTTAGTCCCCTCTCCTCCATCAGCATAACCAGGCCCTTTGCTGTCTTTTTTTTTTTTTTTTTTTGATGACGTTTCACTCTTGTCGTCCAGGCTGGAGTGCAGTGGCAGGATCTCGGCTCACTGCAACCTCCGCCTCCTTGGTTCAAGTGATTCTCCTGCCCCAGCCTTCCGAGTAGCTGGGATTACAGGAGCGTGCCACCATACCTGGCTAATTTTTGTACTTTTAGTAGAAACAGGGTTTCATCATGTTGGTCAGGGTGGTCTCGAACTCCTTGACCTCAGGTGATCCACCCGCCTTGGCCTCCCAAAGTGCTGGGGTTACATATCTGAGCCACCATACCTAGCCTGTTTGCTGTCTTGATCATTGTTCCATGCCTCTCCCCAGCCTCCCATCTTCCCTCCATGCTGTGCCCCTGATACCACAAGCCCAGAAAGACCTTCCTGCACCCAGTACCAGCCCCACCCCTTCCTGGCCCAGATTCCCGTGTGACTCCTCGGCACCCACAGTCCAAGCTCCTCAGCTGGTCATGCCTCAACACCTCCATGTCCCCTTGGAAGACTCCAGATATATGTGCAGGTCCCTTCATCTGACAGGCTGTTTCAGAGCCTTTGCACATCCCTCGTCCTTCACTTGTGATGCCTGTCTGTCGTGTGTCAATATGACCCACTTCCCCTTCCAATCTCAGTTCAGCCTCCTTCCCTCTAGGGTCTGTCAGCTAGTGTGGACTCCGGGATTTGTGTACATAAGAGCATGAGCCAGGCCAGGCTTGGTGGCTCATGCCTGTAATCCCAGCACTTTGGGAGGCTGAGGTGGGCAGATCACGAGGTCAGGAGTTCGAGACCAACCTGACCAACATGGTGAAATCCCGTCTCTACTAAAAATACAAAAATTAACCTGGCGTGGCAGGCACGTGCCTGTAATCCCAGCTACTCAGGAGGCTGAGGCAGGAGAATCGCTTGAACCTGGGAGGTGGACCTTGCAGTGAGCCGAGATCATGCCACTGCACTCCAGCCTGGGTGACAGAGCGAGACTCCATTTCAAAAAAAAAAAAAAAGTGCATGAGTCAAACAGTCATGTGTCTTCTGTCTCATTCCGAATGGGAGGTAAGGGAGAAACTGACCTCTCAGCACCACTCTCCCTGCTTTCTCTGTTTTTTTCATCCAGCCCCAAAGACCCTGAACAATGGCACATCACTGCCTGTCCTGGGGGGAGAGTCCCTGTGGTCTGTGTGGCTGACAGCACCCCACCCCCCAACCCCGCCCGGCTGAGCTGGTCCTGAGAGGGAAGAACACTGAATTCCTCCCAGCTCTCAGAACCCGGGGGCCTGGAGCTGCCTCAGATAGGGGCTGGGACGGAGGAGAATTGACCTGTTGGGCTCACCACCCACTGCGACCTCAGCACATTTCCCTGAGCCTCTGTGCAGAGTGAGTTGTAGGACGGGTGCTGGGGCAGGCAGCCTAGTTGGGTGTTTGGGCTGTCAGAGGGGTGGAGGCCTGGGAACAGAATCTCACACTCTTCTACCCTTTCCCAGGAAGCCCCTCTGGCTGCAAATGTGTGAGTGAAAAGCAGGAGGGCTTCTGGCCCCTCGTTCTCACCTGATCAGGGGCCCTCCTGGGCAAGGACTTCTCCCCAACCCCCATGGCCTCACCTGGAGCTACTACTCCAGGTGAGCAGGCCTGCTCTTTTCTAGGGAAGCCGAGGGATTGGCCCCCAAGTTCCAGGTGGGGCTGAGCTGTCCTGTCCCGCCTGAGTTAGAACTGAAGTGGCCGATGCTAATCTGAGGCCCGTGTTGGCTCTGCAGGTGTGGAGGCCCCCAGGGGAGCAGGGCTGAGAGGCCTGACTGAGCCCCTCCTGCTCAAGACAGAACTCAGATGTGGACACCCAGCCCTGCGGGACAGACGCAGGACATCACTGTCAGCCATGGCTCAGCCCTTCTGACCATTGCAGTTGAGATGCTGCAACTTCCCAGGGAGCAATTGGGCAAACATGGGGGCCTGAGGTATTCATGGCAATGCACACAGATGATAAAACTACCTAGAAAAGCATGGAGACCATTAGCGTTAAAGTGAGGCTGGGGCTGCTTCAGGAGGAAGTGGGGTGTGGCTGACAGGAAGTGGGGTAACAAAGAGGAGATGTTGCAGTGTCCCCAGTGTTCTGTTTCTCTAAGTGTGTTCATATGTGTAAACCGCTGAGATTTTTTCTTGGGGGGAAGACATTTTTATCTATATGGCTTATATTTCTCCCAAAAATATTTCTAGAAAACTGACATCAGTCTAAGGAGGCTCCACCATACTGGATACTCCCAGTTCCTCCCAGCCCACCCACACAGTTACAAAAAATCTTCTGCTGAATTCAGGTGCATGTTTCTCCTCCCATGAAATCCTGCCCATTGTGGAGGGTGCACGCCCCGGGGCTGGTGCCACATCTCCTGTTCACCTGGACCCCTGGGAGCAGAGCCTGCAGAAGCAAATCCCTCATGTTCTGGAGTAACCAGGGAAGTGTGGCTGAGTGAGACATTGGTGGTGAAGAAACCCTTCGTGGTGCTGAGACAGCAGTGAGGAAAGGAGAAATATCTTCCCTTTTGAAATCTGCCCCTTTTCTTCCGAATTTCCTCCCTTCCAAGCCCCACAGTACAACAGTCACAGCCTCAGTTTCCCAGACCTCCTGCGAGCCAGGCTTCCCTCTGTGTCCTTGGTGTGTATCAACACACAGAATCCTCACCTCCACAGCCCAATGTCCCTCTGCTCAGCCCTCCTGAGATTGAACCCCTGACCTACAGGAGAGTGACCCCATCCTGCCTGTGCCCCCCACTGAAGCTCCTGCCGTGGACAGCTCAGACGTCAGAAGCCTCTGTGTCTCCCCTCCGCACAGTGACTCCTTGGAGACAGTGTCCAGCTCTGCTGTGCTGACCTCGTTGTGCAGAAAGGGGGTGCCCACCTCGTGCCTGCTGGGGGGGATGAGAGGCTGCCTGTTCACCCCATCTGCACCCCCATCTCTCATGGCCCCGAGTCCCACCTCTGAGCTACGCAGACATCCACAGCCTGTGACTCAGGGGTCTGGCCAGATGGGACTCATTTTCACCCTGCAGAAAATGTCACCTAAGGGGAAGGGCATTGAGAGGGAGGCAGGAGGTGGGGTGGCCCCTGCATGGGGTGGGAATCTGGGTGAGTCTGTCTCCCGCTCTGGCCTCAGGGACCCAGGAGTGAAAGTGGGGTGGTGGACGGTGGATCTCCCAGGGCTGACCTGGGCCTGACAGTGTCTGGGTGTAAAGTTCCTCCTCTGAGGAGGTCACTGTTTTGACCTCGCCCCGTCTTCCTGTGGGGCCTCCTCTAAGTCTTGAGCCCTCAGTTCCTGAGAGAAGAACCCTGAGGAACAGACGTTCCCTGGCGGCCCTGGCACCTCCAACCCCAGACATGCTGCTGCTGCTGCTGCCCCTGCTCTGGGGGAGGGAGAGGGTGGAAGGACAGAGGAGTAACTGGAAGCATTACCTGCTGACGATGCAGAGGTCCGTGACTGTGCAGGAGGGCCTGTGTGTCCACGTACCCTGCTCCTTCTCCTACCCCGGGTATGGCTGGTCTTACTCTGACCCAGTTCATGGCTACTGGTTCCGGCAAGGGGCCAAGACAGACCGGGATGCTCCAGTGGCCACAAACAACCCAGCTCGGGCAGTGCAGGAGGAGACTCAGGACCGATTCCACCTCCTTGGGGACCCACATACCAAGAATTGCACCCTGAACATCAGAGATGCCAGAAAGAGTGATGCGGGGACATACTTCTTTCGTGTGGAGAGAGGAAATATAAAATGGAATTATATATCTGACCAGCTCTCTGTGCATGTGACAGGTAAGGCATGGGCTCCAGGAAAGGCCACAGGGAAAGGTCATGGGGGCGGCAGGGAAAGGCTGGGATGGGGCCCCTGCTCCAGGAGAGGGCTGAGGGTGAAGTGAGTTGGCTCAGGGCAGGAGCTGGACCAGAGCCTGAGCTTCCCCCAGGGCTGAACCATGGATCCTCTGACCTGATCCTGATTCCCCCTCTCTTCACCAGCCTTGACCCACAGGCCCAACATCCTCATCCCAGGCACCATGGAGTCTGGCTGCCCCCAGAATCTAACCTGCTCTGTGCCCTGGGCCTGTGAGCAGGGGACGCCCCCTATGATCTCCTGGACGGGGACCTCCATGTCCCCCTTGGACCCCTCCACCACCCGCTCCTCGGTGCTCACCCTCATCCCACAGCCCCAGGACCATGGCACCAGCCTCACCTGTCAGGTGACCTTCCCTGGGGCCGGCGTGACCACGAACAAGACCGTCCATCTCAACGTGTCCTGTGAGTGCTGGGCTGGGACGCCTGGGTCCCTGATGGGGTGAGTGTCAAGCCCGGACACTGGGTGCTGGGTCCCGGAATCTGGGCTGGTTGTGGGGTCAGGAGGACACTGGCTCCGCCTTCCCTGTTTATGCGGCTCCTGGGGACAGACAGGGCTAGTGTTCGCAGCCCTCACAGTGATGCGTGTCTCCATGTCTTTCTGTCCCAGACCCCCCTCAGAACTTGACCATGACTGTCTTCCAAGGAGACGGCACAGGTAGGATGGAGCTCCCTCCCTGGGGCTGGGGGTGCAGGGCCTTCAGGTCAGGATGAGGCTGGGTTATTCCTCAACCTGGACTCACTTTGGCAAACAGGGATGTCCTTGTGGGTGAACTCAGGGCCCCTCTGTATCCTTAGGCCCCAAGGCCACCTGTTCCCATCCTCCCATCACCTCCCTTGGACTCCCCCACACACCCCCCCTTGGCCTCAAACAATAAGAGGGTGGCATTCACACAGCAGGACCAGGCTTTGAGGTTCCTTCTCATGTATCTCCTGAATACATCTCCACCCTTATCTGTTTATTTATGATAGTTCTGATCTAAATACTTCTGGACAGGTGATAAATGTCCATGGGCAAAAATTCAAATTGCAGAGCAGAGGCTCTCCTCCGATGCCTGCCCCCCTCCCCAGAACCAACCACTGTCCATCCAGGCTGCTCTGAGTCTTGGTTTGTGCACCTGGAGGATCTCAGAGGTGGTTTGACATCCGTAGCGAGACTGTCCGCACCCTCCTCTAGGGCTGTGTGTGATTCCGCTGCATGGATGGACTCTGATTTTGTGGCATCTCCTAATGGAAGATCATGGCACTAATTTTATCCTACTACAGAACACTGCAATGAACAATCTTGTATCTACTTTCACAGGAATATCTAAGTCTGTGGGTTAAGTTCCTAAAAGCAAAATATAGCTACGTTGTATGTTCTTTCTTACTTTGAAAGATAAGCCCAAACTGTTCTCGATGAAGCGGGGAGAAGTTTATATTCCCAGCAGTGAGTGGTGAAAGTGTGTGCTTCCAGAACTTCAGTCTATGTCTGTGTGTCAGATGCTGTCATCAGTCTCTTTCTGTTTCCTTCCTTTTTCTTCAGATCTATGTATCTCTCTGACCCTCTGTCTCTTTTTCTACAGTATCCACAGTCCCGGGAAATGGCTCATCTCTGTCAGTCCCAGAGGGCCAGTCTCTGCGCCTGGTCTGTGCGGTTGACAGCAATCCACCTGCCAGGCTGAGCCTGAGCTGGAGAAGCCTGACCCTGTGCCCCTCACAGCCCTCAAACCCGGGGGTGCTGGAGCTGCCTTGGGTGCACCTGAGGGATGAAGAGGAATTCACCTGCAGAGCTCAGAACCCTCTGGGCTCTCAGCAGGTCTCCCTGAACGTCTCCCTGCAGAGTGAGTGCGCCGGTATTCTGGGGAGGGGCTGGAGGAGAACACACCTGTTTCACCCTCAGTGACCGCTGAGCCTGGACCTCCAGAGAGGAGCTCCGCTCTGGTCTGTGCTCAGCTGTGAGGTCTGGAACTTCTCTGGGACCCACAGCACCACTGTCCTCTTCCTGCCAGGGAAGGGTTGTAGGGTGGGGAGATGGCAGGAGTGGATCTCAGAGGGGAGAGGATGGGGCCTGGCCAGGTGTGTTTAGGGAGACAAGCGCCTTTCTTTGCAGGGCTGAACTGGAGTCACACAACTGAGATACTTGCTTTGAGCATCAAATTAAAAAAAAGAAAAAGCCCAGCAAGTCAGCAATCAGATGAAATCATACTGCAATGCAATAATCTTTTAAAAACAGTAAAAATTGAATGCAAAACAAATTCATTAATAGATCAAATATTAACATTGTGAAAAAAAAAAAAGGAATGGCCGCACTTGCACGCCTCACTGGCCTCAGGAAGAGTCTCTCCATGTCCTGCTCTCTCTCATTCCTGTTCTTTGTGTCTGGGAAGGGGAAGTGGAAATAGAAGTCTAGGACCCTACAGGAAGTGGGAGAAGAGACCCAATTCTCTATGATATATCACAAAAATAACTCCAATCTGTCAACAGGCAAAGCCACATCAGGAGTGACTCAGGGGGCGGTCGGGGGAGCTGGAGCCACAGCCCTGGTCTTCCTGTCCTTCTGCATCATCTTCGTTGTGTAAGCATGGACCCTAGGGAGGGAGGGAGAGCCCTGGGGGAGGACAGGCTGGAAGCTGGATCCCTGAAGCCAGAGCTGGAGGGACCTGGATGGGTGAAGAGCTTGGGGCAAGAAGGGGGTCGCAGGTGCATGGTGAGAATTCCATGTGGGCCTGTGTTTGAGGAGCTTTGAGTCTGTGGCAAACCTTGGTATCCACTGTCCAGGAGAAGAGAGCCTCTGTTCTCAACCTTGGGGTCTCTAAGACTGGACCACTGCTCTTCCACCTCAGTCACCCCTGCAGTCCCTTAATAGGAAACACATGGGGGTACCTGATCTGCCCACTGCACCCCGATCTGACCACACTGAAAGGCTCTCTGGTCTCTTTACTTAGAGTGAGGTCCTGCAGGAAGAAATCGGCAAGGCCAGCAGCGGGCGTGGGGGATACGGGCATAGAGGATGCAAACACCGTCAGGGGCTCAGCCTCTCAGGTGAGTGATGTGGACTCTCCACAGCCAGCATCCAGCCTGGACACCTCCCACAGGATGACCCCCAGGACTAATCAGCTGAGCGTAGCCAAAGTTACCTCCTCTCTGTTCTTCCTTTCTTCTCTGTAGCCCCAAATCACAATGTTTGGTTGGTTTCCTCCCCTAAGAACAGCTTTTATTATCTCTGCTCCCTATCCTGACCCTTCACTCCTGAGGCCTGAGGATCTCTGTCTTTTGCTGCCTCACCTCCCTGCCTGTCTCCCCTCCTTTCCTGCCTGGGGGGACTGTCCAGAAGGCATCATCGTCCAGTTCCTCTGCATTTGAACAGCTGCTCTCCCACCCCTCAATACCGTTTAGAGCAGAAGCCAGCAAATACTATCTGTAAGGGATAGATAGAAACTATTTTCGGCTTCATGGGCCACACAGTCTCATTGCAGCTCCTCAAATCTGCTGTTGTAGCAAGAAAGATGCCATATACCCTGTGTAAAGAAATGAGTATGGCTGTGTGCCAATAAAACTTTATTCACAAACATAGAGAGTGGGCTGGATATGACTCAGATACTGTAGTTTGACAACCCCTGGTCTAGAGTAAAAATCCCAAACTCTATAGCCTGCAGCAGTGCACATTCTGACTTTTTTTGTTTTTTTTCTCTTTTGAGACGGAGTCTTGTTCTGTCGCCCAGGCTGGAGTGCAGTGGTGCGATCTCTGCTCACTGCAAGCTCCGCCTCCCAGGTTCAAGCCATTCTCCTGCCTTAGCGTCTGGAGTAGCTGGGACTACAGGCGCCTGCCATCACGCCCGGCTAATTTTTTTGTATTTTAGTAGAGACGGGGTTTCACCGTGTTAGCCAGGATAGTCTCAATCTCCTGACCTCGTGATCCGCCCACCTTGGCCTCCCGAAGTGCTGGGATTACAGGCGTGAGCCACTGTGACCAGCCACATTCTGACCTTTTAAGCACCTACCTCTCCACTAGGACAAGAACAAGGGTGAAGTGAGTGAGGCTTTTGCCTCAAGTGCATTTTTTCATTTGTTTGTTTTTGTTTTTTGAGACGGAGTCTCGCTCTGTCACCCAGGCTGTAGTGCAGTGGCACAATCTTGGCTCACTGCAACCTCTGCCTCCTAGGTTCAAGCGATTCTCCTGCCTCAGCCTCCTGAGTAGCTGGGATTAAAGGTGCCCACCACCACACCTGGCTAATTTTGTATTTTTAGTAGAGACAGGGTTTCACCATGTTGGCGAGGCTGGTCTCGAACTCCTGACCTCAGGTGATCCGCCCGCCTCAGCCTCCCAAAGTGCTGGGATTACAGGTGTGAGCCACTGCGCCCCATCCTCACCGTCTGCTCTGACTCCCTTCTCTCTCCCACGTCTCAGGGACCCCTGACTGAACCTTGGGCAGAAGACAGTCCCCCAGACCAGCCTCCCCCAGCTTCTGCCCGCTCCTCAGTGGGGGAAGGAGAGCTCCAGTATGCAACCCTCAGCTTCCAGACGGTGAAGCCTCGGGACTCACGGGGACGGGAGGCCACTGACACCGAGTACTCGGAGATAAAGATCCACAGATGAGAAACTGCAGAGATGAGAAACTGCAGAGACTCAGCCTGATTGAGGGATCGCAGCCCCTCCAGGCAAGGGAGAAGTCAGAGGCTGATTGTTGTAGAATTAATAGCCCTCAATGTGATGAGCTATGAGGATCTATGATAACACTATGAACTATGTGCACAGTGAAAAGCACACAGGCTTTGGAGTCAAAGTATCTCAAACCTGAATCCACACTGTGCCCTCCCTTTTATTTTTTTAACTAAAAGACAGACAAATTCCTACCTCTCTGTACCTTGGTTTCCTGCTCTGTAAAACAGGAATGAGAAGCCCTACTTGCAAGGTTGTGGTGACCATTCCAGGAGTCACATCCCAGCAGAGCTCCTGGCACAGGTGTATGCTGAGCACTGATGGATCACTGTGCTTTGAACACAAAGGTCCTGCTGGGAACCTTTCCTGATTCTGGTGGCAACTGGTACTTATATGTCTGTGTCACTTGCCTGCAAAATAGCGATTCTGCAACTTTCCAGGAAATGACCTCAGCCTGCAAATCAGGTCTAGGTAGCATCTGGATCCTGCCCACCTCTTCAGCCTCATCTCCCCACCCTGTGACTGCTAGGCCACCTTGCTCTCTGCAGTCTGTGTATTGTGCACAGTCCAGTGGGAGTCTTTAGGACACACTGAGCTCTCTCTGCGCTGCTCACAGCCCATCCATGGCTCCTGGATCCTGAACCTCCCATCACATCCTCTTCGTGACATCACTCTCCCACCTCAGTCCACTCCTCCATCTTCACCACTTAACCCACTGGTCCCTCTGGTCTTTTCCAAATCATTTGCAACATGCCCTGTTGGTTCATACCTCAGTCCTTGCACACTGGGGACCCTCCTCCTGGGCCTTCTTCTGTCTCTGTCTTTGAAAATGGAGTTCAAGGATTGGACTTCTGGTTGAGCTGAGGGAGACCCTGAAGCAGCAGCTCGTGATCTCCCTCCTCTAAAGCCAAACCCAAGGAATGAGAAACTTTTCCAAAGGGTCACAGGATCATCTGTCAAATTAAACAACATGATCCAAAAAAATTTACCTACATGCAGCACCCGAACGAGGAAAGGAACATCTCACAACAATCACTTTATGCAGTAGCCCTGATAGGAAGAAATCAAAGGACTGGAGGAAGCACTAAAACTTCCCTAAATCTAGACTCTTGCCCATTTATGGCAGCATCAAAAAACCGTAAAGTACCAAGGAATAATTTTTTAAAAATCATGGCCGGGCGCAGTGTCTCACGCCTGTAATTCCAGCACTTTGGGAGGCCGAGGCGGGTGGATCACGAGGTCAGGAGATCGAGACCATCCTGGCTAACTCGGTGAAACCCCATCTCTACTAAAAATACAAAAATTAGCCGAGTGTGGTGGTGGGTGCCTGTAGTCCCAGCTACTCGGGAAGCTGAGGCAGGACAATGGCATGAACCCGGGTGGTGCAGCTTGCAGTGAGCCGAGATCGTGCCACTGCACTCCAGCCTGGGAGACAGAGTGAGACTCCGTCTCAAAAAAAAAAATAAATAAATAAAATAAATAAATAAATAAATAAAAAATCATATCTGAGCTGGGCGTGGTGGCTCACGCCCATCATCCCAACACTTTGGGAGGCTGGGGAGGGCGAATCACTTCAGGTCAGGGGTTCAAGACCAGCCTGGCCAACATGGTGAAACCCCATCTCTACTAAAAATACAAAAATTAGCCAGGCGAGGTGGCGTATGCCTGTAGTCCCTGCTACTTGGGAGGCTGAGGCAGGAGAATTGCTTGAACCCAGGAGGCGGAGGTTGCAGTGAGCTGAGATTGTGCCATTGCACTCTAGCCTGGGCGACAGAGCAAGCAAGAGTCTGTCTCAAAAAAAAAAAAAAAAAAATCCTATGCTATGGTTTGGATATGGTTTGTTTGGCCCTGCCACGCCTCCTGTTGATATTTGACGCCCAGTGTTGGAGGTGGGGCCAAATGGGAGATGTTCAGGTCCCGGGACTGGATCCCTCATGAATGGCTTGGTGCTGTCTTCAAGGTAATGAGAGAGTTCTCACTCTGTTACTTCCTGTGAGAGTTTCTCCAAGAGCTGGGTGTTAAAAAGACATTGGCACCTCCCCTCCCCAGCCCGTGCTTCCTCTCTTGCCATATTGTCTGCACATGCAGACTTCCTTTTGCCTTCCACCATGAGTGGAAGCTTCCTGAGACCCTCACCAGAAGCAAAGGCTGGTGCCAAGCATTTTATATATGGTGCAGAACCGTGAGCCAAATAAACTGTGGGGGGTGCACGGCAATATATTCAAGCTTATGTACAAGGCATTTGAGGTCGAGGCATGGAAAAATACTGAGGCATTGTGTGCATGTTGTTTGTGCACGAGATTGAAACTCCTTGACCCTGAAAATAGGGCAAGGAACGGAATGTGCGATAAGGAGCGCTGAAAACAGCCTCCTGAGACTGTAGTCTGAGTGTTTTTACAAGGCCGTATGTGTCTCATGACCCGACCGCAAAAGGCCAGCTGGTGGACATTTTGGTTTAACAAGCCCTTTCAATAAATACTTGGCGGACGGATTCTGGGGCGGCACTCTTTCAGAGATGCTGCTGCCGCGTCCCGCTCGGCTGGAATTGTCTGAGTACTTCATTCTTGGCGTTCACTGCAGCTACAGGCTGTATAAACCTCTTTTCTTTATAAATTACCCAGCCTTAGATATTACTCTATAGCAACACAAATGAACTAAGATAACACGGAATGCTTCTGTACTGATAAATATAGAACATTTTTGAGAGACTTAAGGAAGGCCCAAATGAAGGAAGAAATATATCACGTTCATGGATTGGAAGACAAAAATGGTTAAAATGTCAGTTGTCTGCATATTGATTTAGGTAATCCCAGTCAAAATTCCTATATATATATATATATATATATATCTATATATAAAATATATGTATATGTGTATATGTATGTACTTAATTATAGATGAGTGTATATGTACGTATATTGTAAATATAAGTTTATATATATACACATATATAGTTATAAATTGATAAATTGGTTCTAAAATTTATATAAACACATAAAGGCCTAGAATAACCAAATCATTGTGATAAGAAACACATTTAGAGAAGGCAGATTTTAACACTAGAGTAATACAGAGAGTGTGGTGTGGACTAGAGTACAGTCTACAAATGGACCCACACATATACAGTCAATTGAATAGCATCAAGTCTATTCAATTGGGACAGGAAAGACTTTTAATAAATGTTGGTGGGTGGTCGGGCGCGGTGGCTCACGCCTGTAATCCCAGCACTTTGGGAGGCTGAGGTGGGTGGATCACTTGAGGTCAGGAGTTCAAGACCAGCCTGGATAACATGGTGAAACACCATCTCTACCAAAAATACAAAAAAAAAAAAAAAATTAGCTGGGTGTGGTGGCAGGCACCTGTAATCCCAGGTACCAAGGAGGCCGAAGCAGAATTGCTTGAACCCAGGAAGCAGAGGTTGCAGTGAGCCAAGATTGTGCCACTGTACTCCAGCCTGGCGACAGAGTGAGACCCCATCTTGAAAATAAATAAATAAATAAAAAATAAATGTTAGCGGAAGAAGTGAAATTAGAGTTGGTAAAAATGAGTGTTGAGCCGTTTCTCACATCACACGCAACAAATTAGCCTGAAGCGAATCATAAACCTAAAAGTAAAAGTGGAGACTATAATGTTTGTACAACTGTGCTGTTTGATATGGTAACCACTAGCCACATGTGGCTACTGAGCACTTGAAATGTCCTACATTTAGTGAGAAAATAATATAAAAATCTAAGTAATTAATATTTAAAATTGATTACATGTTTCCATGTAACGGCATAATACTCATCAATATATAATAAACGATATATAATACACGCAACAGCTTGAATAAATTTTGAAAACATCTTGAGTCAAAGAAGTCATATGCAAAATAATACATGCTCTGTAGTTTCACTCATATGAAGTTCAAGAACAGGCCAAACTAATCTACAAAGACAGAAATTCATAACAGTCACTGCCTCAGGTTGGGAGTGGGATTTGGGGATTAACGTGAATGGCACACAGGGGAACTTTCTGGGGTCCTGGGAATTTTATTTCTTTTCTTTTTTTTTTTTTTTTGAGAAGGAGTCTAGCTCTGTTGCCAGGCTGGAGTGCAGTGGCTCACTGCAACCTCCGCCTCCAGGGTTCAAGTGATTCTCCTGCCTCAGCCTCCTTAGTAGCTGGGATTACAGGTGCGGGCCACCATGCCCAGCTAATTTTTGTATTTTTAATAGAGATGGGGTTTCACCACGTTGGCCAGGATGGTCTTGATCTCTTGACCCTGTGATCCACCCACCTCTGCCTCCCAAAGCGTTGGGATTACGGGCGTGAGCCACCGTGCCCAGCCAGTCCTAGGAATAGTCTATGTCTTAACTGGGATAGTGATTACGTGGTTATGTATTTATCAAAACACATTGAATCACGCGAATAAAATCTATGTATTTCACTGTATGTAAATTTACCTTTCATGAAAGAGAAATTAAAAACTCTTAAATGATGAAAGGTTTTGGTTTCCTCTTTTTTATTAGACTAGCTAGTGATCTATCAATCTTATTTGTTCTTTCAAAGAACCAACTTTGGGGTATACTGATCTTTTGTATGAATTTTTATATCTCAATTTTATTCATTTCAGCTCTGATTTTGGTTATTTGTTTTATTCTGCTAGCTTTGGGGTTGACTTGCTCTTGTTTTTCTAATTCCTCTAGGTGTAATGTTAAGTTGCTAATTTGGAATCTTTCTAACTTTTTGATGTGGGTATTCTGGTACATTGCATCTTTGCTTTCCTGGATGCTAGGACCAAACTGGACTAGAGTAGATTATGTGGTTCCTTCTGTCCCAAAGAAAGATGCATTTTTAACTCAGGAGCTACATCAGCCCCATCTGGCTACATTAAGCATCCCAGTCTACTCTGCGTCTCATGCTGGACTCTATGCAAAAGGGACAGCCAGTGAAAGCATTATTGATATGTCAATACTGAGATGTGAGAATTTGGTTCTGTCATTATGTTGTTAGCTGGTTGTTATGTAGACGGGATTGTATAGTTGCTTCATAATGTCAGTGGGCTATATACTTAACCACTTAACACCACTTTCTGTGGTGGCATGTAACATTCTTTCACTTCTGTGTTTGGCACTCCCTTAAGGACCTCTTATAAGTCAGGTCCGGTGGTGATGATTTTTTTTAGTTTTTGTTTGTCTGAAAGGGATTTTATTTATCCTTTGTTTATGAAGCTTAGTTTGGCAGGGTATGAAATTCTTGGCTGGAATTTGTTTTCTTTAAGAATGCTGAATATAGGTCCCGAATGTCTTTGGCTTATATGATTTCTGCTGAAAGCTCTTCTGTTAGCCTGATGGGGTTCCCTTTGTACATGACCTGCCTCTTCCTTTTAGCTGCATTGAATATTTTTTTCTTTCATGTGAACCTTAGAAAATCTAATGACTATGTGTCTTGGGGATGGTAATCTTGTACAGTATCTTCCTGGGGTTCTCTGAATTTCCTGAATTTATATGTCAACCTCTCTAGCAAGGTTGGGGAAATTTTTGTGGATGATATCCTCAAATATGTTTTACAAGTTGCTGCGTCTCTCTTTTTCCAGGATTCCAGTGGGCCGTAGGTTTGGTCTCTTTATATAATCCCATATTTCTTGGAGGTTTTTGTCATTTTTTTAAATGCTTTTTTTTTTTAAATTTTTGTCTGATTGGGTTGATTCAGAGAACTGGTCTTTGAGCTCTGAGATTCTTTTCTCAGCTTAATCTATTCTGATGTTAATACTTCTGCTTGTATTATGAAATTTTTGCAGTTTTTCAGCTCTAACAGATCAGTTTGGTTTTCTCTTAAAATGATTATTTTATCTTTCAGATCTTGAATCATTTTATTGGATTTCCTACATTCCTTGGACTGGGTTTCGAGTTTCTCCTGAATCTCGGTGATCTTTGTTGCCATCCAGATTCTGAATTCTATGTCTGTCATTTCAGTCATTTCAGACTCATTACGAACATTGCTGGGGAGATAGTGTGGTCACTTGAAGGTAAAAAACTCTGGCTTTTGGATGTGTCAGATTTCTTTCACTGGTTCTTTCTCATCTGTGTGGGCTGATGTTCCTTTAATCTTTGAAGTTGCTGTTCTTTGGATAGGGCTCTTTGCTTTTATATTCTCTGATGCCCTTGAGGGTTTCACAGTGGTATAAATTGGGCTTAGACAACTGCATTTGTTTCTGGATGATTCAAGAGGCCCAGGCTCAACTCAGCACTTCTGAGCTGCATGCTCTAACCACGGGGACCTGGGACCTGGCCCATGGCTTTTTTTTTTTCTGGCCCCTCAAGGTTAAGCACCTCCTATGCTGGAACGGCCAAGGTGTTCCGGGTCCACTGGCAACAACGCTCCAATAGGGGTTGCTGATGAAGCATTTTGTCAGGGTGGCCATGGGTGATGGGAGTTCCTGCACGTGGTGTACATCAGCTGCAGGGTGGCTGTGGGTCTTGCAAATCTGCTTGCTAATGTTATGCCTAAGATCACGTTATAAAAGACTAACTTGTGCCTCATTCTCTTTCTCGCTGTCTCTTGCTTTCTCACTTTGATGAAGCTGGAGGGCATGTTGTGAGCTACCTATGGAGAAGCCCATAGTTTCATAACAAAGCTGATTGAGTAGCAAATGTTATTTTCCAGGCAAAAAAATTAAGTGGTAAGTTCTTCTGAATATGCAAGGCAGAAATAATTCCAGTGTTTCATAAACTCTTTCAAGTATGAAAGACACATTGGCTGGGGTGACTCTGGGGAGTTTTTTGCTTTCTGTGTTCCTCACTGAGATCCATGGAAGGGAAGGGAAAAACACTCGTCTCCAAAAACCTCCCACCTCTGGCACCCATAAGTCTGAAGTTGCACTTATGTGAGTAATTACCACTTTGCCCCTACCCACTGGCTTCCTGTTGGGATTACTCTTGTTTTTCCAAGCCAGTTCTTCCCACGCTGAGGGAGCTTGTGATGAGACAGCCCCAGGAAAGTGCCTGACACATATTCCCTGGGCTGCCCCTTCCCTTCCACATGCTTCCTGAGTGAGCACATCCACCCTGTGGCTCAGCTGTGAGCCCCGCCCTGATGTCTCCCCCACTTTCTGCCCCTTGAGCCTCTTCCTGGACATGGTATCTCCATCCCCCACCCCACCCCCTCTTCAGTTATCCCAGTCAGGACCCAGGACTTATTCCAGTTGCCTCCTGTTTTCAACCACCCCACTCATGAGTCAGGGTTTCCTGTAAACTTCACTTCCCCAAAAATGTCTGCCATCATGCCCTTCCTCCTGCCTCCATTCCCTGTCTCCTCCCCTCTATCTGCATGGCCAGGCCCTTTTCGGTCTTGACCATTGCTCCACTTCCCACCCAACATCGCGGTCTGCAGCCTCTCGCCTCCATGCTGTGGCCCTCGCAGCACAAGTCCTGAAAAATTTTCCTGCAGCCAAAGCTGACATTGCCTCTTCCCTGCTCAGGGCCCTCTCTGGTTTCCTGGAACCCTCAGTCCAAGCTGCTCAGCTGATCATGTCCCAGCACCTCCAATTTCCCCCTGGAAGACCCCACACATATTTGCAGGGCCCTTCATCTGCCAGGCTGTCTCATGGCCTGTGCTTTTTCCCCTCCACCTGAGGTGCCCTTAGCCACCTGTTAATATGACCAACTTCCCCACTAGTCTCAGCTCAGCCTCTTTCTCTGCGGGGTCTTTCCGCTTTTTGAACTCCTGGATTTGCATTCATGAGTATGTGTCACACAGTCAGGTGTCTCCTCTTTCTGTTTGTGTGGGGTTGTGGGAGAGACAGCCTCTCAGCTCCACCCTCCCCGCTCTCACTGTCTTCTTCACTCAGCCCTGAAGACCCTGAGCAATGGCACCTCGCTTCCTGGCCTGGAGGGTCAGTCCCTGGGCCTGGTCTGTGTGACTGACAGCAACTCTCCTGCCTCACTGAGCTCGTCTCAGGAGGGAAGAACACTGAATCTCTCCCAGCTCTCAGCAACTGGGATCCTGGAGCTGCCCCAGAAAGGGACTGGAGGTGAAGGGGACCTCACCTGTGAGGCTCAGCACCCGCTGGGCTCCCAGCACATTTCCCTGAGCCTCTCTGTGCAGAGGGAGCTGCCGGACGGGTGCTGGGGCAGGCAGCCTGGTCAGGTGTTGGGCTGTGAGAGGCGCCTAGACCTAGGAACCTCACCCTCTTCTCCCCACTCCCAGGAAGCCCCCCTGGGTGCAGATGTGCAAGTGAAGATCAGGAGGGCTCCCAGCCCCTGGTTCTCACCTAATCAAGGGGCCCTCATGGGCACCGGTTTCTCCTTCACCTATGGCCTCACCTGGGGCTACTACTCCAGGTGAACAGGCCTGCTCTTTTCTAGGGAAGCCGAGGGATTGGCCCCCGAGTTCCAGATGGGGCTGAGCTGTCCTGTCCCACCTGAGTTAGAATTGAAGTGGCCGATGCTAATCTGAGGCCCGTGTTGGCTCTGCAGGTGTGGAGGCCCCCAGGGGAGCAGGGCTGAGAGGCCTGACTGAGCCCCTCCTGCTCAAGACAGAACTCAGATGTGGACACCCAGCCCTGCGGGACAGATGCAGGACATCACTGTCAGCCATGGCTCAGCCCTTCTGACCACTGAGATGCTGCAACTTCCCCTCCTGGGAGGGAGCGATTGGGCAAACACTTACCCTTTGCTGGAAATCTCAAGGCACAGCACGGGTGCTCACAATCTGAATACAGAATGAATGAATGAATGAATAAATGAATGAATGAATGAATGAAATGTCTTTCCTTATCTCATGTGAGAGACTTGACAGTTCTTTCACTCTCCGAGTAACATCAGCTTCCCCTATCCCAGCCCAGCCTGTCCTGGGCAGACAAGATTAATTAAGTGGCTCCTGGGCAGACATTGGTGCAGGAGACAGGGCCCAGGAGACCTGTGTGATTTGGGCAATTCACTTCCTATCTCTGTCCATTCAGGCTGCTACAACAAAATACCATAAACTGGCCGGTTCATAAAGAACAGAAATTCATTTCTCACAGTTCTGGAGACTGAGAAGTCCAAGACCAAGGTGCCAGCAGGTTTGGTGTCTGGAGACAGTTTGCTTCCTCATAGATGGTGCCTTTTCCTTATGTTCTCATGTGGTGGAAGGGCTGTGCAAGTTCCCTTGGGTCTCTCAGATGAGGGAACTAATCCCATTAGACTAATCCCAGAGTCCTCATAGCTTAATCGCCTCCCAAAACATTATACCTTCTAATACTATCACATGGGGATTCAAATTTCAACAAATGAATTTTGAGGTGACATATTTAGACCATAGCACTTGTCACTGTGGACCTTGATGTCTTCCCCTCCGAACTGTGGAAGTGGGAGTAGAGGGCTTGTCAGCTCCCCTGGGTCATACGTGGTTCACAAGTTCCTCCTTTCCACAGATTCTGTGGCTTCCTTAAGTCTCTCCTTCCCATTTTTTTTTGTGATTTTAATTGCAAACTGGGGACTGTGGGAAAGAGATGGGCCACGGTCTAGCCCTTCTGAGGCAGGAGGAGCATAGACAAATGAGGCAGGAGCATAGCAAAGAGAATTAAAAGTTGGATAAAGGGCAGAATAAGTAAAAGCAGAGAGCAGAAGCAAGGTGAGGGGACGAGTGAGCAGGAAGCAAGAGGCAAAAGTTGAGCAGCCAAAACAAAAAGTAAGATAGAGAAGTGAGCAAGGACCCCCGTGGCCAGCAGGATCTGGACCAAACCAGCAAGGGGCAGTTCTTCAGAGCTATGCATGTGCATTAGAGAGAAAAAGTATCCTTAACATGACCGTGTATGATAATCAGCTCATTAAAGTTCATGCATATAGACTGCATATTATCCACGTACTTAAAATTATGGGATGGGTCAAAGTAACTAAGCAACACACCTAACCATCAAAAAGGCAGACACTGGCCAGGCGCAGTAGCTCATGCCTGTAATCCCAGCACTTTGGGAGGCCAAGTGGGCAGATCATTTGAGGTCAGGAATTCGGGACCAGCCTGGCCAACCTGGTGAAACCCCATCTCTACTAAAAATACAAAAATTAGCCAGGCGTAGTGGCGGGCACCTGTAGTCCCAGCTACTAGGGAGGCTGAGGCAGAAGAATCGCTTGAACCCAGAAGGTTGGGGTTGCAGTGAGCCAAGATCGTGCCACTGCATTCAAGCTTGGGTGACAGAGTGAGACTCTGTCCCCACCTCACCGCCACCCCTTCCCCCCAAAAAAAGGCAGACACTGGCTAGAGATTTAGCAGCCTTGAGAAGCGAAGAAAAACAAACAAACAAACAAACAAACAAACATAAAAAGACCCAAAGTAATGCTGATCTCACCTCATAGAGATCAATTCGCTCTCCCTCTCCAAGAGTGTGATACTGTGCTTAATAAACTGCTGCTGCTTGCTTTGCTGTCTGTGTGTGTCTCATCCAGTTCTTTGTTTAAGACACCAAGAACCTGGAACTGCATGGCACCATCCAGTAACACTTCTGCCCACTGAGATGCTGCAAATGTCCTTTTGGGGAAAGAGTGACTGGGCAAGGAGGGGGAGCCCAGGAGGCAGATTGGTCTGCAGGATGAGACACTAGCTGCAAATGCAGGGATTGGAGGTGAGGGCGGGGAGTGGCTATGGATGCCCAAACCCAGCATCTTCCTCTCTGAATCGTCACAGCCAAATGATCTACTCTAGGTTATGGACAATTAGGGGACAATGTGGGCTGAGCAGATCAATGCAGTTGTATGGAAGAAAACAGACTGGGATTTTCTATGTATACAACGTCTTCAGGAACACCTATGCGAAGTTAGAATTTTCAAGGCAGCATGTGGCGATGATAAAACTACATAGAACAGCAGGAAGACTATTATTAAAGTGAGGCTAGGGGCTCCTTCAGGAGGGAGCAGGAGCATGGCCAATAGGAAAGGGGAATGTAAGGGTGAATGAATGAATAAAATCTCTTTCTTCATTTCAAGGGAGAGACTTGACAATTCTTTTGTGATGTTCTAGTTCTTGAAGGGTGCTTATTTTGTATGAATCACTGAATTGCTTTTTAGGGGACACTTTTATGTACATGTCTTGTATTTCCCCCCCAAAAAAAACTATTTCAAGAAAAGCTGGCCTGGATCTAAGGGAGCTGCAGCTTGCAGGATTTTTCCCACTTCCTCCCAGCCCAGTCACACAGTTTAAAATAATCTTCTGTTGAAGTCAGGTGCGTGTTTCTTCTCTCAGAAAATCCCGCCCATCACTGAGGGTGGATGCCCCGGGGCTGATGTCTGTGCTCCATGTCTCCTGTTCACCTGAACCCCTAGGAGCAGTTCCCGCAGGAGCAAAGCCCCGGGGCCGGCAGACCCCTCACACTCTGCAGTAACCAGGCCTCATGAGATAGCGGTGGTGAAGGGAAATGTCCTTGTGCTCAGAGAGCTGTCAGAATGGGAGAAGTGTCTGCTCTTTTCATATTGATCCTTTCCCTTATGACTTTCCCGTCTTCCAAGCCCCACAATACAACAATCACAGCCTCAGCTTCCCCGGCCTCCTGCAGGCTGGGCTCCCCTCCATGTCCTTGGCGTGTATCAACAGGCGGAATCCTCACCTCCACAGCCCCATGTCCGTCTGCTTGGTCCTCCTGAGACTGAACCCCCGACCTAGGGGAGGGTGACCCATCCTTCCTGTGCCCCCCACTGAAGCTCCTGCTGTGGGGAGCTCAAACGTCAGGAGCCTCAGTGTCTCCCCACTGCACAGTGACTCCTTGGGGACAGTGTCCGGCTCTGCGGTGTTGACCTCATTGTGCAGAAAGGGGGTGCCCACCTCGTGGCTGCTGAGGGAGGGATGAGAGGCTGCCTGTTCACCCCACCTGCACCCCTGTCTCTCATGGCCCCGAGTCCCACTTCTGAGCTACGCAGACATCCACAGCCTGTGACTCAGGGGTCTGGGCAGATGGGACTTATTTTCACCCTGCAGAAAATATCACCTAAAGGGAAAGGCATTGAGAGGGAGGCAGGAGGTGGGGTGGGCCCTGCATGGGGTGGTAATCTGGGTGATTCTGTCTCCCGCTCTGGCCTCAAGGACCCAGGAGTGAACGTAGGGTGGTGGATGGTGGATCTCCCAGGGCTGACCCAGCCCTGACAGTGTCTGTGTGTGAAGTTCCTCTTCTAAGGAGGTCACTGTTTTGACCTCACCACTGACTTCCTGTGGGGCCTCTTCTAAGTCTTGAGCCCTTAGTTCCTGAGAGAAGAACCCTGAGGAACAGACGTTCTCTGGCGGCCCTGGCACCTCCAACCCCAGATATGCTGCTGCTGCTGCTGCTGTTGCTGCCCCTGCTCTGGGGGAGGGAGAGGGTGGAAGGACAGAAGAATAACCGGAAGGATTACTCGCTGATGATGCAGAGTTCTGTGACGGTGCAAGAGGGCCTGTGTGTCCATGTGCAGTGCTCCTTCTCCTACCCAGTGGACAGCCAGACTGACTCTGACCCAGTTCATGGCTACTGGTTCCGGGCAGGGGATGATATAAGCTGGAAGGCTCCAGTGGCCACAAACAACCCAGCTCAGGCAGTGCGGGAGGAAACTCGGGACCGATTCCACCTCCTTGGGGACCCACAGACCAAGAATTGCACCCTGAGCATCAGAGATGCCAGAATGAGTGATGCAGGGAGATACTTCTTTCGTATGGAGAGAGGAAATATAAAATGGAATTATAAATATGACCGGCTCTCTGTGAATGTGACAGGTAAGGCACGAGCTCCAAGAGAGGCCAAAGGCAAATGTGATGAGGGCTTTAGGGCACAGCTGAGACGGGACACATGTCCTGGGAGGGGGCCGGGGGTGATGGACTCAGGGGAGGAGCTGGACCAGAGCCTGAGCTTCTCCAGGACCGCACCTCGGATGCCCCTCCTGATCCTGCAAGCCCCTCCCCTCACCAGCCCTGACCCACAGGCCTGACATCCTCATCCTGCTCTGACGCTGGCATTGTGGCATGTGGGGCCTTATGATTCCTTGTTTTGGGGCCTGTGCTGGGCATGACAGGGGTTTAGCAGCATCCCAGGCCTCTCCCCACCAGATGCCAGAAGCACCCGCTCCACCCATGCAGTGAGACAATAACAATTATCTCCACACATTGTCAAACGTTCTGGGGGGTTAAGTCCTCCCCAGTTGAGAGCCTTAGGTCTACACAACCCCATGACTCTCTCAGGCCAGGCCAGGGAGGAACCACTTCCTGGTGCAAACCAAGGGCAGCAAAGGCACCTGAGCCTGGACAGGGAGACTCAGCACACGGCCCCTCCATCTCTCATGCCCCAAGGTCCTCAGAGACCCACATTTAGATGCTCAAAAGACAGGAGGGACCTCCACGATGGTCCAGAGGCATGGAGGGCAGGACCCACGTGTCTGGTGCAGGCCCTGGTGCTCCAGGGAAGCCTGGAGGTAGGAGGGGGGACACGGTCTCTGCTCCTCCCTGGGTGGGTCTCTAGGGTCTCTGAGCTTCAGAGTTTCCTTCACTCTGTGCAGAGGGAACCAGTTCCTATAGCGTGTGGGCTTGCAGTTTCTCTTCTGTGCTGGGTTGAGGTCTCCAGCTCCTCTCCAGCCCCCTGTGGGTCCCACAGCCCTGCCCCTCCTCTCCCTCCCCCTTCTCTGCTCACACAGGGAGCCCAGGAACCCTCTGTCTCAGAGATGCTGCTGCCTCTTTTGTGGGCAAATGAAGAGAGGGAAAGTGGGGGCTGGGCTGAGCCTCATTTCCCCACAGCGTCCCAGGCCCCACCGTCAAGATACAGGCTGGAGGTGCCAGAGTCAGTGACGGTGCAGGAGGGCTTGTGTGTCTCTGTGCCCTGCAGTGTCCTTTAACCCTATTACAACTGGACTGACTCTAGCCCTGTCCATGGATGCTGGTTCAAGAAAGGGATCAATATACAATGGAATAATCCAGTGGCCACAAACATCCCAAATGGAAAAGTGGAGGAGACACGGGGCCGATTCCATCTCCTTGGGGACCTGAAGACCAACAACTGCTCCCTGAGCATCAGAGATGCCAGGAAGGGGGATTTGGGGAACTACTACTTCCAGGTGGAGAGAGGATAGATAAGATGGAATTACAAAATGAAGCAGCTCTCTGTGAATGTGACAGATAAGGCACGGGCTCCAGGAGACACCACAGGGAAAGGTCATGGGGGTGGCAGCGAAAGGCTGGGATGGGGCCCCTGCCCTGGGAGAGGGCTGAGGGTGAAGCGAGTTGGGCTCAGGGCAGGAGCTGAACCAGAGCCTGAGCTTCCCCCAGGGCTGTACCATGGATCTTCTGTCCTGATCCTGAGTCCCCCTCTCTTCACCAGCCTTGACCCACAGGCCCAACATCCTCATCCCTGGTACCCTGGAGTCTGGCTGCTTCCAGAATCTGACCTGCTCTGTGCCCTGGGCCTGTGAGCAGGGGACACCCCCTATGATCTCCTGGATGGGGACTTCTGTGTCCCCCCTGCACCCCTCCACCACCCGCTCCTCAGTGCTCACCCTCATCCCACAGCCCCAGGACCACGGCACCAGCCTCACCTGTCAGGTGACCTTGCCTGGGGCCGGCGTGACCACGAACAGGACCATCCAACTCAATGTGTTCTGTGAGTGCTGAGCCAGGACACCCTGGTCCCTGATGATGGGAGGACGTCCCTGAGGGCAGAGGATGGGGTCAGGGCTCAACACTGGGTGCTGGGTCCCAGAATCTGGGCTGGTTGTGGGATCAGGAGGACACTGGCTCCGCCTTCCATTTATGCAGCTCCTGGGGAGACAGGGCCAGTGTCCCCAGCCCTCACAGTGATGCGGGTCTCCATGTCTTTCTGTCCCAGACCCTCCTCAGAACTTGACTGTGACTGTCTTCCAAGGAGAAGGCACAGGTAGGATGGAGCCCCCTCCCTGGGGCTGGGGGAGCAGGGCCTTCAGCTCAGGGCAGGGCCAGGTCCCTCCTCATCCTGGACTCACCCTGGTGATGTGAAACTCCCTTGTAGTTGAACCCAGGCCCCCTCCCCATCCTTAGCCTCTGTGGCCACCTGAGCACCTGTCCTCTTCCCCCCACTCCCCTCAGGCTCCTGCACACACACCCTCCTCAGCCCTGCAGCAAGGACAGGGGGAAATACACATAGCAGGAGCAGGCTTTGGGCCTCTTATCTTCCATCTCCTGAATACACCACCTACCTCGTCTTTTTATTTTACCCAATAGTTTTGAGCTAGGTTCTTTTGGATACATGCCATAATCACATGGACAAAAATTTAAAATTCACAGCAAAATGTGTCCCCAGAATCAGCCAGGGTCTGTCCAGGCTGCCCTGAGCCCTGGTTTGTGCACCTGGAGGATCTCAGAGGTGGTTTGATGTCAGTAGTGAGACTGTTTGCACCCTTTTCTAGGGATGTGTGTGATTCCACTGTCTGAATAGTCTCTGATTTTGTGGCATCTCCTAATGGAAGATCATGGCACTAATTTTACCCTACGGCACGAACACTGCAAGGAATAATGTTGTATCTACTACCACAAGGAATATCTAAGTGTATAGGATAAATTCCTAAAAGCAAAATTTACCAGTGTCATATGTTCTTTCTGATTTTGAAAGATATGGTGAAGTTGTTCTCAATTAAAGGTGGGCAAGTTTACATTCCCAACAGTGAGCGGTGAACATAAGTATGTCCCTACACCAGCCTACGTCACTGTCTGTTCCATTCCCCAGTCTCATTCTGTATCCTTCCTCCCTGTTTCAATCACTTTGTCTCTTTGACCCTTCAACTTTTTCTCTACAGCATCCACAGCTCTGGGGAACAGCTCATCTCTTTCAGTCCTAGAGGGCCAGTCTCTGCGCTTGGTCTGTGCTGTTGACAGCAATCCCCCTGCCAGGCTGAGCTGGACCTGGAGGAGCCTGACCCTGTACCCCTCACAGCCCTCAAACCCTCTGGTACTGGAGCTGCGAGTGCACCTGGGGGATGAAGGGGAATGCATCTGTCGAGCTCAGAACTCTCTGGGCTCCCAGCACGTTTCCCTGAACCTCTCCCTGCAACACGAGTACACAGGTGGGTAAGGGAGGGGCTGCAGGAAAACACACCTGCCCCACCCTCATGGGCCACCCACTGCCCCTGAGCTTCAAGGGGGAGCTCCGCTCTGGTCTGTGCTCAGCTGTGAGGCCTGGAACTTCCCTGCAACCCAGGGCACTGCTGTCCTCTTCCTGCCAGGAAAGGTGTGTAAGGCAGGAAGAGGGGAGGAGTGGGTCTTGGAGGGGAGGAGCTGGGGCCTGGACAAGTGTGTATGGGGAGACAAGTGCCTTGCTTTCCAGTGCCTGGACTAGGGTGACACAAGCAAGGCACTCACTTCTGGGCACACGACTAAAAAACAAAAAATAAAACAACTCAGCAAGCAAGTGAAATAATATTGGATGTGATTATCTTTATTAAAAACTAAAAATTATTGCGAAATAATTTGACAGTGAATACAAATCAAAATTTCAAATACAGGCAGGCTGCGCTTACCACTCTCATGCCTCAGTGGCCTCAGTTGTCGTCCCTTCCTCCTCCCTCCCATTCTTGCCCTTTATTTCTGGGAAAGGGAATTAGGGTACCCAAGAGGGGGCCCTACAGGAAGTGGGAGGAGAAGAGACCCAGTTCTCGGAGTGGGATCCCCAAAACAATTCCAATCCATCCTCAGGCAAAATGAGGCCTGTATCAGGAGTGATGCTGGGGGCGGTCGGGGGAGCTGGAGCCACAGCCCTGGTCTTCCTCTCTTTCTGCGTCATCTTCATTGTGTGAGCACTGACCCCAGGGAGGGAGGGAGAGTCCTGGGGGAGGGTGGACTGGGATCAGGATCCCTGAAGCCAGAGCTGGAAGGGCCTGCATGGGTCAAGAGCTTGGGGCAAGAATGAGCTCACGGGTACACGGCAAGAATTTCCAGAGCGCCCTTGTCTGTGGGGCTCCACATCTGTGGTGAACCTTGGGCTCCACCATCCAGGAGGCAGGAGCCTCTGTTTTCAACATTGGGGTCTCTGGGACCGGACCACCCCCCTCACACCTCAGTTACCCCTCCAGCGCCCCAATAGGAAATACAGGGCAGGGGTTGGTCTGCCCACTGCACCGCGATCTGACCACACTGAAAGGCTCTCTGATCTCTTCACTCAGAGTGAGGTCCTGCAGGAAGAAATCGGCAAGGCCAGCAGCGGACGTGGGAGATACAGGCATGGAGGATGCAAACACCGTCAGGGGCTCAGCCTCTCAGGTGAGTGATATGGGCGTCTCCACACCCAGCATCCAGCTTGGACATCTCCCACAGGATGGCCTCCAGGATTTCTCTGCTCATCATGGCCAAAATTATCTCCTCACCTCCTCCTCCTTCCCGCTGTCCAGCTTCTCCTGCAGGATTCCCCATGACAGTCCCTCCTACCTACTTTCTCTCGGGCCAGGCCATGGAGGAGGAGTTATCTCCTCTCTGTCCTCCCTTTCTTCTCTATAGCTCCACATTCACCAAATCTTGTCCATTTTTCCTCCCTAAGAATGGCTAGCATTGCTCCCACCCCCACCAACCCTAAACCCTCTCAATGCTGAGGCCTGAGGATCTCTGTCTTGGACTTCCTTACCTCCCTGCCTCGTGTCCCCTGCCCTGATGGGAGGAATCGTTCAGAAGCCATCACTGATCAGTTTCTTTGCATCTGGACAGCTGTTCCCACCCCCAACACTGTCTAGAGCAGAAGCCAGAAAATACTATCTGGAAAGGCCAGATAGGAAATATTTTTGGCTTTCTGGCCTACACAGTCTCATTGCAGCTCCTCAACTCTACTGATGTAGCAGGAAATCAGCTGTAGACCATGTGTAAATGATTAGCTGGCTGTGTGCCAATAAAACTTTATTTATAAAAACAAGCAGTCGGTAGAATTTGTCCCAAGGGCTCTAGTTTGACAAGCCCTAACCTAGAGAAAAAGCCCAAACTTCATAACTGCAGCCCTGCACATTCTCGTCTCTTAAACATCTACCTCCCTAGTAGGGCTGGAATTAGCGTGAGATGAGATGACCTAGCATACAAAATTTAAGAAGGTGCCAAAAATCTCAGTAATTGTGACAGTTTTTAAAAAACTCTTATTTTAGGTTTGGGGGTACATGTGCAGGTTTGTTACATACATAAACTCTGGTCAGAGGGGTTTGTGGTACAGATTATTTTGTCACCCAGGTACTAAGCCTAGTACCCCATAGTTGTTTTTTTCTGTTCCTCTCTCTCCTCCCACCCTCCACCTTCAAGTGGGCCCCAGTGTCTGTTGTTTTCTTCTTTGTGTTCATCAGTTCTCATCATTTAGCTCTCACTTATAAGTGAGAACGTGCAGTATTTGGTTTTCTGTTCCTGTGTTTGTTTGCTAAGGATAATGGCCTCCAGCTCCGTCCATGTTCCCACAAAAGACATAATCTCATTCTTTTTTATGGCTGCAGAGTATTCCATGGTGTATATGTACCATATTTTCTTTATCCATTCTGTCATTGATGAGCATTTAGGTTAAGTTCATGTATTTGCTATTGCGAATAGCACTACAATGAACATTTGCTTGTATGTGTCTTTATGGTAGAATGATTTTTATTACTCTGAGTATATAATCAGTAATGTGATTGCTATGTCAAATGATAGTTCTGCTTTTAGCTCTTTAGGAAATTACCATACTGCTTTCCACAATGGTTGAACTAATTTATACTCCTGCCAACATTATAAGTGTTCCATTTTCTCTGCAGCCTTGCCAGCCTCTGTGATTTTTTTTACTTTTTAAAAATAGCCATTCTGACTGGTGTGAGATGGTATTTCATTGTGGTTCTGATTTGCATTTCTCAGTGATCAGCAATAATGAGCTTTTTCTCATATGTCTGTTGGCCAAAAATGTCTGTTCATGTCCTTTGCTCACTTTTTAATGGGGTTGTTTTTCTCTTGTAAATTTGTTTAAGTTCCTTATAGATGCTGGATATTAGACCTTTGCCTAATGCATAGTTTGCAAGTATTTTCTCCCATTCTGGTTGTTTACTCTGTTGATAGTTTCTTTTGCTGTGTAGGAGCTCTTAAGTTTAATTAGATCCCATGTGTTAATTTTTGCTTTTGTAGTGATTGCTTTGGCATCTTTGTCATGAAATCTTTGCCTGTTTGTCCAGAATGGTATTGCCTACATTGTCTTCCAGAGTTTTTATAGTTTTGGGTTTTACATTTAAGTTTTTAACCCATCTTGAGTTGATTTTTATATGTGGTATAAGGAAGCAGTCTCACTCAATCTTCTGCATGTCGCTAGACAGTTATCCCAGCACCATTTATTGAATCAGCAGTCCTTTCCCCATGGCTTGTTTTTGTCAGCTTTGTTGAAGATCAAATTGTTGTAGGTGTGTGGCTTTATTTCTGGGTTCTTTATTCTGTTCCATTGGTCTATGTGTCTGTTTTTGTACCAGTACCATGCTGTTTTGGTTACTGTAGCCTTGTAATATAGTTTAAATTTGGGTAATGTGATGCCTCCAGCTTTTCTTTTTGCATAGGATTGCCTTGGCTATTTGGGCACTTTTTTGGTTTCATATGAATTTTAAAATTGTTTTTTTCTAGTTCTGTGAAGAATCTCATTGGTAGTTTGATAGAAATAGCATTGAATGTATAAATTTCTTTGGGCAGTATGGCCATTTTAATGATTTTGATTCTTCTTATCCATGAGCATAGTATGTTTTTCCATTTGTGTCACCTTTGATTTCTTTGAGCAGTGTTTTGTAATTCTCATTGTAGAGTTGTTTCACCTCCCTGGTTAGCTGTATTTCTAAAAATTTTATTCTTTTTGTGGCAATTGTGAATGGGATTGTGTTCCTAATGTGACTCTTGGCTTGGTAGTTCCTGATGTATAGAAATACTAGTGATTTTTCTATATTGATTTTGTATCCTGAAACTTTGCTGAAGTTATTTATAATTTAAGAAGCTTTTGGGCTGGGACTACGAGGTTTTCTAAATATAGAATCATGCATCTGCAAAGAAGGATAGTTTAAATTCCTCTCTTCCTATTTGGATGCTCTTTATTTCTTTCTCTTGCCTGATTGCTGTGGCCAGAATTTCCAATACTATGTTAAATAGGAGTGGTGAGAGAGGGCATCCTTGTCTTGTGCTGGCTTTCAAGGGGAATGCTTTCAGCTTTTCCATATTCAATATGATGTTGGCTGTGGGCTCGCCATAGATAGCTCTTATTATTTTGAGATATGTTCCTTCAATACCTAGTTTACTGAGAGTTTTTAACATGAAGCGATGTTGAATTTTATCAAAAGCCTTTTCTGCATCTATTGAGATAATCATGTGTTTTTGTCTTTAGTTCTGTTTGTGTGGTGAATCACATTTATTGATTTGTGTATGTTGAACCAACATGAAGCCGACTTGATCATGGTGGATTAGCCTTTTGATGTGCTGATGGATTCAGTTTGCAAGTATTTTGTTGAGGATTTTTGCATCAATGTTCATCAAGGATATTGGCCCGAAGTTTTCTTCTTTTGTTGTGTCTTTGCCAGATTTTGGTATCAGGATGATACTGGCCTCATAGAATGAGTTAGGGAAGAGTCAATCTTCCTCCGTATTTGGGAATAGTTTCAGTAGGAACAGAAGGAGGCTCAGATCTGACATTTATTGTGTGATTGAAGAGCCTTCCAGGCAGAGAGAGGAGCAAAGCGAGGCTCAGGCACAGGAAGAGGAGAGGAGAGGAGCCATGGGACATCTGTGTGATTAGACAGAGGGAGGCAGGACCGAGAGCAGGAAATGACTTTGGAGGAGTTGAGCCTATGTGTGAATCGTGTCTGACTGCAGAGGCTACTGTGAGCATTTGGAGAGTTTTGAGCAGAAGGACATGATCAGACGATTGGGCGCATTCAGGGTGGTATAGCCATAGACCAGAAGAACATGATCAACTTTCATTTTCATGGGATTCCTCTGGCCACTGTGTGCAGAAGAGACCGTGTGTGTGGCAGGGGAAGGGCAGAGCATAGGAGGTAGAGAGGAGGCTGGTGAACATCCCAGGTAGAAGGTGGTGTTGGCTGGAACCAAGATAGCAGCAGTGGTAGACATGACTGTCTCCCAGATGAATTCTGCAGTGGAACCTACTGGGATTTGTTAATGAATTGGAATTAGAATGGGAGCCACAGAAAGGGAGCAAGAATTACTTCCAGATTTTTGCCCTGAGCAGTGGGAAGAATGGAGGTGCCAGTCATTGAGGCTGAGAAGATTGCAGAAGAAATTGATTTGGGAAAGAAAAGGAGGAGTTCATTGAATAGGTTGAGTTTTGTGTGTCTTTGGACAAGAACGCGGGGGTTTGAATTATACCACTGGATCAAAGACTATAGTCAGGAGAGAGGAGTGGGCTGGGGGTATAGATTTGGGAGTCATCAGCCTATTGATGGCATGAAGCCAACACAGTGGATGAGATCACAAGGCAAAGGTAAAGAAGAAAAGAACCCGGGGCTGCTCTGATATTTAAGATCAGGGAGACCTGAAGCAATTGGCAAAGAGGTTGCCAAGAAGGTGAGGTGGACCCAGAAAAGCATGATGTCCTACAGTTGAGTCAAGAAGGCCTTCTGTGTAGGGAAGGTGAGCAGCTGGGTCCTCTGCTGCTGAAAAGTCCAGGAAGGAGAAGACTGCAAGGTGGACATTTAGACTCAGCCAAGAGGTAGTCACAGTGACCTTGATAGTAGCAGTGCTTAGATGTGGTATGTGTGTGAATATTAATTTGAGTAATCAAGAGAGAATCTGGCAAGCAAAATCATTGACAGTTCCATGGAGCATCTTCTGTGCAGGGGAGCAGCAGGGAGGGGCTGCAATGAAGGAGGACCCTCCCAGGCAGCCTCTGTCACCCTCTGCTGTGTGAGTCTGTATTAGTTTCCTGTGGCTGCTGTGACAAATTACCACGCATTTCCTGGCTTCCAACAACACACATGGATTAAAGTTCTGAAGGTCACAACCCCAAAATGGGTGTCACTGGGCTAAAATCAAGGCATTGGCAGGCAGGGCTGGTTCCTTCTGGAGGCTCCAGGGGAGGATGCAATTTCTCACCCTTTCTGGCTTCTAGAGGCACCTGCATTCCTTGGCTCAAGTCCCTTCCTCTGTCTGCAAGGCAAGTAGCCTGGCATCTTCCAATCTCTCTATGCCCTCCTCCTTTCACTTGTAAGGACTCCTATGATTCCACTGGGCCCACCCAAATAATCCAGGATAACCTCCCCATCTCAATATCCTTAACCTAGCTCCATCTGTAAAGTCCCTTTAGCAATGTAAGGTAACAGATTCACAGCTTTCAGGGGATTAGGGTATGGACATTTTGGGGAGCGGTTATACTTCTTATCAGAGGGATATAATTTCTTTGACTGACTTGTCCTCCCCACACCACCAAACTGTGAGCTTCCTAAGAGTAGGTGCCCCATCCAAATCAAGACCCTGTAATTCTCTCTCACTTACCCTCTTCCTGCCCATCTTATAATTCACACATAGATATTCATTTGTTTGACAGTCATTTTTGCCAACTTCCCTCAATAAAAAGTGAGCTTCAGGAGGTCAGGGCCAACACCTGCTGTGTCCACCACAGTCCATCCAGCACCCAGCTCAGGGCCTCACACACAGAGGGCCTCAGCAGGACTCCAGGCTTTGGGGTCAGAAGGAAGGGACTGGATTGGGTCCCGGCATAACAGGGAGTTTGGGTATGCTACTTTCTTCATGGAGTTGTTGTGGAAAGTTAATAAGATTAATAAACACCAAATGAGGTGCTCAATAAGTGTTAAATATTGCAGGAAAGTATAAATGAAGGAGATTTCTATAAAATGCATGTGGGATAGAGGCAGGAACTCATGAAGTTTAATTCTATACAGAGCAATATATCCAAACCAACCAACCAATCAAACAACTTGTGACTCTCCCTGCCTGATCCTATTTCCACTGCTCTGCTCTGACTCCCTTCTCTCTCTCCATTCAGGGTACCCTGATTGAGTCCTGGGCAGACGATAACCCCCGACACCTTGGCCTGGCTGCCCCCTCCTCAGGGGAGGAAAGAGAGATCCAGTATGCATCCCTCAGCTTTCATAAGGGGGAGCCTCAGGACCTATCGAGACAAGAGGCCACCAACAATGAGTACTCAGAGATCAAGATCCCCAAGTAAGAAAATGCAGAGGCTCGGGCTTGTTTGAGGTTTCACGACCCCTCCAGCAAAGGAGTCCGAGGCTGATTCCAGTAGAATTAGCAGCCCTCAATGCTGTGCAACAGGACATCAGAACTTATTCCTCTTGTCTAACTGAAAATGCGTGCCTGATGACCAAACTCTCCCTTTCCCCATCCGATCGGTCCACACTCCCCGCCCCGGCCTCTGGTACCCATTATTCTCCTCTCTACTTCTCTGAGGATGACTACTTCAGATTCCAAATATAGTGAGATTGTAACGTGTTTGTCTCTCTGTGCCTGGCTTATTTCACTCAACATAACATCCTCTAAGTTCATCTGTGTTGTTTCAAATGACAGAGTAATGCATTGAATAATTCAAAATAGCTAAAAGAGAGGAGTTTAAATGTTGTCACCAAAAAAAAAAAAAAAAAGATAAATATTTGAGCTGACAGATGTGCTAATCATGCTGACTTGATGGTTTCACGGTGCATCGAGGTGCGGGAACCTCACTGGGGCTGCGTTCAGGTCGCTCAGGTACTCAGGGCAGGACTGGAATTTAATCCTTGCCTGATTCTGAGGTCTCTTCTCTCATCCGGCACTGAGTGAAGCAACCACTGATTGGGCACCCCTTAGCCGTAAGTTTGCAGCATCTCTGTTGACTCCATGGCCTCTGGTGAAGGAATCTGAGAACCTGGACACGCCGGAGCTGAGAAAGGAGGCGCCTGAAATTACAGTCCAGCTCTGCGCATGGCCTGCCCCAGCCTGCCTAGCTCTGATCAGCAGATAGAGCCTCCAATGGCCGTGCTGCCCATGATTTCATCCCCAGGGCCCTGGTTGGGTCTGCAGACTTCCCCCAGGAGCCCCCATCTCCGGACCTTGGTGTGACTGGGCTGGGTCCCTCTCTTGCTGGTCCCCTCCAGAGAGACCCTGGACCCTTTCCAGCCTCACAGGCCCTATGGAGACCCCAGCCCTTCTCCATAACCTTCTTCTCACCTGCTTGCCCCTCTGGTCTTGTCCTCGGGTCTGAGGACATGGAACCTGATTTGCCCTATGGGGAGAAATCAGGGAAGAAGTCACATCTCAGGTCCATAAGAAACACGGGAGAGTCCTGGGTAGAGAGAGGTGAAGGGGCCCAACTTCCCACCAAAGCCAAGCCCAAGCCCTCCTCATGTGGGACCCTAGGAGGTGGAGGAGATGGTCTGGGGGCTTCACCTCTGCACCAAGAGTCCTCAACATCCTCATACTTTTAAAGACTTCCAAGGGCACAGGAGGCAGATGCCATTGTGTGGGAGAAAGAAGTTGGGTGAAGCTGAGGAAGGAGTTGACACTGTTGGCGCAATTACCAGGGGTAACAACAATGACGGAGTTAATAATAATAATAATTTATTTCACACTGTTATGTCATGCCATAAGACGTGCCATCAACTCTGGAAATTAGGTTAGTTATTATTACCCCTGGGGGCAGGGAGAGCAGCTTGTTCATCTTTTGTTATTAGAGGCCCAAGAATCAAGCCAGGAGTTTGGTGAAATTTGTGGGGAGTAGAGATTTGTCATGGTCATGGAGCTATGACAAAATCCCGTCCCATCCCTGCATCTTTCTAATTCCTCATCTTGGAGGGAGCTGAGGGGAGCTGAGGGGAACAGGTGAGGGCACAGGCTGCGGGTTCGGCCTGCCCGGGCTTGAATCCCACCTCTTCTGTGGGTTAGCACTGAAGCCTTAAATAAAATACTCAAACTCCATGGGGCTTAGTTTTCTCACCCGTAAAGTGGAGGTGACGCTAATCACATTCACTTTCTCCATAGAGAGAGAGTGAGGGTCAAGCAGGTTAGAATGGTGGTGGGCACATGGTAAGTGCACAGCTAATGTCCACCACTCTTATCCCCCTTATCCCCCTGCGACTCATCCTGACTCTGATCTGAGGATTCACAGAGGAGGCAGCTTTGGACCCAGACCTCAGAGGACTGGGAGATTTCACCCAGAGGTTGTGATCATGTCATGGCAGGGTGGAGGTGGCACTCATGACAGTGGGCACTGCCTAGCAGGGCATGGAGGCAGGGAGATGTGCAGAGCATGAGCCTGGATGGGGAGCTGCTGTACTCACGGGGGGCGTGGATCCTGACGTCCCTGTATATAGTCAGCTGGGCCACAGGGTTCTCCACGATGCATTGGTAAGTGCCCATCTGCTACCAGGCCAGACTCAAGAGATACAACTTTGCATATGAGAAGTTTAGGAAGGAGCTGTTGTGGATCCAGCAGTACTTAAGATCTGGGAAAGAATAGGAGACACACTCCATTTCCACCTGGGAGCCGATCTCAGCCATCACGATGCCATTGAAGGCATAAGGATTGCTCCTCAGCAGCACATAGTCAGGCCCATCTGCAGAGACAGGGAAGGAGGCCTGGGGCTGTGTTTCTGACCCTTTGGGGTCCAGGGTACCACCTCATGAGGTCCTCCTCCAGCCAGGAGGTTCCCCACTGTGCACCCTGAGCTGACCCCTAGACCCGCCCCAGGCAAGGCAGCTGTGCCAACAACAATAACCATAATAAGAGCATCTGCCATGATCAGGGACCTACTGGGGGCCAGCCCCATGGTAGCCCTTTACATCATAATAAAATCATTGGAGTAAAAGCAAACACATGGGGCCTACTGTGTGCCAGACACTGTTCTAAGCTCTGTGCCTGTCCCCACATTTGTTGAATTCCCAGAACAACTCATGTGATTGGTTCCATTATTGATCCATTTTATAGATGGAAAAAAAAACAGGCTCAGAGGAGAGGATTAGGACTTTATGACTGCAACTGACACAGAAGGATTGAGCCAGTCTCAGGGCCTGGGGGCAATCACCCTGAGCAGCCGAAGCCTCTGGATCCTGGGTCTTGGCTCCAAGCCTCTGACCTGTAAACAGCTGTATGGAGGTCAGAAATCCTTCACGCTTCGACCCCAGCTTCCACAGGATGGGTGCCATAGCCTGTGCATTAGGAAATCCGACACACCACTAAAGTGGTTCCAGAAGGAGATGTAAAGGTGATTTTAGAAGTGTGATTATTTTTTTCAGGTGAAAGATATGGAAGAGTTTGATAAACTCTGTGAACACACCTGGAACACTGGAAGAATCTAAGTGTTGGTGTATTTATAAGCTCAGTAGATTAGATTTCCAAGAGCTGTCTGAGAATTTGTGGGGGTCTTGCTGGGTTGTGAACTTGCCCCGGTAGGCAGCTGAAGGGCTATAAAGAAAAAAGAATGTATGGAATGCATAATTGACTCTTTAAATCAAACTCTGTTTAAGGGAGCACAGTCTGTTCAATTTCAGTAAAAGTGACAGTGACTATACTAAGTTCACAAGAAAAGAAGAAAGAAATCAATGAGTGGAATTTGAAGGGTCAAGGGGTTTGAACACGTAATAAACTGAACATCAATTTAAGAAATAATTGGTTTTAAGTAGTCCCCTATTTACACAAAAGCAGACCTCAGCAAAGGCACACTGACCATTTCTAATCTGAGAAGTGAGGACTGGGGTCCCTATTTCACACTTGAGTGCACCAGTTCTGAGTAGTGAGGGCAGCTCCCAAATCCATAGAGCTCAAGAGCCGGAGCTGATTCCAACCCAGACCAAGCTGGCTGCAGGCTGGCCCAGGATGTCTCTGGCCTAGTCCCATCTGCAGACCCATGGTGAGTCCCAGACGTGGACTTGTGTAGGAAAGAGCTGAACCCTGCCAAAAAGAGGCCTGGCCCTTGCTCTCAGCTACTGGGAGGGAACCTCTAAGCCCCTGGAATGTCTCACCTGATTAGAGTGTCTTTGTTTACCTGAAAGCCTTGGACTTCACAAAATAGTCTAATAATATAACTAACGATAGGACTTTGGGTCACTGGTATCAGCTCTATCTGTGGAGCAGCTGAAACTAAGGTCAGCCATGTAGACAGTTATCCACATCTATGTGACAAAGCCACACCAGGACATCAAGGCTTGGGTGAGTGTCCCTGGTTGGCAATGCTCTATGCATGTTGTCACACGTCATGTCAGGAGAAATTACCACTGTCTATGATTCTACTGGGAGGGGACAACTGGAAACTCCCCATTCGGAATTCCCTGGACCCTGCCCCATGCTCTTCTCCCCTTGGCTGACTTTAGTCTGTATCCTTTTGCTGTAATGAGACATAACAGGAGGATAACAGCTTCAGTGAGTTCTGAGTCCTACTAGTGAACTATCAAAACTGAATGTGGTCAGGGACCCCCCAGTGTGCAGCTGGCATCGGAAGTGAAGGCGGTCTTGTGCACTGCTCCCTAACTACTCAGGACTGCTGGATTAAAGGCTGTGCAGGTCGTTTGAGGATAGAAAGGATTCCTGGCAACACCGCCTGGTTTGAACCAAGCACTACCACTTACCTCCTATGTGATCTCAGTTAAGTTGCCTCCCTCCCCTAAGCCTCTTTCTACACCTGTAAAATGAAGATATGAAATGTTTCCTCTTCTTAGGGCTGTTGTGATGCTTAACTTCAGAAGCAAGTGGAGAACGTAAAATGTGGAATCCTTCTTAGCTAGGCTCTTGTGTCTGAGGTCCTTATTATTAAGGAAAAAGAGGGAATGAATACTGAGAAGAAACCATCAACCACGGCCACAGAGAGCATCTGATCAGCTCTATTTGGTTGCACCAACATGGAGCATTCCTTTTAGACACAGCATTGTGCCAGGTCCCTGCAGAAACATGTCCCTCCCTCCATCTAGACTGTGCACGGCCAGTGATGCCTGGTCTGAACAGTCAGGATGCAGATGGCAGAAGTGGCTTCATTCAGAGCCCATGGCATGACCCTGACTGTCTCATGCAATGAGACCCTCATGAGGACCCTGCTCTCAGGAGGGGGGTGTAGGCTTGGAGGGCACCTCGACCTTCAGGGACTCACTTTCATTCTCTCAAGCAAACCCCAGAACAATACCTGGCCCATCTCATCCAGGATCCCCCACGACTTTGAGCATCTTGTCTGAAACCCTCTCTCTCCAGTCAGGAATGGCAGCACCCAGTGCTCACCTAGGGGCAGGAGGCAGCTTCGGGAGCAGCCCCCCAAAGCCCTTAATCTCTTTCTGGAGCTCAGCTTTGTACCTTCTTATCAAGAGAGCAGAAAGTCACAGTCCCTCCCAGGGCAAAGTTTTGCCTGGTGCAGCCAGAATGGACGCTAATAAACGGTGACTCCTCCCTGTCTTTCGGGCTTGGAGACCACAAGGAATGTTAACCTGGGATCTCTGAGGAGCTATATACAAGGTAGATTTCTGACAGGTCCCTACCCGCGTCCTTGTGGCACTGTTTGAGCAAACCCCATCACCCCAAATGCATCACACCACCAGGGGGAGCCATGGAGTTGCACGATGCATCAGCACTAATCTTTGTCTACAACCTCCTGGGGGTAGAGATAAGTAGATAGAGAAGGTGAGAGGCAGGAGCCCCGAATCAGCTTCCAGAGAAGATGGAAGTGAAATGGAGACATAATAATAATGACATGAACAATAGCAATAACATTACTAACAACATTAAATACTTCCTGTAGTTATCATTCCTGTTTGGTGAGATTGTAAATCTTGACATAGGTTAGTCTCTGAATGGGTGGGAGTCAGGTGTCAGGAAGCATTTGGGGGTCAAAGAGGGTGGAGAAGATTGGTGCAGTGATCCCTGCAACTCTCTGGGTGAGCAGCAGGGGGCGCCCTAACCATGGCAGAGACTATTGAGTTGGTTGCACAGACATAAGCAAGTGTCATGGGGCAGAGGGAAGCCCATGGACTCTGTCTCAGAACGAAAATTACTTGATCTCTGTGTGCTTCAGTGTCCTTATCTGCAAAGTGGACATCAGAGCTCCTACCTTTATGAGCCTGAGAACAAAAACCAGGGAGAATAAATGACAACCACAGCAGCAACAAACAAAAACAAGAGCCAAAACCAAGTAGCGAGATGGGCCTTTCTATCATCTGACCTGAAATCCAGCCACATTTAAAACCAGGTCTACCCCTCAGATTTCCCAGACAACAGAAGTCAATGCATTTTTTTCCCTTTGAAAGTGAAAAAACAAACAAACAAAAAACATGCTGTAATACTGGAGAGAAACAATTATTATTATTATTATTATTATTTTTTTTTTTGAGATGGAGTCTCTGTCGCCCAGGCTGGAGTGCAGTGGTGCGATCTCGGCTCACTGCAAGCTCGGCCTCCTGGGTTCAGGCCATTCTCCTGCCTCAGCCTCCTGAGTAGCTGGGACTACAGGTGCCCTCCACCACACCCAGCTAATTTTTTTGTATTTTTAGTAGAGACGGGGTTTCACCATGTTAGCCAGGATGGTCTCAATCTCCTGACCTCATGATCTGCCCTCCTTGGCCTCCCAAAGTGCTGGGATTACAGGCATGAGCCACCGTGCCCAACTACAACTATGATTTTTATATGAACATTAATTCCATTATGTGGTTCTTTGAGGTTGCCTGATGTACACATTGTGGGAGAGGCCACGAGAGCTGCTACACAGCCCTTTGGAGATGGCAGTCATGAAGCCAGCAAATGGTCAAGGGCTGTGAGTCTTCAAAAATCTGTCCTGATAAGTGATGATGACATCTCCACATGCAAACCTGTCTCCAAAGAAGACACATTCCCATCCACTCAATGCTGCCGATCCTCCTAAACAATTCAAATGGGCTTTTTGCCCAGTGAGAAAGGGATTTTTATATGTATATTCATGTTCTCTTTCTTATTCATCAGAAGTTATTTTTCTACACACCTCACATTCTCAATGATAACTAAGAGAAATTCCTTGTTTGATAAACTCAAACTCTATACCTGAACATTTGTGCATCTCACAACGGTTCCCTTCGAGCCCACCTTTCCTTTTGAGTTTAAACCTTCCTTGGAGTAATCAGAATAACTTCCAAATAGCAAAGAATGAAAGAGACTATGTTTATTCATTTTGTACACTCTTAAAACATAAATTGTATTTTTGCTAGTTGAAGCTAAGACTTTTATTTTAAAATGGGGCACTAACTTTCCTTCCTCCTACATTAAAACATTTCAGAAAAAAACTTAAAACCTTAAAAATAATTTTAAATACTGGGATAAATTTCTTTAAACATAAATTTCCAATACTTTCTAAAAAAGGTCATATCTATTTCAGAACTCTGATATCACTAGAACCCCAGAGAACATCCCCCAAATTTTAAGGCATAAAAATTCTCTTGTCTTTCAGCAGACACTTGATCAGTTTGCCTGCATCCATAACCTTGGATATGGATTCATATGGCAGAGTCTATAAGCTGGAACATTAAATAAAAAATTGAAATGATTTATTTTCTTCTAGCTGTTCCAAAAATAAAGCATACAAAAACTTTAAAGTCACAAATGTAAACTATTGTCAGAACAGAATGTTAAACATTTTTTATTAGACATCATTATTAAACACAAATAAGTGATGAATAATATAGAAAATAATACTTATTGTTTAAGAGGCATATATGTGTGATGGAAATAAAAAGTCTGCATTCATTTAAGTTACGTTACATTTATTTGTGGACACAAACAGGCCCACATATGAGAGGAGAGAAAGGCAGAGGAGGGGAGCAGCGGGGAGGATGGTGCAGACTGGGTGGGCCCTGCTGGCCACACAGGAACCTGGAGCCTTTAGGGAGAGCAGAGACTAGACTGGACTTTTACTCTAACAGAACCCCTCGGCTTCCCTGGACAGAACAGGCCCAAGTGGGTCATGGCAGCCACATAGAAACTGGAAAGGTGCTTGCTGGGTCCTCCAGGAAGAGGGATAGGGGCTTGAACCAGGGAGGCAGGGGTGGTGTAAGGATGTGCTTTTGGATGTGTGTGGAAGGTCGTGCTCACAGTTTTCTAATGGATGTGGTCAGCGAGGGGAAGGCAAGACCAAGGATGAGGCCAGAATGTTCCCCTGAGCACCTGGAAGGAAGCAGCAGTGTCCATAGAGGACTTCAGAGGGGAGGCTTTCAGGTGCGATAATTCTGAGAATCTCCCTGACATCCAAATGGGAACAGGACAGAGACAGCTGAATGCAAATGCCTGGAGTTCAGGAGAGGGGTCCAAGCTGAAGATGTTTCAATGCACAGCTGGAGTAGTGATGATCACAGATGAGGTAAGGAAGGGGTGATGACAGGCAGAGAGGAGGACACACATTTGTCATTGGTGCTTTCATGACAACATATGTTATCTTCAATCTTTTTGATAATAGTCACCCTAACAGGTATGAGGTGATGTCTCATTGTGGTTTTGATTTGCATTTCCCTGATGACTGGTGATGTTGATCATTTTTTCTCTGCCTGTTGACCATTTCTGTGTCTTTGGGGAACTCTCCATTCAAGTCCATCATGCCTTTTCAAATCAGATTATTTGTTTTCTTGCTGTTGAGTTGTTTGAGTTCCTTATATATTCTGGATATTAACCTTTTACCACATGTGTGGTTTGCAAATATCTCCTCCCTTTCCATAAGTAGTCTGTTCACTCTTTTGTGATTGTTTCTTTTGCCATGCAGAAACAAACTAAAACAACTTTTTAGTTTGAAGAAATTCCATTTATCTATTATTGCCTTTGTTGCCTGTGGTTTGGTGTTGTTAACTTACACATCACACAATTACCAATTTGGAAGAAAGAGCTTTATTTCTTATAAAGGATTACAGCCTGCAAGGTGGTCATCCAGACAGGCTGGGAAGCAGAGCCTGCAGAAGAGGCTCAGAGACAAGCACTTTAAGGGAGGGAGGAGAAAGACAGGAATTTAAGCTGAATGGGCTGGCCAAGTATACATATTCAACAGGTGACAGAAGGAGCTTTGAATATTCATGAAGGGGTTTTGAACCAAGCATATTGAACAAACACGCATGTTACATATAATCCATGTTCACCTTAGGGTAGAGACTTAATATGTAAATGTATTACAATTAGGCCCTATATGTCAAAAGGTCTTTTAAGGACACAGCAGCCCTCAAGCACGCAGCCTCTGTAAAACCTGCCATAACCAGTCCATGCTCCATGTTCTTATCAAGAGAAAGTTACTGAAATCAGTCTTTTGTCCAGTCACAAGGGTGTGGGGTCAGTGTCTGGTGGTGAGCTGTACATTGTTTTAATATTACTTATATTGAGACCAGTGCTTGCTTAGCTACCAGAGAAAAATAAACATATTGTGGCAGTTAGAACATAGTTTATTCTCTAAGTGTAGGGGTGTGTAATTTAACTCCTGCCTGGCATGGCCTTAGGTTTTGTATATGATTTGGTATCTCATTGCCACAGAGTCTGTTCTGCCAGTCTTCTGATCTCCATTTTCACATTAAGGCTAATCAGTTGCTGCATCTCAACTGCAAAAGGAAGGGGCTATAATGAGGTGTGTCTGACCTCTCGTCCCACTGTAGCTGCAACTCAGTTTTTAAGATTTTTCTGGGGTCCCCCTGGCCAAGAGGGGGTCTGTTCAGTTGATTACAGGGCTTAGGATTTTATTTTTAGTTTACAGTATCTAAAAAAATCTGTGCCCAGATAATGTCAAGAAGCTTTTTCTCCTATGTTTTCTTCAAGGAGTTTTACAGTTTCAGGCCTTACATCTCCATCTTTAATCCATATTGAGTTGATTTTGTTTGCGTCTGAGATAACTGGCAATGGCAGCTTTGATGAACATGTATGAAAGGGTAGGGACTTGACTGGAAGCTACTTTGGAAAATAACCGAAGAAAGGAAGGTAGGAAGAGTGACGACAAAAAACCTCTTGAGGAGTTTTGCTGCAAATGTTACCCACCCTTGGAAGGGTGAGTTGGCCCTAGTGGGTCCTTTCTCTGCCCCCTGCCACTTACACCAATAGAATGAGACCAGGATCGGCAAAGCAGAGAAGAAACTTTATTCATTGATCAAGAAATGGAGAGAAAGGGAGTTCATGTGCAAAGCACCTTCTCCCAGGGGTTGGTAAAAGGGGATCTTAAGGGCCGTTAGGGCAGGTAGTTGGAGACTGAGGCGGGCAGATCTGGAAAAAGGTGGGTTCCTCCAGGAGGGGCTGCAGTGTGCACACTCTTGTGTTTTCTTTTGCACTTGGCACCTTCTGTGCCTAGCAAGGCACAGTTCTCGCCCCCGAGTGGAGATTTTAGTATGGTAATGCAGCAAGCAATCAGGTCAAGGCCTGCACTGAGGCAGGAATCTAGGTCCAGGCAGCACTTCTGGGCTGAACTCATCCCCTGGCTGGTTCCTGTTGCTGGCTCCCAGCCTTTGCTTCTGGCAGCAAGCAGAGCTGCAAGTACAGGTTAGTTTCACAGGTTTTGGGGCTTCCTGAGAGAACTGAGGTCATGTTGCAGAGACACAAAAAGGAACAGAGAAATGGATCTGGAGAAGAAGAATTTTTCTCAGTTCTTTCCCCACAATCTCCCAGAGGTGCTCAAATTCATAGACAAAGAAAGTAGAAAGTTGGTTGCCATGGGCTGGGGGCAGGATGGAATAGGAAGTTATCATTTAGTTGGTACAGTTTCAGTTTGGCAAGATGAAGAAATTTCTGGAGATCAATGATTAATAATTGCATAAGAGTGTGAATGTACTTAGTGCCACTTACCTGTGCACTGAAAAATGGTTAAAATGATAATTTTTTAATGTACATTTTAACACAAATTTTAAAAAGCACTAAATATTTGATCGGCCTCCTTGCCAAATAAGAAAAACTGATGGCAAATAATCACATGAAAGCATTCTCAACACCAGTTGCTGTCATGAAATCGCAGATTAGAACCAGAACGAGGTTAGCAGTACATACCTATTAGAATGGCTACAAAACAAAACCAACAGAAAAATTTTTTTAATCCTGATAATACCAAATGTTAATGAAAACGTAGAGCAACCAGAACTCACATATTCTGCTAGTGAGAATATAAAATGGTACACCCACTTTGGAGAACAGTTTGGCAATTTCTTATAAATTCGAACTTACACATATGACCAAGCACCCGACTCCTAGGTATTTACCTAAGAGAAATAAAAAAAGCTAGTGTCCACACACAGAAATCTGCATGTGAATATTTATACTACTTTTACTTTATAGTCACCAAAACCTAAAAACAATATGAATGTTCACCAGCCAGTAAAGGTATACAAAATGGGGATCTATGAAAACAATGAGGTATGAGTCAGCAATTTAAAAACAACAACAAACTATTGATATAAACACCCAATCACATGGACGAGCCCCAAATGCATTAAACCAAGTGAATGAATCCAGATTTTAAAGGCTATATTTTGAATGATTCCGTTTATATGACATTCTTTAAAAGGCATATCAGTAGGGTAGAGAATAGATTAGTGTTTTTACAGGAATTAAATAGGGAGGGACAGCTGCCTACCAAGGAACATCAGGAGGGAATGTTTTAAGTAATGGCACTCGGTAGTGTCTTGACTATGGTTGTGGGTATATAGCTACATACATCTGTCAAACCTCAAATAATTGCATATGAGAAATACTCAATTGATGAAATTGATGGTACCTAAATTCAAAATACACTAGAGATGACACTACGCTCTCACTAGAATTGTTAAAATATAAAGACTGACAATACCAACTGTTAATAAAGGTGTACAGCTACTGGAATTCTGGTGCATGGCTGGGAATGGTGGTAAAAGTCAAAGCCATTTGGGTAACGATTCTGCAATTCCTACAACAATTAAATATGCAGGTATTATTTGAACTAAAAGTCCCACATCTTGTGTATAAATGAGTATAAAAACACGTCTATAAAAAGACTTCTACCTGGATACCCATAGAAAAAACCTGGAAAATCTTAAATGTCTATCAATAGGTGAGTAAATAAAAGATAACAGCATACCCATACAATGGAATACTACTTAGCAATAACACATTGTGAACTACAGGCATATACAACAGCTTGGCTCAGTTTCAAAAAATGATTGCTGAGTGACAGAATACAGACACAATTTTTTAGTATATTTCTAGGAAATTCTCAAGTAGACAAACTAACTCACCATGACAGCGGGTATATTGATGATTGCCCAGCATAAGTGATGGGAATGGTGAGCTGCAAAGAAACATGGAAAACCATTAGAGTGGAAGAAGTGTTGTGTATCTTGACAGTGGCAGTCATAGTGGGGCTGCATACACTTATCAAAACTCACTGAAATGAACACTTCAGGTGTGTGTACTTTATTTCATGTAAATTATGCCTAACAAAGTGCACTAAATACATCCAGTGAAATTCACATCTTCGTATTTAACATTCTGATCCATAAATACAATATAATTTGCTTTACTATTAAGACCAAATTATTGCATTTCCTATTATGTGCTACATTCTTACTTTTTAAAGAACTTACAAGGTATTATGTTACTTATTAAAGACTCAATTCCTTATATATTAAGTAAGAATGCAAATGGCTGTCTACATTAGCAAGGACAAATGTACAAATGAACATTTATCTAGATAATACTGTTACAAAGATTTTACTAATATATGGTACCAAATATTATTATGCCCTGGATTTTGAGGATTTGCCAGATGCATACTACACAGAGTGAGATGGAAAATCATGTCACTGAACCTAAAACTCTTTTTTTCTATAAACAGAATGGGCCAGGACATTTAACTGTGTGCTTGTCAGGAAGGTCATAGCTGGGTGCAGTCAAATCTGTGCCACAGGATCTAGGAAGGCAGATTTCCAAATCTCAGATAAGAGATCAGCATGGCCACATTGTCTGAGATTTTTGTTTGTTTGTTTGAGACAGAGTCTAGTTCTGTTGCCCAGGCTGGAGTGCAGTGGTGCGATCTCGGCTCACTGCAAGCTCTGCCTCCCGGGTTCATGCCATTCTCCTGCCTCAGCTTCCCGAATAGCTGGGACTACAGGTGCCCGCCACCACACCCAGCTAATTTTTTTGTATTTTCAGTAGAGATGGGGTTTCACTGTGTTAGCCAGGAAGGTCTCGATCTCCTGACCTCGTGATCCACCCGCCTCAGCCTCCCAAAGTGCTGGAATTACAGGCTTGAGCCACAGCGCCTGGCCTGTTTGAGACTTTTGACAAACAAGAGGGAGCAAGAGGGTTAGGAAACTTGTGAAAAACTAAATTCCAACAAGACAATTAATGCCCAAACAAGCAACTCATGAAAGACAAATAGTCATAAACATAAAAACTAAGCCTGAAATTTTAATTTTGTCTGTATATTCCACTCATATTATCGGAAAATATTATGTCTTTGGGCCACATGTAACTGTGAGAAGCACATTTTTTCACGAAAGGAAATGCTAACCTTTATGATGAGGACCTTAAAAAAATAGCTCCTGCCCACACTACACTGAGAGGCAGCATTAACCAAAAAGAAGTATCTTCTACACTGGTTCATAGAACATGTGTCCTTCTTTATGTTTTACGTGAAGATGCTGCATGGTTCTTATTTTGGAGGTGTCATTGAAACTGCAAATCTGTATACTATTTATCAGGGAAAAATTCTATAGTCACATTTCTTTAAAAATACCCAATATGCTACCATGACACATGGCAAACTCATCAGTGTCCGCAGCTCTAAAGCCAGACAGTGTGTGTGTGCTAAGGACGTGAGGCTATGGATGGGGAGCATCTCAAGGGTAGGGGCCAGGTCAGTGCTATCTCTTCTTCTCTCCATCCCCACCTACACACAGATGCTCACTATATATCTGGTGAATGAATGAATGGCTGCCACCTTCACTGCACCTAGGACCACTCTTCCTTTTTTCAGTCCCAGACACTCCCATAGACCCTACAGAATCCTACATCCTGCAGGATCGACTATCTCATGGCTCAAGATGAGGCTGTGACTGTCTGGGGCCAGAAGTGACCAGTTCCCAGGTGTAAACAGTGGTTCACAGAAAAACACTTCAGAGTGAAAGGGTTTTAGACACAGGTGTCCCTTGCTTCAGATGTCCCTAGAGGTCCTGGTCCAGGCTCTGGCACTGGACGGAAGACCCGAGGTGGGAGGCAGGAAGTGGTCTCTGCTCCCCTCTGGGCAGGTCTCTGAGGTCACTTGGCTTTGCAGTCTCCCTCCACTCTGTGCAGAGGCGGATGACCTCTGACCACGTGTGGGTTTGAGGTTCCTCTTCTGTGAACTGCCAAGATCTCGTGCTCCTCCCCACAGTCCTCTTCTCTGCTCACACAGGAAGCCCAGGAAGCCTCTGCCTCAGAGATGCTGCCGCTGCTGCTGCCGCTGCCCCTGCTGTGGGCAGGTGAGTGGCCCTGGGGAGAGGGGCCGTAGGGATGAGCCCATCTGACTCTCATGTCTCCACAGGGGCCCTTGCTCAGGATGCAAGATTCCGGCTGGAGATGCCAGAGTCCGTGACGGTGCAGGAGGGTCTGTGCGTCTTTGTGCACTGTTCGGCTGGAGATGCCAGAGTCCGTGACGGTGCAGGAGGCTCTGTGCGTCTTTGTGCACTGTTCGGCTGGAGATGCCAGAGTCCGTGACGGTGCAGGAGGCTCTGTGCGTCTTTGTGCACTGTTCGGTCTTCTACCTGGAGTATGGCTGGAAAGATTCTACCCCTGCTTATGGCTACTGGTTCCGGGAAGGGGTCAGTGTAGACCAGGAGACTCCAGTGGCCACAAACAACTCAACTCAAAAAGTGCAGAAGGAGACCCAGGGCCGATTCCACCTCCTCGGTGATCCCTCAAGGAACAACTGCTCCCTGAGCATCAGAGACGCCAGGAGGAGGGACAACGGTTCATACTTCTTTCGGGTGGCGAGAGGAAGAACAAAATCTAGTTACAAATATTCCCCGCTCTCTGTGTATGTGACAGGTAAGGCATGGGCTCCAGGAGTGGCACAAGCGGGTTATGGGAGCCATTGGGACGGGCTCAGATGGGACTCGTGTCCTGGAACGGGGATGGGAATAAAGCATGTCAGGCTCAGGGGAGGAACTGGACCAGAGCCTGAGCTTCCCACAGGGCCACACCTTGGTTCCCCCTCCTGATCCTGCGTCCGCACCTCTGTCCACACCAGCCCGACATCCACACCAGCCACACCACCTCTGTCCACACCCACAGGCCCGACATCCTCCTCCCAGAGTTCCTAAAGTCTGGCCATCCCAGTAATCTGACCTGCTCTGTGCCCTGGGCCTGTGAGGAGGGGATGCCCCCCATCTTCTCCTGGATGTCAGCTGCCCCCACCTCCCTGGGCCCCAGGACCCTCCACTCCTCAGTGCTCACGATCATCCCACGGCCTCAGGACCACGGCACCAACCTCACCTGTCACGTGACGTTCCCTGGAGTTGGTGTGACCACAGAGAGAACCATCCAGCTCAGTGTCTCCTGTGAGTGATGGGGCCAGGACACCTGGGTCCCTGAGGGTGTGATGGGGAGAGGACCAGGAGAGAGGAGGTCCAGGACTGGGGCCACTTGGTGGCTGTGTCTTGGAGGCCTAGCTGAGTAGGGGAACTAGAAGGACCCAAGCTGTCAATTGCCATTTCTGTGGGCTTCTAGGAGCGCCTACCTTCATCTCACTCCCACCCCAACTAAATGAGAAATCCTCTCTTGCTGGCTTAGATCCTCTAATGAACCCAGTGATTGAAGCCTCCCTAGAAGACGGCACAGGTAGGACACAGCCCCCATCTGGAGGCTGGAGGAGCAGGGCCTTCAGCTCAGGGAAGAGCTGGGCTCCTGCCTCATCCTGACTCACCATGGTAACCAGAGACTCCTTGTTGGCCAACTCAGGGACCCTCCCTATCCTCAGCTCCCATGGACACCTGAGCACCTGTCTGTAGGGACCAGCCCCACAGGGTTGGTAGGTTTTTCTCCCATGTGCGGAGATGAGAGATTGTAGAAATAAAGACACAAGACAAAGAGATAAAAGACAGCTGGGCCCAGGGAACCACTACCACCAAGACACGGAGACCGGTAGTGGCCCCGAATGCCTGGCTGCACTGTTATTTATTGGATACAGAGCAAAAGGGGCATGGTAAAGAGTGTGAGTCATCTCCAATGATTGATAAGGTCACATGAGTCACGTGTCCACTGGACAGGGGGCCCTTCCCTGCCTGGCAGCCAAGGCAGAGAGAGAGAGAGAGAGAGACAGCTTACGCCATTATTTCTGCTTATCAGAGACTTTTAGTATTTTCACTAATTTTGCTACTGCTATCTAAAAGGCAGAGCCAGGTGTACAAGATGGAACATAAAGGCAGACTAGGAGCGTGACCACTGAAGCACAGCATCACAGGGAGAGGGTTAGGCCTCCAGATAATTGCCTGACTCATATCAGGCCCTCCACAAGAGGTGGAGGAGTAGAGTCGTCTCTAAACTACCCCGGGAAAAGGGAGACTCCCTTTCCTGGTCTGCTAAGTAGCGGGTGTTTTTCCTTGGCACTGACGCTACCACTAGACCACGGTCTGCTTGACAATGGGTGTCTTTCCAGATGCTGGCGTTACCTCTAGACCAAGGAGCCCTCTAGTGGCCCTTTCTGGGCATGACAGAGGGCTCACACTTGTCTTCTGGTCACTTCTCACTATGTCCCTTCAGCTCCTATCTCTGTATAGCCTGGTTTTTCCTAGGTTATAATTGTAGAGCAAGGATTATTATAATATTGGAATAAGGAGTAATTGCTACAAACTAATGATTAATGATATTCATATATAATCATGTCTATGATCTTGATCTAGTATAACTCTTGTGGTTTTATATATTTTATTACACTGGAACAGCTTGTGGCCTCAGTCTCTTGCCTTGGCACCTGGGTGGCTTGCCACCCACACCTGTCCACAGACTCCTCCACAGACTCCTCCAAACACACACCCCTTGGCCCCACAATAAGGACAGAGTGATATTCATACAGCAGGACTAGCCTTTGGGCCCCTTATCATCTACCTCCTAAATACTCCTCCAGCCTCAACTTTAAATTTTTCCCAGTAGTTTAATGTACTTCTGGACAGGTGATACAATCGCATGGGCAAAAATGCTAAATCCATAGCACAGTCTGTCCTCAGATGCTTGTCCTCCTCCCCAGAATCAAAGAGTGTTCATCCTGGCTGCTCTGGGCCCTGGTGTATTCTCTGGAAGGATCTCAGAGGTCGTTTGGTATCAGCAGCACAGACTGTCCTCACTCTCAGACTGTGTAGTGTTCCATTGAAGAGTTGGATCCTAATTCTGTATATAACTTCTTGAAATGGAATATCATCTTTCTACCAACAGAAACAATGGATTGAACAGTCTTCTATCTACTTTACCAGTGTATGTCTATGTCTGTGGAATCAGTTACTTAAAGCAAAATAGCTGGGTCTTATGTTCTTTCTGATTTTGAGAGATAAGGCCAAATTGTTCTCAATGAATGGTGGATATGTTTACAATCCCAACAGCATGGGGTGACAGTGTTTTCTCTTCTTTTTCTTTTTTCTTTCTTTCTTTCTTTTTTTTTTTTTTTTTTTTTTTTGAGAATCTCACTCTGTCACCAAGGCTGGAGTGCAGTAGCGCTGTCTCAGCTCACTGCAACTTCCGCCTCACGGGTTCAAGCAATTCTCGTGCCTCAGCCTCCCGAGTAGCTGGTAGACTACAGGTGCCTGCCATCACGCCCAGCTAATTTTTTGTATTTTAGTAGAGATGGGTTTCACCATGTTGCCCAGAGTGGTCTCCAACTCCTGAGCTCAGGCAATCTGTCCACCTCAGCCTTCCAAAGTGCTTGGACTACAGGCATAAGCCACCGCACCCAGCCGAAAGTGTGTCTTCATCAACCCAACGTGGAATGAAAGCTTTCGCTTTTTGCCAGTGTTAGGTGAAAATTGGTATCTCCATATAATTTTTTTATTAAATGCACTTTTTAATTGAGATAAAATCATATAACATTAAATTCACAATTTTAATCATTTTAAATTATATGCTAAACTGGCTTTTAGTCACATATTGTACAACTGTAACCATGATCTAATGCCAGAACATTTTCTTTACTTAAAAAATCCACTCTGTACCCATTAAGCAGTCACTTCCCATTATCCCCTCCTCTGGCAAGCACTAATCTGCCTTCTGTCTCTACAGATTTGCCTATTTCTGACATTTCATATAAATGGAATCACACAAAAAACAGTCTCTTGTGTCTGATTTTTTTTCACATAATGTAATGCTGTCAAGGTTCACCCCAGTACTATGCATGAATACTTCATTCTTTTTGAAACCTAATATCCCATTGTATGGAGAGACCATGTTTTGCTCATTCATTGTTCAGTTGATAGACATTAGAGCTGTTCACACTTTTTGACTGTTACTAATAATGCTGCCAGGAACATTCATGTACAACTTTTTGTTGGAACCTATGTTTTTATTTCTCTTGAGCATAGCCCTAGGAGTGTAATTTTTAGCTCATATTGTAATTCTGTGTTTAACTTTTTGAGGAAATGCCAGACTGTTATCCAGTGTCAGCACCACTTTACATTGCACCAGCCATGTACAGAGCTGCAAATTCTCCATATTCTTTTGAACATTCTCATTTTCCTTTTTTAAAAGAACTATGGTCTTCTAGTGCATGTGAAGTAGTAATTCATTGTGGCTTCAATAGGCATTAACATACTGATAAATGGTATTGAACATATTTTCATAGACTAATTGATATTTGTATCTTTTTGGAGAAGTTTTCACTCAAGTTCTTTGCCTACTTTTTAATAGGTTAATTTGGGTTGTTTGTAATTTGAGTGGTTTGTAATTACATGCCCTTTATATATGCTGAATACTACACCCTTATCAGATCCGTGCTTTACAAATGTATTTTCCCATTCTGTGGGCTGTCCATTCACTTTCTTGATAGTGCCAATCAATGCAAAATAGTTTTTAATTTTGATAAAGTCCAAATTATGTATCATTTCTTCTTCCAACTGCTGGACAGTCAGGGAACAGCTTAGAGTGAGCCCTGGGCTGATGTGATACCACATCCAAGGATGCAGGAAGGATCTGAAGAACCAATGTCCAAGTTGTCTTGGGAGAGGAAGGACATGGATTGTGGTTTAGCAGGTGAATGGGCCTCATCCCACCTTTTTGCAGGGAAATCAGGAACCGTGGAAGAGGTGGTTGTTTTGGCCATGGGGGTAGTGGCTGTGAAGATCCTGCTTCTCTGCCTTTGCCTCATCATCCTCAGGTAAGCACTGCCTGAAGACCAAGGACAGGCATGGAGAGGGCAGAGGACATGATGCTGAATCCCAGAATCTCAATCCTGGGGGTATGCAGACAGTTTACGTGGTCCTGGGGCCAGGCTGGAGGCTGAATTGGTGGTGAGAATTACACATGGGCCATTTGTGGTCAGTTTGTGTCTGCCTCAACTGAGGGCCAAATGCCAGGATGGGGAGCTTCCTGCTGTCATCAAGGAGGTCTAGACCTGCTCTTCCTCCCCGTGATCCCTCCAGCCTCTAACAGGGCACAGGAAGGTGAGTTGGCTGCCCTTTGCTCCCTTCATGTGGCCACACTTACAGGTCCTTGTCTCTTCACTCCATGTCAGTTTCCACAGGAAGAAGGCGGTGAGGGCAGTGGAGGTTGAGGAGAATGTATATGCTGTCATGGGTTAATCTCTCAGGTGAGTGATGTGGGCCTCTCACCCTTCAACATCCTGCTGGACACCTCCTCCACAATGGCCTCCAGGATTGCTCTGCCCATCATGGCCAAAGTTAAGCCAACTGTCTTCCTCCTCAAACTTACTTTTCCTGGGATGTGGGTTCTTCATCCTACAGATGACACAGAGGCCTCATCTCTAAAGTCAGAACCAGGGTGTGGGTCTCCATCTTGACCCCCCTCCCTTCTCCAGATCCCATAAATTACTAGCTCTTGTCCTTCCTTCTCCTAAGCAGGGCTCATCTTGATGCCCTTTTCTCCATCCTGACCCTGGTCATTCTTGCAGCCTCACCTCTTCCCTGGTCACTGAACCCTTTTCACCTCCTGCCTCCATCTCTCCCCAACACAGGCCTTCAGACTGTGCTTCCGATGTCTCCTCATCCAGTTCCTCCACAGTCTGAATGGCCATGTTTCCTCTTCATTGCTGGAGAATGAAGTGCAAATGCCACCGCCTGGACTGAAGGCTTTTCACAATCTGTCTTCTCCTGGACTCTGCTCCTGATCCCCCTTCTCCTTGCATCACCCAAAGTCTCCCTACACCCACCAGGCCAAGCCCTCTGCGATTCTGAGACTTTGCATGTGTAGTTCCTTCTCCTGAAACGGCCTTCCTCCCCATTCCTGCCAATCCAGGTCCTTATCATCCTTCAGGTTGTCTTAAATGTCACTCAGGTGTGTGTATTTTTGTGTAATCCTTGTATGATATTAAGCGGAGATGTGGCATTTGTTCATTAATTTGTAGACATATTCAGTAACTATACTGAACATATATAATTACTATGTGCCAGCATTTCCGTATGTGCAAGAAGTTCATCAATAGATATAGACTCAAAGATCTCTGTCATCAAGCTGTTGTTCTGAAGAGCAGAAGGATACAAATAAAAACAAATAAGTAAAATATTTCTTCCCATGTTGGATAGAGATATTTGTTTAGAGAAAAATAACACAAGGAAATAAGCACAGACTATACTGGGAAACAGTTTCTATATCTGATAGTGGAAAGAGGTGACGTTTAGGCAAAGACATGAAGGTGCTAAAGAGGCAGGCTCTGAGTCTGAATAAGAGAAAAGCATCCCAGGAGAAGGATAAGGGGAAGAGCAAGTGCATTGCTCAGAGGCAGCAGCAGGCCTGGGGGTTGTGGACTCAACCAGAGCCCCATGTCTTAGAGCAGAGGAAGGGTAAGGAGGGGAGCAGCAGGAAGGATGCTGCAGACTGCGTGGGGTGCTGCAGTGCATACAGGAACCTGGAACCTTTGGGAAGGGCAGAGACACAACTGGACTCTCACTCTGACCTCAAATGCCTGGGTCAGAGCAGGCCCAAGTGGGTCACGGCAGCCACAGGGAGACTGGGAAGGCACTGCTGGGTCCTCCAGGAGGAGGGATGAGGGCTGGGCCAGCAAGGCAGGGTGGGGTGAGGACATGTTTTTGGATGTGTGTGGAAGATCAAGCTAATAAGGATCACAGGCTAACAATGTGTTCAGTGAGGGGAAGGCAATACAAAGGACGAGGCCAGAATGTTCCCCTGGGCACCTGGAAGGAAGGAGCTGTGTCCATAGAGGACTGAAGAGGGAAGGACTTTCTTAGAGAATGATTAATTCTGAGAATCCACCTGACATCAGAATGGGAATAAAAGGGAGACAGCTGGATGTAACTATCAGGAGCTCAAGAGAGGGGTCCAGATTGGAGATGTTACAATGCACATTCAACAACTTGGTTCAGTTTCCAAAAATATTACTGCTGAGATGACAGAATACAGACACAAATGAGTACATTTCTAGGAAATTCTCATGTGGACAAAAGTAACTCACCATGAGAGAGAGCATATCAATGGTTACCCAGCACAGGAGGTGAGAATGGTGAGCTGCAAAGAGGCTTAGAAAAAGCAGAGTCATGTGGGATATGAGAACCGAGCACAGGTGCGCAGGAAATGTAGGAGATGAAGTTGGAGAGACATGGAGGCTACAAATATTGCTGTGTCCTGAGTCCATTATACTTATTCATGCATTTGAGCAAAAGAGTGAGATGAAATGACACTTACTTTAGTGGTGTCACTCAGGCTGCAGTGTGAGAAAGTATAGACGAGAGGAGACCAGATTAGTGGATACAGAGATAATCCAGTGAAGAGATGACGCAGACATAGTCCTGGGTAAGAATGATGAATCTCATGTGGAGAAGTTGGGTTCTGGACACATCTTGAAGATGAAGCCAATAGTATTTGCGAATGGAGTGATGGAGTGCACGTAGGGTAAGAGCAAAGATAGCTCACGGCCTCTGGTTGATAGGTGCCACAGATGTCACAGGTGAGTCCACAGATATCATAGATGTCATGGATATCCATGAAGACATCCATGATCTCCATAATATCATGGAGAGTCTGATTACACCTCCATAGATGTCACAGATGCCCACAGGTGCCAAAGATGATGCCCATGTGGTTACCCAGAATTGAGACTTAAATAATTTAATTGCCAACAACTAAAATTGCCAACCCTGCAGGAGGAGAATATTCTCAAGTGTAGATCAAATATCGTTTTGGTTACTATAATTTGGAGGTGGTTCTGAGCCACCCATGTAGGGATTGTAGGTAGAAGGCAGGAGTCTGAAGCTCAGGAAAGGGGTCCAGGTGGGAGATACACAGGTTTGGGAGCCTCCACATTAAGGTTTGATGGTAGATGAATCCACAAAGAAGAGAAGGGGTCCACAGCCACAGCCACAGGACCCTCCAGCATTTAGTGTCAGGGAGAAGAGGTGGAAACAGCAAGAAGACTGTATAGAGCAGCCACTGAGGAGAAATGAGTGACCAGGAGAGTGCAAGTTCAGGTGCTGGTGGCCAACGGGGGCTGGAGTTTCAAGGAGAGATTGGTCATTTGTTTCAAATGCTGGTAAGTCTGGTAAGATAGGGTTTGAGAAACGATTATTTGAATTTAGCTAAGTGGTATCACAACTGGTATTGACAAAAGCAGATCTGGTTGCCTGGTAGAGGAAGATCTCCTGACTAGAAAGAATTCAAGAGAGAATGAAAGGAGAGGGGGCAGAAACTGTCAGTGCCAAGTACTATTTGGAGAAACACTGCACCAAATCTAGAACCAAGAAATGGGCCTGCAGCAGAATACGGTCGTGCCCTGTAGACTTGCCATTTCTGGCAGCATCTGCTCTGGTGTCTCTCATGATACCATGTTCCCTGTTTGTGTAGGGCTTTTCACCCCTTGAGCTAACTGCATTCCCATGGCTTCCCTACCACACTGTGAGCTCCACAAGGACACGGTGGGATCTAATTAGGCCTCCATCATTCTACTCTCTCCTATTCAGCTGCACACTGTCAAAATTTACAATTACCTGTATGTTTCTGTCTTCATCCCCTGAAGTACTGGAAGTCACAGCCCCCACCCCTGCTCTCCTCTGCTTTGCTCCCTCCTGAGGATCCAGTTTCCAGCACATATGAGATCCTAGAGATCTGGGGTTCAGTTCAGGTTCAACAGATGTATGACCTTGGTAAGTACCAAGTATCAACCAATAAGTGTTACCTGTGTTGCTTAACTGAGTAAGTGGAGCCTTAATTCAGAAACATTTGATGAAAAAAAATGGAAGAATAAACATCCTGTCAGGTTCAAATTTTCTTAATGGACTCTCTCTGCTTACTCTCCAGCCACCTCCCCACTGTCCTGCTCTGAACAACTTCTTTTCTCTCCACGTGGAACATCAGAAGAGGTCCAAGTTACATGGCCCCTCTGACCTCTGAAGCTCTTCAGGGGCTGCCCCCACCATGGGGTGAGGAGCTGCATTATGCTTCCCTCAGCTTTCATGGGATGAATCCTTCCAAGGGCACCTCTACTGAATACTCGGAGGTCAGGACCCAGTGAGGAACTCACAAGAGCATCAGGCTCAGCCAGAAGATCCAGATTCTCTATAGGCAGGGGGCCGAAGGCTGATTATTGGAGATTTAATACCCTACAGGCAATGGGTTTATAGATATTATGGAACTTTCCTGCTATACTAACATTATCTTAGACTTTGCAAGCAGGGAGTCCTGGAATCAAATCTGTGCTCTTTCGTTTACTAAGTGTATGATATCATGCAAGCTCCCTAACCTTCCATGTCTCCATTTCGTGCTCTGTAGAATGGGTGCAAGATGTCCTATCTCACAGAGATACTGTGAGGATTAAATAAAGCTACACATGAAAAACACCACTCCTGGTGCATAGTGACAGTTTGGGGCATAATGGTTCCTTCCCCCTCGAACAGAAGGCAATAGTGACATTTGGTCCAGAGTCATGATGGTCTCATTCCTGAAACTGTATCAGCAACATGTCTGTCTCACTCGATGCTCAAAACCCCACCAGAGATGTCTTCCCTGACTTGCCCTCCAACATCATCTCTCTCTACTCCTGAATCCTTTCTTTCCATCTCATCTGTCTGCTGTCAAATTTTCTGTCTCCTTCAGGTCCTGCTACAGGCAAAGCCAGATATTAGCACTTTGGGTATTTTCTAAAACGCAGGGCTGAACATAGTCAAAATAGTTCCCTAGCTCCTCAACCCACAAGAATAATTTGAAGCTTCTCAACGTGAAATTCTAAGTAAGGGATCAGCAAACCTTATTTGTAAAAGGCCAGATAGTAGATATTTTCAGCTTTGCAAGCCATAAGGTGTCTGTTGCAACTATTCAACTCTGCCATTGTAGCACCAAAGCAGCCACAGACAACCTGCAAATGAATTGTATGGCCGTGTTCTAGCAAAATGATATTTACTAAAACAGGCACCCCACGGGTCATGTAGTATGTTGGCCTCTACTTTAGGTTCCCCTCAATCTCACCCAGTCTACTTCTCATTGGCACATCCTACACTCAAGCCATGCTCTGTGGACCCCATTCAGATGCATCTCTCCTTGTTGGTGTGCATCCACGTCCCTCCTCCATGAAGGACTGTCACCATGCCATCATCAGGCTAACAACTTCTTATTTTTCAAAATGACCTCAAAAGTGGATGTCTAGATTAAGAAGACAGAGGGAAGCAGAAGCTCTAACCACCTTCCTAAAAAGCCTAAATGAAATAATAAAAATCATTTTAAGAAAAACAGCCCCAACTTTACCAGCAGCACCCAAACCATGACGGGGTGAACGCATTATGCCATAAGTTCATAATGACCCTTAAATAAACAGATGGAAGATTCTGGTGTTGCTTTAAAAAGCCATGAGGTCAAAACCTCACTCCCTTATCCCCCAAAGGGACAGCTGAGTCACATGTCTTTCTATGATAATGGCTGGCTAGTGATAGGGATCAATCTGTCTGCTAAAACATTAAAAGTTAACAATTAGATTTCCGGTCCAGACAAGATGACATCGGCCCATTTTGTCCCTGCTCCAACCCTCTAAGCAAAACTATAAATCCTGTAGATGGTTCAAGAGACACTAAAGGAGAACTCTGAAGCGTGATAAGAAGAAGCTGAGCTGGTTTAAGACCCCATGACTGGAGGAACAACACAGAGGCCAGGGATCTTGCATCTCCCCCGACCTGAGGGAGGACACCCCAACCCACCATTTCACAGCCCCTGACCCAGCAGCAGAAGGCAGCTAGGCAAGTTCCTAAGGTTCATCCTCTCCTGGGTGGAAGGGGAGCCCCCCACCAACAACATCAGGAGAGTCCCACATCACTGGAAAAGGGGATCAGTGTGAGCCAGAAACAAGTGGCCATGAAGTGCTATCATTCTCCATCAGGCTTGAGACTCTCCTTTTCAGCCCAGAGATACTGGGACCAGTGGGCAGAACTGGAAAAAGAGATCCAGTCATAGTGTCTAATATTCCTGACCCTTGGTTTGCTCCTTTATCAATTGTAAAGTCTAGTCTCTCACTTTCAGAAGTGTGTGTGTGTGTGATAGAGAGAAAGAGAGACAGGGAGAGAGAGAGAGAGAAAGAGAGAGAGAGAGAGAGAGAGAGAGAGAGAGAGAGAGACTGGTATAAAGCAAGGTATTTAAAGAGCAGTACAGAGACCAGTAAACAGAGGAGCTTACCAAGCCTCCTCCTTCCCTGTAGCTCAGCCAGGTGGCATGGACAGACACTGTCCACAGGAGGGACACTACTTGTGAGTTAACTGGAGCAGTGCGAAAAGGGGCCAGAGAGAAGAGCCCAGCACCACCCAGTCCTGATTGTCTGCCCCACCCCTGACTCCATCCATCCCTCTCAAGCAGGCCTGGACGCTTCTCACCCCTCTACTCTTCTGGGCTAGGACTAGAACGCTAGGCTCTGGGTTCAAGACCTTCTGCAGAGTTGGGAAGCATCTGAGCTCAAATTGTCACAGACAGTGACAGCTCCCCTGCCTGGGTCTTCCCAGGGGCCAAAATGTCTCCTAGTGGGTGGAGCATCATTCCTGGGAGCTGTGAGGCAGAACCTTGATCAGACTCCAGTGCAAAGGTGGCAGGAGCCCAGGGAAGGGTCTGGTGACTTCCTAGGTTAATGAAGCTGGTCAGGGGTAACTAAGACCCTCCAGGGTGTGCTTTCATCCTCAGACTTGGGCTCCTTACTCCCTATGGGTATTAACTAGGGACTGGTGTAGTTCCGGGAAAAGGATAGAATACATGGGTATCCCCAGTAATTAGATGGGAATAATAAAGCTGATCTTGGGTATCATTGGTAGGAAAGTGTTAATCACTCAAGATTCTTAGGATATTTTACAGCTATTACAAGACCTTGGGAAACAAAATTTCCTTGTGATGTTGCAGCTGTCCTCCCACTAGGCCTGAATAAATGCAAGGCTTGCTACTTCTCTTTCTCCATCTGAGCAGATTTTCACTTTTTCACTCTGTGAAAAGATTTTCCTCTGTGTTTTCTGGCATTTGTGTCTGAAGCCTTCTGTTCTCTCTGTGTGTGTGATCTCAGACTCCAAGGCTCTCACCCCTGATTTCTCCCTAGACACTTCCTGCAGTTTCTGTCTAGTTCAGGCTGTCCTGATCCCCAGAGTCATGAAGTGGCAGGAAGTCTGGGCCCTGTTGATAGGGCCCCAAGACCTACAGAGAGGAATTTCATGCCCTTCTGTCTGAGGGCTCAGGGGTGCCCATGCAGGGGCCTGGCTTCCTCCACACCTGTGGCCTTTCCAGGATCTACTACACCAGGTGATCACACCCTCCCCAAGGTAACCCCTTATCTAACCTTATGTAAGTTCCCCAAACCCTACAACAGGGCTTGCCAGCTGGTCCTCCCCACAGCTAGCCTTTTTTTTTTTTTTTTTTTTTTTTTTGAGATGGAGTCTCTCTCTGTCACCAGGCTGCAGTGCAGTGGTGTGATCTCAGCTCACTGCAACCTCAGCCTCCAGAGTAGCTGGAACTACAGGTGTGTGCCACCATACCCGGCTAATTTTTCTATTTTTGGTAGAGACGGGGTTTCACCATGTTGGCCAGGATGATCTCAATCTCTTGACCTCGTGATCCACCCACTTTGGCCTCCCAAAGTGCTGGGATTACAGGCATGAGCCACCGCGCCCGGCCCAGAGTCAGCCTTTTCAGGCATCTGACATCACTACTGTTTTTTTCCTGGCAAGGTTGGAGACCTCTAGAGAAGGAAGGTGAGAAAAATTTGAGTTCCTTTCTCCCTCAGGACAGAGGAAGATCCTGGACATGGGAGCCCGAAGGGAAGGTCCAGACATGGAGACTCCATGATCATTAGCTCCCAAACCTCTCTCTTGTCTCCTAACCCACCTTTGCACATCAGAGAAGCTCTTTGCTGATTTGGCCCTGCCATACACAGAAAAACCAAAGAACTTCTCTTTACTCTCATATCTGGCTTCCAAAACTATTCCCTATAGTTGTCAGTAAGCAAATCAGTGAGAAGGAAGACATACATATTTTTATGCTTTATTTACCAAATTAAAGAAGTACTTTATTGTAGATTTGGTAAGCCTGCCAATCAACACATATGTATCACCCACTGCGCGCAAAGCAAGTCCACAGTGCTTTTGAAAGTTGTACATCTTTGCCTTCAGGGACTCACTTTCTATAGTGGGACTTCAGTACGCAGTGAGGAAACTTACCCTCTCACCTGCTCCCTGCCCACCTCCAATCTGTTTGTCACAGGGAAGACAGAGTAAATTCTAAAAATCCACTTTTCTGCTCCCTTCAGTGGCTTCCCATCACCCAAACGGGAACAGCAGAAATTCTTAAGATGAATCCAAGGTGTTACATGCAGTATCATATATATGTATACACATATGTATACATATATATGTACATAGTATATGTGTGTGTATATATGTATACATATATATGTACATAGTATATGTGTGTGTATATATGTATACATATATATGTACATAGTATATGTGTGTGTATATATGTATACATATATATGTCCATAGTATATGTGTGTGTATATATATGTATACATATATATGTACATAGTATATGTGTGTGTATATATGTATACATATATATGTACATAGTATATGTGTGTGTATATATGTATACATATATATGTACATAGTATATGTGTGTGTATATATGTATACATATATGTGTACATAGTATATGTGTGTGTATATATATGTATACATATATATGTACATAGTATATGTGTGTGTATATGTATGTATACATATATATGTACATAGTATATGTGTGTGTATATATATGTATACATATATGTACATAGTATATGTGTGTGTATATATGTATACATATATATGTACATAGTATATGTGTGTGTATATATGTATACATATATATGTACATAGTATATGTGTGTGTATATATGTATACATATATATGTACATAGTATATGTGTGTGTATATATGTATACATATATGTGTACATAGTATATGTGTGTGTATATATATGTATACATATATGTGTACATAGTATATGTGTGTGTATATATATGTATACATATATATGTACATAGTATATGTGTGTGTATATATATGTATACATATATATGTACATAGTATATGTGTGTGTATATATATGTATACATATATATGTACATAGTATATGTGTGTGTATATATATGTATACATATATATGTACATAGTATATGTGTGTGTATATATGTATACATATATATGTACATAGTATATGTGTGTGTATATATATGTATACATATATGTGTACATAGTATATGTGTGTGTATATATGTATACATATATGTGTACATAGTATATGTGTGTGTATATATATGTATACATATATATGTCCATAGTATATGTGTGTGTATACATATACATGCACATAGTATACGAGGAGATGGAGTTGGAGATTTAGTGAAGATGTGCAAACCTGGATTTCCTCGGACCCTGGAGCAGAGAGGATGAGGAACGTGTTTGAGGCCAAAGGGGTCAAGGGGTGGGTGGGGGTGGGGGGCTGCAGTCAATCACTGACTGGCTTATGGATGATTGACATAAAGGCTGGGTTTACAGGGAGCTCAGTGACTCACAGCGTGAACCCGATTAACTGGTCTACACAGGCGGTAACCGTGTGACTAACGACTGAGTGCCTTACAGGGGACGACCTCCTAAGAGGCTGACTGGCAGGAGCCCAGCTACCTGCTGGCCAGGGCAGGCCATGGGGGCGCGTTACCTGATTGTCTGAGGAACTGGCTGGCGCGGGGACTGACGCTGACTCGCAGGGCGCTGCCCTGGTCACGGCCTCAGCTCCTCACGGGCCGCCTCACTGGGGCGATGGCTGCTGACTGCCCTCGGGCTGAGCAGGTGACTGGCGTGGTGGAGGCGGAGGAATGCGTGGCGGGCTCCTGGTGGTCTCCTGAGGGTCCGCGGTCTTGCCTCGTGACTGATCCAGAATTGGCCTTGGACCCCACAAGGGGCTGGGCGGCCTCGCGGGCCTGAGGGTGACACTGGCGGCCTCACGGGCCTGGGCTGCCCCACGCTCCAAGGCTCAGCTGACTGAGGGACGCCCCGCTCTCCTGGAAGCCCACTTTGCGCAGTCCCGATACAGGTCCCGCAGCCGAGGACTGCCGGGGACGCCCACAGGCCAAGCACTGCTGTGAGGCCAGGAATCCTCCGTCAGCGCGCGGAGGAAGCGGTGTGAAGGCTCCCGCGGAGGAAGCGGTGTGAAGGCTCCACTGCCGCCCTGGGCCCAGCCCGCGCGCCTCGCACGTTGTGCGTCTACCCCACAGCCAATCAGTGGCTGCACAGGCCTCTTTAGTAGCCTATCAGCAGCTTCAGGTGCCTACTGCGCGGCAGATCTGCGAGGCAGATGGAGCTTTCCCCCACCGACGCTTGCCTCTGGGAGCTGGCGCACAGCCAATCAGGAGCTGAAAGTGCAAGTCCCTCCCCGCACCTTCAGGCCCAGAGGAATCCTACGGGCTGGAGTCAATCAGCAGCCGCGGGCGGTGCCAGGAACGTTTGGGCGCCAATTTTCTTCTCAGCGAGTCCTTTCCTGACCACGTTCTTGAAACCGCGCTCCTCTCCAACTAGCCCTGAGGACTCCGTTCCTCTTGATTAAATCTGCTTTATTTTCTCACACTTTACTCACTGCACACTTTCGAAACACTTCTTGCTACTCAACAATATTTTTGTGGCCGCCCCGCTAGGATACAGGCTCACTGCAGGCAGAGTTTTTGCCGTTTTTGCCGTTTTTTTCTCACCGCTGTTTCCCCCACAGCCTTTGGCTGCGCCCTGCTCGCTGCTCTGGGATGAACTTGCCTTTCAGGCAGCCCTGACCATCTCTCACCTGTCCCACCTGCCCGTGGATCCTCACCCTCTCCGCTGGGCTCCCACAGCCCCGTCCTCGCCGCTGGCTCAGCCCGGACCCCGCCAGGCTGTGCCCGCCTCTGTCTCCCCTGCCCGTGGCGGGTGCCCCTCCAGGCTCTGCCTCGCCCAGCCCAGACGCCCAGGAGGTTCTGCCCCATAGATGGGAGGCAACTGCCCAGGGTGCAGGGGCAGTGAGGGGCTGCGGCTGAGAGCCCTGCCCGGTCCTGGGGAGGGAGGGTGAGTGTGGGTGGAGGGGGCAGCCCTGCAGATGTCAGAGACAGGGCGGCAGCAGCACAGGTTTCCTCTGGTGAGGAGCCCTTCCCTTCCCTTTTCTCCTTCCATTCTCTGAGCAACCCCATGTTGCAGGCTGTCCCAGACCCCTGTGGGACTCTGCATCCACCGCGGTCCACACTGGGCTGTGCTCACAGGAACACATCGAATCCTCTCGACCACTCTATGTACTCTCTTGCCAGGGCTGCCTTGAGAAAGGAACACAGACCGAGTGGCTTCAACAAGGCCTTCGTTTTCCCACCCTTCTGGAGGCTGGAAGTCTGAGACCAAGCTGTGGTCAGCGTTGCTTCCTTCTGAGGCCTCTCCGTGGCTTGCGGGTGGCATCTTCTCCCTGTGTCCCACGTGGTCTTTCTTCTGAGCATGTCTCTGTCCTAATCACTAATCACTCCTTTTTTTTTTTTTTTTTTTTTTTTTTTGAGACAGAGCCTTGCTCTGTCACCCAGGCTGGAGTGCAGTGGCACGACCTCGGCTCTGTAGCCTCTGTCTCCCGGGTTCAAGCGATTCTCCTGCCTCAGCCTCCCGAGTAGCTGGGATCACTGGCATGCGCCACCATGCCCGGCTAATTTTTGTATTTTTAGTAGAGACGGGGTTTCCCCATGTTGGCCAGGCTGGTCTCGAACTCCTGACTTCAGGTGATCCGCCCGCCTCGGCCTCCCAAAGTGCTGGGATTACAGGTGTGAGACACCGCATCCTGCCTGACATGATCTCTTGGGGTTACTTTTATCTATATGTCTTCTATTCCCCCAAAAGAAATGTTTCAAGAAAACTTACATGGGTCTAAGGAGGCTCCACCTCCCAGGGTCCCCCACCACTCCCTCTCAGCCTGCAGCCACACAGTTAAAAATAATCTTCTGTTTAATTCAGGTGCACATTTCTTCTCCAAAATAATCCTGCTCAGCACTGAGGGTGTACGCCCCAGGGCTGGGGTCCTCGCTCCATGGCTCCTGTTCACCTGGACCCCTGGGAGCAGCACTCGCAGGAGCAAAGCCCTGGGCCCAGCGGACGCTGCCTGCTGTGGACTAACCAGGGGAAGTGTGGCTGAACGAGATGCCAGCGGTGAAGAAACCCCTCCTGATGTCCAGATAACCACAACGAAGGGAGAAGTGTCTGCCCTTTTCAAATTGACGCCTTCTCTCCTGATCCTCCTCCTTTCCAAGCCTCACTGAACAACAGCCTCAGTTTCCCCGGCCTCCTGCAGGCTGGGCTCCCCTCACTGTCCTTGGCATGTATCAACACACAAAATCCCCCACAGCCCCGCATCCCTCTGCTCAGTCCTCCTGAGACTGAACCCTCAACCTAGGGGAGAGCGACCCCACCTGCCTGAGCCCTGCACTGAAGCTCCTGTCATGGGGAGCTCAGATGTCAGGAGCCTCAGTGTGTCCCCACTGCACAGTGACTCCTTGGGGACAGTGTCCAGCTCTGCCTTGTTGATCTCGTCATGCAGAAAGGGGGTGCCCACCTTGTGGCTGCTGAGGGAGGGAGGAGAGGCTGCCTGCTCACACCGCCTGCACCCCTGTCTCTCATGGCCCTGAGTCCTACCTTTGGCAGGTCTGACCTCCACAAACAGTGATAGCCACAGAGGACACTCGGGGGTCTGGCCAGATGGACCCAGTTTCACCTTGCCGAGGCAATGGTGAGACAGGGAGACAGGATGTGGAGATCAGTCTCAGCATGGGGAGGGAATCTGGGTGAGTCTCTCATCCTGTCTGACTTCAGGGACCCAGGACTGGATGTGGGACTATAGATGATTGATTTCCAAGGGCTGACCCAGCCCTGACAGTGTCTGGGTTGTGAAGTTCCTCCTCTGAGGAGGTCACTCTTCTGACCTCGCCCCTGTCTTCCTGTGGGGCCTCCTCTAAGTCTTGAGCCCTCAGTTCCTGAGAGAAGAACCCTGAGGAACAGACGTTCCCTGGCGGCCCTGGCACCTCCAACCCCAGACATGCTGCTGCTGCTGCTGCCCCTGCTCTGGGGGAGGGAGGGGGTGGAGGGACAGGGACAGCAAGAGGATGGTTACACACTGCAAGTGCAGAGGGAGGTGAGGGTGCAGGAGGGCCTGTGTGTCCACGTGCCCTGCTCCTTCCCCCACCCCCAGGTTGCCTTGACTAACTCCCCAAGTTCATGGCTACTGGTTCCAGGAAGGGGCTGACACAGCCCAGGACGCTCCAGTGGCCACGAACAACCCAAAACGAAAAGTGAAGAAGGAGACCCAGGGCCAATTCCGTCTCTCTGGAAACCTGCAGATGAACGACTGCTCCCTGAGCATCGGAGACGCCAGGAGGAAGGACCAGGGGTCATTTTCTTTCGCATGGAGAGAGGAAGCATGAGATGGAACTACGTGTCTAACCAGCTCCACGTGTTGGTGACGGGTAAGGCGCAGGCTCCAGAAGCAGCACAAGAAAAGGTCATGGGGCTGCAGCTCAGGGGTGGGTTGGGACCCCTGTCCTGGGAGGGGGTTGGGGGTGAAGCAGGCTCAGGGGAGGCACTGGACCAAAGCCTGAGCTTCCCCAGGGCTGCACCTCAGACCTCCCTTCCTGATCCTGCACCCAACCCTCTCCTCACCAGCCCTGACCCACAGGCCCGATATCTCCACCCTGGGGACCATGGAGTCCGGCCGCCCCGGAAACCTGACCTGCTCTGTGTCCTTGGCCTGTGAGCAGGGGATACCCCCTACCATCTCCTGGATGGGGACCTCCGTGTCCTACCCGGGCCCCACCACAGCCCGCTCCTCAGTGCTCACCCTTATCCCAAATCCCCAGGACCATGGCACCAACCTCACCTGCCAGGTGACCTTGCCTAAGGCTGGTGTGACCTTGACCAGGACTGTCCAACTCGTGTCCTGTGAGGGCTGGGCCAGGATGCCTGGGTCCCTGGTGGGGCGGGGTGTTGCTGAGAGCAGCGGGGGGGGGTCAAGGGTGCTGGCTCCCAGAATCTGGGCTTGCAGTGGCTGGCTCCACTTTCCCCATTTACGTGGCTCCTGGAGAGACAGGGCCAGTGTCCCCAGCCCTCACAGTGATGTGGGTCTCCGTGTCTTTCTGTCCCAGACCCTCCTCAGAACTTGACCGTGGCTGTCTTCTGAGCAGATGGCACAGGTAGGACAGAGCCCCCTCCCTGGGGCTGGGGGAGCAGGGCCTGCAGCTCAGGGTAGAGCCAGATCCTCCTCATCCTGGACTCACCCTGGTGACCTGAGACCCCCTTGTGGATGAATCCAGTGCCCCTCCCCATCCTCAGCCCCTGTGGCCACCTGAGCCCCTGCTCCCCTCCTGCCCTCACCCCCCTCAGAATCCTCCACACACACCCTCCTCGGCCCCACAGCAAGGGCAGGGGGACATTGATATAGCAGGACCAGCCTCGAGGGTCCTGATCATCCACCTCCTGAACACACCACTTTCTCTACAGCATCCACAGCCTTGGGGAACAGCTCATCCCTCTCAGTCCTGGAGGGCCAGTCTCTGCGCCTGGTCTGTGCTGTCAACAGCAATCCCCCTGCCAGGCTGAGCTGGACCCGAGGGAGCCTGACCCTGAGCCCCTCACAGTCCTCGAACCCTGGGCTTCTGGAGCTACCTCGAGTGCACGTGAGGGATGAAGGGGAATTCACCTGCCGAGCTCAGAACCCTCTAGGCTCCCAGCACATTTCCCTGAGCCTCTCCCTGCAGAATGAAGGCACAGGTGGGTAGGGGAGGGGCTGGAGGAGGAGAACACACCTGCCCCCCACTCATGGGCCACCTACTGCCCCTGAGCTTCAAGGGGGAGCTCAGCTCTGGTGTGTGCTCAACTGTGGGGCCTAGAACTTCCCCACAACCCAGAGCATCACTGTCCTCTCCCTGCCAGGAAAAGGGCGCAGGGTGGGGAAAGGGGAGGAGTGGGTCTTGGAGCGGAGGAGCTGGGGCCTGGCCACGTGTATTTGGGGAGACAAGTGCCTTGCTTTGCAGTGCTTAGACTAGGATGAGGCACGTGAGGCACTTGCCTTGGCACCAAATTTAAGAACCAAAAATAAAGCAAGAGAAATAATATCGTGACACGATAATCTTTTTTAAAAAATAAAAATTAATGCAAAATAATTCCATGGTGAATACAAATCAAAATTTTAAATTAAAAAAAAAAAAAAACTGCACCCAGCACTCTCATGCCTCACTGGCCTCACCAGAAGTCCGTAATCCTCCTCCTTCTCATGCCTGCTCTTTGTGTCTGGGAAAGCTGGGAGGAGAATCAAAGTCGAGGGCCTTACAGGCAGCAGAAGGTGAAGAGACCCAGTTATTGAAGGTAAATCCCAGAGATAACTCCAATCCATCTGCAGGCACCACATGGCCTGTATCAGGAGTGATGCTGAGGGCGGTCGGGGGAGCTGGAGCCAAAGCCCCGTCCTTCTGCGTCATCTTCATCGTGTAAGCATTGACTCTGGGGAGGGAGGGAGACCCCTGAGGGAGGGCAGGCCAGGAACAGAATCCCTGAAGCCAGAGCTGGAGGCACCTGCCTGGTCAAGAGCTTAAAGCAAGGGCAAGAAGGAGGTCACAGGTGCACGGTGAGAATTTCACAAGCACCTTTGTTCTTGAGGCTCCAAGTCTATGGCAAACCTCAGGCCCCACTAGCCAGAAGGCAGGAGCCTGTGTTCTCAACACCGGGGTCCCTGGGACTGGTTCACCCCTCTCTCACCTCAGTCATCCCTCCAGCCCTTTAATAGGAAACACGGTGGGGCAGGGGGTCGGTCCACCCACTACACCTTGATCGGTACAGACCGAAAGACTCTGGTCTCTTCACTCAGAGTGAGGTCCTGCAGGAAGAAATTGGCAAGGCCAGCAGTGGGCATCAGGGATACGGGCATGGAGGATGCAAATGCCGTCAGGGGCTCAGCCTGTCAGGTGAGCGATGTGGGCATCTCCATACCCAGCATTCAGCCTGGACACCTCCCACAGGATGGCCCCCAGGATTGCTCAGCTAGTCATGGCCAAAATTTTCTCCTTACCTCCTCCTCCTACCTACAAGCTGGCTTCTCCTGCAGGATTCCCCATCTTGCTGACAGCATGGCAGCCCCTCCTCCCAGACCAAGCATGGGGGAGGATTACCTCCTCTCTGTCCTCCCTGTCTTCCTCTACAGCTGAAAATTCAACATATCTTGTCAATTTGCCCCACTAAGAACAGCTAGCGTCACCCCCGCCCAACCTGACCCTCTCATTGCTGAGGCCTCAGGATCTTTTCCTTGGGCCTTGTCACCTCCCTACTTCTCACCTCCCCTTCCCTATCTGGAGGGATCATCTGGAAGGCATCACTGCCCAGTTCTTCTGCATTTGGACAGCTGTCCTCCACCCCTATTGTCTAGATCAGAGGCCAGCAAACATTTTCTGAAATACCAGATGGTAAGTATTTTTAGCTTTGTGGACTATACAGTTGCTGTTGCAGCTACTCGACTCTGCTGCTGTGGAATGAAATGAGCCGTAGACCATGTGTTAATGGTGAGTTGGACTGTGTTCCAATAAAACTTTATTAACAAAAACAAGCAGTGGGCCACATTCAATCCAAGGGCTGTAGTTTGCCAACCCCTGACAAAGCCCAAACTCCTCAGCTTGGAGCCCTGCACGTTCTGGCCTGTTAGGCACCTACCTCTCCAGGAGGGCCAGAGTTAGGGTGAGAAGAGTGAGGCACTTGCTTTGAATGCAACATTTAAGGGGATGCCAAAAATCTCAGTAATTGAGAAAAACTAAGTTTCATGCATTGTTTTTTAAAACATCAAAATTAAATTTTAAAAAACCAATGATAAGCCAATATCAAGATTTTAAATAATGACAGGTTCAATAAACTGAAGTGGCCGGGCGTGGTGGCTCAAGCCTGTAATCCCAGTACTTTGGAAGGCCGAAGTGGCGGATCACCTGAGGTTAGGAGTTCCCGACCAACCTGGAAAAAATGGTGAAACCCCACCTCTACTAAAAAATACAAAAATTAGCCGGACGTAGTGGTGGGTGTCTGTAACCCCAGCTACTTGGGAGGTTGAGGCAGGAGAATTGCTTGAACCCGGGAGGTGGAGGTTGCAGTGAGCTGAGATCGTGCCACTGCACTCCAGCCTGAGCAACAAGAATGAAATTCCATCTCAAAAAATAAAAATAAAATAAAAAAATAAACTGAAGTGAATTAAGAATTATTTAAGATCATCACTTAGTCAAGAGAAATTATCAAGCAGGGCAGTGTTCTCAGTTGAAAATGAGAGAATCGAAGTCGAATTTGAAAATATTATTTCTGCCTTGCTTCCAGTACAGCCAGGAAAGCAGATTACAATAAATTCTGCTCTAGGTATACGTAAAATCTTTAAACTTAAAATGATGTTTTATTATACACCATTTTTCAATTTGTCAGTAGTAGCTCAATTATTTAATGTTCCAGATAAAACTGACCATGAAACATACATGAAAACATATAGGCCAGGCGCGGTGGCTCATGCCTGTAATCCCAGCACTTTGGGAGGCCGAGGCGGGCGGATCACGAGGTCAGGAGATCAAGACCATCCTGGCTAACACGGTGAAACCCCGTCTCTACTAAAAATACAAAAAATTAGCCAGGCGTGGTAGCGGGCATCTGTAGTCCCAGCTACTCGGGAGGCTGAGGCAGGAGAATGGTGTGAACCCGGGAGGCAGAGGCTGCAGTGAGCCGAGATCATGCCACGGCACTCCAGCCTGGGTGACAGAGCAAGATTCTATCTCAAAAAAAATAAAAATAAAAATAAAAGGGCTATAGTCTGTAAGTGGCCATCTAGGCAGTCAGGGAAGTGTAACCTCTGGTAAAAGTTGAAAGTCAGGTATTTTGAGAGAGGAGGGCTTGGAGCAGGAGTTTTATGTTGGATGGGTTGGCTGAATATACATATTTAACACATTATAGGCAGAGTTATGGGTATTTGTGAAAGGATGTCATGCATACTTGTAATGGATAAATACCTAAGTTATATGCAACTCATGTTTATTTTGGAATGGAGACTTAATATTTAAATGTATTATAATTAAGCCATCTCTGTCAAGAGACAAAGCAGGGACGCAGAGGTATTTAAGTGTGTAGTCTCCTACACACTTGGAGGAGTTAATGAGATTAGTAAACACCAAATGAGGTGCTCAGTAAGTGTTAAATATTGGAGGAAAGCATGAAAGAGACTTCGACAAAAATGCAGGTGGGATGAATGGAGGACAGATCTCCTGGGCCTCCTTCCTAGACTCACCCTGCCTCATCCTGGCCCCACTGCTCTGCTCTGACTCCCTTCTCTCTCTCTCTGTTCAGGGACCCCTGACTGAGTCCTGAACAGATGGCAGCCCCCCAAAGCAGCCTCCCCCAGCCATGGCCGCCTCCTCCTTAGGGGAAGGAGAGCTCCAGCATGCAACCCTCAGCTTCCATAAGGTCAGGCCTCAGAACGCACAGGGACAGGAGGCCACGGATAGTGAATACTCGGAGATCAAGATACACAAGTGAGAAACTGCAGAGACTCGGGCCTGGTTGAGGGGTCACGGTCCCTCCAGGCAAAGGAGAAGTCAGAAGCTGATTCTTCTAAAATTAACAGCCCTCTAGAGCCCTACGCTGTGCAGTAGGTTACCAGGGCTCCCTCCTCCTGTGGAATCGAAACTTGGACCAACATCTCTGCTTTCCCAGGCCACCTCGGCCCCGTCCCTGCCCCCAGCTTCTGCTACCCTCCACTCTCCTCTTTATGTCGCTGAGGTTGACTATTTAAGATTCCACATATAGGTGAGGTCATGCGACTTTTGCCTCTCTGTGCCCGGCTCATTTCAAACAACATGACATCCCCTAGGTTCATCCGCGTTGTCTCAAATGACAGGATCATGCACTGAGTATTTTCAAAGAGCTGAGAGAGGATTTTAAATGTTTTCACACCAAAGATCAATATTTGCGCAGATGGGTGTGCTGATGATGCTGACTTGATGGTTCCATGGTGTATCCGGGCGTGGAAACCTCACTGGGGCCGTCTCAAGGCTACTCGGCTACTCGAGGCAGGGACGGAACTTAAAGCCCGCCCGATTCTGAGGTCTGTTCTCTCATCCGGCGCTGAGTCAAGCAACCAGCAGGCCGGGCACCTCTTAGCCATAAGTTTGCAGGAAACAATATTCCTCGAGGGCTTTGTTTTTTCCTGAAGAGGGGGCAGCAGTAGCCCAGAGTCTCCCGGATGTGGCAGGTGCACTGGGGGGTGAAGGCTGGGGACCTCTGCCGCAAAGGGGTGTCATGTCTTTATTTATTTTTCTCAAAATTTTTAAACTGTGTTTTTTAAAATTGCAGGTTGTTTATTTGCTTGTTTTTCCTTGAAATTTGAAACTAGCATTAGCTTTTCACTTGAGGCAAATTTACCTACCACGAATCATGCAGATCTCACATGTGCGATTCCATGAGCTCTGCCAAATGGGCACCCCTGAGTCACCAGCTCCCCAAAGATAGAGAAATTTTCCATCACTCCAGAAAGATCCTGGGGCCCTTCTCAGTCAATCCTCAGCCCTCAGAGCCACCACTTTCTGGTTCCTGTGACCATAAGTTACTTTCCACGTCCTTGAACGTCATATGATTGGCATCACCCAGTATGTTCCTGTGTCTTTTTTTACTCAGCGTTGTGTGTTCTGAGATTCATCCATGTCGTGTGTGTCAGCATCTGTTCCTCTTTATTGCTGAGTAGGACACCATTGAATGGGCACATCACAGTTTGTTTACCCATTTTTTTTCTGTTCATGAATATTTAGTCTGTTTTGGTTTTGGTGATTATGAATATAAGCTGCTGTAAACATATTTGCGCAAGACTGTATCAAGGTATTTTCATTTCTCTCCAGTGTTTGGGGCAGGGGATGGGAACAGTGAGGTTGGATTCCCATGCTTGGCATGCGAGGGCATTTGGGATGTCCTGTGGAGATGGCATTCAGCAGCTCAGGAAGGAGGGAGGGGCTGGAGATGGACATGGGAAACATCAGGGGGTCCCATCATCCTGATCATGGGCACCGGCTGTTTTGGGTTGAATCTTGTCCCCCAAAGAGATATGTTCAAGTCCTAACCCCCAGTATCTATGTCTGTGTCTTTATTTGGAAAAAGTCTTTGCAGATGTAGCCAAGTTAATAGGAGGTCATACTGGATGAGGTGGGCCCTAAGTGCCATGACTGGTGTCCTTATGCAATGAGGGAAATTGAACACAAGGCACACATAGGGAGGAAGGCCATGTGACAGCAGAGGCAGAAGTTGGGGTGTTGCTGCCACAGCCCCCAGAAGCTAGAAGATGCCAGGAAGAATCCTCCCAGTGCCTTCCGAGGGAGATGGCCCCGCTGACACTGTGATTTTGGACATTTGGCCTTCATAATGTCGAAGAATAAATTTCTGTGGCTTTAAGTCAGCAAGGTTGTGGGAATTTGATAGGGAAGCCCTAAGAAGCCAACATACCTGATGCCAACACACCTGCTGGCACCTGCTGTGCTGGAACCTGGACCCATCCTGTCTCCGCAGGCCTCAGAGTGACTCTTGAGAGGGCCGGCTCTACCCAGGCCACAGAGGAGCCTGGGTGAGCTGCTCAGCACCACGCAGGCCAGTAAGCGGAAGGTCTTCCACCATTAGCATTGAACTGCCCGAAGTATTAATATCAGGCCACCGAGACGTGCTCTTCTCTCATGCAGATGCTATGTTTACAGTGCTAATTTCGCTGGAACAACAACAAAAAAATAAGTTCCAAGGCCCTCACACACTCAAGATTTTTGAAACAAAATTAAAACAGGAGAGCAACAAAGGACCACCCATGAACGGCTGTTCGTTGAATCAAGATGTTCTGCAATATGCAATGTATTCATAGTAACCCACGGGGAGGACCCTGAGGCAGCTCTCCCTCTTCCCTGAAACGGTTTCTTAAAAAGTAGCTTGTTTGGCCAGGTGCGGTGGCTCATGTTTGTAATCCCAGCACTTTGGGAGGCCGAGGCGGGCGGATCTCGAAGTCAGGAGTTTGAGACCAGCCTGGCCAACATGGTGAAACCCCGTCTCTACTAAAAATATAAAAATTAGCTGGGCATGGTGGCGCATGCCTGTAATCCCAGCTACTCAGGAGGCTGAGGCAGGAGAATGGCGTGAACCCAGGAGGTGGAGCTTGCATTGAGCCGAGATCGCGCCACTGCACTCCAGCCTGGGTGACAGAGCAAGACTCCATCTCAAAAAAAAAAAAAAAATTATTTTAAATGATTACTATGTATTTATGCCTGTATACATATTTTTATACGGGCATAAATACACATTTATGCCTGTATATATTTTACATTTTGAAATAGATAAATATTAAATATGTGAAATAAATATAAAATTATTGATTGGCCCAGCACTGTGGCTCATGCCTGTAATCTCAGCACTTTGGGAGGCCAAGGCAGGCGGATCACCTGAGGTCAGGACTTCAAGACTGGCCTGGCCAACATGGTGAAACCCCATCTCTACTAAAAATACAAAAATTAGCTGGGCGTGGTGGCAGGCACCTGTAATCCCAGCTACTCTGGAGGCTGAGGCAGGAGAATTGCTTGAACTCGGGAGGCAGAGGTTGCAGTGAGCCGAGATGGCACCAACAGCCTGGGCAACAAGAATGAGACTCTGTCTCAAAAAAATATATATTATAATTTAGTGCATATTATTGTTAAAAATCTTCTGTAATACTTTGATCACCCAGAGATACATCCACCTCTTTTTTGTGTAATTTTTCAGTTTTGTTTTGTTTTTTAATTTTTAAATTTCAAAAGCTTTACAGGTACAAGTGGTTTTCAGTTACATGGGTGAATTGTATTGTGATGAAGGCTGAGATTTTAGTGCACCTATCACCCAATACTTGGGTGCACATTGTACCCAATATTCATAGTTTTTTATCCCTCACCCCCTTCCTCATTCTGAGTCTCCAATGTCCATTACACCACCCTGTTGCCTTTGCACACCCATAGCTGAGCTCCCACTTATAAGTGAGAACATGCAGTATTTGCTTTTTAATTCCTGAATTACTTCTCTTAGAATAACAACCTCCAGTTCTATCCAAGTTACTGCAAAAGACATGATTTCATTCTGTTTATGGCTGAGTACTATTCCATGGTATATATGTACAAATTTTTCTTTATCCATTCATGGGTTGATGAACACTTAGGTTGATTCCATATCTTTGCAATTGTGAATTTTCTAAACTCTTTGCTTTTCCTTCTCCCTCAAGAATGCCTATAAGTTCCTGTTGGAGTGGTACTGGAGACTTTCTCCAGTGAGTCCACCACTGCATCTGTGTCTCTGCTGAAAGAAACTTCTTACAAGCAGAAAGTTCAGGGAATTGGCCGGGTGCGATGGCTCATGCCTGTGATCCCAGCACTTTGGGAGGCCGAGGCAGGTGGATCACCATTAGCCACACGTGGTGGCAGGTGCCTGTAATCCCAGCTACTTGGGAGGCTGAGGCAGGAGAATCACTTGAACTGGGAGGCAGAGACTGCGATGAGCCGAGATCACAGCATTGCACTCCAGCCTGGGCAACAAAAGTGAAACTCTGTCTCAGAAAAAGAGAGAAAGAGAGAGAGAGAAAGAAAGAAAGGGAAAGAAAGAAAGAAAGAAAGAAAGAAAGAGAAAGAAGGAAGGAAGGAGGGAAGGAAGGAAGAAAGGAAGGAAGGAAGAAAGAAAGGAAGGAAGGGACAGAGAAAGAGAAAAAGAAAGAAAGAGAGAGAGTACAGGGACCCAAGTCCTGCTGCCTTGTTTCGTTTGCCCCTTGGGGTGCTCCCTTGATGTGATGGGCTGCCCCTTCCTCTAGGAGTAGCAGTCCCTGAGGGCCAGACCACTGTGAGTCCCGCTGCTCCTCTGGATGTAGCCACCAGTGGGGCTGCCACCTTCCAGGCTGGTGCTGGGCAAGGCCTGAAGGGGATCCTGGATGTGACCTGTCCTCTAGTCTCCCAGCAGCGGCACCAGCGCGAGCTCTGTCAGGGGTGGCATGGGAGTGACGTAGACTCTGTGAGATTCCTTGATTCTCAACAGCCTTTGTGTGTTGGCTTCCTCAAATGCCAGCTGTGGTAGCAACATACTGGACGCATGGACAGACTCAGGACCTCCGGGTTAGCCAGGGTGACGCAGGCAATGGTGACAGCTGATGTGCACAAGTTCTCTCCTACCTGGGTGCCGTGTTATTCTGTCTGCAGACGCTGTAATGGATGGGGTCGGTTGGCCTCCAGCCAAGAGGTGGTGTTTGCAAAAGAGCACCAGCTGTGGTTGTGGTGATGGGCTCTGTGCTTTGCCTTATGTTACCCAGGGTGGCTACTCTGGTGTCTTAGGCAACGAGAAGGGCTATGGAGCTCCCCAAAGTCCCTGTCCACTGGGTTACACTACCAGGGTGGGTGGAGGGCCAAAGCCAGGTGGTGGCTGGGTCAGGTCGGTGTGTGCTCTGGCTTCACATGTGTGGGCACCAGCAGTGGTCCCAGTGGGGATCAGAGGGCAGTTCCCAGGCTGCTGGGGTAATGTTCAGGGAGGAGCGCAGCTGCCTCGGCTGCACAGAAGAGTCCACATGGAGAGTGGGAAGCAGCAGGGGGCAGTAAGTCCCACCCAGCTCCCATGCACTTGGCACAGTAGGTCACACACCTTTAGTGTTCTACTAGCAGCAGCTAGTTGGGTCCCAGGAAGCCTGCACTCAGAGACCAAAATTACTCCAGGCCAAACGCCTTCCCCCCTGGGGCAGAAACCTTGGCTCTCAGACCATGCCCCTCCCAGTCCACCCATGAAGCAGGGGTGCTGAGCTCCTGTGCCCACGGTTACAGCCCACTTCCCCCTCCCTCCTTGGTTCTGGCCAATAGGGCTTATCCCCACTCAAGACAATACTGCGAATCTCAGTTGGGAGCTTCTCTCAACCTGCGACCACCTCCTGAGTCAGCTGGCTGACTTCTGTGAGGTCCCCTGTAAGGTAGAATGAGAAATGGCTTCCCTCTGTCCCTGCTGGAGACTGGGAGTGCACGCAAAGCATGTCCCAGTGTGGCTCCTTCTCATCTACTCCCCAGCGCTCCCTAAATCAGCTCCAGCGCTAGGCAGGGTGAAGGCTTCCCCATCTCATGGCCTGGACCGCGTGGCAACCCAGTGGGAGTGCACATCCCTGAGGCAGCGTCTCCCTGTCTCACACTCTGGGGACTCACAGTTTTCTGCCTGGCTCACAGTGTAGGCTGCTGCCTGCTGCTCCTTTCAAAGGGTCCATGGTTTCTTTCAACTTTCCTGTTAAGTTCCTGTGTTGTTTCTTGGAAAAAAGTTTACAGTGAAGCTCTACACACTGTTTGATCTTTCCACGCGGGAGAGGCATGCTAACAATGCCTCCAACCCGCCATCCTCTATTTACAGTTTTGATGTGTTACGCACACTCATGCACATAGGCGTATTTTCACCAGAGTGGGATCATATTCTTAAATATCCTCCTTTATTAGAGATTCTGAAATGTTAAAGGCAAATTTAATCAGAGGAAGGTGGATATACAGTTCTGGGTGTCTAGTGGTTTACACAATATCTCTGAAGTCTTCTGCTGTGCCCTGAAAGCCCACATGAATATTTGCAGCCTACGGCAAAACACCTTTGTGTTTGTTTGCATAGGAAAATAATGCGTCAGTTACTACTAAAGTTATTTAATTGTCCTGGCCCAGAATATGAGTATAAATGTCACCCCCAGAAGATCTGCAAAGTGGACCTTCTGCCTTTAGCTTCTCACTGTTTGGATATGTCAACCCCAGAGCCAGTGTCACTTAAATATGCTCAGAATTGGCCAGGCATGGTGACCCCTGCCTGTAATCCCAGCAGTGTGGGAGGCTGAAGCCGGTGGATCACTTGAGCCTAGGAGTTCAAGACCAGCCTGAGCAACACAGGGAGAGCCCATCTCTACAAATAATAAAAAGAAAATTAGCCAGGTGTGGTGGCATGCCCCCTGTAGTCCCAGCTGCTCAGGAGGCTGAAGCAGAAGAATCACTTGACCCCAGGAGGTCATGGCTACAAGTGAGCCGAGATCATGCCACTGCAATTTAGGCTGGGTGAGAGAGGGAGACCCTGTATCAAAAAGCAAACAAACAAACAAAAAACAGGCTGGGCATGGTGGCTCACGCCTGTAATCCTAGCACTTTGGGAGGCCAAGGTAGGCGGATCATCTGAGGTCAGGAGTTCAAGACCAGCCTGGCCAACATGGCAAAACCCTGTCTTTATTTTAAAATGCCAAAATTAGCCAGGTGTGGTGGTGCACACCTGTAATCCCAGCTACTCGGGAGGCTGAGACAGGAGAATTGCTTGAACCCAGGAAGCAGAGGTTGCAGTAAGCCAAGATTGTACCAGTGCACTCCAGCCTGGGCAACAGAGCAAGACTCTATCTCAAAAACAAAAAAAACCAAGCGTTGGTGAGGATGTGGAGAAATTGGAACCCTTACATACTGCTGGTGGGAATGTAAAATGGTGGGGCCACTTTGGAAAACATCTGGCAGTTCCTCAAAATGTTATACACAGAGTTACCATCCGACCCAGCAATTCTACTTCCAAGAGAAATGAAAACATATGTCCACACAAAAACTTGGACATGAATGTTTGTAGCAACACTATTTGTGATAGCCAAAAAGTGGAAACAACCCAAATGTCCATCAACTGATGAATGCACGAACAAGATGTGGTTATCCATGCACTGGAACATTATCCAGCCATAGGAAGGAGCAAAGCACCATCACATGCTACACCATGGATGAGCCTTGGATACATCATGCTACGTGAAAGAAGCCAGACACACAGACACAAAAGACCACAAGCTGCATGATTCCACTTATATGGAATGCCCAGAATAGGCAAATCTATAGAGACGGGAAGTGCGGTTGCCCAGGGCTGGGAGGGAACAGGTGATTGGGGTGTGACTACTATTCAGCACTGGGTTTCTTTTTGAGGTAATGAAAAAGTTTTAAAAATGTCTGTAGTGATGTTGGGCAAATGTACCTCCTGCATTCAAGTCAAAAACACATTGTTCTTCCATCTGCAGAAAAGAATAGACTGCGACTCTGCCTGGTATGAGGCACCACTCTGTGATGATACTGAAAAAAAACAGTGAATTGTACACTTTACATGGGTCAATTGTATGTTATGTGGATTACATTTACTAAGGCTGTTACAGGAGGTAGCTAGTCAGCACAAGCAGGGCAGGAGAAGGCTCCGTCCTCCACTACCGGCAATGTCAGGTGGCCATCCGCTGACAGTCAGGTGGTTGTTACACTGTTTCTCTAAAATAATCATTGGTCGCAGCTGGTGCCAGAGAAAGGCCATCTCCCAGTAGATAGAAACCCCCTGAAATTGGTGATCAGCAGCTTCCCAATATGATCTGCCACAGGACTTGGATATGTTCCGCTGCTAACCGGGCCGTTTGGGGGAGGAAAAAAAAGATCATGTACTTCTTTTTAGGATAGTGAGGAGTTTAAGTTTCCCTTAGAAATAAGAAGAAAAACTTTTGAAACTATGAATGACAGGACTTCAAAATCCTTCGTTGGGAAGAACCCAAGTAAGAAAAGTTTACTAAAAGAAAAACAGAGGTTAGCAACCTGCATGCCTCGTGTGTACATGGGAAAGACCCAGGGGAAAAGAGTAAATTTCAAAGAGATGGCTTTGAATTCAGGCTTAAACAGCATCTTCCATGGAAACAAAGAAAGAAGGGTGTGGGCAGGCCAGTTGTGGGAAGGCGATAGGGAAACACACCAGGAAACAAGAGCGAGGCTTGTTTTGCAGATCACGTGGGTGCCTCTTCCCTTGATGAGAGTTTAGTGAGTGAGTCGTCTTCTCTTCCTGGTACAGAGGGAGACCCCCTTGCCGTCGGAGATTCCTTTGTAGACGTGGTTTTCCCTTTAAAAAAGGTAACTTCTTCCCTGGTTCTCAGAGCGTCTCCTGTGTCTGCAGGCTCTTGAAATAATCTTTATGCCAAAAAGGCACATTTTGCGGTAGCGTATTTTGGTCTCCTACAGCCATATTTTGGGGTGATGTATTTTTTGGTCTCTTACATTCTCATAAGTTTCAAAAGATCTGTTGTAGGTAAAACATTTAGAACATCTAATAATAAATTAATAATTAATAATTAATTAATTAATTAACTAACACGAAACGCTCACTAACAGCGTTCTCCAATTAAAAAAACTATTTCCAGCTATTTGTACAAGTCTCACATGACGTTTGACCTGATTTGTCTGTGGTGTGAAAGGACTGCAAAGTGAAGGGTTATGACTGCCCTCTGGTGGCCATACTATGAATTACAGCCTCTGCAAATCCCCATAAAAGTTGGTCCCGGCAGTGGAGAACATACTCGCTCATTCACTTCTCGCGTGTTGAGGATCACAGGAGGTTCTCCCTTGGCTTGTTCCGTATTGGAGGTTGGTAAAAAAAAGAATCATTCCACGAACTGCTGCAGAGAGAGAAGAGGGCTTCCCATGGCGCCACGCTACAGGGAAGTTTTACAACAAAACCTTTCAGCACATGGGGGCAAACGTACTTCCTACATTCAAATCAAACACACGTTGCTCTTCCATCTGCAGAAGAGAATAGACTGCGACTCTGCCTGGTATGAGGCAGCACGGAGGCACACGTGCAGGTTGCTCAGAGCTCCTGAAAAGTGGGAGAAGCAGACACATGTGGGAGCCTCGGCAGGGGTTGCCGCAGGAAGCGGAAGCATCTGTAAGAAAAAGACGGACGAGGGACGCCCCATCAGGAGCAGCTTTGCAGTGTGAATTAGGAAGAAGGTAGGGAAACAGCCCCCACCATTTATTAAGGTATTCATTCGTGTGGACCTGCACTGAGCATGCGCTTTGTTCTTAGATGTGCTGTTATGTGGGGATGGAAGATGTCGGAGACAGGGCCCAGGAGAGGTCCCTCCTCCCCATCTTATCACAGTGGCAATCAAATTCCAACGTGATTTTTGAATGCAACAAATACTCAATTCATGGCAATTCCCCTGGAAGACCATAAGGAGTGGGTGTCATGGTCCTTCTCTCTCTCTCTCTCTCTCTCTTTCAGGTTCCAGTCATGGAGGAGGGACTCTGCTGGGGCAAGGGGTCAGATGACAGAATCTCAGGAGAAAAGAGCTAAAGGGAAGCACGAGCTTGTTCCTTCTGCTGGAGCTGGGAAACCCATCTGCTCTTTGTTCTCGGGCCTTCAGACTTGCACTGGGACTTACACCACCAGCTCCCCTGGTCCTCAGCCCTTTGGGTTTGCTCTAGAACTTACACCATCAGCTCTCCTGGGTCTCCAGCTTGCAGATGGTGGATCGTGACACTTCTTAACCTCTATACTCCTATAAGCCAGTGTCTCATAATAAATCTCTTCCTGGGTATCTGTGCATATCCTGTCGGTTCTGTTTCTCTGAAGAACCTGGACTAGCACGTGGAGTTTCAGAAGGGGAACCTTATGTGCAAAGGCAATGGGCTGTGATTCTGCAGAACAGGTTTTAGAAACCTGGAATAGTGTAGGATGCTTGGGGGAAAGGGTGTCAGGAAATGCAAGAGGAGGAGGAAGCAGGAGTAAAGTCAGAAAGGGCCTCACATCCCAGGCTGAGCAGCTGATAATGTTTAGGGTCCAGTAACTAAAATCTGTTTCAGGCAGGGAGAGGCAGGGTCAGTACCGGAGTGAGTGAGTGAGATGGGAAGGGGGCCCAGAGATTGGAGGCCCAGAGGCTCCCAGGGATGCTGGTGGGATGGCAGGAGATGATGGGGAGGGAATGGTAGAGTCTGGGGAGCTTGGCAGTGCTCGGGATCCTGGGATGGGGATTCATGGAACAGAACTGAGCAGGGGGGCACAGACTGTGGGGAAGCTGCTGTCTCTGGGACTCTCTACTCCCTACCCCAGGGGAATGAGCAGCAGGCACATCAGACCTGGAAGAAGAAACCCAGAAAGCACTGAGCACACCCACTCAGGACTGGCTGCTGCCTTCGGTGCTAACAAGACCACGTGGGAAAGCGCTGCTCATCCCTGCTCTCCAGGGCTAGAAATGGAAGCCCAGAGAGACTCAGGACTTGCTGATATCATACTTTTTTTTGTTTTTGAGACAGGGCCTCACTTTGTGGTCCAGGCTGGAGTGCAGTGGTGCAATTGCAGCTCACTGCAGACTCAACTTCCCAAGCTCAAGCAATCTTCCCACCTCAGCCCCTCGAGTAGCTGGGACTAGAGGCATGCCCCACCACACCTGGCTAATTTTTGTATTTTTTGTAGAGATGGGGTCTTGGGGTCTTGATATAGGGTCATATTGCCCAGACTGGTCTTGAACGCCTGTGCTCAAGCAATCCACCTACCTAGACCTCCCAAAGTGCTGGGATTACAGACGTGAGCCACTGTGCCCGGCCTGTTGTCACACTTTTAGAAACAGGTGGAGTCAGGATTTGAGCCAGGGTTTCTCAGATTCTGAAACCTGAGTGCTTTCCAATACACCACAGTGTCTTAGTCTGTTCAGGTGGCTGTAACAAAATATCATAGACTGTGGGGCCTAGAAATGGCAGAACTTTATTGCTCACAGTTCTGGAGGCTGAGAAGTCCAGGGTGAAGACACTGGCAGATCTGGCATCTGGTGAGCTTGGCCTCCTGGTTCCTAGCCAGCTCCTCCTCACCGTCTCCTCGCATGGCAGAATGGGCAAGGGAGCTCCTGGGGGGTCCTCTTTTATAAGGGTACAAGTCTAGTTCATGAGGGCTCCACGTTCATAACCTGATCGCCCCCAAAAGGCCCCACCTCTTAATGCCACCACCTTGACAGTTAGGATTTAACATCCGTCTCCGGGGGACACAAAGGTTCAGCGCACAGCAGCCATGGATGGGTGCAAAAGAGGCCTCCAGCAGGGCAGACAGGATGAGTCCTGCGGCTGAGCAGGGGAAAAGGAGGTGAGAAATGAGGGAGGACCTGGAGGCCAGCTGAGAACTCCCTGCCATAAGGAGTGTCCCTGAGCAGGGGGAGGCAGGGGAGCTGAGAAGAGCCCCCACCACACCATGCTTTTTCATGGCTATTATTCCTCTTCATCGACCTGAGCCTATAAGAGCCCCCTGTGCATATCAGGGCCCTGTAGCTGGGAACCTTCCCTGTCCCCTGCGAGTCCAGTCCATGTCCAGGCTGCTCATTCATGTCCAGAGGACGCCGGCCCAGCCTGCGGTTTCCACCCTCATGGCCTCCACCGCACCTTGCCTGGTGGCTGGTCTTATCCGCTGCATGGGACCCCTTTAGGGTATGAGTGGGGTCTGCTGCATTCTCCACCAGCCCAGCACAGAGCGGAGGCTCACCCTGAGTTGTCGAGTGAGTGAATGAATGAATGAGTGAATGAATGGCTGTCTCCAACACTTCACTAAGACTCTTCCTTGTCTTTTCTACCCAAAATGCCCATGCAGAACTTCCAACGCCCCACACCTGGCAGAACTGATGGCTCTGGGATCTCCAGCAGGGTTTCCCAATCTCTGCACTGCGGACACATGGGGCTGGATGACCCTGTGTTGCTGGGGCCTGTCCTGGGCATCGCGGGTGTTTAGCAACATCCCAGTCGTCTGCCCGCCAACTCCACCGCTGCCAAGTCTCATGATATGAGATGTCCCCAGACACCAAATGTCTGCGGGGGTAGAACTGGCCCCAATGAGAACCTTAGGTCAAGAAAACACCCCTATTTCCCCAGGCCTGGCCTGGGTGCAAACTAAGGGCACCAGGGTTACCTGAGCCTGGGCAGGGGGACTCAGCACCCGGCCCCTCCATCTCGCATGCCCCACAGTCCTAAGAGGTCCACATCTAGATGCTCAAAAGACAGGAGGGACATCAGGATGGTCCAGAGGCCTGGTGGACAGGACCCACCGTGTCTGATCGACGCTCTGTGCTCCAGGGAAGCCCCGGGGTGGGAGGTGAGACATGGACTCTGCTCCTCTCTGGGAGGGTCTCTGGGGTCTCTAGGTCATGGGGCTTCCTTCTGCTCTGTGCAGGAGGGGATGGGCTCTGACAGCAAGTGGGTCTGAGGTTCCCCTTCTGTAAACCGCTGAGGCCCCGAGCTCCTCCCCCGCTTCCCGTGAATCTCTGCAGTCCTTCCCCTCCACTCCCTTCCCCTTCTCTGCTCACACAGGGAATCCAGGAAGCCTCTGCCTCAGAGATGCTGCTGTCCTGCTGTGGGCAGGTGAGTGGCCCCGGGGAAGAGGGGCTGTGGGGATGAGCTGAGATGACCCTCGTGTCTCCACAGGGGTCCCTGCTCAGGAGGCAAGATTCCAGCTGAAGGCGCTGGAGTTGGTGACGGTGCAGGAGGGTCTGTGCATTGCAAGATTGGTGCATTGCCCAGTCTTCTACCTCCAGTATGGCTGGGAAGATTCTACCCCTGCATAAGCATATTGATTCCATAAGGAACCATAATGCTACTGGTTCCAGGAAGGGTCCAGTGTAGACTGGGACACTCCAGTGGCCACAAACAACACAGATGTAAAGATACATGAGGAGTTCCAGGACTGTTCCTTGGTGATCCCCAGAGGAACAACTGCTCTCTGAGCATCAGAGATGCCAGGAGGAGGGACAGTGGCTCATACTTCTTTCGGGTGGAGAGAGAAAAGATGAAATTTAGTTATAAATATTCCCAGATCTCTGTGTGTGTGTGTGACAGATAAGGAACCAGCTCCAGGACTGTCCCCAGGGGAAGGTCATAGGGGCTGTAGGGCAGGGCTGGGATGGGACCCCCATCCTGGGATGGGGGTGGGGTGAAGCTTGTCCAGCTCAGAGGAGGAGCTGAACCAGAGCCTGAGTTTCCCCAGGGCTGCGCTTTGAACAACCCCCCGCTCCTGATTCTATAGTATCCTCTTTTCACCAGCCCTGACCCACAGGCCTGACATCCTCATCCCGGGGACCCTGGAGTCTGGTTGTCCCGGGAATGTGACCTGTTCTGTGCCCTAGGCCTGTGAGCAGGGGACACCCCCCATCTTCTCCTGGATGTCAGCTGCCCCCACCGTCCTGGGCCCCAGGACCCTCCACTCCTCGGTGCTCACAACCACCCCATGGCCCCAGGACCACGGCACCAACCTCACCTGTCAGGTGACGTTCCCCGGGGCTGGTGACCATGGAGAGAACCAGCCAGCTCAGTGTCTCCTGTGAGTGCTGGGGCCAGGACACCCAGGTCTCTGAGGGTGTGATGGGAGGAGGACCAGGACTGGAGCCACTTGGTGGCTGTGTCCTGGAGGCTTTGCTGAGTAAGAGACCTAGAAGGACACAAGCCCTGTCTCTACATTTCTGTAGCTTCTGGGGTAGGGAAGGAGTGCCGCCCTTATCTCACCCTTACCCCAACTGAATGGGAAATCCTCTCTTGCTGTCCTGGGTGCTCCAGAGAACCCGAAGATCAGTGTCTCCCTAGGAGAAAGCACAGGTAGGACGGATCTCCCTCCTTGGGGCTGGGGGAGCAGGACCTTCAGCTCAAGGCAGGGCTGAGCCTATCCTCATCCTGGTGACCTGAGACCCTCTTGTAGGTGAACCAAGACCCCCTCCCCATCCTCAGCCCCTGTGGCCACATGAGCATCTGTCCCCATCTCCCTCACTACCTTCAAACTCCTCCACACACACCCCTCAGCCCCACAACAAGGGCAGGGTGACATTCACACACAGACCCAGCCTTTTAGGTTCCCTGCATTCATCACCTAAACACGCCTCCTGCCTCCTCTTTTCATTTCCCTCAATAGTTTTAAGTACTTTTCACCAGGTGATGCAGTCACATGGGTGAAAAATCAGATTGCACGCCTGTCCCCTCCCCTGAATTGGCCAGTGTCTGTTCTGGCTGCTCTGAGCGTCACTCCATGTGTTCCCCTGGAGGATCTCAGCAGTTGTTTGGCATCAGTAGTCCAGACTGTCCTCACTCTCCTCTAGGACTGGGTAGTGTTCCATTGCATGGATGCACTCTGATTCTGTATATATCATCTTGAAATGGGAAATCACGTCATTAATTTTATTCTACCCACAGAAACACTACAAGGAGTAACATTACATTTGATATCTGCTTCCACAGGTGTATGTTTATGCCTGTGGGGTCAGTTTCTGAAAGCAAAATAATTGGGTCATAAGTTTTTTGCACCCCCATTTTCCACTTCTCTGGCAAGCACTTATCTGCCTTATGTCTCTACAGATGTGCCTATTTTGACATTTTAATATAAGTGGACTCACACAAAATGCACCTCTTGTGTCTGACTTTTTTCACAAAACATAAAGCTGTCAAGGTGCACCCCTGTACTACGTATGAGTACTACATTCCTTTTGAAATCTAAATAATATCCCATTGTATGGAGAGATGACGCTTTGCTCATTTATTCTTCAGTTGATGGACATTAGAGCTATTAACACTTTTGGACAATAATGCTGCTAGGAACATTTATGTACAACTTTGTGATGGAACCTATGTTTTTATTTCTCTTGAGCATACACCTAGGAGTGGAACTTTTAGGTCATATTGTAATTCTGTGTTTAACTTTTTGAGCTAATGTCAGACTGTTGTTCACAGAGTCAACACCGCTTTACATTGCATCAGAAATGTACAAGGGGCTGGGCGCGGTGGCTCCCGCCTGCAATCCCAGCACTTTGGGAGGCTGAGATGGGTGGATCACTTGAACCCCAGAGTTTGAGACCAGCTGGTGCAACATGGTGAAACCCCATGTCTACAAAAAATACAAAACTTAGCCAGGTGTGGTTGTACTCACTTGTAATCCCAGTTATTGGGGAGGCTGAAGTGGGAGGATCACCTGAGCTTGGGAGGTCAAGCCTGCAGTGAGCCGTGATCACACCACTGCATTCCAGCCTGGGTGACAGAGTGAGACCCTGTCTCAAAAAATAAAAGTAAAATAAAAAAAGAAATGTACAAGGATTGCATATCTTCTGTAATCTTTCAAACATTCCCATTTTTGTTCTCTTTTTATTTTAAAGAACTATAGCCTTCTAGGGTGTGTGAAGTGGTAATTCATTGTGTTTTCATATTGAAACCCTGACCCTGACCATGCCGGGGGCCTCACTTCCTCCCTGCTCACTGAACCCTCCTCACCTCCTTCCTCCATCTCTCCCAACACAGGCCTCCAGGCTGTGCTTCCAGATGCCTCCTCGTCCAGTTCCTCCACAGCCTGAGCAGCCGTGTTTCCTCTCCATTGGTGGAGAATGAGGTGCAAATGCAACAGCCTGGACTGAAGGCCATGCACGGCCTGTCCCCTGCTGGACTCTGCTCCCAGATGTTGTGCAAATGGCCAAACAGCACATGAGAAGATGCTCAACATTATTACTCATTAGACGAATGCAAAACCAAACGCAAAGGAGATGCTACTTCACACCCATCAGGAGAGCTGTTAAATAAACAAAACAAAACAAACCCAGAAGTACTCATTGTTTTCAAGGCTGTGGGCAAATTGAAATCTTTTTGCGCTGCATGTAAAATGGTGCAGCCTATGGAAAGCTAGTATTCGCTCCAAAATTTCAGCACTGAATTTCTACACAAGCCAGCCATTCCACTCCTAGACATGTTCCCAGAGGAAATGAAATCCTGGACGTAAACAGATACGTGTACACCAGTGCAGCATTATTTATAACAGCTAAAGGGTGGAAAAAAACCAAGTGTCCATTGACCCATGAAGGGACAGAAAAAGGCTCTATATCCGGCTGGGCGCGATGGCTCACGTCTGTAATCCCAGCACTTTGGGAGGCCGAGGCAGGGGGATCACCTGAGGTCTGGAGTTCAAGACCAACCTGACCAACATGGGGAAACCCTGTCTCTACTAAAAATACAAAATTACCTGAGTGTGGTGGTGCATACCTGTAATCCCAGCTACTCAGGAGGCTGAGGCAGGAGAATTGCTTGAACCCGGAAGTCAGAGGTTGCGGTGAGCCATGATCATGCTGTTGCACTCCAGCGTGGGCAACAACAGCAAAGCTCTGTCTCAAAAAAAAAAAAGAAGGAAAGAAAGAAAGAGAAATAAAGAACGAAAGAAAGAAAGAAAGAGAGAGAGGGAGTGAGGGAGGGAGGGACGGAGGGAGGGAGGCTGAAGTCAGAGGTTGCGGTGAGCCATGATCATGCCATTGCACTCCAGCCTGGGCAAGAAGAGCAAAGCTCTATCTCAAAAAAAAAACAAAAAAAAAACAAAAAAAAAGAAGAAAGAAAAAGAAAGAAAGAAAAGGAGGGAGGGAGGGAAGGCAGACAGAAAAGAAGGAAGGAAGGGAGGAAGGAGAAAGAGAGAGAGAAAGGAAGGAAGGAAGAAAGAAAGAAGAGAGAAAAAAGAAAGAGAGAAGAAAGAAATGGATACATGCTACAACATGGGCGAAACTTGAAATAACATGCCAAGTGAAAGAAGTCAGGCACAAAAAGACAAATATTATAGTACATGATTCTGCTTTTGCGGCCTACCTAGAATCAGAAAACTCATGGAAACAGTGGCCAGCATGGTGGTTGCCAGAAGATGGGGGACAGGGCAGGGGCAGAGGGTGATTGTGCAACTGGTGCCGAGTTTCTGTTTGGGATGATGAGGAAGTTCTGGAAATAGAGAGAGGTGACGGTCGCACAGCATGGTGAATGTGCCTCATGCCAGGAAATTGTATCCTATAGAATGTTAAAAATGGCAAATTATATGTTAAATATATTTTACCAAAATTAAAAAAAGAAACAAAAACTGTCTCTGTCATCAAGGTGCTGTCATTCCGGAGATCAGAAGAAAAAATAAATAATACATCAAACGAGAGCGTGTGGAATGATGATCTGGGTTTGGAGGAAAGTCATGCAGGGAAGGGATCTTGTGACAGGTTGGGGACAATGTCTCATCTGACAGCGAGAGGAGGTGGTGTCTCAGCAAAGGCGTGAAGGTGCTGAGCAGGCAGGCTCTGTGTCTGAATAGAGAAAAGCGTCCCAGGAAGAGGGAAGGGGAGCAGCAAGTGCATTGCTCAGAGGCAGCACAGGCCTGGGTGCTGTGGACACAGCCAGAGCCCCGGGTCTGAGAGCAGAGGAGGGTGGAGGAGGGAGCAGCAGGAAGAACGGTGCATCCTGCATGGGGCCTCGAGGTCATGCAGGAACCTGGAGCTTTTGGGGACAGCAGAGGCTCAGCTGGACTCTCACTCTAACAGGACCCTCCGCTGCTCTGGTCAGAGCAGGCTGGCGTGGGTCACGGCAGCCACGGAGACTGGGAAGGCGCTGCTGGTTCTTCCAGGAGGAGGGATGGGGGCCGAGCCAGGGAGGCCGGGTGGGGTGAGGACGTGTGTTTAGATGTGTATGGAAGGTCAGGCTCACAGAGTTTTCTAATGGGTGTGGTCGGTGAGGGGAAGGGAAGAGCAAGGATGGGGCCAGAATGTTCCCCTGAGCACCGGGAAGGAAGGAGCTGTGTCCACACACGACTGCAGAGGGGAGGCTCTCAGGGGTGATGATAATTCTGAAAATCCCCCTGACATCCGAATGGCGATGGGAGTGAGACAGCTGCGTGCAAATGCCTGGAATCAGGAGAGTTGTCCAGGCTGGAGGTGTTGAGGTTGTAGTGACTCTAACAGCTGATCATCTCCATGCAGTCATTCCCTTTACTTCTACTTTTGATTTCTGCAGCTCCAGTTACCTGTGGGACAGTACACTAAAGTATTATGACAGAGAGAGACCACATGCATGTAACTTTTATTACAGTGTATTGTTAGAGTTATTCTATTTTATCATTAATTATTGTTTGTCATCTTTTACTGGCCAATTGATAAATTAAAATTCATCTTAGGTATATATAGGTTTTGTCATACAGGGTTTGCTCTGTCCCTGGTTTCTGGCATCCACTGGGGGCCTTGGAAAGTCTCCATCGTGGATGGAGGGGCTACTCCAGAGGAAATCTTTATAGTGTAAAGTGATGACAAGAGGTAAGGAGAAAAGGGGGAGGATACAAGTCTGACAATTCCTCCAATAATTAAAAATAGAAATTTGAATTCTATATGATCACATATGATCCAGCCACTCCATTTCCAGTTCTCCACCCAAAATAATTGAAAGTAGGAACCTGAATAGATATTTATACCTCCATGTGCATGGCGGCATCATTCGCGAGAGCTGAGAGGCAAAAATAACCTAATTATTTCTGGACAGATGAATGGGTCAACAAAAACTGGTATAAATATGATTTGAATCTGTCAGCCTTAAAAAGGAAAAAAATAACCTGACACCTGCTACCACACGGATGGACCTTGAGGACATTATCCTAAGGGAAATACAGCATCCATGAAAAGTCAAATACGGCACAGGTCCACCTACATGAGGTTCCAGAGGAGTTTTATTCACAGAGACAGCGAGTGCAAAAGTGTTTGTCAGGCGCCGAGGAGGGGAGGGTGGAAAGTCACTGTTTTGTGGGTACAGAGTCACTTTTGCAATATGGAAGAGTTCTGAAAATTGCTTGCTCAACAAAGTGAACATGCTTCACAGAGCTGAATCGTGTACCTAAAAATAATTACAATGGTGACGTTTCTGGGGGGTGTGTGTGTGTGTGTGTTTACTTCACTTAAAAGTTTCTAGAAAGGGGAAGAGCTGATTGCAGGTAGAGAAGAAAAGTTTGCAAGACAGAGCCTGGGAGAATCCAATGAGGAAGACGCACCTGAGAACCAGCTGCATGGGCCTCCCCCGCTTATTCCTATGGACGTCCCTTTACCGTGGGATCCAGACCCCATTTCCCCACAACACTGGGCCTCCTGGACCCCAGAGGCTGCAGCGTGTTGGGACATTTTTACTCTCTCTCGCTGCACTGGCTCCAGTCCATCAGGCAATAACTCAGCTGCATAATTATGTTCATGATTTATTATCTGCTCTCTGCACCGGAGAGTAACCTGGATCAGGGTCAGGCGGGCGTCTTCCTGGGGCTCCTGCACCCACACCTGCCCTGCCCTGGCCTCAGGGGCCCTCCGTTGAATTCCATAATTTTTTAACTCCTTCATTGGAACCTCGATCCATCACAACCATGTGCGCCAACGCGGACAGGTTATCTGTAGCTCCTCAGCCCTAATGTCCTTTTACGTAAAATGGAGAAGACAGCACTGGGTTTCTTGTGGGACTTTGGGAGGAAGCATTGCAATTAGTCCTTGCCCGTGCTATTTTCCCCTTGCTGCTCTAACAAGTTACCCCAACGCTAGTGGTTTAAAACAAAACCACTTCCTTTCTTACAGTTCTGGAGGTCAGAAGGTACTGGCTGGGCTGGAAAATCAACGCTGCTTCCTTCTGGACGCTTTTGGGAGCTTGGGTCCTGTCGTTGGGTAAAAGGTAGTTGAGAGAGTGAAAAGAAAAATGAACAGACTAGGAAAAAATAATCGGAAAACCATACATCTGCCTGCCTACTGGCTTGTATCCAGGAAACATAAAGGAGTCTCACAAGAAAATCGTAAGCCAACAAAAATCCAGTTTTGAAAAATGAGAAACTGATCGAGACCATCCTGGCTAAGACGGTGAAACCCCGTCTCTACTAAAAATACAAAAAAATTAGCCGGGCATGGTGGCGGGCGCCTGTAGTCCCAGCTACTCAGGAGACTGAGGCAGGAGAATGGTGTGAACGCGGGAGGTGGAGCTTCCACTGAGGTGGAATCGGCCCTGGGTCTCCCCCTGCATGTTGTGATCTGGGTTGTTTGTGGACACTGGAGTGTGCTGGTATATATGGGCCCCATCTCGGAACCAGTAACCACAGCTGCGGTAGAATCATTGCAGCTGTTTGTTGAGGAGAAGATGGAGCAGTGCATAAAAACGCATGGGCTCAGGCACTTCCAGCCAGAATCTTGCCTCCTGAACCATGGCCCGTGTGGAGACATAAAGGTCAGCACGGTCCAGCCCCCCCAGGCCCTCTCCCCACTGCCCACAGCAGGGGCAGCAGCAGCAACAGCAGCATCTCTGAGGTGGGGCTTCCCGGGATCCCTGTGTGAGCAGAGAAGTGGAATGGAGTGGAGGGGAAGGGCTGCAGGACCCACCAGAGGCTGGGGAGGAGCAGGAGACCTCAGCCCTGCACGGAAGAGGAACCTCAGACTCTCACACAGTCAGAGCTCATCCCTCCGCAGAAAGCCGCAGAAACCCCCAGACCCAGGACCCCAGGACCCTTGATCCTTTTTCTGCCGTTGATCTGCCTGTTGTCCGTTTATTTCCTAGAGTCAGTTATCGAAACCTCAGGGAGTATGGGGAAACTCTTCCCTCCTCTACAACCCAGAGTATATATCACAACATCAAGCAGCACATTGGGCATTAAAAAATACGATTATGGGCCTGGCGCAGTGGCTCACGCCTGTAATCCCAGCACGTTGGGAGGCTGAGACGGGTGGATCACTTGAGATCAGGAGTTCGAGAACAGCCTGGCCAACATGGTGAAACCCCATCTCTACTAAAAACTACAAAAATTAGCCGGGCATGGTGGCACGTGCCTGTAATCCCAGCTACTCAGGAAGTTGAGGCAGGAGAATCACTTGAACACAGGAGGCAGAGGTTGCAGTGAGCCGAGATCGCACCACTGCACTCCAGCCTGATGACAGAACGAGACTCCTTCTCAAAAAAAAAAAAATTAAAAATTAAAAAAATACTATTATGAAGCCTTTTTTGACATCTAGTATGTGACCACGAGAAATTTCAGGAATGCATCCAAAATAAGAGCCATGCAAGATGTTTTCATGTAAAGCAAATGGAGAACACGATGTTCTAGGAGCCAGTGCGGAAAGAATTTCCCTTCCCTAAGTGCTCCCATTCAGTGCAAGGTGGCCTAAGGTGATATCCTTGGGCTTTTAGGGTCTTTGTTGTTGTTGTTGTTTTTGAGACAGAGTCTCACTCTGTCACCCAGGCTGGAGCACAATGGCGCGATCTCAGCTCACTGCAACCTCTGCTTCCCAGGTTCAAGCAATTCTCCTGCCTCAACCTCCTAAGTAGCTGGGATTACAGGCACACACCACCACGCCCAGCTAACTTTTGTATTTTTAGTAGAGATGGGTTTTGCCATATTGGCCAGGCTGGTCTCGAACTCCTGACTGTGTGACCCGCCCACCTCGGCATCCCAAAGTGCTGGGATTACAGGCGTGAGCCACCGTGCCAGGCCCATAATCGTATTTTTTAATGCCCAATATGCTGCTTGATGTTGTGATATACACTCTGGGTTGTAGAGGAGGGAAGAGTTTCCCTGTACTCCCTGAGGTTTTGATAACTGACTCTAGGAAATAAACGGACAAGAGGCAGATCAACAGCAGAAAAAGGATCAAGGGTCCTGGAGTCCTGGGCCTGGGGGTTTCTGCGGCTTTCTGCGGAGGGATGAGCTCTGACTGTGTGAGGGTCTGAGGTTCCTCTTCCGTGCAGGGCTGAGGTCTCCTGCTCCTCCCCAGCCTCTGGTGGGTCCTGCAGCCCTTCCCCTCCACTCCATTCCACTTCTCTGCTCACACAGGGATCCCGGGAAGCCCCACCTCAGAGATGCTGCTGTTGCTGCTGCTGCCCCTGCTGTGGGCAGTGGGGAGAGGGCCTGGGGGGGCTGGACCGTGCTGACCTTTATGTCTCCACACGGGCCATGGTTCAGGAGGCAAGATTCTGGCTGGAAGTGCCTGAGCCCATGCGTTTTTATGCACTGCTCCATCTTCTCCTCAACAAACAGCTGCAATGATTCTACCGCAGCTGTGGTTACTGGTTCCGAGATGGGGCCCATATATACCAGCACACTCCAGTGTCCACAAACAACCCAGATCACAACATGCAGGGGGAGACCCAGGGCTGATTCCACCTCAGTGGAGACCAGCGGACCAACACCTGCTCCCTTGACATCAGAGAAGCACAGAGGTGGGGATACAGGGATGCACTTGTACAGGGTGGAGAGAGGGCTTATGCAAGATATAATTACAGTGGGAACTAGCTCTCTGTGCACGTGGGGAATCAGGGCAAGAAAAGAACACACTGGTAGGTACTGAGGGCCCCCAAGGGCAAGGCTGGGCTGGGACCCCAACTTCTCACCCTGAAAGGGACCCAGGGACTTGGGGCACTGGGGCGGGTTTGGGGGAGTCCAGCTGCCTGAGGGAGAGGCTGCTCTTAGGTCCACACTTAGGGGTCCCCACCTGCAGGGCCTGGGTCTCTGTCTCTGTCATCTCCAGCCCTGACACAGACACTACATCCACGTCTAGGGGACTCTAGAATCTGGACGTTCCAAGAATATAACCTGAAAATCCCATGGGCCTGTAAGAGGAAGACCCCCCTTTCTCTTGGATCAGTGTGATCCCCACCTCCCTGGGAAAGAATCCTCACTCACTCCTTGGTGCTCAACTCACCCCCGGGTTGCGCAGCCTCACCTGAGCCCTTCCCCAGAGCTGGTGCGACCATGGAGAGAACCATCCGAATCAATGTGTACTGAAAGCACCTGGCCAGGTCTCTGTGTCCTGGAGGTCACTGGGTTTTGGGAGAAGGGGGCGGAGAATCTGAGTTACTGGGGGACTCTTCTTGGGGGCCTCTTCTTGGGGGCCTGACTGGGGTCAAGGTGGAGGGAACACTCAGACCCCACCCCCTTGCTCAGGACCGCCCATCACACGGCAGGTGGTCAGTTACTGATTTCTACTCCAGATGCTCCACGGAACCTGAGCATCTGCATCTCGGGGACGGCAGCACAGGTGGGAGACACCCTCAGCTCTCTGAAGGGGGTGGGTCTCTGACAGCCCTGGGCAGAATTGAGGTCTCAGGGGTCCAATAAGGGGAAGGTCATCAAGTGTGACCGACGCAGCCCCTCACTTTCAGCCCATCCAGTCTCGCTTCTGCCCCCTCCCCAGGCAGGGCTCTCCAGGGTCACTGTGACTTCCTAGCTGACAACCCACTGTCACCGCTGGTGCTTCCTCTCCTGCCTCCTTCCGTCTCCCCTCACTCTCCCACGACAGCCTCTTCCCGGTCCCCTGCCACTTGTCTGATCACGCCATGTATTTCCCCAGTACTTCCCATGAGTTGGTGAGTTTTGCAAACTTGACTTCTGGAAATTGTCTCAACTCACTTCTTTCCTCCATCCCCACCTCTGGCCTCACTCACCTGTACCCAGGTGATGCCTGGACCCACAGCAGCCTTCCTCCTGGCCTAGCAGCTTCTGGTCTTGCTCCCTCCAGCTGACCACAATTTAGATCCCAAAAACGGGTCTCTCTCTAACCAGATCTTTCCCTGTCACATCCCTACTCAGCTCCTCCCCTGGCTCCTGTGGCCCCAGGAGAAAGCCCAAGCGTGTCACCTGTTTAGATTCCTCCAAGTGGCCAGAACCACGAGGGTTAGCGCCCTCCAAGGTTTTGCACATCAAGGCCGGTCATCCTGGGAGGTTCTCTCCCTGTCCTGATACGGCCAAGTCCTCCCCATGTTTCCAAGCCCCTGTCCCGGGCTCATTAAGGTGCCTCCCTACCCCTGCATGCTGGGGGTCTTCGTCCCTACTTGCCCTTGCTTGTGATGCTTATCTCAGAAACGCTGTTTCCTCTCCTGAGTCTAGAGGGAGGACACAGGGAGAGAAGGGCCTCTCAGCCCTGCCCCTCTGGCTCTCTCGGTCTCCTCGTCCCTCAGGTCCTGGGCAATGCCCCCTCCTGGTGGGGGCAGGAGGGCAGTCCCTACACCTGGTCTGTAATGCTGATGGCAGACCCCCTGCCAGGCTGTGCTGGTCCCAGGGCAGCCTGACCATGATCCCCTCCCAGCTCTTGCATCCCCAGGTCCTGGAGCTGCCCCAGGTGGTTTCAGGAGATGAAGGAGAATTCACCTGCTGGGCGTAGCCCCTGCTGGGCTCCCACCCCATCTCCCTGAGCCTGGCTGTGCAGGGTGAGTGTTAGCAGAACACCTGCTTCTAGGGGGCCATAGGCAGGGTAAGTGTGGACTCAGGAAACTCCCACCTCAGTCCGCCTCCAGCTTTTCTTATGCCTGGTACCATCTGTTACTCACCCCAAATCTCTGGAGACCAGTGAGGCTCCTGACCTCTGACCCTCACACTGCTAAAGGAGGCCCTAAGTGGGGGCAGGGGGGTGGGTAACGGGGGATGGCTTTCTTTTTACTCACAGCCTCACCTGGATCTACTGCACCAGGGAAGAAACTCTTCTCAAGGTGTCCTGGAATTTGAGTCCCCAAATTTGGCTGACTTCACCCATCTTCTCCCCAAAGTAACCCTCCATAGTGCTGGTCTCTCCTCTCAGAACGGTGTTTACCCCACTGGCTCAGAGGATCCCAAGAGGCAGTGCTGCTATGGGTGACTGAGTGACTGAGCTTCCTCCTCACAGCAAGGCTGAGGTCTGGGCTCCAGAGCCCGACAGGGGTGAGGGTCCTTCAGACCACGTGTCCTGAGACTTACCCTGCACAGGGCTGGAGCAAAGAGCTCCTGGGTGCTCTGGCCCCGCCTCTCATGCAGGATAACCTCTCTCCACCCCTCACCTCTGTTCCCCATGACTCTTCCTTATGGCTCTACAGGAGCGGTTGTCAGGACAGGTGAGGAAATAGACTGATATGCTTTACCAGAATTTCAATTATTTTCCCTGTAATACCTTGCTTCTGTGTGCTTACTTTAGTGTGGGTTTCATGAGCTCCAAATTCATTCCCATAACATATTTTTACAAATCCCATAATATGTTTATTTTAAACAGTCAATTTTTAAAGATACTTTTTATTAGAAAAATAAACTATTTTATGTTTATCCACATGTTTACCACTTCAATTGCTCTTCATTACTTTGTATACAACCGAGTTTCTCTATGGCATCATTTTCCTTTGGCCTGAAGATCTCCTGTATTTCTTACAGTATAGGTTTGCTGGCAGTGAATTCCCTTGACTGTGGTTTGTCTGGAAACATTTCATATACATTCACTTAAAAATATTTTTATTGAAATTTATGTGGAATTCTAGGTTAACATTTTCCTCTCCAGTAACTTAAATTGTTTTGGCTTGTGTAATTTCTTATGAGAATTCTGCTGTAATTTTTATCATTGCTTCTTTGTTTGTAGTTTGTGGTTTTCTCTGACTGCTTTTAATATTTTATTTTATTTATTTATTTATTTATTTATTTGAGATGGAATCTCGCTCTGTCACCCAAGCTGGAGTGCAGTGACGCAATCTTGGCTCGCTGCAACCTCCGCCTCCTGGTTTCAAGTGATTCTCCTGCCTCAACCTCCTGAGTAGCTGAGATTACGGGTGCATGCCACCATGACTGGCTAATTTGTGTATTTTTAGTAGAGACGGGGTTTCATCATGTTGGCCAGGGTGGTCTCAAACCCCTGACCTCAAGTGATCCGCCCGCCTTGACCTCCCAGAGTGCTGAGATTACATTTTTTTAAAATTAATGCTAATCCTTCTCAAACTTTTCTGAAAAATAGAAGGGGAGACAATATGCCCTAACCCATTCTATGAACACAGTATTGCCTGATAATACCAAAGACATCACAAGAAAATGCAACTACAGCCTGATATCACTTATGAATATAGATGCAAAAAGTCCTCTAGAAAATGCCAGCAAACTGAATCCAGCAGGGCATAAAAGACTCTACAGCATACTGAGTGGGATTTATCCCAGGAATACAAAGGTGGTGTACATACGAAAACCTATTGATGTAATACAGTACATTAATAGAATGAAGAAAAAAACACAGAATCATTTTCAATTGCTGCAGGAAAAATATTTGGCAAAATCCAACACCCTTCCATGTTAAAACGATTAGCACACAAGGAGTAGAAAAGAACTTCCTCAACATGATAAAAGGCATTTGTGAAAAACCCAAAGCTAACATTATATTCAATGGTGAAAGACTGAAACCTTTTCCCTCTAAGATCAGGAAAGAGACCAAAAATGCCTACTTCAACCAGTTCTATTCAACATCGTACTGGAGGTTCTAGCCAGGGCAATTACACAGGAAAAAAAAAGAGAAATAACTGGTATACAAGTTGGAAAGGATGAGTATTTTTTATATATAGAACATTGTAAGTAACCCACTAAACTCTATTAAAGCTAATAAACAAATTAGCATATATGCCAGATACAAGATTATGACACAAAATACAGTTGTATTTCTATACACTAGCAATTAATAATCTGAAAAGAATTAAGAACACCACCCCCATTTATAATACCATCAAAAGTAATAAAATATCTAGGAATACATTTACCCAAGGAGGTGTAAGTCTTGTGTACTGAAAAATAAAAAATATTGCTGAAATAAAATAAAGAAGACCTGAATCAATTGAAAAACACCCTGTGTTCCTGGATTGGTAGAATTAATATTAAGATGGTAATATTCCTCAAATCAAGATTCAGTGTAATCCCTATCAAAACCCTGGTGGATGTTTTTACTGACATGAAAAAAAAACTATCCTTAAAATTCATATGGAATCACAAGAGACTTCAAATAGCCAAAATGATTTTGAAAATAAAAACATTGTAGGACTCACATTTCCTGATTTTACAATGTACCACAAAGTCACAGGAATTAGACCGGGGAGGCACTTGGTTTCTCAAGCCACCTGCTTGGCCCTCTTCCAAGTGTACTTTCCTTCCTTCCTTTCTTTCCTTTCCTTGCTTTCCTTACTGTTCTAAAGCTTTTAAATAAACTTTTGCTGCCTTTAAATAAAATAAAATAAAAAACTAGATGATACCGATACTGATCAATGGAATAGAATTGAGAGCCAGAAATAAAGCGATAAATTTATGGTCCACTGATATTCAGTAAGGATATCAAGACCATTTAATGAAAAACGATAATGTCTTCAACAAATGGTTCTGGGGCAGCTGGAAAGCCACGTGAATAAAAATGAAGTTGGACTCCTTCCACATAAAACATGCAGTATAGGCTGAGCGCAGTGGCTCATACCTGTAATCTCAACACTTTGGAAGGCTGAGGCAGGTAGATTGCTTGAGCTCAGGAAGTTTGTGACCAGGCTGGGCAACATAGCACAACCCTATCTGTAAAAAAACTACAAAAATTAGCCAGGCGTGGTGGCATGCACCAGTAGTCTCAGCTACTCAAAGAGGCTGAGGTAGGAGGATCACTTGAGCCCAGGAGGTCAAGGCTGCAGTGAGCTGTGTTCATGCCACTGCACTCCAGCCTGGGTGACAAAGTGAGATCCTGTCCCCACCAGAAAAAGAAAAAAAGAAAATACACAGTATAGTAATTAACTCAAAAAGGACCAAAGACTGAGGTGTAAGAACTAAAATTATGAAACTCTTAGGAGAAAACATACAAGTATATCTTCATGGCCTTAGATTTGGAAGGTGTTTCTTAGATGTGTCACCAAAAACACAAGCAACATGAGAAAAAATAGATGAATTGGTCTTAAAATTTAAAATTGTTATGCATCAAAGGATATTATCAAGAAAGTAAAAAGAATGGGACCAAATATTTGCAAATAATATATCTAATGAGTCTAGTATCCCCAAAGAAGATTTGCAACTCAACAACAAAGAGACAAAAATCCCAATTTTAAAATGGACAAAGGTCATGAATAGACATTTATCCAAAGAAGGTATAGAAATGACCAACAAACCCACAAAAAGATGCTCAACATTATTAGTCACTATGGCAATGGAAATCAAAACTCTACAACTATTAAGATGGCTATAATTAGTAAAACAGAACATAACACATATTGGTGAGGATGTGGGGAAATTGGAATTCTCATACACTGTATTTGGGAATGTAAAAGGATTCAGCAGCTTTGGAAGAGTCTGCAAGTTCCTCAATAGGTTAAACATAGAGTTATTGATATGGTTTATCTATGACCCTGTCCAAACTCATGTTAAATTGTAATCCCCAATGTTGGAGGTGGGGCCTGGTGGGAGGTGATTGGATCATGGAGGTGGAATTTTCATAGTTCAGCACCATCTCCTTGGCGCTGTTAAGACAGTGAGTAAGTTCTCATGAGATCTGGCTGTTTAAAAGTGTGTAGCACCTCCTTCCTCACTCTCTTACTCCTGCTCCTGCCATGTGAGACTCCTCCCTCCTGCTTCACTTTCCGCCATGATTGGAAGCTTCCTGAGGCCTCCCCAGAAGCAGAAGTCACCATGCTTCCCCTACAGCTTGCAGAACTGTGAGCCAATTAAACCTATTTTCCTCATAAATTACCTAGTCTCAGGTATTTCTTTATAGCAATGCAAGAACAGACTAATACAGTTATCATATTGACTAGCAATTTCACTCCTTGGGATGTACCCAAAGGAATTGGAAACAGATATTCAAATGAAAACCTGTACCTAAATTTTCATGGCAGCACTACTACTCACATAAGCCAAAAAGTGTAAACAATTCAAATGCCCATTAACTGACAAATGGATAAATGGAATGTGGTCTTTCCATGCAATGGGATATTACTCAGTCCAGAAAAGAAATGAAATAATGATGCATGCTACAACAAGGATTATCCTCGTAAACATGGATTTACCTTGAAAACATTACCCTTGGTAAAAGAAGCCAGACATGGAAAGTCATCAAGCTTAGTAGGCCATTTAGAGAAAACCCACAGGTAACATTACACCCAATGATGAAAGACTGAAATGATTCCATTCACATTAAATATCCAGCATAGATAAATCCGTGGAAATAGGAACACGTTAGTAGTTTCCAGGGGCTTTGGGAAGCAGGCAATAGAAAGTGACTGTTTCCCTTTCAGGGTGATAAAAATGTTCAGAAACCAGAGAGTGGTGATGATTACACAACACTGTGAATGCAATAAATGCCACTGAATTTTATACTTTTTTTTTTTTTTTTGGAGACAGAGTCTCACTCTGTCATCCAGGCTCGAGTAGAATGGTGCGATCTCGGCTCACTGCAACCTCCGCCTCCTGGATTCAAGCAATTCTCATGCCTCCATCTCCTGAGTAGCTGAGATTACAGGCACCCACCACTATGCCCAGCTAGTTTTTTGTATTTTTAGTGGAGATGGAGTTTCACCATGTTGCCCAGGCTGGTCTTGAACTCCTGAGTTCAGGCAATCCGTCTGCCTTGGCCTCCTGAAGTGCTAGGATTACAGACGTGAGACACCGGGCCCAGCCTGAATTTTATACTTTAAATTAGCAAATGGAAGAAATTCTTTTCTGCTTTTCAAATATTACTGAAATTTTAAAGAAACAGCAGAGATGCTGAGGGTGAAGCAAGTGCTTACTGTGTGAATCCATTTATAGGAAGTTGTAAAACGTAAAACTAGTTGATGGTGACAAATGTCAGAACACTGGTTGCTTCTCAGAGTGGATGTGGAGGCAGAGATTAATATGGAAGGGCATGAAGGATGCTGTTTCCTCTGGTCAAAGAATGACCCTTATCTTGAGAGGGTTTCAGCTGTGTGAGTACATGCCAGTCTCGCCATAGAACATCTCTGGGCTCCCATGGGCATCTTGCATAAACTCAGGAACTGGGTTCTTTTATTCTCTGCTGCCTCCCACCATCTTACTCTCAGAAGATTACCTTGATTCTGGCTTAAGAGGAAATAAACACAGTGCAGTGATAGAGACCCTTTCCTGACTATAAAACTATTCACCTCACTGCAGCTGCTACCATCCCTCCTTCAACTTGGTTGTTCCATCTTACCTTGCAAAGTGACTTGTGGAACAACTTATCCAAACTTCTCCACTTTAGAGGGACACCAGTTTCCAGTGTGACTATGTTCATTGCAATGAAAATACTCCTAAGAGAGGGTTGACATTCCTGCTTCCAATCAGAAAACAAGATCATTAGACAAACATCCAGCAGAGAGAGTAATTAGAAAAGATGAAAACATGCATTCCACTCTATTACGTTCTTCTTTTTTTTTGAGATGGAGTCTCACTCTGCCACCCAGTTGGAGTGCAGTGGCATGATCTTGGCTCACAGCAACCTCCACCTCCCAGGTTCAAGTGATCCTCCTGCCTCAGCCTCCTGAGTAGCTGGGACTACAGGCACCCACCATCACGCCTGGCTAATTTTTGTATTTTTAGTAGATGGGGTTTCACCATGTTGGCCAGGCTGGTCTCGAACTCCTGACCTCTGGTGATCCACCTGCCTTGGCCTCCCAAAGTGCTGGGATTACAGGCATGAGCCACTGCACCTGGCCTATGTTCTTCTGGCTGGGCTGGAGGACAGTAAGGAAACAGGGCAGGGCTGATGCTTTCCAAACACAGGGGGACAGAGTCCTTGGGTCAGCAGTGAGCAGGGGATGGGAACCCACCTCATATCACTAACCCTAGCTGCCATCAATAGAACAAAAAGTCATTAATAAAATCCAAATCCTGGAACAGCTTCAAGGAAACGAATGTCAACATTGACCAAATCAATAAACATATCAGTGTCTTCTGGCCAGAGATCAGCAGGCACCAGGAATAGTTGTGTAGTTGGGTTATTACTCATTGCAGTGAGGAACCACGAAAACCATGAGGTGTATCAGTAAGAGAGAATTATAACTGGCTTATTATAGGATTTGGACTTGTGTTAGGTGATTTGGGGAAACTTTTTAAAAAGCAGTGTTTGCTTCTTTGGATGTCAGGAAGTCAGCATAATTCTAACACTGGATCTTCATACATCTAATAAAAAAGGAGAAAGAACTAGACCAAAGCTACCTTAGTCAGTTTGGGCTAGAATAAGAGATATCACAGACTGGGTAGCTTAAAAAACAAACATCTAACTTTGGGAGGCCGAGGTGGGTGGATCACGAGGTCAGGAGATCGAGACCATCCTGGCTAACATGGTGAAACCCTGTCTCTACTAAAAATACAAAAAATTAGCTGGGCATGGTGGCGGGCGCCTGTAGTCCCAGCTACTCGGGAGGCTGAGGAAGGAGAATGGTGTGAACCCAGGAGGCGGCGCTTGCAGCGAGCCAAGATCCGCGCCACCGCACTCCAGCCTGGGCGACAGAACGAGACTCCGTCTCAAAAAACAAACAAATGAAAAAGAAACATCTATTTCTCATAGTTCTGGAGAATGGAAGACCAAAATAAAGATGTCAGTACAATTGGGTTCTTAGTGAGGTCCCCGCTCCTGGGTCACAGATGATTGCCTTCTCACTGTATGCTCACGTGGGAGAGAGAGAGAGCTCTGGTCCCTTCCTCATTCTTACAAGTGCCATAATCCCAGCATAGGCGTTCCACTTCCATGAGCTCAACTAAATCCCATTACCTCCTAAAGGCCCCACCTCCAAATATCATCACACTAAGAATTAGGACATCAATACATGAATTTTAGGGTGACACCAACATTCAGTCTATAGGAAAGGCTGTGGCTGTAATTGGTAAATAATCATCAGTCTTTCCTGTTACCCTAGATGGGAAATATGTAGCCATTTTCCAATTTGGACAATGTTCTTGTTTGTGTCTGTGTTGAGGCATGACTGTGCCGTGGTCTTATTCTTGTCTTGATCCATTATGCTCAAAGAATGTCCTTGTCTGGTGTTGATGTCCTGTGCAGTGATTGACAAAAGGAGTTGCACCAAGACCCGGCTGTGAGTGCCAGGCCAGCTTCTGCACATTAAGGGATGCTCCACTATTTTGTAAAGGAAACTTTAAAAAGTAATTCGGTAAGAAGATATGAGGATGGGGCCAGGCGCAGTGGCTCACACCTGTAATCCCAGCTCTTTGGGAGGCTGAGGTGGGTGGATCACCTGAGGTCAGGAGTTCAAGACCAGCCTGGCTGACATTGTGAAACCCCATCTCTACAAAAATTAGCCAGTCGTGGTGGCTCATGCTTGTAATTCCAGCTACTCAGGAGGCAGAGACAGGAGAATTGCTTGAGCCTGGAAGGTGGAGGTTGCAGTGAGCCGAGATCCGGCCACTGCACTCCAGCTTGGGTGACAGACCGAGACTCTGTCTCAAAAAAAAAAAAAAAAAAAAAAAGAAAAAGAGGAAGAAGGTACTAGGATGAAATGTAACAGAGGTAAGATCACAGGCAACCTTGGCTTTTAACAAAGAGTTGATATTTCCTTTTGAAAAATTAATACTTCACACTGAGTGAAGTCACGCTCACACACCAGTGAGTAACTATTACATCTGATAATAAAGTGCTGCACTTGCAAAATGTTTCCTTCACTAGAAATTAGGGTGAATCCAAGTTTTTCCTCTAGTGATATTTCATTCTCCTTCTTGCCCTGCAATGTGCTATTCTGACTTGAAGGAGAAAGGACGGAGGCCCAGCTAAGAACCTCTGCAATAGACACGACCTCGACTCAGGCAAAGCAAAGACATGTGGCCTGGAGAGCCCCCAGGAGCGCATTAGTGTTCCTGGTTGGAAGTCATTTGAGAATGACGCTGTAACGAGGAGGAAGATATGGAAGCATTTTACATTTTAGGGACAGTGAGGTTGGGATGAGGGAAGTGGGGTGGTCATGGTGACGTCGTGCGTAAATATGCTCCCCTGGCAGAAAGTTGGATCTTTCGAAGTGCCGCAAAGACAGCACAGTCATAATATGTAGGCGCAATGAAAATGAATGCAGTCATTTGGAAAAGCAATATTTGCAAATGTGTCCAGAGCCTGGGACTCGTTCCCCTGGCAGCCTCTTGTCTACAGGACCATGGACAGCGCACGCTCCGGGACCTGGGGCTCCGGAGTGACGCCTGCGCTGCGGATGGAGCGCCCCGGGACGGCATCCTGAACTGCAGCACAGCCCGGGGTAGGAGGAACCCGGGACCAAGTCCTGAGCCCAAAGGATCCAAAGACTCTGGTCAGGGACGGTCCAGATCCCCCTTCTCCCGACAAAGCCTCCTCGGCTCCCTCGAGGTCTCAGCTGCAGCCACTCCTGGGCTCTCCATCCTCGCCAGGACCCTGGCACTCGCCTCTCCCTCCTCAGGACGCGGTCAAGCTCACATGGTTTTCTAATGGATGTGGTCAGAGAGGGGAAGAGAAGAGAAAGGATGGGGCCAGAATGTTCCCCTGAGCACCGGGAAGGAAGGAGCTGTGTCCATGGAGTACTAGAGAGGGGAGGCTTTCAGTGGCGATGATAATTCTGAGAATACCCCTGACATCCGAATGAGGATTGGAGGGAGACAGCTGCATGCAAATGTTTGTAGCCCAGAAGGGGGGTCCAAGTTGGAGATATTTCAATGTACAGTTGGAGTAAAGAGATGATCACAGATGAGGAGAGAAAAAGGGGTGATGACAGACAGAGAAGAGGACACATTTGTCATTGGTGACGTTGATAACAGCAGGGTTTTGTTTCTTGTTTACTAATTCTAATCATTTATGTAGATTCCCTTGGAGTTTTTTAAACCATGTTTTGTGCTGTATTGAGATATAACTGACAAACAAAAATTGTATATATTTACAGTGTACATAATTTTCTGTGGACACTAACCTCTGCACTTTATTATTATTATCATTTACTTGACAGACAAAAATTGTATGTATTCATGGTGTACAACATCATGTTTTGAAATACTCTATGTATACATGGTGAAAGGCCAAGTCTAGCTAAATAACACATGCATTACCTCACACATTTATGAACACCTCTGCACTTTGGACTGACATCCTGTAGTAATCTGAGATTCCTTTTGTAAACTAAAAATAAAATCCTAAGCACCTCCACTGACTGAACCGACCTCTTGGCCAAGGGGACCCCAGAGAAACCTTAAAAACAGATTTCCCAGCCATGATAGGACAGGAGGTCAGATACGCTGTTTTACCCCCACCCCTTTTGTGGTTTAGACACAACAACAACCAGCATTAATATTAAAATGGAGATCATAAGACTGACAGTACAGACTCTTTGTGGCAAAGAGATAGCAAATTATATACAAGACCTAAGACCATGACAGACTAGGGTTAAATCATGCACCCTTATGCTTAAAGAATAAATTATGTTCTAGCTTCTGCAAGGTTTCTCTTTTTCTCTAGCAGCTAAGCAAGCACTGGCCTTGAGAGAGCCACTTGAGATGGCCACTTGTAAATCTTTTGAGAAATATCTGTTTGGGTTCTTAGCTCTCTTTTTAATGGAGTTATTTGTTTTCTTGCTATTGAGTTGTTTTTAGTTTCTTTTATATCTTGGATATTGTCTTAGTCCATTTGTTTTTCTATATTGGAATACCTGAAGCTGAATAATTTATAAAGAAAAGAGGTTTATTCGGCTCTTGGTTCTACAGGCTGTACAAGAAACATACAACAGCATCTGCTTCTGGTGAGGGCCTCGGGCTGCTTCCATTCATGTCAGAAGGTGAAGGGGAGCCAGGGTGTGCAGAGATCAAATGGTGAGTAAGAGAGAGAAGGAGACAAGAGGGAGGTGCCAGGCTCTTTTAAACAACCAGCTCTCACAGGAACTAATAGAGCAAGAACTCACTCACTACCATGAAGTTGACACCATGACCCAAATATCCCATTGGACCCTGCCTCCACCATTGGGGATAAAATTTCAACATGAGATATGGAAGGGTCAAATTTTCAAACCCATAGCAGATAATTGCCTCTTATCTGATGTACGGTTTGCAATTTTTTTTGCCTACTTTGTAGGTTAGCTCTTCACTCGGTTGATTGATTCCTTTCCTATGCATAAGCTTTTTATTTTGATGCAATCTCATTTGTCTATTTCAGCTTTTATTGCCTGTGCTTTTGGGGTCATATCCAAAAAAATAATTATCCAGGTCACTGTCCTGGAGCTATTCCCTGATGCTTTCCTCTAGAAGTTTTACAGTTTCAGGTCTTGTATTTAGGTCTTTCATACATTTTGAACTGATTTCCTATATGGTGTGAGATAACTGACAACAGTGGTTTGTTTGTTTTTTTTTAATTGAGACAGGATGTCACTGTGTCATCCTGGCTGGAGTGTGGTGGCTTACTGCAGCCTCAACCCCCTGGGCTCAGGCAAACCTCCTGCATCAGCCTCTTGAGTACTTGGGACCACAGGCATTCGCCACCATGTCTGGCTAATTTTTTGTTATGATATGTAGAGATGCAGATCTCACTATGTTGCCCAGGCTGGTCTCAAACTCCTGGGCTCAAGGAGGAGCTGACTGTCCTGCTTCAGCCTCCCAAAGTGCTGGGATTGCCGCCATGTATGGCTTACAACAGCAGTTTTATTGGAGTGGTGGGAGATGGTCAGAAGACTTAATTGGAGAAAGTTCAGAAAACAATCAAAGGAAGGGTGGTGGGAGGAGAGAGTACAGATAGCCCTTTGAGGAGTTTTGCTGCAAAAAGAATCTGAGAAATGGATGTGAAGTAGGAGGGGTTTTGTCAGTTCCTTCTCTGTGATCTCCCAGAGGTGTTCAATGAATTCAACCCGGTGTTAGTCTCCTATGGCCTCCATGGTGATTTACCACAAACTTGATGTTTTAAAACGTAAGATATTGGCCGGGCGCAGTGACTCATGCCTGTAATACCATCACTTTGGGAGGCCGAGGCTCAGGATCACCTGAGGTCAGGAGTTTGAGACCAGCCTGACCAACACGGTGAAACCTCATCTCTACTAAAAATACAAAATGAGCCGGGTGTGGTGGCGCATGCTTGTAATCCCAGATACTCAGGAGGCTGAGGCAGCAGAATTGCTTGAACCTGGGAGACGGAGGTTGCAGTGAGCCGAGATAGTGCCCCTGCACTCCAGCCTGGGCAACAAGAATGAAAACTCTGTCAAAAAAAAAAAAAAAGCAAAACAAAACAAAACAAAAATAAGATATTGTTCTCTCACAGTTCTAGAAGCCAGAAATTTGAAATCAGTAAGGCTGGGCAGAAACCTTCCAAGATTCAACATAATCCATCCCTCATTTCTTCCAGATTATTGCAGCTGGTGTCATTCCTTGGCTTCCGGCTGGACCACTCCTATCTCTGTCTCTGGGATCATGTAGCCTCACACCCTTTCGTGTGTCACATCTCCATCTGCCTCTCTCTTATCAGGATGCTTGTGATTAGCTTTGGGAGTCAACTGCATAATCCAGGAAGATCTCCACTGGTCAAGATCCTTAAACTAAATCTGTAGACACTTTACTTGTAAGGTAACATTTATGGGTTCTAATAACTAGATTTCTTGGGGCAGGGGGCATTATACAGCTTACTGAGCTGTCCATGTGATCTTTCCTCCCTTAGGATGCCCCCATCTGCCCTCCTGACCTTGACCTTTTATCTTCTTTGCTCTGTTCCTCCACATCCTGACACACTAGTGGGTCACCTCTTATGTGATGCATATTTAGGAGGATAGGGACCTGTGATTCTAAAAAAAATGCAAACAAAAACCAACCAAACAAACAAAAACCACACACACACACACAAAAAGGAGCCAAAAAAAACCTTACAGACTGGAAGAAAATATCTGAAAATAGGGATCTGATGAATGACTTCTAACTGTTGTTGGTGGGGCCGGCTCAGGTTCTTGACTTTGCTGCACAAAAGAATTTGAGAGCGAGTCCAAAGTAAGAGTAGGCAAAGTTTATTGCAAAGTGAAAGTACACTCTAAGAGGCAGAGCATGCTGCTCAAAGCTAGAGACATCCCCTAGTGCCTTAAGGGAAATCTCCTTATGGGAGTTGTACATGCATATTCATAAAGTACCTGTGAGGTCAAGTACGCAAAGGTGGACCTGTGGTTGGTGCATGCACTCAGCATCTACATGCTCCAACTCTCATTGCATGTATCATTAGCATATAAAATATCTACCTAGGAGTGTGTTTTTAACTATTAAAATGAGGAAAAGTTCATTATAAGCTAAACCTTGAACCCAGCTGCACATGTAGGACCCTGGAGAAGTTCCTAGTCCCCCCACCCAAGGCAGGAATTTGTAACTAATAGCTTCTTGGGCTTTTGGTACTGATTGGCTAGAGACTGGGGAAGTTACAGCATGAAGAAGTGGTTTTTGTTCTCATTCCCATGCCATATTGGGTATTAGGAACTTGTAACCATCTGGAAATGGGCCAGTATCCTGTAGGGCTACTTATCTTGCAAAAGAGGGGCTGATGCACAAGGGTGAGAGCCAAAGGAGCCTGCTGTGAAAGAGGCCTGTGCAGCTTCACACAGAGGAACAAGTCAGTATGGCCTCTGAACCCTACTTATCCTGCCTTATATCTGAAATATATCAAGAACTGGATGGTTGTGGTGGCTCACATCTGTAATCCTAGCACTTTGGGAGGCCGAGGCGGGCAGATCACTTGAGGTCAGGAGTTAGAGACCAGCCTGGCCAACATGGTGAAACCCCATCTCTACTAAAAATACGAAAAATTAGCCGGGCTTGCAGGCACACGCCTGTAATCCCAGCTACTGGGGAGGCTGAGACAGGAGAATTGCTTGAACACAGGAGACAGAAGCTGCAGTGAGCTGAGATGGTGCCATGGCACTCCAGCCTGGGTAACAGAGTGAGACTTCATATATATAAATCACGCCACTGCACTCCAGCCTGGCAACAGAGCAAAACTCCATCTCAACAGCCACAACAACAACAAAAGTCTATAAAAAGACTTACACCTGAGTACCATTAGTGAAAAATGGGGAAATCTCAAATGCCTATCAATAGATGAATAAATATAGGACTATAGTATATTCATACAATGGGATACTACTTAGCAATATCACACTGTGAAAGATATAGGCACAAACAACTTGGTTCAGTTTCAAAAAATATGCTGAGTGACAGAATACAGACACAGATGAGTACATTCCTTCCTAGGAAATTTTGGAATAGGCAAAAGTGACACACTATGAGAGAGAGCATCTCAGTGGTTGCCTGGCACAAGAAGTGGGAACGATGAACTGCAAAGAGGTTAGGCAAAGCCCTTGGTGTAGTGGAAATGTTGTATATCTTGATTGTGCCAGTCACAACAGGGCTGTATGCACTTGTCAAAACTCATGGAAATGAACACTTCAAGTGGGTGCACATCATCTCATGTAAATTATACCTAGTTAAGTTCATTAAAGAAACACAATAAGACACATTTTCTTATGTATCCCTTCTACTCCATGAATGTGGTATGATTTTTTACTGTTTAAAGTAAATATACTGAATATTGTATTATGTGCATATACTATCTTTTAAAATAACTTACAGCAAGATATTGTTTTATCTATTGAGGACTCACTTCCTTATATTTAAAAAGAGGATGGAAATACCTCTCTATGGTAGGTAGGATGAATGAACATTTTTATAGATACTACTGTGTATAGAGATTTTACCTGTATATGGTTGCAAATACTATTATGTCTTAGGCATTAAGGATCTGCCAGGTGTGTACCACAGAGAGTAAAATAAAAAACCATATGAGCTGAAGCTAAATTTTAATTTTGTCTGTACATTCAACTCATATTGTATGGAAATATTATGTCTTTGGGCCTCATTTAATTATCAGAAATGTATTTTTACATGAAAGAAAATGCTAATCTCTATGGTGAGCCCCATAAAAAAATTGCTGCTGTCCCCACTGCAGGGAATGGCAACACTAATGGAAAAGAAATTTCTTCTGGACTTGTTCATAGAAGCTTTTGTTTTACATGAAAATACTACATGTTTCTTATTTTAGAGATGTCGCTGAAACATTGCAAATCAGTGTACTAACTGCCAGGGGAAAAAATCCATAGTCATACTTCTTAAAAATACCTCATATGATACCATGACATATGGCAAAGTCACCAGCATCCACAGTTGTAAAGCCAGACAGTATTTGTGTGTGGTGAACATGAGGCTATGGACGGGGAGTATCTAAATGGTAGGGACCAGGTCAGTGGCATCTCTTCTTGTCTCCAGCCTCATTGGCACATAGATGCTCGGTATAGCTTAGGTGAATGAATGAATGAATTGAATGAATGAATGACTGCCACCTTCACCACATCTAGGACCCTTCTTCATTTCTTCTGCCCCAGACACATGAACCCTACAGAAACCTATATCCTGCAGGACAAACCACCCCACAGGTCAAGAAGAGGCCGTGACTCGGACCAGGCCTGGAGTGACCAGCTGCCTGGTGTAAACAGGTGTGCACAGAAAAGCACCTCAGAGTGGAAGGACTTTAGACGTGGGGTTCGCATGTCTCAGATGGCCCCGAAGGTACTGATTCAGGCTCTGGTGCTCCTGGGCGGCAAGACTCAGATTCTGCTCCATCTCCTCCCCTCTCTGGGCGGGTCTCTGGCATCTCTGGCCCATGAGGGTCAATCTGTGTGGAGCGGACAAGCTCTGAGCACGTGTGGGTCTGAGGTTCCTCTTCCATGCAGGGCTGAGGTCTCCTGCTCCTCCCCAGCTTCCTGTCCGGCCCTGTAGCCCTTCCCCTTCACTCCCTTCCTCTTCTCTGCTCACACAGGAAGCCCAGGAAGCCTCTTCCTCAGACATGCTGCTGCTGCTACTGCTGCCCCTGCTGTGGGCAGGTGAGTGGCTGTGGGGAGAGGGGTTGTCGGGCTGGGCCAAGCTGACCCTTGTTTCCCCACAGGGGCCCTGGCTATGGATCCAAATATCTGGCTGCAAGTGCAGGAGTCAGTGACGGTACAGGAGGGTTTGTGCGTCCTCGTGCCCTGCACTTTCTCCCATCCCATACTCTACCACACCAGGAATTCCTCAGTTCATGGTTACTGGTTCCGGGAAGGAGCCATTGTATCCTGGGACTCCCCAGTGGCCACAAACAAGCTAGATCAAGAAGTACAGGAGGAGACTCAGGGCCGATTCCACCTCCTTGGGGATCCCAGTAGGAACAACTGCTCCCTGAGCATCGTAGATGCCAGGAGGATGGATAATGGTTCATACTTCTTTCGGATGGAGAGAGGAAGTACGGAACACAGTTACATATCTACCCAGCTCTCTGTGCATGTGACAGGTGAGGCATAGGCTCCAGAAGCAGCCACAAGGGAAGGTCAAAGGGACCTCAGGACAGGGCTTGGGATGGGACCCATGTCCTGGAAGGGGGTTGGGAATGAAGCCTGTCAGACTCAGGGGAGGACCCAGACCAGAACCCGAGCTTCCCTCAGGGCTGTACCTCAGACACCCCTTCCTGATCCTGCATCCCCGTTTCCTCACCAGCCCTGACCCACAGGCCCAACATCTTCATCCCGAGGACCCTGGAATCTGGCCACCCCAGGAACCTGACCTGCTCTGTGCCCTGGGCCTGTAAGCAGGGGACGCCCCCAATCTTCTCCTGGATGTCAGCTGCCCCCATCTCCCTGGGTCCCAGGACCCTCCACTCCTCAGCGCTCACGATCATCCCATGGCCCCAGGACCACGGCACCAACCTCACCTGTCAAGTGACGTTCCCCGGAGCTGGTGTGACCACGGAGAGAACCATCCAGCTCAGTGTCTCCTGTGAGTGCTGGGCCAGGACGCGTGGTCCCTGAGGGTGTGATGGGGGGAGGACCAGGAGAGAGGAGCACCGGGACTGGGGCCACTGGTGGCTGTGTCCTACAGGCCTGGCTGAGTAGAAGACCTAGGACACAAGCCCTGTCTTTCTACATTTCTGTGGCTTCTGGGGTAGGGAAGGAGTGCCGCCCTTATCTCACCCTCACCCCAGCTGAATGGGAAATCCTCTCTTGTTGTCCTAGATGCTCTAGGGAACCTAAAGATTGGTGTCTCCCTAGGAGAAGGCACAGGTAGGATAGAAACTCCCTCCTTGGGAAGAAGAGACCTTCAGCTCAGGGCAGGGGTGGGCCTCTCCTCATCCTGACCTCACCTCATCCTGGTGATCTGACACCCTTTTGTGGGTGAACCAAGGCCCCATTCCCATCCTCAGCCCCCATGGCCACCTGATTACCTGTCCCCATTGCCCCCTCACTCCCCTCAGACCCCACACACAACCCCCTCAACCCCACAACAAGGGCAGGGTGATATTCACACACAGACCCAGCCTTTCAGCTTCCCTACATTCATCACCTGAACACGCCTCCTGCCTCCTCTTTCTATTTCCCCGTGTAGTTCTGACCTAAGTGCTTCTGGACAGTCTCATGGGCAAAAATTTAACAATGCACGGCAGAGTCTGTCCTCAGATGTCCATCCTCCTCCCCAGAACTGACCAGTGTCCACCCTGGCTGCTCTGAGCCTTGGTGTGTTCACCTGAAGGATCTCACAGGTCATTTGGCATCAACAGTATAGACTGTTCTTATCCTCCTGTAGGACGCCTGTGGTATTCCATTGCACGAATAGAAATTCTGTATAAATCTTCTGCTCCTGGAAAAGCATGGCATTGATTCTGTTCTACCAACAGACACACTGCAATGAATAATCTTGTATCTACTTCAGCAAGTGTATGCCTATGTATGTGGGATCTGTTCCTAAATGCAAAATAGCTAGCTTATATGTTCTTTTTAACCTTGTGAAATACGGCAAAATTTTTCTCAATCAAGAGTGGGCAAGCTGACATTCCCAAAAGTAAGGGGTCAAAGTGCTTGTTTTCATCAACCCAGTGTGGAAGGAGACCTTTTGATTTTTGCCAATGTCAGGTGAAAATTGTGTCCGTATAGTTTTTATTAGATAAAAATTCACATAACATTAAATTCACCATTTTAATCATTTTAAATTGTATGATAAAATGGCTTTTAGAATGCTCACAATGTTCTTGAACCATCCCACTATCTAATTCCAGAACATTTTAATCACTCAAAAAAAAACCTCTGTGACTTTTTGAGGAAATACCAGACTGTTGTCCACAGTGTAAGCACCACTGTATGTTGCACCACCAATGGGTTTGGGTTGCAATTTCTCCATATTCTTGCAAAAATTCTCATTTTTCTTTTCTTTTCTTTTTTTTTTTTTTTTGTTTTGTTTTTTGTTTTTTGAGATTGAAGTCTCACTCTGTCGTCCAGGCTGGAGCACAGTGACACAATCTCGATCCACTGCAACCTCCACCTCCCAGGTCCAAGCAATTCTCGTGCCTCAGCCTCCCAAGTAGCTGAGATTACAGGCACCCACCACAATGCCCGGCTATTTTCTTTTTTTTTTTTAGTAGAGACGGGGTTTCCCCATGTTGGCTAGGCTGATATCGAACTCCTGACCTCAAGTAATCTGCCTGCCTCGGCCTCCCAAATTGCTGGGATTACAGGTGTGAGCCACTGCACCCAGCCTCATTTTTCTTTTTCTTTTTTTGATACAGGGTCTCGCTCTGTCACCCAGGCTGGACTGCAGTGGTGCAATCTCACCTCACTGCAACCTCACCTCCCAGATTCAAGCAATTCTCCTGCCTCAGTCTCCTGAGTAGCTGGGATTACAGGCATGTACTACCACGCACGGATAATTTTCGTATTTTTAGTAGAAATGGGGTTTCACCATGTTGTCCAGACTGGTCTCAAACTCCTGACCTTAGGTGATCCACCCGCCTCGGCCTCTTAAAGTGCTGGGATTACAGGCATGAGCCACCATGCCCAGCCTCATTTTTCTTTTTCTTTTTCTTTTTTTTTTTTCTTTTCTTTTTTGGATGGAGTCTCACTCTGTCACCTAGGCTGGAGTGCAATGGCGTGATCTCAGCTTACTGCAATCTCTGCCTCTGGGTTCAAGCAATTCTCCTGCCTCAGCCTCCTGAGTAGCTGGGATTACAGGCGCATGACACCAAGCCCAGCTATTTTTTGTATTTTTAGTAGAGACAGGGTTTCACCATGTTGGTCAGGCTGGTCTCGAATTTCTGACCTCATGATCTGCCCACCTTGGCCTCCCAAAGTGCTGGGATTACAGGTGTGAGCACCGTGCCAGGCCTCATTTTTGTTTTTTGAAAGATGTATAGCCTAATAGTGAGTGTAAGGTACATCATTGTAGATTTAATATGCATTAACATAATGATGAATGATGTTGAGCATATTTTCATGGTCTTATTGATTATTTATATCTTTTTGGTAAAAGTTTTATTTAAGTCCTTTGTCCATTTTTTCATTGGGTAATTTGGGTTGTTTGTAATTTGAGTTGTAAGTGCTCTTTATATATGTTGGATACTAGACCCTTACCAAATCCATGATTTGCTAATATATGCTCCCATTTTGTGAGCTATCATTTCACTTTTCTGATAGTGTCAATCACTAAACAGAGTTTTTAATTTTGATAAAGTTCAACTTACATATCATTTCTCTACCCAACCATTGGACAGTCAGGGCATGGTTTATGGTAAGCCCTGGGCTCATGTGATCTCACATCCAGGGATGCCTGAAGGGTCTGGAGAACCTTCCTCTTCTTATGTTCAATATGGACACAGATTGTGGTTTGTCAAGTGAATCAACCTCATCCCACTTTTTTGTAGGGAAATCAAGGCCTGTGACAAACGTGGTTCTGGTGGCCATTGGGGAGGCTGCTGTGAAGATCCTGCTTCTCTGCCTCTGCCTCACCTTCCTCAGGTGAGCACTGCCCCAGGGGAAATGTGTGGTGGGCGGGAGACGTGATGCTGAATCCCAGAATCTCAATCATGGAGATACTCAAATACCTTAAGAGCACCTAGGACCAGGCAAGGAGCTCAATTGGTGGTGAGAATTTCACATGGTTCATTTGTGGTCAGGCCTGTGTCTGTCCCAACCCTAGGCCAAATGCCAGGGTGGAGAGGTTTCTGTTCTCATAAAGAAGATCTTGAGGGCTAGGCCTGCTCTCTCCACCACATTTTCTATCAGCCCCTTTGCAGTGCACAGGGAGGTGAGTCTGCTGCCCTCTGCACCCCAATCTGGCCACACTTTTATGCCCTGATCTCTTCACTCAGTGTGAGGTCCTGCCGGAGGAAGGTGGCAAAGGCAGCAGCAGCTGTGGAGGCTGAAAACACTGCCATGGGCTAATCTCTCAGGTGAGTGTTGTGGACGTCTCACCCTCCAATATCGTGCTGGATGACTTCATTCGATGGCCCCCAATATAGCTGCACTCAGCATGGCCAAAGTTGAACCTCCCATGTCCGTCCCCAAACCCACTTCTCTGCAGCCCCATCTCTACAGTCAGAACCAGCTTGTGGGTCTCCACCTTGACCGCCCCACCTTCTCCAGATCCCATAAATCACTCACTCTTGTCCCTCCTTCTCCCAAGCAGGGCTCATTTGGTGCCCTTTTCTCCATCCTGACCCTGGTCATGTCTGGGTCCTCACCTCCTCCCTGGTCACTGAACCACCCTCACCTTTTGCCTCCCTGTCTCCCCAGCACAGGCCTCCAGACTCTGCTTCCAGATGCCTCCTCGTCCAGTGCCTCCACAGTCTGAACAGCCTTGTCTCCTTGTTTCCTCTCCACTGCTGGAGAACACCACCGTCTGGACTGAAGGCCTTGCACGGTCCGTCCTCCACTGGACTCTCCTGATCCCTCCTTTCTCTGTGTCACCCAAAGTCTCCCCACACCCACTGGGCCAAGCCCTCTATGACTCTGAGACTTTGCATGTGTAGTTCCCTTTCCTGAAATGCCCTTCCCTCCCATTCCTGCCAAATCCAGGTCCTGATTGTCCTTCAGGCTCAGTCTTAAATGTCACCCGTGTGTGTGTGTGTGTCTGTGTGTGTGTGTGTGTTTCCTGTATGAAATTGAGGGAAGGGGTGACATTTATTCATTAATCTATAGATTCTTTGGTAACTATACTGAAATATGCTGGCACACCTACTATGTGCCAGTATTGTTGTAGGTGCCAGGGGTCCATTGGTAGACATAGCATCAGAAATCTCAGTATTAAGAAGATGTTCTGGGCTGGGCATCGTGGCTCACACCTGTAATCCCAGCAGTTTGGGAGGCTGAGACAGTGGATCACCTGAGATCAGGAGTTCGAGACCAGCCTGACCAACAAGGTGAAACTCCATCTCTACTAAAAATCAAAAATTAGGCAGGCGTGGTGGTATGTGCCTGTAGTCCCAGCTACTCGGGAGGCTGAGACAGGAGAATTGCTTGAACCTGGGAGGCAGAGGTTGCAGTGCAAGACTCCGTCTCAGGAAAAAAAAAAAAAAGATATTCTGAAGACAAGATGGACATAAAAAAAGGAATAAGCAGTAGAAAATATTTAACTATATAGGATGGCAATATATGTTTAGAGAAAAATCATGCAGGGAAAGAAGCATAAAATATACTGGGGAACCATCTCTGTACCTGATGATGGGAAGAGATTATATTTGGGCTAACACATGAAGGTGGTGAGGAAGCAGGCTCTGTGTATATATAAACAAAAGCATCCCAGGAAGAAGGAAAAGGCGGAAGAGCAAATGCATTGCTCAGAGGCAGCAGTAGGCCTGGGTGTTGCAAACACACCCAGTAACCCATGTCTAAGAGCAGAGGGAGGCAGAGGAGTCAAGCAGTGGAAAGGACACTGCAGCCCACCTGGTGCCCTGCAGGCCACACAGGAACCTAGAACTGTTGTGGAGAGGAGAGACTCGATTGGACTGTCACTCTAACAGGATCCCTTGGCTCCCTGGTGAGAGCAGGCCTGAGCCGGTCAAGGCACCCACAGACAGACTGGGACAGCGCTGCTGGATCCTCCAGGAAGAGGAATGAGGGCTTGAACCAGACAGGCAGGGTTGGAGTGAGGATGTGTTTTTGGATGTATTTGGAAGGTCAAGCTCACAGGGTTTTCTAATGGATGTAGTCATTGAGGAGAAGGGAAGAGCATGGATAAAGCCAGAATATTCCTCTGAACATCTCACTCTTTTGAATCTTCAGTGTCTTTTTTGTTTTTGTTTTGTTGTTGTTGTTGTTTGTTTGTTTGTTTTTTGAGACAGAGTCACTCTGTTGCCCGGGCTTGAGTGTGATGGTGGGATCTCGGCTCACTGCAACCTCCGCCTCCCAGGTTCAAGCTATTCTCCTGCCTCAGCCTCCTGAGCAGCTAGGATTACACCTAGCTGGGTGCCACCACACCCAGCTAATTTTTGTTGTTGTTATATTTTTAGTAGAGACAGGGTTTCACCATGTTGGTCAGGCTGGTCTTGAACTCCTGACCTCAAGTGATCCACCCATCTTGGCCTCCCAAAGTGCTGAGATTACAGGCATGAGCTACCACTCCTGGCCTCCAATGTCTATTATTCCACACTCTATGCCCATGTATACACATTATTTAACTACACTTATACACGAGAACATATGATATTTGACTTTCTGCTTCTGAATTATTTCAGTTAAGATAATCTTCAGTTCCAACCACGTTGCTTGAAAAGACATGATTTCATTCTTTTTTCATGGCTGAGTAGTATTCCATTGTGTAACCCCTATTTCCTTTATCCAATCATCCGTGGATAAGCATTAGGTTGATTCCATATCTTTGCTGTTGTGAATAGTGCTGCTACAAACATACGAGTGCAGGTATGTTTTTGATATAATAATTTCTTTTCCTTTACCCAGTAGTGGGATCATTGGATCAAATGGTAGTTCTATTTTTGGTTATTTGAGAAATCTCTCTACTGTTTTCCATAGAGGCCGTAATAATTTACCTTCCCATGAACACTGTATAAGCATTTCCTTTTCTCCACATCCTCACCAACATCTGTTATTTCTTGACTTTTTAATAATAGCCATTCTATCTGGTGGAAGATGATTTCTCACTGCGGTTTTAATTTGCATTTCTCTGATGATTAGTGATGTTAAACACTGTTTCACATGCTTCTTGGCCACTTGTATGTCTTCTTTTGAAAACTGCCTATTCATGTCTTTTGCCCACTATATAATAGGATTTTTTTGTTTTTTATTATTAAGCTGTTTCAGTTTCTTGCACATTCTGGATATTAGTCTCTTACCAGATTCACAGTTTGCAAATATTTTCTTCCATTCTGTAGGTTGTCTGTTCACTCTGTTGATTATTTTTTATGCTATGCAGAAGCTTTTTAGTTTAATTACATCCCGTTTATCTATTTTTTGTTTTGTTGGATTTGCTTTGAGATCTTAGTTGTGAATTCTTTGCCTACAACAATGTCCAGAAAAGATTTTCCTAGGTTTTCTTCAGTATTTCTGTAGTTTCAGGTCTTACATCTAAGTTTTTAACCCATCTTGAGTTAATGTTTGTGTATGGTGAGAGATAGGGGTCCATTGCGTTATTCTGCACATGGCTATCCAATTCTCCCAGCACTGTTTAATTAATAAGATGTCCTGTCCCCATTGTATGATTTTGTCAACTTTGTCAAAAGTCAGGTAGCTGTAAGTATATGGCTTTATTTCTGGGTTCTCTGTTCTGTTTCATTAATCTGTGTGTCTGTTTTTATACCAGTACCATGCTTTTTTGGTTACTATAGCCTTGTGGCATAATTTGAAGTCAGGTAATGTGATGTCTCTAGCTTTGTTGTTTTTGCTTAGGACTGCTTTGGTAATTTGGGCTCTTTTTGTTTCTATATGAATTTTAGAATTTTTTTTCAAATTATGTGAAATATGACATTGGTATTTTGATAGGGATTGCATTGAATCTGTAGATTGCTTTGGGCAGTATGGTCATTTTCAAGGTATTGATTCTTCTGATCCATGAGCGTGGGATGCTCCATTTTTCCATTCATCTGTGTCATCTACAACTTCTTTCATCAGTATTTTGTGGTTTGCCTTGTACTGATCTTTCACCTCCTTGGTTAAATATATTCCTAAGTGTTTTTCTGTTGCAATTGAAAATGAGATTGACTTCTTGATTTTTCTTCTGTTAGATTACTGTTGGTATATAGAAGTGCTACTGATTTTTGTACATTGATTTTGTATCCTGAAATTTTACTGAATTAATTTATTAAACCTAGGAGTCTTTTGAAGGAGTCCTTAGAGTTTTCTAGATTTAAGATCATATCATCAGCAAACAGATAATTTGACTTCCTCTTTTCCAATGTGGGTGCCTTTTGTTTCTCTCTCTTGCCTGATTAATTGCTCTAGCTAGGACTTTCAGTATCAGGTTGAATAGCAATGAAGAGAGTGATCATCCTTGTCTTGTTCCAGTTCTTAGGGGGAATGCTTTCAGTTTTTTCCCTTTCAGTATGATGTTGGCTGTGGGTTTGTCATAGATGGCTCTTATTATTTTGAGATATGTTCCTTTAATGTCTAGTTTGTTGAGGGTTTTTACCATGAAGAGATGTTGGATTTTATCAAAAGCTTTTTCTTTGTCTAGTGGGATGATTATATGGTTTTTGATTTTGATTCTGTCAATGTGATGAATCACATTTATTGATTTGCATGTACGGAACCATCCTTGCATCCCTGGAATAAAACCCACTTGATCGTGACGAATTATCTTTTTGATGTGCTGTTGAATTTGGTTTGCTAGTATTTTGTTGAGGATTTTTGCGTCTATGTTCATCAGGGATATTGGACTGTAATTTACTTTTCTCATTGTGTCCTTGCTAGGTTTTGATATCACGGTCATACTGGCTTCATAGAATGAGTCAGGGAGGGTTCCCTCCTCCTGAATATTTTGGGAGAGTTATTCTTTGTACATTTGGTAGAATTTGACTGTGAAACCATCTGGTCCTGGACTTTTATTTGTTGAGAGTTTTTTTTTATTGCTGATTCAATCTCACTACTTGTTATTTGTCTATTCAGCATTTCTATTTCTTCCTGATTCAATCTTGGCAGAATCTTGTGGTTCTAGGAATTTATGCATTTCCTCCAGGAAAAGTTCCTCTCGATGTTTTGAAACAAAGGATATTATTTTCTCACAGTTCTGGAGGCTAGAAATTTGAAATCAGTAAGGCCAGGCAGAAATGAAGGTGTTGGTTGGACTACAACACTCCAGAGACTTGAGAGGATCCATCCTTCGCTTCTTCCACATTATTGTGGCTGGTGTCATTCCTTGAATTTTGGCTGGACTGCTTCTATTTCTGTCTCTGGGGACACATGGCCTCGCCTCCTTCTGTGTATATCACATCTCCCTCTGCTTTTCTCTTATCAGGACTCTTGTGCTTAGATTTAAGGGTTGACTGCATAATCCAGGATTTCCACTGGTCAAGTTTGTTAATTTAATTAAAGTTGTAAGAATACCTATAAAGTAACAATACAGGTTCAAGAAACTAAGACCCAGTTTTCTTTGGGGGTCATTATTCAGATTACTGAGCCGCTGTGTGATCTTCTGCCCCCCTAGGAGGCCCCCATCTGCCCTCCAGACCTTGCCTTCTCTTTATATTACTTTCTCTGTTCTTCCCGTCCTGACATGCTAGTGGGCCAACTCATGTAACACATATTTATGGGAATGGGGTCTATTATACTGTAAAAGACATTGATAAGACAGCCAAAAAATAAGTTATAGACTGGGTGATAACACCTGAATATAAGTATCTGATGAATGACTTGTATCCAGAATATATCAAGGACTCTCAAAACAAAAACATAAGTAAACCACAACCAAAAAAAAAGGCCCAATTTTGTGTAAAAGAAAAAGCAGCCACTCAACAACAACAAAAAATAAACAACACTTAAAAATGGACAGAGGGTGTGAATCACATTTCTCAAAAAAATGTAGTACTCAAGGCCCTCACCAGAAGCAAATGCCAGCCCCACATTTCTTGCACAGCCTGCAGAACTGTGAGCCGAAATATATCTGTTTTCTTCATAAATTACTCAGTCTCAGATATTCCTCTATAGCAAGCCAAGAATGGACTAACACAATATTTTACCACAATATTTTTAAAAGTTAGCCAAAGGTTTTATCAGCCACCTCACCAGAAAAGAAAAACGGATGGCAAACAGGCTCATGAAAACATACTAAAGATCATTTGTCCTTAGGTAATTATAAATCAGGAGAATAAGCATTCTTAGGTAGCATTACATACCTAAGAACATAACTAGAAAACAAAACAAAAATAAAAAGAAATGTTTAAATATTCTGATAATATCAGATGTTAAAAAGGATGTGAAACAATCAGAATTCACACAACTCCTGGTGGGAATACAAAATGGCACATCAACTTTGGAGAACAGTTTGACAATTTCTTATAAATTTAAACTTGACACTTACCATATGACGAGGCACCTGACTCCTAGGTATTTACCCAAGAGCAATAAAAGCTTACAGTCACACACAGAAACCTGCATGCCAATATTTATAACAACATTATTTCATAGTCACCCAAACCTGAAAACAATCTGAATTCTCCTCAAATGGTAAATGCATACAAAATGGGGGTCCATAAAAACAGTGAGTTACGAGTCAGCAATTAAAGGGAACAAACTGTAGATTCATACACTCAACCACATGATTGAACCTCAGAGGCACTGCACCAAGTGAATGAAGCCAGACTTTGGAGGCAACACTTTGTATGATTCCATTTATATGACATTCTGTGAAAACGCAATACAATAGGAAGGGAAAACGTATCAGCATTTTTTCATGGACTAAGTGTGGAGGGAGGGTTGACTACCCAGAGACAGGAGGAGGGAATGTTTGGTTAATGACACTCTTCAGTGTCTTCACAGTGGTTGTGGGTATATAATTATATACAACTCTCAAACCGTATCAAAATTGCATATGATAAAGAATTAATTCAACTGTATCTAACTTTAAACAAATTAAAAAATTTAAAACACAGGATGCCACTATGCTTTCACTAGAATTGTTCAAATATAAAGCAGGACAATATCATATGTCGACAAGGGTGTGGAGCTACTGGAATTCTGGCACATGGCTAGGAGGAGTGGTAAAAGTCAAAACCATTTTGGACAACAGTTTGGCAATTCCTACCAAGGTTAAACTTACAAGTAGTCATTAGTCTGACTATTTATCTTCCTGTGTATACCAATTAGTATAAAACCATGTATGTAAAAAGACTTGTACCTGAATACCTGTAGGCAGAAAACTGGAAAATCCTTGTCTATCAATAAGTGAGAAATAAAACATTATAGTATACACATAAATGGAATACTACTTAGCAATATCACATTTTGAAATACAGACACAAACAACTTGGTTCAATTTCAGAAAATATTATGCTGGGTCATAGGATACAGACACAAATTAACGCATCTCTAGGAAATTTTCAAATAGACTAACTCACAATGAAAGAGGACATATCAGTGGTTGCCCAGCATAGAAGGTGGGAAGAAAAGCCCTTGGCATACTAGAAATGCTGTATATCTGCATTGTGGTGAGTATACAGGCTGCACATACTCGTCAAATCTCATGGAAATGTGAACTTCAAGTAAGTGTGCTTTATTTCATGTAAATTATACCTAACTAAATTCATTAAAGAAACACAGTAAGACTCACATATTCATATTTGATCTTCTGGTCCATGAACATAGTATGACTTTATTGTTAAAGCTAAATGTGGCTGGGCACAGTGCCTCATGTCCATAGTCAAAGCACTTTGGAGGTTGAGGTGGGAGGATTGCTTGAACCCAGGAGTTCAAGATCAGCCTGGGGGAACATAGCAAGACCCCATCTCTCCTAAACATAAAACCAAAAAATTACTCCAGCCTGGTAGTATGAGCCTGTGATCCCAGCTACTAGAGAGGATGAAGTGGGAGAGTCACTTGAGTCTGGGAGGTCAAGGCTGCAGTGAACTGTGGTCAGGCCGGTGCACTCCATTCTGGGCAACAGAGCAAGACCCTGTCTTAAAAAAAAAAGCACTAAATGTATTGAATTTTCTATTATGTGCCACATGCTAAATATTTAAATAACTTACAACAGATATTATTTACTGGAGACTTAATTTTTTGTATATCAAACGAGGATGCCGCTACCTCTCTATTAATAAGGATGAATGAAGAGTTATCTAGATACTATTGTGTGTAGAGATTCGACAAAGGTATGGTGGCAAGTACTAATATGTCCCAGGGATCAAGGGTTTGCTGGATGCATACTACACAGAGTGATATGGAAAACCATGTAGCTGGACCTAAAGTTTAATTTTTTCTGTACATTCCACTCATGTTGTCTAGAAATATTATGTCTTTGGGCCATATATAACTGTGAGAAGCAGATTTTTACATGAAAGAAAATGTTGATCCATATGATGAGCCTCTAAAAACACTTGCTTCTGCCCACACTGCACCAAATGGCAGCATGAATGGAAAAGAAGTTTTTTCTTCACTGGTTCATAGAACACATGTTCTCCCTTTTGTTTTGCAGGAAGATGCTGCGTGGTTCTTATTTTGGAGATGTCATTGACACTGTGCAAACCAGTGTACTAGGTGCCAGGGGAAAATTCTATAGTCATATTTCTTTTAAAAATTCCAATATGCTACCATGATACACGACAAATTCCCAACTTTTCACAGCTCCAAAGCCAGACAGTATGTGTGTGTGTGGTGAGGACATGAGGCTATGGATGGGGAGTATCTTAAGGGCAGGAATCAGGTCAGTGGCATCTCTTCTCAAGCCCCACCTATACACAAGGCTCACTGTAAGAATTAAAGAAAGAGGAAAGAAACACGAATGGTGGCTCACCAGTCAAGACAGGTTTTAGAGAAAACAAACCTGGAGGAGTTTCTGGCCGAGTTAGGTCAGAGGCACACTCTCTTACAGACTAAGAGTTTTTAAGGATTTAGGGTGGGAGAGTTTATCAGAGACTTGGACTGCTTCTGAGTCTCTTTGTTGTGCTTATCTGGGAGTCAGAGGTGTGTGTCTGTACCCATACATCTTTCTGCAGCTACAGGCATACCCACTGAGTCTGCTTTTAGCTTCCCTATCTTAGTGCACCTGAAGGGAAAGGAATGTGCTTATTAAGGCCCACTGTTTTACTATGGCCGATTGTATGAGGGTGAAGTTTGGCAGTAACTCAAGAGACTCTCCCCCCACCTCCCTCTGTGCCAGAGCTGTCTTATCTGTGTTTCACTGTCTGCTTTTTCTGGTTGCTTGTAGTTAGCAGAGAAGTGATTTCCTTGAAATGCATGAGGCTAGAAAGGGAACTGGAACTTAAAGTGGCAGTGTTTCTCCGAGATGACGGTGATCCTGCTCTGTCACTCATTATATCTTTAGTGAATGAATGAATAAATGAATGGCTGCCACCTTCACTTTACCTAGGACTCGTCTTTGTTTCTCTGCCCCAGACAATCACACGGACCCTATAGAATCCTATATCCTGCTGGACTAATCACCCCATGGATCTAGGTGAGGCTGTGACTTGGGCCAGGTCAGCAGTGATCAGCCCTAGTGTAAACAGTTGTGCATAGAAAAGTACCTCAGAATGGAAGGACTTTAGACATGGGGTTCGCATGTCTCAGATGGCCCCGGAGGTACTGGTCCAGGCTCCGGTGTCCCAGAAGGCAAGACTCAGATTCTGCTCCATCTCCTCCCCTCTCTGGGCGGCTCTCTGGCATCTCTGGCCCATGAGGGTCAATCTGTGTGGAAGGGACAAGCTCTGAGCACGTGTGGGTCTGAGGTTCCTCTTCCATGCAGGGCTGAGGTCTCCTGCTCCTCCCCAGCTTCCTGTCCGGCCCTGTAGCCCTTCCCCTCCACTCCCTTCCTCTTGTCTGCTCACACAGGAAGCCCAGGAAGCCTCTTCCTCAGACATGCTGCTGCTGCTACTGCTGCCCCTGCTGTGGGCAGGTGAGTGGCTGTGGGGAGGGGGGTTGTCGGGCTGGACGGAGCTGACTCTTGTTTCCCCACAGGGGCCCTGGCTATGGATCCAAATATCTGGCTGCAAGTGCAGGAGTCAGTGACGGTACAGGAGGGTTTGTGTGTCCTCGTGCCCTGCACTTTCTCCCATCCCATACCCTACCACACCAGGAATTCCCCAGTTCATGGTTACTGGTTCCGGGAAGGAGCCATTGTATCCTGGGACTCTCCAGTGGCCACAAACAAGCTAGATCAAGAAGTACAGGAGGAGACTCAGGGCCGATTCCGCCTCCTTGGGGATCCCAGTAGGAACAACTGCTCCCTGAGCATCATAGATGCCAGGAGGAGGGATAATGGTTCATACTTCTTTCGGATGGAGAGAGGAAGTATCAAATACAGTTACAAATCTCCCCAGCTCTCTGTGCATGTGACAGGTGAGGCACGGGCTTCCGAAGTGGCCACAAGGGAAGTTCATGGGTACTGCAGGGCAGGGCTGGGATGGGACCCTGGTACTGGGAGGGGTTTAGGGGTAAAGCCTGTCTTGCTTAGCCGGGGAGCTTGACCAGAGGTTGGTCTTCTCTCAAGCGCTCACCTGGACCCTCCCTCCTGATTCTGCATCCCCCCTTCTCCTCACTAGACTTGACCCACAGGCCCAAAATCCTCATCCCTGGCGCCCTAGACCCCGGCCACTCCAAAAACCTGACCTGCTCTGTGCCCTGGGCCTGTGAGCAGGGAACACCCCCGATCTTCTCCTGGTTGTCAGCTGCCCCCACCTCCCTGGGCCCCAGGACTACTCACTCCTCGGTGCTCATAATCACCCCACGGCCCCAGGACCACGGCACCAACCTGATCTGTCAGGTGAAGTTCCCTGGAGCTGGTGTGACTACGGAGAGAATCATCCAGCTCAATGTCACCTGTAAGTGCTGGGCCAGGATGCTGGGGTCCCTGAGGGTGTAGGGGAGACAGGATGGGCTGGTGCTGGGGACATTTAGTGTCCTGGAGGACTGGCTGAGTTCGGGAGCCAGAAGGACATGAGCGCTGTCCCTTCTGCATTTCTGTGGTTTCTGGCAGGAGTAAGGGGAAATGCCTACCCTTATATCATCTCTACCCCCAACTGAAGGAAATCCTGTCTTCCTCTCCTAGATGCTCCACAGAATCCAACAACTGGTATCTTTCTAGGAGATGGCTCAGGTAGGAAGGAGCCTCCCTGCCTGGGGCTGTTACTGACATTGAGTCTGTGTCAGATTTGGTCAGATCTGGACTTTCAGAGTCAAATGTTCAGAGGCAAGGCCTGCGGTTAGACACAGGTAGACATCAGGCACCTTGGAAAAGGATATTTGGGGATGACTAGCAGCTTCCTCCTTGCCCATCCAAATAATGCTCTTTGTCTCCCTCCTGTCGCTGAATGTCTTGGGCTATTTTATTTTTAATTGATATGTAATAATAGTACATATTTATGGATGGCATAGTGATGTTTCCATACTAATAATGTATAGTAATCAGATCAAGCTAATAGCATATCCATCATCTTGAACATTTATGATTTCGTTGTTGTTGGGAACATTCAATATCCCCTTTCTAGCTATTTGAAGCTATCTATTATTGTTAACCATAGTCATCCTACAGTGGTATAGAACACCAGAACTTATGCTTCCTTTCCAGGTGTAATCTTGTATCCTTTAACAAATCTGTCTCCTTATCATTGTTCCCCTAACCTTCCCAGCCCTTATTATTCTCTGTTCTACTTTTTACTTCTATGAAATCAACTTCTTGTAGCTTCCACTTCTGAGTGAGAACATGTGGTATTAAACTTTCTGTTCCTAGCTTATTTCATTTAACATAATGTCTTCTAGTTCAATCTATGTTATAGTGAATAACAAGATTTCATCATTTTTTATGGCTGAATGATAATCCATTGCGTATATATGCCACATTTCCTTTATTTATTCATCTGTTGTTGGACACTTAGGTTTATTTCATATCTTCCTATTGTGGATAATGCTGCAATAAACATTGAGGGGCAGACGTTTCTTCAATATACTGATTTCCTTTCCTTTCTATAAATGCCCAGTAGTGGGGTTGCTGGATCATATGGTAGTTCTATCTGTAGTTTTTTGAGAAACTTCCATACTCTTCTCCATAGTGGTTATACTAGTTTACATTCTGGTCAAAAGTATATGAGTTCCCTCTTCTCTATAACCTCACCATCATTTGTTAATTTTCATCTTTTTTTTTTATCATAGTCCTCCCAACTGGGGTGATGTTACCTCATTGTGGTTTTGATTTGCATTTCCCTGGTGATTGGTGATGTTGAGCATTTTTCGTATACACTTGTTAGCCATCTGTATATCTTTTCTTGAGAAATGTCTACTCAGATAATTTGCCCATTTTTAAATGAGATTGGGTTTCTTTGCCATTGAGATGTATGAGTTCCTCATATATTCTGGATATGAATCACTTGTCAGATGAATAGCTGACAAATATTTTCTCCTATTCTGTAGGTTGCCTTTTCACTCTGTTGGTTGTTTCCTTTCTGCATAGAAGCTTTTTAGCTTGCTATCATCTCATTTATTTACTTTTGCTTTTGTTGCTTGTGCTAGTGAGGTCTTACTCGTAAAATATTTTTCCAGACCAATGTCATAAAGCATTTCCCCTATGTTTTCTTCTAGTATTTTTAAAATGTTGTGTCTTATATTCAGGTCTTTGATCCATTTTGAATTGATTTTTGTATAGGATGAGAGGTGTGAGTCTAGTGTCATTCTTCTGCATATGGCACCAGTTTTCCCAGCATCATTTATTAAAGAAACTGCTCTTTCCTCAATGAGTGTTCTTCATGCATTTGTCAAAATTCAGTTGGCTGTAGATAGTGGGTTAATTTCTGTGTTCTCTATTATGTATTATTGGTGTATGTTTCTGCTTTTATGCCAATATCATGCTGTTTTGGTTACTGCAGCTTTGTAGTTTTGAAATCTTTAAATTTTTGAAATTTTGCAATTTTCTAGTTTTGAAATTTTGAAATCTTGTAGTGTGATACCTCCAGCTTTGTTCTTTTTGCTTAGGATTGCTTTGACTATTCAGGCTATTTTTGGTTCCATATGAAGTTTAAGATTGTTTCTTCTAATTCTGTGAAGAATGACATTGATATTTTGATAGAGCCAGGTTTGAATCTGTAGATTTTTTTGGGTAGTATAATCATTTTAGCAATATTAATTCATCTGATGAGAAGGAATGTCTTTCCATTTGTTTGTATCCTCTTCAGTTTATTTCCTCAGTGTTTTGTAGTTTTTCTTATTGAGGTCTGTCACCTCTTTGGTTAAATGTATTCGTAGGTATACTTCATTCTCTTATAGCTATTGTAAATGTGATTGCCTTCTTGATTTATTTTCAGCTAATTCATTGTGTATAGAAATGCTACTGATTTTTGTGCATTGATTTTGTATCCTGCAAATTTACTAAATTCGTTTATCAGTTCTGAGAGTTTTTTTGTTAGAGTCTTTAGGTTTTTTTGTTTTATTTTGTTTTTGAGATGGAATTTCACCATGTTGGCCAGGCTGGTCTTGAACTCCTGGCCTCAAGCAATCTGCCCACCTTGGCCTCCCAAAGTGCTGGAATTACAGGCATGAGCCACCACGCCTGGCCAAGTCTTTAGGTTTTTGTATGTTATTTGCAGAGACAATTTGACTTCCTCCTTTCCAATTTGGATGGTTTTTATTTCTTTCTCTTGCCTAATTGCTCTGGCTAGGACTTTCAGTACTATGTAAAATAAGAGTTGCAACAGTGGACATCCAGTTCCTAGAGGAAAAGATTTCAGCTTTTCTCCATTCAGTATGATGTTAGCCATGGGTTTGTCATATATGGCCTTTTTTGTGTTGAGGTACTTTCCTTCTATACCTAACTTATTGAGAGTTTCTATCATGAAGCAATATTGAATTTTAACACATGCTTTTTATTCTGCAACTATTTAGGTGATCATATGGTTTATGTCCTTCATTCTGTTGATATATGTGTAACATTTATTGGTTTGCATATGTTGAATCATTCTTGCCTTTCTGGGATTAATCCCACTTTGTCATGGTATATTATCTTTTCGATATATTGTTGGATTTGATTTGCTACTATTTTGTTGAATATTTTTGCATCTATGTTCATTAGGGGTATTGGCCTCTAGTTTTCTTTTTTTATTATCTCCTTTCTGATTTTGGTGTCGTGGTTATGCTGGCCTTGTAGAATGAGTTAGGAAGAGTTGCCTCCACTTCGATTTTTTGGAATAGTTTGAGAAGAGTTGGTATAATTTTTTTCTTTAAAGGTTCAGTAAAGTTCAGCACTGAAGCCATCCAGCTCTGGAATTTTCTTTGTTGGGAGGCCTTTTATGATTCATTCAATCTCATTACTTGTTGTTTGTCTGTTGAGGTTTTCTATTTCTTCTTGATTCAATCTCGGTAGATTATATGTGTCCAGGAACTTATCCGTTTCTTCTAGACTTTCAAATTTGTTGGCATATTGTTCATGGTAGTGTCTAAGATCTTGTGTATTTCTGTGGTAACCATTGTGACATCTTCTTTTTTATTTATGATTTTATTAATTTATGTCTTCTGTCTCTTTCTTAGTCTAGCTAATGATTGTCAATTTTATTTATTTTTTCAAAAAGCCAACTTGTTCATTGATTTTTTTTTCAATTTCATTTATTTCTGCTCTGATCTTTATGATTTCTTTCATTCTGCTGATTTTGAAAGCAGAACTAGAAAGTTCTTGCTTTCTAGTTTCTTGAAATGCACAGTTAAATGGTTTACTTGAAATTTGTCTAATTGTTTGATGTAGGCATTTATTTCTCTAAAGTTGTCTCTTAAAACTGTTTTTGCTGTGTCCCATAGGTTTTGGTATATTTTATTTCTATTTTTACTTATTTTGAGGAATTTTTAAATATCATTCTTAATTTCTTCCTTCACTATTGGTCATTTAGAATCATTTTGTTTCATTTCTGTGTATTTCTATAGTTTGGAATGTTTCTCTTGGTATTGATTTTTAGTTTTATTCAATTGTAGTCAAATAAGATACTTGATCCAATTTTGATTTTTTAAAATTTTTGGCACTTGTTTTGTGTTCTAACATATAGTCAATCCTTGGGAATGTTGCACGTGCTGATGAAACCAATGTGTATTCTGCAGCTGTCGGTTGAAATGTTCTATAAATATCTTAGGTTCATTTGGTATATGGTGCAGTTTAAATCCAATGTTTATTTGTTCATCTTGTCTAGATGATTTGTTCAATGCTGAGAGTGGGGCGTTGAAGTCCTCAACTATTATTGTATTGGAGTCTATCTCTCCCTTTATATCTAATAATACTTGCTTTACATATCTGGGTGCTCTGGTGTTGTGTGCATATATATTTACAGTTGTTATATTATAGTGCTGAACTGATCCCTTTATAATAATATAATATCCTTCTTTGTCTCTTTACAGCTTTTGACTTGTAGTCTGTTTTGTCTGAGATAAGTACAGCTATTCCTGCTTCCTGTCATTTCCACTTGGGTAGAATATCCTTTTCCATCTCTTCCTTTTCAGTCTATGTGTGTCTTATAGGTGAGATAAGTTTCTTGTAAGCAGTATATGGCTGTGTTGGTAGAAGGGCTGAGGCAGGGCTTGCTTGTCTGACATAATGTAAAAGAGTCTTGGAACATGTCCTGGGTCCAGGGTCTCAAACCCCTTGTGGCCTATGGAACACCAAGCTCTGTGCCTAAGGGTGGAAGGCTGCCCTGCTGCACTACAATCTAAGCCCAGGGCATAAAACCCCTCGTGGCTTGGAAAGAATCCAGGGCTCTGGGCATAAAACCCCTCATGGCCTCTGGAATGTGTCCAGACTTGCTGGCCGCTTGCTCCTTGCTCTCCCAGGATCATAAATTGATGGTATCTTGAGTGAAAAGAACTTTTCCTCTATTATTTCAAGTAGCAGAGCATATGCTAAACCTTCACAGCTATGCTTGATGCACTGCTACCTTTCTACCCCAGCGTCCTCATGTCCTCACTTGTCTATCCCCACTTCCGCACGTCCTCACCACCTGCTTCTTTGTTTGATTACCAATAAATAGTGTGGGCTCCCAGAGCTCGGGGCCTTCACAGCCTCCATACTAGCGTCAGCTCCCTGGACTCACTTTATGTACTATTAAGTTGTCTTGTCTCATTCCTTTGACTCCGCTGGACTTCGTGGCCCCCACGGCCTGGTGTTGGGTCTGATCACCCCAACAAGCTGAGTCTAGATTTTCTTTTCATTCATTCAGGCAGTCCATATATTTTAAATGGGACGATTTAATCCATTTACATACACATTATTATTAATAGGTTATTTTCATTTCATTGATTGTTTTCTGATTGTTTTGTATATTCCTGGTTCCTTACTTCCCCTCCTATTGTTTCTTTTTGTGGTTGGCTGATATATATATATATTTTTTGTAGTGATAAGATTTGATTCCTTTCTCTTTCTTCTTTGTGTATGGGCTGTCAGTGAGTTTTAATTTCACGTGTTTTTGCCTTTTCACTTCCAGTTGTAAGACTCCCTTGAGCATTTCTTTTCTTTTCTTTTTCTTCTCTTATTTTTTTTATTTTTTATTTTTTTTTTGAGAAAGTGTCTCATTCTGTAGCCCAGGCTGGAGTGCAGTGGCATGATCATGGCTCACTATAGTCTCGACCTCCTGTGCTTAAGCAATCTTCCTGCCTTAACCTCCCAAGTAGCTGGGACTACAGGCATGTGCCACCACTCCCAGCTAATTTTTGTGTTTCTTGTAGAGGTAGGGTGTTGCCATTTGCCTAAGCTGGTCTCAAATTACAGAGCTCAAGTGATCCACCTGCCTGCCTTCACCTCCCGATGTGCTGGGATTATAAGCATGAACCACACCGTGCCTGGTCCCTTGAGCATTTCTTGTAAGGCTAGTCTAAGAGTGATTAGAATTCCCTTAGTTTTTGCTTATCTATGAAATATTTTATTTCTCCTTCTTTTCTGAAAGATAGCTTTTCTGGGTATAGTATTTTTGACTGGTAAGTTTTTTATCTTTCAGTACTTTGAGTATGTCATCCCATTCTCTCCTGGCCTATAATGTTACTGCTGAGAAACTCACTGTTGGTCTAATAAGGATAATCCTATATGTGACTAGATGCTTTTACCTTGCTGTTTTTACAATTCTTTACTTGACTTTTGACAATTTGGCATAATGAGCTTTGGAGAGGACTTGCTTGAGCTGAATATTTTGAGAGTACTTTGAGCTTCCTGGACCTGGATGTCCTTCTAGTTCCCAAGGCTTGGGAAGTTTTCACCTATTATTGGATTAAATATGTTTTCTACACCTTTTCCATTCTCTTCTCCTCCTGGAAATCCCATAATGTGAATATTTGCTTGGCTGTGTCCCATGAGTCCTGTAGGGTTCCTTCATTCTATTTTATTCTCTTATTTTTACCTACCTGTGTTACTTCAGAAGATCTGTCTTCAAGTTCAGAAATTATTTTTTCTTCTTGACCTAGTCTGTTGTTGAAGCTCTCGATTGTGGTTTTTTATTTCATTTTTTGAGTTCTCAGCTGTAGGAGTTCTGCTTTGCTCTTTTATATAATATCCATCTCTCTGTTAAATTTCTCTTTCAAGTCATGAATTAAAACAATGGGACACAGGTGCCCAACTACTTGGCTGACCTGGGGGCATATCTGCTGGAGGTGCCAACATGGCTGTTTTGCAGGGCTGAGATGAAGCTGAATGACTCTTAGCTGGCCTAGGTGTGTTTTTGCCAGGAGTAGCACTCAGAGCTTTATCTAGGGTTTGGGATGTGAGTGTAAGACTGCTCAGCTGGCCTAGGGGGTGTACCAGCCAGTGGTAGCCCATGGGGCTGTTTCTCAGGCCTGGAATGCAAGCACACAGCTGCTCAATATGCCTGGGGTCATGTCTAAAAGGGTTGGCTCACAAGGCTGTTTCTCAGGCCCTAATTGTGGGAGAGTGGCCTTTGGGCAGGCCAGAGGCATGTCCACAGAAGGGGGCTGGGCACCATAAGGCTGTTTCTCAGGGCCTGTGTGTGGGCACATAACCACTTCCCCAGCCTGGGGATGTATTAGCTCTTTGTTGGCTCAGAGGTCTCTCCCATTCAGGTGAGCGTGCACGGTAGTTTGGCCAACTCAATTGTGTGTTCACCCTGAGTGGGACTATAAAACTTTTCCTCCAGCTGGAAGTACAGTCAGCAGGGGTTGGTTTCTCTACTGTTCAGGGCCAGAGTCCCAGCCAATACTGGGCCCAGGCTCCATGCAGCTCTAATTGTGGTATTCAGCCTCTACTGCTGGCTTAGTGGAATGAAGATGGAGTTACAATGATAAAGAGGTGCATGGCCACTGGCCCCCAGAGGAGGGTGCACTCCAGAGATGGCTGTGGTCCCAAGATGGTGCTGTATTGTAGCAGCTTGCCCACAGGGGCTGGTTAGGGAGTTGGGAGTGCACACCAAGTGCTCCTAATCCAGAACCATGCAGCTGTGTGAATTCCTGGCAGCTCTTCCAACTGTGCTCAGAACTTGTGAGGACTGTAAGATTAACCTGTAGTAAGGAATGTAGGTATCTGCAGTGGCACTGGGGGTTGGTTGGATTCTTCTGCTTATTTCCCTGCAAGGGGAAATCCTTCCTGTCTCTGGGACAAACCAATCTGGGCTGGGGAGATGGAGCTGCAAAGCTTGGGTGCCTCCATGCTGCCCTCCTGGGTTTCCAATTACCATAGGTAACTCTCCACTCCCCTGCTACACTACAGTACTCTCCCTGCGACACTCCACTCAAATCTTTGCTATGGTTTATTCATTGCTTTGGTCCTTTCCTGTCTGGCGGGACAGGGGAGGATGAGCTCCAGGCACCTCTGGTTAGCCATTTTGCTCCAATGGGGGCATTTTTTAAATAGGTTTTATTTTTCAGAGTAGTGTTCATTTCACAGCAAAATTGAGTGGAATCTTCTAGTTGCTGATCATCTTGGGAGCATTTATAAATGAACTTTATTTTTCATGAAGAAATTGAGCAGAAGGTACAAAGATTTCCCATATGCCCTCTACCCTTATACATAGTTTCCCCGGTCATCAGCATCCCCCATCAGAGTGGTACATTTGTTACAATCAGTAAACCTACATTGACATATCATTGCCACCTGAAGCCCATAGTTTACATTAAAGTTCACTCTTGGTGTTATACATCTTGCAGGTTTTAAAAAAATGTATAATGACATGAATCCACCATGAGAGTATCATATAGAATAGTCACACTTCCCTAAAAATCTCTTTAGGGCATTTTTTTCTACTGTCCATACCTCAACCCTTAGCCCTGACCTCTGTCCCAAGACCAGTGCTCTCTCCACTACCCTATTCCAATTAATAATGGCATCTGGTCCCTCAGTGGACAGTGAGCCCAGTGAGAGCGGAATAGTTCCCTCAGTAGTGGTCATCAAACTGTTGACAATGATGCTCAGAGACACGCACCTGACTCTGAGTGTTGCGATCTAGAAGGCACAGCCAGGCAGGTCCAGGAGAACTGTCTGGGTCTAAGAAAGTCTGAGAACCACCTCCCTGCCCCACCCTGCTTCCAGGCCCTTTTGAAGGCCAAAAGGACCACCTTTGACCCTAAGTGATGGGGCCAGTGGGAAGAAAGAAGAGACAAGGCCTATCAGCATTCCAGTGCTTTCTCTCTCTCTCTCTCTCTCTCTCTCTCTCTCATCCAAGAGGCTCAGAGCTTCACAGTCCTTCAGGGGCTATGTCTGAGGTTAATTTCAGAGAGACCCAGGGTGGAGAGGAACCTGGGTCCTAGGAGAGATGGTGTTTTGTGCACCGGGGAGAGAGTGTGGGACAAGAGGTGTCAGGTGCACTGTGTACTTCATCTCATGGTCGTGGTCAATATTGATGTCTATGATGGGTGGGAAGATCTAGGAGCTAAACCCCATTTTGGAGGTGAAGTCACCCCTCTCTACATGCTGGAAAGGGGTATACACATACCTGTTTATCCAGATTAGAGTTCACCCCAAGTCTTTTTTGTCTGCAGGGAAACAAGAGACCAGAGCAGGAGTGGTTCATGGGGCCATCGGAGGAGCTGGTATTACAGCCCTGCTTGCTCTTTGTCTCTGCCTCATCTTCTTCATGTGAGCATTTTCTCTGGGTCAGGCATGGGCCAGAGGTGAAGAGGATGGACCTGGTGTAGAAGGGTCCTGGAGGGGCTGTGAGGGCTGGAGAAAGGGCAGGGGGTGTGATAATGTACAGAATCCAGCCTGTAGCCACTGGGCTAGGCACGGGTCTATTCTAGGGCCCTGATCTCAGATATCCAAGGAGTGGGAGGTAGAGGGAGACCTTGTTACTAAGTCTTGTTTGAGGGCTCCTGGATTAATCCCACCCTTTACCCGCCAAAGTCCCTTATTCCAGGTTCATAACAATGGCCCCACAGCCTGAGAAAACCAGGCTCAAAGACCCTGGTGTCTCCCATCAGAGTGAAGACCCACAGGAGGAAAGCAGCCAGGACAGCAGTGGGCAGGAATGACACCCACTCTGCCACAGGGCCAGCCTCCCCGGTGAGTGATGGGGCATCCTGGCATCCAGTCTGCCCTGCAGACACCTCCTCCCAACGTGGCCCACAGTCATGCCCCATTCAGCATTTCCAGAACTGAGCTTATTGTCTTTCCTCCTGTTTAACAGTGTAGGTTTTAATATTTTTCAGGTATGTTGAGGCCAACAGATCAGGAGATGATGGCCATTGAAAAGATAGTTTCTTGGCTGGGCACAGTTTCACACCTGTAATCCCAGCACTTTTGGAGGCCGAGGTGGGCAGATCCCGAGGTCAGGAGATCGAGACCGTCCTGGCTAGCACAGTGAAACCCTGTCTCTACTAAAAATACAAAAAAATTAGCCGGGCATGGTGGCGGGCACCTGTAGTCCCAGCTACTTGGGAGGCTGAGGCAGGAGAATGGTGTGAACCTGGGAGGCGGAGCTTGTAGTGAGCCGAGATAGCACTATTGCACTCCAGCCTGGGTGACAGAGTGAGACTCTGTCCAAAAAAGAAAAAAAAAATAGTTTCTTATTCACCATTCCCGAGAGGGCGCACCACAACATGCAAGGCCATATGGAGAAGCACCAGGGTCAGTCAGGAAGCAGAGGGAGCAAGGAGAAAATAGGACAAGAGCCTTCTCTGTGGCTTTTATGGAAAAGAATGGGCAAGACAGGGTAAGCAAGCTAGGCAGGTTTATGATTGGCTACTTAGAACAATTTCAGCAGACTCTGGGGTATAAGAGTTGTCTCTAGTTGTCTGGTACGTGGCCCTGGGTTTATTAAGGAGGATTGTGGCCTGGAGTGTAAGAGCTCAATAAAAGATCCAGCTGGTAGTGTGGGCTTTAGACTGACTGGTTTGCACATGAAAGGTGCACTTGTATGCAAGTCCTTTACTAGCTCTAGAAATCTACTATCCTTGGGAGAGGCAGTCTCTCAAAGGTCAGCAATGCCCCAGATGTCAAAACATCAGAAACACTTGGTTGACACACCCCTAAACATAGTTCTCCTGATGAGTTCTCCATCTCACTAAAGGTACTCTTGTCCCCATTACCCAACAAGAGACATGGCCCCCTCATGCCCCAGTCCTCCATCTCTTCTTCCTGTGCCAGTATGCTACGATGCATGTCTGAGCTTCCTCTGAACACAGCTTAACACAACCACTCCTTCTGAGCCGAGAGCCTCTGTTATTCCTTATTCTGCTGCAGCCTCACCTCCCATTTCTCCTCTCCAGAACATTAGCATTATCTCCCTAAAAGGTCATTGTCCCATCATTCCCAAGTTTGAAATGCGCTGCTTCTCTACTCTCCTGAAAGATTGGCATTCCAACAACTTGGTCTGGCATTGGAGCAGGAAAACCAGAGTCCCCTTCAGCGCTATGCTCCCCCAACATTAGCCACTCAATCACCTCAAGCAGGGCAAGATTTTTCATCTCAGAATCATTGCTGGGCTGTCCCCTCCTCCTCATATGCCTAATAGCTACCTGCCCAACTCCAGTGCATCCTTCAAGCTCTGATTTTTTTTTAAATTTATTTAACTCTGACTAAAGTGAACACCACAGTAAAGTTTTTGAACACAGGGTCAACCAGCACCCATTCATTCTGCAAATATCTATATAATCCCATTTGCCAATTGTTCTAGGTCCTTGTGCCATTCTGTATTTTTATAAACACATAGTTTACAAATATAAAATATTCCTCCTATTGGGGGCTTAACATTTATTGGGGAAAGGGATGAAAATAATGAACAAATAAGTAGTGCAGATATACATGAAATAAGTGCTATGGCAGGAAATGAAATGGGAGAACGGAATGGTCAGTCCTTGGGGCCAAAGAGTGGCCTTTGGGCAAACACCTGCAGAAAGAAAGTGAGTACAGTATGAGCAGTAGAGAATCATCAAGGAAGCAGCAAATACCATGGCTCTGAGGCTGGAACACATCTGACGTTTTAGAGAAACAAAGTAGGACAGTGTGGATAAGGCAGAGTTACGTGTTGGGGGTGGTGTGTGAACTGAACAATGGTAGGTAGGAAATGAAGTTGAAGAGACATAGGAGCTGCAAATATTACAGGATCCTAAGTCCATCATAGTTATTGATGCGTTTAGAGCAGAAGAGTGACATAAACTGACACTCATTTTAGTGGGAGTCACTCTGGCTGCTGTGTGAGAAACTCTAGTACGTAGTATAGAAGAGAAGATACCAGAAGAGAAGATAGAAGAGAAGATACTAGTACGTAGTATAGAAGAGAAGTATAGAAGAGAATAGAGGATACGCAGATAATCAAGCCAAGAGATGACTGACTCAGACTTAGTCCCCAGTAAGAAAAATGAATCTGATGTGGAGAAATTGGGTTCCAGATACATCTTGAAGGTGGATCAACAGTATTTGCAAGTGGAGTGATGGATGCATGCAAGGCATGAGCAAAGATAGCTCACAGACTCTGCTTGATAAGTGTCTCAGATGTCATAGGTGGGTCCACAGATATCGTAGATGTCATGGATGTCCAAGAAGACCCCATAGATGTCATAGATGTCTATAGATGCCAATTATGATGTTCATGTGGTTTACTCAGAATTCAAACTTAAAAAATCAAATTGCCAATGATTAAAATTGCCATCCTTGAAGGAGAAGTATATTTTCAAGTGTATATCAAATATTATTTTGGTTACTGTAAGTATGAGGTGCCTCTGAGACATCCATGTAGAGATGACAAGTAGCAGGCAAGTGTCTGGAGCTCAGAAGAGGGATCCATGTGGGAGACACAGAGGTTGGGGGCTTCCATATCAATATCCAATAATTGGTGAATCTACAAAGAAGAGAAGTGGTCCACAGACACAGCCCTAGAACCCTCCAGCATTTAATGTTAGGGAGATGAGGTGTAAATGGTGGGAAAGCTGAGAATGAATAGGAGCCAATGGCCAGGAAATTGCAGGCTCTAGTGTTGGTGGCCAAGGGAAGATGGGGCTTCATGGAAGAGAGGTTGGTCATTTGTTTCAAATGCTGGTAAGTCTGGTAAGATAGAATCTGAGAAATGGCTATTAGAATGTAGCTAAGTGGTATGACAGCAAAGCAGATCTGATTTTCTGCTGGAGGAAGATCTCTTGACTGAGAGAGTTCAAGAGAAAATGGGAGGCGAGGAGGCAAAAACTATGAGTTGAAGGACTCTTTTGAGAAACACTGCCCCAACCAAGAAATGGGCCTGCACCAGCAAATGGTTGTACCCTGTAGACTTGCCATTTCTCCAGCATCTGCTCCTATCTCTTATGCTACCATGTTCCCTATTTGTGTAGGGCTTTGCACCACTTGAACTAACTGCATTCCCATAGCTCTCCCTACCACACCATGAGCTCAACAAGGAAAAGGCTGGGTTTTATTAGACCTCCATCATTCCACTCTCTCCTGTTCGTCTGCACACTGTCACAGTTTGCAATTACCAGTCTGTTTCTGTCTTCATCCCCTGCAGTACTGGAAATCACAGGGCCCCTGCTCTGCTTTGCTCCCTCCTGAGGATCCAGTGCCCAGCACATAGGAGGTCCCAGAGACCTGGGACTGAGTTCAGGGTCAACAGTTGTGTGACTTTGGAAATTACCTAACCTCTCTGAGACCTAGTTTTCTGGTCTGTAAAATGGATAAAATAATAGTTGCTAAAGATGATGTCAGTGTAGCTGCCCAGAATTTTTCCACATTAGTCTCTGTGAGTATTCCAGAGAATTGGGAATCAATCAATATGTGCTACATGTGTTAGATAATGAATAAGTAGAGCCTTAATTAATTAGCATTTGATGAAAGAATGAAAGAGTGAATAAATGTTCTGTCAGAGTCAAATTTACTTCATTGACCCTCTTTGCCTTCTCCCGGTCGCCCTCCTCACTGCCCTGCTCTAACCCCCTTCTTTCCTCTCCATAAGAAACACCAGAAGAAGTCCAAGTTACATGGCCCCACTGAAACCTCAAGCTGTTCAGGTGCCGCCCCTACTGTGGAGATGGATGAGGAGCTGCATTATGCTTCCCTCAACTTTCATGGGATGAATCCTTCCAAGGACACCTCCACCGAATACACAGAGGTCAGGACCCAGTGAGGAACCTACAAGAGCATTGGGCTCAGCTAGAAGATCCACATCCTCTACAGGTCGGGGACCAAAGGCTGATTCTTGGAGATTTAACACCCCACAGGCAATGGGTTTATAGACGTTATGTGAGTTTCCTGCTATATTAACATCATCTTAGACTTTGCAAGCAGAGAGTCGTGGAATCAAATCTGTGCTCTTTCATTTGCTAAGTGTATGATGTCACACAAGCTCCTTAACCTTCCACGTCTCCATTTTCTTCTCTGTGAAGTAGGTATAAGAAGTCCTATCTCATAGGGATGCTGTGAGCATTAAATAAAGGTACACATGGAAAACTCCAGTCCTGGTGCAGTGAGAGTTTGGTGCATACTGGTTCCTTCCCCCGTGAACAGAAGTCATTAGTGATATTTGATCCCTGGAACTAGATCAGTAACATGTCCATCTCACTTGCTGCTCAAAACCCCACCATATATGTCTTCCCTGACTTGCCCTCCAACATCATCTCTCTCCACTCCTGAATCTTCCCTTTTCATCCCACCTGTCTCCTACTCGGATTTCTGCTTTCTTTATGTCCTGCTACAGGGAAAATCACATATTAGCATTTGGGGAATTTTCTAAAACTCAGAGCTGACCATAGTCAAAATAGTTCCCTAGATTACCCCAACCCACAAGAATAATTTGAAGCTTCTCAATGTGACATTCTAAATCAGAGATGGTCAACCAGTATTAGCAAAGGGCCAGATAGTAAACATGTTCAGTTTTGCAAGCAATATGGTCTCTATTGCAACTATTTAATTCTGCCATTGTAGCACCAAAGCAGCCACAGACAATCTGAAAATGAATTGTATGGCCATGTTTCAACAAAATGCTATTTATCAGAACAGGCAGCCAACGGGCTGTGGTGTGCTGACCTCTATTCTATGTTGCTCTGAATCTCGCTCAGTCTACTCTTCCATTGCCACATCCTACACTTTATGGACCCCATTCTGATGCATTCCTCCCTGTCTGTTTGAATCCACATCCCTCTTCCAAGAAGGGCTGTTACCATGTCATCATCGGGCACCATCTTTTTATCCTTCCAAATGACCTCAAAGGTAGATGTCTAAATTGAGATGGCAGAAAGAAGCTCACAATCATCCTCCCAAAAAGCCTAATTAAAACGATAAAAATCAGTTTAAGAAAACCAGCCCCAAATTCATCAGCAGCACCCAAACCATTACAGGGGGTGAAAGCATTATGCCATAAGCTCATAATACCCTTTAGATAAACAAATGGAAGATTCTGGTGTTGTGGTGGCTCACACCTGCAATCCCAACACTTTGGGAGGCCAAGCCCGGACCCCGCCAGGCTGTGCCCCCCTCTGCCTCCCCGCCCATGGGAGTGGCGGATGCCCCCCAGGGTCCACCTCTCCCAGCCCAGACCCCCAGGCGGCTCCGCCCCATAGATGGGAGGCAACTGCCCAGGGTGCAGGGGCAGTGAGGGCACTGCTGGCTGAGGGACCTGCCCCATCCTGGGGAGGGAGGGTGAGTGTGTCAGGGAGGGGACAGCCCTGCATTTGTCAGAGGTGGGGCTGGAGCAGCACAGGTTTCCTCTGGTTACAAACCACTCCTAGGTGCATACTCAACAGAAATGCATACAAATGTTCTTCAAATATACACAAGAATGTTCATAGCAGCACTAATTGTAATGGCTGAAAATGAAACCTACCCAATACCAATCAACAGTAATACAGATAAATAAATTATGGATTATTTCTGCAATGGAAGAAGCAAATAATGACTCCACACAACATGTATGAATCTTAGAAATATAATGTTGAGTGAAAGAACCCAGATACAAAAAGTACATACTATGTGATGTACTTGATATAAGGTTTAGAAACACACATAACTAATCTTTGGTGTTCAAAGTCCAGATACTGGTGACTAGTGGGGCAGAGGTCAGGGGCTGGTGGTTAGTAATGACTAGAAGGAGGCATTAGGGAGTTCTGGGAGATTCTGGTAAGGATCTCCTCTTTGAGGGTTTTTGTTTGTTTTTGTTTTGTTTTTGAGATAGAATCTCTCTGTCACCCAGGCTGGAGTGCAGTGATGCCATGATGACTCACTGCAGCCTTGACCTCCCTGGTTCAAGCCATCTTTCCACGGCAGCCTCCAGAGTAGCTGGGACTACAGGCGTGAACCATCATGCCTAACTAATTTTTTTAATTTTGTGTAGAGACACCGTCTCCCCATGTTGGCCAGGCTGGTTTTGAACTCCTGGGCTCAAGCGATCCTGCTGCCTCAGCCTCCCAGAGTGCTGGAACTATAGGTGTAAGTCACTGCACCTAGCCCAAGATCTTTTTTTTGATCTGGCTACTAATTGCTCAGATGTCATCACTCCGTGAAAATTTTTTTAGTAAAGCACTTGTGATGTGTTCCCTTTTCTACATGAATGTTACTCTTTAATCAAATTTACATTAATAGTTTTATAAGATTATCTTTGTTAGTATCTAGTTCTGATCTCCAAACTGTCAGCTTCCCCAGGTCAGGAACTGTACTATGTCTAACCCTGTATTTTTAGAGTCCAGTCTTGGACACAGCACATGAAGTGTACTCAGTAAATCTTTGAAATGACCTGAACTCAATCCAGGTGGGAACCATAAGGTTGGACTCTCATGAGGCCTCACAAGTTACATTTCCAGCCCAGGCCTCTCTCCTAAGCTCTAATCTCCTATATTCTCCTGCACATCTCTCCCCGAATGACCTACAGCCTCCATGCTTTTAATGCACCCCAAACTGGACTCATCTTTCCTTAAGCCTGGTTGTCTTCCAGGTTTCCCATCCAGAGGTGTGAGGATTCCCATCTGCAGTCACGGCACCTGGTACTCAATGCCTGGGTGTCTTAGTTTGTTTGGGTTACTATAGCCAACTACCATAAACTGGGTGGCTTATAAACAATAGAAATTTATTTCTCACAGTTCTAAAGGCTAGAAAGTCCAAGATCAAGGGACCAGCAGATTCTATGTCTGATGAGGGCTCATTTTCTGATTCATAGACAATGCCTTCTCACTGTGTCTTCACATGGTGGAAAGGCAGGGAAGGGAGCTCTCTGAGGTCACTTTTATAAGGGCACTAATCCCATTCATGGGGGCTCCACCCTCATGACCTAATCACCTACCAAAGGCCCCACCTTCAAATACCATCACACTGGTGATTAGGCTTCAACATATGAATATGGGGGGACATAAGCATTCAGTCTATCTCAATGAGCAAGGAGAGCATAACACCCCTGTGCCGAGTTCTAACCTCCCACCAAGACACAATTTCTGGCCTACATTCATGGTTTCTTGTGAAACAGGCCTCCTTACCTTCCCTAATCTCTCAGATCCCAATTTAGGTTCCTCTCTGCCTGTTCCTCTAAGAGGCCACTGTTTGAACCACTTCCTGAATCTGGTGAGTTTATACCTCCTCTTCCTCCTCCTCCCTTCTCCAGGCTCCCTCTCCTCTGGGGACTGTGAGCTCCACCGGCCACAGTATGAAATACCTCAAGGCCCAAGTACAAGTTCTTCTCCAGCATGAAGCATCCTTCAACTTCGCACTACTGGGACGAATCTGGAACTCCCCTCTCTGGGATCCCACAGGCTCCTATCCATCTCTCCACCACAGCTATACTCCCAGGATCTAGAATCTGTTAAAATTGTCTTAATGAAGGCAGTAGAAGGCAGCAATTAAAATTTTCACTTCCTTCACAGTAGCCAAAAATTGGAAGCAACCCAAATGTCCATCAACTAATGAAGAATAAACAAAATCTGGTACATTCCTGCAATGCATATCATTCAGACATAAAGAAGGACAGAAGTACGGATACATGCTACAACATGTATGAACTTCGAAAACATCACACCAAGTGAAAGAAGCCAGATACTAAAGATCACGTATCATATGATTCCATTGATATGAAATGTCTAGAATAGGAAATATATTTCTGGAGGCAGAAAGCAGATTGGTGGTTACCAGGGGCTTCAAGGAGGGCAGTGACTGCTTAGTGAGTACACGCTTTCCTTTTGGGGTAATGAAAATGTTTAGAACCAAATAGAGGTTGTGGTTACACAACATTGTGCATGTACTAAATGCCACTGAGTTGTTTACTTTAACATGGTTCATTGTATGTAATGTGATTTTACTTCAATAAAAAAAATAATAATAATTTAAGCTTTCAAGTCAGATCTCCAGCATCTGAACACCTGCCTCACCACTGAACCTCCTGCTACTTCCATTTGCTTATCTGTTAAATGGGGATAATAGCACCACTTAGTTCACTGGTTCATCCTGAGGATTCAATGAATCAATGCTTGACAGCGTGGCTGGTGCATGCCAAGTCCCCAGCTCTTGGGGGCTGGTCAAAGTGAACTCAGCCACTAGCCAAATTCTTCAAGGTAATGATTTGATTCACTGAATGACCTGCAGGTTTCCAGCTATATCCTTGTGGCACCAGGCTTTTCACTTGCACCTTGATTACACGGCTGACCCTGTGGTCACGAGGAAAACCGACGTGCAAGATAGTAAAAGTGAAGTATAAAGTCTATTTTTTTTTTTTTGAGACGGAGTTTCGCTCTTGTTGCCCAGGCTGGCATGCAATGGCACGATCTCAGCTCACTGCAACCTCTTCCTCCTGGATTCAAGCAATTCTCCTGCCTCAGCCTCCCAAGTAGCTGGGATTACAGGCGCCTGCCACCACACCCAGCTAATTTTTTGTATTTTTAGTAGAGACAGGGTTTCACCATGTTGGCCAGGCTGGTCTTGAACTCCTGACCTCAGGTGATCCACCCACCTCAGCCTCTCAAAGTGCTAGGACTACAGGCGTGAGTCACCGCGCCCGGCTATATAAAGCCTATTTTAAGTCTCCATGGCCAGAGTTTTGTTCCACTTCTCCCTTTCCCTCTTCACCCATTCCTGTAAGTCACCAAGTTCCTGGCCTGTCCCATTGCCCTTACTCTCAGATCCAGGTCCCATCTTGACCCCTCTTCCCCAGAACATGGCAAAAGCCTCCTCCCCAGCCTCTGGGCTCCAGTCTCACCCCAACCAGCCCATCACCAAAACCATCAGCAATGGGAGCTTTCTAATACTCTCCTCTAACCCTGTATCTTTCTTGCTAAATATCCTCTCATGCCTGCCCCTTTGCCTCAAGATGACCTTCTGACTCTAGTGAGAGTCATTCAAGACTTTTCCCAGGCCAGGAACAGTGGCTCATACCTGTAATCCCAGCACTTTGGGAGGCTGAGGCAAGAGGATTGCTTGATGCCAGGAGTTAACACCAGCCTGAGCAACATAGAGAGACCCTGTTTCTACAAAAGCTAAGAACAATTAGACAGGTGTGGTGGCATGCACTTATAGTCCCAGCTACTTGGGAAGCTGAGGTGGGAGGATCCCCTGAGCCAGGCGTTCAAGGTTATAGTGAGCTAGATCACACCACTGCACTCCAGCCTGGGTAACAAAGTGAGACCTTGTCTAAAAAAAAAAAAAGGCCGGGTGTGGTGGCTCACGCCTGTAATCCCAGCACTTTGGGAGGCTGAGGTAGGGAGATCACAAGGTCAGGAGTTCGAGACCAGCCTGGCCAACATGGTGAAACTCCGTCTCTACTAAAAATACAAAAATTAGCTAGGCATGGTGGCACGCACCTCTAGTCCCAGCTACGTGGGAGGCTGAGGCAGGAGAATCACTTGAACTCGGGAGGCAGGGGTTGCAGTGAGCTGAGATCGCACCACTGCACTCCAGCCTGGGCGACAGAGCAAGACTCTTTCTCAAAAAACAAAACAAAACAAAACCACTTTTTACAATCTCACCCTCAGCTACCACCCCTCACACGTCTCAGCCACATCCTAGAGATCGCATGTCCCTCTGTTCCTCTCCATGCTTCGTTCATGTGGTTCTGTCTCTTTGCAGTATTGTCCCCTGCCCTCCTTCTTTGCAGCACACACTCATCCTTTGAGAGCTGGTTCAGACATCACCTCCTCAGACAAGCTGCATTCCCTACCCTGTCCCCTCTCCAAGCCCCTGTACTTTCCCACAGCTTGGATTAGAGCAGTTTATCAACTGCTGTTGGTGGGCCAGTTCGGGTTCCTGACTTCGCAGCACAAAAGAATTTGAGAGCGAGTCCAAAGTAAGAGTAGGCAAAGAAGTTTATTGTAAAGCGAAAGTATACCCTGAGAGGCAGAGGGAGGGAGAGACAGCCCCTAGCGTCTCAAGGTAAGTCCTTTTATGGGAGCTATACATACATATCATAAAATATTGGTGAGTCCAGCATGAAAAGTATGCACTCAGCATCTATGTGCTCTAACACGCATTGCATGTATCATTAGCATATAAAATCTCCACCTACGGGTGTATTTTCTACTATTCAAATGAGGAAAAGGTCACTATAAGCTAAACCTTGAACCTAGCTGCACATGTAGAACCCTGGAGAAGTTCCCAGCTCCCCCAAGGCAGGAATTTGTAGCTCACAGCTTCTTGAGTTTTTGGTGTTGATTGGCTGGAGATTGGGGAAACTACACCATGAACAAGTGGCTTTTGTTCTCTTTCCCAGGCCATATTGAGTAACAGGAACTTGCAACCATCTGGTGGTCTGCTGGTATCCTGTAGGACTGTTTATCTTGCAGCAGTTAGGTGCTGACTCACAAGAGTGCAAGCCAAAGAATCTGCTTCGAAAGGGATCTATGGGGCTTTGCACAAGGAGACAAGTCAGTATGGCCTCCTAACCTTACTTATCCTGCCTCACAACCTCAACGGTATTCATATTCTGGCATTTGGGGCTGGATAATTCTTTGGTGGTGGTGGTTAGGGGAGGGTGTGGCAGGTCAGGTCTCCCTAACTGCTGAACAGGCAGGCCTCCATAACAACTGTCTCAACACTGATTGAGTGGTTAAGTTAAATATTGAAAGCTGACAGAGCCAGTGCCCTCATACAAAGGCTGGAATGTAACAAAAGCCCACCAAGAATTTTGCCCAGGCCTTTTCTGGGCCTTGAGCACGACAAGATAATGAAGGAATTCTTAACAGGACCCGTTTAGGATTAAACAAGTTTTATTGGGGGGGTCTGAAGAAACTCCTCAAGCCTCCACAAACAAGTTTATTGGGGGTCTGAAGGAACTCCCCAAATCTCCATAATTTTGCAGGAGACAAGATAAGGGTAATCACCCCAGCACCTGGACCCATTTAGATTAAGTAAATTTACTGAGGCTAGAGAGGAAGATCTTCAGGACTGACATCTTAGTTATAGATTGGAAGAAGTTAATCGCTTACGTCTTTAGATGAATGCACTCTTACATGTGGACAAATAGCTTAGAAGGTATATGAGCTCTGGAAAACTTTGTAATTTTGAGTTGGTCTGACAATATTTTCCAGATCTTCTCCCTGTGCCCATTTACAGAAATAAACTCCCTTCTCTCCCAGTTCACCTGCATCTTGTCATTGGGCTAAGAGAATAAGCAGCCTGACCCTTGGTTTGGTCCAGGAACAAGGGTGCATTGTCAGATGTTGAGCAGCATCTCAAGGTTGTACACACAAGATGTCAGTAGCTCCCCTAGTCCAGTTTTGACAACCAAAAAGGACTCCAGATATTGTCAGGTGTCTATCAGGGTGCAAAAAAGCACCAAATTGAGAAACACTGAACTAGAGCCTTCCTCCTCTGTATTCACATAGATACTTGAACAAAATGAACTTTCTCTAGTTCTTTTCAAGTTCACTACGAAAACCACTATGTTGCCCAATTTCTTTCTTTTTTTTTTTTTTTTGAGAAAGAGTCTGGCTCCATCACTCAGGCTGGAGTGCACTGGTGTGATCTTGGCTTACTGCAACCTCCACCTCCCGGGTTCAAGCAATTCTCCTGCCTCAGCCTCCCAAGTAGCTGGGACTACAGGTGCCTGCCACCACGCCCAGCTAATTTTTGTATTTTTAGTAGAGACGGGGTTTCACCTTGTTGATCAGGTAATCCACCCGCCTCGGCCTCCCAAAGTGTTGGGATTACAGGCCTGAGCCACCGCGTCCAGCCGTTGCCCAATTTCAAAACAATTTAGTGCATTCGAAGAAGTTTATCACAAAGCAAAAGTACACCCTGAGAGGCAGAGGGAGGGAGAGACAGCTCCTGGCGTCTCAAGGGTCTCAAGACCCCCAGTAAAACTTGTTTAATCCTAAACGGGTCCTGTTAAGAATTCCTTCGTTATCACATTTATGAAGAAGGTCTTGAGAAATCCCGAGGTTCTAATTTCTTTGTTTTCCAAACTTTCCCTGCGTGCCTATTACATGCTACGCCGTTACAGGAGTTAAGAAGGAATTACTTAGGCCCAGAGTAAGGGCATGGGAGTCCTTGGTAAGGCTTTTCTTTTTAATGAAAAGCAGCCCCAAATCAGTTTCTAACAAAGAGCAGCCTGCAACCTGGGAGCTTGCATGAGTGAATGACAGCAAGAATTAAGGACTAGACATTTTCAAGATGGCCGCTCCATCCGCCCTTCTCTGTCACGTGTGCTGTAAGGAGCAGACAAGATGGCACCAATCAACTGGAAAGTTCATTTGCATAAGAAGATTAGGGTGGGGTTACCAGCCTTCCTTGTACGCTATTTAAACATTATACCTGATCAAACCAATCTATGAGCCTTATGTGAATCAGACACCACCTCCTCAAACCGGTCTATAAAATTCACAGCATTCACCACCAGGTGGTCTTTTTTTCCGTTCCAAGACCCCTTCCTCTATAGAGGAAGCAGTTTCTCTTTCTCTTCTCTTCTACCCATTAAACCTCCACTCCTAAAATCCTCGTGTGTTTCTGTGTCCTAAATTTTCCTGGCATGTGCCAGCGGAACCCCATGTTTATACCCCAGGTAACCTAGCTGCTTCAGCTCCCGCAGGAACATCAAAAGGAAGAAGATACTGTCCCTGGCTCATATGAAAATATAAACTTAGACATATTAAAATTTTAAAGAGTTTATTTGAGCTGACATTCATGAATCCAGAAGTGCCAGACCACCCAGTGGGCACACAAGGAAAACTTTTATAAGGTATTCCTGAAATCAAAACAAAGAAAATAGTTTCATTTGGTTAAAGGGGACTTAAAGTTTGTAATTAGAGGTCAACTGGCAGTTTCTGATTGATAAAGTCTCTACTTAGAGGTTAGTAGGCAGTTTCGATTGCTTAAGCCTAAGTTTCATTTTTCTAGGATATGACCATTCACTTTGAGTTAGGTTTCAATTTGCTTACTTGGAAACAAAGGCCTTGGAGCCATCTCAGCCTAACAGCTTCCCAATTAGTTATTTTGACAATTGGGAGAGCTCAAGTTCATGGGGTAAGGTTTGGGAAAGGGACAGAAATAGGTAACTTACTAAAACACAGTATGATAAGATTCCTATAAAGATGGCAAAGGATATAAATTATGAGGATAATTATGGCCTAGGGTCTAAGGACCCAAGGGCAAGAGCTTTCACGGATGGGAAAGAAGTTAGAAAAGGCTTCTCAGAGGAAGCTCCTTTCTAACTGCACCTTGAAGGGAAAGCAAGAGCCGGCCAAGCAGAAAAGTGAGGAAAAGCAGTTTAAGTACTGATAATATCAATTACAAAGCAAGGACGTAGAAGAGGGGCTGGCAGATGTTTGGGTAATAGCAGTCAGTCTGCCACAGCTAGGGTAAAGGGAACAAAGTCAGGTCCCCTCTCGGGAAGTCTATCTGGGGCCTGCTCTGCAAGCTGCCAGGGCCATGGAGTAAGGCCCTGGAGGGTGAACATCATCCTTCAGTCTGTCACATTAAAAAAAAAAAAAAGTCTGCACATAAATAAGGCAAGATTTTATCCAAAACAATTATTCCAATAAAGGGAGAAGAACCTTTGCAGGAGTGGAAGGGGAACTAGTGCAACAGGGAGGTGGAGACGGTTGTAATAGGGAGTGGAGGCCTCCCACGTACCACAAAACAAAACCAAAAAGTGAGCTTCTATTCTAGTGGCACAGTCAAACCATAAACAAAAATATCATTAGCAAATGATATTTAGCACAAAGTGTTTTTGTTACAGGAAAGGGGTTCTGATCCAGACCCCAAGAGAGGATTCTTGGATCTCATGCAAGAAAGAATTCAGGGCTATTCCATAGAGTAACGTGAAAGCAAGTTTATTAAGAAAGTAAAAGAATAAAAGAATGATTACTTCATAGAGCAGCCCCGAGGGCTGCTGGTTGCCCATTTTTATGGTTATTTCTTGATGACATGCTAAACAAGGGGTGAATTATTCATGCCTCCCCTTTTTAGACCATATAGTGTAACTTCCTGACGTTGCCATGGCATTTGTGAACCGTCATGGTGCTGGTAGGAGTGTAGCAGTGAGGATGACCAGAGGTCACTCTCATTGTCATCTTGGTTTTGGTGGGATTTGGCTGGCTTCTTTTTTTTTTTTTTTTTTTCCTTTTGAGTCAGAGTCTCACTCTGTTGCCCAGGCTGGAGTGCAGTGGTGCGATCTCGGCTCACTGCAACCTCCACCTCCCGGGTTCAAGCGATTCTCCTGCCTCAACCTCCCAAGTAGCTGGGGTTACAGGTGCCTGCCACCATGCCCAGCTAATTTTTGTATTTTTAGTAGACAGGGTTTCACCATCTTGGCAGGCTGGTCTCAAACTCCTGACCTCAGGTAATCCGCCCGCCTCAGCCTCCCAAAGTGCTGGGATTACAGGCGTGAGTCACCGCACCCAGCCTTGGCTGGTTTCTTTACTGCAACCTGTTTTATCAGCAAGGTCTTTATGACCTGTATCTTGTGCTGACCGTCTATATCATCCTGTAACTTAGAATGCCTTAGCCGTCTGGGAATGCAGCCCAGTAGGTCTCAGCCTCATTTTACCCAGCTCCTATTCAAGACGGAGTTGCTCTGGCTCAAATGCCTCTGTCATTTTGAAAGTGTAATGGGTAAGAAAGTGCGTGACGGATAAAGTGTGAGAAAAAATAAACAGGGTTAAACAAGAGGAACGGAGTCCTCAGGTTTGGAGAGGAGTGTGGTTTCATCAGCACGGGCTGGAAAGGCCTTGCTGGGAAGAAAATTGGCCCACAAACTACCCTGGCACCGCCCCCGGCTGCGGATTGGCTCAAGCCCTCAAGATCCAATTGGGCACAAATGTTGGAGGAGGGAGTTGCAGTTGCAGTTCCTGATTGACTCTAGCAGCAGCTGTGCATCAGCTCCCAGGGGCACACACCAGTGGACACAATGCTTCTTCTGCCTCATTGATTGGCTGTAGATAAGCTCATGCAGCCTCTGATTGGCTGTAAAATAAGCCCATGCAGCCTCTGATTGGCTGTAACATAAGCCCATGCAGCCTCTCATTGGTTGTAAAATAAGCACATGCAGCCTCTGATTGGCTGTGTAAAGTAAGCCCATGCAGACGCCGATTGGCTGTGGGGTGGATGCACTCACCTAATGATGCGAGCTAGCAGGTCTTGCAGCGGCTATCACGGGCCTCACACTGCTATCTCTGTACAGCCGACTGAGGATCCCTAGTCGCACAAGGCTGTGCCTGGCCTGCTGGCGTCCCTGGCAGTTGTTGGGTTCTGGCGGTTGTTGGGTCCCTGGCAGTTGTTGGCGGTTGTTGGCGGTTGTTGGGTTCCTTCATTGAACCTGCATTAACTGGGCTTCCAGTCAGCGTCAGTCAGCGGATCCTTGGGCCGTGGGGCAGCCGCAGGTCGGTTAGGCCACCAGGGCGGCTCTCGTGCCAGTGTGGCCCCTGAGAGCCCTTTGGTCAGACAAAGGCTAAATCTGGAACAGTCAGGCGGTGAGATTAAGCATAGTCAGGGAGTTCACCAGGAGCCAGTGGCCGCGTTCCTCAGCCTCCACCACGTCAGTTACCTGGTCAGCTGGAGGGCAGCTGGGGCGACATCCGTCTACCAAGAAGGTAAGCAAGCGGCTTGTGGGTTCACAATCAGGTCAGTGCCCTTATGAGTCAACGGTTAGTCCCTTTGAAAATCAGTTAATGAGAAAATCCACTCCCTTCAGAACCTGCCCTCTTCATTGGTTAATTAGGCTCCCCATAAGTCGATCTCTTGGTAAGTTACACCCCTGCAAGACACCCAGTCATTACTCACACAGTTATCCCATGTGTATCTATCAGTTTCATTGTTAGTTATCCCGGCTTTCCCTAGAAAATCGTTTTCCTCACCATAAATAGGTCAGTCATTAGTAAGTCAGCCCTTCCCTTAGAAAGCCGAACACCTTTGCATCACTCACACCCTGCTAAGGAAATACACAGATGGAAGTGTGCTGAGAACAGAGAATATCCTGGAGCCCTTTGGAACAAGAGACAGAGGAAAATTGAGAGACATGACTGTCAAGGAAAATAGGGTGGGCGCAGTGGCTCACGTCTGTAATCCCAGCACTTTGGGAGGCTGAGGCTGGCGATCACTTGAGGTCAGAAGTTCGAGACCAGCCTGGCCAACATGGTGAAACCCCGTCTCTTCCAAAAATACAAAAATTAGATGGGCATGGTGGCCTGTGCCTGTAGTCCCAGCTACCTGGGAGGCTGAGGCAGGAGAATCACTTGAACCCCGGAGGCAGAGGTTGCAGTGAGCTAAGATCATGCCACTGCACTCCAGCCTGGGCAACACAGCGAGACTCTGTCTCAAAAAAAAAAAAAAAGGGAAAAGAAAAGAAAAGAAAAAGAAAATATAATGGGTGCATGAGGAGTCATCACATGTATGCTCTAAAGCTGATGGAGAGAAGAAAGAAGAAATCAGAATTTTGTAGTTAAATGGATCATTATATCTCCAGCAGTAAAACCCAATCATGTTACACATGAGGAAATAAGAAGAGGGAAAAATATTTTACCACAGTTATTCAGTGCTTTACTGGCAAATCCTGGGCCAGGACCTAGACAAAGCTCATTCCAACCATCTAACATGGGCTTTTAAATGGGAGAAAGGGGAAGGAAAAAAAATTGACAATGCAAAAAGAAAGTGGATACGTGGCGTGAATGAGAGAGGCATTTAACGACCTGGAAACTTGGGCAATATCTTTTTTATGTGAGAAGGAAAAAGGGCAATCAGTCTGGAGGCTAAGGGTTGGGAGCACAGACCTCTCAGAGAGATCTGGTAAAACATGCAGAAATATGGAATAGGAAAGGACAGGGCTGGTTCCAGAACTCTGGGAAGGGATTAGGGGTAGTCAAGAGTGGTCCCAGGCTGAGTGTGTTGGTTCACGGCTGTAATCCCAGCACTTTGAGAGGCTGAGGTGAGAAGATTGCTTGAGCACAGGAGTTCGAGACCAGCCTGGGTAACATAATGAGACTCTGTCTCTACAAAAAAAAATTTTTTAATTAGCTGGACGTGGTGGCTTGTGCCTATAGTCCCAGCTACTCTGGAGGCTGAGATGGGAGGATCACTTGAGCCTGGAAAGTTGAGGCTGCAGTGAGCCGTGTTCGTGCCACTGCACTCCAGACCTTGTGTTAAAAAAAAAAAAAAAAAAGTGGCTCCAAGTTAAATGCTGATAGGAGCTAAGCAGGGAACCTAATACATAGTAACTAACATTTTTTGAGTGCTTACTCAAAAATGTGAGGTTCTGTTCTACTGACTCATTTAATCTTAACAACAACTCTAAGATGGGTGCTATTATTATCCATGTTTTTAAAATGAGCAAATAGGCCTAGAGAGAGGTGAAGCTACTTGCACACTATAAAACAGCTAACCTTCATATCTAGGCAGTTTGACTTGAATTTAAAATTAAAAAAAAAGAGAGAGAGAGAAGCTGATTGTTTGAATTTTTTGTGAAGTGCCCTGATTATTAAATGTTATCCCATTTTAAAAGTTAATTTTAAAAAGTAAGCATTTGTAGGCCAAACAAAACTCATTTATGATTGTTTTTAGTCTCTGAAGCAGGCTGACAGTGAGGGAAGTGACTTACCCAGAATCACCCAGGAAGTAGCGACAAAGATTAGGTCTTCTGACTTCTGGTCCACTTCCAGGAAAAATCTAAGTATACTGTGTGTCACATCAGGGCTAGGTGATTTATTCTTATATTTTATTCATGAGGAAATGAACTTGGAGAGGAGAATGAACTTCACCATGCTTATACAGCAGTTTTTAAGGCAAAATAGAATCATGAAAAAGACACCACATTTGTAGTCAAAGGTTGAGTCTGAAATCTATCAACCTAACGGCTGCATGTCTTGGGGCCAGTCATAGTACTTTTGTGGATCTCTGCCTTCCTTTTTGAAGTGTTGATAATGAGATGTACCTCACAGAGTTGTTGAGACTAAGATAAAAGTTAGATAAAATTTCTATGTCTCTAGAGTTGTAAATGGCAACCATAGTTTTTCATTAGATGTTAACCAAAAAAGTGGTTAACAGTCATAGCATGATTCAGTCCTTCAGAACTGATTCACAGCAGGGCACAGTGGCTCATGCCTGTAATCCTAGCACTTAGGGAGGCTGAGGCGGGAGAATTGCTTAAGCCCAGGAGTTCAAAACCAGCCTGGGCAATATAGCAAGACTCGACTCTCTCTCTACAGAAAATATATTTTTTTAATTAACTGGGTCTAGTGGTGCGCCCTTAAAGTCCCAGCTACTCGAGAGACTGATGTGGGAGGACTACTTGAGCTCAGGAGTTCGAGGCTGTAGAGAGCTGTGATTGTACCACTGCACACCAGCCAGGGTGACAGGGTGAGACTCCATCTCTTTAAAAAAAAAAAAAAAGGATTGATTCACAGTAGCCAAATAGTAGAAACAACCCAAATGCCATCAACTGATGAATGGATAAACAAAATGTGGTCTATCCATACAATGGAATATTATTCAATGATAGCAATGAAAGGAGTACTGCTATCTGGTACAAAATGAATTAGCCTTGAAAGCATGCTAAATGAAAGAAGCCAGACACAAAAGACCACATATTATATCATTTCATTTATATACAATGTCCAGAATAGGCAAATTTATAATTACAGAAAATAGATTAGTGGTTGCCTACAACTAGGGGGTGGAGTTGAGGTTTGGGGAAATGGGGAATAAATGTTAATGGATATTGGTGTTTTTAGGGAGGTGATGAAAGTGCTCTGGAATTAGGTAATGGTGATGTCTGCATATCTTTATGAGTATACTAAAACTCCTAAATTGTGTGCACTTTAAAATGGTGAATTTATGGTATATGAATTATATCTCAATAAAAAAATTAATTATAAAAAGGTTAGCTACCTGTAGACCCATGGCTAAATAAAAACCTGAAAATTTTAGGGAAAACTAGATATCCACATGGAAATTGGACACTTACTTTATACCAAATACAAAAATAAACTCAAAATGGGTTAAAGACTTAAATATAGCCGGGCGCAGTGGCTCACGCCTGTAATCCCAGCACTTTGGGAGGCCAAGGAGGGTGGATCACTTGAGGCCAGGAGTTCGAGACCAGCCTGGCCAATATGGTGAAACCCCGTCTCTACTAAAAATACAAAAATTAGCCAGGCATGGTGGAACACGCCTGTAATCCCAGCTACTTAGGAGGCTGAGGCACAAGAATCGCTTGTACCCGGGAGATGGAGGTTGCAGTGAGCCGAGATCATACCACTGCACTCCAGCCTGGGCAACAGAGTGGGACCCTGTCTCAAGAAAAAAAAAGAAAAGACTTAAATATAAGACCTGATATTGTAAAACTACTAAAAGAAAACATCGGAGAAAACTTCTGTATATTTATATGTAATACACAATAAAAATTATTGGTTTGGGAAATACTTTTTTGGATATTTCTGCAAAAACACAGGCAACAAAAGCAAAAATTGACATGCAAGATTGCACCAAAGTAGTTTCTGAACAGCAAAGGGAACAATCAACAGAGTGAGGAGACAACCTACAGAATGGGAGAAAATATTTGTAAAGCATCCACCTAATAAGGGGCTAATATCCAAAATACATAAGGAATTCAAACAACTCAATAGCAAAAAAATCAAATAACCCAATTAAAAAATGGGCAAGGACCTGAATAGGCATTTCATAAAAGAAGACATACCAAAATGGCCAACTGGTATATAAAAAAAAAATGCCTGACATCACTAATCATCAGAGAAATGCAAATTAAAACCACAGATATCACCTTATACCTATTAGATGGCTATATCAATAAGGCAAAAGATAGCAAGTGTTGATGAGGATGTGGGGAAAAGTAAAACTAGTACACTGTTGGTGGAAATGTAAATTGGTATAACCACTGTGGAAAATAGTATGGAGTATCCTTAAAAAATTAAAAATAGAACTACCATATGATTCAGCAATCCCACTTCTAGGCATATATTTGACAGAAATGAACTCAGTATCTTGAAGAGATATCTGCACTCCTGTGTTCATTGCAGCATTATTCACAATAGCTCAGACATGGAATCAATGTGTCCATTAATAGATAAGTAAAGAAAATATTATATATGTATACACACATGCGCACGCACACACACACACACACACACACACACCCCATTCAAATAATGTCATTTTGTTCAACATTGTCTAATCATAAGAGAAAATAATCAATTCCCAGCCAGGACCAGTATCTGTGTGGAGTTTGCATGTTCTTATATATGGTAAAATTGGTTTCATTTTACATCATTTCACTTAAAGTAGCAGTTTCCAAGAACTGAATGATGATGGTAAGTGAGGATTTATTGTGCACACACACACACACACACAGTGGAAGTTATTCAGCCTTAAAAAAGGACATCTTGCCATTTGCAACAACGTAAATAAACCTGAAAGACATTATGCTATGTGAAACAAGTCAGACACAGAAAGACAAGTACTGCATGATCTCACTTATATGTAGAATCTAAGAAAGTCAAACGCATAAAAGCAAAGTATAGAATGGTGGTTGCCAGGGCTGAGGGCTAAGGGAAATGAGATATTGGTCAAGGGGTACAAAGTTTCAGCTGGGCAGAATGAATAAGTTCTGGAGGTTTCATGTACACCATGGTGACTATAGTAAATGATACTGTACTGTACACTTGATATTTTATGACAGTAAATATTGTGTTCTCACCACCAAAAAAACGGTAACTGTGAAGTGATGATTATGTTAATTCACTGGATTGTGGTAATCATTCCACAGTGCATACATACATCAAAACGTCATGTCGTACACCTTAAGTATATACAATTTTTATTTGTCAGTTGTACCTCAATAAAGCTGGAATTAAAAAACTGAAAATTCTATAATCTCATCTCTGATTACTGCTCTATCCATAGGTAAGCACTGGTATCAAATTATACATCATTCTAGATCTTTGTTTTACTCATTCATATATGTATAGTTATGAGTGTATTATATATGAATATGTAGATATATATTTATATATTATATATATAAAGCTTTCATATAAATGACAAATGATCCAGTTTTCATTTAAAGATTGTGAAATATTTCAGACATATAGAAAGATATAAATATGGTATAATGAGCATATACCCATCACCAGCTTAATATTGAAAACACTGGCTGGGCACGGTAGCTCACACTTGTAATCCCAGCACTTTAGGAAGCCCAGGCGGGAGAATTGCTTGAGCCTAGGAGTTCAAGACCAGCCTGGGCAACATAACAAGCTCCCATCTCTACATCAATTAAAAAATTAGTCAGGCATGGTGGCACATGCCTGTAGTCCCAGCTACTTGGGAGGCTGAGGTAGGAAGATTGCTTGAGCCTGGGAGGTCAAGCCTGCAGTGAACTGTGAATGCTCTGTTGCACTCCATCCAGCCTGGGTGACAGAGTAAGAACCTGTCTCAAAAAAAGAAAAAAAGAAAAGAAAGAAAGAAAGAAAACACTACCCCTGGTATACTCCCTTCCCCAAACACATCTCCCAAGAGATAGCTGCTATTCTGAATTTGACATTTTATTCTGTGTACTAAGGAACTTAACCTTGCCCGAAGAGAGGTCTGGCCTTTGCCCTTGGCTTCTGGAAGACACTCCCTAGCTCTTAGAATGTCACACCTCATACGGCTGTCTTTGTTTGCCCAGGGACCTTGCATCACACTGAATATTCTAGAAATGTGATTTAGAGCGAGGGCTGGCCACACCAGATAATGTTAACAATGTGATTTAGAGTGGAAGCAATACCAGATAGTCTAACAATGTGATTTAGAATAGGGGCTTTGGATCAAATGGTATCAGCTCAACTGCAGGAGGAGCTGGATGCTAAGATCCACCATGAGGGAAGTCACCATGTTACACGATGGAGGCCCAGTAAAAACACTGGACACAAGGCTTGGGTGAGCTTCTTTAGTTGACAATACTATGCATATTGTCACACATTATCACCAGGAAAGTTAAGTTATGCTGTCCATGACTCCACAGGGAGAGGATAACTAGAAGCTTTGTGTGGGGAACTTCTGGCCTCTGTCCTGTGTGTCTTCCCTTGGCTGATTTTAATCTCTATCCTTTAGTTGTAGTAAACAGTAATCATGAGTATAACAGCTTTCAGTGAATTCTGTGAGTACTTCTAGTGAATTACCAAACCTAAGGGTAGTCTTGGGGTTCCAAACCTTGCAAACGATTTGAGAACTGAGGGTAATCAGGGATCCTTGATATCTTCAGTTGGTGTCAGAAATGAGGGGATCTTATGGACCATTCCCTAACTTTCAGTAGTATCAGAAATGGGATTCACTCGAACAGCCCTGACTCACTGAAACATATGGTTTGAGAAGAGGAAGGATGTGAAGTCAAGATGATAAGCCTTTGATTCCTGGGCTGTCCTGCGGTCACCCATGGGTATAGAAATGCAGCTGTTCTGCAAACAGTTACAGGAGGTAAAAGTTACCATTGCTTTTTCAATACAATGGATCCAACCCCCAAGGAGCTGACCCACTATGGATGCATAAGGAAACAAACTAAATAGGCAATCCCTTGGCTATTTTTATCTGTAATCGTTAAAATGAAAGTGGCTGAGGCGGATCCTGATGCTGGCCCAATCTTGGGCTCTGGCCAGCCTGAGCTACAGCTGCTAGCCTCAGGGCTGCTGCTAAAGGGAAAAGTTAGGCTGAAATGACAGATGGCAAAGAAAATTAGAGTGGTTCACCAGAGAGTGAGAAAAGATGAACATTTCCAAGAGGGTGGAAATCTTTATAAACAGTTATTAAGAAATGAGATGAGTTAAGTGGACATTGAGGGAGTCAAAACAAAGGTCTCAATGGAGCACTCTTAGAAATTAGGTGGAGCAGTGAGAACCCAGACTTGCCCTCCAGTGTTGAAGGGCCCCCATCAAGTCTGCTATATTTACCCTAGTTTGGAGGAATTTTAAAAGCCAGAAGGCAAACATGACAATGGGAAATCTGACCTCAGATCTCCTGAGGGGACGAACATGTGATCTAATCAAGATAAATGACAAAAGGGCCTGGGTTGCTTGGCCTGACCCCTAACTGAGGACCCAAAGTCATATGCACATTAGTAGTACAATAGTCAGGGGATGGATAAGAGATATTTCTGGGACTCATGTGGGAGTCTTATACACTGCGATTCCAAAAAGGTTGGTGAAATTCTAATAGCATCTATGGTTAGATTGCGAAGACATAGGATTGCAAAAGTGGATGAGATTCAGGTGAAACTTTGGATGAAAATTGGAGTGTTTGGACAGACTGTGTGAATATGTTATATGAATGTATTTACCTAAATGTATTATGAGGAAAGATATTGTGTCCAACTAGGGAAGAGTTCCCCTACGTACTATTATGAAACAGAAGGCATGTAAATCTTCCCTTCAACCAGTATTGATTGAATATGCTAAATAGGAACCAATAAGATTGCCCAAGCCCACACTAATTGTTAATTTGAAACAGTACAGGATATCTGGTGGACAAAACATGTTAGAAGCTTAATGTTTGCTTTATTTAGGCGGACTGGAGCTAAGGCCAGTGAGCACCACCCAGTGGAGAATGCTGGGATTTGGGGCCAGAAAATTTCCAATTGAGAGACAACTAGCTGCCTATTGGGCTTTGAGTCTGCCCCATCATTGAAGGACATAATAATCCTGACACCTGAAATCCTCATGATGTGTTTGTAATGTTGGAAAAACACTGTAGTAAGGAAGGCTATGCCCAAAAGAGTCTCATAATAAAATGGAAATTGTCTATACAGGAACATGCTACCAGGGAAATGCAAGGAGGTACTCGTTATATTTATGAACAGGTAGCCTCTTTTTCCCTACTGAAGAGCTGCAAGATCCTATTATTACTTGGATGATGTCTATTAATAGCTCTTGATTGACCAACTAAGAGCTGTTTGATTTATGGATGGCAATTCCAAAGTGAATTAATAACATCCTGTTTGGAAGACTGGCACTCATACTGAGGAAGGTAAAAACAAGTCACTTCAGTGGGCTGAACTGCCTCTACATTTGGGTTTTTACCAATTCATGGGCAGTGGCCAATGGCCAGGCCATATGGTCAGGCAGATGGGCAATGGGAAACTGTACTATTAAAAGGATGCCTATATAGGGTACAGCCTTATGGAATTCACTATAGCCAGTATCTCGAAAGACCTGTTCATACCCCCTACAAATGATAAAATAAACAGAGAAACAGACCTCCTTCCTCCCAAAAAGGCAATTAATATCCTACCTTTTATGCTGGACATTTCTTGGCAACTTTTAAAGGATTTTTACTACTTGTGTGTGCGTTCTTAAACACTTGATTTTGCCCAGTTTTTTTCAAATTTTAAAGAAATGCTGCCATACATTATTACTTATTTGTGTCTGGCTTTGTTCATTCAATATTTTATTTGTAAGAATGGTCCATGTTGTTGCATCTAGCATTAGCTCGTAGGTTTTCGTTGCTGTGTAGTATCTCATTTTTCAAAATCCTGTGTTACTGGCATTTGGATTGTTTAACTTTTTAGCTATTTTTAAATAATACCACTGTAAACATTTTTGCATTGCTTTTTGTCATACATATGCACAAACATTTCTATAAAGTATATATCTGGGAGTGGAATTGAGGGTCATAGAGTATGTGTATCTTCTGCTTTGATAAATAACTTTGTTGCCCTGATTTATATTTCCACCAATAGTGTGTGAAAGTTGAGTACCACATTCTCACCAAGACTTGATATATTGTCTTGGATATGTACTGGTATCTGATGGTTTTAACAGGCATTTTGCTGGTTATTAATGAGATTTTAAATATTTTCATGGAAATTTTGTTAAGATTTGTCTTATGATCGAGCTGTGGTCAATTTCTGTAAATGTTCTCTGTGTGCTTACAAAGAAATTGTATTCTGCAGTTATTGACTGCAGTATTCTCTATACATTTTTGGTCAAATTTGCTGATCAAGTTGTTGAAATCTTTATATATTCCAATAATCTGTTCTATCAGTTTCTGAGAGAACAGTGATTAAAATGTCACACTACTATTGTGGATATCTGTTTCCTCTTTTATTTTTGTAGATTTTTTGCTTTATATATTTTTGGACTATGTTAGTAGGCAAACAGAAATTTTAAATATATACTTTATTCCTGTTAATGTCATCTTATCATTAGGAGATATGCCATTCTATCTTTGGTAATGCCTTTTGCTTAAAGTCTGCTTTATGGGATGTTAATGTAGGTATGTCTGCATTACCTGGTTTTCTGGTTGGTATTTGCTTGGTATATGTTTTCATTGTTTGGTTTTTTCCTTTTTTTTTTTTTTTTTGAGATGGAGTCCTGCTCTGTGGCCCAGGCTGGAGTGCAGTGGCGCGATCGTGGCTCGCTGCAAGCTCCGCCTCCCAGGTTCACGCCATTCTCCTGCCTCAGCCTCCCGAGTAGCTGGGATTACAGGTGCTCCCCACCATACCCGGCTAATTTTTTGTATTTTTAGTAGAGACGGGGTTTCATCGTGTTAGCCAGGATGGTGTCGATCTCCTGACCTCGTGATCTGCCCATCTCGGCCTCCCAAAGTGCTGGGATTACAGGCATGAGCCACCGCGCCCGGCCCATTCTTTGGTTTTTTAACTGTCCTTTACACTTATGCTTTGGTTGTGTCTTTTGTAAACACCATACAGTTTGGCTTTGCTTCTTTTTTCCAGTATGATGATCTTAGATTCATAACTGGATAATTTAAGTCATTTATAGTTAGTTAAATCACTGATGTATTGGAGTTTAAATCTAATATCTAGGTACAGGATTTCTACTTGTCCCAACCATTCTATATTCCCTTTCGTATCCTTTCTGTTTGTTTCTCTCTTTATTTTCAAACAAGCTTTTAAATCAAAGTACAGTTTTATACAGAGAAGTATTAATACAGATAGTAAGTATACAACTCAAATTATCACAAAGGGAGCAGACCAGTGTAACCACCACTGAGGTCAAGAAATAGAACATTAACAACACCCCAAACACTCCACTCATGTACTACACCATTCATTACCCTCTTTATCCTTGCTATGTTCTGGATGCAAGCATGTTGTATGTGTTGCAAGTATGTTCTCCAGCCCCGTAACTTGCATTTGTCCTCTCTTAATGGTATCTTTTGATGAAAACGGGGTTTTACCATGTTGCCCAGGCTGGAATTACTATGGATTTTTAAGTCATGATATCCAGTAGGATTTGGAATTGGCCATTTTTTTGAGACAAGGTCTCATGCTGTCTCTTTTTTTCATAGAAAATTACTGAGAACAAATTTATTAAATAAATATCTACATGGGATATAAAAGGGAACATTGTGCCATGCTATACAACATTACTTACACCATTCATTTCAAATTTTATGGCAAAATGCAGAAATTAATTCTGATACAGTCCATTTTATCTGTATTTCCTCCTAGCTAGTGCTTTTTGGCCCTTTTAAAGAAATATTTCCTTACCTAAAACTTACCAAGATACTCTCTTATATTGTATTCAAGAATTCCACTGACCAATATGGTAGCTACTAACTACATATGGCTATTGAGCCCTTATATTGTGGCTAGTCTGAATTGAAGTGTGCTGTAAGTGTAAAATATATACAAGATTTTGAAGAGTGTATAAAGAAAGTACCAAATCTTAACAATTTTGTGTTGATTCCTTGTTGAAATATTGGGTTAGGTTCAATATGAATAACCTAGTGAATAACATAGGTTTCTTTCACTAGGTTAAATGAAACATCATTAAAATTAATTTTAACCATTTCTTCCTTTTTAATGTGGCTGCTAGAAAATTTAAAATTATACATGTAGTCCACGTTTATAGCTCACATTATATTTCTTCGCACAGCACTGTTCTAGAAAAAAAGTCTAAGGACTTTCCCAATGTCCCTAGAAGTTATTTTTATGTATGACATGAGGTAGGGGTCTTATTTCCTTTTGCTGTATGGCTATCCAGTTATTCTGACAGTTTATTCAAAAGAGAGTCCTTTAACTTCTATGCAGTGCCATATTTATCCTAAACCAAGTGATCACACATGTATAGGTATTTTTCTCAACCACATAGCCTGTCCCATTGGTATTTTTATTTATCCTTGTGTCAATACCATACTCTCTGAATTACTATGTATGCATGTATTTTATTTATTTACTTACTTATTTTGAGATAGAGTCTTACTCTGTTGCCCAAGTTACAGTGCAGTGGCGTGATCATGGCTGACTGCAGCCTTGACCTCCCCACCTCAGGTGATCCTCCCACCTTAACCTTTCAAGTAGCTGGGACTACAGGTGCGTACCACCACACCCAGATAATTTTTGTATTTTTTGTAGAAACAGGGTTTTACCATGTTGCCCAAGCTGGAATTACTATGGATTTTAAGTCATGATATCCAGTAGGAATTGGAATTGGCCATTTTTTTGAGACAGGGTCTCATGCTGTCTCTTTTTTTAATAGAAATTTACTAAGAACAAATTTATTAAATAAATATCTACATGGGATATAAAAGGAAACATTGTGCCATGCTATACAACATTACTTACACCATTCATTTCAAATTTTATGGCAAAACAATTATACTGTGGTGGGGAGATATTGTTTTACACTTCTCACCAAACTAAACATTATCATATTTTTCCTGAGAGAATGTCAACACTTTTCTATCTTAAGTGATCACACCACTGCAATCCAGACTTGGTGACAGAGAGAGAGAAAGATCCTGTCCCAAAAACAAAAACAAACCGGGCATGGTGGCTTATGCCTGTAATCTCAGCACTTTGGGAGGCCAAAGCGGGTCAGGTGTTTGAGACCAGCCTGGCCAGCATGGCGAAACCCCATCTCTACTAAAACTACAAAAATTAATTGGCCATGGTGGTGAATACGTAATTCCAGCTACTCGGGAGGCTAAGGCAGAAGAGTCGCTTGAACCTGGGAGATGGAGGTTGCAGTGAGCCGAGACCGAGCCACTGCACTCCAGCCTGGGCGACAGAGTAAGATTCCATCTCAAAAAACAAAAATAAAACAAAGAATAAAGGAGACACGACACTGAGGCTTCACAGACAATCTTAATTGCCTCCCTGCCCGTACGTGCTCATGATCATCTCATCCCATATAATTCCTGCTTCTCCAGGTGAACAGGCCTTCACGATGACCAGAGACAGAAGCCCCTGACTTGGCTAAAGATACTTTCTGCTCTCCCTATCCCCACATCCTCTTTCAGTTACCCATCACCTCACTCCTTCTGAACCATATGGTTCTGATGTCAGAGCCAGTGTACTAAAGAGCTTCTGCTGTTCCTGAGAACTGTTGCTGCTGCAAGTGATGCTTCCACTGCTACAGCTGGGTAAGTAAGGTGAGAAGCAGCACTGGAGGTGTGTTTGGAAGCCAAGACTCCAGGGCCTGGGTGTTGGCAGGGCAGAGGATGGGCTATGGAGGCATGGAGAAAGAGGACATACGGGCATAAGTACCAAATAATCAACTTGAATTAGACATCTTCTGTGTGTCAGATTTTGACAGGGCTGGGGTGTCTGAAGCAAAGAGCAAATCGGGAAGGGAGAGGAATGGAGAGTGTGGGTGCTATGAAGGCATGAGAGCACTAAGAGCTGTTTCAGACATTACTGGAAGCCCTGAAGTTAAGCTTTTCAGCGTTTCCATGGGCACACTTTGCCAGATGGAAAAGACAATTCAGAAAACAGCCATAGAGGGGGCCGTACATGAGAGTCCCCCGCAAATTCCTCAACAGTGCCCCGCAAGTGACTCAGGTGAAGAGACCGAGATCAGGAGCTACTGGTTAGGGGAAAATTACCCCTTTCTTCCAGTAACCTCAAAAAACTTCAATGAAAAAGTGTGTGTCAACACTGAAGACAGATTCCTCATTATTAGAGACCTTGATGAATGTGACTGTTCCCTCCTAATCCATGATATTCATCAAATGGCCACCATGTCCTACCTGTTCTAAATAGAGCGAGGCAGTTTCCAACATTCTTACACAGAAGATGCCATAGTACATTTGGCTTCCAGTGAATGTTCCACCAAAGGCCACTTGGGACCGGGAAGAAGGAAATTAAGAAAGATGTTCTGTTTATTGAATGGGTAATACTTCACTACTCACTGAGCTGGGTGCACTGCAAATCTTGGGGCATTCATTCTTATAACAATGATAATATGAGATAGGTTCAGCAAATATCCCGATTTTCCAGGCTTGGAAACAGCAAAGATAAGGGGAGTGACTTGCCCAGCAGCATCCAGACAGTAAGTGATGGAGGCAGAATTGGTCATAGAGCCTAAGAGGAATATTGCACGTGGGAAGAAGAGAAGCAGAGTAGGAGGTCTGGCTTGGACATCTAGCCTTGCGGGGTAGGTGAGGGATCACAGACAATGCAGAGCCTAAGAAAATTTACTTGCCACCCCTCAAGAAAGTCTAGCGATCAGGTTCAGGCCAGATGAGGAGAGAAGATAGAGGGGAACTGGTCTGGGAGGCCTGAATCCTGTGAGCTTCCAGAAAGTCCTTCTGAAGTGCCTTGTGAATAGCAAATAAAGAGAAGGCTGCATGCTGGAGAAACTGGAAGAGGGAAGTCAGGATGCCTTGCTGACTCCTGACCCTTCCTCCCCACAGTACCTGCTAAGCTGGTCAACTCTTCTTGCTCCTTGGAGAAGACATTGCAGTGCAGCTGTTCCTTCCATGGGATTCCCACACCCTCTGTGCAGTGGTGGATGGGAGGAGTCCCCGTGGGTGTGGATGGCATGGATGGCAGCCTCCAAGTGACTTCCACCATGCTTGGCCCCTGGGCTAACAGCACCATCAGCCTAACTGAAGAGCCAGAAATGGGCATGAGACTTCTCTGTGAGGGGAAGAACCAAAACGGAACCCACGCTTTGAGCATCCTACTGATGTCAAGTGAGGGTGGAGGGGGCTCGGTGACTGGGTGAGGACAATAAGCGGGATGGGGACAGTCACTGGGGCTAGAGAATGGAGCAGAGTTTTGGCTCCGATGCCAAACTTCTCACATGCTCTCTGTTTCCAGGAAAGAGTTCTTTGGCTGCCCAGGCCTTCGTGAAAGGGCTGATCCAGGGTGCTATCTATGCGGGAATTGTAATTGCACTGCTCTTCCTCTGCCTCCTCCCTCTCATGTGAGTATTAGGGTTAAAATTCACCCACAAGCCCTACTACCTGGCAAGCCCTGGCTGCAGCCCTGGCACAGAGAGAGCAAAGACAGGACCCCTCCCCTCAAGGAGCTTAGGGTCTAAAGAGGGGAAGATGTACCAAACATGGTCACCACAATCCAGGGCCATGAGGACTATACAGAGCCATAAAACTGCGTCATAAAACAGACACTTTCAACACATTTTATAAAGAAGAAGACCAAGAAGGGGCTTGGCAGCCCTGAAAAAGGCAGCAGCGAGTCCCTGGGGTGCTGTCTGTGGTGGGCCTGCAGGGCTCAGTACTCATTAGCTTGGTGGGAAGTATTAATAGTACAGGTTGAGTATCTAATCCAAAAATCCAAAATCCGAAATGCTCCAAAATCCGAAAGTTCTCAAGGCACCGACATAATGCCACAAGTAGAAAATTCCACACCTGACCTCATGTGATAGTTCAATGCACACAAACTTTATTTCATGCACAAAATAATTTTAAATATTGTATAAAATTACCTTCAGGCCATGTGTATAAGGTATATATGAAACATAAATGAATTTTGTTTTTATACTTGGCTCCTATCCCCAAGATATGTCCTTATGTATAAACAAATATTCCAAAATCTAAAAAAAAAAATTGAAATCTGAGACACTTCTGGTCCCAGGCATTTCAGATAAGGGATACCCAACCTTTGTATGCAGATGCCCAGAGGCATGTTTGAGGCATTTCCAGTGTCTTTGTATAATGTCAGGTGCATTGAAAGTGCCAGGTAATGGCTAAAAATGAGGTTGAAAGACATCCTTGGTGAAGTCAGGCCAGAGAGTCCGGCAGGGGAGCCTGTCCAGACAGCTTGGACTAAATCCTCAGTTCTGAGCACTCTTAGGAAGAGTGCTAAGCTGTGAAGGAAAGCTTGAGCTTGGGGTGGGACACAGATTAGAGAGAGTAAGAGCCAGAAGGTCAGAGGCCAGGTAGGAAGCTGGTACAGGGGACTAAGCAGGAAATAGAAGGCCTGACCTGGGGCAAGTGATGAGGGGCAGCAGAGAGGAAGGACTTGGGCATGGCCAGCTATGGGGAGACAAAGATGAGGAGTGAGGTGGCAGGGCAAACTGAGGAGCTATTTTCAAAGTATAATCAACTGGACTTGAAGACCAGTAACAATCTCTCTGCCAGTTGCAAGGCCCTTTCATAGCTGACCTCATCTGAGTCCCACAGCCTAATAAGCAGGGTATCCCCATTATTCAGAGTGTGAAACTAATTCCCAGAGAGGATGTGTGGCTTGCCCTAGGTCATACAGCAAGCTGGTACTGTTGTTGAGGCTCTAAATCAGAAGTTCTGGTCAAGATAGAGCCCATTTGGGGATTCAGGGAGATGGAGAGCCAGAACCAATCCAAGGCTTATTTCCTTAGAGTGAAACATATCAGAAAGAAGCAGGCGAAGAAAGCTGCAGCAATCGGTGCAAAAAGGAGCTCTAAAGTCAGAGAAAGCCAAGAACTCGAGATGTCTCTGAAGCCTGAGGAACCAGGAAAACCCATAGTCGCCACATTTTCTGAGAGCCGGATATTGGTATGTACCTATTGTGTCTGGAATCTAGTCTATTGGAATACTGACAATAAGACCCGCAGGGAAAGCAGCACACAGTGTTTTGAAGGTGTTATCATCCTGTCTTGTAGGATACCTAATGCTAGAGTGTGCTTTCAGGTCATTTTATAAATAGGAAGCTAAGGCCCAGAGAGGAGAAGGATGAAAGTTAAGAGAAACAATTTAAAGAACAATTGAAATCAGTTTACACACACACACCAGTACATTGAATTCCCACTGAAAAGGCAGTTGGGGAAAATCCTAACAGCAATTGTAGCATCAGAGTGGAAACCAAGGATTTGGTGTCTGAGTGTATGGCCGGCAGCAGCTAGCTTGGTGTAGATGCCACGGGCCAAGTCAGCCTGAAGTGGTTAGAGATTAGGCCAAGCCCAGGTTACTCCTTCATTCACCCTGTACTCCACATCCTCAGCAGGGCTTGGAAGATACAGTGTCCGAGGTTGCTAGGCCTCACTGTTATTTATCGTTTATGATTCTCCAGAATCAGAATTGTCCTGCTGCCCTCCTAACACCCTGCATGAACAGTTAGTGTCCTTTTATGGATAAACCATGTGTTAAATTCCACCAATATTTCCTGAAATGTCTCCTAATCTTTGTGCTGGGCAATGCTGGGGCCTCAGAAATGGGCCAAACCTAGGCCTTGTCCTCAGAGAGCAACTAGACTGGTGGAGAAGGCACCTTCACAGTAGGGGATGCTGAGCCAGGAGTTACAGTGGTGCAGAAGAGGGAGGGACCAAACCTACCTGAGGAAGTCAGGCAAGATTCTCTGAGGAGTCTGAGGAACAGTCAGTGTTATTGGTACTGAAGATGCACAGAGAGGGACCAGAGGGAGAAGACCGAGTTGCAGGCTCTAACCACGGGGTTGTGAGGAAGGGCTAAGCCGGTGCTCACTCCATGTTGCCTTAATTCTGTGCACAAGGGGGTGTCTTTTTAAGTTGGATATCTCACCTCTAGACCTGTTCCAACATTCTTTTTTCTTTGTCCTATTTTGCACCTCGCTTTCAGGAAAAGCAAGATAAACGAGCCAGCTAAGCCTGTGGAACGTGCATCATACCTGGAGTCACCATTATCCCTGGAATTACAAAAGTCTGCAAAATTTATAGCGCCCACAGAAACCCTGGAGGCTGTAATAAACCTGGAGCCCCCTGGGATCTCCTCAGCTCCCAGAACCCTCTCAATTCCCACACATCCCTTACACTCATTCTCCTTTGAATAGGTGGTTACTCTTAGACCTAGTCTTAGAACCTCTGAAGACAAACTTTGTAATTTGTTGTTTGGCTAAACAGAAGAAATCTGTGCCACCCTGGGAAGTTGTCAAAAGAAGGAAAAATACATGTGACAATACGAATCAAGTCCACCAGCAAGTTGCTTTTGAGCGCCTACTGTGTGCCAGTACCTGAGATACACCTACAAGAGCGCCAGGCTTTCAAGCCTTCATATCTGGATAGAATCCCAACTTCAGTGCTTGGTGGCTGTCTATCTTTGGACAAGATCTTTCATTCCCCAACCCTTGAACATCACATGACCCATATCTGGGTGGAGAGTGGGTGAAAAGTAATGTTCAGAGATGCAGGTGAGAAAAAACATGACGATGGGCCCTGAATGCCAAGATTCATTGGAGCTTTGGAGCTTTATCTTGTAGGATCTTATCCTGACTCCCTTAGAATGTAAGTTCCAAGAGAACAGGGACTTTGTCTGCCTTGTTTTCTACTTTTATCACCAGCACCCAGAATGATGCCTAAAATACAATAAGATCTCAAGAATGTTTGTCATACGATTTAATTAATTAATTAATTAATTATAAGCTGTTGTAAGGTTTGAAGCAAGCAAGTAGAGTGACCAGATATAGACAAAAAAATCATATCCCTACCCTGACCCCACATATGACATATTTAGAACGGGTAAGGCTGGAGGTAAAGATGCTAGTTAGAAGGTTGTCGCAATAGTTCTTGGCCAGATTGAAAGGCAGGCATGCAAGAAATGGGAAAGGGATTCTGGCATTAGAATGAACCACAACTATGTATTGTTCCTTTAGCCAGATGCTAGTAGATTTTTTTTTTTTTTTTTGAGACGGAGTTTTGCTCTTGTTGCCCAAGCTGGAGTGCAATGGTGCAATCTCAGCTCACTGCAACCTCTGCCTCCCGGGTTCAAGTGATTCTCCTGCCTCAGCCTCCAGAGTACCTGGGATTATAGGCACACACCACCACACCCAGCTAATTTTTCATAGTTTTAGTAGAGACAAGGTTTCACCATGTTGGCCAGGCTGGCCTTGAACTCCTGACCTCAGGTGATCCGCCCACCCCAGCCGCCCAAAGTGCTGGGATTACAGGCGTGAGCCACCGCGCCTGGCCAGATGCTAGTAGTTTTCACTGGGTGGAAAGAGGGTCATCTCTTCCCTGGGGCAATGTTTGTGAGTAAATACAGTGATCCTGTAGCACCAGCTAGATGGTCGTCTTATACTCAGGGTGGACGTTTATGTTAGCCCCCACATGTATAAGCACCTCTCACAGGCAGTTCACATTTCACAGAAATATCAGATGTGCCACCATGTGCCAGATAATGAGGGGAAGAAGTAAGACGCTGGCCCTGCCTCCGTGGAGTCGTGGTCTACATAGATAGACAATGAAGAAATGCACACGAATTTATAGCTTAAAATGTTGATAAGTGCTAGAAAGAAAAAAGGATAGAATACTATGAGAAAGCACAGGAAAGGAAGCTAGGTTGGATTACAGAGTCAGAGGAGGCCTCTCAGAGAAAGTGACACTTGCCTTGAGATCTATAGGATTCTTAGGAGCTGGCTAGACAGAGGGAGCAGTAGATCCTAGGCTCTGACATGAGAGCAGTTTGGTGAGTTCAGGAGCCCAGAGCAGGCTGCTGTGACTGGAATTGACTGAGGGATGAGCTCCTGAAGGGCCAGAACTTGCAGGGCTTCAAGGGCTCTAGTGAGAAGTTTAGGTTTTGTCCTCACTTGTGGAGGGTTATTTCCTCTCATGCTTTGTAATTCTGGAAAGTGCAGATTGTATGAGAATCATATTCAGTGGAGCTGTATGAGAATCCTGTGCAGCAGAGGTTTTGAGTTGAGGATAGAAGCCTCTGTATAACAGGTTTGGTGTTTGCTTCTACTAAAGGTACATCTTCTGTTTGGGAGGGAGAGGCAGACAAGGCTGGGGAGAGGGAGAGTGCCAGTGTTGGGAAAGAAGAGAATAAAATGTAGAAGAGGAATAGGACAGAGGATGGGGATCGGTTGGAGATAGGTCAGAGATGGGTTTGGGAATGGGAATAGAGAGGCTGGGCTTCATCGTGTGTCTTGTTTTCTTGGTGATAGGGGCCTCGGGTGCAGGACAGGAAACAAGGAGTACACAGGGTGGGTGCCTTCTGACCAGACCTGGGGGTCCGGCACTGGGCATTTTGTTCCTTAGTCAATGCCTTGACTTCCCGCACGTACTAGGTTGAGAGAGGAACGTCCCTTAGCAACTGATTGGCCTGGAGTCTAGAGGACTGGTGGGGGTCTGGAACCACCTGCCCAAGGAAAACCATTCTCCCAGTGGCCGGGGGACCCAGTAGCGACTGTTGCTTCTGACTAGCTCAGGTTCTGGAGACCCGCGCGCTCTCTTATGCGGCTGCGCATCCCAGCAGCTTCCGCGAGAAGGGTCAGGCCCTGATTGGCTCTGGACAAACTCGCGTGAGCTTGCGGGGCGGGGCTTGACGGGGTTGGTATCCCCATGCAAGGAGGTTGGTGAGGCCTCGGGGGACTCCCAGTTCAGCAAATCGGTTAGCCTTCCTCTACCTCAGTCACTTTCCCGTGAGGCACTCCGTGTTTGTGTACACGGTTATTCCGTGTGTCGGTCAGTTCATCGGGCGCATCTAGAGTCATTGAAAACAGTAATAGGAAGTCAAACAAACTCGCTTGATGCAAAAATTCAGGAGGACATTCGGTTTTTAAGGAAATAGTGCTGAGGAAGGACCAGGCTGGAGCTCTTTGGAACCTCAGACTGGGAGGTAAATATGGAAAAAGAAATGATAATTTAGGGGGAGGGAAAAGAGATCATCTGTGAAGACAACTCACGCACACACCAGGGCCTGGAGAAGGAAGTGAGACTGGAAAGAGATCAGAATTTTATTTTTATTTTATTATTGTATTCATCTATTTAATTTGAGACAGTGTCTTGCTCTGTCACCCAGGCTGGAGTTCAGTGGCAGAATCTCAGCTCACTGCAGCCTCGACCTCCCAGGCTCAAGCAGTCCTCCCACCTCAGCTTCCAGAGTAGCTGCACCCACAATGCCGGGCTAATTTTTTAAATTGTTTTGTAGAGACAGGGTGTCGCTATGTTGCCCAGGCTGGTCTCAAACTCATGGGCTCAAGCGATCCTCCCACCTCAGCCTCCCAAAGTGCTGGGATTACAGATGTGAGAGATCAGAGTTTTTGAATCTGAAGGACCCTTACATAGTCTGCAGTAATCCTCCCATTTTACCGAGGAGGAAAAGGAAGGGGAAGCAGAAAGGGGACAGAACTTGCCCAGAGCTATCCAACAAGTTACTGGCAAAGCCCCAGCTGGAACCAGCCCAGAGCTCTTCCCAACCTTTGATTCGAGATTGTAAATTAAAGGAGGAGGAAGGATTTTGATAGTGAAAAAAAAGCAAAAGTGGGTTATGATGCACAGATAGGATTTGTTATCTGGTAGCCTGAGTAGCATCTTGATGTAAGGAGGGAGTCGTTTTTTAAGAGAGGCAGAAATCAGAATGGAAAAGCAGAGGGCTGGTTCTTGAATCAAAACATCACTGAGAAAAGAGATGAGTCAAGAGCGGTCACAATTTAAATGCTGAGGGAACCAGGCAGGTGATGTGAATGATAAACAGTTGCCTAGCACTTATTTTGTGCTGGGCTGTGTTCTGAGGGTTTTACATGCATTCATTCATTTAATCATTTAATCCTCCCAACAATTCTGCCAGATGAATCCTGTTAAAATCTACATAAGTGAGGAAACTGGGGAAACCCAGAGAGGGGAAGGAATTTGCCCACAGTCACACAGCTGGCAAATGGTGGAGCCAGACTTAAACTCAGGCAGGCTGACTCAGCACACAGTCTTAACACTGTGTTATATGCCCCTCCCAGGTGAGTGCAGCAGGGAGAGCAGGGGCAGGAATGGACTGGAGAACAATTGTCCAATATTAAAGGGGAAAGTTAATATCTGCCATGTGTTGTCAGATCTAATTTATTAAAAGTAGCTGGGAGTTCAGACTTTTATGTAAGGATCCTGATTTTTAAACATTGCAACTAATTAAAGAAAGTCTGTATGCAGGTTTCTTAATGCAGGCTAAATAAAACCCCCTGCATTTTAACTGCCTCACAAAGCCACTAATTTGCAAACTCTAGACTATCTTTTAAACGAGGAAGCAGTTCCTTAGTGAGGGAAGGCCCTGGCCCAGAAACACCTAGAAAACGGGAGGCAAAGACCAAGCCTTTGGACTGCTGGCCATCCACTCACAGAAGAATCTAGAACCCTTCCTTTGAACTGGCTTCACATCCAAGTCGTATGGGTTTCCTGTTGCTTTCATAAGAATTACCACAACTTTAGCAGCTTTTTTGTTGTTTGTTTTGAGACCAAGTCTCGCTGTGTCACCCAGACTGGAGTGCAGTGGTGCAATCTCGGCTCACTGCAACCTCTGTCTCCTGGGTTCAAGCTATTCTCATTCCTCAGCCTCCCAAGTACCACCACACCTGGCTAATTTTCTAAAAATATTTTTAGTAGAGACAGGGTTTTGCCATGTTGCCCAGGCTGGCCTGGAACTCCTGGCCTCATGTGATCCACCTGCCTTGGCCTTCCAAAGTGCTGGGATTATAGGCATGAGCCACCGGGCCCAGCCCAACTTTAGCAGCTTTTAAAGGAACACTCATGTATGATCTCACAGAAGGTCAAAAGTTCTGGTGTAGCGTGGTTCCCCTGGTTTTCTGCTCCAGCTTTCACAAGGCCTGAATCACAGTGTTGGCAGGGCTATGTTGCTTTCTCGAGTCTCTTTGGATGAACCCATTTCCAAACACATTCAGAATCAGTTCCATGCTTTGTAGTAGTGAGGTCTGCATTCCCTTGCTAGCTGTCTGCTGGGGTCATTGTCAGCTTCTAGGAGCTGCCCTTATGGGCTCATGGGTTCATTCCTTCATCTTCAAAGCAAACAATGGTGAGTCAAATCCTTCTTATGCTTCACATCTCTCTGACCTCCACTTCTGGCTCATCTACGCCCTTTCTTTCTCCTGAATCTCTCTGACTTTTCTGCTTTGCAAGTTTCATGTGATTACATTACATTCACTCAGATAGTACAGGATGATCTCCTCAATTTAAGATCAGCAGATTAGTCACCTTCACTCTATCAGCAAAGTCCCTTTACTCAATCAGCAAAGTCCCTTCACTGAAGCACGTAGATTAATGTTTAATTGAATAACCAGGGCACAGGAATCTTGGAATGGGAGACATCTTTAGAATTTTGCCTACCACACAAGTCCAGGGGGAAGACATTTGTAACTCACATGGTGCATAACTATATGCTTTTCCCACTGTCTTTCTCGAACCTTTTGAGGTGGACAGGACAGTTTGATTTATCCCATATTTTATACATGAAGCATGGGACTCAGAGAGGAGAAGAGGCTTCAACCATGATGACACAGCAGTTCTGAAGGCAGCCTGGCATACCGGAAAGAACACTGGGTTCGGAGTCCAGGGACCTACATTATGACTTTAGGATGTCAATATCTTGGCCCTGTGAACCTGACTAGTTCCTGTGCTGTTCTGGGCCTCAGTTTCCTTATCTACAAAGTGATGCATTGAGAACTGCATCACAGTGCTGTTGTGAGATTGAGAATGATAAAGTATGTGAATCTGCAGTGCATAGCACATGGACCACCATGATTGTTCAGTATTATTTATTTATTTATTTATTTATTTATTTATTTATTTTAAGGTATCTGCAGAGCCACAGCTAGAACCCAGATTTATTTATTTATTTATCTCTCTCTCTTTCTCTCCCTTTCTCTCTCTCTCTCTCTCTCTCTCTCTCTGTCTCCCAGGCTGGAAGGCAGTGGCGCAATCTCTGCTCACTGCAGCCTCTGCCTCCTGGGTTCAAGTGATTCTCATAACTCAGCCTCCCGAGCCCGAACAGCTGGGACTACAGGCGCATGCCACCACGCCTGGCTAATTTTTGCTTTTTAAGTAGAGAAGGGGTTTTGCCATGTTGGCTAGGCTGGTCTCGAACTCCTGGCCTCAAGTGATCTGCCCGCCTTGGCCTCCCAAAGTGCTGGGATTACAGGTGTGAGTCCCCGCACCTTGCCAAAACCCCAAATTTCTTGGTTCCAAATCTTCTTTCATTTGATAAAGCTTTATTATGCACCAGCTGTGTTCCAGATTGTGTGTTGGGTACTAGAGACACAAAAGTGACTCAGACTTGACTTTGAAAGGTGGACTCCATTATGTCACACAAAGATACCTTGGGCATGACACACAAAGGCCACCCAGAAGTGGTACACAAAGGTGATTCCAACATGACACACAAAAGATATTTGGACATGACTAATTTTCTCAAGGAACTCACATTCTGGTCAGAATAGATACAGAGTTACTTCCCTGCGTACTGTGAAGGGGCAGAAGCTGACCAAGGAGAGAAAGAGAAACAGAGGGGAAGTAGGGTTAGGTAGTATTTCTAGCAGTCTGCTAATAATCTGTCAAATTTTGGAGTTTATTTTGACAGTAAAGTGAAGCCAACAGATGGTAACGAACAGGGAACTGACATGATTGATTTATAATTTAAAAGGATGCCATGTGGATGTGGAAATGTGAAGGGGCAATGGTGGAAATATCACTGGAACAATGGAGTAATGGAAATGCCACTGTCCTTCCTCAGCTGCAGAGCCCCCTGCAGAGTCTCCTTGTCATCTTCCTCTAAAAGTTTTCTAGGAGTCCCCAAGGAGTCTCCTACATCTTCATAAACGGGCCCCATTCATCTGGTACCTGCAAGCATGGAAGCTTTACTTTTTTTGTGGCGGGGATGGAGTCTTGCTCTGTCACCCAGGCTGGAGTGCAGTGGCGTGATCTTGGCTCACTGCAACCTCTGCCTCCGCAGTTCAAGCAATTCTCCCCCCTCAGCCTCCCGAGTAGCTGGGACTACAGGCACATGCCATCACGCCTGGCTGATTTTTGTATTTTTAGTAGAGATGGGGTTTCTCCATGTTGCCCAGGCTGGCCTCAAACTCCTAGGCTCCAGCAATCTGCCCGCCTTGGCCTCCCAAAATGCTGGGATTCCAGGCATGAGCCACTGTGCCTGGCCTAGAAGTTCACTTTTGGATAGATTCCCTGGTAAAGCATGTTATCAGTTTCCCAACTAGCACGACAATCAAATGGAGAAGAGATATGGCAGTGGGCTGTGTGGGGTTGTTGCAACAGCTCCACAAGGTCATCAGAAAACCAGGCTCCCCATGTTGTTGTCAGCAACATCCCCAGATCTCTAGCTTTCATCCTCACAGTTGTCTCATAGTTGCCAGATGGCTGCACCTTCTCCAGCATCACATTCATCTTCCAGGAAGGAAGAAGAGGAAGGTGAGGAGGAGGAAATGATGGTGCCAGTGTCAGAAAAGCAGAACTCCCAAAACTCTCCAGCAGATAGCCTCTTAAGTTTGGTATTTTAAGTAGACAATCTCTCAAAATGTGTGCTCAGTAATAAATCTAGCGGAGTTAAAGGTTTTTATTATTTATTTATTTATTTATTTTTTGAGATGGAGTTTCACTCTTGTTGCCCAGGCTGGAGTGCAATGGTGCAATCTCAGCTCACTGCAACCTCCACCTCCCGGGTTCAAGCGATTCTTCTGCCTCAGCTTCCCCAGTAGCTGGGATTACAGGCACTTGCCACCACCGCCTATATATATATATTTGTATTTTTAGTAGAGACGGGGTTTCACCAGGCTGATCTCAAACTCCTGACCTCAGGTGATCCACCTGCCTCGGCCTCCCAAAGTGCTGGGATTACAGGTATGAGCCACTGCGCCTGGCCAGGTTTTTATTTTTATTTTTTGCATTGTTCATGAGAGGTAGTGTACAGTCCTACAGATTGGTATACAATTTAGGAAAACAGAGATGTCAATTACAATGTTATTATTACCAGAGCAAGAAATCATCAAATAAGAAAACCCGTCAGAATTCCGTTTTATTTGGGGATCATTTTCATAAGACATGGAATAATTTCTAACATCTTTGTAGTCTCATAAGACCATTTTGTTTAAATTATTCTTCCAAGAGCAGATTCGTATTAATAACGACTAGAACAAGTCAGCAACCATCATGAATATTCATACAAAACTGTATATTGCAGAGGAGAACATAAATTATATTCTTATAAACAGTCTCAGTTTTGCACAACATCAAATCAAATTCCTTGAACCATTTTATAACACAGAACAATATCTTTTGATTTATTGCTGCAGGGGCAGGAAACATGTCCTTCAACTCTTTCTGAGAGTCATGTACTTTATTATGAAAACTTATGTTTTTAAAACCAAGCCCTGGAATTTTATTAGCTAGTATTACATGAAAAAAAAAAAAAAAACAAAAAACAAAAAAAAAAACCCTTGGGAGCTCAGTTGGGATGGCAAAAAGAAAAAAAAAAAAAAAAAAAAAAGGAGAAAAGCTGAGTAGGCTTTTATTCACTGATAGTAATTTGATAACATTTTTCTTCTCCTTGGCTCACTGGCCAGAACTCTGCCATGTGGCCACCCCAGATGAAAATGAAACAAGAAAATAGAGATATTATTTTTCAAATTGGTGGCTTGATCACCTGAACAAATTTGAAATAACAAGGAGGAAACAGAGGTTGGCTATCAGGTAGGCAACTCTCAGAGTCTACCTGAGATATTGCCCTAGAGGAGATGGATAGCTAGGGCTGCTGAAGAGAGTCTGAGAGAGGAGGCTTCTTTCTGGTTGTGAGATCGAGGAGAGAACTTCCAGGAGGAGGTTACGTTTGACCTGGACTTGGAGAGAGAGGGAAGGTTTGAATGTGGGCAAAGGACAGAGCTGCAGAAGGACTCCATGACACTGGGAGTGGCCTGAGTAAACAGGCAGAGGAAGGATGTGCGGAGCATCTGTAGAAAGGATCCCCATTTCTGCCAGTGCATTGGCTCCCGCCTGTAATCCCAGCACTTTGGGAGGCCAAGGTGGGCAGATCACCCAAGGTTAGGAGTTTGAGACCAGCCTGCCCACCATGGCGAAACCCTGTCTCTACCAAAAATACAAAAATTAGCTGGGCGTGCTGGCAGACACCTTTAGTTCCAGCTACTCAGGAGGCTGAGGCAGGAGAATCGCTTGAACCCAGGAGGCAGAGGTTGCAGTGAGCTGAGATCGTGCCATTGCACTCCAGCCTGGGTGACAGCGCAAGACTCTGTCTCAAAAAAGAAAAAAAAAATATATATATATCTATATGTATATATAGATATATATTTTTGGTATGGAAAGAATGACAGGGTGCAGGCATGGGGGCTATCGAGGTAAGGGAAAAGCAGGGCAAAATCAGGGAGAGCTCGAATGAAAGGCAAGGGAGTTTGGAATGTATCCTGTCAGCCGCTGAAATGTTTATTTCTCAAATATCTCTCTTAAATATATCACCTTCTCTTTGTCCCCCATAGCTATTGTTCCAGCTCAGACTTCATCCTCTTTCTCCTGGACTGTTGCTTCCTCCTCACTGCAGACCCAGAGGGACCTTTGGAACACCCAAACCCGTTCTCCTATGGTTCAAAATCATTCCATAATTTCCATGACTTCCCCCGTTGATGTGAGAGGGAGTCCAAGCTCCTTGGCTTGGCATTTGAGGCTCTTGGAAGAGGCAGTGGAGTGGGAATGCAGACTAGAGAGAGGAAAGCAGACATGGTGTTGAGGCTTCACAAAGAGTGTGGGGACAACCCCTGTTCTTTTGTTTTTGAGGCAGGGTCTCGCTCTGTTGCCGAGGCTGGAGTACAGTGTTGTGACCACAGCTCACTACAGCCTCAACCTCCCAGGCACAAGAGATCCTCCCACCTCAGCTTCCTGAGTAGCTGGAACTACAGGCATGTACCATTACACCCAACTAATTTTTTTAACTTTTTTGTAGTGAGAGGGTCTCCCTACATTGCCCAGGCTGGTCTCAAACTCTTGGGCTCAAGTAGTCCTCCCACCTCAGCCTCTCAAAATGCTGGGATTACAGGCGTGAGCCACTGCGCCCAGCCCAACCTCTGTTCTTGAAGATCCCCAGCATCTGGTCCCATCAGGCCCCTAATTCACAAGATTAACAGACCTTAGGGGTGGATTGAAAAGACAAGAGCCCCTAGCAAGTAGTGGACTTCTTTCTAGCCTCACCCCGTACTTCTTACTGCTGCCTCTCTCCTCATCCATTCCAAATCCTGCCCTCCAGGACAGACCAATCTGAGGTCAGAGTTAGCAGCAGGATACATCCTGGTCCTCTCTTGCCCCTGAGATCTCGCTGGGGCTGATGGCACTGCCACTGCTATGGTTGGGTAAGTAGAAGGAGAGGCAGCATGGAGGTGTCTTGGGGAGGTAAGGGTGGGTGGGGGTGGAAGGCAGACAGGGCTGAGGTAAGATGAAGGCTGAGGTAAGATGAAGTACCTAAAAAATTAGGTACTTGGCCAAGCACAGTGGCTCATGCCTGTAATCCCAGCACTCTAGGAGGCCAAGTTGGGCAGATCTCCTGAGGTCAGGAGTTGGAGACCAGCCTGGCCAACATGGTAAAACCCTGTCTCTACTAAAAGTAGAAAAATTAGCCAGGTGTGGTGGTGGGCACCTGTAATCCCAGCTACTGGGGAGGCTGAGTTGGGAGAATCACTTGAACCAAGGAGCGGGTGTTGCAGTGAGCCAAGATCGTGCCACCACACTTCACCCTGGGTGACAGCAAGACTCTGGAAAAAAAAAAAAAAAAGTAGAATCTATATTCTACAATATAGATCCTCAAAAAACCCTCAGTCTTTGAAGACCAGAGTTCAGGTTCAAGCTCTACCGCCTTGAGTAATTCTCTTCAGTTTGCTCACCTAGACAATGGGGTGTTCTCCTTCTACAGAGCGAAAGGAAATTTATCTGTGGAAACCATTCAACCACAACAATCCTAGCTTTCACAAGGCTGTTGAGGAGGGGAGGGGGTTCCAAATGAGCTAATGGGTGGTGAGCACAATTATTCACTAACTGTTCACTATGACATGGTCTCCTGTAATGTAATGTGACTGAAGTCACAATCTGCAGTTATCATTACAGGTGGCCACATGCCTCTGTAGTTATGGTCCTTAATTATCACAATACTGTAGCATTGGTATTATCGTACCTGTTTGTCTGATTGAGAAACTGAGATTCAGAAATGATGCAACATGGCCAAGATCACAAGATACAGTTAATACCAACAAGAAGAGCAATAAAAAATCCAGCAGACTAGATAGGAGTGGTGCAGTTTAGGAGTCCCCAAGGTGCCTGATTCAGTGATCCACAAGAAGGACTCAAAACTCAGCAGAACTGTTTTACTCATGATTGCAGTTGATTATAGCAAAAGAATACAGATGAAAATCAGTACAGGGAAGAGGTGCATAGGGCAGGGTTCAGGAGAGAGCAGGCATGAGCTTTCAGCTGACCTCTCCCAGTGGTGTTGCACCAACAGAGCTTCTTTCAGCAACAATGTGTGGTGACATGCACAGACATGCCAAGAAGAGAAGTGCACCCAAGCCTTGGTGTCCAGGGTTTTTATTGTGGGTCTGGTCACTGACTTAGCTTAGTCTTCAGCCCCTCCAGGGGTCAAGCTGATGCCCCAGGATCCAGGGCTCCCACCATAAATCATAGTGTTAGCATCAGCTGATGAAGTCCAAGGTCCCAGGTAAACAAAGACACTCTTATCAGGCAGGATATCCCAAGGGTTTAGAGATCACCTCATAGGAGCTGGACAAGTGTCAAGCCTTTCTTAGGTAAGGTGACTCTTTTAATGCACAGATATAATACAGGAGTATGCTAGGTGGGTCTGTTTTTCAACTTGGATCTCTCCTTACAGGGCTACTTTCTCATGTTTTGATGGAAGTCAAGAAGACACCAGTGGAAGAGGGGCTGTGCACTACAATCCCTTGTGCATTTGAATTTCCCAAAGAACCCCCAGGCAATTCCGTGATCATGCGCTACTGGCTCAACAAAAACATCAGCTCCCTGGTAGCAACAAATAAACCCAATGCTACCGTTGGTGATAACACCAAGGACGAATTTTACATGACTGGGAATCTTGATGAAGAAGGCTGTACGCTACTCATCCACGATATACTCAAAGGGAACAGCATAACATATTTATTCTATGCAGATCTAGGAGAACAAAACAGTGCTTTCCTGGGGGAGAATATCAAACTCTTTGTGTCAGGTGATGTTCAATATCATCCAATAAGTGGTTTGGAAAGAAGGAAATCCAAAAGTGGTTCCGGTGATTGTGTGGTTTTTACCTGATGGGCACTGGGCTTTACAAAGCCTTAGGTATCTGAGTTTTACAATGATGCAATGAGATCAGTATAATAGGTAACTTTACTTTTCCAAATAGAAATGGCAAAGAGAGAAGCGACTCACCCTATATCATCCAACCAGTACAAAATAGAAAGGAAATGATCACAGATTGGGCTGGGAAGGGGCAGAGTTTAAGGGGAGAATTGGGCTGGAAAAGGGAGGCAGAGTAGGAGCTACCACTAGCACATGCAGCCTGGGACTCAGGTAAGGGGTCAGAATGTAGAATCCTCATTCTACAATGTAGATCCTCAGAAAACTACTCACCCTCAGTCTTTGAAGACCAGAGTTCGGATTCAAGCTCTACCACCTTGAGTAGTTCTCTTCAGTTTGATCACCTGGACACTGAGCTGTTCCCCTTCCACACAGAGAAAGGAAATCTGTTTGTGAAAAACCAATCAACCACAACAATCCCAGGTTTCACAAGGCTGTTGGGGAGGTGAGGGGGTTGCAAATGAGCTAATGGGTGGGGAGCACTTTGTAACCTGGAAACGCTGTGCATCAGTGAAGTGTCCATGAGGGTCCCTTTTCCCCCAAGGTTTGGGTCTACTTCTCTCTTCTCCAGAGCTAAACCAAAAGCCAGAGCGCCACGTGCCAGAGATTCTTTTGGCTGAGAAGCCTGTGACCTTGAACTGTACCCTCAAAGGCACCTGCAAAGAAACCAAAGCCCTCTTCCACTCCTGGAAGAACTCAGCCGTCTCCAGCAGCTCCTCCTCAGTGCTGCTCTTCACCCTGAGGCCTGAGGACCATGGCAGCATCCTCGGATGTCACTTGAACTTCTCCCTAGCCAACATGACCAAAAACAGCTTGGTCAAGCTCCAAGTAGTCTGTGAGTGCTGGTGGGCACAGGCAGGATCCTGAGAAATAGTGGGCTGAAGAAAAGGGAAAGAAGTCTTAGGAGCTGTCACATCTTCCCCCTGACCTTTGGGGCTGAAGGGCCAGAGGTAGGAGCTGAGCCCAAGTCTGAGGCAGATGTGGAGAGAGGATGAAAGGGGACTGTTTTGAGTCCCAGCCCCACTCTGGGTTGCCAGAAAGTCTTTCTGAAGCTCCCTGTGAATAGGGAGTAAAGAGAAGACTGGGTCTTAGGGGAAGTAGAGAAGCAAAGTCAGGACATCTTGATGATCCCTGATTCTTCCTCTGCACAGCACCTGCCAGGCTGTTCAATTCCTCTTGTTTCTTGGAGAAGACAGTTCTGTGCAGCTGTTCCTTCCACGGGATCCCCAAGCCCTCCGTGCAGTGGTGGATGGGAGGTGTCCCTGTGACTGTGAATAGCATGGATAACATCCTCCGGGTGACTTCTTCCACACGTGCCCCCTGGGCCAACAGCACCATCAACCTCATCGGGGAGCCAGAAATAGTCATGAGACTTCGCTGTGAGGGGAAGAACCAATATGGAATTCACACTTCCAGCATCTTCCTGATACCAAGTGAGTATCCAGGGACCTAGTGACCAAGCTGGAAAGAACACCTAAAGACCAGATGTGGATGGGCACAGGACCAGAGGAAAGGTAGAGAGTTTTAGCTCAGACTTCAAAGCCTTTGGAGAAAAGTGAATCTCACTTCCCTCCAATTCCAGATAAGAAATCAGTTTCCAGTGTGTTCGTGAAAGGATTAATCCAGGGCATTGTATATGGAGCCATTGCATTCTCATTGCTCTTCTTCTGCCTCGTCCTCTTGTCGTGAGTATCAAAGTTCAAATTCATCAGCAGCCTTTCCCAAAGCCTACTACCTTTATTTATGTTCTCCATTTCCTTCCTCATACTTTCTTCCAATTTATTTTGCTTTGTCTATTTTTTTTTTTTTTTTTTTTTTTTTTTTTTTTTTTTTTTGTGACAGGGTCTCCCTCTCTCACCCAGGCTGGAGTACAGTGGCTCAATCACAGCTCACTGTAGCCTCCACCTCTCTGGGCTCATATGATCCTCCCACCTCAGCCTCCTCAGTAGCTGGGACTACAGGTGTGTGCCACCACGCCTGGCTAATTTTTGTATTTTTTGTAGAAATAGGATTTCACCATGCTGCTCAGGCAAGTTTCCAACTCGTGGGCTCAAGTGATCGACCCACCTCGGCATCCCAAAGTGCTGTTGGGATTACTAGGTGTGGCCCACCGCCCCAGCCTTGTCTACCTTTTAAAAATGGATTCTTGTATCGTTAACTTTCAGCTACTCTTCTTTTTCAGTATTTGTATTTAGGGCTGTAAGTTTCCCTCTAAGCATGACTTTAGCTGCATCTCACAAATTTTAATATAAATATTTTATTATCATTTGGTTAAAATATTTCTAATTTCCATTATGATTTTTTGACCCATGAGTATTTTTTGTTTGTTTGTTTTCTGTTTGGTTTGGTTTGGTTTGGTTTGGTTTTGAGACAGAGTTTTGCTCTTGTTGTCCAGGCTGGAGTACAATGGTGTGATCTCGGCTCACCACAACCTCCGCCTCCCAGGTTCAAGCGATTCTCCTGCCTCAGCCAACCAAGTAGCTGGGATTACAGGCATGCGCCAGCACACCCGGCTAATTTTTTTGTATTTTTAGTAGAGATGGGGTTTCTCCATGTTGGTCAGGCTGGTCTTGACCTTCCAACCTCAGGTGATCCGCCTGCCTCGGCCTCCCAAAGTGCTGGGATTACAGGCGTGAGCCACCGCCCCTGGCCTGACCCATGAGTTTCTTAGGCACATTACTCTCTTTTTAAATTTTTAGCTTAAACCCAGTAAGGTCAGAAAATATACTATGCATGATTTCAATTCTTTATTTTCTTTGTAATGCATTTTTTGTTTAGTTTTTATAAATATTCCATGTGAACTTGAAAAGAATGTATATTCTATGCCTGTTGAATGCAGTATATATGTCTCTGTGTGTGTCTGTGTGTGTGTACACAATCACATACATATACATATATACCCTTTAAATCAAATTCGTTAATCATGTTTAAATCTAAATCTTCTCTACTTGTACTGACTTAATTGCTTGCCTGCTCTAATGATAAGAGATATGTGTTTTTAAATCTCCTACAATGATTGTGGATTTGTTTGTTTCTTCTTGAAATTCTGTCAGTTTTTGCTTTATAAATCTTGAGGCCATGTCGTTAGCTTCAAGTCTATTTTAAAATGTGCATACATGGCCGAGCATGGTGGCTCACACCTGTAATCCCAGCACTTTGGGAGGCCAAGGCAGGTGGATCACTTGAGGTCAGGAGTTTGAGACCAGCCTGGCCAACATGGTGAAACCTCCTCTGTACTAAAAGTAAAAAATTAGCTGGGCATGGTGGCGCGTGCCTGTAATCCCAGCTACTTGGGAGATTGAGGCAGGAGAATGGCTTGAACCCAGGAAGCAGAGGCTGCAGTGAGCCAAGATCATGCTGCTGCACTCCAGCCTGGGCAACAGAGTGAGAGACTCTGTCTCAAAAAAAAAAAAGTGCATACAAGTATCTTCCTTATATCAGACACCATTTTTCTTCTTCACCTTTGTATTAAAGCCTATTCTGTCAGATATTAGTATAGTTCCACCAGCTCCTTTTTTTACATCTACTCTCAATCTGTGATCTTAAGGTTTAGATACGTGTTTCATAATCAGCATATGATTTTGACTTTTTTTAGTCTTGTAATTTTTAAATTGGATTTAAACTAATTTACTTGATGTAATTACTGGTGCATTTAAATACTGATGGTATTTCAATATACCATCCTAGTTTGTTCCATATGTTTCTTTTTTCCCTTTACGTGTCTTCATTTGGATTGGCTGGGTATTTTTATCAATCCATTCTTTTCTTTCTACTAGTTGAAAATTATGCGATTATATGTTTTTTAAATATTCTTTTACTGGTTACCCAGAAATCACAACATCTATACTTCAGTTATCAAAGTATATATTTGATAATTTCAAAGTATAAAACCTTTACCCTCCTCCAGACAACATAAAGACCTTAGAACAGTTGAACTCTAGTTTTCCTCCTCACAACTTACATGCTATTTTTATAACATGCTTTGTGGCATTTTATCAATTCCAATATACATGTTATTTCCCATTCAAACATCTCTGAAATAGAGATATGTCTTCAACTGATGGTGATTTACAGTTGCTGTTGGTCCCAGGTGGCAGTCCTGATAAAGTTGTCACTGCCTGCAGGTGCATGAACTCTGTCATTGCTGTTCATATTATCACTTTAATTGAAGTATTTGTTCATTGATACATGTTTAATTTATTGCCTTTTCAAACATTTGCAAAAGTATTACATTATTAGCTGGTACTGAAACAAAGTTATTGTGTATACAGAACGGCACAGAAGTAAAAGAGTAAGCATACCTTCCATTCCGTGACACCTGTAACATTTGTTTGAGAAATGACCAGAATCCCATATTTTTTTGTAAAGCAACAATCTGGTGCTTTATAGAACCTAGGAAAGAGAGATACCCACACGTGGATGAAGCCATGTTACTTTTTCTTGTAAGATAAAAAGCAAAAGGGTAATTTATCTCATAAACTGTCAATGCAAATGAAATCAGAAGGAATTGCTTAATCCTTCAGAAGACATTTTTAAAATTTAAATTAACATGACATTGGATGATTCATGTGCTGTTCAGGACTATGTTAGTTCTTAATAGTTTAACTGGCAACATTTTTTCCCTTAGTGATCTATAAATTATGCATCTTACTATTAGTGGCATTTTATTATTAATGAAATACCAATTCTATATTTTTGAGCCCCCAAAGACATCATGATCATCTTTGGTTTTATTTTGTACATTCACTGCTCATTTTGATTTACATACATATTTACCATAGTCTCTATTCTTTATTCCTTACATTCTGTTAGTATTCTCAGATCTTCCAACCAGAATCTTTTTTCCTGAAATATATTCTATAAAGCCCTTTAGAATTGGTTTTCTGGTAGCAAACATTCTTGGTTTCTTTCACTTTCTCTCTCTCTCTCTCTACCCACCGCCCCCCCCCCAACTCTCTCTCCCTCTCCCTTCATAGTTGAGAGATATTTTGGCCAGACGTGGTGGCTCACGTCTGTAATCCCAGCACTTTGGGAGGCCAAGGTGGGTGGATCACTTGAGGCCAGAAGTTTTAGACCAGCCAGGCCAACATGGTGAAACCCTGTCTCTACTGAAAATACAAAAAACAAAAATAGCCAGATTTGGTAGTGTCCACCTGTAATCCCAGCTACTCAAGAGGCTGAGGCAGGAGAATCACCTGAACCCTGGAGGCAGAGGCTGCAGTGAGCTGAGATTGTGCCACTGCACTCCAGTCTGGACCACAGAGTGAGACTCTGTCTCAAAAAAAAAAAAAAAAGGTATATTTGCCAAGTTTGGAATGCTGCATTGGCAGGCATTTTCTTTCAGTATCTTGAACTATTCCATGTTCCACTATATCTTGCTTCTTTTATCACAGGAGAAAAGTCAGCTGTGACTCTCATCTGCTACTCCTTTGAAAATGATCTCTCCTTATCTTTCTCTGCCTTTAAGACCTCTTTGTCTCTGACATTTCCAGTTTGGCCTCACACTTTACACTTTCATAACACCAACTTGCTTATTTGTCTGTGACACATGCATTTCTTGCCCTGCAGCTTTGCTGACAGTGGGGCTTCTGCCCAATACTCCCCCTCCTCTGCATTTCATCTTCTCCCCCTGCTCCCCTCTCACACCTGGCTGACATTTACTCATCATTTAGGACTCAGCCTACAGCCCTTCCATCACATGCTCTGGAAAACTTCCCGGGGCCTCTCTCCAGGCCCAGGTGTCTTTTCAGGACTCCTGTAGGTCTCCTGGACTTTTGGGTGTTAGCACTAACACTTTTACTTTGATGTGACTGAGTGTGGATATCATTTTTTTAGATTTGTCTTTATTTATATTTATTTGGCCTCTTCAATCTATGCTTTGGTGTCTTTCATCAGTTCTGGAAAGATTCTTAACCACTGTTTATATTGCCTCTGCTCTTTGTTTTCATCATAGGGCTCTCATCTAATGTTTGTCAAACTTTTTTGTCTGTTTCCCCTCTTACCCTGTGTCCTGTATTTTCCAGAGGGAGGGAGTCAAGTCAACAAGTACTAGGTTAGAGGTCTGTATGAGGGAGATGCTAAGAGAACCCTACTCTTTCACTGTCTCCATCCTTGGGGCAGAGGTAGGGGATCAGTGTTGCCCAGAAATCCTTAACTTGCCTCTAAGCAACCCCCTCCAACTTTACACTCTGTCAATATGCCAGGTGTTTCCCTCTTGCCCCCAATCTCTTATCTCATCCCGTCACGTTCAGCAATAAGGTTTACCTACTTCTGAGGAAAAAATCAACTCCCCAACACATACAACGTTATTACCTTTGACATTGAGTGATGTACTCCCTGACTTTTTTAGGGAAAGAGGCTTCCTTCCTCCTGTCCAAGGTAAGCCTCACCTCCTCTGCTTGGGAATCCTTCTCCTCCACTGCCTTAGGAGCTGTACTCCACCAGTCATCCCTGCTGGCTCTTAAATTTTCAATCATTCTTTCTTTGCTGGCACAGATCTCTCCCGCCTCAGCCCCACAGGCTTCATCTATGTACTATTCAATATTCTTTTGAGAAAGTATCTTACACCACTTCCTGATTCTCATCACTCTTCCACTTGCTCCCCAGCACCAGGCCACTGACACGACATTGTCTAAAGCAACCAGTTATCCTTATTCTCAGCGTTATTCTCAAAATCCGGTGGCAGGTGTTCTTTCTCTTGTTCACCTTTAGGCAGCATTTAGGATTGGGGTTGGTGGGGTGAGGCCCTGCCACCCAGTGGCTTATTTTCATAGCAAGGGAAGCATGGCAAGGTTGTCTGCTGAAAATGACATGGGTGGGAGCATGGGAGATCCGTGGGGGATTAAGAAGAGGCGCGATGTGTTAGGGTGGTTGGAATAGCCACTGGGGAGAATGAGCAAGATCTGTATAAGGACAAGGAGAGCAACCACTGAGCAGTAGCAAAGGCCCAATGGTTACTGGAGATTAGTAATCGTTAATGGTGCCAAGCGTCATTGCTATGTGACATCTCCTCCCAGCAGTGGTCATTGGAAGACGTCTTGGTCCATTCAGGCTGCTATAACAGCATGCATAGACTGGGTGGCTTATAAACAGAAGAAATGTACTTCTCCCAGTTCTGAAGGCTGGAAAGTTCAGGATCAAGGCACCAGAAGATTCGGTGTCTGGTGAGGACCTGCTTCCTGGTTCACAGACGGCACCTTCTGGTTGTGTCCTCACATGGTGTACCGGGAAAGGGAGTTATCTGGGGTCCCTTTATAAGGGCACTACAATCCCATTCATGAGGGCTACACACTCCCAACGTAATCACTCCCCAAAGGCCCCAGCTCCAAATACCAAAACACTGGAGATTATGTTTCAACAGAAGAATTTTGGAGGAACACAAACATTCAGACTATAGCAGAAAAAAAGGAGTAGATGATGGCATTGGTCTAGGTTTGAGTATTCATGGACAAGACGCCAGGAACGGTGATGGAGTGGGGAGGTGGGAGACGGGCAAGCGAGGAGGCTGGAAGGAGAGAGAGAGCACTTTAACTGGGGAGCCATTGTACCTGGTGGGGTGGGAGGGAAGGAAAGGAAGAGAAACTGAAAGAGTCTTCATAGACTCTAGAAAATATAGTGTCTTGGAACTGAAGCTTCCACCTGTGATATCATATAATGGGAACAGTTGGAAGGGGAGCACAAAAAAAACTGGATGGATAGAAGAACTAGGCAGATCATGAGATATTGGAATTTACATTTTCATAAGTGGAAAAGTTTTGGGAGATAATGAACCCTTGGTAATTAAAGGAAACAGTTGCATTCATCAGGTCTCTTCCAGTTGTGAGTTATGAGGGCTGAATTCAACAAGCTCAAAGAGAAAGGGAACAGTTCTGGTCATCTGTTGCTATGTCTCTACCCCTGTCTTAGTCCATCTGGGCTGCTACAACAAAATGCCATAGATTGGGTGTTTTGTGCGCAACAGAGATTTATTTCTCACAGTTCTGGAAGCTAGGAAGTCCAAGATCAGGGCGCCAGCAGGTTCAGTGTCTGGTGAGGGCTCTCTTCCTTATAGATGACATCTTCTCACTATGTCCCCACTTGGTGGAAGGGACTGGGGTCTCACTGAGGTCTCTTTTATAAAGGCTCTTGTCTCATTCAGGAGAGTTCCATCCTCATGAACTAATCACCTCCCAAAGGCCCCACCTCCAAATACAGTCACCTTGAGGGTTAGGATTTCAACATGTAAATTTGAGCGGGGGGTGTAAACATTCAGACCATAGCAATCTCCCCAAAATACAGTGGCTTCAAACAATAATCATTTTAGTATTTTTCATGATTTCCTAGATTAGGAATTTGGGCAGGGCCCAGCTGGGTGATTCTTTTGCTCCCTGTGGTGTCACTTGAGGTCACTTGAGTTGGGCTAGCATGGAGAGTCCAAAATGTTTTCATTCACAAACCAGGCATTTTGGTGTGGACAGCCAGAAGGCGAGGCTCAGCTGGGCCCCTCTTTCTTTCCACGTGGGCTCCGACTCTCTCCATGTGCTCTCTTCCAAAGCAGAAGCTGCCAGTCCTCTTAAAGGACAGGCCCAAAATCAACAGCACATCACTTCCACAACATTCTCTTAGAGCAAGTCACAGCCTGGCCAAGATTCAAAGGGAGAAGAGATAGATTCCACCTGTCCTTAGGAAAACTATCCAAGGATTTGCCACCATTTTCAATCTGCTGTAGGAAGAGATTGACTGTTAAGTCTAAAGGTACGTATTAGTTTGCAGGCGCTGCCATAACAAAATACCACAGACTAAGTGGCTTAAACAACAGAAATTTGAGGCCAGGCATGGTGGCTCATGCCTGTAATCCCAGCACTTTGGGAGGCTGAGGCGGGCTGAACATCTGAGGTCGGGAGTTCGAGACCAGACTGACCAACATGGAGAAACCCCGTCTCTACTAAAAATACAAAATTAGCCGGGCGTGATGGCTCATGCCTGTAATCCCAGCTACTCGGGAGGCTGAGGCAGGAGAATCACTTGAACCTGGGAGGCGGAGGTTGCAGTGAGCTGAGATCTCGCCATTGCACTCCAGCCTGGGCAACAAGGGTGAAACTCTGTCTCAAAAGAGAAACAAACAGACAAAAAACAGAAATTTGTCCTCCCAGCATTCTGGAAGCTGGGAGTCCATGATCAAGGTGTCAGCAGTGTTAGTTTCTCCTGAGGCCTCTCTCCTCACTCTCTTACTGCCTCTTCTTATGGTCATACCTCTGTGCACACACCCCTGGTCTCTCCCTCTTCTTGTAAGGTGCTATGGTCTGAATGTCTGTATGCCCCCTACCCCTGCTAATTCATTTGTTGGAATCCTAATCCCCAAGATGCTGGTGTTTGGAGGTGGGGCCTTGGGAGGTGATTAGGTCATAAAGGTGGAGTCTTCATGAATAGGATTAGTGCCCTAATAAAAGAGCTCCCAGGGAGCCATCTCCTCCCTTTCACCACATGAGGACACAGCTAGAATTTGCTATCCATGAACCAGGAAGCAAGCCCTGCCCAGACATCAAATATACCAGTGCCTTGATCTTGGGCTTTACAGCCTCTAGAACTATAAGAAATACATTTCTGTTGCTTATAAGCCACCCAGTCTATGGCACCTTGTGATAGCAGCACAGACAGACTAAGACATAAGGAGGCCAGTCATATAGGATTAAGGCCCCACCTGAACAGCCTTCATTTAACTTGAGGCATTGTTTCCAAAAACAGTCGCATAGACTATGGCCCACCCATAATGATCTCATTTAACCTTAATAACCCCTTAAAAGGACCTATCTCCAAACACGGTTGCATTCTGAGCTACTGGGGGTTGGGACTTCAACATATATATTTGGGGGGACACAATTCCACCCGTGACAGGTGGATCTACACTTCAGGCATGTCTGAATCCAGGCATGCAGATGGCTTCACCAAGAGTCTGTCTGTCTCCACCCTATGGCTCTGCTTCCTTCTGGTTAACGTGAGCTCTGGAGGCTCTCTTCACCTTACAGGGAAGATGGCCAGCCCCAGATTCATGTCCTCCTCTCTTAGCTAACTCCAGCTGACAGAGAACTTGTCTTCTCGTGGTGATTTAGCAATCCCAGGGAAGACTGATTGGCCCTGCCTGAGTCAAGGGTCGATGCCGCCTCTAACAGCCCATCCCAGCTGGCTCCTCCAGAAAGGGATTCCAGCCACCACCACCACCAAAAAGGAACTGGCCTCCGGAGCTCTGGGAGCTGACATGTTGGGGTGACAATTGGGTCTGTCCATGGGAATGCCAAAGGCACCCAAAATGATGACAGGAATCTGGGGAGAGAAAGACTGTGAGTCAAGCATAAAAATCCGCTGGGAATACAGAGGCCTGGTCTAGGGGGTTGCCAGTGACAGAAACGAGGAGAGGAAGGGGATGTTCTGGCCCAATAGCCAGAAGCTCGAAGTAGCAGAAGGAGACTCTTTCTTCAGAGGATGAGGGTTCTAAAACAGAAGAGCACAGATGTGGGCCCCAGGCCTCCTGGAGAATCAGGCCAGAGGCAGGGTCGCTCTCACTGGGGAGAGGGCTTCGGAGGTGGTGTCCTAGGGAAGGAGAAGGAAGAGATCTGGGAAGAGTGGGGTGCAGGGGGTAGGAGGGGCCAAACACAGCAGAAGATGGGTGGAGAGTCCAGGACAGGAGAGTGGGGTGGTGGCGCCCCAGCCAGAGGGCTGAGCAGGAGGCATGGGGGCAGTAGATTGGGCCACAGGTGTGGAGGTGTCCCCTGAAGGCGGGCTGGTGGCTCTGGAGCTGAGCTGTGCCAAGTTCCCTCAGGAGGCAGACACTGGGGGCCTTGGGAGGGCAGGAGGAGAGTCACAGTGTGTCCAAGCAAATCCAGTACAAGCATAGAAGTGGGTTGTGAATGGGAGGAAAACCTACAATAAAACAAAATGGCGGCTGGACGTGGTGGCTCACACCTGTAACCCCAGCACTTTGGGAGGCCAAGGCAGGCAAATCGCGAGGTCAGGAGTTCGAAACCAGCCTGGCCAACATGGTGAAACCTGTCTCTACTAAAAATACAAAAATTAGCCAGACGTGGTGGCATGTGCCTGTAATCCCAGCTACTTGGTAGCCTGAGGCAGGAGAATCACTTGAACCCAGGAGGTGGAGGTTGCAGTGAGCCAAGATTGTGCCACTGCACTCCAGCCTGGGCAACAGAGCAAGACTCCATCTAAAAAAAAAAATTAAAAAATTTAAAAATGGGACAGGGGGCATTGACTCATGCCTGTATTCCTAGCACTTTGGGGGTCCAAGGTAGGAGGATCGCTTGAGCCCAGGAGTTTGAGACCAGCCTGGGAGACATAATGAGACCCCATCTCTACAAAAAAATACAAAAATTAGCCGAGTGTGGTGGCGCATGCATATAGTCCCAGCTGCTCAGGAGGCTGAGGTGGGAGGATGGCTTGAGCCCAGGAGGTAGAGGCTGCAATGAGCTGTGATCACACCACTGCACTTCAGCCTGGATGACACAGTGAGACCCTGTTTCTTAAAAAAAGAAAAGAAAAGAAACAATAATTTGCAATAATAATCTTGAATTCAAACCATCTCATAAGGCTGTTTCAATATTGTGCTATTTTCTTGCATGTCTGGATTTGTATGCTTTGGCCTTGTTCATAATTTTTTAGAGTATGCAGAACACTCAAATGTCCTTTATAACAGTGCACTTGCTGTACACTGATGCAACAGAGATGTGTGATGCAAAGCCTTTCCCCATACATTAACTCAACAAAAATTTACTGAGCAAATTCTACATGCCAGGTCATACTGTTACAGGAAAGGGGTCTGGATCCAGACCCCAAGAGAGGGTTCTTGGATCTCGCACAAGAAGGAATTCAGGGCGAGTCTGTAAAGTGAAAGCAAGTTTATTAAGAAAGTAAAGGAATAAAAGAATGACTGCTCCATAGACAGAGCAGTCCCGAGGCCTGCCGGTTGCCCATTTTTATGGTTATTTCCTGATGATATGCTAAATAAGGGGTGGATTATTCATGCCTCCCCTTTTTAGACCATATAGGGTAACTTCCTGATGTTGCCATGGCATCTGTAACCTGTCATGGTGCTGGCGGGAGTGTGTAGCAGTGAGGATGACCAGAGGTCACTCTCGTTGCCATCTTGGTTTTGGTGGCTTTTGGCCGGCTTCTTTACTGCAACCTGTTTTATCAGCAAGGTCTTTATGACCTGTTTTTTTGTGCTGAACTCCTATCTCATCCTGTGTCTTAGAATGCCTCCACTGTCTGGGAATGCAGCCCAGTAGGTCTCAGCCTTATTTTACCCAGCCCCTGTTCAAGATGGAGTTACTCTGGTTCAAATGCCTCTGACAATATCATAGAGCAAACCGGGCCTCAGGGAGGTGGACACTGAACGAGGACATAAACAGATGTGTAGGGACAAATGTTGGGAAGTGCCTGGAGGAAAACAGGGAGCTGGGAGAGGGTGTGGCAAGGGGAGGGGGCGGGGAGCAGCCTTCAGGTACTTGCTCTGAGGCCTAAAGGAGTGTGGGGAGCTGCCCAGACCGAGGGAGCCGCAGTTCTAGGCTCTGAGATTGCAAAGGTTTATCGAGTTCAAGAGCCCAGCAGGGCCAGATGAGCTCAGAGCTTAGGGAGAGCTTGGGAGAGGCTAACCTGCGGGCAGAGCCTCAAGGGCTCTGGTGAGAAGTTTGGGTTTCATCTTCCCTCGTGGAGGGCTATTTCCTCTCATGGTTGGTCATCTTGGAAGGTGAGCTGCTTCAGTGGGGACTTTACCTGCAAGAAGCATATGCAGACAATGTGGTGGGCAAGTCCCTCCGAGATGAGTTTTGTGTGAGTTGCCCAACAGCATAACAAACGGGGGTCTATTTGTGTTCATTGCTCACTCTGCCGCTCTCTGATGCAAATCTCTATAAATGGAGGCCTCAGCTTCTAAGAGAAATAAAAAAAGTTTTTTTGCAACCCAAAGCCCAGGCCAAAATAGACATGCTTCCTTGTCATTCCCTTGACCAATGACTAGATTTTTTTTTTCTAGCGCCCCCTTGATGTGGGGGTGTCATATCCAGGTCCCTACCTAGTATGGACCCAAGGCCTTGTTGTCTGCTGTCACTGGACCATTTAAACCAAGTCCCTTGGTTATTATAACAGCAAGCCCCTGCTTCCCCACAACCCAGCGGTGTGCAGCCAGCCCTCAGTTGATGCGTGGCCTCTGATCTTCAGTCCCCAACGTCCTTATGACCTCAGCTCCATCGGTATTTTCGGATATTTTTGTAGAGCAAGGGTTTTCGGACAGGTAATGGACGTTTGAATCTTATTGTCTGAACGCAGAAGGAAACAATGGAAGGATCTCCATCTGGGGAGGAACAGATCGGGTCTTTAAAGCTTGCTCAGGCTGCTCTGCAGGGGACACGGGACAGAAGGACAGAGCTGCCAGCCAGGGACCAGCAGGTGGCCCCTGCAGCTGCCAGAGCAAGAAAGGAAGGGGAACAGTTATATAATCCATGGGACTCCCACACAACAGAACAACACAGCTGTCAGAAAGAGCAAGGCGGTGTGCCGGGCACAGACATGCAGACATGAGCCAGACATATTCGAAGGAGGAAGAAAGGTGCAAAAAAAAAGACCTGTCCAAAACTAAAAAGTATATATGGAGACATCACAGGGCAGCAATAGAAGCAGGAATGGACCAGACACGAAGGGCCACCAAGCTGAAGGGCTGGGCTGTATCCTGGGGGAACTGGGAAGCCATGGGAGGGCTGTGAGCAGGAGAGGAGCCGGGCAGCTCTGGGGGACAGAGTGAATTCCAGGAGGCCCAGAAAGAGACTTGGGAGAGGGTCCACGCCAAGAGAATAGAGGTTCTTATCCCCATTTGACGGGGTGGGGTGGGGCTGTGCCGGTCACAGAACCAGGAAGCGGAGGAAGCTGGTGTTCTGGGCCCAGCCCAGGGCTCCTCCTGGGAACTGGACGGGGCAGGGACTGAGCACAGCATTCACCACGGGGCTTCCTGCCTTAGAATGAAGATGCTTACCTGGTGGGAGGAGCATCAGAGTCCCAAGACCAAAGAAGGCCTGCCCCTTAAGAAACCAGAGCTGCTGGAGGAACCAGAAGTACCCAAAATGCCTGAAGCTGACACCCCACCAGACCGGGCTGGAGGTAAGTCCCTGGGACAGTCACAGGCAGGCTGTCAAGCAACAGGGCCGCAGGCCAGGGCCCCCACCCCATCACCTGGCAGAACCACCGGCAGGCACTTGTTCAGGACGGAGAGTCCCAGGCCCCCTCGCCCCACACACCAGATGCTATATTTGCCAAAACAAAGTCCCACAGACTGGGTGGCTTGAACGGCAGATACTGATTTTCTCCCCCGCTGGAGGCTGGAAATCCCAGGTCAAGGTGCCAACAGCGGAGCTTCCTTCTGAGGCCTCTTACCTTGGCCCGTAGATGCTGTCTTCTCCCTGTGTCCTCACAGGGTCGTCCCTCTGCGTATGCCTGGGTCCTAATTTCCTTCCCTTGTAAGGACACCCGTCACTGAATTCAGGCCCATCATGTGACATCATTTAACCTTAATCACCGATGTTAAGACCTTGTCTCCAATACAGTCACATTCTGAGTCACTGGGGGTTAGGATGTCAACATATGAATGATGGGGGGTGGGGTGGAGTCACACTTCCACCCATAACAGAGGCTTAAAGAGGCTGCTTGGATTCCCCCATGTTGGGTACTTAGAGAGGGGATTGGGCTTGCCCAAGGCAGTGGAGAAACCGAGTCTTGTTCTCCCAAAGTCTAGGGCTCTGGAGAGAAAGAAGAGTGTAGACTCCGAGATGGATCACGGCACGTGGCCCAGGCGTGGAAACCTGGCCCAGGCAGAGGTGCGACTCCATCCCAGACTCCAGACCCAGAGGCCGACGCCCAGCTCTCAGCCATTTCCTTGGGAAACATGCCCCAGGGCCTCCCCAGTGCCAGCTGTCATGTTAGCCAATGTAGGGGACACGCCTAACACCTGACACCTGCCTGAGGGACACACCACCCCAGCAGCCAGGCTGACAGGAGCAGAAACAAAACACACAGGGACACGCCAAGCAGGCAGCACCAGGAAACAGGCTGCTGCCGCCACAGGGGCTGCTGTGAGCCCAGAGTGGATCCAACCCAGCCTCAGCCTTCTTCAGAGAGAGAAACTGAAGCATGTTCAGCATGATGGGAAGTGGCTGAAACCCTGAAGAACCCCCAAGAGCACATCCACGGGGATACTGGGAACCATGAGGCCCCATCCTCTGCACATCTGCATTGCAAACAGAGAAACTGAGGCTCACCGTGCCTCGGGCCACACTGCAAGGCTGTGCGCTGCTCAGGACTCCGGAACCCAGGACCCTTGCCCCCCGCTGCAGCAGCTGACCCTGTCCTGGACATTTTCTCCTGACTTTATGAGACCCCTAGTGCCAAGGCTGCAAACTCAAACGCTCACAGCCACCGGGCAGGGAACAAGAAGGGCACAGCTGGCCTAATGGGGGCCGTGTCTGTCTTGAAAGCAGCTGCCCCTCCTGAAGGCGGCCGCTCACAGTGGCGGAACTCCCTCCAACTCCTCCCCACCCCCTCCCCACAGGTCAGGAACACAGCTAGCTCTTCATATTTTTTTTGTTTGTCTTTTGAGGAGAATCCAGAGATCTCGATTTCAGTGTGAAATATTTTGATTCCAGCACATTAGCAATTGAGAACATGTTTTTAAAAGGCAGCGCCACGTGGGTCAAAGAAAAACCCTGATGAGGCCTCTCATTTGCAAACTCAGATCAGAGGCATAGATGTGGAGGGGACTTCTGCTGCCTGAACACCCTTCCTGCCCACAGCAGGCGGGGTTATTCAGAACGCAGACGCTTTGCCAAGGGCAACAAGAATCCCCAGGTTCTGGGAGGAAGCTTGGGTGTGGAAGAGTAAGGAGGGATTTCTAGGTAGAGAAAAACATTCCAGGTGTTCACTCATGTAGCCACAAATCCCCGGAGGCCTCCTGTGTGCCAGGCTGAGGGCTGGGGACAAAGAGGAGTCAGACCCAGGTCCTGCCCATAAGACCTCCAGGTTGTTACACCCCTTCGAGCAGGGCCAGGGCTGTGTCCCAAGAAGCATGGGGAGAGGGGAGGGGAGGAGGAGCTGGCATTGAGGGAGGGAGGGCTTGACCCGGCTTGGGAAGGTGAGTGTTGCTACCTGAGCCGGGCAGGCATGCCGGGAGAGGTGACAGCACCACCAGGCACAGAAAGCTGCAAGATTGAAGGCAGGAGGCATGGTGCTGGGGGGTCAGAGCACTCCAGCAAGGGCAGAGCAAGCAGCATTTCTAGGGCAGGAGGCGGATGACAGTGAGAACTGAGCCAGGCAAGGGGCCACAGGCTGGGCCTGGGTAAAGCTCCCTGCAAACAGGTCTCAACTGTCGCCCCGCTCACCCTCAGGAGAAGTGACGGAGGAGCTGATACCTGGGGGGATCAGCTTCCCCCTCTCTCTGAAGGACATGCACAGTGGTGACAATGTCCCTGAGTTTGACTTCAGTCCTGATCCCCCACCAATTGAAGGGTCGTGGGGACTAGGAGGGTGACTTCAGGAAAAATGCAGCATCCCTATGGGTGGGCTGAGGGGTGAGCGCAGCAGGAGCCCAGCAGCTCCACAGATAAAGGTGAGATTGGAAAGTGGAATCATCTCCCAAGAAGTGGATATTGGGCTGAACTCTTTCCCCAGAGTCAAGGGAAAGATACAAGAGGGCACTCCAGGTCAGACAGACAGATGGGGTCTAATACCAGGCTGTGTGTCCCCGTCTAGGCTGAGGTCACTACTGGCTCCTCGAGATTCCCTGTAGGGACCAGAGGGGGCTGAGTCCCTGGAGCAAACTGCTAATTGGCCAGTGGTCAGTTGTGTGCCATTTGTACATCTACAAGGAGAGGATCCAAGGAGGAGGCCATGGCAGGTGGCTCTGTACAAACCTCTGTTCCCTCAGGAGATGACGGAAGCAACCGTGATCACTGTCCTGGCCAGGACTGAGGGTGACCCAAGCCCTCACAGGCCTTCATTCACTTAAGCCAGAGACCCTGTGGAATCGGTCCCATTACCATGCCCATTTTACAGAAGAGGAAACTGAGGCCCAGAGAGGCTCAGAAGCCTCCCTAAGGTTACATTCCTACCTTCTGAGACAGATGCTATCTCCCTGCCCTTACCCACAAGGAAGTTGAAGTTCAGAAAGGGGAGGGTCCTTCCAGAATCTCACAGCCTGGGGACAAAGCCAGATCTGAGGTGGCCCTGCCCTCTCCTGCCTGCTCCTAGGAGCAAGGCCCATCGGGATCACATCAGGCTCACTTCTCCCCATTCCAGAGTGCAGACTGTGGAAGGGAACTATCTGGGGCCATGCAGCCACTTCAGGCTTTGCTGGCTCAAGGAGCAGGTCTAGGCTCTCCCTCCCATTGACCCTCAAAGTCTAGTCTCTCTGTCTCTGTTTCTCTCTCTCTCTCAATTCCATGCACAGATGGTTAACTCTCTGTGTGCCCTGTACCCTGCTAGATTTGGAGAATGGCTGTGGATAGGGCTGCCACCATCCCTTCCTCTCCCAGATGCGGATCCCCCCAACCACGGGACAGTGCAGAGGGTGGGGTCCCTGGGATCATGAACTTCTGCGGTGGCCACTTGGACGACAGAGCTGAGCCACCTGTGTTTACATCCCAGCTCTGGCCCTGAGTGTGGGCCACTCCCACGTTCCTTAACCCCAGTTTTCATCTGCAAAATGGGGGTATAGCAGACCGTGGATCACTGTGAGGCACAGATGAGTTAATATTTATTCAGTAACCAGCTCAGGGTTAAGGGCACGGTGACGGCAGCCTGTGTCTGTTGCACACTGTGTCTGTGCCAGGCCATGTTCTAAGCTCATTACATGGGTCCTCTTGTTCATATCCATCAGGATTCCAGCAGGGAAACAGAAGTAGCTGATTCTTATACAAAGGCTTATTGCATAGAAGTGGCTTATGTGATTCTGCGAGCTGGCTAGGCAGGTGCTATGGACTGGATGTCTGTGTCTTGCCAACATTTTTACGTTGAGACTTAACCCCCACTATGATGGGGTCTGGAGGCCTCGGTGTGGACTGCTACAACAAAATACCATAGACTGGGTGGCTTATAAACACAAGAAATTCATTTCTCACAGTTCGGGAAGCTGGGAAGTCTAAGACTTCTTATTTCTTCTCCTGGGAAACCTCCATTCTGCTCTTAAGGCCTTTTTGGGATGTGATTAGGTTATGTAGGTGGAACCTCCATGAATGGGATTCTTGCCCTACGGTGGCTGGGCACGGTGGCTCATGCCTGTAATCCCAGCACTTTGGGAGGCTGAGGCAGGAGGATAACTTTAGCACAGGAGTTTGAGACCAGCATGGGCAACATGGTGAAACCCCATCTCTACTAAAACTACAAAAATTAGCCAGGCATGGTGGCACATGCCTTAGCTCCCAGCTACTCGGAGGATGAGGCGGGAGGATCACTTGAGTCCGGGAGGTGGAGGTTGTGCCACTGCACTCCAACCTAGGTGACAGAGCCAAACCCTGCCAAAAAAAAAAAAAAAGAGAGACCTAAGAGGCCAGACGTTTCCTCTTCTACCATGTGAAGACATAGCATAAGGCACTGTCTGTGAACCAGGATGCCGGCCCTCACCAGACACTGAACATGCTGGTGCCTGGATCTTGGACTTCCCAGCTCCCAGAACTGTGAGAATTGAATTTCTTGTGTTCATAAGCCACCCATTCTGTGGTATTTTGTTGTAGCAGTCCACACCGAGTAAGACAGCAGGTCTGAAGTCTGTAGGGTAGGCAGGCAGGAGGGGCAGGCTGGAAACTCCAGCAGCAGCTGAAGCAAAATTCTTTCTTTTCCCGGGAAACCCCCATTCTGCTTTTAAGGCCTTTCAACTGACTGAATGAGACCCACTTACATTATTGAGGATAATCTCCTTCACTTAAAGTCAACTGATTAGAGCAACAATAACAACAAAAAGGTAACTATGAGACGTGACGGATATGTTAATTTGCTTGACAGTAGTAATCATCTGATTATGTATATATATATATATATCAAAACATCATGTTGTATACCTTAAATATATACAACACAGTCAACTGATTAGAGACGTCAGTCACAGCTACAAAATCCTTCCACAGCGACATGTCTCGGTGTTTGATTGAGCAGCTGGGGTCTGTGGCACAGCCAGGTTGGCACATAAACAGACCGTCGCACTGCTAGTCCCCACCATGGCCCTGTGAGGTGGGTTCTGAGATTATCCCCATCCTGTAGAAAAGGATGAGGAGACTCAGAGAGGATAAGGAGCCCACCTGACTGAACAAACGGCCGAGACATCTGAGCCAGGGCTGGGAACGCCCCTTCCTCACCCCCCGCACCACGTCCCATCCAACCTTGCTCAGGGAATGTCTTCAGCTGCTATTATTAGCACCAAGGACGGCTCCAGGGACATGGCACAAAAAAGGAAAGTGCATCACAAAGTGGGTAACCATACCTGACCTTGTCCTAGGAAACAGAGAGTCGGGGAGGGAAGTCTCTGAAGATGAGAAGAGTTCAGTCCATGAAAGGGATAGGAACTAATTTATTCTCTCAAAAATATACTGAGGGCCAGGCGCGCTGGCTCATGCCTGTAATCCCAGCACTTTGGGAGGCCAAGGTAGGCGGATCACTTGAAGTCAACGTGGTGAAACCTTGTCTCTACTAAAAATACAAAAAGTTAGCTAGCTGGGTATGGTGGAGTGCACCTGTCAGGAGTTGGAGACCAGCCTGGCCAACATGGCAAAACCCCGTCTCTACTAAAAATATAAAAATCAGCCCAGCATGGCGGCGGGCACCTGTAATCCCAGCTACTCGGGAAGCTGAGGCAGGAGGATCGCTTGAACCTGGGAGGCAGAGGTTGCAGTGAGCTGAGATTGTGCCACTGCACTCCAACCTGGGCGACAAGAGTGAAACTCCATCTCAAAAAAAAAAAAAAAATTACAATTTTAAAAAAGAATTAATTATTTTGGAAAGGCTTTGCATGAATAAGGCATGAATCTTTGTACACCCCTGAGCTTTCTAAGCATTGTGTTCAGTGGGCTTCAGGGCTTGACTCATGCCCTGCAAAGCCCCCTAGCAGAATGGAACGCTCTCAATGAATAAAGATAAAAGCCAATGATGGTGCTAGGTCAGCGAGGTCCTGGCCTGAAAAAGACAGCCCCCTCCAGTGGGATTTCTTAAACAGACTGTCTAATAAAGGTACCATTTGCAGAGGTGCGAGCAGGGTTAGGGATGTAGGGATGGAAAGGATCTCAGGTGCCAGCAATGGAAGGAAAGGGTTCCTGCCAGATTCTGCTGAGTCCTGGAGAAACAAGGGGAGGAATGGTGTCACCGATGCCTTAGTGAGAACTGGGATCATGGAGGAGGGGCTGCTGATGGCATTGAGGCTCCCAAGGTGGGCAGCAGGCAGGGAGGAGAGGATCCTCCAGCCCCCTCCAGTATTCTGCCTGTGCCTCCCTTTGACCAAACCCACCTCGAAGTTGAAGGGCAAGGGAGCTTGCTGATGGGGTCAGTAGAGGTCAGCCTCATAGGCAGAGGGGATGGAGGAGGGATGGTGTGGTGGACTGAATAATGGCCCTCAGAGACATCAGTCCTAACGCCTGGACATAATACCTGTGCATGCTACCTGATAAGGAGAAAGGGTCATTGCAGATGTGATGAAGTTAAGGCTCTTGAGATGAGGAGATTACCCTGGTTTATCCAGCTGGTCCCTAAATGCAATCACAAGTGTCCTTTCCTTTCTTTTTTTGTTTTTTTGAAACAGGGTCTCACTCTGTCACCCAGACTGGAGTGCAATGGCAGGATCTCAGCTCACTGCACTGCAATCTCTGCCTGGGTTCAAACGATTCTCCAGCTTCAGCCTCCCGTGTAGCTGGGACTACAGGCACAAGCCACCAATGCCCAGCTAATATTTGTCTTTTTTGTAGAGACGGGGTTTCACCATGTTGGCCAGGCTGGTCTCAAACTCCTGGGCTCAAGCTCCCATCCCACTTAGGCCTCCCAAAGTGCTGGGATTACAGGCGTGAGCCACATCACCCAGCCCATAGGTATCCTTATAAGAGGGAGACAGGCCTGGCATGGTGGCTCATGCCAGTAATCTCAACACTTTGGGTGGCAGAGGCAGGAGGATTGCTTGAGCCTGGGAGGTCGAGGCTGCAGTGAGCTATGATCATGCCACTGCACTCCAGCCTGGGCAACAAAATGAGACCTTGTCTCTTAAAAAAAGGGTGGGGGGAGTAGTCAGAGAAAGATTTGACCACAGACAAAAGAGGGAAAGGCCACGTGAAGACAGAGGCAAAGAATGGAGCGTTCGGCCACAGCCAGACCGTGAAGGACAAATCAGAGGGTGCGGAGCCACGCAGCCTGGGCTTGGAGGACCAGATCAGCTGCTATTTGGCTTGTGATTGTGGGCAAGAACTGCCACCCTGTGCCTGTCTCCTAACCTGGAGAGTGAAGAGAATAATGTTTCTCATTTTAGAACTCAGGATCCAGGCCACCAGCCCCCTCCCGTCCCAGGGCTCAGGACTCTTGGTGTGGGTTGTATGAGAATTCAATGAGTTATTCATATAGGTAAATGGCTTAGAACATAAATTCAATGAGTTATTCATAAAGGTAAATGGCTTAGAACATAGTAAATGTTCAACAAAGTACAGCAATCAATACTGAGAGGTAGCAGCACAGGATTCAAGAGGGCAAGGGTCCTTTTTTTTTTTTTTTTTGAGAAGGAGTTTCGCTCTTGTTGCCCAGGCTGGGGTGCAGTGGCGCAATCTCGGCTCACCACAACCTCTACCTCCCGGGTTCAAGCGATTCTTCTGCCTCAGCCTCCCGAGTAGCTGGGATTACAGGCATGTACCACCATACCCAGCTAATTTTGTATTTTTAGTAGAGACAGGGTTTCTCCATGTTGGTCAGGCTGGTCTCCAACTCCCAATCTCAGGTGATCTGCCTGCCTTGGCCTCCCAAAGTGCTGGGATTACAGGTGTGAGCCACCATGCCTGGCCTAATTTTTTGTATTTTTAGTAGAGACCAGGTTTCACTATGTTGGCCAGGCTGGTCTTGAACTCCTGACCTCAGGCGATCCACCCCCCACTCAGCCACCACACCCATCTTGGAAAGGGTCCTTTAAATGGGAAGTGGCCAACTTGGACCACTTACCTATTTCCTTTGTATTGGTGTTTAAAATACACATGGTGGCCGGGCATGGTGGCTCACGCCTGTCATCCCAGCACTTTGAGAGGCTAAAGTGGGAGGATTGCTTGAGCCCAGGAGTTCAAGACCAGCCTGGACAACACAGAGAGACTCCACCTTTAAAAAAATAAATAAATAAAATAGAATATTTGTTATTGGTAATGGCCACACAGGTTAAGTGTTATAGCTTGAAGGAAATATATATATAAGTTCAAACAAAAACATATATACAGATACACATTATATATGACATTTATACATGTATCTATAGAGAACACATATAGAACATATATATGTGTAAATACATATGTATAGAACATATACTAAGACTATAGCTACTGCAAATAGTGGAAATCTGTAACATTGCATGGGCACCAAATTAGTAAAAGCTAAACCATTGCTGAGAGGTAATATGTACATATAGATAAATATCTCACATAGATTAAATCTTTTTTTTTTAAGATAGAGTTTCACTCTTGTTGCCCAGGCTGGAGTACAATGGCACGATCTCAGCTCACTGCAACCTCCGCCTCCCAGGTTCAAGTGATTCTCCTGCCTCAGCCTCCCAACTAGCTGGGATTACAGGCATGCACCACCACGCTCGGCTAACTTTTTGTATTTTTAGTAGAATTTGGGTTTCTCCATGTTGGTCAGGCTGGTCTGAACTCCCGAGCTCAGGTGATCCGCCTGCCTCGGCCTCCCAAAGTGCTGGGATTATAGGCGTGAGCCACCGCGCGCGGCCGATTATAATCTTAAATCCTAAAACTGACCCTTCCCGGTAGATTCTATTTTCTTCATTTTATTTTTATTTTTTTGAGATGGAGTCTTGTTCCATAGCCCAGACTGGAGTGCAGTGGCGTGATGATGGTTCACTGCATCCTCAATCTTCCAGCTCAGGTGACCCTCCCATCTCAGCCTCCAGGGTAGCTGGGATTACAGGTGCACGTCACCATGCCTGGCTAATTTTTGTATTTCTTGTAGAGACAGGGTTTTGCCATGCTAATTTAAAAAAAAAATTGTAGAGATGGGGTCTCACTGTGTTGCCCAGGCTGGTCACAGCCTCCTGGGCTCAAGGCACCCTCCCACCTTGGCCTCCCAAATTGTGGAGATTACAGGCGTGAGCTCCTGCAGCCTGCCAAGTTTTTTTGTTTTTTTGGTTTTTTTTGAGACATGGTTTCACTCCATCACCCAGGCTGGAGTGCAGTGGTGCAATCTTGGCTCACTGCAACCTCCGCCTCTTGGGTTCAAGTGATTCTCATGCCTCAGCCCCCTGAGTAACTGAGACTACAGACACGTGCCACCACCACCCCTCACCTGGCTAATTTTTGTATTCTGATTAGAGATGAGGTTTTGCCATGTTGGCCAGGCTGGTCTCGACCTCCTGATCTCAAGTGATCTGCCAGCCTCTGCCTCTCAAAGTGCTGGGATTACATGCGTGAACCACTGCACCCACCTGCTACTTTTTAAATTATTTGTAGAAACAGAGTCTCGCTATGATGCCCAGGCTGGTCTCAAACTCCTGGCCTCTAGTGATCCTCCTGCATTGGCCTCTCAAATTGTTGGGATTACAGGTGTGAGCCACTTTGGGCAGCTCTATTTTCTTTATTTTACAAACAAGTTTCCTAGAAGTGTTAATTAAGTAGCTTGTCTGAGGCTACCCCCCTAACAGGTGCCAGGGTTGGGATTCAGACTTCTCCAACTGGCACCAGAGCTGGAGCTTCTTGCACTGAACTGCCCCTTGCAATCCCCATCCTCTCCACATCTCTGTATGAGAGCTGAGACGAGAGGCAGAGCGTCGCCCATCTGTACCTCTGCTCGGAACCTGTGTGCAGCAACTTGAAATTTTAACCCCTCTCCGGATGACTGTGAATAGTCCTGAAAGCCCTGAGAGTATTGATTTTAGGGTTAGAAATAAATGTTAGCAGCGGGCGCGGTGGCTCACATCTGTAATCCCAGCACTTTGGGAGGCTGAGGCAGGTGGATCATGAGGTCGGGAGATTGAGACCATCCTCGCTAACACAGTGAAACCCCATCTCTACTAAAAATACAAAAAGAAATTAGCTGGGTGTGGTGGCGGGCACCTGTAGTCCCAGCTACTTGGGAGGCTGAGGCAGGAGAATGGCATGAACCCAGGAGACACAGCTTGCAGTGAGCCAAGATCGGGCCACTGCACTCCAGCCTGGGCGACAGAGCAAGACTCCATCTCAAAATAAAATAAAATAAAAATTAAAAAAAAAAAACAAAAGAAATGTTAGCAAATAAGCAAATTTGTAAACACAGAATCTGGGAGTAATGCAGATAGACTATATCTCTGTCCATTCAACTACCATCCAGACCAAGAAGTAGAATGTGCCCACTGCAGAAGGCTCCCTTCCATGTACCTCCTGCTGGATTGCCATGACATGTCTCCTCCCGGACTCTCCGCAACCGGAGTAATTACAATTCTCACATCTATTCCCATGGATCATTTTTGCCAGGTATAAGACTTCATATAAATGGAATCATACAGTATGTAATATCTTGTATCTGGCATTTTTCACTCCACATTACGCCTGTGAGTTTCCACCATGTTTTAGCACATATCAATAGCTCATTCCATTTTATTAATGAATCGTATTCCATGGTATGAGTCCATATTAATTAATTTACACATTCATCTGTTGCTGGATATTTAGCTACCTTCAGTTTGAGACTTGCATAAATGAAGCTGCAGTGAACATTCATTTGCCAGTCTTTGTGGACATGTTGTTTTTATTTCTCATGGATAAATACCTGGGGTGAAATTGCTGGATCACAGGAATGCTCAGCTTTAGTAAACACTGACAAAACATTCCCCAAAGCAGTTGTGCCCATTTACAGTCCCCATAATGATACAAGAGAGTTCCAGGTGCTCCACATCCTCACCAGCACTTGTTATTGTCAATCCTTTTCATTTTAGTCATTCTGGCAGCAGAGTAAGAGTATCTTCTCATAGTTTTGATTTCATCTCTCTGATAACTGATGCTGAATTCTTTTTCATGTGATTATTATTACTATTATTTTTTGGTCTGGAGTCTTGCTCTTTCACCCAGGCTGGAGTGCAGTGGCACAATCTTGGCTCACTGCAGCCTCTGCCTCCCGGGTTCAAGCGATTCTCCTGCCTCAGCCTCTTGAGTTGCTGGGACTACAGGCACGTGCCACTACACCTGGCTAATTTTTGTATTTTTAGTAGAGATAGAGTTTCACCATGTTGGCCTGGCTGGTCTCAAACTCCTGACCTCAGGTGATCCAACCCCTTGGCCTTCCAAAATGCTGGAATGACAGGTGTGAGCCACTGCACCCAGCCTGAATATCCTTTTTTTTGTAAAGTGCTTGTTCATGTCTTTTGCCCATTTTAAAGATTGAGATGTCTCTTTTTTGTTGATTTGTGAGAGTTCTTTATATATTCTGGATATAAGTTTGTTATCAAGTGCACATATGGCAGATATCTTCTGTCATATTCTGAGGATATAGGAAGAAAACTAAAGTTTTCAGCTCACTGCAACCTCTGCCTCCTGGGTTCAAACGATTCTCCCCCCTCAGCCTCCCTAGTGGCTGGGATTACAGGTGTGCACCACCACACCTGGCTAATTTTTGTATCTTTAGTAGAGATGGAATTTCACCATGTTGGCCAGGCTGGTCTTGAGCTCCTGGCTTCAAGTGATCTGCCTGCCTTGGGCTCCCAAAGTGCTGGGTAGAGCTGCCAGGCCCTCAGCAGGTGCACCACCCTCCAGGAACCTCCATGTGTTCAGCTATCCAGAAGCTCTCTGAACCCAGTCCCTTTGGGTTTTTAAGGAGGCTTCATTACAGAGGCCTGGCTAATTAAAGCATTGGCCACTGGCGATGAACTTAACCTTCAGCCCCTCCCTCCTTCTGAGAAATTGGGAGGTGGGCTGAAAGTCCCAACCCTATAATCCTGCCTTGACCTTTCTTGTGACCAGACCCTATCCTGAAGCTACCAGCCATTAGTCAATTCATTAGCATACAGAAGACATCACTTTGGAGGTTCCAAGCATGTAGGAGTTGTATGTCAGGAAAGGGGCAGGAGGAATGAAGACCAAATATATGTTTCACAGTATCACACCATTCACCCCTGGTCTTTGGACATGGTTCCCTTATACCAAAAGAATATACAACTCAAAAGATACTGCCACATTACTAGAATCCCATTCAATCGTGACTAATTGGTTCAGTCCATCATATTGTATGAATGTCTCCCAGAGTGAGACCACTCAAGTTTGCAGCCTTCCATTCTATCTTGTCAGGTTCTAAAAGCAGGAGTGGTCTCTGCACACATATAGTTTCACCCTCTCAGGCATCTGGTATAACTGAGCTAAGAGACAATGTCATCCCATGTTCTGAGCATCTTTCAAGGTGTTAACGTAATATTAGATTTCCTTCATTACATAACCCATTTATTCATTCCTTTACCTTCAGCTACCATTCTTCCTTCTCTTCATTTATATCCAAACTTTTCCACCTTTGCAAGGAACACTGTGCTTGTCTAGACTGCAAGCAGCATTACTAGTCTAGCAAGTACCTGCCCCCCAGTCCACTCTCATTCAGACTGGGTAAGATTACACAGGTGCAGAACTAGTGGGCTGGTTTCACTACCAGACAATATAGCTGCATCCACTATTAGCCCCAGTTTTGCCATATAGGATGGAGGTGCAATCTGCCTCTATCAGGCCTTTAGGGAATTCTGACAAAAAAAGAGATATGAAAAGATTTGTTAAAGGATGCAAAATTATAGCTAGATAGGAGGAATGAGTTCCAGTGTTCTATAGCACTGTAGGATGACTCCAGTTAACAATAATATATAGCTTCAAATAGCTGGAAGGGGGATAGTGAATGTTCCCAACACAAAGAAATGAAACATTTTTGAGATGATGGATATGCGAATTACCCTGATTTGATCACCATACATTGTGTGTATCGAAATATCACTATGTACCCTGTAAATATATACAATTATTATATGTCAAGTACAAAAAAGAATAACCAACAAACAAAATAACATAGCTGCATTTTTTTGCTTAGGAATCATCCCTACTTTCAGCACTTGTAGTTTCAAGACCTGGTTCTCGTCCTAGCATTACTAACATGCCAGGGGTTTAGTCTAGTTTCCATTGCTAGATGCACAGAAAGCCAACCCCTGAGACAATAAGGGTTGCCGGGGAAGAAGATTTTAATCGGGTGCTGAAGCCAAGAAGAATGGGAAATCAGTCTCAAACTCACTTCTGACAGACTAAAACTGGGGGGTTTATATAGTGGTGAAGGAATGTAAAACAGGAATTAGGGAGGAGTAAGGAAGCAATCATGAGAAATGAGGGATTTAGTCTCTCATTGTCTGTGTGGTATAATCTGGTGAGTTTCAGTCCTTTGCCTGAAGGTCAGCTTCCAAAGGAAAGAACTCAAGTGAGACAAATGTAAATTTCAAGTTTTAACACCAAAAGGGTCACTTTCTAGGTTTATTCAAAAACTCAGCAGGTGAGATGGCTCACTCACACCTGTATTCCCAGCACTTCTGGAGGCCGAGGCAGGAGGATTGCTCGAGGCCAGGACTTTGAGATCAGCCTGGCCAACATGGCGTGACCCTGTCTCTACAAAAAAAGTTTAAAACTTGCCAGGCATGCTGGCACGCATCTGTAGGATATGCAGGAAGCTAAAGTAGGAGGATCACTTGAGCCCAGGAGATGGAGGTTGAAATGAGCCAGGTTTGCACCACTGCACTCCAGCCTGGGTGACAGAGCCAGACCCTGCCTCAAAAAAACAAAACAGTAAATAACCACTTCTATGGGACAATTGGGTTGGTTTTACTAGGACCACTGCATCAGGTAGGAGAAAAAAATGAGGTTATATCTGGAAGAAAGAAAAACATATATAGTCATTATAGCAACTTGGCAAGAATTGCATAGCCACACCAGCATTCTCCCCACCCCCACTTTCCCAGGTCAACCAGAAAACAGGGAAGTCTAGTGGTGATACTCCTGTAGTCCCATTAGGTTGAGTGTGAGCACACACTCAGGAGGGCATGTAAGTCAAATCTTCCTGTTTTTTTTTTAATTTTTATTTTTATGGGTACATTAAAAAAATTATGGGTACATCCTTCATGCTTTTATCTCCCCTGTTTTAGACAACCAATGTTTTAATTGCTCATTCCACTTCTTGATCAAATTATTACCCAAAGGACAGCTCTCTGCCTATTGCTGGACATTATGGGCTAGACAGTGTGTTCCTTGGTCAGAAGAAATGATGGCAGCCTGTGCAAATGTATGTAATATATTCTGTTCTGATTCTTTTATAGCACTCTGAGCATCTGCATCTTCCACTGGATAAGCAAAGACCAGCCTAGAGTCAGCATCTATTCCTGTCAAGACCCATTTGTAGCCCCCCAGGGCTACCAGCATCAGCCTCACTTGCCAGCTGTGCTTGGGACCTTCCCACCAGGGAATCTGGCCCATAGCCATCTGCAGTTTCTGTCTCTCTTGCTGGCAGACAGAACTGTTCTTATTGGCATTATGTGCCTGAGAGGGTGCAATAGAAACATATTTAGATTCAGCCCATCTCTGCACTGCTGCAGTGCCCTCATATCCTCTCATTTCATGGACCCAGGTGGCCACCTTAAGTGAGCACACAGGGATATCTGCTTGTCGATTTTAATCACCTTCCAAACTTGGAAGAGAGCTCTTCTGATGGGCATTGACATGTCCTACTTTAAGGACACCTCAAATTTCCAAAGGGCTGTGTGTGTCCCATATGGGTATCCCTTTAATAGGCTAGGTTTCCGTTATCCACCTGCTTGACTATATGGCCAAGCCATTGGCCACCGCCTGTGAGTCAGTAAAAACCCACACAGAGGGGCTTTTACTACTGTTCAATTCTTCAGCATGCAGTTCAGCTCACCAAACGGATTTGTTTCTATCTTCTTTGATCAGAATGGCACCCTTCTAAATAGGATGTGGTCTTTTCATCTTGGCACTGTCATCTGCACACCAAGCAGCTCTTTGTTGGTTAGTTGAGAGCTGTTTATAGGGCACTGTCCAAGTGGCAGTAGGATCCAGCTGCTCCCCATACGGTTCCAGAGTCAGTCCGAGGGAGAAAGAGGCTCCTTTTTCATTAGTATCTCCTCCTTGCATTCCCTAGGTAGCATGATCCTGTATAAATCATTTCTAATTTATTAGGGGACTCTTCTGGGCATTTTAATCTCCATTAGAGTGTTTTTCAACATAATCCCAGATATTATTGGTATTTCAGGCTTCAAGATGATTTTATGTCCTCAGTCATAGGGGTAGCTTGAATTAATATCCCATAGAAAGTAGTATTATGCTCTTCAAATTGAAATTCTCTAGTCCAGAGTCCCAGTAGTTGTCACTGGAAGGTGCTTATAGGCTGTTCCCATAGGCCCCAGTTTGGGTTCTATACAGGGCTCTGTCTCAGAGAATTTGTCCAAAGTATCACTCCATCTTCTATTCTACATTGTGTGGGCTCCAAAGATCTGACTGGTTCCTATTTAGCATGTCCAATTAATATTGATTAAAGGCAGATTTACATGGCTTTGTTTTATAATGCTAGGTATGGGAAACATTTCCCAGTCTGATACAATATCTATCCCCATAATACAATCAGGTAAAATCACTTCAGAGAAAATGTGTTCGAATATACCAACTCTCCTATAAAGGTTTATCTTAATTCCACCAACCCTCACTTTCCTAACTGTAGCCTCTATTAGAAATTTATTAACGGGTTTTGGTTTTACAATGCTAGGTAGGAGAAGTATTCCCCAGCCGGATATGCTATGCACTCACATTAAACATTTAGGTAAAGGAGATGCAACTTCTTTACATGAAACTTGTTCAAGCATTCCAACTTTCATAAGTCTATCAACCCTTAAATTTTTATGTTCTCTCAATCTAATCCCAAGTCAGGACTTCACCAATGGATGTTGGTACCATAGTCAGTGGACCTCCCATATCAAGGAATCCCAAGAATTTCTCTTCACCATCCCTGATCATTTTGTCCACTTGTGTACATAAGGCTTTAGGTCCCCATCAGGGCATTGAGCAAAGGAACTCTTGCTTGTTGGTTAATCTGTATCTTGATTAAACTGCCAGACTATCACCCCAGAAAATTTCAGATCAGATGTCTTATTTTAATCTTTGCTTTCTGACTTTTAAAATTTCTCCAAACTAAGGTAAATATAGCAAACTTTTTTGGAACCCTTTAATGTTAGGGAACCAACAAGTACTCCCTTTGGCCCACCCAACCTTAAATAGTATTATATTAAGACTTTTGTTCTAACTCCATGAATTTCTATTTTACTCATCCCACTTCTGACACCAAATCTGAGGCTATAGGGAAGACAACCAAAGTGTTTTTTCTATTCTCTCTCTCAACAATCAACACTTCTCTGTTGATTGGTGTCACCAAGAATTGTGTAGGGATTTCTCCCCACCAGCAACCAATTAATCAGTTCTGCAGTGGACACCAATTGGGTGTACTCCAATTCAATCCTCATACATCTACCTGGACTTCACAGCAGATCCCACAAGTTGAGGGCTTGGTCCCACAAGACTGTCCCCCACTTCCAATGCCAATTGTAGGCTCCAGGTTCTTTACCTGTGCTTCTGACTGACCAGCTATAAATTGGGGTTCCCATAGCACCTTTCTCTTCAATTAATTTTTTAGAGCAGCTCAAAGAACTTAGAAAAACACTCATGTTTACCAGTTTATTATAAAGGATATTACAAAGGATACAGGTGAAGAGACACACAGAGTGAGGTGCAGGGGAAGGAGAATGGAGTTGCCATGCCCTCTCCAGGCATGCCACCTTCCAGGAACCTCCGTGTGTTCAACTGTCCGGAAGCCCCCTAAACCCAGTCTTTTGGGGTTTTTTAATGGAACATTCATTACATAGGCATGATTGATTAAATCATTGCCCATTGGTGCTCCACTTAACTTTCACTCTCTCTCCCCTCCACAGAGGTTGGGAGATGAGCTGAAAGTCCCAATCATGCCTTGTTCTTTCCTGTGGCCAGCCCCCACACTGAAGCTACCTGGGGCTTGCCAGTGGAAGTACAGAGGGTGTTACGAAGACCAAATATATATTTCACAGTATCACACATTTATAGCTCTTGGGATGTAAAAAAATCCCCATGTCTCTTTTTCTTCACCTGTGAAATAGGGATAAAGATAAGTTCTGCCTCAGAAGGGTGTCATGATGCTTCAAGGAGATAATATGTACAAAGTGCTTAGAAAGATCCCTACACCGAGTAAGCACTCATATTGTTATGAGGCATGGGATGGGCCATTTCAGGAAGAGGGAGCTCCTGTTCTCATCCTAAGTCTGAACGGTCCGGAATTCAAAGAGGATCAATAAATGGCCTTTCACCAGGATCACAATGGATTTTGTAGAGTGGTGGGCTGGCCAGCTGATTCAGTGTTCACCATTGCTGTGCTGTAAATCCTCCCAATATGGCCAGTTTCAAGCTAATAATGGTTTAACACCTGGCTTGCACAATTTCTGAAAATTTAATAATCAGCTCTTTTGAGCCAGGGCAAGCCACCTCCAGAACACCATTAACTTTTGCATCACCCAGTTTTGTGAACGCAGGCGGGTCTCTTCCTCCCTCTGTATCTTACTTCCCTCCATCTCTCCAAACGGAGCTAAGCCATCCAACTCATTCATGCAGTACGTATTTATTTGAGTACGTACTACATGTCAGTCACTAGGTTGGGCTCTGGAAATCCAGCCTTGAACAAAAGCAGACCAAAACAGAAACAAAAAAACTCTGTGAAGCTTACATTCTGGAAGTGGGAGTAGGGGGAGAGCAACTAAAAATAACAGTGAAAGAAGAAAATCTGCCGGGCGCAGTGGCTCACGCCTGTAATCCCAGCATTTTGGGAGGCCAAGGCGGGCAGATCACCTGAGATCAGGAGTTCAAGACCAGCCTGACCAGTATGGAGAAACCCCATCTCTATTAAAAATACAAAATTAGCTGACTGTGATGGTGCATGTCTGTAATCCCAGCTACTCCAGAGGCTGAGGCAGGAGAATCACTTGAACCCAGGAGGCAGAGGTTGTGGTGAGCCGAGATCATGCCATTGCACTCTAGCCTGGGCAAGAAGAGCAAAACTCTGTCAAAAAAAAAAAAAAAGAAAGAAAGAAAGAAAAGAAAACTAAAAGGAAAAAGAAAATTGTTAGTGCTATGAAGAGGTATGACATAGAGTTATTGTGTTGGGAGTAGCAGCTACTTTGGAAACTATGATCAATGAAGGCTTCTTAAAGGGGAGAAGGTGAGCCTTAAATAAGAAAGAGTCATCTGCCAGTGTGGTAGGAAGCGCATTCCAGCAGAAAGAACGGCAAGTACAAAGACCCTGGGGCTGGAATTGTTTGGTTTGTTTAAGGAATGGAAAGAAGGTCACAGCGGGCTGAGTGATTGAGGCAGGGAGTGGCCCCAGCTGGTCCAGGTGTTTAGTGGTGGTTGTTCTGAAGGTGGAGGCAAAGGCAGAGACCAAGAGAGTAGAGCATAGGCTGCTACAGTCAGAGTCCTACAGGGAGAGGTGGTGAAAGCTCAGACCAGGATGGGAGAATAAGAAAAGGACAAAGCAGAGATTTGTTTTGGAGGCAGAGCCAGCGGTTCTTGCAGACAAATTGGATGTGAGTGGAGGGGGAAGGAATTGAGGGTGGATATGTTTCTGAGGCAGAGCAGCCCCTACTGGGTAACTTCAAAAGCTCCTGCCTTGAACTGCTACAGAAATAACGTAGGCTCAGAGATTATTTTGCTCCTGCCTATGCCAAGGGGACGGGAACAGGAGGGTGGAATACACCTAGTGAACAGATGCAAAGTGGAAAGGGGAGGGAGAAACTCACTACAGGTTTTTGAGGTGCTGGGTGGAGCCAGGAGCTGCTCCAAGATCTCTCATTCTTCTGAATAACCTTGGGCAATAGGGAATTTTCCACCTTGCAGGGGAAGACGCTGAGGTTCTGGGAAGAGAAATGGCTTGTCCAAGGTCACACAACCAAGTCAGTGAAAGAACAGGGAGCCAGGATGTTTTGCACCTAAACCCTGGATTTTGCACCTAAACCTCACCTGCTCCCCCAAGATAAGTCCCCCAATCCCTTCCCATTGCCTTATTATACTGGGGATGAGGGTTGGGGTGGAGGGAAAAAGCAAATTTCACTCCAAAAGTCAGTGTTTTCGTTATCCATGAAAATAGATGGAAAAGCTGAACTGTGGCCCACAGGAAGAGGGGCCTGGGGGCCTGGACTCCTGGGTCTGAGGGAGGAGGTGGCTGGGGGCCTGGACTCCTGGGTCTGAGGGAGGAGGAACTGGGGACCTGGACTCCCGGGTCTGAGGGAGGAGGGGCTGGGGGCCTGGATTCCCGGGTCTGAGGGAGGAGGGGCTGGGGGCCTGGACTCCTGGGTCTGAGGGAGGAGGTGGCTGGGGGCCTGGACTCCTGGGTCTGAGGGAGGAGGGGCTGGGGACCTGGACTCCTGGGTCTGAGAGAGGAGGGACTGGGGCTAGTCTCCTAGGTCCAAGGGAGGATGAGATTGGGACTTGAAGGAGGAGGGAGCTGGGTTTTAGGAAGTATCCCAGACTCCGTGTTCTGCGGATGTGGTGGAAAGACGTGGGGACGCCTGGGGCGGGAGGGGGTAGGGGCCGGGCCGCAGTAACAAAGGCCTCTCCCTCCAACAAGCAACCCCCCCTCGACCCCGCCTCCCCGGCCCCCCACCTCTCCTGATTGGTCGGTCTCCCTGCCCGTCAGCGCCGCCCCCCTCCCCGGGTCTGCAGCAGCTCCGGCCGCCTCGTCGCGCCCCCCCGGCCCCCTCCCCCCGCCCCCGCCGCCCCCCGGGCCGGTGCAGCCGCAGGCGGGGTCCCCCTCCCCCTCCCCCCTCTCCCCCCAGGCCTCGCGCGCCCCGGACCGGCCCCCCCTTTCCCCTCCCCCTCCGCGCCGCCTCTGCCGCGATGCCCCCCCCTGCGCCCGGGGCCCGGCTCCGGCTTCTCGCCGCCGCCGCCCTGGCCGGCTTGGCCGTCATCAGCCGAGGTACCGCAGCGCCGGGGGCGGGGGGCTCGGCAGGGACGCCAGGGTCTTGGGTGGGTTATTGGGGGATCAGGGGTGGGGGTCGAGGGCTGCATCCCTGGGCCGGCGAGGGGAGGCCCCGGGACGCCGAGGTCTGGGCCCGGGGGAGGGGTCTGCATCCCCTGGCTGGGCAGGGGGACCTCGGACGTGGGGGTCCGCGCCCCGGGGCAGGGGTCGGCGTCCTCTGGCCGGAGCCGGGCCTAGGGGCAGAGGTCTGCTTCCCCGAGCAGGCAAGAGGGTCGCAGACACCTAGCCCGGCCTGGGGGAGGGAGTCTGCGGCTCCTGATGAGGAGGGGGCAGACACTGGAGTCGGGGTCCCCGGGTCGGATCTCCGAACTGAGTTGGGGTGGGGACAGGGGATAACGCCCTGTCAGGGGTGTTCATCCGTGCGTGGAGAGGGTCCCTGAAGAGGTCCTTGCCGGGGGCTGGGGTAGGCATCTCGGGACAGAGGTCAGGAGATGGATGTCTTCCCAGGGTCAGTAAGAGGAGGGGACAAGGGTGTCCCCAGACCTAGTCCCAGGGTCAGGAAAAGAGGGGAAGGGTCTGAAATCCCCCAGCAGGGTCATCTAGGTTGAGAGAAAGTGTTGGTACTTGGGGAGGTTGCAGTTATGTGGGGGAGAAGGGAGCTGGAGATACAGGAAGTTGGGGTGCTGGGCTGGGGTATTGGATTCTGAAGCTCTGATGGAACGTCTAGGTTCCTGGGGCTGGACAGTGGAAGAGCAATGGACATGGGCGGAGGAAGAACAGAGGGAAGGGAAGGGTTAAAGCAGGGTTGAAGGGTTAACCCCGGCCCTCCCAGCTGGGGAGAGGGCCAGGGGCAGGTTTCTGCACTGAGGTTAGGTAGCTGGACCTTGAGTCTCCCCAGTAGGGCCTGGCAGGCAGGGGGTGGTCTAGGAGATTCCTAGATTCCCCGCTAAGAAAAGGGAGGAGAGTGCAAGGAGGCAGGAGGCTGGAGGGTGGGTGCTCAGGAGGGCAGGGAGCTGGGTTAATTCAGACTTTCTGGAGGATTCCCCCAGGCCCTCCCCTGAACAAAGAGTCCCAGGGATAACCAAGAACCCCGACAGAGTCCCCAAGAGTCTCAGGGAGGCCGCCCACATAGACCAAGTCTGGCACAGAAACCCCGTCACAGCGTCCCACCCGAAGCAGCACCTGCAGACACCAGTCACACAAACACAGCCCCATCCACGCAGGACGCAGGGACCTGGTGGGCCAGAGCCTCAGTCCCTTGCTAGTCCTCCCCCCGCCTCCCACCTAACCAGTCTGAATCACCCTCTAACTTTCTGACCACCTGTCTCTGTCTCTGTCATGCATCTCTTTAGGTCTTTGTGTCTCTGCCATTTCTGGAGGTTCCCATCCCTTCCCATCGCTGTTATCCGCTGCTGACTTTCCACCTGCCTCTGTCTCTGGGTCATTGTCTCTCCATCCCTGCTGCTGACAGCACAGTTCCACATCTGTCCCTCTCTGCTTTGCAGACTGTTGCCCATTGCATGACTCAGTGTCTCGATTCTTGCTTGCTTCCTCACTTATGCCTTAATCCTCATTAACTTCTCTCATTTCCTTCTCTCATTCATTTCCTTCGTTCTGACCTACCTTTCTCTTTCTTCTTTCTCTTTCTTCCTTCCTTCCTTCCTTTCTTTCTTTCTTCTTTCTCTTTCTCTCTCTCCCTTCCTTCCTTCCTTCCTTCCTTTCTTTCTTTTCCTTCTTTCTTCTCTCTCTTTCTTTCTTTTTCTTGTTTTTTTGAGACAGGGTCTCACTTTCTCACCTAGGCTGGAGTGGAGTGGTGCAAGCATACACAGCTCACTGCAGCCTCAATTTCCCTGCCTCAAGCGATCCTGCCACCTCAGCCTCTGGAGTAGCTGGGACCAGAGATGCACACCACCACTCCTGGCTAATTTTTAATTTTTTTTTTTTTTTCTTTGTAGAGATGGGGGTCTCACTATGTTGCCCAGACTAGTCTCAAATTCCTGGCCTCAAGTGATCCTCCCACCTGGGCCTCTCAAAGTGCTGGGATTACAGGTGTGAGCCACTGCACCAGCCACCTCTTCTTTCTTTCTCTCCTTGTCCTTATCTCGTCTTCTTCTTCCTCCTCTTCTTTCCCCACTCCTTGTACCCTTTTGACCTTTCCCCTACTTTCCTGTTTCTTCTCTCCCTCCCCTTCTCTCTCTCGCTCTAACTTTCCATTTTTCACATTCACTACTTTTTTTTTTTTTTGAGACAGAGTTTCGCTCCTGTTGCCCAGGCTGGAGTGTAGTGGCATAATCTCAGCTCACTGCAACCTCTGCCTCCCGGGTTCAAGTGATTCTCCTGCCTCAGCCTCGCAAGTAGCTGGGACTACAGGTGTGTGCCACCACGCTGGGCTAATTTTTGTACTTTTAGTAGATACAGGGTTTCATCATGTTGGCCAGGCTGGTTTTGAACTCCTGACCTCAGGTGATCTGCCCATCTTGTCCTCCCAAAGTGCTGGAATTACAGGCATGAGCCACTGTCTGGCCCCCACATTCATTCTTAAAGTCCCCATAAATCGTTATGGGGCCAGACTGGGGCAGGAAGCTGTGGCAGAGCCAGGACGTGGCTTGTGACCCTGGTCAAGTCTTTTCCCACCTCTGGTCTTAGGTTCCCCATTTGAGAACTGGGGACGAGAGGGCATGGGGTGGGGTTGAGACAGAACGAGATGCCAGAAAGACACCCCCACCCACCCATGGACAGTTTGAGCTGTCTGGGAAAAAAAGCTCATGGCAAGATATGCAAACTAGCATCTTCTCTCTTCTTTTATTCATGATCTTGTCCAAGTTGCAAGAGGAATACACTGCAAAACAGTCCACCTCTGATAAGGGCAAACCCCACTGTGCTCCTGCCCTGCCACCACTCTCACAACCACTGTCTTGAGAGAACCGGTCTGTGGCTGGAGCGCATCCTTCCATAGCTTTCTCTCACTTCTACAGACTTAGACACGACACACAGAGGACAACATAAGTGATGGATTGGTTGGTTTGTTGATTTTTTTTCCCCAAAATAGAAACAAAACAAGCCCATTTCTCTGCAATCGGCCTTTTCCCACTTAACCATACCTCCCTTACATCCATAAATATTCATCTATCTTCAATTCTTTTCTAAATCTTTTATGCCAACACAGACGCACCCCCTCACATATACATATTTATTTACAAAAGCAGCTACATTGTGGTATTTAGAACAATTCAACACAATCAAATGGCAGTTTCTGCAGCAGCAAATGAGGTGGGTGGTTCCTTTGCTTCTGGGGCAACTAGCAGAGTGATGATGGTCAGAAGGGAGCAGGAGCCCCAGATTTGAGTCCCAGCACTGCCCCTGACCAGCTAGCTCTCCCCAGGACCTCTGAGCTCCGGGTTCATCTGGCTTGTGGGCTGTGCTTGGTTGTTGATTCATATAGCAAATGCTCATGGGGACCAGGGCCGCTATTCTAGACACTGGATATATACCTATGGCAGTGAGTGAACCAGGCAGTCACTGTCCTCACGGAGCTTAGATTGTAGTGGGATGGAGAGAGATCAAAGACCAAAACCAAAACCTAAAAACAAATAAAAGGTAATTTCAGAGAGTGATGAGTAATGTAAAGAAGATAAAAGTGACTTGGCCTTTGAAGCTCAAGTGGCTGAGGAAACCATCTCTGAGCAGAGGAGAGTGGAGTTAAGACCTGAAGGAAGAGGGGAAGTCAACCTTTATTTTATTTTTTTTTTTGAGACAGAGTTTCGCTCTGTCGCCCAGGCTGGAGTGCAGTGGCGCTATCTCAGCTCACTGCAAGCTCCGCCTCCTGGGTTCACGCCATTCTCCTGCCTCAGCCTCCCAAGTAGCTGGGACTACAGGCGCCCACCACCACGCCTGGCTAAGTTTTTGTATTTTTAGTAGAGATGGGGTTTCACCGTGTTAGCCAGGATGGTCTTGACCTCTTGACCTCGTGATCCGCCCGCCTCGGCCTCCCAAAGTGCTGGGATTACAGGCATGAGCCACTGTCTGGCCCCCACATTCATTCTTAAAGTCCCCATAAATCGTTATGGGGCCAGACTGGGGCAGGAAGCTGTGGCAGAGCCAGGACATGGCTTGTGACCCTGGTCAAGTGGTGTGAGCCACTGCACCCCGCCGGAAGTCAACCTTTCAAAGTTGACAGCAGAGGTAAAGACCTTGAGGTGGGATCAACAGAAAGGAGGATCAAGCTGGGCGCAGTGGCTCACACCTGTAATCCCAGCACTTCAGGAAGCCAAAGCAGGTGAATCACCTGAGCTCAGGAGTTGAAGACTAGCCTGGGCAGCATGGGGAAACCCCATATCTACAAAAAAAAAGCCAGGGGTGGTGGCACGCACCAGTAGTCCCAGCTACTCGGGAGGCTGAGGCAGGAGAATTGCCTGAGCCTGGGAGGTGGAGGTTGCAGTGAGCCAAGATGGTGCCACTGCATTCCAGCCTGGGTGACACAGCAGTACCCTGTCTCAAAAAAAAAAAAAAAAAAAAAAAAGGGAAAGAAAAGGTGTGTCTAGTTTCAGGATTCTTGGCACAGTGTCTGGACTCCCCTGGTGTCGGTGACGCTAATGCCCTCAGATTTTTTCTTTTTTTTTCTTTGTTTTTCTTTTCTTTTCTTTTTTTTAAGATGGAGTCTTGCTGTGTCACCCAGGCTGGAGTGCAGTGGCACAATCTCAGCTCACTGCAACCTCTGCATCCTGGGTTCAAGCAATTCTCCTGCCTCAGCCTCCCGAGTAGCTGGGACTACAAGCACACGCCACCATGTCCGGCTAATTTTTGTGTTTTTAGTAGAGACACGGTTTCACCATATTGGTCAGGCTAGTCTCGAACTCCTGACCTCAGGCAATCCATCCGCCTTGGCCTCCCAAAGTGCTGGCATTACAGGCATGAGCCACCATGCCCAGCCAACCTTCAGAACTCTGAGGTCAGCAAAGGGAGGAGGACCCTCCTGGGGACTCCTGGGTGCCAGACATAACAGGCCCAGCCCCTTCTCACAGCCTTTCCCAGCCAGAGCCGCACCCCCTCCTCCCTGCCCCAGTCTCATGCCCCGCCCCTCCACTCCCTACCTCCCAGGTTTCCCACCTGTTTCTTCTGAGACTGTGGAATCAGAGTGTCACCCCCGCGACCCCTGCCAACCATTGCAGGGTCCCAGCTTTGCCTAAGCTCCTTGGCAGGGCGGCAGAAGATTCTCACCCCCAACCCAAGGTCACTCAGCTTGTTGGGGTTCTCTTTCTGTCTTAAGAAAAGTCACCTGCCTACCACCTTCATTCCCAAGTTTATCAAACAGGTATGAGACCTGTGCATCTGGACTGTAAATCCCACAAGGGCAGGGACCAAGTGAGCCCTCTGATCACCTCTAGACACCTCCCTTGCCACAGGCCGGTGCCTGCCACATAATCACCCTAACAGCCAGCTCACGGACAGCTGTTTGCAAGCACTTAACTGGCAGGCACTGTACTAGAACCTTTACTTGGATTACCTCTTGTAATCCTCCCCACAACCCAGTGAGGAAGGCATGATTATCATTTCCATTTCAGGTGGGGAAATTGAGTCCCAGAGAGGTGAAGTAACTTGTGTGGCTCAGCAGCAGAGCTGGAACTTGAACCCAGCTGCCTGGCAGCCACACTGCGTTCCCTGGGCCCCCTGGTTATGCAGGGTTGGCTTTATCAGTAGATGCTTACCAGGGTGTCTACCCGGGAGTCAGTGACTCAGAGCAATTGACAGCCCAGATACAGCCCTGCCCCCCTCCCCGCTCCCCTGAGCAGAGCATCTAGGGAGACCTATGCCAAGCCAGGGATAGCAATAGATGGTTCCTAAAAAAGAAGGTGCTGTTAGGAACCGCTAGCATTTATTGGGTTCTTTCCGAATGCCAACAGCTGAGCTAAACACTTCTGCTTGTATAGTCTCACGGAATCCCTCACAGAAACCCTTGCAGGGAAGAACTACTATTTTTCACCTTGTACAGTTGGAGAAACTGAAGCTCACACTGGCCAGGAGTGGGGGTCATCCAGCTAGGAAGTGGTGGGACAGACATTTGATCTTCCAACCCAAGCTCCTCAGGGATTTATTATCTGGTCTCTGAGGACCATCCATGCCCTTTCCACAAACACTTCCCAGTTCTGAGATTGGCTAGACCCTGGGGGGACACAGCTAAGATTCAAGCCATCACAAAGCTCCTCATCACTGTCTCAGCTAAGTCAAACAGTGCCCAGAAGAAGGAGTGGGAGCTCTGCCTTGAACAGTCAGAAAGGTCCTCCTGGGGCAAGGGACATTTGCACTGGGGTCCTGAAGAATGAGTAGGAGTTCAAGAGTTGAAGAGTGTTGCAGGCATCCATTTATATTCATCCATTCAACAAATATTTCCCAAGGCCTCTGGTGGGCCAGGCCCAGTGTTGGGAGATGCTGGGGACACAAACTTGAGTCAGAACCAAGCTTTACCCCCAAGAAACTTCTAGTCTGATAGGGAGGCCAGATACAGACAGTCATCAGAGTGCAATGGACAAAGTCCTGAGGCACCCGGAGTCCTGCCTTCCCTGCAGGGTCCACTTCCCACCCCAATGACCAGATAATAAAGCCCTGACCAGGCACTCTGGCTCACGCCTGTAATACCAACATTTTGAGAGGCTGAGGTGGGAGGATAGCTTGAGCCCAGGAGTTCGAAACCAGCCTGGGCAACATGGCAAGACCTCATCTCTTAAAAAAAAAAAAGTAGCCAGGTGTGGTGGTTCATGCCAATAGTCCCAGCTACTCGGGAGGCTGAGGTGGGAGGATTGCTTTTGCTGGGGAGGTTGAGGCTGCAGTGAGCCATGATCATGCCACTGCATTCCAGTCTGGGCAACAGAGCGAGACTCTGTCTCAAAATAAAAATAGAAATAAAAAATAAAGCCCCAAGAAGCCTGGAGTGGTGTATGGGCTCAACTCATGGGGGCAGCACCTGCTTCAATCAGTTGCTGAGTTCAGGAGCCCTGAAGCCCCTGAACCTTAGGGTAGGCACCTTGGACAGCTCCCTCTTCCCCGCACTTCTTGGTTCCTGTAGGACAGTGGCTCTCAACGGAGAAGTGGGGATGTGATTTTGCCCCTTATGGGGCATCTGACATTGTCTGGAGGCATTTGTGGTGGAGTAGGGGGTGCTATTGGCATCGAGTGGATCCAGATCAGAAGCGAGATGCTGCCAATCTCCTATGTTGCATAGGACAGTCTGGGCCCAAATGTCAGCCATGCTGAGGTTTAGGAACCCTGGCCCAGAAGGTGTGTCAGCAGGAGCATAGCAAATCCTGTGTGTCTGGGGGATCGGGCAGGGCACGTGCCTGTCTGTCTTCACCAGCCTGGGAAGGGATCTTGGTGCGTACATGTGACTCTCTGGCAGCACTGAATGTAGCACTACCCGTCGTTCGGTCCAGGTTTTTGTTGGTGACTTTCCAATTCCCTGCGTGTGCATATGTGTGTGTGTGTGCGTCCAGCCACGTGTGATCTGATCACAGGAGACAACATGACCTGATTCTCGGCCCAGCGTGGCCCCTTTGTGCTTGAGGGGATGTGACAGTGTCGCTGTCTTGTTACACGGGTTGTAGCTTTGTGTGCGTCTGACCCAGGGCCTTCCAAAGTGCAAAGTTGGGAATCGTGGTGCTCGCACCAGTAGTGTCTGTGTAACCAGTTAGGTTAGTAAGCGTGTGTGTGTGTCTGTCTGTCTTCACCATCCTGGGAAGGGATGTAATTGTGTGTGGACTTTGCAGCCATGTGTGGGGCTGGTTGATGTCGATAGAACCATGTGGGAACTATTGTATATGATGGGGTGACTCAGGGTGCTGCAGTTGCTTGGCCTGAATGTGACTATATGAGCGCTCCTGGGACAGATCCTCCTTTCCAACTGACTTGCTGCTGGGTGCCTATGCAGAGCTGGGTGTGTCAGCATCACTGTATATACACACCTGTCCCTTTGAGCGGGTCCACAGCCATGCGTGTGACTGAGAGGGTGGGACTGTCTCCGGTGTTTGTATGCGTGTGACTGTATGTGTTTGTGTGTGTGTATGGGTGTAGCTGGAGCTGTTTGTGTCTGTATGACTGTGTGTGTACCTCTCTGTCTGGGTAAGGACACAGCAAGTGTGGGGACTATTTCTAGGCCTGGAGAGGTCTCCGTGCCTTGTCCAAGCCTGTGTGTGTGTGTGTGCACGCGTGTGCACACGTGTGTCCATCATCCATCCCCGAGCTGTCTCTTGTTGCTCCCAGGGCTGTATGTAGCAGTGTCCACTGTATTTAGCTCAGGGAGGGTGAGCCCCCTCTCTCCATTCTCTTCAAATCCCAGTGGTGACTCTGGCATGAGGGGGCCCAGGGTGAGGGGCTGCAGGGCCCAGCCCCAAGCCCCAGAGCCTGGCCAACCCACTGCACCTGGCTCCGTCCTGGCCCCATCCTGTGGGGCTGCTGATGGAGAGGGCCCCTGGGAGTCATTGGGGCAGCACGGGCCATTAATTCATTAGATTAATTAGCTCTTCGCCTGGGCTGGGGGCAGGGCAGCCCCACGCAGGCCCCTCCCGCTCCAGGAGTCCAAGGTCATCCAGCCGGCCTTCCTCCCTCTCCGCCTGGTGCCGGCTCCACCACCTCCGCATGCCCAGCCCCCACTCCCTGGCCCTGGTCCAGCCCGCTGGCCACGGTCTACAGAGAGATGACTGCGTGGGGGTGATGGGGCCTGCCTGCTGTGCTGAAGTGTGCGAGTGGACATGGGCTCACACCTGCAAGCATGCCCTGGCGAGCTTGAGCACACAGTGTGCCTGTGTAGATGGGTGTGTCTGCGAAGGTTCGTGTGTGTGAGGGTGTATTTGTGCATCTGTGACAGATGTGTGTCTGAGAATGTACACATGTGGATCTCTGTGCGCACGTGTTCATATCTGTGTGTCTGCATGTCTGCGTACACATATGTGTTATCTACATGCATCTGGTTTTATGTGTATGTCTTCAGTACATTTCTGAGTTAACGTACGTGTGCATCTGTGTACTTGTGGGCCTGTGTGTATATATTTGTGTGTATTCATGTATATATGTGTGTTTCTGTGTGTATGCATATATACTATGCGCTCATCTGCGCATAGGTACATGTGTGTCTGTATAGTGTACCTATGAATATTTGTGTGCCCATGTACATGTGTATTTGTGTGTATGTATGTGTGTATACATGTATCTGTGCATATGTATTCTGTGGACGCAAGTATCTGTGTGTTGATGTACCTGTGTACATGTCTGTGTGTGTAGACCGTGTGTGGATGTGTGTACATATCTCTGCATATGTATATGTATCTATGGTAATTGTTGGGGTTTTTTTTGAGACCAAGTTTCGCTCTTGTCGCCCAGGCTGGAGCGCAATGGCGTGATCTTGGCTCACTGTAACCTCTGCCTGCCGGTTTCAAGCGATTCTCCTGCCTTAGCCACCCAAGTAGCTGGGATTACAGGCATCCTCCACCAAGCCCGGATAGTATTTTGTATTTTTGGTATAGATGGGGTTTCACCTTGTTGGCCAGGCTGGTCTTGAACTCCTGGTATCAGGTGATCCTCCCACCTCGGCCTCCCAAAATGCTGAGATTACAGGTGTGAGCCACCGCACCTAGCCATATCTATGTAATTGTTAATCTGCTCATATTGGTATGTGTGTTGCTGTACTCTGTATCTGTGAATGTATGTTCTGTGTACACAGGTATCTGTGTCTGTGTATATGTCTTATGTGTACATGTGTCTGCATGTATATGTTTGTACATATGTCTCTGTATAGACGTCTGTGTACACATGCATCTGTGTGTATCTGTATGTGTGTGTTTGTGTGCTACGATTGTCTCTGCATCTCTGGAGGTGTGTAGGTTTGTGTGTCCATGGGCACCTACCCATCTGAGTCTGTGAGTCTGTGTGGGCTCATGGGGAGATACATGTTGCATGTGTCTGCTCTGATTGTGTCTCCTGTGGGTGTATCTCCGAAAACATCAGTGCATGTGTGTCGCAGGGGGTGCAGGAGACGTCTGTGTCCGCAAGGACGTGCGTGTGCACATGTGTAGTGAATGTGTGTGGCAGCGGATGCAGGAGACGTCTGTGACCGCAAGGACATGCGTGTGCACATGTGTGCAAGTGCTACCATGCCCGGGCCTTGTCTGAGCTGCCAAGGCTGAGCCATCCCCACCTTCCACAGGGCTGCTCTCCCAGAGCCTGGAGTTCAACTCTCCTGCCGACAACTACACAGTGTGTGAAGGTGACAACGCCACTCTCAGGTACCTCCCTCGGTGGATGGGGACTCAGATCTCATGGAGCCATGCGGTCCTGCCCCTTCACCTTCGGAGCTTCACCTTCCTGGGTGGGGATCCTGGTTACAGGCACAGCCTGGGATGGGAAGACTTGGGCTCCACATTCCCCCTCAGTAGCAACACAACTATGAGCTGGCTCCCCCTCGGCTTCAGTGTCCCCATCTGTCAAAGGGGTGGAGAGAGGGGGGCAGAGGCACACACAGAGAGGGACAGAGACCCAGAGAGAGAGAGAGAAAGAGACCCAGAGAGCGACTCAGAGAGAAGGGGACAGGCATCCAGCAGAAAGGGACAGGGTTACTGTTTCCCCAGGTCTCCACCTCTCCTCACCCAGGTCTCTGTTCCCCCCTCTCTCCATGCCTCTCTCTCTCTTGCTTGCTCTCTCTCTCTCTGTTTCTGGGTCTCTGTCCCCCTCTTTCTGGGTCTGTCTCTGGGTCTCTGTCCTTCTCTGTGTGTGTGTCTCTGTCCCTCTCTGTTGGATCTCTGTCCCCTTCTCTCTGAGTCTCTCTCTGGGTCTCTTTCTCTCTCTCTGGGTCTCTGCCCCTCTCTCTCTCTCTGTGTGTCTCTGCCCCCCCCCCCTGGGTCTCTGTACATCTCTGTGTGTCTCTGTCCCCCTCTCTCTGGGTCTCTGTCCCCCGTCTCTGGGTCTCTGTCCCACTCTGTCTCTGGGTCTCTGTCCCCCTCTCTCTCTGGGTCTCTGTCTCCCTCTCTCTCTGGGTCTCTGTCCCCCTCTCTCTGGGTCTTTGTCCCCCTCTCTCTGGGTCTCTGTCCCTCTCTCTGGGTCTCTGTCCCACTCTCTGGGTCTCTGTCCCTCTCTCTAGGTCTCTTTCTCTTTCCTTCTGCATCTCTATTCCTCTCTCCCAGATTCTCTGTTCTCCCCTTTTTGTGTCTTTGACACACACGATCACTCAGTAACCACGAGCTATTGTTCCGTTCTGCACTTGGGCTCACAGCTTTCCCTCCCTGAGGCTCAGCTTACCCCCAGCTTATGGTGGACACAGCAGCATCCGCCTCACAGGGCTGTGGTGGGACCTGGAGATGCGGTGGTCTCCTTCTCCCACCCGCCTCCCCGGTGGGGGAAGGCTGAGGCTGGGTGAGTGGAGAAAAACCTTCCCACTTTCACTCTCCCTGCAGCTGCTTCATCGACGAGCATGTGACCCGCGTGGCCTGGCTGAACCGCTCCAACATCTTGTACGCCGGCAATGACCGCTGGACCAGCGACCCTCGGGTGCGGCTGCTCATCAACACCCCCGAGGAGTTCTCCATCCTCATCACCGAGGTGGGGCTCGGCGACGAGGGCCTCTACACCTGCTCCTTCCAGACCCGCCACCAGCCGTACACCACTCAGGTCTACCTCATTGTCCACGGTGAGCCCTTGGCCGGGGCCTGGCTGGGTGGAGGGGTTAAGAGTGTGGGGGAGACGAGGCATGATGACAGATACCACATGTTCCCCAACCCCAGGGATACATAGCAAGAAAGACGGACACAGCCTTGCCCTTGGGGATTTCAGCCCAGCAGAAGGGGGCCAGTTACACAGTGACACATCAGCATGATCACTTCTAGGGCAGGAGAGCTACAGGGATGAGGGGGTGCTTGGGGGAAGACCACGTTCATTTGTTCAGCCCCACTCCTGGAGGGCCTACTCTGTGTGAGCATTGATCTAGGCACTGGGGCTACAGAACAAGGCAGGCTGTCCCCACACCTTGGGGGCTGATTTTCTGAGGAGAGGCTCAGAGAGGACTTCCCAGACGTGACGTCTGAGCTGACGCCTTTGGCTGGGCACAGGGCTAAGACCAGAAAAGAAACAGTGTGTGCAGGGCCAGGTGAGAAAATGAGCCAAGTGTGCAAAGGGAAGTCCCATGAGGCTGCAAGCGCCAGATCCAGAGCAGGAGAGATGGGGCTGGAGAGCTCCACAGTGAGGCGAGAGGCAGAGGGCATCCGAAATGGTGGAGGGCAGGGAGCATCTGGAGAGACAGGACCTGGAGACAGAGAGAATCCAGGGGAATCCTGGCGAGCTCCAATTCTGGAGTCAGAATGCCTGGGTTCCAACCTCAGTGCCACCGTCCACCAGCCCAGGGACCCTGAGCAGGGGAGAGGCCCGGGACTCCTTTGCAAAATGGGGATGGTGCTATCATATGTCAAATCCCAGACGTCGTCAATTGGAAGAGCTACTTTTATTTTATGCCCTACTAGAAAAGAAAAAACAAAAACACTGCCAGTAATACCCTGGCATCCTATCTCGAGGGCCATCCTGCTTGGAGAAATGTTCAAATGGGAGAGGGGGGTGGAAAGCACAGATATGACTTAGAATTGATGAAATACAGTAACATCCACCCCAGAGGCTGGTAGTGAGCATCTAATCAGTGGATTTGGGTAAAGCACTTAGAATAGAATCTGTTACACAGAAAGTCCCATGTGGGTATTTGTTAAATAAATTAATTTAAAATAATAATAAATACAAATAGAGACAGGGAGAGGAATTCAGACCCCAAGATGGAGAAACCAAGTTAGCATGAAGGTGGAGAGAGAACAGAGACAAGATCAGCAATTAGACAAGAAGATGCCAGGCCCAGACAGAGGTTTCAGAGAAAAGGGCAGAGACTCCTGGGTCTGAGGGAGAAGGGGCTGGGGTACTGGACTCTTGGGTCTGAGGGAAGAGGAGCTGGGGGTCTGAACTCCCGGGTCTGAGGGAGGAGAAGCTCTAGGTCTGGACTCCTGGGTCTGAGGGAGGAGGGGCTGGGGGTCTGGACTCCTGGGTCTGAGGGAGGATGGGGCTGGGGGCCTGGACTTCTGGGTCTGAGGGAGGATGGGGCTGGGGGCCTGGACTCCTAGGGCTGAGGGAGGAGGGGCTGGGGGCCTGGACTCCTGGATCTGAAGGAGGAAGGGCTGGGGGCCTGGATTCCTGGGCATCCATATTCAGCCTCTCCCGCTGCCCGCAGTCCCTGCCCGCATTGTGAACATCTCGTCGCCTGTGACGGTGAATGAGGGGGGCAATGTGAACCTGCTTTGCCTGGCCGTGGGGCGGCCGGAGCCCACGGTCACCTGGAGACAGCTCCGAGGTGAGGACCCCATCCCAGGTCAAAAGCCCCGTCCCCCACTGCGCAGTCTGGGCCCTTCCATTCCCCATATCCCTAGCTAGTTTCCCGAGCCCCCTTCTCCCTGGCCCCTTGGCTTCTGCTCCCACTCTGCTTCCAGTTATTTCATCCGCAGACCACAGACCCCAGACCTAAGAAGCATCACCACTGGCTTTCCACCTGCCGTCCTAGGCCTGGGCCACTGCTTCTGCATCACTTGCCAAACCCCAGCCTGCTCCACTTCCCCAACCCCAACGTCCCAGATGTCTCCCCACACGCTCACAGCATTCTCCTGGGCTAAGATCCCCTGCCACTAGGTGCCCTAAGCCAGGCTGCACCAGCGGTCCTGCGTACATCTCTGCCTCTCTTCTGCTGGACACTGTAGCCCAGCGGGCCTCACGGTGTGGACCCCAGACCCAAAGCATCAGCATCCCTTGGGAACTTGCCAGGAATGCACTTTCCCAGGCTCTAACCAAGACCTGCTAAATCCAAAGCTCCCTCCCGCTCCACAAGCCCCAAGAACCAGTGCTCAAGGCTACCCACAAACAGCGCCAGAGTGCCCATATATGACAGTCCAGGTCCTAGACATCACCCACCAGCCCTTTTATGTGGATCTCCACCACCAGATCCCAGATCCCTGGATCCTCATTCTCAGGGTCTCTGAAGACCCATGGTGCCAATCACTAGATCCCATTCCCTGAATCCCTGGATCTTACCCCACTGGGTCATCTGAGCCCCATGATCCTGGTCTTGAGATCTGGGATCTCTGGATACCCTAAGTCCCAGAGGGTCTTCTGAGACTGCTGCTGTGTTATGAGACCCCCATATACTTGGATTGCTGACCCCAATCACCAGATCCTGATTCCCTAGACCCCATGAATCAGATCCCAGAACGAGGGATCCTGCCCCACTGGTTCCATATTTGCTAGATCCTTCTGAGACCTAACATCCTGGGATCCCCCTCCCCATTGGGATCCTCCCCACGGAGCTCCATGATCTGAGTCAGATTCCTGGAGGGATGTCCTGAACCCTTAGATTCTCTAACCCACCCCACTGGGTTCCGGGAACTGAGTCCCAGACCCTCACTCCTTCCCCCACCCCCAGCTGGAGAGATCCCAGGCCCCCGGCCCCGCAGCCCCTCCCCCACCCCACCCCCATTGACCCGGGCACTCCAGGCCTTGCCGTGCCAGCCCCGCTGATGTGTGTCCGTGTTGTGCCCGTGTTGTCCCGTGTTAAGTGTTTGTGTCCGGCCCCGCCCCCTCCTCCTCCTTCCCCCCACAGACGGCTTCACCTCGGAAGGAGAGATCCTGGAGATCTCTGACATCCAGCGGGGCCAGGCCGGGGAGTATGAGTGCGTGACTCACAACGGGGTTAACTCGGCGCCCGACAGCCGCCGCGTGCTGGTCACAGTCAACTGTGAGCCCCCCTGGCACTGGGCACGAAAGGGTGGCGGACCCCCGAGTCCCTCGGGAGGAGGGGTCCGAGGGAAGAGGAAGCGGGGGCGAGACTTACGGGCCTGAGGGAGGCCGGGGCTGGGGGCGGGACCCCTTCGTCCCCACGCGGCTAGGAGAATTCGCTGACCCTCGCCCCTCGCCAGATCCTCCGACCATCACGGACGTGACCAGCGCCCGCACCGCGCTGGGCCGGGCCGCCCTCCTGCGCTGCGAAGCCATGGCGGTTCCCCCCGCGGATTTCCAGTGGTACAAGGATGACAGACTGTGAGGACAGCACTGAGGGGGCCGTGGGAGCGGGAAGGGGAGGTCCTTAGTCCCTTGGATTGTGAGGCAGGGGGACGGAGCGGGGCAGGGGAAGGCAGCAGAGCTCTGGGTCCCGAACCTGGGGCGTCCAGCTTCTAGGTGACGGGATCTGTCCAGCCCCGGAGACAAGCTTGGGTCCCCGCTTGATGAATGCTGGAGCCCCGTCTCCCCAGACTTTTCAGGGAGCTGGCTAGGGGTCGGGGTCAATGCTGAGGATCTGTCGGGCAAGGTTTAGGGGACAAGCAGAGTTCGGGAGGCCCTAACGGCTAGGGGTGCACCACGGGAGAGTCCAGAGTCCCTGAGAGGCCAGGGTGCCTGGACGGGGGCGGCGGTGGGAGTGACCCGAGGTCCATGAGGTGCTAGAACCCGAGGCGATGGATCACCGGGGTAGGGGGCAGAATGCTGGGTCTCCGGGGAACGGAGAAGCCTGAGAGTCGGGGAGCTGGCCTGGCTGGGCGCTGCGGCCCGGCCCCTGACCCGGATCCCTGGCAGGCTGAGCAGCGGCACGGCCGAGGGCCTGAAGGTGCAGACGGAGCGCACCCGCTCGATGCTTCTGTTTGCCAACGTGAGCGCCCGGCATTACGGCAACTATACGTGTCGCGCCGCCAACCGACTGGGAGCGTCCAGCGCCTCCATGCGGCTCCTGCGTGCGTCTTCGGGCGGGGCGGGGCCGGGAAGGTGGGCGGGGACGGGGGCGGGGCTAGGGAAGTGGAGACGCCGGGACCGCCCTTCAGGCTGGCCCTGAACTTAGGAGATGGACGCTGAGACTGAAAAGCAATGCGAGTAAGAAACCGACCCACGCAATCAATATTCATTGAGCGCCAGCTAAGGGTTGGTCGTGGGGGACACAGCTGTGCACAAAAGAAACAAGGTTTGGGGATTCGCAGAGCTTATCGTCCAGTAGGAGTAGAAAAGCAATAAACAAGTGGTCATGTAGAGAAATAAGCAAACACACATATAAACAAAAAATAATTTTGGAGGCCGGGTGTGGTGGCTCACGCCTGTAAATCCCGGCACTTTGGGAGGCCGAGGCGGGCTGATCACCTGAAGTCAGGAATTTGAGACCAGCCTGGCCAACATGGTGAAACTATGTCTCTACTAAAAAAAAAAAAAAAAAAATACAAAAATTAGCCAGGCGTAGTGTTGGGCACCTGTAGTCCTAGCTATTCAGGATGCTGAGGCAAGAGGATTGCTTGAACCTGGGAGGCAGAGGTTACAGTGAGCTGAGATTGCGCCTGGGTGACAGAGCGAGACTCCGTCTCAAAAAAAAGAAAAAAAAAATAGAAACAGTCAGAAAAGCAGGCACACCCAATGAGAGATCCAGAAAGGACCCTAAAGAGTGGGCTCAGAAGAGATGGGGCCCCTGGAGAGACACACATGGGGTCCCCCACTCTCAGGCCTCCCTCCATCACCCCTTCTCTTCCCCCAGGCCCAGGATCCCTGGAGAACTCAGCCCCGAGGCCCCCAGGGCCCCTGGCCCTCCTCTCCGCCCTGGGCTGGCTGTGGTGGAGAATGTAGGCGCAACCCAATGGAGCTCGCCTCCCCCTGCAGGGGGCCTCAGGCCAAGAGTGAGAGAAAAGGGGGAGCAAGAGCCGTGGGTCTCGTGGGGGCAGAAGAGCTCTCGGCCACCAAGGAAGAAGAGAGAGGAGAAGGAGGAGGAGGCAGAGGAAGAAAGATCTTTAGAGAACCCATCACTGTGAGGGATAACGCAAAATTATGCATCTTTCTACAGCCATTCTCGCCACCCGTTCACGTTTCCAATTGTGACCCACTCCCGCCACCCCATACCCCTCTCTCTTAGCTCAGGCTGTCAACTGGCTTGTGTGGGTGTGGGTGTGTGAGTGTGAGCCTGCATGCGTGTGTAGGTGTCTGTGTCTCTGTGTGTGTGTGTGGGTGGGTGGGCTGGGGGAAGGGACTCAGCCGTCCTCCTACCCCCGAAACCCCCATGTCTGCTGTCCCCAACCTTACTGCCTCTCACCTCTGGCTGGAGGTAGGTATGAGGCTCTGCAGTGGAAGCTGTGAAGAGAGGCTTACCAGGCTCCCTGCTTCCCCAATATATGCACGCACACTACCCCTCCCCCTGTCGAAAGGGCAACTCCTGGCAGGTTGGAAGTGGGGAGGGGCATTGCACTCACCTGTCAAGCTGTCATTCAGCCTTTGTGAGTAAGTACGGGACCTCCATCTGGGCTCTGGGCTTCCCTGCTGTCGACCACCAGCTTCCTGTAGCCAGAGGCCCCATCGCTGGCTCAGTGGCCTGAGACCTTCCCACTTTTCTTGTCCCTCCCCACCCTGGATTTTCTGGCCCCCTCCTGGGCCAATCGGTGCTTCCATCCAACTGTCAGACTGGTGGCAGGAGTCACCTGTCTGTTTCAGTGCTTTGCCCTACCCCTGCCACCACTCCCCTTGGCCTTGATTTCCCCACCTGCGGCACCAGCCAGCTGCCCTTGGGGCCTTTGCAGCTGGCCCACAGGTGTGAGCTTGCTAGTCTATCACTTCCTGGCCTCTCCACCAACTGTACCTCCCAAAGGCTACCTGACCGCCCTCACACACACTCAGACGCACCACACACTCATACACACAGACACACACACACACGCACACCAGCGACTGTGACCAGCAATAGCCCCCTGGCTCCAGCTGTCCGGTAGCTGGTGACTAGCTGTATTTCCCCCTGGGTAGGCATCTGATGTCAGGAAGGGATGCTGAGAGGCTGCAGCCTCAGCTGTGATTGTAGGAATACTCCACCCTGGCACACCACACCACACAAAGTGGGGGACAGAGAGGCATCACACAGATATCCTGAGCCCAGACAAAGATGCCATGTCACCAACTGCGACTCCCAGGAGACCCTCTATATAAACACCCACCCCAAACCACACCACCTAGAGTCTGGTGGAGAAAAGGAGAGGGCAAGGCACAGTGACTGTACCTCAGACGGGGGCATGGGCCCCATCCCACATTGTCTTCCATTCCCAGGGTCCAGGGGATGGGGTGGGACAGGGGAGGGATGTTAGGGAGGGGGTGGGGGGCCCTGGGGGCTGTGTGTTCCAATTCATGGGGAGTGTTGAGACCACCACACCAATAAACGCCTTTTTCCAAAGTCTGCCTGCAGGTGTCAATGTCATTAAGGATTAGAGTTAATGAAGGGCAAAGGGTAGCAGTCAATTGGTGGTGCCTCTCCAGCATCATTCCTACCACCTACTTTCTCACTGGTAGACTTGGAATGGACTCATTACAGAGATGCCCTGTGATTGGCCTAAGACACCCAGCATGGCCCATTTCCCACCGTGATTGGCTCAGAGACAGGCACATGACCCAGTAAGGCTAATGAGAAAGTGAATGGAGTCCCAAGAAGAGATGCTTTTCTGCTGGATATTGTGGCTCCATGATGTGGGTCTACATCTGTAGGGTTGCTTTTCTCCATCACATAGAGAGATCTTGGGTCTGTGGGGATAGCAATGTTGGGGAGGACAGCATATGGAGCCTGAGAATGATAGGAACACTGTGAAGTGCAGAGTGGAAACCTTAGAGAAACTGAGTCCATGATGATATCATTTGAGCAGCTGGATCAAAACTTAACTGATGCCCATCTTCACTTATATAAGCAATAAAGTGCCCTGTATATTTAAACCAATTTGCATTGGATTTTCTATCTCTAGTAATAAAAAAGAGAATGAAAACTCTAATAGATACAGAAGAGACATAGAAGGCCCAGAACCCCAACCCTCACCTTTCCAAAAGGATCCAGGGGTTCTATTTTCCAGTGGCCTTTTCTACCCCCAATCATTAACCAGAAGTTCTCTCACATGCTTTCCTTCCCTGAGACAGATACTGGTTGCCCACATTTGAGTTGTTTGGTTCCCGTTTCTTCTTTGCTGGCAGATCCACGTGTTATGATACAGGCTAGATATTTGGTTTCCTAGCCTCCTTTGCAGCTATGTGGCCAGTTTGGGCCAAAGAGACATAAATGGAAATTTGCTTGTACGTTTCCAGGAAAGCTTCCCTCCCACCCCATGAGAGGGAAGAAGGCAGTGATAGAGGGAGGTAGAGGGTGGGGAAGATGTATAGGGAGGAAGTTCTGCCCCCTTCCTTTTATCTTTGGATACAGTTGTATGAAGATGTGATGACTGGAGCTGCAGCAACCATCTTGCTACATGAGGCAACATGCTTAGAGTCAATGTGCCAACCCACTGAGGGTGGCAGAGCAGATGGATGCAAAGGGCCCATGTCTTTAATGGCATCACTGAGCTGCTGAGCCAGCCTGAAACCAGCCACCTCCATAGTTCTTGCCACCATGTTATTTTGTTACTTGCAGTCGAAAGAATCCTCACCAATGCACTCTCTAAACTCTCAATTAGAACCCAGCTGAAAAAGAATCCTCACCAATGCACTCTCTAAACTCTCAATTAGAACCCAGCTGAAAAAGAATCCTCACCAATGCACTCTCTAAACTCTCAATTAGAACCCAGCTGAAAAAGAATCCTCACCAATGCACTCTCTAAACTCTCAATTAGAACCCAGCTGAAAAAGAATCCTCACCAATGCACTCTCTAAACTCTCAATTAGAACCCAGCTGAAAAAGAATCCTCACCAATGCACTCTCTAAACTCTCAATTAGAACCCAGCTGAAAAAGAATCCTCACCAATGCACTCTCTAAACTCTCAATTAGAACCCAGCTGAAAAAGAATCCTCACCAATGCACTCTCTAAACTCTCAATTAGAACCCAGCTGAAAAAGAATCCTCACCAATGCACTGTCTAAATTCTCAATTAGAACCCAGCTGAAAAAGAATCCTCACCAATGCACTCTAAATTCTCAATTAGAACCCAGCTGAAAAAGAATCCTCACCAATGCACTCTCTAAATTCTCAATTAGAAACCCAGCTGAAAAAGCAAGACTGACGCCGAAGAAAGCAGCAGCAAGCCCAACTCTTCACTGGCACCAAAACATTTGATCAGTCAACAAATATTTATTGATTGCCTGCTGTGTGCGAGACTCTGGGTTAAGTGCTGAGATAATGATGTGGTCTCTGCTTTCGTAAAGCCCTTAGTTTAGAGAGAGAGTCTCAGGCCACACAAGTAATTACATATTTATGTATCAGGAATGGCAAATTCAAGGATTCTGGGACTTAACCCAAGACTAAGGGAGGGGTAAGGGAACGGTCGTCTAAGATGGCAACTGTTACTCTTAGACTTGAGAAATGAATGACATACGGGAAAAAGAAGTGTTATAAGCACAGAAAACTCTAGGGGCAAAATAAATTGTGGCTGGGAGACAGACTGTGATACTGGAGTCGGGGGGCAGAGAAAGAATTGGGAGGGGAGGTCAGGGAGGCCAACAGAGGCCAGACCACAAGGTTTTGAAGGTCACAACGAGGAGTTTGGATAATATCTGAAGAGAAATGCACAGGCCATAGAAGCGTTTAAAGAGAAGAGTGACATGATCTCATCTGTTTTAAGATGAAGATGCTGGGAGCTGGATGGGGTGTGGCCTACAGGTGGCAAAGTGAATGCAGGGGGACCTTTTCAGAGAACATGGCCAAGCTCCCTCTCTAGCTCAGGGCAACACAGCAAGCCCTGCCTGTCTGGTGCAGAGGCTTTGAGGTTGTGCAAATCACAGAGTTACATCAGCAGGAGTTTCCCAGCCAAGAAGTCACATCTCCTTACTTGCACAAATACAGGAAGACTCTTCTTCTGCAACAAGAGAGGGAGACAGAAAGTCCCACTTTCAGGGTCCAACCCTCAGTCATAGCAGGCCCTGCCTGCTGGTGGAGTCAAATAGGAAGTCCTGGCCCAAAACGCCCTGTGCAGGGCAGACCACTGGCTCTGATCACACCTGTGTGGCTGCCCGAACAGTCTTTGAGCCTCCGCCTACAGAGACAACTGAACTGGGGTCTGTGGCCTGGAAGAGAGAGGTGGGGTGAGGGGAGAACTCAGTAGGTACCCTGGATATGACATGACTCACCCACCTAACTTTTTCTAGTTCTTGCTTGAACTTTTTAGAGATTATCTGGGAACCCTCCATTTGGAGAGGGGAAAAAAAATGCCTGGCTATCCTTGGTGGAGCGAAGCCAGCCAATAACCCAACCCAGTTGTTATTTTTTATTTTTTATTTTTTATTTTTTGAGACAGGGTCTCACTCTGGCATCCAGGCTAGAGTACAGTGGCACCGTTAGAGCTCACTGCAGCCTTGACCTCCCAGGCCCAAGCAATCCTCCCACCTCAGCCTCCCTAGCAGCTGGGACTACAGGCACGTGCCACCATGCCCGACTAATTTTAAAATTTTTTGTAGAGATGGGGTATCCCTATGTTGCCCAAACTGGTATAGAACTCCTGAGCTCAAGCGATTCTCTCTCCTCAACCTCCCGAAGTGCTGGGATTACAGGCATGAGCTAACACACCCAGTCACAACAACCCCTCTTTTATGGGGAATGAGGTAACTCTACCCCACTTCATAGAGAAAAATGGGCCTTGCCCAATTTTTATGGGAAAGAAAAAAGGAGGGGCCGGGCGTGGTGGCTCATGCCTGTAATCCCAGCACTTTGGGAGGCCAAGGTAGGCGGATCACTTGAGGTTAGGAGGTCGGGACCAGCCTGCCTAACATGGTGAAATCCTGTCTGTACCAAAAATACAAAAATCAGTCAGGCGTGGTGGTGCTTGCCTGTAATCCCAGCTACTCAAGTGGCTGAGGCAGGAAAATCACTTGAACCCAGGAGGCGGAGGCTGCAGTGAGTCGAGATTGCGCCACTGCACTCCAGCCTGGGCAACAGAGTGAGACTCTGTCTCCAAAAAAAAAAAAAAAAAAAAAAGAGAGAGATCCTATTTTCCTCCTTTGGAGAAGAAACTGCAATTCACTCTTATTTTAATATACATCAAAGTTGGGCGGGAAGCTCTGTCCAACTTCGATGCATTTTTAAAAAGGATAAAGTTATACAGACTGTAAACTAACAAGTAAAACTGGAGATAGATAATTGAGACTCTCTCATCTCCCTGACTGTAATACAAGAAGTTCCGCCCCGATTCCAGGAGGAAATGAGGGCACCCACACTCCCACACTCACTTGGTAGGCCCTAGTTGAGCTGTGGTCCTCCAGCGGGACTTTGAGGTCCAAAGGCCATGAAATCTCCACTGGGGTCACACTGTGCATCTTCTTTTCTGAGGGGGTGACCACGGGGACCAACGTAGAGGGTTGCTTCTTTTTCTCAGGAGTCTTTCCTGATTGAGAGGCGGAAGAGAAGCAGGAACACGTGATTGGCTGCCCCAACATGCCAACCCAGCCAATAGCAAGGGAAGCTGGTCTGAGAGGTGGAGCCTTATGCTGATTGGCTGATTTGGCGGTAGGCAGGCAGGATGGATGACCTATGACGGCACTGATTGGCTCAGCCAGGTCTTCCATAGGCCTCTTTCTAGGGTCCCTCCTGGTTGGTCATAGTTGCCCCTTCCCCAGTCCCCTTGCTCACCACGAAAGCGGCACAGGCAGCAGATGCAAAGGAGAAGAAGTACGGCTAGCAGCGCCAGGCCCAGCAGGGAGCCCAGGACGATGCCGGCGATGGCCCCATGGCTCAACGTGGGGCCTGGAAGAGACAAAGAGAAGAAAGAGAAGGGGAACAGGAACCAAGGTTGGACCCAAGTTTCCTAAGCCCCCTAACTCTGTGCTGGGACCCAAGAGTCCAGCCCCCACTGTCCCTCCCCTTCCAGAACCCAGGAATGTGGGACCCCAGCACTCTCAACTCATTTAACAGTTACTGAGTGACTATGGTGTGCCTGGCTCTCAGACAGGTAGTGAGGATTCATTGGTGGGCCAAACAGGAAAGGTATCTACCCTTATGGGGCTTAATTCTAGGAGAGAAGACAGAAATAAATGAGCAATACATAACATAATCACAGATTGTCCTGAGAAAGAAAAAGTGGTGTGATAGAGATAATGGGGGTTGGGTGTGGTGGCTCACACCTGTGATTCCCAACACTTTGGGAGGTCAAGGTGGGCAATCACTTGAGCCCAGGAGTTGGAGACCAGCCTGGGCAACACAGTGAGATCCTGTCTCTACAAAAAATAGAAAAACTAGCCAGGTGCGGTGGCTGGGCCTGTAGCCCCAGCTATTCAGGAGACTGAGGTAAGAAGATCACCTGAGTCTGGGGATGTTGAGACTGCAGTGAACCCAGATCGTGCCACTGCACTCTAGTCTGGCCAACAAAGTGAGACCTTGTCTCAAAAAAATAAAACAAACAAACAAACAAAAAACAAAAAAGGAATAATGGGAAGGGATGTGATATTTAGAAACAGTGGTGAGCTAAGGTCCCTGAGGAAGTAACATTTGAACAGAGACTTGAAGAATAAAGACCAGAGGCAGTCATACTAAACCCGGGGAAAGGGCGTTCCAAGAGGAGGAAACAGTAAATGCAAAGGCCCAGAACTAGGAAAGAGCTTTCTCTGTTCAACGAAGGCCAGCATAGTTGGAGGATAAGGAAGGATGGGGCTGGAGGTGGAGGGTGAAGTAGAAAAGGTTTCCAGGAACCAGATCCTAAAGGGGTCCTGCAGAAATTAATGGAAGGCTTTTATGTAGGGCAGCCTCATGATCTGATTTGCATAATTTTGGCTTCTATATGGAGAATGCATTATCTGACAGCAAGACGGAGTATAAAGAGACCAAATAAACTGCTGTTGCAGTCCAGGCAAGAGAGGATGCTGTGTTTGACCAGAGTCTTGGGGTGAAGATGGAAAATATTTTAGAAGGAAAATGGACCGAACTTGCTGGCAATTAGGATGTCAGGGCTGATGTGGCCTGTAAGTGGTGACATTTATGAGGATGGGGAAGACTGGAGGGTTGGAGGATGCAGTTTTGAGGGAAAACATCAAAAGATCTGTTTTGGGCATATGACATTTGGGATGCTAATTGGACATCCAAAGTGAAGATCTTGACTCACACCTGTAATCCCAGCACTTTGGGAGGCCGAGGCAGGCAGATCACTTGAGGTCAGGAGCTCAAGACCAGCCTGGCCAACATGGCAAAACCCTGTCTCTGCTAAAAATTCAAAAAAAATTAGCTGGGCATGGTGGCTCACACCTGTAATCCCAGCTACTCTGGAGGCTGAGGCAGGAGAATCACTTGAACCCAGGAGGTGGAGGTTCCAGTTAGCTGCACTCCAGCCTGGGTGACAGAGCAACACTCTGTCCACACCCCCCACCTCCCCAAAAAGTGAAGATCTTAAGTAGGGAGCATCCTTTTCAAGGAGAAGTCAGGGCCCAGGATAAGATATTTGGGAATCATCAATGTTACTGAAGGCCATGAGCACGAACATGATCACTTTGGGGAGTGAGGACTAAATCCTGAGACACTCCAATGGAGGCATGTTATCAGCTGAATTGTGCCTACTCCAAAAGAAAAACATATGTTGAAGTCCTAACCCCTGTACCTGTGAATGTGACTTTATTTTGGAATAAGGTCTTTGAAGATGTAACCAAGTCAATTTGAGGTCATTAGGGTGGACCCTAATCCAATATAACTGGTGTCCTTAAAAGAAGAGGACAGAAGCCAGGTGCAGTGGCTCACACCTGTAATCCCAGCACTTTGGGAGGCCAAGGTGTGTGGGTCACCTGAGGTCAGGAGTTCAAGACCAGCCTGGCCAACATGGTGAAATCCCATCTCTACTAATACAAAAATTAGCTGGGTGTGGTGGCGCATGCCTGTAATCCTAGCTACTAGGGAGGCTGAGGCAGGAGAATCACTTGAATCTGGGAGGTGGAAGTTGCGGTGAGCCAAGATCATGCCATTGCACTCCAGCCTGGGCTACAAGAGCAAAACTCTGTCTCAAAAAAAAAAAGAAGAAGAAGGAGAAGAAGAAGAAAAAGAAAAAGAAGAAAAAGAAAAGAAGAAGAAAAGAAGAAGAAAAAGAAGAAGAAAGAAGAAGAAAAAAAGAAGAAGAAAAAGAAGAAGAAGAAAGAAGAAAAGAAAGAAGAAGAAAAAGAAGAAGAAAGAAGAAGAAGAAAGAAGAGGAGGAAGAGGAGGAAGAGGAGGAGGAAGAGGAAGAGAGGAGGAGGAAGAGAAGGAGAAGGAGAAGGAGAAGGAGAAGGAGAAGAAGAAGAAGAAGAAGAAGAAGAAGAAGAAGAAGAAGAAGAAGAAGAAGAAGAAGAAGAAGAAGAAGAAGAAGAAGAAAAGGAAGAAGAAAGAAGAAGAAGAAGAAAAGAAAGAAGAAGGAGAAGGAGAAGGAGAAGGAGAAGAAGAAGAAAAGAAGAAGAACACACACAGGAAGAAGCCTGTGGGAAGCTGGAGGCAGAGGTTGGAGTGATGCAGCCGCAAGTCAAGGAATGCCAAGGATGAAACAGCCGCCACCGGGAGCTAGGAAGAGACAAAGGAGGATTCTACACAGGGTCTCAGAGGGAGTAGGACCCTGTCGAGACCTTGATTTTTTTTTTTTTGAGACAGAGTCTGGCTCTTTCACCCAGGCTGGAATGCAGTGGATGATCTCGGCTCACTGCAAGCTCCGCCTCCTGGGTTCGCGCCATTCTCCTGCCTCAGCCTCCCGAGTAGCTGGGACTACAGGCGCCCGCCACCACGCCCAGCTAATTTTTTGTATTTTTAGTAGAGATGGGGTTTCACCATGTTAGCCAGGATGGTCTCGATCTCCCGACCTCGTGATCCACCCGCCTCGGCCTCCCAAAGTGCTAGGATTACAGGCATGAGCCACCGCGCCCAGCCGACACCTTGATTTTAGACTTCTGATCTCCAGACCTGTGAGAGAAGAAATTCCGGTAGTCTCAAGCCATGCAGTTCATGGTACTTTGTTAGGGCAGGCCCCAGGACACTAAAATAGGGAGACACGGAGGATCTGGCAGAACAGAGAAGGTCTACTCGGACAGCCCCAACTCACCGGCCTGGTAGACCCGGCTTTGTGACGGAGTCCCTGGCTGGCCCCCCAGGATGGGCAGGATTCGAAAGGTCCAGGTCCCTGGGTTCCGAGGTGGAAGGGGCACCACGGCTGACCGCTCCTGAGGCCCCAGGATGAGCAGGGAGACCCAGTCCCTGTAGGTGGAAGTCCTGCCCAGAGCAGGCCCATCTGGCCATGCCTGGATCTCAAAATTGCTGATCAGGGCCCCACGCTCCACATCCCAAGTCAGCACGGCTGCATCTCTGGCTCTCTGAAGCCTCCACGAGGATATGGAGGGTCCTAGAGGGATGTGGGGGAGGCTGGATTCTTGGGTGCTAGAGGGGAGAGGGAAGGGGGCTGGGGGGCTGGGCTCCTGGGTCTGAGGGAGGAGGGGGCTGGGTTCCTGGACTCCTGGGTCTGAGGGAGGAGGGCGTGAGGGCCTGGACTCCTGGATCTGAGGGTGGAAGGGGCTGGTGACCTGGACTCCTGGGTCTGAGGGAAGAGGGGCTGGGGCTAGACCCTTGGGTCTGAGGGAGGAGGGGCTGGGGGCCTGGATCCGAGGTCTGAGGGAGGAGAGGTCTGGGGCCTGAACTTCTGGGTCTGAGGGCTGCAGCGGCTGGGGACCTGGACTTCTGGGATTTTTGAAATAACGTGGCTCACCAATGAGGGTGATCTGGTCACCGCCAGCACCCAGCGCCCCACTGCACAGCACAGAGTAATTTCCCAGGTCCCAATCCAGGCTGAAGTTGCCGATGTGGAGTTTCCGCCCATCTCGACTGAGCCACAGGCGACTCCCGCCTCCGGGAGCCAGGGGCCGCCCTTCCCGGGACCAGGATGCCCGTGAGGGTGGGGGACAACCAGAGGCCTCCAGTGCCACCTCTGCCTCCCCCAACCGTGTCTCTGCCACCAGCGGATGCAGCAGCACCTCTCGGGGGGCCTCTGCCGGTGGGAGAAGTCCAGTTAAGAAAGTCAAGACCTTACCTTGGATTCAAAGAACAGATCCTATGCCCTACTTTAAATCAGATGGTGGTAAGCCCCGGCGCTTTGGCCACCTGAGAAAGAACTGCCAATTTACTCACTCATTAGCTCATTCATTCATTCATTCATTTATTATCTGATTTCCTCATCAAACACTTATTGAACACATACCATAGGAGCAGGCCCTGTACTGGGAAACTCATATTATTTTCAGCTATTCATTCTTCTTTATTATTATTATTATTTTGTAGCAATAATAATTACAAGACTGGGTCTTGCCACACTGCCCAGGCTGGTCTTGAACTCCTAGGCTCAAGCAATCCTCCCTGCGATTATTGCGCCCAGCCTTGTTACTTTTTAAAATATCACTGCTTTCTCTCTGAACACGTGTGAAAGTGATGGCCTTCTTCCTGTGTCCAGAAAAATACCCCCATCCCTGCACCCCCTCCCCCCACCATGAGGTATAGGAAAATCTTTGTCCCTTTTCTAGTTTGAAGACAGTGAAGTCCTGCCTCTTTCTTGGACTAAGGATGTACCCCATACCCCTTCAGAATTTTCGAAGGACCAAAGAAAAAGTCTCCCTCCTCCTCCAGAAACAGCAAAAAAGCCCCGCGCCCTCTCACCCGGCGTGACTGTGCAGGTACGTGTGGCCACCAGGTGACGAGCAAGGCAGGTGATGGGGATGCCGCTGAACCGGGGGTGGGCGGGGACGGCCGCCAGCAGCACCGAGGACACTGGCCCGGCGCGGATGCCTTCGGGGAGACCCTGGAACTGCAGGGAGGCAGCAGGGACCCCGCCGGGCCACGAGCAGCGGAAGCGGAGGCTGCGGTCCCCGGGACCCCCTTCAACTGAGCACTGTGGGGCCCCGGGGGGCAGGTCTGCGGAGAGAAGAGGGAATGAAGATGGAATCCCTTTCTTATTTCTTCTCCAGCCCCGCCTCTCCGCGCGGTGACTCCACCCTTCTTCACTAGCCCCGCCCCATAGACGCTCACACTCCCCACTTTTCTTGCCATCCCGTTCCCTTTTCCCATTAACTTCCCCGCTAAGTGGGTAGCCCGCAGCCCTGCTGACTGCCCAACTTTCTTAAGAAAACTGCATCTTCACACAATGATATTTCTCTTCCCAAACGTAACTCAGCCCCTTCCTTTCCAGCTCCACCCACTTCTGCCAGGTTACTTCGCCCCCTCCTGGATTGCCCTCCGAGAAGCCTCCCGTTTTCCCAGATATCTCCGCCCTTCCTTGTGGACCCCGTCCCCTTTCTAAGACAATTCTGCCCGCTTTCCAAATGACCTCGCCCCTTTCCCTGGCGACTCCTCCCCCCTTCCCAAGTACCTTCTCCCTTTGCTGATCCCACTTACCTGCCCAAGCAACTTAGTTCTTTCCCTTTCTAACTCCCACTCTTTGCCATTTCACTCCGCTGTCGACTTTGTTGAGTGTTCCATGCCCAGGAATGTCCGCCCTCTCAGTGCTGGGGCCGGCCCGTCAGTCCTGGTCATCCCTGCCTTCTATTTGGCTCCTTCCCTTATCCTCTTTCTGGCCCCGCCTCTTATCCTAGGTGTCTCCGCCCCTCCGCGCTGGCCCCGCCCCACCACGGGTATCCCAGCTCCTTCTTGGTGACCCGCCCTCCCGCTGGCCCTGCCCCACCCACCGGTATGCTGGTCCTCCTTGCTGGCCCCGCCCCTTTCATCTAGCCCCGCCCCCATTCTGGCCCCGCCCCTCTCCCAGGCATTCACCTACTCCCGCCCCAGCCTCTCACCCGCCACTGTGAGGTTGAGCAGAGAGCGGCGGCGGCGGCCGGTGCGCGGGTTCGCCGCCAGGCAGGCGTAGGTGCCTGCGTGGCCCGGCCCGACCGCGGGCAGCAGGAGGCGCGACCCCGCGGGCACCGCGGCCTCGGCCGGGTCCGCCAGGCTCCACGTGATGTCGGCGGGCGGCCGCGAGGCGGCGGCGCAGCGCAAGGTCACGTTACTGCCCGCGGTGACAAAGAGGGCAGGCGCGGCGTCGCGGTCCGAGGAGACCGTGATGATCGGCGGGTCCGGGCCGTCTGGAGGGAGGAGGGGTCGGGACCGCGAGTGTCAGGGTCACCTGGGACTCCGCTAGGACTCCCGGAGACTGGGCCCCCAGCCCCCTTCTCCCCAAGGACCCCCTGTCCCCGACCCGAGGCATCCCCCACTCACAGAAGACGCTGACGTCGGCGGCAGCCTCCCTGTGGCCGAAGGGGCTGCGGACGCGGCAAGTGTACCGGGCGTGGTCGCTGCGCACAGGGCGCGCGATGAGCAGCTGGTCGCCTTCTGAGCGGATCCGGGGCGTCTCGGCTCCCTCGGATTCCGCCGCCTCCAGGGCGCGTCCGTCCCGGCTCCAGCTCAGCTCCCCGCGACCTGGCCCCCACCCAAGGCAGCGCAGCCGGAGCTCGGCCGCCCCCTCCTCTGTCTCTGGCGCCTGGGGCTGAACCGACAGCTGGGGTAGGGGCTCTGGGAGAGGGAGAATGGGCTCAGGACCCAGTCCTGGGGCCCGTCTTTGGTCCCCTTAGAGGGAGCCCCAGCCGCTGCTCCCAAGCCCCTGGAGTCTCGGCCCCCATCCCTCTCCTCTCATAAACCCATGAGTTTGAGCCCCCAGACCCCTCCTCTCCGGGACCCAGGAGTTCGCCAGAAGAGGCTCCTAGCCTCCTCCTCCTCCCTCAGTCCTGGGAGTTCAGGCCCCCAGGAGTCTCCATCCCAGGTCCACCTTTGCTCAGACACCCCTGCCTTGACCTCTAGCTCTTTTTCTCCCTTCCTCAATCCAGAAGTCCTCTTCTCCTATCCAGGGACCCCACAGCACCGTGACTTGCCCGAAGCCTGGCAGAGCAGAGCAGCCCCTGCCGCCTGCACGCCGGACGCCAGGGCCCACTTACCATACACACCCACCGTGAACTCGCGAGTCTGCCGGGAGACCCCTGCCCGGATGACCTCAGCCGTGTAGACCCCTGCATCGTCCAGCTGGGCAGAGGCGAGCTCCAGAACCCCCCGGGCCTGGTCAAATCGCAGGCGGTCTCGGTGAGCAGGGTCCAGGCTGATCAGAGGTGCCCCTGGCCCCAGGCCCCCAGCTGCCAGCACCTTTGAGCCCCGGCGCCAGACCACCAGAGAGGTGGGGGGCCCAGGGTTGGGGACTGGGACCAGGGGGAGCCGGATGGTGGTCCCCACCAGCACAGCGAGTGGGCCCCCCACCTGCTGGGGGAAGCTTGCAGCTGAGTGGGTCTCTGCGGAAAATTTGGATTCAGGGCTCTGGGCAGAGAGTTTAAGATCCATATCATCCAGGGAGAATTTTGAATCTGGAGCCTCAACAGACAGTTTGGTATTGGAGACTTGAGTAGAAATGTTTGAAGCTGGAGTCTTAACAGTGAAGGAAGGCTTGGGGTCTTTGGCAGGAACTTGAGGATCTGAAATATCAGGAAATACTTCAGAACCAGGGGTTTCAGAGAAGGGGGAAACCGGGCTCAAATCTTGGCCCTCAGCAGAAACATTTGACCAGAAGGACCCAGACATGTTGGAACTCAGGGCCTCAGGAAACCAGCTGGAATCAGAGATTCCAGCAGAGGCTTTTGAATCCAGGGACTGATCTGGAACTTTCCATCTGGGAGGTTTGATGTAGGGAACTTCCGCACCCAGCCCCTGGGAAGAGCTCTTTGAGTCCGAAGGGAAGGCAGAGGAGAAGTTGGTTTGCTGAAGTCCAGAAGAGGCTCTGAGGGTGAGGACCCCTACCAAGGAGGCTGCAGAGAAGAGAGGAAGGCGTTGGGGGAGGCTGCTCAGGGGGACTGGTGGAGAGGGGACTGAGCAGGGAACTTACCCAGGAGTAGGAAGAGTGGCAGAGCCTGTGGGGTGTCCATGGTGCTGGCCTCACTGAAAGGACACTGGAGAGAGACCCAGGACTGCACCCATCCCTCCCGGGTCAGACGAGTCCAACAGGACTGGTAGCTTAGCTTCCTGGGAGGGGAAGGGAGCCAGACCCAGAGGGAGGTGCCAGGATCCCCAATCCCGATGTGGTGGCTGAGCTGCCCACCCCACCCCACTCTCTTCATTAGCTGGTCCCATCTGCAGGGAGGCCCAGCCTGATCCCTGCACTCCCCACCCCCAGGGGGAAGCTGGAGAAAACATTCCCAGCTAAAAATGTGGTAGCAAATTTGTGAGACAAAGCCAGGAAGACTTCCTGGAGAAGGGTGAGGTGACCTTTCTGAGAGCCCCACCTCTGAGAGCAGGCTTCCTCCTCCCCAGCCTCCTGGCCCCTTCCACTGTGTCTTGCCTGCAGCCTCAGATACATCTGACCCTGCTCCTCCTCTGCTCCAAACCCTCCCACGGCTCTCTGTTGCCCTCAGAACCAAGTCTCCAGGTGCTATCTCCTGCCAGGGCCTCTATCCTGAGACCAGAGCTGCATTTCCGCATCCCCGAGGCCCTCACATGGCCTGTGTCCCACTAAACTCAGAATCTTTCCTCTAACCCAAACTTCCTCACACCTCCAGGACGGCTTCACTGTCTTCGCAAATGCTGGAGAACATTCCTACCTCCTCCCTCCCTGTCACCACTGTCGATCTGAGTCCAACCCTCCTCCCCCTAGTTCGCACTGGCCAGGCTCTGTCTTCTCTTCCTGCCCCGTCTCCCTCCTCTGCCCAGTCTCCTCCAGTCCCTGCCAGGGTCCTTGTATACCCAGAGCTGAACCTGCATCCCTCTGCTCACAGCCCTCCCCTGGCTCCCCAGCGCCCTCTGGAGACATCCAAGCTTCAAAGCAAACTCACGCACACCCCCCACTCAAGCACTTGAACATCCTGCCATTCTTATCCTGCCCGCCCATCTCACCTCCCAGTCCTCTCTCCCGCTCTCCACCTCCCACTCTCCACCTCCCTCCAACCTGGCTAAACCACAACTTGTCCTTCAGGTCTTACCTTATTAAGAACCATAATAATTACCACTTAGTTTGAGCCAGGAACTACGCTAAATGTTTCCTATGCATTATCAGGATGAACACTTCTAAACACCCTGTAAGCTGAGTGTCATTATACTCACTTTGCAGGCCAGGAGACTTAGGCTCAGAGTGGTCAAGGGACCTGCAGGAGGTTGCACAGCCAGAGGGAGAAGCTGGACTTGGGACCAGGATGGTCAGACCATTGACTCCTTCTGAAAGCTTTTCCCACCATCCCATGCTGAGCTTAGGGCCTCTGCTCAGCTCCCAGTCCTCTAAGCTTACTCTGGCCCAGCTCTCACCAGTAATAATACTGGTAATATATATATTTTTTGAGATGGAGTCTCGTTCTGTCGCCCAGTGAGTGCCTCAGCTTACTGCAGGCTCCATCTCCCGGGTTCAAGTGATTCTCCCTGGGAGAACAGGCACGCACCACCACACCCGGCTAATTTTTGTTATTTTTAGTAGAGATGGGGTTTTGCCATGTTGGCCAGGCTTATCATGAACTCCTGACCTCAAGTGATCCGCCCACCTCAGCCTCCCAGTGTTGGGATCACAGACGTGAGCCACCGTGCCCGGACTAATACTGGTAATAATATATATTTAGCATTTTTTGCATAGCAGGTGTGGTTATGGGGGTGCTACATAAATTAACCTTTCAAAACTCCATGGAGTAGATTATGTAGCTTAAAGAGGGCTGCAAATTTGAGCGTCCTCCTGTTAAGATGCGGGGTCTATGTCCCCACTCCTTGGATCTGAGTAGGCTGTGTGACTGCTGGACCAAGACGTGGAAGTGGCCCTGTGCTAGGGTCTGCATCTAGGCCGGCATATGCCACTTTCTGTATCACAGGACACTCCCTCATGGAACCCAGCCGCCACACTGCGAGGATCAGCAGCCCCATGGAGGGGAATCGTGGCCCCTGGTCAGCAGCCCCAGCCAGCTTGCTGGCCATGTGGGTGAGCCCTCTTGGAAGTCAATCCCCTGGCCCCATTTGAGGCACATGAACTGATCCTGAACTGGATCCAGGAATGGATTCAGTGGGATTTGACCCAGGGCCCTAGGACCCAGAACCCACGCCCTTAACCCCTATATGATGCTGTTACTATTTTGATCTGCAGATGAGGCAACTGAAACTCAAAACAGGAAGGAACTCACCCAAGATCTAGCTAGCAAAGGTGAGAGTGAGCATATGAAATCAATATATCTGACTCTATCAGAAGGCGAGAGGAATGGAACACAATTTTTTAAATAAAAAATTAGTCCAGGCGCTGTGGCTCACGCTTGTAATCCCAGCACTTTGGGAGGCTGAGGTGGGCGGATCACTGGAGGTCAGGAGTTCAAGACAGCCTGGGCAACATGGTGAAACCCCGTCTCTACTAAAAATACAAAAATTAGCCGGGTGTGGTGGTGCAAGCCTGGGCAACAGAGCGAGACTCTGTCTCAAAAAATATAATTAAAAAAAAATTAATCTGACTCTAGACCCAGGCTGTTCATTGCCACACTAAATTTTGATTCTCTGTGGCTTGGCTGTCTCACACTAGAACCACAGCTTCTGGCCTCATTCTCTCCTGTGTCCCTGCTGAGACTGGGGACACAAGAGAGAATGAGTGTCCTGCAAACATCGTGGATAAAAGCCCTTCTTCTCACCCACCTCACTGATATTTGTGTTCCAACACTCAACTTGGAAGTCATCTCCCTGGGAAATCTCTGACCCCAAGGGCTGGGCCAGGCCAGGTCCCCCAGTTGGGTTCCCAAGGGCCCAGTGTGCCTCCACGTCTAGCATACTTCACCCCAAATCACAGCTGCCTTTGTCCTCATTGTCCCCCGCATCAATACAGAGGCTCCTCATAGGCAGGGACTGGATCCACAGGGCCTGGCACACAAAAGACTCAAGTAAATGTTGAATGAACCAAATAATGGGTCTCTAGGAAATAAGTTAACAGAGATAGATGTTGAGAGTCGGTTTTATTGCCATCTCTGGGAGGGGCTCAGATCCGCCCGATCTCCTTCAGCTTGGCCACCAGGTCCTCAGTGGTCTCCACCTTGACACCGGCTGTGCGCTGGGGCGGGTCCTCCACACTGATCACAGAGAGCTTGGAGGTCAGGTCTACACCCAGGTCCCCAGGCTTGATCACCTCGATCTTCTTCTTCTTGGCTTTCTGCACATGGGAAGCCATTGTTCACAGGGCTGTGGAACTCCTGCCACCCTCCTGCCACCTCCTTCCCATGGATGCCAGGCCTGCAGACCAGTCCCATGGGCTGAACCCTCTGGACCCACCCACTGGCCAGGACACACGAAACTTCTCACAGGGCCATACCTGGTGTGGACAACTCCTGCTAGCTAGGAAGCCCTGGGAGGCCCAACTACTGCAGCAGTCCTCTTTTAGGTAACCAAATCAGGAAGCCCTTCACTGGCTGCAACAGACTGGCAAACCCATCCTTTTGGTAGTAATGGACTTTTGGTTGAGATGGCATGCTGAAGGCTCCCAGTAGGCTGAGATGATGCACTGAACCCTCCCTATAGACTGAGATGATGCACCGAACCCTCCCCATAGGCTGAGATGACGCACCGAACCCTCCCTATAGGCTGAGATGATGTGCCGAACCCTCCTTACAGGCTGAGATGACGCGCCGAACCCTCCCTATAGGCTGAGATGACATGCTGAACCCTCCCTATAGGCTGAGATGATGCGCTGAACTCTCCCTATAGGCTGAGATGACGCGCTGAACTCTCCCTATAGGCTGAGATGACACGCTGAACCCTCCCTATAGGCTGAGATGACACGCTGAACCCTCCCTATAGGCTGAGATAATGCGCTGAACTCTCCCTATAGGCTGAGATGATGTAGTGAACACTCTGTAATGGCTGAAATGACTCATTGAACCCTCCCCATTAGTTGAGATGATCCAATGAACCCTCCCTGTTGGCTGAGATGAATATTCTCCATTGGCGGAGATGACCCACTAAACTGTTAATATTGGCCAAGATGACCCAGTGAACCCATCCTACTGGCCATGATGATTAGTGAACTCTACCTGTTAGCCAAGAGACCTCATGCACCCTTCCTAGTTAACTAAGATATCTACACGGTAACTTCACATTGGCAAAAATTACCAAGGAGACCTTCCCTAATGAACCTAGATGACCCAGTGAACTTGTTCCACTGGCTGGAATGACAAAGGGAACACTTTCTGCTGCCCAGCAAAGCCTTTCTACTGGCCTAGATACCAGCAAGCCCTCCCTGCTAGTCAAAGCAGCCCCCATGAACTCTCAGTATTGGCAGAGATGACCCAGCAAACTCTCTCTATCAGCCAAACTCCAGGTGACGGCTTCCTGTGCATGAGACCTCCTTTGTATCCTTCCCTCCCCACGTGCGACCACCGGGGGGCACTGGGCTGGCAATGTGCTTGCCACCCCCAGGCCCTCAGTGCCCACTGGCCAGGGGCTCACCATGATGTTGGGCAGCGTGGCGTAGCGGGGCTCGTTGAGCCTCAGGTCAGCTGTCACCACAGCTGGCAGCTTCAGGCGCAGGGTCTCCAGGCCTCCATCGATCTCCCGCTCCACTTTCAACTTGTCCCCCTCCAGTGTCACCTGGGAGGCAAATGTGCCCTGGGGAGGGACAGTGTAGGAGGAGAGTGGGTGAGGCTAATTCAGGTCCGACCTGAGCAGTCCGCTTATGCCACTACTGAGTACACGCATGGACAAGTGAATGAATGAGGGAGCGAACAATGCAGGGTCCCCTGAGGTTTAGAATCGACCTTGTACAACTGGGAGAGGGTCTCTTTCCTTTCCCTGAGAGCCACGGTGTATGTCCTGATGTCCTATGTCCTGATGCTGCCAGTGAGGCCTCCCTGCCTTCCTGACAGTGAACATGTACTGAGTGCTGGGCCCTGTGCTAAGCAACTGATGTGTCAAATCATCGAATCCTCACAGGAACTTTATGAGGTAAATGTTATTATCCCCACTTTACAGATGAGAGAAACAGAGGCAGCAAGATGCTGAGTTACATGCCTACTGCCACCCACAGCTGGTAAATCCAAAAGCTGACAATCTGGCTCCCAACAGCCCCCCGTGAGGCCCCTCCGCTGGGCAGACAACAGAACTGTGTGTGTCCACACCAGTCCTTAAACCAACTTCTGGGACCCCATCCTCTAGCCAGGTCCCTTTGCCTCTCAGTCCTGAATCAACATTTCCTCCCCAGTAACTGATGCCACCTACTCCTCTTTGTCTAACAACCTTTCTCCCTGTCCACTTATTAACTGGACACATCTTTCAGGTCTTAGTGTGAACATCACATCCCTTCATTCACAACCTCCTACTAGTGCCCTTATGAACCTGCCCCTGGAGACACACTGTCAACACGACCGGTGAAGCACCAGCTTGGGTGGGCGCATATTCTGCCAGGGAAGACAACCAGTCACCAGCGAAAAACACACACACAAATGAGATCATTTCCAATCAGAAGGAATAAGAAGAAAATAAGAGACATGATATGAGAGCAAGAAGGGCGCAACGTTGGAGAAGCTAGTCAGACAGTGGTAAATCCTTTGAAGATAAAACAGGATAATGGTTTTGAATGTGTTGTCCCATCCAGTAGCCACTGGCCGCGTGTGGCTGCCCAGCCAGTACAGCTGAGGAATGAATTTTTAAATTTTATTTAAATTTAAATACTGATAATTTGGCCAGGCGCAGTGGCTCATGCCTGTAATCCCAGCACTTTGAGGGGCCAGGTGCATCACTTGAGGTCAGGAGTTCAAGACCAGCCTGGCCAACATGGCGAAACCCTGTCTCTACTAAGAATACAAAAATTATCCAGGTATGGTGATGCATGCTTGTAATCCGATCTACTTGGGAGGCTGAGGCAGGAGAATAGCTTAAATTCGGGAGGCGGAGGCTGCAGTGAGCCAAGATCGCACCACTGCACTCCAGCCTGGGGACAGAACAAGACTCCACCTCAAAAAAATAAAAATAAATAAATACGGAGAATTCAAGATACATTATCATGATTGTGGTGATGATTTCATGGATGTAACACATATCAAAACTTATCAAATTTTGGAGGGCTGAGGTGAGCAGATTGCTTGAGCCCAGGAGTTAAAGACCAGCTTGGGCAACATAGTGAGACCCCCATCTCTATCTAAATAAAAGTGTTTAAGAAAAGCAAACTTAACAAATTGTGCAACTTAGATATGTGCAGTTTATTGTAGGTAAAAAACTCAACGAAGCTGTTTAAAAAAAAAAAAACCACAGATACCCAATGCAGTTACTGCAAATGTAGTTACTAGAAAACTTTTAAGTTTGTTTTGAACAATTTAGGTGTGTAAATCTATTTCAACTGTGATCTTTAGGAACGTGTTTCTCATAGAAATTTAGCACCTGAATTGAGATGTGCTGTAAATATAAAATACATGCTGAATTTTGAAGATTTAGTACAAAGAAAATCCAAAAAACATAAAATACAGATGGTCCCTGACTTATGACAGTTTGAATTAAGATTTTTCAGTTTTCCGATGGTGTGACAGTGGTAAACATTCAGTAGAAACCATACTGCCAGTGTCTGTATAACCATTCCGTTTTTTTAGTTCCAGTACAGTATTTGATAAATTACATGGGATATTTAGCACTTTATTATAAAATAGGCTTTATGTTAGATTATCTTACCCCACTGTAGGCTAACGTTAAGTGTTGTGACATGTTTAAGGTAGGCTGGGCTCAGCTAGGATATTTGGTACATTAAGTATATTAAATGCATTCTTTCAGTTATAATATTTTCAATTTATGATGGGTTTATCAGGACATAACCCCATTGCTTGTACAGCATGTGTATCTTAATATTTTTTATGTTGATTACAAGTTAAAATAATATTTTAGATATAATGGGGTGAAATAAAATATAATTTTGTCTGTTTCTTTTTACTTTTTGATGTAGCTGTGAAAAATTTTAAATTTGCCTATGTGCCTTGTTTCTTTTTTTTTTTTTTTTTTTTTTTGAGACAGGGTTTCCCTCTTTCACCCAGGCTGGAGTACAGTGGTATGATCACAACTCACTGCAGTCTCGACCTCCTAAGCTCAAGGGATCCTCCCACCTCAGCCTCCTGAGGCTGGGACTACAGGCATGTGCCTTCACACCCAGCTAACTTTTCTTTTTTGGTAGAGATGGGGTCCCACTATGTTGCCAAGGCTGGTCGCGAGCTCCTGGGCTCAAGTAATCCTCCCACCTTGGCCTCCCAAAGTGCTAGGACTATAGGTGTGAGCCACCGTGCCAAGCCTGCATTTCTTTTTTCTCTTTTTGAGACGGAACCTCCCTCTGTTGCCAGGCTGGAGTGCAGTGGGGTGCGATCTTGCCTCACTGTAACCTCCGCCTCCCGAGTTCAAGCAATTCTCCTCCCTCGGCCCCCCGAGTAGCTGAGACTACAGGTGCACGCCACCACACCCAGCTAATTTTTAAATTTTTAGTAGAGACGGAGTTTCAACATGTTGACCAGGCTGGTCTCAAACTCCTCCTGACCTCAAGTGATCTGCCTGCCTCGGCCTCCCAAACTGCTGGGATTACAAGCATGAGTCATCATGCCTGACCCCAGCCTGCATTTCTATTGGACTGGCAGAGATGGGGATTGGGGAACCTGGAGTTGAGGGGGTGGGCATGAGTATTTCATGTAGGATGGCAAGAAAGGCCCCTTTGAAGAGGTGATACCTCAGCAGAGACCTCAAGGAGGGGAACAAGAAAGCCATGAGGCAATCTGAGGGAACAGTGTTCCAGGAGGAGAGAACAGCAAATGCAAAGGCCTTGAGGCAGAAATGAAGTTTGAGGGATGAGGGCCTGGCCCTCAGCAGGTGCTCCCCACTCCAGTCTCACCTGTGGCCAGTCGAGAAATCCAGCTGTCATCTGCCCTGTCTGGTTACAGTCATCATCGATGGCCTGAATGGGGAGAGAGAGAAGACTGTATGACAATCAATGGAGCTCATGGACCATTCGGGCCTCTGTCTAGAACAGGGGTTGGCAAACTTTTTCTTTGTTTTTTTTTCTTTTTGAGATGGAGTCTTGCTCTGTCACCAGGCTGGAGTGCAATGGTACAATCTTGACTCACTGCAACCTCCGCCTCTTGGGTTCAAGCAATTCTCCTGCCTCAGCCTCCTGAGTAGCTGGGATTACAGGCACCCAACACCACGCCCAGCTAATTTTTGTATTTTTAGTAGAGACAGGGTTTCAACATGTTGGCCAGGCTGGTCTTGAACTCCTGACCTCAGATGATCCCCCAAAGCTCTGGGATTACAGGCATCAGTCACCGCACCCAGTCGGGTTGGCAAACCTTTTCTATAGTGGAACAGATGTAGTAAATATTTTAGGCTTTGCAGATCATACGGTCTCTGTCACAGTGACTCAGCTCTGCTGTTGTAGTGCACAGGCAGCCATAAATAATATGTAAATGAATGTATGTGGTGATGTTCCAATAAAGCTTTATTTACAAATCAGAGGTTGCTGTGGGCCATAGTTCGCTGACTTTTGGTCTAGAATGATCCCTTCACCTGGGCCCAGAGATAAGCAGCCACTTGTCCAGGGACATGTAGGGCCACCTGGAATCCCTGTCGCCAAGTCTCTGCCCTCTGTATAAAGCCTCTCAGGAGTCCCGCCCTATGTGGCCCCTGGGCAGCTGCATGAACAGGATCTGGGCCAGCGAGGACATTCTAGCCCCAACCCCAGTGATTAGTTCAGGGAGGGGCACATGACTCAAGCTGCACCAAAGAAGAGTCAGCCCTGGAGTTTGCTGGAGCCCTTGGGAAAGAGGCTCCTTTCTTTCTGCTGGGGTCACTGAGCTGGTGGGATCTGAGCCTGGAGATGCAGACAGTGAAGCCAAGGTAGAGGGGAGCCTACAGCCCATATGTGACCCTGGATCAAGCTGTGCCTGAAGCCCCTGATTTACGTGAGATAATAAATTCCTTTCTGGCTTAAGCCAGTTTGAGTTGTGAATCTGCTTCCTAGAACAAACAGTATCCTGACCAGTTCATCCGGCATTTCCCCAGCTGGAGGCCCTGGCCCCAGGAACTGTCCCTGGCCCAGGACAGGTAGGACATCGGAGTCTGAGAACCACCAGCAAATGCAGGGGGCTGCAAAGGCCATGCTTCCAACACCTCGGCCTCTGCAGCCCCACCCAGGCCCTGCCTTTTTGGCCTGTTCTCCAGGTAGGCCCTTCGGCCGCAGTTGACTGTCTGTACTCTGATGCCCCTGCTGTTGGTAATCTCTCTCTGTTTCTTCTGACTTTCTCAGGGCTGGGCAGGACACCCAGTGACCTACCTGGACCCACCAGCCTCCTCTTTGTCCCAGAACTGACCTGGCCCTGGGATCCCCATCTCTTTCCGGGGGCCCCAGCTCTACCTGAGCCTGCTGTGCTCTGCTGTCTCCATGCTCTGCTTGACATACCTTGCAGTCTTTGGCCTTCCTTCTCAGCCTCATCCCTAATTCCCTGCCTCTTCTCACTCCCGTCTGCCTGTGGCTCTTCTGACGTCCCTCTTCTGCCCGTTCCCTGGTTGAGGCCATGAGGTTTGTCCTCAAATGAGATGAGCTACCCCTGAGGAGAGGTGGTGCCTCAGGGTCTCCTGGGGGAACAGATGAGCCCCATGTACCTCTGTCTCAGTGGGGAGCACCAGTGTGGCAGGGAAGGTTCTGGTCGGGTCCTCACCCAGCCCTAACCTCCTTCCCTACCTCCTGGCCTCCAATCTCCCCTTCCAGTCCATTCTCAAAGCCCAGGGGGACTCTTTCTGTACCTAGTGCTGATCCTGCCCGTCTTCTGCTCATAGACCTCCCGTAGCTCCCCAGTGCCCTCCAAAATTCTCAAGTCTCTATTTCAAGCCCAGGCCTGTCTTCTGAACCTGCATCAATGTCTCCTGGGCTCTTCACACTCCCCATGTGGGATCCTCCTCTAACCTCCTGTTCTTCCTGGGTTTCCCACCTGTGTTACCAAGGCAGACCCAGGCATTGTCCTTGCCTCCTCCCTGCCCTCCCTCCCCATGCTAAGCCCAGTCTCTCCTGCCACATTATGTCTCTGCTCTGTCCTGTCACCTTTGGCCGAGGCCTCATTCTCCCCATGTGACCATCACCTCAGCCTCCCAGCCTCTAAACTCACCCAAAAGGATATTTCTTCTTTTTTTTCTTTTTTTTTGAGACAGAGTCTCGCTCTGCTCCCAGGCAGGAGTGTAGTGGTGCAATCTTGTATCACTGCAACCTCCGCCTCCCAGGTTCCAGTGATTCTCATGCCTCAGCCTCCCAAGTAGCTGGGATTACAGGCAGGTGCCACCACACCCGGCTAATTTTTATATTTTTAGAAGAGACGGGGTTTCACCATGTTGGCCACGCTAATCTCAAACTCTCGACCTCAAGTGATCCGCCCACCTCGGCCTCCCAAAGTGCTGAGATTACAGGTGTAAGCCACTGTGCCTGGCCCAAGAGGATCTTTCTAACACCCAGAGGGACTCTGTCCTCCCTGCTCAAACTCTCTGTCAGGAGGGTCAGCAAAGTCCCAAGCTGCTCAGCCTGGAGTGGTGAATGCCCTGGGCCTGGCCACCTGCTGTCTCACCCTGTATCTCCACCACCTTTCTCCCGAGCAGGGATGAGCAAGGGGGCACAGGGAGGGCTGACCACAGCTACCTGTTTGCCCAGCAGCACCAGGTCCACCTTCTCCTTCTCTGCCAGCTTGGCCAGGACCCGAGCCACCTGCAGGGGACCCAAGTGTTCTGCTTCTGCTGGGGGCACCTCCACGTGGATACCTCGGTCTGCACCCATGGCCAAGGCGGTACGAATGGTCTCCTGCCAAGGACAGAGGGGCTTGACTTGGCTGCTATCCTCAGGGGGACCTAGGAGTCTGGCTCCCAGCCCCTCCTCCTTCAGACCCAGGAGTCCAGGCCCCCATCCCCTCCTTCCTCAGACCCAGGAGTCCAGGCCCCCACCCCCTCCTTCCTCAGACCCAGGAATCCAGGTTATCAGCCCATCCTCCCTCCGACCCAGGGATCCAGACTTCCAGCCTCCTCCTCCCTCAGACCCAGGAGTCCAGGTCCCAGCCCCTCCTCCCTCAGACCCAGGAGTCCAGCCCCCTCCCCAAGACCTTGAGCACCTGGCACTGTGCAGGCCCACAGCTGACGGCGATGACCTCCTTCACCAGCTTCTTCTCCTTGAGCCGCACAGCCTCCTCCACTGCGATCTCACAGAAGGGGTTCATGGAGTGCTTCACGCCATCCGTGACCACACCGGTCCTGTCAGGCTTCACTCGGATCTGCTCAGCAGGAGGGGAGGGGGCGGGGTCAGGAGGAAACAGGCAAGAAGGTGGGGGCCTCAGCACCAACCCTCTCTCAGGCTGGATGAGGACAACAACAGCCTAGAAAGGGGCAGGGCCTTGTCCAGGGTCACACAGCTCCAGGGACAGAACTGGGTTAGAGTTTGTAGGCAGGGGCAGGTCACCCTGTCTCCTTCTCTCATCCAGCCATTCCTGGGTACCAGGGACATCTGACTTGATCATCCCTACTGTTGTCACTGCTCCTCTCAGGCCTGAAAGAGTGTTTCTCAAATTTACAGTATTTATGGTAACCCACAGTGAGAGGTACATTTTACCATATCTCCAAGTGTATATAAATACATAACACACTGATACATAAATAAAAATGAGGAGAAGAAAAGGAAAAACCAGTTAGGTAGACAGTTAAGGGTGGTTCTCAGAGAAGCAGCCTGCCTGAAAAATCACAGCTACAGGCAACAATAGAGCAGCCTGGGGAAAACTCAGGCTGCTCCTGCACAGACAAGCAGGCAGGTCCCACAGAAGCCCTTTGTTCTTTGTGTGATTGACAGGCTCCCAGGAAAAGTTCCCTCCCCTTTTCAGGCATGTACATGGTGGTCTCTGTGGGAACTTGTACAGGGAAGGGCGGAGCTTACCTAAAACAAACCCACGGTTACACAAACAAGAGAAGCGGAGCTTTGTGCTTGCCTAAAGATGTACCCACAACTACGTAGATAACGGAGAGTTATGCAGATAGCTTTACAGATAAGATACTCAAACAGCTACAAAGATGAAAGGAGTTTCTTATAAAAGCTTTTGGTTTCTTTTGCTGTGCAGAAGCTCTTTAGTTTAACCATCAGAGTGAACAGGCAACCTACAGAATGGGAGAAAATTTTTGCAACCTACTCATCTGACAAAGGGCTAATATCCAGAATCTACAATGAACTCCAACAAATTTACAAGAAAAAAACAAACAACCCCATCAAAAAGTGGGCGAAGGATATGAATAGACACTTCTCAAAAGAAGACATTTATGCAGCCAAAAAAAACATGAAAAAATGCTCATCATCACTGGCCATCAGAGAAATGCAAATCAAAACCACAATGAGATACCATCTCACACCAGTTAGAATGGCAATCATTAAAAAGTCAGGAAACAACAGGTGCTGGAGAGGATGTGGAGAAATAGGAACACTTTTACACTGTTGGTGGGACTGTAAACTAGTTCAACCATTGTAGAAGTTGGTGTGGCAATTCCTCAGGGATCTAGAACTAGAAATACCATTTGACCCAGCCATCCCATTACTGGGTATATACCCAAAGGATTATAAATCATGCTGCTATAAAGACACATGCACACGTATGTTTATTGCGGCACTATTCACAATAGCAAAGACTTGGAACCAACCCAAATGTCCAAGAATGATAGACTGGATTAAGAAAATGTGGCACATATACACCATGGAATACTATGCAGCCATAAAAAATGATGAGTTCATGTCCTTTGGAGGGACATGGATGAAGCTGGAAACCATCATTCTCAGCAAACTATTGCAAGGACAAAAAAACAAACACCGCATGTTCTCACTCATAGGTGGGAATTGAACAATGAGAACACATGGACACAGGAAGGGGAACATCACACACCGGGGACTGTTGTGGGGTGGGGGGAGAGGGGAGGGATAGCATTAGGAGAGATACCTAATGTTAAAGGACAAGTTAATGGGTGCAGCACACCAACATGGCACATGTATACATATGTAACAAACCGGCACGTTGTACACATGTATCCTAAAACTTAAAGTATAATAATAATTAAAAAAATAAATAAATAAAAAATTAAAAAAAAAAAAAGCTTTTGGAATCAACTGTAAAAATGGCAACCGGCTTGGGCTTCCCTCTCCTCTGCGGAGAGCTTTCTTCTTTTGCTTATTAAACTTTCGCTCCAACCTCACCCTTTGGGTGGTCTATGCTCTTTAATTCTCTTGGTTGTGAAACGAGCTCGGATAACACCTTAGACAACGTGACCAGTGACCCTGACCTGTTTCACAAATGCCACTGCAGTGTAAGGGTCAGTGACCAATACTTACCCTGGCTACACACACACCATACCCTGACATTTTCTACCCTTTTTCAGAAAAACGCCAGCCCTCTGCCTGGATGTCATGATCACACATGGTCACAACCTCATTTGGAAAACACCAGCACCAAAGACCTCTGCTAAACAGACAGGGGAGGTAAGGAAGGTGAGTGGCAAACCCCACCCATTTGCTTCTGCACATCATTTTTGTCTCTCCTGGGCCCCACTGTGTGCCTGGCTCTGAGCTGGATCCTGGGGACACCATCGTGTGCCAGGGAGAGAGGCTTCCGGTGTAGACCAGGGTGTAGCGTGAACCACTAACCACCCTCCTATTAGTTTCTCTCGGCTGCCATAACAAATCACCACATACTTGGTGGCTTAGAATCTTACAGCTCTGGAGGCCACAAGTCCAAAGTCAGTGTCACCAGGGTGAGACCAAGGGGTCTGCAGGCCCCGGGGGGAACACGTTTCTTGCCTCCTCCAGCTTCTGCTGACACTCCCTGGCTTGTGGCTGCATCACTTTATCTTCAATGCCAGCATCCTCAGCTCTGTCTTCACGTGGCCTTCTCCTCTCTCTGTGTGTCTAGTCTCCCTCTGTCTCTCTCTTATAAGGACTCTTGAGATGGCATTCAGGGCCCACCTAAATAATCCAGGATAATGCCCCCATCTCAAGATGCTTAATTTAATCACATCTGCAAAGACCCTGTTTCTAATTTTTTTTTTTTTTTCAGATGGGCTCTCGCTCTGTCACCCAGGCTGGAGAACAGTGGTGAAATCTCGGCTCACTGCACCCTCTGCCTCCCGGGTTCAAGCAATTTGCCTACCTCAGCCTCCCAAGTAGCTGGGATTACAGGCATGCGTCACCACGCCTGGCTAATTTTTGTATTTTTAGTACAGACAGGGTTTCACCATGTTGGCCAGGCTGGTCTTGAACTCCTGACCTCAGGTGATCTGCCCTCCTCGGCCTCCCAAAGTGCTGGGATTACAGGCGTGAGCCACCATGGCCAGCCTGCAAAGACCCTGTTTCTAAGTGATTTCCCCTTCTCAGGTGCCAGGGATTGAAACCTGGCTGTTTTGGAGGGCTATTTCTTGGCCCACCACAATCCTCTTTTTTTCTTTCTTTTTTTTTTTTTTTTTTTTTTGAGATGGAGTCTTGCTCTGTTGTCCAGGTTGGAGAGCAGTGGCATGATCTCGGCTCACAGCAACCTCTGCCTCCTCAGTTCAAGCGATTCTCCTGCCTCAGCCTCCCGAGTAGCTGGGATTAGAGGCGCCCACCACCACGCCCAGCTAATTTTTTGTATTTTTAATAGAGACAGGGTTTCATTATGTTGGCCAGGCTGGTCTCGAACTCCCGATCTCCAGTGATCCACCCACCTCGGCCTCCCAAAGGCAGGGGGATTACAGGCGTGAGCCACCGCTCCCGGCCCAACCTGAGTTTTTATATGGTCATTCTGGATTCTTGGTGGAGAAAATTGGAAAAGGATGAGAGGAAGTGGGGAGACAGTTGGGTGGCTCTTTGTCACCAAAATGAGAGGTGACAGTGGCTCAGACAGCTGTGACAGCAGAGACAGATGCAAGAGGTTTCTGGAGGTGCAACTGACAGGCCATGGTGCGCGATGGGAAGATAACACCAAAAAGGGGCCTCCAGTCAGTACATCAGCCTGAGCCGGGAAGACGGCGAGTTTGGTTTGGGGCACAAATTTTTAAAAAGCCTCCAGGGACATCCAGAGAAGCCTTGCTAGGGAGCTGCCCCATTTGGCCTGGAGCCCGCCCTATTTCTCTTCTCCCATGTGGCCGCCACCCAGGGCTTGGCCAGAGCAGATTTCGGGTGGCAGCTGTGCCTGGTGAGGACACTGGGATGCCCTTGCTATTTCCCTGCCCCTTTTTCTCTGGGGCTGTGGGTGTAACTGTTCCTCCCACAGGCAGGACAGAATCCAAGATGAGAAGGTGGGACCCATAAGGGGCTTCCCACTCTGGCTGTGCCTCATGGAGAGGGTAACGTTAAAAGATGGAGGACGGAGACCGGGCGCAGTGGCTCATATCTGTAATCCCAGAACTTTGGGAGGCCAAGGTGGGAGGATCGCTTGTGCCCAGGAGTTGGATACTAGCCTGGGCAACAGGTTCTACAAACAACAACAACAAAAACAAAAACAGCTGGGCATGGTGGCTCACACCTGTAATCCCAGCACTTTGGGAGGCCAAGGTGGGCAGATCACCTGAGGTCAGGAGTTCGAGACCAGCCTGGCCAACATGGTGAAACTCCGTCTCTACTAAAAATAAAAATAAAATAAAAAATTAGCTGGGCATGGTAGTGCACACCTGTAATTGCAGCTACTCAGAGGCTGGGGCAGGGAGAATTGCTTGAACCCAGGAGGTGAAGGTTGTAATGAGCCAAGATTGCGCCACGGCACTCCAGCCTGGGCGATAGAGCAAGACTCCACCTCAAAACAAACAAACAAACAACAACAACAACAACAAAAAACAGCTGGGTGTGGTGGCACACACCTGTAGTCCCAGCTACTCAGGAGGCTGAGGTGGGAGGATCACCTGAGCCCAGGAGGTCAAGGGTGCAGTGAGCTGTGATCATGCCACTACATGTAACCTGGGTGACAGAGCAAGATCTCATCTCAAAAAAAAAAAAAAAAGAAAAGAAAAAGAAAAAGAAAAAGAAAAAGGAGAAAGAGGAAGAGGAGCTGGAAGAGGAAAGGAAAGAGAAAGAACTGTTATTTTCATCTCTCTCGTTGCCCAGGCTGGAGTGCAGAGGTGCCACCTTGCCTTACTGCAACCTCCACCTCCAGGGCTCAGGTGATCCTCCCACTTCAGCCTCCCCAGTAGCTGGGACCACAGGTGGGCACCACCATGCCAGGCTAATTTTTTTTTTTACTTTTTGTAGAGAAAGGATTTCCCCATGTTTCCCAGGCTGGTCTGGAACTCCTGGCCTAAAGTGATCCGCCTGCTTCGGCCTACCAAAGTGATGGGATTACAGGTGTGAGCCGCAGTGCCTGGCCTTTTTTCTTAAAAAAAAAAAAAAAAAAAAAAAAAACACACACAACATAGGAGTTGCCCCTTTAAGACAGAAAAAAACCTCATCTACCCATCAGTAAGAGGCCCCAAGCTTCTTGCTGTGAGTCGGGGAGGCTTCAGAAGGGCCTCAAGCCACATCTTGCTCTTGCTCTGGCAGAACTCCCAGCCCTAAGCTCCTGATTCCCAGGCTCCTGACTCCTGAGGAGAAAGGGTAAGAACTTTCCAGACACACACACACATGCACACACACACACCCAAGGAAACAAACTAGCTCATCTTCTCAATTAAGCTTGAGTTGACTTCAAGCTTGAAAAACAGTTTAGTTAAATTACATAAGTCGGGAAACAATGGTAGAGCTGAAAAATGATAGCTTGTTTGTTTTTTAAATAATGATGGCTCATGCGTGTAATCCCAGCACCTTAGGAGACTGAGGAAGGAGGATCACTGGAGCCCAGGATTTCAAGACCAGCCTGGGCAACACAGAGAGACTCCATCTCTACCAAAAAACAAACTATTAGCAGGTCATGGTGGCGTGCACCTGTAGTCCCAGCTACTGAGGAGGCTGAGGTGGGAGGATGGCTTGAACCCAGGAGGGTCGAGGCTGCAGCGAGCTGTGACTGCGCCACTCCAGCCTGGGTGACAGAGCTAGACCTTGTCTCAAAAAAAAAAAAAAAAGTTTTATAATTGAGGTAAATCATTCAGCATTAAGTGCTGGCTTTCTCTTAAAGAGACGACATATCCACCAATATCAAAAACAGCCTCAAAGCTGGGCGTGGTGGCTCACACCTGTAATCCCAGCACTTTGGGGGGCTGAGGTGCGTGGATCACTTGTGGTCAGGAGTTCGAGACCAGCCTGGCCAACACGGTGAAACCACGTCTCTACTAAAAATACAAAAATTCGTCGAGCATGGTAGCACGTGCCTGTAATTCCAGCTACTTGGGAGGCTTAGGCAGGAGAATCGCTTGAACCCGGGAGGTGGAGGTTGCAGTGAGCAGGGATCACACCAGTGCACTCCAGCCTGGGTGACAGACCAGATTCCGTCTCAAAAAAAAAAAAAAAAAAAGAAAAAAAAAGAAAAAAATTTTAAAAAGCAGCCCCGACCCATGCAGACGAGTCAAGGGTTTTATATGCATTAACTCGTTTGACCATCCTAATAGCCTGTGAGGTTGGTTACTGCCATTACCAGTCTCATTTTACGGATGAGGCAACTGAGGCAGAGACAGGCCAAGTGCCTTGGCCAGGGTCACACAGCACGGAAGTGGCAGGACCAGGGGTCTAACCCCAAATCTGTCTTGGGAATTGTGAGACTCTGAAAGAGGCTATGTGTGCCCACAGCATTAGAGAGCCAGTCTTCCTATTTGTTGTCCACTGCAGGCAAGAGGGATTTTCTTCTCTTCTCTTCTCTTCTCTTCTCTTTTCTCTCTCTCTCTCTCTCTCTCTCTTTCTTTTTGATACAGAGTCTTGTTCTGTTGCCCAGGCTGGGGTGCAGTAGTATGATCTTGGCTCACTGCAAACTCCACCTTCTGGGTTCAAGCGAATCTCCTGCCTCAGCCTCCCCAGTAGCTGGGACTACAGGCGCCTGCCACTACGCCTGGCTAATTTTTTGTATTTTTAGTAGAGACAGGGTCTCACCGTGTTAGCCAGGATGGTCTCAATCTGCTAACCTTGTGATCCACCCGCCTCAGCCTCCCAAAGTGCTGAGATTACACGTGTGAGCCACCATGCCCGGCCCACGCCCGGCTAATTTTTTTATTTTTGTTAGAGATGGGGTTTTGTCATGTTGGCCAGGCTGGTCTCAAACTCCTGACCTCAGGTGATCCGTCCACCTCGGCCTCCCAAAATGCTGGAATTACAGGCGTGAGCCACCACGCCCGGCCCAAGAGGGATTTTATAAAGTGATTTTCAACAGCTTTTCCTGAACCCCTGACACAGCTCAAGGACTTGTGTGGTTCTGTCCTCTAGGCTTTTCTGTCAAGCCAGTCCCTGGGCACGCCCTAGGGCACTTAGCAAGCAGGACAGCCAAGGCCAGGGAGCCAACCCAGTGACAGATCACTAATTCGGCGGGGGGCAGACAGAGAACTCGTCCCTGAGGTGACATGTGAGCCCCACGTGTGCCCTGTCAGACAAGGTGGCCTTGCTGAGAACAGGAGGGGCAAGTGTGTGTAGCCCAAAGAGGAAAACCTGAAGAAACACCAGGTGCTCCCAGACGAGAGGGTGTGGCTGGTCGGGGTTGGGCCCTGAGATGGAAACACGTTTTCTGGGCCTGAAGTTTCTATCCTGTGGGGTCGTCTCTAAGAAAATGAATCCCAGATAATGAATACAAAATTGCCCAGCCTCTCCTGGCTTTATTTATTTATTTTTTTTGAGATGGAGTCTCCCTCTGTCACCCAGGCTGGAGTGCAGTGGCACAATCTCGGCTCACTGCAATCTCCGCCTCCCTGGTTCAAGCGATTCTTCTGCCTCAGCCTCCCAAGTAGCTGGGACTACAGGCACGCGCCGCCACGCCCAGCTAATTTTTGTATTTTTAGTAGAGACAGGGTTTCACTATGTTGGCCAGGATGGTCTTAAACTCCTGACCTCATGATCCGCCCGCCTCAGCCTTCCAAAGTGTGCATTTACGGGCGTGAGCCACCAGGCCCAGCCCTTCTCCTGGGGTCTTGAAAGAGGCCCTGAAGGTTAAGCTTCATCAGCTTCCTGGAAAATGTGCCCCTGGACAGGACAGGGTGTTACTGAGTTGCCAAATACCTATTAAAATGCTAGATACACGCACATACCTGGAAACATGCACACAGCCGGACACACATACACACTCACACACACACACACACACACACACACGAATACACTCTGAGCACAGCATTTGTTATGTTTTGAATAAATGACTAACTAAACGTCCATTACTACCACTCCCAATAAAAACACTTATTGCAGCTGGTCACAGTGGCTCACACCTGTAATCCCAGCACTTTGGGAGGCTGAGGCGGGCGGATTACCAGAGGTCAGGAGGTCTAGACCAGCCTGGCCAGCATAGCAAAACCTCGTTTCTACTAAAAATACAAAAATTAGCCGGGTGTGGTGGCTCACACATGTAATCCCAGCTACTCAGGAGGCTGAGGCAGAATTGCTTGAACCTGGGAGGTGGAGGTTCCAGTGAGCTGAGATCGTGCCACTGCACTCCAGCCTGGGCAAGATAGACTCCGTCTCAAAAAAATAAAACAAAACAAACCACTGTGTGCCAGGCACTGTTCCAAGGGCTTAATTTTCATTACAACTCAATAAAGTAGATAGTACCATTATCCCCATTATACAGAGGAGAAAAATGAGGCTCAGAGTGGTGAAGCAATTTCCTCAAGGTCACACAGCAGGAAGTGGACGTAGGCGCTGGGCTCGGAGTCTGAGGTCTGCACTATTCTAGTAGTGCACCCACTGTCTCAGGAAGCAGTGACCACATCAAACTGTCTTCCCCACACCTGGAGCTCAAATTTCAGAAGGGGTGACAGACACCAGAGCAATCAATAAGTAAACGACACTGTGGATTACAAAGTGTCCACACCAACTTCCCTCTGGGGACAAGCTGGGCTCTCAGAGGGTGCCCCTGCTCCCACCTCTTTCATGGAGAATGTGAGCCACTCCCTCCACTCAGTTAGGTTGGCTCCTTGAACTTTCATCTCTAGCAAACACACTTTCCTCTCCCTTCCTAGTTGCAAAGTATAGGGGAAAACACAGCAGAACACAGGGACTCTGGGGCCTGTGATTTTAAGGAGGCAAACAGGGAAGTCCTCCCAGAGAAGGTGATGTTTCAGCAAGGAGGTGAAAGAGGTCAGGGAGTGAGCACATGATTCTGGGAACAGAGGTGGATCAGACATGGCCCCTCTCTGCAGGGAGCTACCAGCCTGGGGATGACGGAGTAGGGCAGTGGGGAACATGGGGTAAACAGAGGATCCCAATCCAGTCTGGCGAGGGCTGATGGAAGCAAATCTAGGGACTGCAGAAGCCCCCAGGGATATACCAAGGCAACCTGAGGGTGTAGGGTCAGGGGCTTCCTGGAGGAGGCGATGCCAGAGAGAATCACTGAATTATTATTATTATCTTTTTTTTTGAGACTGAGTCTAGCTCTGTCACCCAGGCTGGAGTACAGGGACACAATCCCGGCTCACTGCAACCTCTGCCTCCCAGTTTCAAGCGATTCTCCTGCCTCAGCCTCCCGAGTAGCTGGGACTACAGATACGTGCCACCATGCCTGGCTAATTTTTTTATTTTTAGTAGAGATGGGGTTTCACCATGTTGACCTGGCTGGTCTCAAACTCCTGACCTCAACTGATCCACTCGCCTCGGCCTCGCAAAGTGCAGGGATTAGAGGTGTGAGCCACCACTGCGCCTGGCCAAGAATCACTAGATTTTGATATAATCCATGAGTTGGAGTTGGGCAGGACAAAGGACAGAAAGCAGAGGTAGGAGGGTGGTGCTGGAAGAAGGCATGGAACGGGCGAGCCGTGGCCTGGTCTGTCAGGACAGAAGGAGCACGTCACAGTGGCAGAAGCACAAAGGCTAAGGGAGGGTCCAAGGAGGGAAGTGGACGGCTGAAGCAGACCATGAAGAGGAGGGTGGACCACAAAGCATCCCAAATGCCAGGCAGAGGGGCTGTGACTCTGTCCTGAGGGTGCTGGGGAGCCACAGGCGGGCTGGGAGCAGGGGAGAGCAGGGTCAGCTCTGGTGCAGAAAGGCCCCTAAGGCTGGGTAGGGGTGGGCTGAGAGGGAGAGACTGGGAGTGAGGGAGGACCAGGGTGAGGGTCCAGGTGAGACAATGACACCAAGAGACAATAGGGCAAGAAGGGCGGCGGGTGGAGAACTGACAGCTTTGGGAGAAGGGAAAGGGGGTGGGACAGTACCCAGGTCTAATCTGGTGTTTAGGAAGCTGGCAGGGTCTGAATCATTTATTTGTTCTGAAAAGGACATCAACAGACACATCCAGTGAGACAGGATGTAATGTGGGGAGCCCTGAGGCACTGTGGGAGGGGAAGGCAGCACCCTCTGGAAAGGACAGTAGCTGATTCAACGTGGCCTTCACGCTTCCCCTCTGTTCTCTCCCTGAGCACACCAGAGACATCCATGTGCCAGGCTCTGTGCTGAGTGATGCTGGGACCAGAGCTGAGTCAAACGTGGGCCTGCACCATGGGGGAGACGGATCCAATCCCACACACGCCAGGCGGGGAAGGCCAGGGCTGGGATGGAGAGAGGAGGCCCAGGGACCTGTAGGAGTCCAAAGACGTGAGAGTAACAAACAGTCAGAGCTGGGAGGAAACCAAGTGTTGGGTCCCAGAACCCCAAGAGGAATGTGTCTCAAAAGGGCTGGAGGTGACATCCCTGTCATGTGCTGCCAGAGGCATCATTAGGACAGGGGGCATTGAGGGAGATGGGAGAGCAGAGTCTAGAGCCAGACTTGCCCGGGGTTTTGATTGTAACTCTGCCACTTACTGGCTGGGAGATCTGACAGGCCTCAGTTTCCTCAACTATCCAATGGAATTAATAATACAAAGGGTTGGCCAGGCACGGTGGCTCACGCCTGTAATCCCAGCACTTTGGGAGGCCGAGGCAGGCGGGTGGATCACCTGAGGTCTGGAGTTTGAGACCAGCCTGATCAAGATGGTGAAACCCCATCTCTACTAAAAATACAAAAAATTAGCCAGGCGTGGTGGCTGGGAGATCTGACAGGCCTCAGTTTCCTCAACTATCCAATGGAATTAATAATACAAAGGGTTGGCCAGGCACGGTGGCTCATGCCTGTAATCCCAGCACTTTGGGAGGCCGAGGCAGGCGGGTGGATCACCTGAGGTCTGGAGTTTGAGACCAGCCTGATCAAGATGGTGAAACCCCATCTCTACTAAAAATACAAAAAATTAGCCAGGCGTGGTGGCTGGGAGATCTGACAGGCCTCAGTTTCCTCAACTATCCAATGGAATTAATAATACAAAGGGTTGGCCAGGCACGGTGGCTCATGCCTGTAATCCCAGCTACCTGGGAGGCTAAGGTAGGAGAATTGCTTGAACTCAGGAGGCAGAGGTTGCAGTGAGCCAAGATTGCGCCATTGCACTCCAGCCTGGGCAAAAAGAGCAAAACTCCGTCTCAAAAAATAAAAATAAATAATAAATAATACAAAGGGTACTGAAAGGACTGAATGGATTAATCTCTGCAAAGGACTTGGAACGATGCCTGGCACGTAAGTACCCGCTAAATGCTGGCTGCTATCATCACTGACACTTTCATGCTCAAGTCTGGCTCCTGTACCCTCTTCCCCAGCCCACTCCCTAAGCAGGCAGGGGCAGTATCAGTGTCAACTTTGTGACCCTGGTTTTGCCCACCCTGAAGCCTCCAGGGTGCCAGGCCCCTCGCTAGGTAATGCTGGGGACACGGAGGTAAGTCCCCAGGCTGATGGGAAGGGCAGACATAGAGAGACAGTCACCATCTTCAGTCCAGTTCAGGCCAAGCATTGAGAGAAATGGGCCTGAGAGACCGTGTCTGATTCACCTCTGTCCACACCAGCTTCCCTCTGGGGACAAGAAGCCAGGCGCTCAGAGAGCACCCTCCCCCACCTGAGCTACCCCCAGCTGTCAGGTTGGCTCCTTGAACTTTCATCTCTAGCAAACACACTTCTCTCTCCCTAGCTAGAGCCTCCTGGCTCACCCTGTGGCTATGGAGGGTGGAAAGCAGCTTCTGGGGCCCCACAGGACCCTGTCTGACTCCCTCTATAGCACATTTCAGGTAACATAAGAGTACAATGGTAAGTAATGCAGCCTAGTGGGTGAAAGCAGTCGGAGGAACCTGGATAGAACTCTCGGCTCTGCCCTTCTCTAGCTGGGTGACCTCTCTGTGCCTCAGTTTCTCCGTGCGTTAAACAGGGACCATGACTTCTTCCAGTGGGTAAGAAATGGAGAAAGCAACTCACTCTGAACAGTTATCAAGAGAGTGAATCCAGAACGAGGGAAAAGAGAACATGGCCGTGACCCCGGAGGGATCGGATGTTAGAACTTCACTCTTGGATTTCTGCCCTCAGGTGACTCTGACGTTTGGGGGTTAAAGCGGCAGAGGTCGGGGGTTACGAGAAGACCCCCACCCAGTGTGCGCTCGCGGCCCCGGAAGCACACGGCTGCGGGACTCAGGGATGTGGGAGAGGGGGGCCCGGTCACCTTCACGGCGTAGTCGATGACCCTCTTGACAGCTACGAGCGCGCGCAGCTCCGCCATCTTTCCGCCTCAGCCACCTACAGGGTCAGCCCGCACCCTCAGCCGCTCTGTCCAGACGCCCCACCACCCCCGCCCCCCGCGCCCCTCTCTGCGCCTGCGCGCAGCACGGTCAGCCAGTCAACCGCTGCAGAGCCCGCCTCCCCGACAGAGGACCAATCGAGAGGCCGGAGGGAAGGGAGGTGTGGCAAGCAACGCAAACCAATGGGAAGCGGATCTCGGGGAGCCAGCGGGACCCGGAGAGGGAAGGAAAGGCCTGGCGGAGAGGGCAGGGCAGAGAACTAGGGGAAAGGTCGTGCACGGAAGGCAAGCGCGCCCGGAGTTTATAGATCCTCCCGGTCCTATAAACACTTCCCGGTATCCCCGGATTTGCTCTCCCTCTCCAGATCCCCCACTTCTTCCCGGCCTTTCCAAGTCGCGGTACTCGTATTCCCACGCCTCTGAATCCTTTCGCGTCGGTCTCTCCACTCTCTCCATCCCCGTGTTCCCTGTCCCTTCCATATCCGTATCCTCCCCTGTCCGTGTCTCTACTTCACCTCCATGTCGTCCCCACAGCCTCTCCATACCCTCTCCAAAAGCCCACGTCCCCTCTTGGCCCCGCCCCTCCCACATGTCCCTGTTCCCATCCCAATCCATGGAGACTTGTGTCTCCATGTCTGTGTCTCCCCGTCTCCACGTTCCCTATAGGTTCATGTCCTTATGTCCTCCCTGAGCCTCTGTGCAACCCCGTGCCTGCGTCCCCACGACCCCCAGAAAAGCACGCGGAGCCGCAGCGCTAAAAAAGCCGTTCCTTTATTCTGCCCCAGGCAGGCTGCAGTCACAGACACACGGGGAATCCACTGATGGCGTCGGTGCTCTGCATGATCATGTCTGCCAGCAGAAAGCAGAAGCCTGGGGGGACGGGGTCGCGGAGCAGAGATAGGAAGGTGGGCCCTGGGGCGGATGGCCGGGAGGGCCCCGGGGACTGGGGTTTGGGGCTCCAAGGGGGTCTCTGCCGGGTCTGCGGGAGTCTTAGTGTGTTGGGGAGTCCCTGAGAGGTCCCTGGGGTTTCCTGGGAGGGCAGCTGGGGAGCGTCTGGGGTGAGGGTCTTCTGGGCAGTCTCCTCCACCCTCTTCCCGCTGTCCAGGTTACCCGCGAGAATTGAGAAGGGTAAGGCCAGCCACCCAGAAAAATAGGACCAAGAGAAGAAGACGTTGTTCTTCCACGCATTCTTCACCGTGTAGCCTATCAAGGCGGTCAGCAGCAGCAGTCCTGGGCCCCGCCCAGCCACAAGATGAGCTAGCTGGGCCTGGTGGGGCTGCACCCAGGCCACGCCCCTTCAGACCCGCCCCTTCTATCAGACCACGCCCATCGCCTCTCATCCCGCCTCTGGCCCAGGCCCCTTCCTGCGCCTCCAGCTCTGAACTCTGTCTCGAGCCCCGCCCACCTCTCTCGGCTTCTTCCAGCCCCGCCCCTCCCCTGGTGACCAAGCCCCTCCATCACCCAGGGCCCGCCCCTGCCTGCCGGCCTGGGGCGAGCTGCAGTCTCACCGCCGAGGAAGAGGAAGGCGCTCGTGGTCTGGCCCCGCAGCGACTCGCCCTCGTGGCACCGAATCCGCAGTCCCATCACCATGCCCACCACGCCGACACCCACCGCCAGCACCATGCACGCCACAGTCACCGCCAGCGTGGCTGGGGAGAGCGGGCGCATCAGCCCCCGCGGGCGCCGCCCCAGTCGCTACGGGTTGGGCCACAACCGGAAGCTCTCCTGTCTCCTGCCCCCAACCCGGTGTGTGGCCAGGAGCCGAGCTCCCCCGACCGGGACTCAGGCGTTTGGACGGAAACTTGGAGGTCACATCAGGACCTGCGGTTACTGCCGATACCAGGACGGGGAGGGGGTCGGGGACAAGCCCACAAGTCGAGGGGCGGGGTTCGTGGCGGCCTCGGCCGGCAAGGGACAGCTGCAACTGAGCCCGGGGTGGAAGGGGTGGGCGTCTCGCCATGGGCCCAGCTGTGTGTCCCGAGTCGTGGGGGTCTGAAATGCCCTCTGACATCTGGGCGGGCGGAGCCTCACTCTGGCAGGGGATGCTGGAGCAGATGCCGTGGTTGCATTCCTGCCACAGGCCACTGTGGCCCTCTTGTTGGCGGGTCCAGTAGTTGGTGGCCGTGGAGAGCACCATGAGGACGTTGGCCACGAGGCTGAGCAGAATGCCCCCACTCTGGAGGCTCCGCTTCACCCCCATGCCACTGAGGCTGCAGCCGGGGGCCACAAGGGCAGGATGGGCCCAGGCCCTTCCTACCCCGAGGCCCCCAGCTTAGGAGCCCGCTTCCTCCACACTCCTCCCCTAGTACTCCTGCCTGAGGTCCCTGCTTCTGGGGACCTGAAGACCCCCCTCCCTCAACAACCCGGCCTGAGGACCCACAACCTCCTCCCTCCAGACCTCGTTC